>NC_138189.1:3656808-4857265 GCF_964194105.1 Spermophilus citellus
GAGCAGGAAACCCAGTGGCGGAACAGAGCAGCCCCCTGCAGGCTGAGTGCAGGGAGTCCCCCCGGCCGTGGGCCAGCTCGCGCCCATCTAAGGAGCGCGGATGTCCCTCCAGTGGGATTGCACCAAGGCCCTGCCCTGACGCACTCCAAACCTGCTCATCACAGAAGTGAAGCCCCGAGAGCTTGGGCTCAGGCTGGGAATTCCCAGTGCTGCTTGCAGGCCTCAGTGTCCCCGACCCCACTGCCCACGAGGGGCTGCCCACTGCTTTCCACGGGCTGCCCACTCACAGACACCACGTGCGAGGCTCTTCCTCCCTGCTGACTCTGCTGTGGTCTGTTTCTATTCAGCCGCCCTAACAGACCACAGGGCTCGGGTTCATCCCCCAGTCCCCCTCCCAGCCCGGCCGGTGGGTCAGTCCCTCCCACGTGGGCCGTCTGGCCGTCGCTCTGGGGCCGAGACGCCGCCCGCTCTGGAGGCTGGATGCTGCTGTGCTGATCCCAGGTGGGTCGCAGATCAGGGCTCTCCCACGTGCCCCTGCAGTCAGGTCATGAGGACACCTCCAGCCAGTGACATGGGAGGTCAAGTGAGGTCACCCTGCAGGGCGGGCAGCCCTCCTCCAGCCCTGCCGCCCTGGCTCAGTGACCTAGGAGGCCATGTGACCTCTGGAGGAGAGTCACAAGGCAGACCACGTCATTGTGAGAAATTAGCCTTTAACTGATGTCCTTGTCCACCAGGAACAACCCCAACCAGGCACGTGGCCACCAAGCCCTTGGCCGTGCAGGGAGGACCAGGGTGGCCAGTGGCTACAGACAAACCTTGTCACTGGTGAGGCTCCTCTTCCTCGTGGGTCTGGGAGGTGGCAGGAGCACATACAGGTCAGCCAGGGTGGGCAGCCCTGGCCTCACCACGGTCACCAGCAGCTCCTCGGGGACACTGGTTTCCTGCAGGGGACAGACAGGCCACTTTAACCCTCTTCTTGTCCTCATCCCTGACACAAGTCAGACCCCCAAGCACACCGGCTGTCCTTCCTGGACTGAGTCCTGGTCACTTGTCAGGTAAGCCGTTCCTATCTATGCAGGGAATATGGTTGGCCCTCGAGCCCCAGGTTGCGCTGTGCTGCCTCCTGCCCCTCAGCCCCCACAGGCCTGCTCCCTGCAGCCCACTCCTCATACCACAGCTGAGGGCAGCCCCCGCTAGTGAGCTGCAGGTGCTGGCCAGTCCTTCACCTGGTGCTAACCTGGCGCACCGGCCGCGGCCTGGCCCTGCGCCTCCTCCGCCCGCTCTCCCTGCCCCACCCACAGGGGCACAGCACCGCCCTCCACCCTCGGCCTGCTCCTGGGGTCCTGCCTCGGGGCCACTGCAGGCCCTGCCGGCTGCTGAGCTCCTGTCCCCGCCACCCCGCCTGGAACCACGGTGCCAGCCTTGTTCACAGGACAAGCAAGGTCAGCAGGGGTCAGCCTGTGACAGCCAGGGTGGCTCTAGGCTGGGCTTTGTCTCCCTGGGGCCACCTTCTGCTGCCCTGGTGGGCCACCTGCTCTGCTTTCCGTGAGCAGGGCCACATCTGCTCTGTCCTGTCCCCAGCACTCATCTCGGTTTTAAAGAGACTCTGACCCTCGGGAGGACACTGACTGGACGTAAGCTCACAGACGACTCTCCATAGGTGATGGCTCCCGTCCCTGCCCTTTGAGGTGACCCTCTTGTCCTGCTCCCCACCCAGCCGGCCTGTGCCGCGGCCCCACAGCCCTTCCTGCCCTGGGCTGCGGCTGCGGCTTCTCTGGAGGCCGAGGCCCTGGGTGGGAGGCTCTGGGCCCCAGCAGGCACCTTGGAGAGCAGCCGGGTGACCACCAGGCCCACGTCCTCCCTCCACTCAGGTGTGCTGGGGTTGTAGGCGTCCAGGTCCTTGGAGAACTGCAGAGGCACCACCTGGAATTGGTCTGGAAGGAGGAGAAGACAGGAGCGCCGGTCAGTCCTGGACAGTGGCTCTGACCCCTCTGGGGAGGGCAGCCAGACCAGCCCTGGCTCAGACCCCAGCCGCTGTCCCCGTGATCTGGAGCAGGACAGGGCCTGGCTCTGTAATTGAGCCCCTGTGAGCCAGCTGTGGCAGGGCGTCCGGGCAGGGCCACCTCACTGAGGTCCACGTGATAACAGAGGTCACTAGGGTGACAGTGACCAAGATGAAGACGGTGGCGCTGAGTCAGGAGGGGGCGTGGCGCAGGGAGCCCCTCTGAGGTGCCCCTCAACTCACAGGGCTGTGCTCACCCCACGAGATCGGCCTCTCCTCAGGAGTCTAGGGTTTCCAACTGGGCTGGTCTCCCCACCAGATTAAGAGTTCCTGGGGGGCCCAGGCCCAGGCATTTCCTGCTCCTGCATTTTCCAGGGTCCATGGCCCAGACCTTTATTCTAGAGTCACCAGAGATGAACTGTAATCACTCCGTTTATTTCTGAGCCTCTGTTTTCTCTCCTAGGCAGTGAGGGGAAGCTCTGCAGGGTGACAGGTCAAGTGCTTTCTGAGCTGTGAACCAGCCTGCCACACTGGGGGTAGTGATGCCACTCAAAGCTCCTGCTCAGCCGTGAAGGAAGAAGACTGTGGGCAGCGTCCTCCAGGGAATGGGGGCCCTCGTAGGTGGCCTGGCCTCCATACATTGGGAGCACTAAACATTTAACTGATGGCTGCTATCCACAGTGGAGGCTGTTTTTTAAAGTGGCAAGAGGTCTGTCAGCATGTTGATGGGGGCGATAACATGCTGGTGGGGCTCCTCCCTTCTTAGGTCTAATTTTTCCACTGGAAGGGTTTCCCACAAGGGGCTGAGTCTGGTGAGCACGGATAAGTGAGGACGAGAGTTCAGAACAGGAATCTCCACTAGGTCCCTGGAAGGGAGTCCTCTTACTTTAAGGCACAATCATGGACAATCCTCAGAGGACGGGTAACTGAGCCACTGTGAGCCGGCTGTGGCAGGGCGTCGGGGCAGGGCCACCTCACTGAGGTCCACGTGATAACAGAGGTCGCAACAGGGACAGGCCCCTGGAGGAAGGCAGAGCTGGTGCCCAAACCTGGTCTTGCTGCAGGTGACTGTGTCAAGTCACTCAGCCACGACCTTGCTCATGTGGGGTGAGGGCCCAAGTCGGCTGGGGACCCTGGGGGGCGTGGAGCTTGTGGCTTGTGCACCCCGGTGACCTGCTCCCCGAGAGGCAGGATGCAGGACCACACGGGCCCCTGGGACTCACCCAGCACGCGTACCACCCTCGAGTCCTGCAGCACCGAGTTCCCGCAGGCAGCCTGCACTGTCACCCGCACGTCACCCGCGTCTGCAAACCGCGTGGTCACAGAGTTGTCCAGGGAGAGCAGGGGCTGCGGGGCACAAGAGCGCGTCAGGTCCCGGCTGGCAGGAGTGGGGAGGCTGGTCCTGCATGGCTGCCGGTGACAGGGCACTGTGGCCTCCTGCCGTCCTCGTCAGCAGGTGCACCCATCCAGGCGCTCTGCGGAGGCAGAGCCTGGGACGCTGGGAGGCACCACAGGTCACATGCTGAGCAGGAGCTTGCTCTGGGGCATTGCAGGGATGCAGGTCCAGCAGCCCTTCCCATCCCTCCTCTGTGGGCCTTTCAGGAGGCCTGTGTGGCACCACCGGCCTGCAAGTGTCCAGGGCCTCTGCCCACCCCATGCCCAGCTGCTGCACGTCATCTCAGACCCAGCACCCAGCTCAGGACCTCTGTGGCAGGGCGGCATGAGGGTGGGCAGCAGTGGCACCTGAAGACAGGAAGGCTTAGACACAGGGGCTCTGGGGTGCGGGGGGCACAGGGGGCACGGAGCACTCAGCCAGAAGTGGCCAAGTCGGCACTCGAACCCAGAGCTCCTGCTTCTTCCTGGGCCCCTGAGCCTACAGCCCCTCTGTCCTGCCAGCCCTCTGTGAATGGACCCTGAGCTGGTGCTTGCTGGATGAGGGACAGGCGGCCCCCCAGCTCTTGAGGCCTCAGCCTGAGGATGGACCAGCTGCCCTTCTGTGAATTGGTCTGTTTCTGCTCAAGAACTCTCCATGGCTCCCCCACTGCTCACGGTGTGCAGCGGGGCCTCCAGTGAGATCTCTGAGACCTGTGTCACCCCAGGTGAGCTCCTTCTCCACCAAGCATTACTTGGCCACTCACCCCTGAAGTGGTGGCCCCTTCTGGAGCCCTCACATGCCTCACCTGTCCCTTCCTGTGACGCTAGGCACACCCTAACTTGGGTCAGCCACTTCGTCTCTTTCCTAAGAAGAGCCAGGGGCTGGTCTGACCACCTCATGTGCATGGAGTAGACGGGCCCTGAGCAGATGCCCAGGGATGGTGTTGAGCAAAGCCAGGTCAGATGGGTCCCTCACGTTGGCCCAGGAAGGGCACTAGGACTGGGGAGTGATTGCACACTGTCCCCTGCTGCTGGATACCTGGGCAGTGTCCTGCCCCTGCTCAGCACCCCAGAAGGGAGCCTGCAGGTACGGGGACAAGAGGGGCCAGGGCAGCTCACCTGCAGGCTGTGGCCAATCCACCAGTAGAAGACAGTGAGATTGGGGTTCAGGGGCAGCAGCACAGCGGTGAGGTTCACCTCCTGGTTGATGCCAACGACAGGAACCACCTCCAAGTAGAGTGCCTGCAGGGGGGCTTCAGGGCCCCAGGAAGGTCAGGGTTAGAGGACTGCAGGACCCAGGGCATTTCAGAAGATGTTTTGGTCATGTTTTATTGCTACCTCACCACCACATCAGCTTCCTCATAATTCTCATAACCATCACCAATCATTATCACCACTATCACCATCACCACCATCACCATCATCACCACCATCACCACCACCATCACCACCATCACCATCACCATCATCATCACCACCACCATCACCATCACCACCATCATCACCATCACCATCACCACCATCACCATCACCATCATCATCACCATCACCATCACCACCATCATCATCACCACCATCACCACCATCACCATCATCACTACCATCACCATCATCACCATCATCATCACCACCATCACCACCATCACACCATCACCATCACCATCATCACCATCATCACCACCATCACCATCATCACCATCATCATCACCTCCCATCACCATCATCATCACCACCATCACCATCATCATCACCATCACAACCATCACCATCATCACCACCATCACCACCACCATCACCACCATCACCATCACCATCATCATCACCATCACCATCACCACCATCATCATCACCACCATCACCACCATCACCATCATCACTACCATCACCATCATCACCATCATCATCACCACCATCACCATCATCACCACCATCACCACCATCACCATCACCATCATCACCATCATCATCACACACCATCCATCACCATCATCACCATCATCATCACCTCCCATCACCATCATCATCACCATCACCACCATCACCATCATCATCACCACCATCACCATCATCACCACCATCACCATCATCACCACCATCACCAATCATCACCATCACCATCATCATCATCATCACCACCATCACCATCATCATCATCATCATCACCATCACCACCATCATCATCATCACCACCATCACACCATCATCATCATCCACCCCACCATCACCCATCATCACCACCATCACCATCACACCACCATCACCATCATCACCATCATCATCACCACCATCACCATCATCATCACCATCACCATCACCACCATCATCATCACCACCATCACCACCATCACCATCATCACCACCATCACCATCATCACCATCATCATCACCTCCCATCACCACCATCACCATCATCACCACTACCATCACCATCATCATCACCATCACCATTATTACTACCACCACCACCATCACTATTATCACCACCATTACTATCACCACTATCATCACCACCATCACTAATATCATTATTACCACTACCACCATAATCAACCACCATCATCACCACCATCACCACCACCGTCACCATCATCACCACCATCACCATCACCATCATCACCATCACCACCATCACCATCACACACCATCATCATCACCATCACCATCATCACCACCATCACCATCACCACCATCACCATCACCACCATCACCATCACCACTATCACCATCACCATCACCACCATCACCACCATCACCATCACCACTATCATCACCACCATCACCATCATCACCACCATCACCATCATCACCATCATCATCACCTCCCATCACCATCATCATCACCATCACCATCACCACCATCACCATCATCACCACCATCACCATCATCATCACCTCCCATCACCATCATCATCACCATCACCACCATCACCATCATCACCACTACCATCAATATCATCATCACCATCACCATTATTACTACCACCACCACCATCACTATCGTCACCACCATCACCATCACCACTATCATCACCACCATCACCATCATCACCATCATCATCACCTCCCATCACCATCATCATCACCATCACCATCACCACCATCATCATCACCACCATCACCATCATCACCACCATCACCATCATCACCATCATCATCACCTCCCATCACCATCATCATCACCATCACCACCATCACCATCATCATCACCACCATCACCATCATCACCACCATCACCATCATCACCATCATCATCACCTCCCATCACCATCATCATCACCATCACCATCACCACCATCATCATCACCACCATCACCATCATCACCACCATCACCATCATCACCATCATCATCACCTCCCATCACCATCATCATCACCATCACCACCATCACCATCATCATCACCACCATCACCATCATCACCACCATCACCATCATCACCATCATCATCACCTCCCATCACCATCATCATCACCATCACCATCACCACCATCATCATCACCACCATCACCATCATCACCACCATCACCATCATCACCATCATCATTACCTCCCATCACCATCATCATCACCATCACCATCACCACCATCATCATCACCACCATCACCATCATCACCACCATCACCATCATCACCATCATCATCACCTCCCATCACCATCATCATCACCATCACCACCATCACCATCATCACCACTACCATCACCATCATCATCACCATCACCATTATTACTACCACCACCACCATCACTATCATCACCACCATCACCATCACCACTATCATCACCACCATCACTAACATCATTATTACCACTACCACCATAATCACCACCATCTCCATCACCATCCTCGCTGTCATGGCCATCACCACCACCATCACCACCACCATCACCACCATCACCATCACCACCATTGTCACCATCATCATCACTATTATTACCACTACCACCATAATCACCACCCCCATCACCAGCATCATCACCACCATCACCATCCTCATCACCGTCACCACCCCCATAATCACCATGGCACATCACCATCACCACCCTTATCACCATCCCCAAGGGACCCCTTGTGCTTCTCCAAGGACCAGAATGTCCCTGTCACAAGGAAAGGCTCTCAGCTTCAAAGAGGTGCTGGACTTACAGTTGACCTGGACAAACAGCACCGCCTCATCATGCCCCGCCATGTTCTCTGCCCTGACAGACACGCGGTAGATGCCAGGACTCTCGTATCGGTGCCGGATGGGCTCTCCAGTTAGTGTGAGGTTCACGTACATGGCCTTGAAGCCATCCCCAAGGTCCACCTGATACTTGGTGGTCAGGACATCTCCCTGCAGGAAGCACCAAGAGGCCACTCAGAAGTGGCCCTAGAAGCTGAGGGGCCAGCTCAGGGTCACTCACCCACTAAGGACAGGTCTGGTCCTGCCCTCAGAATCCCAGCCTCAGTGAGCTGAAGGGACAGTCAGGAAGACTTAGTAGGGGCCATGGTCAGGGGTGCATTTCAGAACAGTTGCCCAGCTGCAGGTGGAGGAGGAGGACATAGGTGGTGTCAGGCATTGTGGGACTGGGTGAGGGTCCCGGGGGACCCCCAAGGCCTGGGCCCGGTCATGGAGCTGGGGGTGAGACGAGTTCCCTCATACTGAGTAGGGCTTCTGTGATGTGACCAGTTCTGTAATGTGACCAGCTCTGGTTCCCGAGTTTCTCTTTTGTCACCCTAGGTGTGCAGTGGGGCTGGGGGAGAGGGCGGCCCCCTGTGGCCTCCTCACAGAGACACTGATCACCTGAGCACTCCCCACCACAGCAGCCACCTCCTGACACCGCCCCCCATGCTGGAGAAACAGCAAGGGTCACAGCTTGGGTCTGCAGTATCCCCAGAGGCTCACAAAGCAGAGGCCTGGTCCCAGTGCAGCAATGTCCAGGGTAAACTCTGACCACCATCCATTTGATGGCTTCATAGCTGAATGGCCTGCTGGGAGCCTCGGGTGGCGGGAGGATGTAGGGACATGCCCTTGGGCTGCTTCTGCCCAGGACCCTGTCTCTCCATTGCCCTTCTCCATTTAAGTCCACACTCCCCCTCGCTGGCCCCCTCCTGCCCTCCCTGCCCCTTTCCTGCCAGGCCCCTCCCCCCAGTGCGTCCAGGAAGCCGTGTCCCAGTGACAGGGGGGCTATTGCCAACCACTCAGCACCTTCATGCACCCCAGCAGGTCTCGAGCTTGCAGGACACTCCACATCCGTTACATTCACCAACTTCTCCACAAAGATGGTGGACCAGGTTGGACAGTGTCCCCCAGAGTTCATGTCCACTGGAGCTTCCGAATGGGACCTCACTTGGAAGCGGGGTCTTGGCAGACGTAAGTAGTTAAGATGAGGTTGTCCTGGGGTGGGGCAGGCCCTGAACCTGCGTCCTTACGGGGAGGCGAGGGACATGCAGGTGCAGAGGAGGAGCCCTGTGGATGGTGCAGACCCTGGCGTTTCGTGGCTATGCACGGCCCACGGAGCCCTGGGCCCCTCAGAAGCTGCAGGAGGAGAGCCTGGGCTGCTGGGGGCCCCCCAGCAGTCGTCTGCTGACCCGATGCCTGTGCTGTGATGGGGAGTCCTCGGCCGCCACAGGGCACTCCTCCCGGGGGAGGAAGGAGGGAAGCGGTCCGCCGCTCGCTGCTCGGGGAGGGAGCGAGCATCCCAGGCAGCCCGCTCTGCGTGGTTTCAACGTGCAGCTGCCCGTGGACCGTGCAGCGGGCGACACTTCCTGTGCCCGTTTCTCCTGTGCACATGCTGCTTGGGCAGACGCCTCCCGTGTGGCTGGCCGTGCCCAGCTGGCTGGTCGCTCTCCGTGGAGTCCGAGGTGGCTTCCTCTCGCTGGGCTGCAGGCTTTCCTCTCCCCGAGGGCCTGTCCCAGAGCCAGTGTCTTGAGGATGGGCCAGTCTGTCCACTTCCCTCTCGGCTGTGCCCTTCCTGTCCAGCCTAAGGACTCGGGTGGCATCTCAAAGGTTTTCTCTGAGGATTTTTCTAGAAGTTTCCATGTTCTTCTTCCATCTCAGCCCGGGCTCCCTTCTGAATGTGTCTTTGTGTCAGCGGTGAGGTTGGTCGTGGCCTTGTCCCTGGAGGGAAAGGCCGTCCCTCCCACACTGGACCCTTCTGCCCCATGGGGATCCGTGGCGTCTTCCCGTGGGTCCGCCCTGGGCTCTGCCCCAGATCTTACTGTTGGTCCTAGAGGCCTCAACACGGACTCCCCTAATCCAGGGCTGTCTCCAAGCCCAGCGTGGCCCACGTGTGTGTGGGTGTGCGACTGCACAAACACCTGCGAGTGTGTGAGTGTGCAGGGAGGGGATGTGGGAACGTGTGGGAACGTGTCCATCAGCGAGCTGGTGTGTGCAGGGGGCACGCGTCCCTCCCTGGCCCCCAAGGAGGCCAGCAGGCTCTTCCAGGCCAGGGGTCCCCGGGGCCCATCTTCCAGGAGCGCCTCCCAGCCCCGCGTGTGCTGTGGAGCAGGCCCAGCAGGCAGCCAGTGCACAGCCTGGGAGCTCAGCCCTGGGCAGGCTGGAAAGCAGGTGTGGGCCTGAGAGGGGCAGCCCATCTGCACTCTGGGTAGGAGTATCCGTACCTGGGGCCCAGCTGCCAGGCTCCAGGGGGCAGCAGATGCCACGTTTCCAGGAAGGCTGTCCTGGGCCCACTGAGGGTCTAGGTGGCCCCAGGTTGGCAGGGGGAGAAGCCCCCCTGCCGACTCAAGATGCTGCTGTGACCAGAAACCCCTAGACCTGCCCCAGGTGGCCTCCACGTCCCAGGGTGACCTGGGAGCCAGTCTCAGTCCACAAGAGGAACTGGCACAGGCAGGAGGCAGAGCCAGGGGATGGCCCAGATCTGGAGCAGACCTGGTCTCTGTCCACTCAGAGTGCCCGAGACCTGATGCCCTGGCCGGCTCTGCCACTTGTGACCATGTGGCTTTAAAAGAGCAACTTCTCCCGTCCAAACCTCAGTCTCCCCACTATAAAGCAACGAACAATGGCTGAGTGACTGCCCACGGCTGGGCCTTGGCCTGGACCAGGCCGCGTCCTCCTCAGCCCTCGTTTCTGAATTTGCACCAGAGCAGGGGCCTGCTTTCCAAGCCCACAGAGCTCGTTGTCACAACCCGAGCCACCTCCGTGCCACCTTGAAGGACATTTGAATAAAGCAGATGGGATCAGGAGGCCACCCTCCATCAGCCCTGTTTGTCTGAAGGTCCCCTGGGAGCCAGAGTCCGGGGACCCTCTCCCGGCAGGGAAGGCCATCACAACTGTCCTCTGCACTTCTCTGCACGTTGAATTTCCTGAATATTTGTAAGTTTTCTGTTTTCATCTTTAAATTTCCTACAATGAACATTAGTTATTTCTATAATCAGAAACGTAAGCATGTTACCTATTAATTTTAAGACTAGAAGGAAATGCAAGAATTAATCGTTCCTTTGGGAAGCAGAATTTTGATGATATTTATGTTCTTGATTTTTTTTTGTATTCTCAAAATATTTTACAATGAACACACTATTTTTAAAATCACAAGGAAATGTAACGTTTGTTCTAAAGTAAAAACAGGTTGGGAGACGGGAACGTACTCGTCACATACCTACATGTCTGTGTGCAGATACACGTGTGTGTGAGCTAGGTTTGTTTCTAGCCTTGCACATGCACATGTACAGAACTCATTTTTGATTGTGTGATTATAATAGGGATCTTCTTTAACTTCCTGCTTTTGTTAGGATTCCAAATTAACTAGATCCATATAATCAGGGGGTGAAGAAGTCCCCCTGCCACATGACAACGGGTGGAGGGGCTCCCTCCTGTCGCTCCTTCCACTCCCTGTGTCTGTTTCACTCCCAGGCGCTGGCCCGGGCCGGGGCGGAGGTCCCACCCACCGTCCCTCCTGCAGGCTGCAGCAGGCTGGGCTCCACAGTGATGCTCCAAGCTGACACACAGCCCCCCAGAGCCACCCCGCAGGTGACAGCACGGGCCAGCCGCTCACCTGCTCCTGCCGCACCATGAACAGCACGTCCTCCCCGGGCCGCACGGCCACCGCCTCGCCGCGGATGCTCACCCGGAGGCCTCGGGGTGGGGTGAGGGGGCACTGGAGCTGCACGGGGCTCTGCTGCAGGTCCACGCCACCCTCACACACGTTGGACACCACCTTCCGGTACCTGGGTAGACAAGGGAGGGTCAGGTGGCACCAGACGGGCAGTGGATGGGGCTCCACAGTTGGGCAGAGATGTATCACCCAGAGGTGGCCCTCGGCCTTGACCTTAGAGGCTCCGCACCCCTCCCTGTGCGCCCCACTCTGCCTGTAACACGGGAACGTTGGGGCTCGGAGGGATGAGGGTCTGCTTCAGAGGACAGCCTCGCCTGGGCCTGAGAGCAACAACATGGCCACCACTAGCTCCTGGGGGGCGAGGGCCAGTCTGGATTGGGTGGTTTTGAGGGGAACATGAGGAGGGTGCCCGGGGGGACACAGCTGTGGACTTGCTGTCACTCCCTGTGTGGCTCAGGCAAGAGTGCCCTCCTCACGGGGCCCTGTCTCCCTATGGCCTCGAGAGCCAAGGGACACCCATTTCTTAGGTGCCAGGTCCTGGGATGGGTGCTCCCAGGCAGCCCTGTCCTGGTGGGGCAGACTGTCTGGTGGGAGGAGGAGGCTGCCTACCTCCCTCACGTGGACGTGGAGCCCGGTAGACAGCACTGCCCGGGGCACCTGGGAGCTCATCCCTGGGGGGGGGGGTTCTAGCCACACCTGGGGGGAGCAGGTAGAGCCTCGCAGGCAAGGGGACCAGGTAAGGGGACACCAGGTACAAAGGCCCTGTGGTGAGTGTGGGAGCCCAGAGGTAGGAGCTGGTGGAGTGGACAAGGGGAGGCCGGTAGGCGAACCTGGTGGCCCTGGGAACCCTCCTAGGAGACCACTGGAAACCCCTGCTCAGGCGGCGCCCCCTCCACATGGTCACTGTGTGCTGAGCAGCCCTCTGGGAAAAGTGGGTGCCTGTCTCCGAGGCTGGTGGCCCTCCTGTCCTCAGGAGCCAGTTCTCCAGTTGGCTCAGCCACCAAGTGAATATTCAGATGTTTACCAGGCGAAGCCCATTTAATTACTGACTTGAAAGAAAACACGTTTCTCTAAGGGCTGTCTACCCACAGCTCCTCAGGGCCCACGTGGGCAGGTGGAACCCTCCACCCAGGTACGGATGAAAGGCCCTGACACTTCAGATGAGAGGCCCTGTTTGCCAAACCCTGGGGTGGGGAGATGGATGGATAGATGTGTAGGTGGGTGGGAGGGTGGATGGGTGGGTGGGTAGATGGGTGGGTGGATGGATGGATGGGTGGATGGGTGGGTAGATGAATAGGTGGGTGGATGAATGAATGGGTGGATGGATGGGTGAATGGATGGATAAGTGGGTAGATGTATAGGTGGGTAGATGGGTGAATGGGTGGATGGAAAATTGGGTGAATGGGTGGATAGGTAGATGAATAGGTGGATAGGTGGAGGGGTGAATTGGATAGGTAGGTGGATGGGTGGATGTTTTGATGGGTGGGTGGGTAGGTGGGTGGATGGATGGTTTGATGGGTGGGTTGACAGGTAAATGGCTTGATGGGTGGATGGATGGGTGATGGAAAAAGGACAGGGTGTGTCCTGCTGAGGCCAAAGCCTGCATTTTCTGGCCCTGCCTCCCCTTTTCTCAGGTTTCCCAGGGAAAAAAGTGGAATTTCTTCATAAGGTTATGGGCTCCCTCCTCTGGGAGATGGGACCTTCAGAGAAGTGTGTCTGGGACTTCCTGAGGCTGAAGGTCACACACAGCTCTGTGTACCCAACATTTCCACGTGAAGTTGGTGTTTGGAAGCAATGTGCTTGGCCCCTGGTGGGGAGAGGCCATGACTGCCACCCCTGCTGAGCCCCTCCCTCAGGTTGTCCTTGTCACTGAAGGCTGCAGGACACCCACATGAGCCTGGGGGGAGTCTGGCAGGGAGCACAATTATGTGAATGTGACCATACCTGAGGTTTTGGCTATGACAGAGGGGGGTGTGGCTCTGCGGTGAGATCAGGGAAGGCTTCCTGGAGGAGGTGCTGTTGAAGCTGAGACCCACGGTGGTGGCAGTGCCACCAGACCTGGGGCACTGAGTTGGGTATGGGGGTGTCGGGGGTCCTGGGCCGCAGGAGCTCTGGAAGGCGGCAGGAGCACTGCTTCTCTGGGGCCCTTTGGACTTTCCTCTCTGGTTCTCTGCTCAGGCCTGGCTCAAGGCAGCTTTCCCCTGTGCTGGCCCCTGGGGCTTCAAGGGACCTAGAGCCTGGTGACCGTGCCATGCGGAGCACAGCACCCCCACCTTGGCTTGTCCTTGTCCTCTCGGGGTGGCGGCAGTGGGCGGCCTCGGGAGCCTGCTCTCCCTGGGGTGGCGGGGAGCCCCGCGCACACTCACCCGAGGCTGCTGGTGTAGGTCTGGCCCAGGGTGCAGTCATCAGGAGGTGACAAGGGGTTGAACCAGAAGTTGGCAGAGCACTTGTTGGCCGACTCCGGGGAGGGTGAGCGCTCAAACCCGTAGTCACTGTGAGGAGCCAGAACAGCGGTCAGGCAAGAGGCACCGGTGGGGACAGCAGCCCGCCAGGGCTGGGCAGGGCATGGGACCGCACGTCCAGAGCCTGCCATGCTCCTGTCCGTGGGGACGCAGGGGCAACCCCACACAGCCTGTCCCAAGCGGGAGAGAGGCCTGACCGAGGGCAGGTGCAATCCAGAGCGACAAGCCCCAGGTCCCGGAGGGCTTCCTGGAAGAGGATCCCAAGATGCCCCAGACCCGGTGGTGGGGGGAGCCCTTTCTGTCCCAGCACCCCCAGAGCAGGGCAGAGGCCAGCACCTGCTGTGGCCAGCTCCCCAGCCACACCCGGCCACCTTGGCCCTGTCCTGCGTATCAGAGCTGAGTCCCTAAGTCCCGTGCCCCCGGAAGGAGTGTGGAGAGCAAGCCCACCATGGAGGTGCCCACCCCGGAGGCCCCCGCCACAGGGAGGGCCTGGGGACAGGCCATCATGGGGGTCTGCACCCACCAGCCTCCTTGCCTCCTCTAGGGCACTGCTGAAAGCCACCGGCCTCTCCCTGCTCTGCTCAAACCTGCCTGTGGGGCTGCGCTGGCCCGGGTGAGCGCCCGCCTGGCATGTGCCCGGCCCTGGGTCAACCCTCAGTTCCCCACATAAATGAATAAGATAAAGTCCATCGACAACTAAAAAACATTTAAAAACCCCCAAAACAAAACCCAACCCCTGTGGCCGCCCCTGCCCACAGGACCCGGCCCCCCAGGACCGCCCCACCGCCCACCCCGCTGCCCAGGCCCGGCCTCCAGCTGAGGACTCACCAGAGGAAGTCCGCGTCCCGGCACGGGCACACGCGGGACTTGAGGGCCGCCGTGAAGCTCCGCCCCTTCACACACCAGGACGTGGGCTTCCTCTTCCGGAAACTTCTCTGCTGGCCCATAATGCAGTCGTCGCCCTGGAGCAGGGGCGAGGAGCTGGGATGAGGCAGCGGTGCCCTCCCAGGGGTGCGGGTGCCGGGGCCCTGCAGCAGCTGGAGGGGCACCCCATTCACAGAAGGGGAAACTGAGGTCCAGCAGAGGACAGGGTGGCCTCCCTCTAGCCCGACTTGTGAGCATTCATTGTGCATCTGCTGTCTATTAGCCCTGGCCGGGCCTAAGGTCCAGAGCTGCTGGACAGGTGGCCCCTAAGTTCCTCTTTGACCCCCGGGCCACAGAGAGCCGGGAGGCCACTCCCCGAGGAGGACCTCAGGGATGCCCAGAGCACTCACCCCGTCCCTGCAGCAGGCCCAAGCAGTCACGGGGTCTGCTGGGCCAGGCGTGGGCAGGCTCCGGAACCTTCTCCTAGGCCCCTCTGCAAGGTCCGGCTTGGCAGAGTCTGGCGCAGCCTTAGCCAGAATCTCGCCCCACATGGGACCACCCTGTGTCTGGTGGACACCCTGTCACTTGTCAGGTGGTGTCTGGCCCTCAGCAAGGTCGCCTGGCCACAAATCCTACTTGCCCACGCCTGTCCATGTTGAGCCTTCTCGCCCACCGTGGGCCCCAGGGCAGTGGCACCTCTGTAAGGGTCCTCAAGGAAGTATCCTGTCCCCCCACCCCCGGGTCAGTCATCTTCCCTTGACAGCCCTGCCCACAACCCCAGTGTCCTCCAGAGCGGCCTGCTCAGCACTGCTGCCCCCGCAGGTGGGGATGTTAGCCCGTGTGCCCAGACCCCCCTGTGCGCTCCCTTCCGAGGGCCGGAAAGCCCAGAACCCTGCTCGGTGGCCGAAGCAGCCCGGGCACGAGGGATGCACCCAGAACACCCAGAGGCTGGTGTGTTGGGTCCTCTGTGGACGCCCTGGAGGAGGAGAGGTCCCGGCTGGCCAGCGCTGGGGCAGGCGGAGGGGCGGGGCCAGCGGTCCTGGCCGCACCTGGAGGTTGCTGAGGTCCCAGGAGCTGTAGTCGTCCTCAGAGCACTGCCTGGAGAAGGAGGGCCGGAAGTCCACCTTGACCAGCTCCCAGTCGGAGCGGAAGCTGATGTGGCCGAAGACCCTGTGGGGGAGGGGGAGCACCACCTTAGTCTGGCCACTCTGCTGGGCACACGTGTCCTCCCGACTCGGTCCACTTGCACCAGGGCCCAGCGAGGCCGGCCTGCCCTTGTGGGGCTGCAGGGCTGTGCCCTCTGCAGGTGCTGGGCCAGCCTTGGCAGTAGGGTCCCCAGAGACCGCTCCCCAGCTCTGGCCGGTCAGGGCGCTGGCGTGGGCCATCCCATCCACAAGGCCGCCCTCGATGGCCGGGAAGAGCTCCCAGCTGGCCGCAGCCCTGGCCTCCTGGCTGTCCCGGGGCCATCCACAGCCCCACCCAGCTGGACCTTGCACTATGTCTTGCAGAAGGACCCCAGACAGGTGGCCACTCTTGGCCCTGTCCAGCTTGTCCCAGTCCTGTCCCCGCCTCCCTCGGCCTGAGCAGCAGAGGGTTCTGTGCCCAGGAGCCGGTTTCCATAGCTGGGTCTCATTCCAAAGAGAAAATGCACCCCAAGCCCAGCTCAGAGCAGGCAGGGGAGAGAGGGCAGCAGAGTGCTCGTGGGCTCAGGAGGGCAGAGCCTCACCTCCTTGGCGTGTGCCCACCGCCCACACCCTGCAGCACTGACCACAGAAGTCCTCGGGGACACTGGCCAAGTGCCCTCTGCTCGCTGTGCAGTGTGGACGGGCCACCCCCCCCTTGGGTGGGAGTCGAGCATCCCGCTCACCACCAGGAAGGAGGCCCGTGGCACAGGCGACCCCTGGTCCCCCCACAGCAGGCTGGCCACGGCCCCGGCTCCCGCCCTGTGTCAGGAGGCTGAGGCCTGGCCCCCTTCCCAGACCCCAGGACTCTCCACCCTGCTCTTCCCTGTGTACAGGGCAGATGCCGAGGGGGGAGCCTGTGGCACCCCCAGGGCATGGGGAGAGGCAGGCCGGGCAGCGCAGCCCTCGTCCAGCCCTGGCCACTGCAGGACCACCCAGCACAGCCTCTCCCCATGGTCTTGAGGGCCGCGGGGCACATGGATTCCCTGCTCTGCGGAGCCCTGCCTGGCCCCTGGCCACTCACTGCTCACCTGCTCTCACCAAAGTCATGTTCCCTGTCCCCAGTGTCCCGGGCCTGTGCGCACATGAAGCCCACAGGAGGCCCCCCTGACGTCCCGGGAGGGGCCCGGCTCACAGGCAAGGTGGCACACGTGGCTGAGAGAGGTGCCAGCTGTTCACATGGACAGACGGCCCTGGGCAGAGGGTGAGAGGGCCGGAGGCGCCCAGAGCCTGGCCCCCCAGGACGAGGGGCAGGTGTGAGGACACAGGCGCCTCAGGGCTCAGCCCGGGGGCTCCAGCGTGGCCTGCTGGGTCCCAGCTCTGCCGTCCCTGCACGCCTCCCTGTCCTGCGCCCACGTCCTGACCAGCATCTCTCCCCAGGCCTCCTTGCCCTCAGCCAGCGCTCACGTCCTGACCAGCATCTGTCCCCAGGCCTCCCCGCCCTCGGCCAGCGCTCACGTCATGACCAGGGTCTCGTCTCCAGGCTCGCTCAGCAGGCCGTCCACGAACACGGAGGTGCTGGTGAAGTTGTGCGTGCTCCAGGTGAGGCCCTCGTCCACGCTGAACCTGCAGGAGGGCCGCAGTGTCCAGGGGAGGCGGAACACACCCCGGCTTCTGGGACAGTCCACCCCTAGGGCCCAGCCACTGTCCCATGGAGGCCAGCCCAGCCTCGCCCCTGCCTCGTGCCCGCTCGCACCCTCCTGGCCAGCGGCAGGCCCTGCCCTGGGCACCCGGGTACCCTGCACCCCTGGACGGCAGCACGGCCGAGCCCTGGGAACGTCTAGTTCAGCCTGCCCAAGGCTGGGCCTGGCCAGCAGCGTCTGGGCCAGACAGGTCCAGCGTCCTGGTCCTGTGGCCTCCCAGGAGGGGCCTTTCAGATTGGAGGTTCCGGCCTCCTGGCAGCTCCGGCTGGGCCTCTGAGCCCAGGCTCACCTGGGGCACTGGCCACGGCTGCCCTGGCTCCCCGCCTCCCTCCCTCCACCAGGACCCGTGGGTGAAGGTCCCTCTCTGGGAAGGGTCCGGCCCCTCCCCACACGCTGTGCTGCTTCCCTGACTCTGGCCTCCTGAGGGAGGGCCAGTGCAGCTCCAGGGGGCCCCGGGAAGGGCTTGGGAGGCAGGTGACACCCAGGACCTGGGGCCCATGGGGACAGTCCTGGCTGTGGTCTGTGCCCCCTCCACACCCGCAGGGCCCTGCGCTGGCCGCCACGTTACTTGAGGATCTTCAGGGGGATGGAGGTGTCCTTGATGGCTGCGATGACCCCGCCGTGGTCCAGGTAGAGGATGTGGTGCTCCTCCTCGAACACCTGTGGGCATGGCGGGTGCTGAGCACAGCACTGACCTGCCCACCTGTGCTGGCCACGAGAGGATGGGCCACGGCTGGAAGTGAGTGTCCCCAGGGTCCCCGTGTTGAAGGTGTTGGGCGGTGACGGACCTTTAAGAGGTGGGCCTCATGGGAGGGACAGGGACCTGCCCTGACCCTGCCAGGCTCACTGCGTCCTGTCTGGCCCACCTCCTGCCACCTGCGGATGCCCACGCCTCGCCCCAGAGCCTCCGGAACTCCAAGCCCAACAGGCCCTCTAGTCGGCTGCCGCAGGAACGCCGTTACAGTAACGCCAGGTGGACTATTCAGGGGTCCCCTGCCTCTGCCCCGAGGACTGGCGCTCAGTCGGCACAGTCCTGCCGCCGGGGGCACGGCCAAGGTTTTCAGGACAGATGAAGTGAACGTGCTGAGCGGTCCGCACAGGGAGGGGCTCCAGGAAGTGGAGAGCCGGTGAATCTACCAGGGAAGCGCCCCCCCCCGGGGGGTGGGGGCAGCAGGTGCAAAGGCCCTGGGGTTAAAATGGTGGTCCCCCAGGAGAGTGGGGCTGACTGAGACTGGAGCTCTGGGGGCCATGCTGCCCCAGGAGGCCGTGGCTCTGAGTGTCAGCGCACCATGCAGAAGGCGAGATGCCGAGGCCTGCAGCGTAGGGACTGGCCCATTCCCTCCTGGAAGCTCCCCTGGGTGCTGGGAGTGGGTGGGGGTGGAGACCTTCTGAATGAGGACTTCTCCTTCTGGAAAGCCCGTGCCCCCCGCTCCTGCTCCAGGTGGCCCAGCAGCTCCGGTCCCACTAGGCTGCCCCAGGGTCGGAGCCTCTGAAACAGCTGGGAAGAGGCCCAGTGGGAACAGCTGACCTCTAGCTCCTGTTTCACTGGACTCCAGGTCTCAGGGGGTCGGGGCAGACGGATCGGACAGAGGTGACCTTTAGAGACTAGACGGCTTCCCTGGTTCAGTGAAACAGGAACATCACAACACAACAGATCCCTCTTGCCCTTTTCAAAATCCCTTGTCTCTTGCATGTCGTTAGAGGGACGTCAAGGCCTTAGGCCGAGATGGCAGGTGAACTTTGTCTGCCTGGGCAGGTGGCGTGTTGTCCAAGTGTCACCTGGGAGGGGCCACCGATGTGCGACTGCCCCGGGGACAGGGCTTCGTACACGTGGGCGGGGGAGGTGCAGGCCCAGGTCTATGTCACCTCTTAGCCACTTCGAGCGCTGTCATCCACGAAGCCCCCACCCCAGGAGCAGCAGTCGGCAGAGGCCCGCAGGGTGGGTGTGGGTGGGCACGGGCCGCTGTGCCACCTTACCTGCCGCCAGCTGCGCCCGCAGTCCGCTGTGATGTACATCTCCTCTTTATACTCCACCAGCTGTGAGCCCAGGTTACCTGCCCCCAGGCAAAGGGACAGCGTTGGGGTCGGGTCAGCCGCTGCTCTCTGCCCAGGTTGGAGCCCAGCCTAGCCGTGCACAAGGGCTGCCTGGGCTGCACCTTCTGCCACCTAGCCACCAGAAGCGTGTCCCCTGCCGTCCTCTTCTGATGTGGACCTGCTGGGGATGCTGGGCTCTGGCTGGTCCCCTCAGTGCCCTGTGCTCACTGAGCTGGGGCCAGGGCCTCAGGCGGTTCAAGAATGAGAAGTTGTAGCTTGGTGATCAGGGACAGCAGCGCCGGGGCTGGGCAGGCAGTGGGCTCAGGGCAGCTTTAGGAGAGCAGGAGACCAGGGGTGGGAGGCAAGACCCTGGGTGGAAGGCAGGGTCGGCCCCTCCAGGTGGGTGTGAAGCCCCCGCTGGGGGTGTCTGGGAGAGGAGGAGGGCGCGCGAGCCTCCACTTCTGTCCACTGGCCTGAACCCTGCGCTGGGTGGACAGGGCTGGCCCTGCTACAATGGCCACTTGGGCTCACAGAATCCTGTGTGCGTTGGCTTGGAAAGAGCCTCCACCCAGGACCTCGACAGCCAGCCAGCCTCTGAGGTGGGGTGACTCGGGGAGTGGAAAGGAGACCAGAGGGAAGGGAGATCAGCACCAGCCTTGCTCCCCCAAGCCTGCCCCCCCAGGACCACGCCCCCAAGACTGCTCCCCCAGGTCTGCTCCTCCAGGACCACTCCCTCAGGTCTGCTCCCCGAGGACTGCTCCCCCATGTTTGCTCCCCCCAGGTCTGCTCCCCCAGGTCTGCCCTCCCAGGTCTACTCCCCCAGGTCAGCTCCCCCCAGGTCTGCTCCCCCCAGGTCTGCCCCCCCAAGCCTGCTCCCCCCAGGTCTGCTCCCCCAGGTCTGCCCTCCCAGGTCTACTCTCCCAGGTCAGCTCCCCCCAGTTCTGCTCCCCCCAGGCCTGCCCCCCCAAGCCTGCTCCCCCCAGGTCTGCTCCCCCAAGCCTGCTCCCCCCAGTTCTGCTCCCCCCAGGTCTGCCCCCCATCAAGCCTGCTCCCCCCAGGTCAGCTCCCTCAGGTCTGCCCCCCCAAGCCTCCTCCCCCCAGGTCTGCTCCCTCCAGGCCTGCTCCCCCAGGTCTGCTCCCCCAGGTCTGCCCCCCAGGTCTTCTCCCCCCAGGTCTGCTCCCCCCAAGTCTGCTCCCCCCAGGTTTGCTCCCCCAGGTCTGGCCCCCCAGGTCTGCCCCCACAAGCCTGCTCACCCAGGCCTGCTCCCCCACCCCCCAGGCCTGCTCCCCCAAGGTCTGCTCCCCCAGGTCTGCTCCCCCCAGGTCTGCCCCCCCAAGCCTGCTTCCCCCAGGTCTGCTCCCCCAAGCCTCCTCCCCCCAGTTCTGCTCCCCCAAGCCTGCTCCCCCCAGTTCTGCTCCCCTCAGGTCTGCCCCCCCAAGCCTGCTCCCCGTAGGTCTGCTCCCCCAAGCCTGCTCCCCCCAGTTCTGCTCCCCCAGGTCTGCTCCCCCCAGGTCTGCCCCCCCAAGCCTGCTTCCCCCAGGTCTGCTCCCCCCAGGTCTGCTCCCCCAAGCCTGCTCTCCCCAGTTCTGCTCCCCCAGGTCTGCTCCCCCCAGGTCTGCCCCCCAAGCCTGCTCCCCCCAGTTCTGCTCCCCCGGGTCTGCTCCCCCCAGGTCTGCCCTCCAAGCCTGCTCCCCCCAGTTCTGCTCCCCCAGGTCTGCTCCCCCCAGGTCTGCCCCCCAAGCCTGCTCCCCCAGGTCTGTTCCCCCGGGTCTGCTCCCCCCAGGTCTGCCCCCCAAGCCTGCTCCCCCCAGGTCTGCTCCCCCAAGCCTGCTTCCCCCAGGTCTGCTCCCCCAAGCCTGCTCCCCCAGGTCTGTTCCCCCAGGTCTGCTCCCCCCAGGTCTGCTCCCCCAAGCCTCCTCCCCCCAGGTCTGCTCCTCCAGGAGTGCTCCCCTAGGTCTGTTCCCCCAGGTCTGCCCCCCCAAGCCTGCTTCCCCCAGGTCTGCTCCTCCAGGAGTGCTCCCCTAGGTCTGTTCCCCCAGGTCTGCCCCCCGAAGCCTGCTTCCCCCAGGTCTGCTCCCCCCAGGTCTGCTCCCCCAGGTCTGTTCCCCCAGGTCTGCTCCCCCCAGGTCTGCTCCCCCAAGCCTCCTCCCCCCAGGTCTGCTCCTCCAGGAGTGCTCCCCCCAGGTCTGTTCCCCCAGGTCTGCTCCTCCAGGACTGCTCCCCCCAGTTCTGCTCCCCTCAGGTCTGCCCCCCCAAGCCTGCTCCCCCCAGTTCTGCTCCCCCAGGTCTGTTCCCCCAGGTCTGCCTCCCCAAGCCTGCTTCCCCCAGGTCTGCTCCTCCAGGAGTGCTCCCCTAGGTCTGTTCCCCCAGGTCTGCCCCCCGAAGCCTGCTTCCCCCAGGTCTGCTCCCCCCAGGTCTGCTCCCCCAGGTCTGTTCCCCCAGGTCTGCTCCCCCCAGGTCTGCTCCCCCAAGCCTCCTCCCCCCAGGTCTGCTCCTCCAGGAGTGCTCCCCCCAGGTCTGTTCCCCCAGGTCTGCTCCTCCAGGACTGCTCCCCCCAGTTCTGCTCCCCTCAGGTCTGCCCCCCCAAGCCTGCTCCCCCCAGTTCTGCTCCCCCAGGTCTGTTCCCCCAGGTCTGCCCCCCCAAGCCTGCTTCCCCCAGGTCTGCTCCTCCAGGACTGCTCCCCCCAGTTCTGCTCCCCTCAGGTCTGCCCCCCCAAGCCTGCTTCCCCCAGGTCTGCTCCTCCAGGACTGCTCCCCCAGGTCTGTTCCCCCAGGTCTGCCCCCCAGGCCTGCTTCCCCCAGGTCTGCTCCTCCAGGACTGCTCCCCCCAGATCTGCTCCCCCCAGTTCTGCTCCCCCAGGACTGCTCCCCCCGGCCTGCTCCTGCCAGGCCTGCTCCCGCCAGGCCTGCTCCCCCGGGTCTGCTCCCCCAGGTCAGCTCCCCCCAGCCCCACTCCACCAGGCCTGCTCACTCCAGGCCCACTCCCCCCAGGCCTGCATCCCAAAATGCGCTGCACCCTCAGCCTAGGGGATGCACTGCTAGCATATACCCACGTTTTCTTTGGACTAAATAGAGCCGGGGAACACCTTGTAGGGACTTGGGGGATTCTTCATTCTGAGTGTTGCCTCTTGACTGGGTGACGTTGACCTAGAGGTCTGGGAGAGCCGCACCCCAGGCCCGGCCTGAGCTGTGATCCAGCTGGTTGGGCTCACCAGGCCGACCTCACCCCCCACACTTCCCAAGCTGACCGATTACAGAATCTCCTCTAAAAAGAGGAGCCCAGGGCCCCAAAAGTGTCTCACTCCTGAGCATCCACCCTCCTTTGTCCCCGCGAGTGCGGGCTCTGCTCTAGGGTGCTGCCCCGAGGAAGTCCTTGGCTTTCTTAGGTAGGTCTTTGTGCTCTCTGGAAGCGTCCAGGAACCCCTTTCTGTGGGTAAGTCAAGGGACTGTCAGGGCTTGGTGGAGGGCCCCTTCTCTCTTCTCGGGAACCTCCTCAGACCCCTCTCCAGTGGCCATCCCTCCATCGTCCACCTGTCCACTCCTCTTGACTAATTCTACCCACTGACCCATTCCTGCACCCGTCCCTCAGCCGTGGCTGGACACCTCCTTCCGCCAGCCCTGTGCTGAGCAGGGTGTCTGAGAGGAGTGATCAAGGGTCTGCCCTGGGGGCTCTCCCTCTAGGCGGGGAGGAAGGTATCCTGCAGCCACAAGCAGCCAGGGTGGTGGGCCCCAAGGCTGAGTGAGTGAGGAGGGACTGGGGCAGAAAGTGGCCTTCAAGTGAGCCCTGGGAGCTGGCCAAGGGCACAGGCAGCCCAGGCAGAGGGGAGGCCTGGCCAGGGCCAGGGTGAGTGGCTGGGAAGCGGCAGCCAGGGCAGGACAGGGTGGCAGGCAGGTGGCACGTGGTGCTGCTCCATCCACTACCCATCCATCCATCCATCCATCCATCCATCCACCTACCCATCCATCCATCCACCCACCCACTGACCGTTCCATCCACCATTCCATACCATCCATCTACCCATCCCCCACCCCCCACGTATCCATGTACCATCTACCCACCCACCCATCCACCATCCATCTACCTGTCTATCCCCCCACCCATTTGCCCATCCATCATCCATCCACCCTGGCAACCATATGCCGTGTGCCCTGAGTCCACTGTGTCCTGAGTCACCGTGCTCTGAGTCCACTGTGTCCTGAGTCCACTGTGTCCTGAGTCACTGTGCCCTGAGTCCACTGTGTCCTGAGTCCCTGTGTCCTGAGTCCACTGTGTCCTGAGTCACTGTGCCCTGAGTCACTGTGTCCTGAGTCCCTGTGTCCTGAGTCCCTGTGTCCTGAGTCCTCTGTGTCCTGAGTCCCTGTGTCCTGAGTCCACTGTGTCCTGAGTCCCTGTGTCCTGAGTCCCTGTGTCCTGAGTCCACTGTGTCCTGAGTCCACTGTGTCCTGAGTCTATGTGTCCTGAGTCCCTGTGTCCTGAGTCCACTGTGTCCTGAGTCCCTGTGTCCTGAGTCCCTGTGTCCTGAGTCCACTGTGTCCTGGGTCCACTGTGTCCTGAGTCCCTGTGCCCTGAGTCCACTGTGTCCTGAGTCACTGTGTCCTGAGTCACTGTGTCCTGAGTCCACTGTGTCCTGAGTCACTGTGTCCTGGGTCCACTGTGTCCTGGGTCCACTGTGTCCTGAGTCACTGTGTCCTGAGTCACTGTGTCCTGAGTCCCTGTGTCCTGAGTCCACCGTGTCCTGAGTCCACCGTGTCCTGAGTCCACCGTGTCCTGAGTCCACCGTGTCCTGAGTCACTGTGTCCTGAGTCCACTGTGTCCTGAGTCCCTGTGTCCTGAGACCACTGTGTCCTGGGTCCACTGTGTCCTGAGTCCCTGTGTCCTGAGTCCCTGTGTCCTGAGTCCACTGTGTCCTGAGTCCACTGTGTCCTGAGTTCACTGTGTCCTGAGTCCCTGTGCCCTGAGTCACTGTGTCCTGAGTCCACTGTGTCCTGAGTCCACTGTGTCCTGAGTCCCTGTGTCCTGAGTCCCTGTGCCCTGAGTCACTGTGTCCTGAGTCACTGTGTCCTGAGTCCACTGTGTCCTGAGTCCACTGTGTCCTGAGTCCCTGTGTCCTGAGTCCACTGTGTCCTGAGTCACTGTGTCCTGAGTCCACTGTGTCCTGAGTCCCTGTGTCCTGAGTCACTGTGTCCTGAGTCACTGTGCCCTGAGTCACTGTGCCCTGAGTCACTGTGTCCTGAGTCCACCGTGTCCTGAGTCCCTGTGTCCTGAGTCCCTGTGTCCTGAGTCACTGTGTCCTGAGTCCACTGTGTCCTGAGTCCCTGTGTCCTGAGTCCCTGTGTCCTGAGTCCACTGTGTCCTGAGTCACCGTGCTCTGAGTCCACCGTGCTCTGAGTCCACTGTGTCCTGAGTCCACTGTGTCCTGAGTCACTGTGCCCTGAGTCCACTGTGTCCTGAGTCCCTGTGTCCTGAGTCCCTGTGTCCTGAGTCCACCGTGTCCTGAGTCCCTGTGTCCTGAGTCCCTGTGTCCTGAGTCCCTGTGTCCTGAGTCTATGTGTCCTGAGTCCACTGTGTCCTGAGTTCCCTGTGTCCTGAGTCCCTGTGTCCTGAGTCCACTGTGTCCTGAGTCCCTGTGTCCTGAGTCCACTGTGTCCTGAGTCCCTGTGTCCTGAGTCCCTGTGTCCTGAGTCCACTGTGTCCTGAGTCCACTGTGTCCTGAGTCACTGTGTCCTGAGTCCACTGTGTCCTGAGTCCACTGTGTCCTGAGTCCCTGTGTCCTGAGTTCCCTGTGTCCTGAGTCCACTGTGTCCTGAGTCCACTGTGTCCTGAGTTCCCTGTGTCCTGAGTCACTGTGTCCTGAGTCCACTGTGTCCTGAGTCCACTGTGTCCTGAGTCCACTGTGCCCTGAGTCCACTGTGCCCTGAGTCCACTGTGTCCTGAGTCCCTGTGTCCTGAGTCCACCGTGTCCTGAGTCCCTGTGTCCTGAGTCCACCGTGTCCTGAGTCCCTGTGTCCTGAGTCCCTGTGTCCTGAGTCCACCGTGTCCTGAGTCACTGTGTCCTGAGTTCCCGGTGTCCTGAGTCCACTGTGCCCTGAGTCACTGTGCCCTGAGTCACTGTGTCCTGAGTCACTGTGTCCTGAGTCCACCGTGTCCTGAGTCACTGTGTCCTGAGTTCCCTGTGTCCTGAGTTCCCTGTGTCCTGAGTCCACTGTGCCCTGAGTCACTGTGTCCTGAGTCACTGTGTCCTGAGTCACTGTGTCCTGGGTCCACTGTGTCCTGGGTCCACTGTGTCCTGAGTCCCTGTGTCCTGAGTCCACTGTGTCCTGAGTCCACTGTGTCCTGAGTCCACTGTGTCCTGAGTTCCCTGTGTCCTGAGTCCCTGTGTCCTGAGTCCCTGTGTCCTGAGTCCACTGTGTCCTGAGTCACTGTGTCCTGAGTCCCTGTGTCCTGAGTCCCTGTGTCCTGAGTCCCTGTGTCCTGAGTCCCTGTGTCCTGAGTCACTGTGTCCTGAGTCACTGTGTCCTGAGTCCACTGTGTCCTGAGTCCACTGTGTCCTGAGTCACTGTGTCCTGAGTCACTGTGTCCTGAGTCACTGTGTCCTGAGTCCACTGTGTCCTGAGTCCCTGTGTCCTGAGTCCCTGTGTCCTGAGTCCACTGTGTCCTGAGTCCCTGTGTCCTGAGTCCCTGTGTCCTGAGTCCCTGTGTCCTGAGTCCACTGTGTCCTGAGTCACTGTGTCCTGAGTCCCTGTGTCCTGAGTCCACTGTGTCCTGAGTCCACTGTGTCCTGAGTCACTGTGTCCTGAGTCCACCGTGTCCTGAGTCCACCGTGTCCTGAGTCCACCGTGTCCTGAGTCCACCGTGTCCTGAGTCCCTGTGTCCTGAGTCACTGTGTCCTGAGTCCCTGTGTCCTGAGTCCCTGTGTCCTGAGTCCACTGTGTCCTGAGTCCACTGTGTCCTGAGTCACTGTGTCCTGAGTCCACTGTGTCCTGAGTCCACTGTGTCCTGAGTCCACTGTGTCCTGAGTCCCTGTGTCCTGAGTCCACTGTGTCCTGAGTCCCTGTGTCCTGAGTCACTGTGCCCTGAGTCCACTGTGTCCTGAGTCTATGTGTCCTGAGTCTATGTGTCCTGAGTCTATGTGTCCTGAGTCCACTGTGTCCTGGGTCCACTGTGTCCTGGGTCCACTGTGTCCTGGGTCCACTGTGTCCTGGGTCCACTGTGTCCTGGGTCCACTGTGTCCTGGGTCCACTGTGTCCTGAGTCCCTGTGTCCTGAGTCCCTGTGTCCTGAGTCCACTGTGTCCTGAGTCCCTGTGTCCTGAGTCCCTGTGTCCTGAGTCCACTGTGTCCTGAGTCCACCGTGTCCTGAGTCCACCGTGTCCTGAGTCCCTGTGTCCTGAGTCCACTGTGTCCTGAGTCCACTGTGTCCTGAGTCCCTGTGTCCTGAGTCACTGTGTCCTGAGTCACTGTGTCCTGAGTCCACTGTGTCCTGAGTCCCTGTGTCCTGAGTCCACTGTGTCCTGAGTCCACTGTGTCCTGAGTCCCTGTGTCCTGGGTCCACTGTGTCCTGGGTCCACTGTGTCCTGAGTCCCTGTGTCCTGAGTCCACTGTGTCCTGAGTCCCTGTGTCCTGAGTCCACTGTGTCCTGAGTCCACTGTGTCCTGAGTCCCTGTGTCCTGAGTCCACTGTGTCCTGAGTCCCTGTGTCCTGAGTCCACTGTGTCCTGAGTCACTGTGTCCTGAGTCACTGTGTCCTGAGTCACTGTGTCCTGAGTCCACTGTGTCCTGAGTCCACTGTGTCCTGAGTCCCTGTGTCCTGAGTCCCTGTGTCCTGAGTCCCTGTGTCCTGAGTCCCTGTGTCCTGAGTCACTGTGTCCTGAGTCCACTGTGTCCTGAGTCCCTGTGTCCTGAGTCCCTGTGTCCTGAGTCCCTGTGTCCAGAGTCCACTGTGTCCAGAGTCCACTGTGTCCTGAGTCACTGTGTCCTGAGTCACTGTGTCCTGAGTCCACTGTGTCCTGAGTCCCTGTGCCCTGAGTCCCTGTGTCCTGAGTCCCTGTGTCCTGAGTCCACTGTGTCCTGAGTCCACTGTGTCCTGAGTCACTGTGTCCTGAGTCACTGTGTCCTGAGTCCCTGTAACCTGAGTCACTGTGTCCTGAGTCACTGTGTCCTGAGTCCACTGTGTCCTGAGTCCCTGTGTCCTGAGTCACTGTGTCCTGAGTCACTGTGTCCTGAGTCACTGTGTCCTGAGTCCACTGTGTCCTGAGTCCCTGTGTCCTGAGTCACTGTGTCCTGAGTCCACTGTGTCCTGAGTCCACTGTGTCCTGAGTCACTGTGCCCTGAGTCACTGTGCCCTGAGTCACTGTGTCCTGAGTCCACTGTGTCCTGAGTCACTGTGTCCTGAGTCCACTGTGTCCTGAGTCACTGTGTCCTGAGTCACTGTGTCCTGAGTCCACTGTGTCCTGAGTCCCTGTGCCCTGAGTCCCTGTGTCCTGAGTCCACTGTGTCCTGAGTCCACTGTGTCCTGAGTCCCTGTGTCCTGAGTCCCTGTGCCCTGAGTCCCTGTGTCCTGAGTCCCTGTGTCCTGAGTCCACTGTGTCCTGAGTCCACTGTGTCCTGAGTCACTGTGTCCTGAGTCACTGTGTCCTGAGTCCCTGTGTCCTGAGTCACTGTGTCCTGAGTCCACTGTGTCCTGAGTCCCTGTGTCCTGAGTCCCTGTGTCCTGAGTCCACTGTGTCCTGAGTCCACTGTGTCCTGAGTCCCTGTGTCCTGAGTCCCTGTGTCCTGAGTCACTGTGTCCTGAGTCCACTGTGTCCTGAGTCCACTGTGTCCTGAGTCCACTGTGTCCTGAGTCCACTGTGTCCTGAGTCACTGTGCCCTGAGTCACTGTGCCCTGAGTCACTGTGCCCTGAGTCCACTGTGTCCTGAGTCACTGTGTCCTGAGTCACTGTGTCCTGAGTCCACTGTGTCCTGAGTCCCTGTGTCCTGAGTCCCTGTGTCCTGAGTCCCTGTGTCCTGAGTCCACTGTGTCCTGAGTCACTGTGTCCTGAGTCCACTGTGTCCTGAGTCCACTGTGCCCTGAGTCCCTGTGCCCTGAGTCCCTGTGCCCTGAGTCCCTGTGCCCTGAGTCCACTGTGTCCTGAGTCCCTGTGTCCTGAGTCACTGTGTCCTGAGTCCACTGTGTCCTGAGTCCCTGTGTCCTGAGTCACTGTGTCCTGAGTCACTGTGTCCTGAGTCACTGTGTCCTGAGTCACTGTGTCCTGAGTCCACTGTGTCCTGAGTCCACTGTGTCCTGAGTCCACTGTGTCCTGAGTCCCTGTGTCCTGAGTCCCTGTGTCCTGAGTCCCTGTGTCCTGAGTCCACTGTGTCCTGAGTCCCTGTGTCCTGAGTCCACTGTGTCCTGAGTCCACTGTGTCCTGAGTCCACTGTGTCCTGGGTCCACTGTGTCCTGGGTCCACTGTGTCCTGGGTCCACTGTGTCCTGGGTCCACTGTGTCCTGGGTCCACTGTGTCCTGAGTCCACTGTGTCCTGAGTCCCTGTGTCCTGAGTCCACTGTGTCCTGAGTCTATGTGTCCTGAGTCCCTGTGTCCTGAGTCCCTGTGTCCTGAGTCCACTGTGTCCTGAGTCCACCGTGTCCTGAGTCCACCGTGTCCTGAGTCCCTGTGTCCTGAGTCCACTGTGTCCTGAGTCCACTGTGTCCTGAGTCCCTGTGTCCTGAGTCCCTGTGTCCTGAGTCCCTGTGTCCTGAGTCCACTGTGTCCTGAGTCCACTGTGTCCTGAGTCCCTGTGTCCTGAGTCCACTGTGTCCTGAGTCCCTGTGTCCTGGGTCCACTGTGTCCTGGGTCCACTGTGTCCTGAGTCCCTGTGTCCTGAGTCCACTGTGTCCTGAGTCCCTGTGTCCTGAGTCCACTGTGTCCTGAGTCCACTGTGTCCTGAGTCCCTGTGTCCTGAGTCCACTGTGTCCTGAGTCCACTGTGTCCTGAGTCACTGTGTCCTGAGTCACTGTGTCCTGAGTCCCTGTGTCCTGAGTCCACCGTGTCCTGAGTCACTGTGTCCTGAGTCCACTGTGTCCTGAGTCCCTGTTTCCTGAGTCCACTGTGTCCTGAGTCCCTGTGTCCTGAGTCACTGTGTCCTGAGTCCACTGTGTCCTGAGTCCACTGTGTCCTGAGTCCCTGTGTCCTGAGTCCACTGTGTCCTGAGTCACTGTGCCCTGAGTCCACTGTGTCCTGAGTCCACTGTGTCCTGAGTCCACTGTGTCCTGAGTCACTGTGTCCTGAGTCCCTGTGCCCTGAGTCACTGTGCCCTGAGTCCACTGTGTCCTGAGTCCCTGTGTCCTGAGTCCACTGTGTCCTGAGTCACTGTGTCCTGAGTCCACCGTGTCCTGAGTCCACCGTGTCCTGAGTCCCTGTGCCCTGAGTCCCTGTGTCCTGAGTCACTGTGTCCTGAGTCACTGTGTCCTGAGTCACTGTGTCCTGAGTCCACTGTGTCCTGAGTCCACTGTGTCCTGAGTCCACTGTGTCCTGAGTCCACTGTGTCCTGAGTCCCTGTGTCCTGAGTCCCTGTGTCCTGAGTCACTGTGTCCTGAGTCCCTGTGCCCTGAGTTTGCCCCTTGGGTTTTCCGTGAGAGCTGCGCCTCCCGGGGAGCTTGGCCCTGCCCCCTGGGAGATGCATCATGGCCCCAGCCCGTGGCTGTCCATCTGCACCCCTGAAAGGGAGGCTCCCACTGAATGGCACCCACTGGGAGGGGGCAGCATCACCCACCTGCTCCCATGATGAGGCCCGGGGCGCTGTCCTTGGTGTGCACGGTGCCCGACACATAGGGGTTGTCTGCCCAGCGCAGGTGCAGATGCAGGTGACAGTCAGGCTGCAGGGGGAAGGGGGCGTCAGCAGGGGAAGGAGTGTCTTGGGGAAAGCTGGGCCTGTGGGGTCTGGGGAGAGGGCAGGGCCTGGGGCCCTTGGAGGAGTGGAGGGGCAAGAAGCAGGGCTGTGCTGGCCACTAGGGGGAAGGACCAGGACACGTGGTCCAGAGGCCCCGGGGTGGCGGGAGGTGGAGTGAGACCAGCAAGGCATCTGGGGGACAGGTCCATTCTCTGCTCTGGATTAGTGGCCCTGCGTCATCTGCTTGAGGGTCTCTGCTTGGCGGAAATGCCAGAGCTCACGGCTGGCCTCAGGCGCGTCGGCCCTCCCAGGTCCTTGCTGAGCACTTGGCCCCCTGGCCTGGGTGGGACGGGGCTGAGGGAGAGCCGTGCCTTCTGGGGCTCCTGCCCAGCCCAGCCCAGGCACAGTCCTGCTTGCTCGCACTTGGGCTGGAGGTGGACTCTGTGGTCACTGGACACTGCAGGCACAGGCTGAGGTCCCTTCTGGTGCCCTGTGGGGCCACTGACTGCCACATATTCCTCTCTCCAGCTGTCTCTCCTGGGGCAGGGGGGTCTCCTGGCACTGACCAGAAGGCAAGGGCAGGTGAAGGGCAGGCCGGGGCTCCAATGCCCCATGAAGGACACAGGACAAAAAGCTCCGATGGTACCAGAGCTGCCCAGGCACGTGGCAGATGGGGCTGGTCCTCTGAGCCTGCCAGGGCAAGGGCAGGGGACCAAGGGTGGGCTGGTGCCCAAGAGCTGGTCCTGACAGAGGTGAGCCGGGCACTGGGCTGGTGGGCTGCAGGGAGCCCCTGGCCCTCAACGACCTCCCCCAGGTGCTGGGGGCGCTCTCCAGAAGGCCAGCAACCATCACAGACAGACAGATGGATGGAGGGAGAGGGCCGTGTTGCCAGCCACCCAGCACCCAGCTCCTGCCTCTGCCTGTCTAAGGGACCCCCCGGGGGGCCCAGCACAGGGTTTCTCTTCAACAGTTCAAAACCATTTCCCCACCAAGAGGCATGATGCTGAAGCAGATCTGATGGCCCCTCTAGTGACAGCACCTAGTCTCCCCAGCCCTGCCAGCCCCATGGCCCCGGAGAAGACACCCACCCTGGAGGACCAGAACAAAGGAGGCCAGGGAATCCGCGGCCTCTGGATCCACGGAGGAGCCCAAAGCCGCTGTTCCAGGGGCTGGTCCAGGGCCTCAGCCCCATCACCCTCTCTGTTTTCCAAGCCTTCTGCCATGAGCAGGAATCGCTCCTGGGGAGACAGGCCCCTGGTCCACCTGACACCTGAGGCTGAGCGGGGCCCGTCCACCACGCCCAGGTGGGAAAACCCGGCCTCCCAGTGGGGCTTTATTTTGGTGTCTTTTGTGCCCTGTGGGCTCCCATGTCCCTTGCTCAGGTGCTTGAATGCCTGCCTGGGCGCTTGCTTTCTGGTTCGCTTCCATTTTTATAATTTTAGGGTCGGGACATAATCCTGCAAAGGCCATTTCCTCACTGAGTGCGTATTACAGATGAGAACCGGTCCCAGCAGAAACTTGCTTTGGCAGATTAATACGGCTCAACTCTGCCAGGAGCACACGCCCTCCGCCCTTCCCCGCGGCTCTGTTCTCGGTGGGCGCTGACACACGGACTCAGTCCCCACACAGCTGGGCAGGTGTCGGGGTCCCCGGGGGTCACAGGTGGGGGCCTGAGCAGGGCCCCTGGGAGGGGAGCAAGGGATGGAGCTGGGCAGAGAGCAGGCCGCCTGGTGTGTGCCGGGCGGAATCCCAGCAAGGCAGGCGTCCTCTGCTGTGCTCTGGAGGCCGGGTCGGGCCCACCACGCGCAGGCGCAGGCCCTGGACAGGCAGAGCCAGGCTTCCTGCTTTACACATGGGAGGACTGTGGCAGAGCAACGAGGGGGTTTGGCCGTCCCCTGTGGGGGGTCCTGCCCGAGAAGAGCTTGCAACTGGCAGAGTCAAACAGAGAGGCAAGACGCCCAGTGGGGACTCCTCAGTGGAGTGGACAATGGGCAGGGTCTCCAGGTGTCGCTAGGAGTTCTGTGGGCAGGGAGAGGGAAGGGCATCCTGGGCTTAGGGACAGTGGGCGGGGGTTCCTTGCGGCTTGCTCTGTGCTAGGGACTGGGAAGGGTGTGCAGGCCATTTCACGTCCCCCTCACCAAAGGCCACCAGGGACTGCTATCCTGTTCCCTTCCAGCAGAGGCTCAGAGGCAGAGGGACGCAGAACGTGGCGTCAGCAGGGGGCTGAGCTGCAGCTGTCAGGTCCAACCCTGGAGCAAGCTCCGGCCCTGCCCTTCCTGAGCAGCCCACGCTGGCAAAGGTCAGGCAAGCTCCCCACAGAAGCCAGGAGAGAGGCCCTGGGAGAGGTGGGCCCCCGGGCAGGGGACGTGAGGGCCTGGATAGACCCATGGCCCGGCCAGCCTCTTTCCTTGCTGCAGCCGGCTGTGAGCTCACCTCAAGCCAGGGCCAGGGAAGGCCAGGGCTCCTAGCGCTGCCTTGCCCTCCTCACCAGCAGGGGCCACACGGGGCTGGGCACCCAGAAACTTGGGGACTCTCTAGGATGTAAGGGGCCCTGCACACCTGTGTCCATGCAGAAGCATCCCCAGGCGGGTGGGTCCCGCATAGGAGCCCGTGGCTTGGCCACCCCTTGGTCCCTGCTCAGGGGCCTGTGGCCTCTGGTGGCAGGTATCACTCTATGCCTCTCACCCCCCTCGAGCAGAGTATGTCCCCAGACCTGGCTGTTGGCCAAGGAGACGTGGCAGGTGCCACAGGTGGGCTGGGAAGCTGCTGGCTGCCTCGTCTGTCCTGGGAACCCACCTACACTGGCCCCAGAGTGGGGAGGCAGGACAGGAACATGGTCACTCCCTCCCTGCCAGCCTGGGGACCCAGGGAGCCTGTCCCTGATTGTTTGACACGGCACACCGTGGCTACAGCTCCCCGGGCCTGTCAGTCTCTCTGCCCCTCTCCCCATGCCCAGGGCGGGGACTCACATGTCTCAGGTCCTTCAGTCACCCCCAATGCCCCCGGGGAGGCAGCAGGCACCCCATGTCCCCACAGAGGGCAGAGCACTCACGGGCTGGCAGTGGGTGGGCTTCCCATTCATGTCGGTGCTGGGCGGCCTCAGGTGGTCCCAGTCGCGGCCCTTGTTGTAGGTGATGAGCGTCGTCACCTTCCCGTCAACCTTCTGGTTGGCCAGGAAGACCCCTTTCACCCCTCTGACCTGGGGAAAATGCAGGGAGGACTGTGAGGGCCTGTGGCCGCTCTCTAAAGCCACACAGCCACCGTGCCCCTGCGGCCTGCTCGGCCGGAGCTCCTGCTAGGGGTGAGCCGGGCCTGGGGCAAGGCTTCCAGGCCTGGGCTCCAGGAGGCTGGTTCTCTCAGTTTCAAGGCCTGGACGATTTGTGCCACACCGAGTTGTGCTCCCAGGACCAGCTGACCACCTGATGGTGAAGCAGGTCCCCTGGCCTGCCCATGACCCCAGCCACGGATCTCATCCAGAGCTCAGGGCTCACCTCACCTCACTCTGTCGGGCCTGCAGGTCCCACACCAGGGCTCTGCATCTGGGTCCCCTCCTGGGACTCCAGCAGCTCAGCTGCCACTGGGAACGTCAGGAGCAAGGGCCCGGGGGTCCATGCTAACCCAGAATGCTCGGGATGGGCCCAGGCTGTCACTGCTTTCTCCCTCAAGAGTCCCAGAGGCCCAGGGCTGTGGTTCGCCCACACCCAGGGTGGTCACTAGTTGACCTGGAGGACAAGTGCAGGTTTTCCGTTCCTCAGTAACACCCGCACTCCCGCCCGGAGATATTTCTGCAGGCTCCTGCTGCGTGGATGTCTTGGGCCCATTTTCTGTGCTGTGAACAGGCTCAGGACTCCTGCTCGCCCACCTGTGGGCAGCGGTCGGCCTCAGCACAGGGCTTGCTATTATTTCTTGCAAAACACCTCAGGAGACTGAGGCTCCGGGAGCTGTGTGGAACCCCAGGTTCTGCACCCAAGGACTGTAGTTACGCTGATGGAAATAACAGTCATCAGTGGCTTCTCAGTGGCAGGCGCTGAGCGAATACAGGCCACTGTGTCACTCCTGCAGCCCCAGGAGGCTGGTGCGTCTGCCGTCCTCAGTGTGCAGGTCTGTGGGCTGTCCACCCCCTGTGGAGCGCTGGCGGGACAGGGTGGGGAGTGGAGCGTTAGCGTCCTCCTGCTGTGACAGAACATCGCAGGCAGGGCTTGGCCCTCCAGCTCTGCAGCTCAGGAGTCTGACAGCGTCCCCCCATCCCGTCAGCAGGGCTGCACCCCTCTGTAGCTCCAGCAAAAGTCCTTAATTCCCTCCAGGCCCCTTGGCCCTGCGAGGTGAAGGTCATGGTTCGGAGGACTAGGATGTGGACATTTGGGGGGCCACGATTCTCCCACAGTCGGGAGGGGTTGAGTGGCCCTTCAGAGGTGGACCCTGTGGCACTTGGGGGCTGGCTTCATGGGGTGATGCAGGGCAGCAGGGTCGTGCTCTTTGCCTGGGGACCATGGTCTTATAGGCACAGGCGGGTGGAGTTAGAAACCCAGCAGGTGCCTAGCGCTGGGCTGCTTCTCGGCTCTTGAGCCAGCTCTGACCCATGGCGAACCACGCCCGGTCCACTGTGGGCCTGCAAGGCACAGTGGGAGGCCGTGACCCGAGGTACACTGCCTGGCCTCTGCCCATGAGGCTTCAGGGTGCTCCTGCTAGGGTGGCAGCTGCAGGCTGCCGACAACCTGCACCACGGTGGCGGTGCTGTCTCTTGCTCGCCACTGTCCTGGAAGGCGAGGACTGGCCTCCAGACTCGGCACCAGCACAGGCTCCTCCAGCCAGGCCCAGCTTCTCAGTGAGAAGTGGCTCCAGGCCCAGGCCCCAGGCCCCAGGTCATGGGTCTGAGCCTGACTGAGCTCTGTGCCCAGCTGTGGGCCTGTGGCGAGCTTAGCCATGGACAGTGACGGCCTGGGACCACAGAGGGCATGCTGGGGGAGCTGGATCTCTGCCCTGCAGGAGAGGGCACGAGGAGCTGGTCCTGGCTCAGGGCCCTGGGCACAGCCCTGCGGGCTCTGGGCTGCGGCTCACCCGGCTCTTCACTGACACCCAGTCCTGTCACCCCGGGGTGCTCCCGGCCTGCCTGCAGAGTGCTGAGCCCTCCTGTGCTTGGGAGTAGCTCTGACGAATGGGGTCCCTCGTAACCCACTGTTCTTTACTTTCCCAGGACAGTGGCACCTCACTGTGGCTGACAGTCCAGAGGAGCCAGGAGCAGGCAGCCCTGGGCTGGTGCTGAACTGGGGTGTCTGGGTTGTCCGCCTTCTCTGACCCTCAGCTTCCTGAACAGTGCACGGGCTGAGTACCCTTTCTGCTCCCTGGCTAGAAAAGGTCCAGGAGGGGAGCCTGGTGGGCAGGGCTGGGGACACCGTGGCCCACCGAGAGCCCTGGCCGGGAGCCAGGAGTCTGCACCAGAGCCTCCATCCATGCTGGAGCCGGAGGCCAGAGCAGAGGAGGCTGGCTTGGGAGACAGAGGAGACCGGGACCCAGGGAGGGCAGCTCACAGATGGCAGGGGAAAGAGGCCCCGGGCACTAGGCTGGGGCAGGACGGCCCCGCACGGAGGCCAGTTTCCATCCTGGGAGGGAGTCAAGGCTGCGTCTGTGTTGGGAAAGGCTCTGCAGATGCTCTCCAGTGTGGTACCCACCCTGTGTGGGGCTGTCCCTGGGTCCCCTTCTTCCCTTTACCAAAGTCACACTGAGGGGCCCCTGCACGCTGGACCTCCCGAGGCGTCCCCCGTACCCTCTTGGCCTAATGCGTTTGGCCCTTCAGAGATGTTTGCAGACCCCGGAGACAGCATGTGGGGACAGGACAGGGAGGGGTCCCCCTGCCGCGGGCCGTGCCCACCTCGAGGACGTCGATGACCACGCTCTCCTCGGCCTGCCGCGAGCTGCGCACGTTCTCCAGCACCAGGGTGTAGTGCACTCCGCGCGGGTCCGACTGGTACAGGTTGTAGGTGTCTGCCTGGTACCACTCCTGCACCGCCACAAACACCTGGCTCTCGTCCGTGCTGATGATCTGCAGGTCCTGGGGGACAGCGGCGGGGTCAGGGCCAGCACGGCCGCGGCCCCCCGGCTCCCTCGGGGTCAAGCCATCTGGATCTGCACCCTGTCTCTCCACGCGTGGCTCTGTGGCCCTAGACAACCCCTTCACCTCCCCGGGGTGAGGGTCGGACCCTCCATACCAGGCCACCCTCCTCCTGCCCCCTCAGGCAGGCTGTCCTGCCACTCAGCGGGTTCCTCCAAGCACCCATATGGCCAGCATGACCAGGGTGGGCTCCCTCCCCCACATGGGGCCAGTGCTGCCCTGGCACGGGGATGCAGAGCCGGATGGCGTCCAGCCCCCCGGGAACATAGATCATGGGGCAGGAGGAGTCCCAGGGCCGACCCGGAGCCTCAGGTCCCAGGATATCTTCACTGCCCGATGACCCTACACGAGAGCGGTGGTCAGCCTGCTTCCCTGTGCAGCTGTCACCCAGCCTGGGGCCCCAGGGCGGTCAGGGAGGGCTTCCCTGGGAGGGAGCGTGGAGAAGGGAGCGTGGGAAGGAGCGGCCGGCACTGGTCCAGCCTGGGCTTCCCCCTCGGGGAGCCACAGGCCAGGCAGCTCCAGGCTCGGCCGGGTGGTCTCCGGTCAGTTCAGAGTTCAGAATTCAGAAAGAAAAGAAATCCCATGAGGAGGCAGCCGGGCTGCCCTGGTGTTGGCTCCTTCCCCAGGCCACACGCTGCGTGGGAGCCTGGACAGAGGTGGCCACACAGCCTGGTCTCTCAGCCATGCTCTGTGGCTCTCCAGCCTCTGGCTTGGTCTTCCGTTGATCTGAACCTTTGTTTTTTTTGCATGGGGACTGAAACCCAGGGGTGCTAACCACTGAGCCCCATCCCCAGCCCTTGTTATATTTCATTTAGAGACAGGGTCTTGCTGAGTTGCTAGGGTCTCACTGAATTGCTGAGGCTGGCTTTGAACTTGCAACCGTCCTGCCTCAGCCTCCCAAGTCGCTGGGATGACAGACGTGCACCCACGGGCCCGTTTGTGCTGAACGTTTATTGCCCTCTGACCCTAGGGTTCCCAGGGTGCGGGGCTGCAGGTGGCCACTGCCCGGGCCCTTCTCCCTGTGCAACCTCGGGCTGAGCCTCGTGTTCTGCAGCCAAGCTGCATCCTCAGCTGTGCTGGCTCTGCACACGGAGACCCGGCCCTCCACCACGCTGCCAGCTGGGCCCTATGCTGTGCAGCCGAAGGGGCCTTTGTGGAAGAGAGAGGTGACATCGTGGAGCACCTGCCACGCACCCTGAAAATGGGCCAGCCCATGGCTGTGTCTGTGGACATGACTGTGACACACAGAAGTGAAAGGCACCAAGAAGCAAGCAGAGCGGAAGGATCACGGAGGCCCCAGGGCCCGGCGGCCCATTTGGAGGTGGGAGTGGGAGGGTGCTCAGGAAGCTCCCGTGGGAGCCGTGGTCGAGGGGCTTTGTCACCATGGCTGCCCACCAGGGGGCCTATGTGTCAGTCTGGCCATGAGGTCTGGCCACGGCAGAGCTTCAGACTGCCGTCAGGCTGAGGCTCCGAAGCCCGGGTGCACCGAGGCCCTGGGTGCTGGGCGTCGGGGGCAACTCCTCAGCAACTGGCATTCCTGGGGGCTGCATGGATTCAGATTTTGGTCCTCAGTGCCTGGCAGATGCCCTGCGTCGTGGTCCCTGGAATCTGGGACCAGGGACAGGGCAGGAGTGGCACTGAGTGATCTTCAGTGCCACCCTGGAGAGACCTGGCATTAGCACTGAAGATGTTCCTGGGACCTTCCTGACCCTGGCCCTCCCACACCCTGTCCCACGGTGGCTTCCTGTCTTGCACGTTTCCTGGGTGTGCTTTCCTCTGCCATGAGGATCGTCCTGGACACCGCTCTCAGGGACGGCACACTGTGCTGTGCAGAGGGACATTCTGCGCTGGTGAGTCCTGGGCGTTTTCAACAGGAGCGAGACGGTCCTGGGCTCCCACAGACCCGCCTCTGGTGACCTGCTTGACATCAGTTCTGAGGGTGACTGTGGAAGTGGCGACGAGGAGCCTTTTCAAGGTGCTGGGAGGCTGTCGAGCTGCGGGTGCTTTTTGCTCGCTGGCAGGGTGGAGGCCGCTCACCTCCCTCCAGGTGCCCAGACTGAGAAGGGGCCCCTAAAGTCCTGGCAGGGGAGTGTTGCAGGTGTGGTGAATTCCACATAAAGTTGCATGGACATTTTTAAGAAATGAAGCGTGGCGCGTCCACCCCATTGTTAAGCCCGTGTGTGCCCAGCCCTGGAGGCTGCGGAGATGCCTGCTCACCAGCAAACGCAACCAGGCAGAGCTCGGTTCCCTGCGAGTAGTAAAAACAGGGGGCAGGGGGACTTAAAGAAGACGGACAGTCACTCTCCTGCAGGCGAGAGAGGTCCAGGGGCAGGCAGTGCAGGGTGGGGGCTCCACTAGTCACCAGCGACTGGGCTGCTTCCTGCCACGGCTCTACTGCCCCAGGACGTGGCCCTTGTCCTCATGGCCCAGATGAGCTGAAGCTCAGCCACTGTACTGACACCCGGCAGCAGGAAGGAGACAGGGAGGAAGGCTGGGCTCCAGAGGGACAAGGAAACTCCATGAACGAGTTGTTCTAAAGCCTGGCCTCTGTGGCCTCTGTGGCCTGTGGCCTGTGGCTGCAGGGGACGCTGGGAAACACAGTCCTCCTGCGGGCAGCAGCGTGGCAGCTGAACTCTGGGTTTGCTGCGTGAGATGAAGGGCAGGGTGGGCATGACGGGGCCCACGAGTTTCCACAGTGACCCAAGAGACGAGGACACGAGGGGTCAGAAGAGAGGGACAGGCAGGCGGGAGGGAATTTGGGTGGAGAAGCAGCACATTCTGAGGAGCACAACAGCGGAAACGCCCACAGACCTGATAAGCAGGGCGCGGAGGGGCTGAGAGAGCCACCTGGGCGCGTGGGCCAGAGCTGGCTGTGCCTCCAGGGCTCTGTGACAAGACTGGCTCCATCTTACTGAGAAGGGCTTGTGAGTGACAGGTGGCCCGTCTCCGGGGCTGTCACGCCGGCTCCTGGCCTCTGCTTCGGCAGCCTGCGGTGGCTCTGGCTGCGCTTGGTGCCCCGGGCCTGCTAGAGCCATGCTCACGTGTTTCGGGGCCGGAGTCCTTGGCCACCGCCTCCCCCCGCCCGCGCGCGAGGACTCCAGGGTGTGTCTGCTTGATGCCATCTGAGGGCTGCTGTGCTGGCCGGGCCACCTCAGGACCCTCCAGGTCCACCTGCTCCCGGGGCCTCCAAGAGCCCTCTGCCGGACCTTCCTTCCCCACGGGGACGCGCTCTGTCCCTTCGCTGGCTCCTGTCTGTCGGGGGTGCCGCCTTTGCCAGCTGCTCTGCATTTCCTCCTGCTGCCTGGTCCCCACGTCTCGAGACCCCTGCCGTGTCCAGTCTCCGTCCAGCAGGTCCAGCAGCAGGCCTTTCTCAGGGACGGTGTTGATTCATTTTTTAGCCCCTGTGCTGGGTGGCCTGCCCCAGCATGGTGGTGGCAGGTGCCATCTTTTAGAAAGCCACAAAGTCACACGAAGACACACCCTGTGTCCAGGGAGTCCTCGAGCTTCACCCTGAGGAAGTTCAAGAGGCCCAGGGCCCGGCCTCCGGGCAGCAGGGATAGGAAATGGCCCCCGCGTCCAGGAGTGTGGCCCGGCCAGGGAGACCCTGTCCTTGACCGAGGGTTCGTCACTTAAAGTGGGTTTCGAGAATGGTTCTAGAAAATTCCTGGGGACGAGAGGCCTGTGGCCAGGACAGCTGGGGGGAGGGAGGCCCGTGAGAGTCTCTCCTCTCACTCACATGAGGCTGCGCAGGATTGAAAGGGAAGAAGGATGGGGTGAGGGGAGGAGAGGCTGTAGATCCACCGTAAAACACCCACATCTGTTAGGAAACTCACTGATCCAGTTCTCAAGCCGCTGGCACGAAGCAGAGGCTCTGCTCTCTGAGCCGGGGAGAGGCTGGGCTGGGGGGCAGCAGCCTGAGAAGGTGGCATAGCCGTGGCTGAAGGCCACAGAGGTCATGACCTGCGGCCACAGGCTCTTTAGGAGCCCTGCCAGCCTGGGGAGCAGGGAGCAGGGTGCTGGGGGGACAAAGGCCCAAGGCCCAGGTCCCTTCTGTGCTGCAGCCCCCAGAAGTGACAGTCCCTTCCGACACAGCTGCGCCTGCTCTGTGCACCGAGCCTGGCCTGGCTCCGTCTGTCAGCCTGCTCCTCCTCCTCTCCTTTCCGACTCCTTCTGTCCTTTCTAAGGAGATGCTCCAAAGGCCTCGGGACCCTTCCCACTCTGGCTCAGGGGCTCGGAAGGTGCCAGCACAGCAGCCCGGGAGCCAGGGAAGGTAGAGGCCCAGCCCCGGTGGGAGGCCCAGCAGTGCTGTCCTAGGCCACCCCTGCTCCCTGCCTCTGGCCCGGCTCTGCCCAGGGACCTGGCTCTGCCCTGCGCCCCAATGGCTTTCTCCAGCTCTTCCCAAAGGGAACCGTTCCCAGTCCTGGGGGCTCGGTGCACAGAGGTCGCACTGCTGCCGTCCACGCGCCCCGCCTCTGCCTCTGTCCTCTCCACAGCGCGCGTCAGGAGGAGCAGCCATTTCAACGACTGTCTACCCGACTGTGGCTGCGCCACATCTGGAAACTCCACAAGGGCAGGAGCCAGGCACCTGGTTTGTAGCTCCAGCACCACCGCCTAGCCCTGTGAAGGATTTATAGTTGGTGTTTAATAAATGTCTGTGGAGGAGCAAAACCTCGGGCTGTGGCTGTGCAGTCTGCACAGTGGAGGAGGATGTAGCATGAGGCTGGGCTCACTCCCTGAGGCCTGTGTTAGAGGCCTGCTCTTGTTTCTAACTAGCTGTGTGACCTCCAACAGCTTACTGAGCCTCTCTGAACTTCCTCACCTTCCCTGCATCCCTGGAATAACACATTGGCAGGGTGAGGGTCACAGTCAGGTCCTGAGGCAGGGCTTGGGGCAGGGTTAGGGCAGCCCCAGGACCCTTCCTTGCCTGTCTACCCAATGGAAGGAAGCGTCATTAATGGGGCACCTCCTATGTGCTGGGCAACATACCAGGAAGCCAGAAGGCAGAGGTGAATAACAGAAACCCTCCCTGCGCTTGGCGATGGCAGGTAAGAGCCCGGGAGTTCGGGTCACCAAGCAGGTGTCAGCAAGGAGAGGGGCAGACAGGGCGGAACACAGAGGCCTGGGCCAGCTGGGAGTCACAGGCAAGTGACATTTCTCCTGAGACGGCCTGTGAGCGAGCACTGGGTCAGTGCGAGGCAGGCGGAGGGTGGGCACAGGCCCCGAGGCAGGGCGGAGTGGGCACCCTGGAGCGGGAGACTGGGGGCTGGCTGGGAGGCGGGCCGTGGCTGGCCACTTGTTCCTGCCCGTTCTGGCCTGAGTCGCGCTGCCCGCCAGGCAGTGTGGCCGGGGCATCTGGCCACAGCACCAGGGGAGGGGGCTGCCCTTACCTTTGGCAGCGCATACTTGGGCAGCTTCATCAGGACAAAGTCACTGCGTCGGTAAGAGACGTAGTATTTAGTCCGGTTTGTAGAAGTCGCCTAAGGAAGGAAGGGAGGGAGGGAGGGAGGATGGAAGGGAGGGAGGAGGAAGGAAGGGAGGGAGGGAGGGAGGATGGAAGGGAGGGAGGAGGAAGGAAGGGAGGGAGGGAGGGAGGATGGAAGGGAGGGAGGAGGAAGGGAGGGAGGGAGGGAGGAGGAAAAAGGGAGGGAGGGAGGGTGGAAGGGAGGGAGGAGGAAGGAAGGGAGGGAGGGAGGAGGAAAAAGGGAGGGAGGGAGGGTGGAAGGAAGGAGGAAGGAAGGGAGGGAGGGAGGGAGGATGGAAGGGAGGGAGGAGGAAGGAAGGGAGGGAGGGAGGGAGGATGGAAGGGAGGGAGGAGGAAGGGAGGGAGGGAGGGAGGATGGAAGGGAGGGAGGGAGGAGGGAGGGAGGATGGAAGGGAGGAGGGAGAGTGGAAGGAAGGGAGGAAGGGAGGGAGGGAGGAGGAAGGAAGGGAGGGAGGGTGGAGGAAGGGAGGGAGGGAGGGAGGGAGGGGGAGGAGGAAGGAAGGGAGGGAGGGTGGAGGAAGGGAGGGAGGAGGGAGGAGGAAGGGAGGGAGGGAGGGAAGGAGGGAGGAAGACCATCTTAAGGGGCTGGAGTTTTGTCAAGCCGGTCCATCCCGAAGGACATGGCACGCTGTCAGCTCTGAGGCACCCTGTCCCTCAGCTCCTGTCTGTCTGAGATGGACAGACAAGGAGGCCCATGCCAAATGGCCCTCCCCAGGAGTCGACGCGGCCCCTGCTCCAGACCCTCCTCCCATGGCCCTGATCCCCAGCATCCAGGTCACAGGACTTCTCTTAGAGAGAGTGCCTTGGAGAGCCTCAGGCAGAAGAGACCAGAGATGCCCACTGAGCCCTGGGCAGGAGGGCAGGAGGGGAGGAGGGAAGAGGAGAGGAAGGAGGAGGGAGAAGGGGAAGAGGGGAGGAGGGAGGAGGGGAAGAGGGGAGAAGAACAGGAGGGGAGGAGGGGAGGAGGGAGAAGGGGAAGAGGGGAGGAGAGCAGGAGGGGAGGAGGGGAGGAGGGAGGAAGGAGGAGGGAGGAAGGGAAGAGGGAAGAGGCAGGAGGGGAGGAGAGCAGGAGGGGAAGAAGGAGGAGGGAGAAGGGAAGAGGGTAGGAGAGCAGGAGGGGAGGAAGGGAGGATGGAAGAGGGTAGGAGAGCAGGAGGGGAGGAAGAAGGAGGGAGGAGAGAGGGAGGAGGGCAGGAGAGAGGAGGGAGGAGTAGAGGAGGGCAGGAGGGAAAGAGTGAGGAGGGAGGAGGGCAGGATGGAGGAGGGAGGAGGGAGGAGGGCAGGATGGAGGAGGGAGGAGGGAAAAAAGGAGGAGGAGAGGAGGGAGGAGGGCAGAAAGGAGGAGGGAAAGGGGGCAGAGGGAGGAGGGCAGGAGGGAGGAGGGAAAGAGGGAGGAGGGCAGGAGGGAGGAGGGAAAGAGGGAGGAGGGCAGGAGGGAGGAGGGAAAGAGGGAGGAGGGCAGGAGGGAGAAGGGCAGGAGAGAGGAGAGAGGAGGGAGGAGTGGAGGAGGGAGGAGGGAAAGAGTGAGGAGGGAGGAGGGCAAGATTGAGGAGGGAGGAGGGAAAAAGGGAGGAGGAGAGGGGGGAGGAGGGGAGGAGGGAAGGAGGGAGTGGCAACCCCACATAGCGCCAGGGCCCCTGTAGCAGAGCAGGCCTGTCCAATGGGACTTGGGGCTGCAGGGGACATTTGTCATCCCCATGGGCCTGGGCTTTGCCCTGTCCATCATAGGTCACCCAGCACCAGGCCAGGACAAGGCCACTGTCACCTGGTGGGAGAGACAATGTGGGGCACCATCAAGTGTGAGAGCCATGGAGGAGGTGGTCGACCAGACCTAGCCTGGAACCCGGTCCTGGCCGGGAGAAGGGAGCCTGCAGCGCATCCTCCCTGTGTCGGACACCCTGGTGTGGTCCCTCCTGGACAGGACCCTGAATGTCTGGTAATAGGTGACCTGTGTCCTGACAGCCCAGAGTCACGTAGCCCCTGAGACCCCCAGTGCCCCGTGCCAGGCTTCTGCCCTCTGCCGGGCACCAGGCATGCCAGGCACACTGATGGCACCCCTGTTGGAGCTGCTGGCGGTCCCAGGGCAATGCAGGCCACACTGCCTGAGTCAGACAACACTCTGTGTGACATACAGTTGTCTCTACTATGGTGGACAGTGGACACTTGCAGAGATACAGGCAGGTGCTGGAGGATGGGGGCAGGTGGCGTGGGCTGGGAGGTGGCACAGGGGAGGGAACCGTGGGTGAAATCTGGCCTGGGGGCTTGACTGGGTCAGGGAGGTGGGGAGGAGGGTCCTGCAGTGGAGGTGAGGAGGGGGAGCCTGCAGTGAAGGTGGGGAGCAGGGCTCCAGGAGGAGGGGCCTGCAGTGGAGGTGGGAGGGGGGCTCCAGGAGGAGGGGCCTGCAGTGGAGGTGGGAGGGGGCTCTGGGAGGAGGGGCCTGCAGTGGAGAGGGGGTTGGGGGCTCCAGGAGGAGGGGCCTGCTGTGGAGGTGGGAGGGGGATCCAGGAGGAGGGGCCTGCTGTGGGGGTGGGAGGTGGCTGCAGGAGGAGGGGCCTGCAGTGGAGGTGGGGTGGGGAGCTCCAGGAGGAGGGGCCTGCTGTGGAGGTGGGAGGGGGCTCCAGGAAGAGGGTCCTGCAGTGGAGGTGAGGAGGGGGGCTTGCAGTGAAGGTGGGGAGACGGGCTCCAGGAGGAGGGGCCTGCTGTGGATGTGGGAGGCGGCTGCAGGAGGAGGGGCCTGTAGTGGAGGTGGGAGTGGGCTCCAGGAGGAGGGGCCTGCAGTGGAGGTGGAGGGCGGCTCCAGGAGGAGGGGCCTGCAGTGGGGGTGGGATGGGTGGCTTCAGGAGGAGGGGCCTGCAGTGGAGGTGGGAGTGGGCTCCAGGAGGAGGGGCCTGCAGTGGAGGTGGAGGGCGGCTCCAGGAGGAGGGGCCTGCAGTGGGGGTGGGATGGGTGGCTTCAGGAGGAGGGGCCCGCAGTGGAGGTGGGAGTGGGCTCCAGGAGGAGGGGCCTGCAGTGGAGGTGGAGGGCGGCTCCAGGAGGAGGGGCCTGCAGTGGGGGTGGGATGGGTGGCTTCAGGAGGAGGGGCCCGCAGTGGAGGTGTGGGGGGCTCCAGGAGGAGGGGCCTGCAGAAGAGGTGGGGGCAGTCGTCAGGGTGGGGGAGAGCGCAGCATTCCAGGGGCAGGGACTGCTGCCCAGTGCCTGGATGCTGGCGGAGGGCAGTGGAGACCGGGTAGGGCTGGAGGCTGGGCTGGGCGGGGTCAGGCCCTCAGGCTGCTGTAGGGGCGGCACTGCCCTGCCTGTTCCAGCCCAAGCTCCACAGTGGCCTCAGCTCACGCTGTGTGGGCAGGAGGGCAGAGAAGGCTGGAGCATGGAGGGCCAGTCCTCGGGGGAGGGGACACTCTAGGGGCCTTCTAGGCTGTTCTCAGCAGGAGGCTTACAGGGTCTCAGGGAGCAGATGGGACCAGTGACCGCAGCCAGAGCACCTGCCTCTGGCTCTCAGAGTGAGCTGGTGACAGCGCCAGCTGGCCTGAGGACAGGGGCCTGGGGAAGCCACGGCCGTGAGGAAGCCCCCTGCCTGGCCAGTCGACTGGAGTTTCTGAGCTGGCTCGGACCTTGTGGTTGCTGAGGGTGGCCCATCTGTGACTCAGGGCACTGGGGCATAGGCAGCAAGTCCTCGTCACTGGGGTGTGGATAGCTGGTGGCTGGCAGTCAGGGGCAATGCCCAGGAACAACCCTGAGTGTCCCAGGGTTACTGAAGAAACGAGTGGCAGAATGGGTTTGGGTTTGGGGGCCAGAGGTGGGAGGCTTCCGGTGGGCAGCTGGTGGGTGGCACCAGCAGTGCCCCAAGCCCAGGTGCTGGCAGTTAGGGCCTCAGGAGGCGGCAGGGGCAGTGTGGGTGTGGCCCTGCTGAGAAGCCCTTGAGAGGAAGGCAGCCATATTGTGGCCTCTTCCCTGAATGACCCCATTCCCGAGCGTCTCCACCACCTCCATGCCCACCCCCACCTTGCAGAGCCCGGAGCAGCCTCACCTTAAAGAAGATGTAATCGTCCTGCACGGTCAGCGAGCTGTGGTCGATGGGGCCTGTGAACGGGGCTGTTAGTGTCTTATCGGAGCAATTGTGGATCTGGCAGGTGACGTAGCGAAAACCTGCAGGAGATAAGAGCCAGCCCAGGGCCGTGAAGTGTCCAGTATTCAGACTGTGACGACCGAGCGACCGAGCGTTGGCCCGGTGACCCCTCCCTGCTGTGGCCGGTCTGTGTGTGTGTTCGGATTTTAAAGGATCTGCCCTGGGGTCGCACCTGCTGCCCACCCAGCCACCCTGGCCAGGAGGGCTGAGAGGAGCCTGTTAGGTCCTCAGCACTGGGACCAGCCATTGCCCATGGGTAGGGACAACCAGGGTAGCAACAGGCCCTCAGCCCCTGACCTTCAGGGCCCCCACCCTCCCAAAGGCCCTGACACCTAAGCAGGGCGGGAGTGTGTGGCACTGAGCGTGCTTATCCCCGACTCAAAGCAAAAGCGGGTGTTTACGTTGGGCACATTGAGTGCTGGCCAGGCCGGGCGGCTGCGTCTGTCTGGGCTCTCTGTCCCAGGTGTGGGAGCTCCACAGGTTCACAGCCTCGGGAACCTGCAGCCTGAGGGACGCTCTTCCCAGCTGGTGGCCCAGGAGTGGGACTTGGCTGACACACCAACTTGCAGCCCAGGGAGGGACACGGAGGCCACAGCACCTTGGGCACACCTCCTGCCTACGGCCCCAGTGTCAGGGGGGCATGAGCAGTGTTCAGGGCTGGCTCTGGGCCAGGAAGACCCACACCCTACGTCCACTACCACCAAGAGAGGGAGGGCTGGGCCTCCATGCACAGCTGGGACAGTGACACAGAGCAGGCACAAGGGTGCCTCTGACCGCACGCAACCACCAAGCATGCTGTAGGGTGGCCATGTCCTGTCAGCCCCATGGCCAGCTCAGATTGTAGGGCTGCTGGCCTGCAGGGACTTGGTGGGGAGTGAGAGCCAGACTCAGGGACAGTCCCAGGTCACCCACACTGTGCTCACTCACCCACCCCCTTGCCCCCATCGGCTCTTCCCGTCCCTGGCAGGCCTCGCTGTCCTGGGCCTGGTGTCCTCTGAGCTAAGCCCCCGTGCGGGTGCTGCTGGGTTGGAGGGAATGTCCTGCTGTGCCCGCTGCCCTGCTGTGCTGCCTGCCCAGTGAAGTCCCCCACAGGGAGCAAGGCGCCTGTGGGCCTCTGGCCTTGCAAGTAGAGATGAGAGCTCCTCTGAGAGAGCAGCCTGGCACGAGGTCACCACGGTTGTGACACGGGCACTGGGCTGCTTCTGTCCATGACAAGGAAGAACCCTGTCCAGCCAGGAAGGGGATTTGCAGAGCTTGCGCAGGTTCTCCCAGGGTGGCCCTGGCCCCTGGGCAGGGCGTAAGCACTCAGCAGTCTACGGGGACATGGGGGTCCACAGCCCCAGCTGGAGCTCGAGGAGGGCCCCGGGTGCTGTGAGGCACAGAGGAGTGGTGGGGGGTGGGGGGCCCTGGGGACGGTGGGGAGGCGGGAGGGCCGTGAGCGTGCAGAGCGGCCCTCTGGTGGGCCAGGCTGGCGGGAGGGTGGGGCGAGATCAGGAGGGAGGACTCCAGGTCCAGCGAGCCTGGCTCTGAAGGGCTGCCCGGCGGGGCGGGGTGTTTGCCAGGTGGGTCTTGGGGAGCGTGGGGGCAGGCGACCCCTGGGGGCTCTTCAAGTGCAGCTGGCTGCTGTGGCCCTCTCTGCCAGGACGGCTGGCCCCTCTAGGACGTGGGCCTCTTTCTCCCTGGTGGGCAGCTGGGTGTCACAAGGACAACCCGCCCTGCTGTGAGTGGTGTCCTTGTGCCACCTGCACGGGGCCAGGGTGTTTGGGGCTTGGTGAAGACCCCAGAGGATGAGAAAGGATGGCGGGAGTGGGGGAGGATTCTCCATGACCTTGTCTGGCAAACCAGGCCTCCTCTGAGCTTTGGCTGCTTGGTTATCAAGAGGGGACCCACAATAACTGCTGCCCACCTCCCGGCCCCGTGGTGGGCCCCACAGAGAGCTGAGGATGGGGAGGCACCTGCCCCGGGTCCCCACAGGGACCGCTGCCCTGCTGCCCACCAGCCCTGCCCTGGTGAACACGGCCTGGCCCAGTCTGCACAGGGACAGGCCCAGCGGCAGAAGGGAGAGCCAGGCGTGAGCAGGCAGGCGTGGCCAGCAAGCACCTAGCACAGGCCCGTCCTCACGCCCTGACCTCCCCCTCCCCCGCCCAGCACGCCCCTGCTGCCCGCCAGGCGGGTCCTGCAGCTGCTAAGGTAGTCCTGTTGGCGCCATCACGCACCAGGCAGGGGCCTGTCCTGTTCATATCTGCGTTTGGTGGACAGAGGTACAATCTATGGTCCTCTCATCTCTGTTGTTCCAGAACATTCCGTGGTGCTCAAACACCCTGGGCTCTAGGACCCTCTGTGGTTCCCTTCTCAGTGATCCTCCTGGAGGGGTACAGAGCAGCACGCGAGGCCCTGGCTCCCTGGAGGAGGCCAGTGGGCTGGGCGGCTGGGCCCCTGTCTTGGCTGGGGCAGGGGGAGCCCGCACACCGCAGGCTCGGCACACTCTGGCAGGACAGTGTGAGCAGAAGGTAGATGCTCAGGGGCCAGAACAAATCACCCTCTTAATAGATTTTTCCGCTGGAACGGAGCTCCTTGGCTTCAGTGGATCCCCAGCGGGGAAACAAGCACATTTAAAACCATGCCTCTTCATAACACGGCGCCCTCGGCCTGCGGGGCCACGGCTGAGGCTGAGCAGGGGCAGGGCTGGGCGGGGTGGGGGAGGTCGCCGAGACCCCTGCAACCACGCCCCTCCTCCTCACCTCCACTGAGGTCCTGGGCTTCCATGTGGACCAGGTTGGGGTCGGTGTCCACCCCAGACACAGCCCTGGAAAAGAACAGGTGAGATGGCATCAGGGTGGCCAGCATCAGATCCCCGCACCCCACTGCCTCTTGGCCCTCCTGGGTCTGAGGGCTCTGGCTCTGTGCCTCCCCAAGGGCCTCCTGCTCCTGCGGCAGACGAGGCCTGGCCTCCGCCTGTGGGAGCCTGGTGTGGGGTGTTCTGCCCCCTCCCATTCACAGGACGGTTTACGAAGCTCACCCTCCTTCACGGGGGCCTTGCTGGCCACCTCAGGGGACAGCAGCTGGGGCTGCCATGCTCACTTCACAAGTAGGGCAGTGCAGAAGAGCCGGTGGCCTGCCCGAGGCCGCACAGCCACCACAGGCCACCACAGGCCACCTGGGCTCCAGCCAGGACCCAGCCTGAGCCGCTGCCTGACCCTTTGCCCTGACCCTTTGCCCCGACTCTGGGTCACTGCCCCGCACAGCTCTGCTCTGTCACCGAGCCCTCCCCCAGGGGTGCCCCAGGGGCTGCCCCCATTCTCGTGTGGGGCACAGGCTCGGGAGGACAGCCTGCCTATGTCACTGGCCTGGACTGTTAGCTCCAGGCTGCCCCTGCACCTGGGTGGACTGTGTGGCCAGGCACATATCATGAGGAAGCCTACTGAGGCAGGGAGGTTCTGTCACTTGTCTCAGGCCACGAGGCCCTGACCCTTCAGACTCTACCTCTGCACGGAGTGTGACAGCATGACACAGGGCTGGTGGCTCCTGTGCCTTCTTGCGCTGTTCAGCAGTGTCTCCAGGAGCCCGTGGGCCTCCTGAGCCAGCCCACCCAGGCCCTGGGGTTGGAGACCAGAGACACAGCAGTGTGGGGTTCCTGCCAGTGTCCTCCCTGAGCCCATGTCCACCCTCCCAGGTATGTTCCTATGAATGAGGGGGAGACAGAGGAGGGAGGGGAGTGGGCTTCCCCGGGGCAGGGCCAGACCATCACCTGTCCTGACAGCGCGCTTGGGGCAGAGCCTCAGGTGCAGGCCCTCCTGGGTGCTCTAGTTACCTACCTCACTCAGGGCAAAGCAGCCCTGGGCACTCGGTTACACCCATTTCACAGATGAGAATTCCAAGGCTTAGGCAGGTGGAAACACGAACCCCAGTCAAGCAGCTCATCACGAAAGATCTATAGCCCAGGACCCGCCACCCAGATCACCTCCTCCATCGCACATGGAGATAGGGTGGTGCGGCCACAGAGGACAGGAGGGCCCGCACCTGCCCTTTCCCTGGGCCCTGCCCCGAGCTCTCACAGGCTGCCCTCCCAGGGCACTCTCCTCTGGCCGCTCACTCTCACACTGGCCCTGAGACTGCTGGCCATGGGCAGCACCTTTCCCCTGGGTTCTCAGCTCCAGGTAGGGCAGGGAAGGCAGGTGCCCAGGGCCAGCACAGCTGAACCCTCTGCGAGGAACATCCCCTCTCCACTCACTCCATCGACCTCTGCTGGCTGCCCCTGGACCACTGTTTACTGAAAGCCACATGCCCCCGGTCACTTCCTGTCAACCTATTGTGTGTACTTAATAAAAACCTGCAGAGCACTCTCTATGTTGGGGTTCAGGATTCAGAGGTGAATCAGTCACAGCCTCTGCTCTCCAGGAAAGCAAGGCTAGCAGGGAGGCCACATTTAACAAAACCATCGGCCCATCTGTCTATCTTCCACCCATCCATCCACCCATCCATCCACTCATCTATCCATCCATCCATCCATCCATTCACACATCCATCCACTCATCTATCCATCCATCCATCCACCCACACATCCATCCATCCATCCACTCATCCGTCCACCCACCCATTTATCCACTCATCCATTCATCTATTCATCCATCCATCCACTCATCCATCCATCCATCCATTCACACATCCATCCACTCATCTATCCACCCATCCATTCATCTACCCATCCATTCACTAGTCTATCCATCCATCTATCCATCAACCCATCCACTCATCCACTCATCCACCCATCCATCCATCCATTCATCCATCCATCCATTCATCCATCCATCTAGTTACCCACCCACCCATTCCGCACATGTGTCCATCCATTTACTGAGCACCTACTATGTGCTGGTTCTGTGTCAGGACTGGAAATATAAAGACCTACTTGGCGTCTCCCTGTCCTCAACAGTCACAGTCTGGAAAAATGTCTGAACATTCTTCCCAGGCTCAAAGTCTTTGGGACAGAGGTTGTCAAAACACCGTGTCTGCTGGTCACGCAGGCGGGGCTGGTGGTGGTGTGGCTCAGGAAGCAGTCTGTTTGTCACTGAGCAGTGGCACGTGCCACACAGCCAGGGAATGGGGAGCTCTCCCCCCTCTTGTGGTATGAGAGCAAATCTTCATCCAGGAGAGGGTGGAGCGGGCTCTTGGGGCTGCAGTCTATTTGGCACGGCACCTAACGGGTGTCAAAGTGCCTTCCTTGGCGAGAAGGAGTGGGAGGAGGAGCCGTCCCCCAACACCTACGCGCTCAGCCCCGAACCGCGCGCTTCATGGTCATGACCGTCTGGTCCTCACAGACCGAGCAGGGGTGTCGCCTCTGCTTTATGGATAACCAGCCGAGGTGGGGGAGGCTTGGGGTGCTAGTTCACTCAAGGTGCCATCCTGGGCTCAGACGGCCGGGCTCCCTCTTGGGCCCGGTCCCGCCCCTGTGAGGGAGCCCGGGCACACAGCCACACCAGCTGTGGCCTCGGCTCCCCAGTCCTGAGCTGCCGGGCTCCCGGCTCTCGTGGGAATCCAGGGGGCTTGCCCAGGGCCCTGTAAGAGGCCAAAGAAGGGGGAGCAGAGGCGCGTCACAGGTGGCACTCGCTGGTCTCCAGGGAGCCAGGACAGGGTCGGAATCCATGCTGCCCCCAGCGCCCGCCCAGCAGGGGGAGCGTGAGTGGGAAGGAAGGGAGCTGAGCCCAGGCCCACGTTTCCCACACTGAGCTCCTCGGTGGCGGCTGTGTACACACTCCCACTTCAGCCTCTGCCTCCCAAGACCCCCAGGAAACTCGAGCCTGAGCCGCGGTCCTGCTTGCCCTGGATGTCCAGCCAGCCCCACTGCGCAAACCCCTTCCGACCCGCCACACCCGCTCTCAAGGACACGTGCCCAAGACAAACTGAGGTCACTTCCTGGCCGTCGCTCCCTTCCCTGCAGCACTCCCACGGCCCCTGAGACAGACCTGTCCCCACAGAGTGCCATCCCTGGCAGCCCCTTCCCGTCACTGATAGCCCATGTGGCCGTCCCTTCAGACCTCAGCTGCTCCCAGCCTGCGTGGCACCACCGACCCGTGGCTCCACCTCTCCAGGGAGCAGGGGCAACCAGGTGGCCTGAGTGGAGCCAGGTGCACAGGGAGGGCCCCACGTGGGTCTGACGGGCAGGATGTGGTGCTGCGATGGCAGCTGGTGGGCACCCTGGAGTCCTCGGGATTCCAAGCCCAGGAGAGCCAGCACCGTCCCCTGGCCCCGGGGGACGCTGCATGTCCAGGCGGGGTGCACGGGGCTGCCGTGAGCAGGCAGTCCTGGGCCCAGAAGGGAGGCTCCTCCCACATCTCTTCCGAGTCAAGGAGACAGGGTTCCCCTAGCAGAGTCCTCGGCCGCAGATGGGAGCTCCGCCTCAGTCTGGCCACCCCCTGTGGAGGGGGGCGAGGACACTCCTGCTCTCTGGCATCCCCTGTGCTGATTCGGGCGCTTCCTCTTTCCCTCCCTCCCGCATCCCTCTCCACAGTCCAGTGACAGTGGCCCTGAGGCCTGGTACCCAGGACCCTTGGCTGTGAACAAGGCCCAGGCAGAGTCCGGCCGGCTCAGGGAACAGGCACGGCCTTGCGGCCCTCTCGTCATCGAGGTGCCTGAAGACGGAACTTGGGAAGGTCCCCGGCCTGGTCCTGCAGCATTTTAGAACAGATGGCTCCTGGGCCAGCGGCCTCGGAGAGGGCAGGAGCTGCAAGAGCCCCCTCCAAACGCCCCAGATGCAGCCCTGGGACGCCCCCTCCTGCCACTTCCTCTTTCTGCTGACAGAGGCGCTCTGTCCACACCTGGGCCAGCACTGGGGCTGAGGAAGAGGAAGGCCGAGCCTGTCCCTGAGTGAGCTTGGGGACAAGGAGGGAGAAGACAGAAGCATCTGGTGAGGGGCTGTGGGTGACCTCCCAGCAGAGGCGTCAGAGCTGTGACCACTGGCCATGGTCAATTGCACCCCAGGTCCGTGGCCGCTACCGAGGGCATCGTGACTAGGATGGGTGCCCTCGTCTCCCTGAGCCAGTTTCCCCACTGTAACTGGAGGGGAGGACGATGGGGGCTGTGCTGGGGACTCCCAAGGAGGATGCTCTCAGACCTTGGTCCAGGGCCTGGTGGATGGTCACAGGGCAGCTGCTGGCGGCCACTATGACGGTTTCATTCCAGGAGAGCTGGGAGGCGAGGGAGGGTGAGGGCCAGAGGCAGAGGGCTGTGTCCACAAGGTGCCCCTCGAGCTCTCTAGCGTGCACCTCACAAAGCGCTAACAGCCTGGGCTTGAGGCAGAACGCGGGGCCTCGCTGATTCCTGCCGTCAGTTCAAGGACAAAGAGCCCTTGGAAAAGCTGTCAAAACAGTTATTCCCCAGTCCAACAGAGGGCTGCATGCCTGTCACTCCAGGAGAGGTCCCGGCCCATGCCCAGCGCCTGGTGTGACTGGCTGTCACCCCGAGCCACCTGAGAAACTTGGGGAAGGACACTTTGACTTGCCCGAGATCAGAGCCTGTTTGAACTGTCGCCGATTTCCCTTCCAGCGTCTGAGGGCCACTTCCTCTCTCTGGCCAGAGGTCTCTGTGAGCCAGGCCAGGGCTGGGGTGCCCCAGGCTGGTCCCAGGGCTGCAGAGCCCTGCCAGCTCCCCAGGCGGGTGTGGCTCAGAATCCTACTTCCTGACCCTGGTCCCCGCTCCTGGGCACCCTCAGGGCCCATAGGTCCCCTCCTACAGCTGCTCTGGCTCCTAAGAGTTGCTCTCAGTGACAAGGCCAGTGACTGATGGCCCAGCCCTGGTTTCTGAGGTGGAACCAGGCCCTCCCCTGGGCAGCATGGAGAGGCAGTGTCACCTCCCCAGAGAGCAAAGGGCACCAACGCAGGAGCCCGTCCCGTTCAGTCCTCGGCAGGCCAGGAAGCAAGTCTCCACCGCTGCCATCAGCATGAAGCCACCAACAGGGCAGGAGGGAAGGGGACGCTCCACGGGGCTCTGTGCTGGGGACAGGGCGGGCCTGGCTGGGAGGCCAGGGCACGTATGAGCCGAGGAGGGGCATGAGAGCACACGCACACACACACACACACACAGATGCATACACAGGTGCACACACATGCACATGTGCACATGTGCATACACCACACACAGGCACACATGCACAAATAGACATGCACAGACACGCACACAGATGCACACACATTTGCACACATACCACACACATGTACACACAGATGCACATGCATGCACATATACACATGTGCACACACACCACACACAGACACACGTATGCACAGACATGCACAGAGATGTACACACACACACACACACAGCAGAGCCACACGTGGGACTACGTGAGGTGACTGTGCATCTCAACAGGCATCGGATCAGGAGAGCACGTGGGCCTGTGGCCGTGGCTGGAGGAGGGCACCGGCTCCCGTCAGCTGCCCAGGACTGGGTGAGTGCTGGTTCTGCCGGCGCCTGCTCTGCCTCCAGCAGGCCCTCCCAGAGCGTCAGGGCAGCCTCGCTGGGGCGAAGAACCCGGCTGAGCCCCGGAGGCCCTGAGCAGCTCAGGAGCTAATGCCTTCGCCAGCTGGAGCCCTGAATGCAGGTCCCCTGTCCCCTTCCCCTACGTGGCTCTTCAGCAGGCCAGGGTGGGCACGCCTCTGGGTCAGGTCTGCACGCTGACCTGGCTCCTAGGCACCCCACAGAGGCCGAGCAGGGCCACTAGCTGGGCTGTGGGCCCAGGCACCTGGCGGGCAGGAGTTTGGGGCCCAGGCGCAGGGGCCCCAGCGGCCCGCAGGCCCAGAGGCTGCGCGGCAGCTCCCAAGCAGGGCTGAGTTAGTATGGTCAGGAGGAGGAGCCAGGCGGTGCCCACGGGTGTAGGCACTGGGCCAGGGCCCTGCAAATCATAACCCTCTCCACTGGGAACAACCAGGGCCCAGGGGACGCCCAGGCACACAGAGCTGGGCAGCTGGTTCACAGGTGCAAACAGGACTCGAGGGACGCCAGACCCTGGGCCTGTAGCGGGGCCACACTGCCCTCAGGAGCAGAGGCCAGGAGGCCCCCCAGGTGAGGAGGTGCAGTGGGGACAGGGCAGGGGCCCCAGGGGACAGGGCTCTCACCAGAACACATGGTCTTTGGTCACGCGCTCTTGCAGAAGCGTCCACTTCTTCCCCAGGTCAGATGACACGTAGAGCTTCAGGCAGAAACAGAGAAATCACAGTTTGGTCGTGACGTCAGAAATGAGCTGGGGACAGGGTGGGGACAGCCAGCCTAAGAGTGGCCCGCAGGATGTCCCTGTGCTGTCGGCTCTATCCTGCAGACACAGGAAGTGTGCACGGGGGTGGGGACCGCCCCCACACAGAGCAGCTCCGGCCCAGGCCACCTGCAGGAGCCCGGGGTGAGGACCCCAGTGGAAACCCAGGGGCCCTCCCAGAGGGGGTGCCCTGACGCTGACCAAGGAGAGCCTGACAGCACCCACAGAAGGGGGAGGGGCAGGAGGGAGGGGAGGCACGTGGAGGGGCGCGCTGCTGGCGCCCAGGGCTGCAAGAGTGGGAGGAGGTCAGGGCGTAGAGGGGACCCAGGGCTGGGGGTCTGTGCAGGCTGCTGGCCTGGTCCCGGCGCCTCCACCCTGCAGGGTGGATGGCACGACGTTCTCCTGCTGTGGACTTGATCTTCGCATTGTGTTTGAACTTGAGGGGTCAGGCTGACGGGTGGCAGGGCACGTGCTAGGCCTCCCAGTCAAGGCCCTGCTCCTACAGGGGACAGATTCTCAGCTCCTGTCTCCTCCTAGTGACCACTGTTGGCCTCTACCCCAGGAGGTCATGGCTGGGTGCCCTGAGCAAGGGTGTGCCTTGCTCTGCAAATGTCGGGCATGCGAGGGAGCCTGAGGCTCAACACTCACGGAGAGCACCAAGCCAGGAGAGGGCCTGCAGGGGGGACGGCGTGTCCTGCATGTCCTGGCCTCCCCACGTCCCACTGGACCCTGCAGATTTTGCAGCCCCTGCCGAACACCCCCAGCTGAGGCGGGTAAGACCAGGGTGGGAGGGCGTGGCCGGGAGGCATGGCTGGGAGGCATGGCTGGGGATGGAGGCAGGATGTCCTCTGTCCTGTCCTGGCGGACGGGAGGCAAAGGGCAGAGAGGCCTGTTTAGGGATGGGGCAGGCCCTGGGAGGAGTGGAAGGGGCAAGAAAGTGACATGGTCCTCGGTTCCGTGCCCTGGGGGCAGGGATGGGGACGGCCCTGGCCCCCAGGACCTCACCCTAAGACCCTGGGGAGGCAGCCCCTCCAGCCTGTCCTAACTGAGTGCTTTTGCCCTGGTAATGACACTGGAATCAAAGCCCTGCTTCTTTAACTCTGGAGCCACATGCAGAAAATAGCCATGGCCGTAAGACTTTCCTCCCGAGCGGCTAAGTCATTGCTCAGCTAACCCTCTGTGGCCCCCAGATGCCCTATGGATTCTCACACAATCACCCTGCCTGCGCCCAGCTGTCCATGCTAACCAGTTGCTGCCCCACGTGGTGGCCTCTGGGCCTTTGCACGTGTGATCCCTCTGCCTGGGACAGCATCCTTCCTCTCTCCGCCACCCAGGTAACCCCAGCCCTTCAGAGGAGCCTGCCCCCCACCTGACGCTCTGGTCTGTCGTCCAGGTGCTGAGTGGCTGCCGGGGCCCCTTTCCACAGAACCCCCCTCTGATGGAGGGAGAGACCACAAGGAAGCAGCCAGGTCCCTGAGCATGCAGGTGCCTCCCCACGGCCAGGGTTCTGTCTGGCTGCTCTCTGCACTGCTGCGCGGCAGTCTGAGGGGACGGCCATAGCACCCTGCCACAGAGCCCAGAGCTGGGCTCAAACAACGCAGTTGCTCCCAGTCCTGGAGGCCAGAAGTCCACGGTCAAGAAGTGGGCAGGGCAGGCTCCTCCCTCCTGGGTGGGTGGATGCAGCCTCCCCCATGTCTGCACATGGTGGTCCCTCTGTGTGTCTGTCCTGGTCTCCCCTTCTCATGAGGATGCCACCCAGACAGGATGAAGCTCCCCACTAGTGACCTTGCTTTACCTTACCAACCTCTGTGAAGAGGTCCACACCCAGTCACATACCAAGGTCCTGGGGTCAGGGCTCAGCACACGGACCTTGGAGGACATAGTCCCGGTACGAGCGCCACCAGCACCAGGTCCTCTGCAGTCCTGGCCCCTCCCAGCGTCCTGGGTCTGTCAGAGCACGCCCCTGGAAGCCCTCTTCCAGGAGGGGCATTTCATTTCCCACTTCTCTGCACATGGCACGTTGCCCATGCTCCACACTGCTCTGCTCTCCCTGGAAACAGAGCTGAGCCCGGGCCTTTGTGGCCAGGTGCACGGGTGTTTTCTGGGTGAGTGGACACGTTTGGCTCCAGGGCAGGAGCTCATAGCCTGCTCTCTGAAGGGCCAGCCTTGCCGGCCGAGCTGTCTCTAGACCAGTCACCCATCTCACTCTGGGAAGAGCGCGGTGGCCAGAGGCGGCACACAGGCCAGTGGGTGGCTACTGGCCATCACACAGGACAGTGACAGGCCTCTGTGCGCTGACCCCTGCTCAGGGCACGTGATGAGAAACCACCACCTTTGGCACAGAGAGGGCATAAGTCTCACGAGGACATGGAGCCTCTGTGTCCCTTCAAACGGGCCTGTCCCGAGGCAGAGCTCAGCCAATATCACAGCAGGCAGGGGACGTCCTCGTCTGTCTGGGCCTGTGAGAGCCCCTGGCAGCAGCCGTGGTCATGAGGGGCCAGAAGCTGAGGCACATGTGTCACCTGCTCCTCATTTAACACACACACCCACGCACACGGACACACACACACATGTGTGCACATACACACACACACACCCACGCACGCACCCACACACATGCACAGAGCACGGCTCCCTCTCTGCGGACGCAGAACCCGAGGCTCAGGGAAACAGGACGCTGCCCGCGGTCGCGTAGTGGTCTCTGCCCGGCAGACCTGTTCGCAGAGCCATCAGTGGCTGAGCAGCCCAGAAAGGTGACCGGTCACCGGAGCCCGCCCTCTGGTCGGCTGCATGACTCAGGCCCTTGGTGCCTCAGTTTACCCATCTGTAAACCAGGAGAGCCCTGCTCACAGCCGCAGTCGGTGGACCAAGTACCAGTCCACAGCATCGTCCCTGGGAGCCCGTGACAGAGCCTCCGTGTCAACGAAGCCATCGTCACTGTCGTCACCGCCTTTGCTCCTGTATCTGATGCCCCCCAGGGACTTTGTGGAGCATTTCCAATTCAGTCCCACGGGAGATGATTTCACAATCCACCGTCCACTGCTTCAGAAATAGAACTTTCTGCTTAACAAACGGCAAACACCAGCAATAAACAGGGATAAGCCCCGGGGACATCGCAGTCCCCACAGCCCAACTGCACAGCTCCTGTCCGCGGGGCTCAGGAAGCAGGAGGTGCTGTGTGGCGGCACCTGCCGTGTGGAGGCCAGAAGGCGGGAGGGCAGAGAGGACAGGGTGGGCAGGCGGTGCACACAGAGGCCCAGGCGCTCCCGGGGGCTGGACACGGCTGGCGGCACTCGGACCCCGTCACCCTGCCAGCGGGAAGCCGCCAGCCCCACAGTGCTGGGACTCCCTTGTCGTTGGAGACCAGGTTGGGGACGCCCCCATGATGCCACAGTGGGATGAGGCCTTTCCTGCCCTTGGCTTCTCTGGGGGCAGCAGGGGAGGGGAGAGGCCGTGGGGTGAGTGGGGCTGGCTCTGGGCCCGAGTCTGGCTGGGCTGCAGGGGCCGGGCAGTGGCCACGTGGGCTGCCTGGATCTCAGCCCCAGCCCTGCGTTCATGACATTGGAAGTCCAGGGGCTCCTGCTGCCCACCTTCCTGACAGGCAGAGGCTGAAGATCCCGGGGTGCCCAGGCTGCAGCTCCTGGGAGACCCTTGAGGGCCTAGACTGAAGCCCCATCCACTCCACCAACCTTTAGAGAGCACCCGCTGCTGCCCACTGGAGCCCCTTTCTGCTCAAACACCCAGAGTGACACCCTGCCCCTGCGGAGCCCCAGCAGAGGCCAGCGGTCAGAGCGAAATGAGCAAAATTGTTCTATCACCCTGGAGAAGTCGCGTTGCTACGGGGTCCTGAAGGCTGGGGTCAGAGAGAGCTGCAGACTCTGCTGACCCTGAGTCCCTGCCAGCAGCCCGGTACCCACCCGTCAGTGCCCAGCGAGACGCCTGGCCTCTCACCCCACATTACAAGGGCTGCCCCTTTGCACCGGCCTTCGCTTGACAGGATGCCCGCGGACCCTGCCAGGGCTGGAGCACAACAGTGTCCCCTCGTCCCCCTTTCCCCTATGGTGACCTTTCTGCTCTGAAGCTGCCCTAGAAGGGATACGCCTGAGCCCCGGGCAGTGTCCCCCAGGGAGTCCTTCCTGACCACCCACCCCTAGCCGTGCTGGCTCCTCTGAGTTTCTGGAAGGAAACCAACATCTCGGTGCTGGGGAGGGAAGGGAAACCCCAAGGTGTAAAGTCCAGCTTAAGTATGTGTGCCAGGCTCCGTGCCCACGGCTCTGCCCACAAGCGACCAAGGCGCCAGCCTAGGGAGCACCTGAGGGCCACACGTGCCGGCGTCACGGAGAGCTGGCCCAGGAAGGGCGGGCCAGCCCTACCCCCCCCCCCCCCGACCCCAGCAGCCTCACGAGTTTCCCGAGTCTGTGAAGAAGACCACATCAGGCTGTCCCCAAGGAAGCCTGTCCAGGCCCCAGGTAAGGCCGCCTGGGAGGGCCCCTTTAAAGTGACACGGTGAGGGTCTGAGAGGGGTGGGAGGTGGGGTCAGCCAGAGTGAGGGGGAGGACACAGGGGAGGAAGGGGCTCCCGTCAGTGCCCACCTGCCCACCTTGCTGACTCTGGGCTCGGCATGTGACGCACTTTGATCCACATCGTGTGCAACAGGTCCAAGCCAGCACACATAGGCTGCCTGTGCCCGGGGGCCTCTGCCCATCATGAAGAGAGCGCGAGCCCAGGGAGAGTCAGGGGAGCAAGACCCTGTGCCCAGGAGCCACGTCCACCAACCCCACAGCCCAGCAGATCCCAGCCACACCACTGGCTGGACCAGCCAGCCGCGTGCATCCAGCTCCGGTGCCCACGGCTCCGCCCACAAGCAGCCACTGGGCCGGGCGGGTGTGCCGCTCAGCATGTGGCAGCAGGTACCTGCCTGTGCACCAGATTGTTGGCATCCAGGCCTGGCGTTGTCCCCGGCACTGCCCGGCCTCTTGGGAATTAGAGATCTTTAAAACCCATAAAGTCCCCAAACCTAAAGCCTTGCTGTCATTGTTATTAATTCCCACCGATTTCTCGTTCCTTTACAACCTTAAATAAGCCTCTTTACTCCCCCTTTTTTTTCCTTACTCACAGAAAAGAGCCAAGGAAAAGAACCAAGATTTCAGCTCCATTAATTTTTCAGGGCACCGTAAATTAAAGAGCCATCGCGACGCAGGAAAATGGGTCTCTGTGGTTGTGCTCGGCTCTGATTACCGGGGAGGCCAAGTCGCGCTGTTCATACCCACAAGCACACGCCGGCCGAGCAAGGTGCTGGGAGCAGAGGCGGCCCCAAGGCCAGGGGATGTGGGACTCCAGACCTTGGCAAGGAGACCAGGCCCTGCGGACAGCTGGGCTCAGTCCAGCCAGGAGCCTCTCTAAGTAGGTCTCTGCCCTGGCTGATCCCTGCTGGCAGCCATCTGTCTTTTATCTAACCGACCTCCACCAGTTCATTCATTCATCTATCTCCCTCCCACTCATACACCCATGCACCCGTCCAGCCAACGCTACACCACCCACCCATCCACCCTGACCCACTCATCCACCCACATATTCACCACCTCATCCAGGTGTACTCCAGCTGTCTACCACCTTCCCATCCACAACCCACTCATGAATCTACATCCATCCACCCACCCAACCACTCATCCTTCCATCCATCCACCCATCCATCCACTCATCCTTCCATCCCTCCATCTATCCATCCATCCACCCATCCCTCCATCCATCCCTCCATCCACCCATCTATCCATCTATCCATCCACCCATCCACTCACCTACCCATCCATTCACCCACCCACCCACCCACCCATCCATTCATTCACTCATTCATCCATCTACCCATCCACCCACCTATCCACCCATCCTTCCATCCACCCATCCAACTATCCATCCACCCATCCAACTGTCCATCCACCCACCCACCTATCCACCCATCCTTCCATCCATGCATCCAACTGTCCATCTACCCATCCATCCACCCACCCATCCACCATTCAACCCTCCCTCTCTCCCTTCCTCCATCCACAGGACCCCAGAGGGCAGGCAGGTGGGGGCACAGGTTGCAAAGGGAGGCTGCTGCCCTGAATGGCCTCCACCTGCCCCCCAGACCCCTGCTGCCCTTTCCTCCTTTCGCTGGTGGGGGCCTGGCCTGTTCAGGGGCAGCACTTCCTCTCTCTGATATCTGGTTGAGTCACCCACGAGTGGCCCCAGCAGAAGACTGGTGGGAAGGAAGAGAGGGGCTGGGACAACCTTCCTCCTGTCCCCGACCGTCCAGCCACAGTTGTAACCAGGACAAGGCCCCTCCTGCCACCTTCCCCATGACTGCACTCGGGCATGACAAGAAGCCAAAAGTGGCTTCACCAAAGCCAAGTCCTAATTCCTAGAACCTGGACTGTACCCTACAGGGCAAACGGGACTTTGCAGATGTGATTGTTAAGATGCAGAGATGACCTTAGGCTGCCGGGGACGGGGGTCCATGTGAACGAGGGATGGCAGGAGGTATCTCCCACACGCACACCTGCACACACGTGTGCACACGCACACACGCACAGACACGTGCACACACAGTGGGTGTTGTGCAGATGGAGCAGGGAGGTTTGAAGATGCTGTCCCTGAGAGTGGCATCCATAGCTAGAAGGGGGAGCTTGGCAGCCTCGGGAACCAGCAAAGGCCAGGCCAGGTTCTCTCTGGAGTCCAGAGGAGCACGGCCCTGTGGCACCTGGATTTCAGTGCAGTGAGTCTGACTTCACACTGTGAGAGAGGCCGGTTTTGTCACAGTTACACTGAGCCAGACAGCCTCTGGTCACTGGTCACAGTGGCTGCAGGAAGCTGACCAAGGCCTCCTCCCCAGCCCTGGCTCCTCCTCTGGGGCCTTTCCCGCCCAGTGACCTCTCCCCACACAGCCTCCAGGAGCTGGGTGGGCCGGCTCTGCCCACACCAGCAGGGGCTCTCCCACCCCCGGGCCAGCTTCCAGGTCCTGTGAAGGGCTGGGCACCTGCCATGCTCCCTGCCGTGGGGAAGCACCCTTGTTCCCGGCAGAGCCTGGAGGACATGGCTCCCAAGGAGCGGATGCTGCCCTGCAATGCGGGACACCTGGCTCCTGTTGGTGAAGGTGGACGCACATCCCAGGCAGAGGGAAAGGGCCTGCAAGACCTGGCACAGGAGGTGTGCGGAGCATTCTGGAAGTAAGGGAAGGCCCTAATGGCTAGTGTGTGGGGAGAGACAGAGTGCAACAATGTGGTGGCCAGCTGTGACCGACTGACCCCTCCCCAGGCCTCTGTGCCCAGTGCCCACTCACCTCCACCTTCCTTAGTCCCCACAACAGTCAGGCAGCTGTCACTCCCCATACTGACACTCCCCATGCCGACAGGGGCCACACACCTGTGACTAGAGTCTGGGCCTCGCCACCCCGGGGAGGCTCCTCCTGCATCAGCCTAGGTGTCTGAGTCCCACTGAGTCAGAAGGGTGCTTCTGAGCTGACATTTATCCAATAGGGTGCCCCACCCATGGGCCTGCGGCAGGTGTCCCTGCCCCGTTGACTGCACGCGCCCCTGTGCCCCCTTACCTTGCTCTCCTTGGTGTAGGCGAGGACCTTGTCCTCCTCCTTGGGGTGGAAGATGAGGGTCTCCACCAGGAAGGCAATCGGCTGCTTCTGGAAGGTGGCGCCCTCGTCGGTGCTCAGGAAGAGGCTCTGCTCGCGGTCACTGAGCAAGGAGCTCACCAGGATGATCTGCAACACAGGGCAGCGTGAGCCTCCGGCCGGCATGGCCTCCCCACGGCAGAACACTGGTGCCCACCCTGTGCCCAGCGCTGGCCCTTGGCGTGCTGATGCCCGCCCTGTCACGACACTGAGGCTGGACCGGGGACCTCTGTCACAAATGAGACCCCCAGCTCAGGGGGAGCCGAGCAGGCGGGCATGTTACCGGGCACAGCTGACCTGGGGCCTGGAAGGAGTGGAGCAGCGGGGGTGGACGGGAGGCCGTGACGGACACAGGGGGCGAGGACCGGGCTCTGACAGGCTGAGGGGCTGAGGGGGGCCTGTGGGGAGGGGGCAGCAGGGGCCGGGTTCTGATGGCAAGAGGGCCACGGTGGGTCCAGCGTGTCCCCTAGAAGGACACCCATGCCCTGACCCCACACCTGGGAACGTGACCCAATTGGCAAGGTGGTTATGAGCTCAGTCAAGACCCTCCTGAGTCAGGGTGGCCAGGCCAATGACCGGTGTCCTCCTAAGATGACCACATGGACACAGATATGAGAGGGGTGAACCTCTGAGTCCTGGATGCCCATGGACTGCCCAGGACACCAGGAAAAGCAGAGAGTGGACAGTCCTGTGAGCCTCCAGAGGAGCTGGCTTGCTCACACTGTGCCCTGGACGTCAGCCTCCAGGCCAGGGGACAGGAGTTCCCAGCTGCCGGGCTCTGGAGAGGTGGACACAGGACAGTTCTACAGCACATGGGAGCCCGGGGACATGGAAGTTGTCACCTGCTCTACATTCCCTCATGTCCACGTGGCTTAGTAGACAGGGGCCCCCAAGGTGGCCTGCAGGCCTGGGCCCCGGCTGGGGCTTTGGTGGCTTAGTCAGACTGGGGATGTCCATGTCCTTCCACCTGCCATTTCCACTCTGTGCGTCACTGCAGTGGCTGGAGTGACAGGTGGTGACACCCTTAGGAGGGGCCCAGGCACCAGGAGCACCCTGCTCTCCAAGGCCTCCTACAGGGACGTCGCAGCAGGCCTGCTCTGTGGTGCCAGGACACGCCCTGTGAGTGGCCAGCACCTGGGCGGGCAGCCGGGCAGCTCCACCCCCGGCCTCCATTCACTGAGTCCTGGGGCACTGGCGTCCCTGGGCTGCATGGGACTCCCTTTGGTCTCACAGAGGGCCAGGAAGGGACAGCCAGCCTACTGCTCACACCCGGGTGACGGGCAGGCCCAGAGGTGGAAGAAGGACATGGACATCCAGTCCAAAGTGACGCTGCCAGGGTCCCCAGGTGTGGCGGGTCCCAGAGCCTTGGGGTCCAACACCCGGCCGCACGGGGGGCAGACAGGGTGAGGCTGGCCCCTGCTGGCTGGACTCGGTGTCCACCCTGCAACTTCACCCCACCGCCCACTCCACCCGCCAGCCGCTGCGGCCCACTCCCTCAGCCCCGCGCCTCTCTTTATCTCCCTCCCGGCTGCTCACAGTGGGCAGATGTCCACCCCCGGACAGCACCGTAGGCATTCTGGGGGCCTCCTGCCTCCCCTGTGCGCAGGGCCTGGCACTAGGTGGGTGCTACAACCCCGTAAATGGGTCTGGGAACCTCGGTACACACCAGGGCTGCGGCGCAGGGTGGGCTCTGCACCACAGCCTGTGTCTGCCCTGCCCATCCCCCCGGCAGGCCCAGGGCTCTGCCAGGGGGACCCCAAGGTGAGAGGAAGAAAGGAACGGCTGGCCGGGCGCCAGCCATCGGGCTCGGAGCTATTTTGGGCCTCACAGTTGGAAGAACAAGCAGGAGTGTTGGGGGGGCGGGCAGGCGGGCTGAGGAGCCCAGGAAGTCACCAACCAGCCGCCAGGCAGAGGCTGGCAGATTGTTCCTCCAAGTTGGGAAGCAGATTCTATTTTAAAAGGGGTATTTTTACTGCTTACTATTCTGGGGAGACAGATGGTACCTGCACCAGGTTCTGGGGCCCACACGGCTGGGCGTTGGAAATCAGAGGGACCAAGCCAAACACTCCAGAGAAACATTCCACAGGCTCATTTGACGACGGCCAGTCCACTTGTAGTGTGGGCCCCAGAAAAGGCTAGACAATGTGGGGCCCAGCTGCCGTCACGGGAGGGGAGGCAGCACATCCTGTGTTTTGCTGTGCACTCAGGTGCGCCTGATGGGGAGGCTTGGCCGTCCCCCCGGCTCAGACGGGGAAGCTGAGGCCAGAGTGGCTGAGCGCCTGTGGGCGTCACACCGCCTGCCCAGCTGGAGCCAAGCCTCCTCTGTGGCTCACCTGTGGGACTGCGCTGGGCTCCCTCCCCCTGCGTCTGACCCGGAGCCCCCATGCGCTGTTCTGCCCTTGGATTGGCCTGTGTCAGCCTGTTCCCATCTGGACCCTGGCTAGGACCTGCTATCGGAGCCACTGTGTCCTGAGGAGCTGACGAGTCACCACCCTGGTCCACAAGGCTTCCCACCACCTCCTCCAAAGGTGGGGCCGAGGTCCCATTCTGCCTGCGGTGACGCTCATCACACAGTAACTCTCCACACTAAAAAAAAATCAAAACAAGAAGACACCCGACAAATGGCAGAAACGGCCCTGGCTCTGCCAGACTCTGCTGCGGGCTCCTCAGAGCCTCCACTCCCTCCAGAATCTCACCCCGGGACTCGGCTCCTTCGCCCTTCACCAAGTTTAGGCCCAAAGGGTCCCTGGCCCCAGGATAGGGTGCCCTGAGTCACCTGTCTGTTGAAAACCCAATTCCTGTGGGGTCCAGAGAACTTGGCCCTGATGCCCAGAGGGGAAGACCATGGAAGCAGACCGACACAGAGCCTCCGCCCCCACCTCCCAGGGTCTCGTCCCTGCCAGGTGAGCTGTGGTGAGCAAGGACAGCTCCCCCACCCAGTGCTTGCTCCTGGCCCTGGAGAGTCCCGCTGGGTCGGTCAGCAAGTTTGGGTGGCCACTCATGTTGCAGGAGGGGGCTGCCCCAGGATGACCATCTGCTCCCCTCACCCTCAGGACACACGGCCTGCGTGCTTGTGCACGGCCTTGGACGCACCAGAGGCTGGGGGCAGTTAGGGCCCAGGAGCCCTCAGGACCTGGCCTGGGCAGAGGCAGTGGACTGGGCAGCAGAGGGCAGGGCCTGGGCACTTCAGAGCAGTCTGGTGGGTTTGGGTGAGGGAAGAAATGCAACAGGAAGTGCAGGAATGTGCTAAGCTGCTGGCGTGGACAGAGGTGTGTGGCCCTGCTCTCACAGGGATGGGGACCTGGGCAGAGCCAGTTTGGGGAGACGACCGTGAGGTCGGGCGGAGCTGCTGAGATTCTGAGGCGCACCCAGGGACAGGAGGGATTCAGGGAGGAGGCAGGCTTTGGGGGTGAGGTGCACAGACACGTGGCTGGGTCCTGGGAGTGGACCAGCCCACCCAGCGAGGTCATCTAGAATGGGCCTTCTTAGCTGTTTGGAACAGGGGTTGTGAAGTGAGAAGAGAAACAGGCTGGGCAAGGGGGGGGGGCGGCAGGTGACCTCCCAGAGGGGCCTGGCAGGACCGCAGGGGGCAGAGGGCCCGCAGGCTCCCGCCACCTCCACTGCAGCCCTCGGCTGTACCTGGGCCTCTCCGGCTGGTGTCAACCCGGTCACTCTGTGGGTCTGGCCCCAGAGGCCTCTGCCTGGAGGGGTGCGCCCGGCTCCTCTTCCCTAAGTCGTATTAACAATGTTATATTTTTATGTTAACTTCTAAATTCATACTGATTTTCACCAACAAATCATACTGGTGCACATTTTTAGGGTATAACAGGACACACACACGCAATGTGGCATGTGTACATGACGACCCCCGACATGCCCATCACCGTAGCCACTTACCACCTCAATACAGCTGAGAGAGAGCCGTCCAGTGCAGTCCTTCACACTCTGCAGCAGCCCAGAGCCCCCAGCCCACCCTGAACCCCGACCCTGCTCTCGTGCTGTGTCAACACCGACTGTGGACACTCTCTGAAAATGTCCTTTTACATCACAGCATCACCACGTCCACCTCCAGAACCTTCCATCACCCACGGCGACGCTCCAGACCCGTTCTCCCCTGACCTCCCACTTGATGGACGTCTCCCCACAAGCCACACCACAGGGGACATGGGCGTCTCACTCAGTGCTGAGCCCAGGCCCTGGTGCCTGCAGTAGGCGCTTTAGCGCTGTCCGCTGCATGGCTGATGTCTCGGAGCCTCACCCGCGGCCAGCACTTGGGGGCTGTTTGTGCCGAAAAGCTGTGTGGGCCGGTGCTCAGGCTGCCCCAGCCCCCAGGGCCCAGCTGAAACCCAGGGGGACTCACAGACCACACAGCCTCCTGGGATCTGCCGCCCTGGGCAGGAGGAGGAGAAACCCCGTCTTCAGCGGCTCTGGGCGGCCCAGGTCCCTGCAGGTCTCCAGCATCCGTCCCAGGACATTGACCTCCGACCTCACGCCAGTCCTCCCTGAACTGCACAGGGAAGCCTCTGGTCCCTGTGCCCAGCCTTCCTGGACAGCGGGCTCTGAGAAAGCCCTGGTGGTGGAGGACCAAGGACTCTGACCTACCAGGTCCAGGGAGGTCCACCAGGTCCACTCCCGCGGCCCCACAGGCACCGGCACCCCCGGAAAAGAGCTCCCCCCCACGCACTTGACCAAAGGTGAATACGCGTCCGGGCAGGGCTCGCCCACCCCAGCCTGGGTCCTGGAGACACGCTCCAAGGCTGCAAAGCTCTGGGCACAGGAGGGGCCCTCGCCACGCAGCGCGACTGCACACCCACTTTTAGAACTTCCCCGGATCCGCGCAGACCCACGTCAGGGGCCCGTGGGTGCTGCCCAGGCACCCAGAGCAGGGCCATTCACAGGCGGTTGTGCTCAGCAGGATGGTGCCCCGCTGAGGGGCAGGTGAGCCTCTGTGAAGGAAGGTTGGAGGAAGTGTGCCCACAGGGTAGCTGTCACCCAGGACCAGGTGGAGCTGCACCAAGTCAGAGCACTTGCACTGGACACCTAGGCTGTGAGACGTGTGGGACCCAGTGAGCATGCCCTCCTGGGGCTTAGACCTCGGCACACAGATGCCCGGGGCAATGATTCCAGATGCAGTGTGTTCTGGGATTTAACAGGTAGATGACTGAGTCACATAGGTAAAGTGTGTGTGTGTCACATAGATAAAGTGTGTGTACACACACACTCCACATAAAGGTGCGTGGGTGCAGGTGTGCCTGTGAGCCAGGCTGGAAGGCTAGGTACGCTGGACGTCCCAGTGGCCAGGCCCTGGAACCAAGTCTCTTTCGTCGGAGACGCCCTGGCTTCTTGCCAGCTGCTTGGCACTGCCCAGCGGGAGAAGCCCTTGGCTATTTGTGGAATGAATAAATGCATTTTCGTTAGTGGATATTTTTTATAGAATGTGTCAAATGTGTCATCAGAGAGACGCCACTAAGTTGTTCCCAGGAGTGGCGTGCTGGTGAGCAGAGGCCACGGAAGCTCCGTGGGCAGGAACGTCTTTCTCAACTGGACTTGTACCACCCGACCACTGGGTCCTCGCACTGTAACCCAGTGGTCTCTTCCCCCTCTCCCCTCAGCCCTCCTCTCCATCCCTGCACTGAAACCGCCCTGGGGAGGGACCTGGGAACCCGGGAGCAGGAGGGCTGTGCTCCTCGAGCCTGGCGCTCAGTGTAGGCGCTGGCCGCGCCGCCCCAGCAATCCTGATCTGCCCTCGTGTCCCCCAGGACATGTCCGCACCGACTCAGCTCCCAGGCTGAGCACCAAACGTGTCCTCGTCTTCCCTTCATGACAGGGAGCAGTGGGCGACACGGTGCCCGCAGAGAAACAGGAGCCTGGAGGGGACAATGAACAGCCCAAGGCCACCCACCGCTCTGCGTGGGGACAACTTGACCCACACCAACAGAATCTGTAAAACATCCACTGACTCAGGTCAGAGAGGCCTGGTCAGTCCTAACTGCTGGCCTGGAGAGCGCTGGGATGCCGGGAGCGTCCCCAAGAACACCTGTGACCTGAGCCAGAGCACGCCTTTCCTTCCACCACAGGTGACTTGGAGGTCGCGGCCCCATGGTGCTCACTAAAGAGGGAGACATACTTCAGGACGTGTGCAAATTACTCCTCGCCGGGCCTCATGGCCTTGCTGTGTGGACATGGGGTTCGCACCCTGTGTCGTGGGAGGCCGCCAGCCTCTGCGTGGGTAACTACTGGCGATCTGGGTTCTGGAAGGGCGTCAGCCGGGCTCCGGAGGAGCCTGGTGTGACTGTGTTTAGTTGGGCTGTCCGAGGACACTTTGTGGCAGCGCGGGAGCCTGGTTTCCCCGGGCGGAATGCGGCGGCTGATTCTCCTGAGCCACTGTGTTGGGAGGTTGTCTGTTATCAGGGCGGCTGCGTTAAGTGGTAGGATTAGATCAGGGGACAGTTTGCTCATTTATCTGCCCTTAACTGAGCAGCGGAAGGAAGGCCGCCAAGACACCGCAGCTCCTGTGTGTCAGGCTTTCCAAAGGCACCGCGGTGGCCTCCTGGGCGGAGAAGACGCCAGCCTCCTCCCCTTTCTACCTGTGATCAGAGCCAAGACCACAGGCTGCTGCTGGAGCAGCTGGAGAAATGCTCCCGAGCTTTGCCAAGGCCACTTGAGGGGGCCATGAGCTGTCACGGGGCCCACGTCTGCACGAGGTCAGGCCAGGGGGCCAGCCCAGGAGGAAGGCAGAGCCGGGTGGCCCTCAGTTGCAATCCCCTCTGTCTGGGGGGCGCCAGGCCTTGCAGGGGGAAGCCAGGGTCAGTGTCTGAGCTCAGACCTGCGTGAGTCACAGTTGGCACAAGCAGCGCCTCTGGCTGTGGCTGACAACGACACGGGGCAGGAGCCAGCCAGGCCGAGCGCTGACCGAGGGCCTGCTGTGAGACCGGCCTGGACCGTGTCTGCCACGTCCTTGGACAGCCCTCTGACGGGGAGTTTCCACTGCTGCCCGTCTCCCAGGAGTCCTGGTCATGGTTTGAATAAGTGTCCCCAAAGCCCATGTGCTGAAGGCTTGGTCTTCCACCATGACACTCCCAGCAGGGGGTGGAAGCTCCAGGGGGAGGAGGGGGCAGACCCAGGAGTCTGGAAGTCAGGACTCAGAGCCAGGAAGGCGCTGGGAGCAGAGAGCCAACCCACCCAGGGCCTCCCAGGGCCTCCCCGCCCCCCACACTGAGGAGGAGGCTCAGGGGTGGGCAGACAGGACAGGGACCAGAGAGGTACCAGGGAGGATGGCCAGAGGGAGCAGGCCCAGGACAGAGTCAGTGTCAAACATGGCGTGGACACAGGGACCAGTGACGGCCAGGGCAGGCACTGGGGTCTTGGAGTACCATCGGTTGTCTGCGGGGGCTGTGTCCCCTGGGTCTACCGATGGTCAATATCAGTGTCCGTGGGCACTCTGATTCCAGCGGCGGGCACCAGTGAATGTCCAGGGGAGCTCTGATCCCCAGAGCCACTGGTTGTGGGTGCTGGAGCCCGGGGGTCCCTGTACCTGCGTCCCTGAGCACCATTGGTCAGTAGGACAGGGTCTTGGTGTCCTGTGATGGGGTGAGAGCCGTGCCACCTCTCTCCCTTCGTTGTGTCCTCTAACCATGTGCCGTCAGTCACCAGCCAGTCCCGTGCCTTCTGCTCCTCGGTGGCAGGGTGTGGTCCCAGGGCCTGGCGGCTGCTGACCTCAGAGAGAGCCTGGCAGGTGGTGGGGACTGCGTCTTGGAGGAGGCTCCTTCTGGTCCGTGGAGTTCTGCTCGTCCTTCCTGCCACGGACGACGGAGGCTTTCACTCAGCTCTGGGGCAGCGCTCTGGGGGCCCCGGCTCCTGGCGGTGAGAGGCCTGTCTCCGGCGGGGACCATCATGCAGGAGTTTCCTGATCAGGAAGGACTGGCCCCGCCTGCACCCAGTGCCCCCCCCCCGCCCGGGGACCCTGGTTGTGCCCCCTCAGGCACAAACCAAAGAGCCAGACCCTGTCACTCAAGTCTCAGTGGCACCTGGAAGTAGGATGTGGGCAGCTGCAGAGCCTGGGCAGCTGAGGGCCAGGGGCCAGCACACACTACTGCAGAACCACCCGGTGACCCCCTCGGCCTGGACCCCAGTGACCAACTGCCCCCTCGGCCTGTGCTCTTCTCCAAGGCCAGCTCTACTCAGCCAGGAGGAACTGGCCGACCCCAGCAGACTCCTGGCCACAGTGCAGGGCCCCCGGGAGCCTCCGCCCCGCCTGTGGGAGGAAGAGGCCGCGGCCGTCCCGCTCCCCTCCCCTGGTCTCTGCCCTCCACCTGGGCTGCAGGTTGGAGAGGGGAAGCCTGGCCAGGAGCGGTGCCCAGCTGACTTGACCCCTCTGTGGGCACCCACACTCCCTGTGGAGCCAGGGGACTGACAGGCTGGCTGCAGGTGCCTCTGGGCCACACGGAGTCCTTCAAACCCCGCTGTCCCCACTGCACTAGCGGCGCAGGATGTTCGGCTGAGCCCAGGGACGATGAATGCAGTCCTGCTGACGCTGGCCACAGGTGATGCCGCGTCCCCTCCTGACCCCTCCCGAGAGGCAGCGCTGTTGTCCCCCCACCTTTCAGAGAGGTTGATGCTTTCCCCAGAGGTTGCCCAGCCCGGGGAGGCCGAACTGGTGGAGGGTGCTGGCCGGCGGGGGTCCAGCCTCAGCTGCAGCCCCAGCCTGGCCTCCTTCTGACTTGTGCCCCGGCTCCCACGTGAGCTCGGCCCCTGGGCGTCTCGAGGACGAGTGTCTCTGGCTTCACTCCCGTCTTATCATCAAGGTCCCTTCATGCTCCCCCACACCCCACTCACCGCGGGCCAGGAGCGTGAAGGAGGGCTCCAGAGACCCCAGGGAGACCCCCCGGTCACCACACACCACCAGGGGCGGGGTCTGGGCCGGGCCCCTGCTCACATCCCCCAGGGCCTGGCCACACTGCCCAGGGCTGACTCAACCCCCTGCCATGGGTTCCGGGGTGACCCAGGTCTGTGCCTGTCTCACCATAGCCGGGAACTGACCCATCTGCCAGCCACTGCCCCCAGGGCCACTGGGTGGAGGACTGACCTGCAGGTGGCAGGCAGGAAGGGCAGCTGGGTCCTCAGGGTGGGCTGGCCTCCTGGCCAAGGAGAGACCTGCCACCTTGGAGACTGAGGCTGAGAAGGGCCCTGGTGGTGGCCCCAGGCCCGCCCTTCAGCATGTAGCCTGTCAGAGGGCCAGGAACCCCTGCCCGGCTGCATGTCCACCCAGGGGAGCCACACAAGTCAGCCTGGCCACGGGTATGGACTCGTGCTGGCGCCACCCCGGCCTCACGATGACATCTGCCCTGGGTCGACCCTTGCCACCCAGGCCCCTCTGCTGTGGTGCTGGGCCAGCTCCCAGTTCGCCTTCCCGGGACTCCCTAGGCTGAGCGGAGCCCCCGCCTCCCGTATCATCCCCTCCCCTGGGGGTCGCGGAGGGAGCCCGGGAGGTAAGAAAATGCCCAGAGCCTCTGGCGGCCTTCGCCACGGCTGTGTACCAGGGCCCAGCAGTTGCAGGGTGGGAGGCCACAGCGGGGACCATGGAGCAGTGTGAAGGCTGGGTGCACAGTGGCTGGCTGAGCGCCCCCGCTGGGCAGCAGCAGGTGGGACCCCACCCAGAGCAGGGCAGGGCACCTGGCCCTCGGCTGAGGCTGCTGGGTCTCCAACCCAAGGAAAACAGTCAGTGGCACCGAGGGAGAGACCTGAGGGGGGCTGCTCTGGGAAACAAGTGACCCTGACAGCCTTCCCTGCAGGGAGACCTTCAGCAGCAGGAGAGGAGCCAGGGCATGGCGTGTGGTCAGGGGTCCCACCACGGACGGAGCGGGGGATGAGGGCAGAGGACTCTTGTACACACCTCATCTCCCTGGGCCTCATGATCGACCCTTGAGGAGGGTGGTGTTAGCTTCCTGGAGCCCAGAGAGGCTGACTGACTTGCCCAGGGCCACACAGCATGTCGGGAGCATAGGGCCACATTACAGAGGTGTGTTCGTCACGTGCACTGCGTCATGGAAACGATTCTGTTGTCACATTTGCCATTTACAAACCTCACACACCTTGAGGACCCTTTGGTGCCAGCACTTCCCTAGTGGGCTTATGGACATAGAGCACAGAGGAGGCCCCTGCCCTGGGAGCTACACGGACCACGGCGGGGGAGGGGGGGTGTGTGCACGGTGTGTGCGAGACACAGACACTAAGAAGACAAAGGAAGGACGATGGCTTCAAACAGTGAAGCATCCGTGCCAACACACAGAGGCGAAGCGATGTGGACGCCCGGCACCGAGGAGTGTGGCCTGCTTTCCTGGCCAACCCCAAGACGCTGAGCTGCCCCCAACAGCTGTCAAGGGGGAGCCGACTCCGTCACTGCACCTCCGCCCCACTCCGCCTCCGCCGCCCCCCCACTCCGCAGCGGCTCATCCTCAGGTGGTTCAGGAACTGTCGCGGGCTGCGGGTCCTGAGGCCAGAAGGTGGATTCTGTTCACACCCCACACCACCCCCACTGCCTGGACCAAAGCCCATGGGGAGCACTCTGCAAGGCATGAGTGGGTGGGTGGTGGGGTGGAGGGCAGGAGGGATGGACAGGTGGGTGTGTGTGTAGGTGTGGGTGGACGGGAAAACGTATATATTGATGTACGTCCAGTGAGCTGATGAATATTCCAGTAAATGGCACATGGCTGTGTGGATGGATGGATGGGTGGATGGATGGATGGTGGATGGATGGGTAGATGGGTGGTTGGGTGGATGGATGGATGGGTGGATGGAGAGGTGCACGGAAGAACCTGAGTACTTAGAGTGTGCTGTGTTCTCACTCCTCCTAGCTGCCAGACAAGGCCACATGGTCCCTTTGCTGGGCCCTGGGCTCCACCCCTTTGATGTGGAGAGAGGGATGGGGGTGACCCTCCTGCTGGGCTCTGCAGGCTCAGAACAGCCAGCCATGTGAGGGCTCAGGGAGGGTGGGGTGGCACACTCGAGGCCACCCTGGGGAGCCCAGAGCGCCACACATCACCTCGGGGCCTCTTTTCAGAATCGCCTCCAAAACCTACATTGAGGGTTCATAATTTCCACGTGGCTGGTTTTAGAACAAGTAATTAAACAGTTTTACGGTTGGTTTTTAAAGCCAGCTCTTTAGTTTGGGCACAGCGCCGCATTCTCCCTGTGGTCCCCAGCGCAGAGGGTTTTGAAGCTGACAGCAAGACGCTCTATCTAGGGCGGAGGCCAGAGGAGCTCAGTGTGGCTTAGTGTGACCCGACCAGCCCAGGGGTCAGGACCTCGTCAGGACCTGACCTGAGGGGGTTAGTGTCTGAGGACACGTGACAGCCAGCTGAGCAGGGAACGGGAGGCAGCTGGGGAGCGGGCTGTGCACGGTGTGCGTGGGTACGGGGCACCCTGAGGAGGGACCTGGCTCAGCCTGGAGGGATGGGTCCAGGAAGCTTCCAGATGAAGGCGATTCTCTACCTGGGTGTGACTGGGCAGCGCCATGACTCAGCCACTGTGGCTCTGAGGTAGCCTGGACCCCGTGCTGGGAACCTGACCCCGAGGCTGGAGCCGGGCAGGGGTAGAGTGCCCCAGGCCTCCCAGGTCAGTGTGCCTTCCCAGTGAGTAAACGCATTGGTGTGTGGACACATCCTCAGGGCATGAACAGGGATGAATTGTCGTTTATGTGAAATTCATATTTAACTCAGGTCTGTGTCCAGCAGTGCCGTGGAGGACGTGAGCCAGGGCAGGACTCAGGGCCTGCGGGTGCCCGGGTGAGGAGAGGGTGCACAGGTGTCCTTGGGGGTGCAGGAGAGTTACTCGGGAAGACGGCTCCAGAGGAGGGCCTTTCAGGAGGTGGAGGAGCCAAGCGGAGGCACAGGAGGCCAGGCACAGCTGGAGGGGACAGCGGGCTGGGTCCATGCAGTGGCCCTGCTGCCCTCCTCCCCTTGGCCTGTGCTATGCCTGGGGACAGGGTTCTCTTTGTCCCCTTGCATGTGGGCGAGCACACGTGTGCCCAGGGATGGCGTGGCAGTGTGCGCGCTCTAGGCCTCTTCCCGGCCCCCACCTGGATGCACCCTCTCACCCTGGTGAGCACTGCCCGGGAGCACAGATACCCCAGAGTCTGCAGGCCTGGCTCCAGGGAGCACCTGTGGTCAGCAGGAGGGGCTGGCCCTGGTCCTGGCCCACCTGGAGAACGCTCCTCCCCCCGGCCCTGCCCCTGGGCCTGTCCCCTCTGAGGCTGGAGAGTGATTCCCGGGGCTGCCCTGGGGCACCCTGGGCACCTCTGGGCTGGGCCTTCACTTATGTCCCCTCACCCCAGAGCCCCTGTGGCTGGGACGAGAGGCACGGTGGGTGCGCAGGACCCCGGGCAGCTGGGAGCGAGCTGGGGCACGGGGAGGGATCCTCGGGGGAACCGGGCACCTGTGCCCCACCATGGCTTGGCAGAGATCCCAGGAGGGAGGCCCAGCCACAGGAGGGTCCTGGGTAAGCTCTGACCCACTGGGGACGAGGCCCCGCTGGCCCTCCTGGCCATGCCCACGCCGCAGCCCACTGGGCCTGTGGTGACTCTGGTGCAGACCTGTCCTTGCGGAGGCAGCGGGAGGGCACCTGGGAGTCTGGAGATGGAAGGAGAGGAGAGGGCGGAGGCGTGACCTGTGGGAGAGCGTCCCCTTCTGCTGTCCCCTCTCCAGCCCGCCACCCCTGCACCAGCCTCCTCCCTCACCTGCACAGACCATCCTGGACCCCGTCACGTCTGGTCTGGAGGGTCTCACTGTTTCTATGACAGACCCCAGTGTCCCTGCGAATGACACTCCATGGGCCTCCAGCCAGCCTTCCCCTGGGCTCCGTGTGGTTCCCCAGGCAGCCCCCGTGCTCAGCCACGCGTGTCACTGGCCTCTCGGGTCCTCTTGTCCCCTTCCGCTCCACCCCATGTTCCCGGATGTGTCAGGTGAAACAGGGACCTGACGACGGAGGCCAGACAGGGCTCCGGGCAAGACCCTCCCCTGCTGACACCTGCCGCACCTGGCACCGAGCCACCAAGCCCCAGAGCCGGTGCGGGAAGCTGCTCTGAGAGGTCATGCCCTGCGCCCATGACCTCTGCCCCACAGAGCAGCAGCAGCCAGGGCCCACACGGCACAAACAGGCACTGCCCGGCCGTTCATGGGCCAGGGCTGGACGTCACAGTATTTCCATGGGTCATGGAGAATCATCGATCTTTGCATTTTTTCAAAGAATTTTTCCCGACCATTTGAAAATGTAAAGGCCAGTCGCCGTGGCCACAGGGAAATCACCCTGACCTGCTAGACAATGAGCAGAACGGTGTGGGTCCCACAGCCCAGGGCCACCTCGAGAGGGACGCTGATGGTGGGCACAGTGGGCGGGGATTCAGACCCTACCATCCGCAGCAGTGAAGTGGACAGGTCCCCCCTCCAACGTGCTGGGCGCTCATGGGCGCGGGCCACTGCTTCCCTGAGGGCCCGCGACCAGGGGAACCCCACAGGGCAGTCGCAGGACCCCACAGCACTGACCTGCCCATTGAGGCTGGGCTGGGATCTGCTCCTGGGATCGGCCAACTGCCGAGCTGTGGCTTGGCCCAGCCCCGGGTGGGGCCCAAGTGCCCGGCTGCAGGCCAGGAGCTGAGGCCACGGCTTCTGTCTCTGGAGGCCAGAGACCCTTTGGGAGCCCTGAGCTGCCCTGATGGGGGCCTTGGTCCTCCACGGCCGGTAGCTATCACAATCCCCACGTCCTGTGTGGCGTGGGGCTGGGCCTGCTGTCCTTGCAGTGCCGGGCAGCAGGTGCCCACCCCCCCCCCCGTCCTGTGGGTCAGGTCCAGGGCGAGGAATCATGACACCTGCCAGGAGCTCCATGAACAAACTGCCCCTCCTCCCCCGCTATCGCTGTAGGGCACGTAGGGCCGTTGTCACCTTGGGGTGTGGGATACCAGGGCTGTCTGCGGCCAGGGGCTGGGCTGGAGAGCCCTCCTCACCAGTGGGTGGTCCTTCAGATTACTGGGTGGGGACAGCTGGCAGGTGGGTGTGGCTGGAGGAAGCAGGTCACAGGCCGTGCCTTCAGGGTGACATTTTATCCTGGAGCCTTGGTCCCCTCCCTCCCTCTGTCTCCTGGTTGTCTGTCCTGAGCTGCTCCCTCTGCCACACCATGGGCTGCCGCCCCTCAGGCCCAGAGTGACAGAGCTGGCTGACCATGGACGGAGCCTCTGAAGCCACCATCAAAATGACCTCCCTCCTCTCAGCTGTCCTTGGCCGGTACTTTGTCACAGTGGTGAGAAGGTGATGAACCCAGCCACCCCAGGTGGGGAGGGACAAGAACGGGTCTGCTGGTCATCGCGGCCTGGCCAGCTCAGGGCAGGGTCAGGGTCCCCTCTACCAAGGTGTCATGGTGAACATGTGAGAACCTCACTCTATGTCGTCTGGGCACCCGAGGGCCATGTGCAGACCCAGAGATGGGCCAGGACGTGAAGAAACACAGTGTCCCCAGGCAAGGGACCACAGCCCCTCCGGAGCACAGCTGCTCCCTCAGCCCTCGCCGGCACCCTCAGTCACACGGTGCCAATGACATGGTGCCACCTCTGGGGAGAGCGCATACACAGAGCGCCAGGGGGAACCTGACCCCAGAGACTCCTCCTCTGACAATGTCCAGCCCTGACCACTGTGGCCGGCACCTTCAGAGGGCAAAAAAAAACAAACGGACCCCCAGCCCCTGCAGGGGAGAGACTTCCTGAGTCCTGACACTGCGCTTGCCACACCTGTGGCTAGTGTGGGGCCTCCAGAGAGGTCTGGGGGACAGCCTGAGGGTGACCAGCCAAGCCCCCCACCCGGGGCTCTGACAGCCTCACCTCCCTCAGCTCCCGTCCCTCTCCTGGGAGCCCATGTCTATCCTCACTGCCTGCTCTGGCCCTGACCCTTCCATTCTGGTCACTTACATGCCAGCTGTGGGTCATGGACAGAGCAGGACATGTCCCTGCCCCCCAGCAGAAAGACTTTTATAAGCTGGGGAGAGGCTGAGAGGGCAGAAGCTGGAGCCTGAGCAGGGGTGGGGGCTGGGGGTGTCTGTGGCTGGGGTGCGTCAGGAAGGCTGCCTGGAGGAGGGGCCCTTGAAGGTTAGATGTCTCCAGGGACAGGGGAGAGCAGGCGGGGGCCCCACGGCTGTGGCCTGGCTGTGAGGGCACAGCGCACTGCAGGACGGTGCTCCTCACACAGACCTAGCCCCCCTTCTCACTGCCCTTCCCGGGGGGAACTGTGGAAGGTGCTGGAATACAGCATGCAGAGGTGAGGGGCACAGCCAGAAGAGCCTGCGTCCTTCAGTGCTGCAGCCCTGCAAGCCACATGGCCAGGCAGGACACCAGGCTTCCTGAGGCTCAGGGCCTGAGCTGCCCCAGCAGCGTCTGAGCCGGGCTGGGCTGTGACGGATCCGGGCCCTGCTGTCCCCAGCCGCCCACTTGTAAGTAATAAACCCTCTTCATGGGACTCGCTGGGAATCAGAGCATTGTTACCAAACAAGCTGGTGAACGGGCCCCCTGCGCACCCCCACAGGCACCCCCATGGCACCCCCACAGGTATCCCCATGGCACCCCCACAGGCACCCCCATGGCACCCCCACAGGCACCCCCAGGTGCTGGCTGAGGGCACCCTCCCAGGTGTGGAGCTTACAGGCAGCTTATCGCCATTTACAGAAGCACCAGGTGCCGCCTGAGGTTCTCCCGAGGGGGACGACTAAAGGGAAGGCCAGCGCCTGAACCCCCCAGTTCATCAGAGAAAGGACACCCAACATCCCAAAGCTGAGGGCAGGTTCCAGGGGTTCGGCCTGGGCCCCCTATGGCTCCCGCAGCGTCCCCTCAGGTGGCTGTGGCAGGTGTGATAAGTGACTTTGGAAAGGATCCTGGTGTGGAGTTGGCACATGACGTGTCCTGAGGTGCTCAGGTGGGACATTCCCCTCTGCATGAGGGTCGGTGTGACAGCCCTGCCCTGCTGCTGCTCAGAGACACTGAGGGACAGCATCATCCCAAGTGAACACCGTGGGCAACTGCCCTGGAGGCACAAGCCTGGGGCAGGGACAGAGGGTGAGGGGCAGAGCCAGGCAGAGGGCGAGGGGCAGAGTTGGGCAGAGGGCGAGGGGCAGAGCTGGGCAGAGGAGGGCGAGGGACGTGGCTGTCACAGGGAAAGTCTCTTTCTATCCTGAGCCCCAATCTTGACCGTGAAACAGATGCTAATTCATGACGGAGAGCTGTCGTGAGGGTGGTCGTGGGCAGCAGACAGGTGTGGGGGAGGGGCCTCGAGGGGAAGATGGACGGTGGCCAGAGAGAGGGCAGGCTGTAGGTAAGAATCCCCAAAGTGACCCTGCCCCTGCCCCAGGAGGACGCTCTGCTGCTGGGTCAGAGCACATCTCCAGGCCCACACATGTGGGCGTCTGCCTCCACCCGGGAGCGGCCTGCTGGATGGCCGGTCTGAGGCCAGCACACTCCCTGAATATCCACAACACTGTCCACGGTCGGCGAGTGTGAACCAAGGAAGCCCAGCCTCCATTCTCCAGGGGCCACAGAGAGCAACGTGTCAGTCACTGTCGTCCTCTCCCAGCACCTCTCCTGGGCTTGCCGTCGAGGACGGGAAAGTGACGTCCTCCCAGCCAGGCTCTGAGACTCGGCTTCCCAGGGCAGACGGTGACCCGGGAGGACGGCTCCCCAGACCGGAGACGTCGCCTTCAGATCCAGAGTGTGGAGCGGAAGGACCCCGCCCGACCCCAGGACAGGACCCCGCCCGACCCCAGGACAGGACCCCGCCCGACCCCAGGACAGGACCCCACCCCACCACAGGACAGGACCCCGCCCCACCACAGGACAGGACCCCGCCCCACCACAGGACAGGACCCCACCCGACCACAGGACAGGACCCCGCCCCACCACAGGACAGGACCCCGACCCCAGGACAGGACCCCACCCGACCCCAGGACAGGACCCCGCCCGACCACAGGACAGGACCCCGACCCCAGGACAGGACCCCGCCCGACCACAGGACAGGACCCCGACCCCAGGACAGGACCCCACCCCACCACAGGACAGGACCCCGACCCCAGGACAGGACCCCGCCCAACCCCAGGACAGGACCCCACCCGACCACAGGACAGGACCCCACCCCACCACAGGACAGGACCCTGCCCGACCCCAGGACAGGACCCCACCCCACCACAGGACAGGACCCCACCCCACCACAGGACAGGACCCCACCCCACCACAGGACAGGACCCCACCCCACCACAGGACAGGACCCCGCCCCACCACAGGACAGGACCCCACCCCACCACAGGACAGGACCCCACCCCACCACAGGACAGGACCCCGCCCCACCACAGGACAGGACCCCACCCAACCCCAGGACAGGACCCCACCCCACCACAGGACAGGACCCCACCCCACCACAGGACAGGACCCCACCCCACCACAGGACCCCACCCCACCACAGGACAGGACCCCACCCCACCACAGGACAGGACCCCGCCCAACCCCAGGACAGGACCCCACCCCACCCCAGGACAGGACCCCACCCCACCACAGGACAGGACCCCACCCCACCACAGGACAGGACCCCGCCCCACCACAGGACAGGACCCCGCCCCACCACAGGACAGGACCCCGCCCCACCACAGGACAGGACCCCGCCCCACCACAGGACAGGACCCCGCCCCACCACAGGACAGGACCCCGCCCCACCACAGGACAGGACCCCGCCCCACCACAGGACAGGACCCCGCCCCACCCCAGGACAGGACCCCGCCCCACCCCAGGACAGGACCCCACCCCACCCCAGGACAGGACCCCGCCCCACCACAGGACAGGACCCCGCCCCACCACAGGACAGGACCCCACCCCACCCCAGGACAGGACCCCACCCCACCACAGGACAGGACCCCGCCCGACCCCAGGACAGGACCCCGCCCCACCACAGGACAGGACCCCGCCCCACCACAGGACAGGACCCCGCCCGACCCCAGGACAGGACCCCACCCGACCCCAGGACAGGACCCCACCCCACCACAGGACAGGACCCCGCCCCACCCCAGGACAGGACCCCACCCCACCACAGGACAGGACCCCACCCCACCCCAGGACAGGACCCCACCCCACCCCAGGACAGGACCCCACCCCACCACAGGACAGGACCCCGCCCCACCCCAGGACAGGACCCCGCCCCACCACAGGACAGGACCCCGCCCCACCACAGGACAGGACCCCACCCGACCCCAGGACAGGACCCCACCCGACCCCAGGACAGGACCCCGCCCCACCACAGGACAGGACCCCGCCCCACCCCAGGACAGGACCCCGCCCCACCACAGGACAGGACCCCACCCCACCCCAGGACAGGACCCCACCCGACCCCAGGACAGGACCCCGCCCCACCCCAGGACAGGACCCCACCCGACCCCAGGACAGGACCCCGCCCCACCACAGGACAGGACCCCGCCCGACCCCAGGACAGGACCCCACCCCACCACAGGACAGGACCCCACCACAGGACAGGACCCCGCCCCACCACAGGACAGGACCCCGCCCCACCCCAGGACAGGACCCCACCACAGGACAGGACCCCGCCCCACCACAGGACAGGACCCCGCCCCACCCCAGGACAGGACCCCGCCCCACCACAGGACAGGACCCCACCCCACCCCAGGACAGGACCCCACCCGACCCCAGGACAGGACCCCGCCCCACCCCAGGACAGGACCCCGCCCCACCACAGGACAGGACCCCACCCCACCCCAGGACAGGACCCCACCCCACCACAGGACAGGACCCCACCCCACCACAGGACAGGACCCCACCCCACCACAGGACAGGACCCCACCCCACCACAGGACAGGACCCCGCCCGACCCCAGGACAGGACCCCACCCCACCACAGGACAGGACCCCGCCCCACCACAGGACAGGACCCCGCCCGACCCCAGGACAGGACCCCGACCCCAGGACAGGACCCCACCCCACCCCAGGACAGGACCCCACCCCACCACAGGACAGGACCCCACCCGACCCCAGGACAGGACCCCACCCCACCACAGGACAGGACCCCGCCCCACCACAGGACAGGACCCCGCCCCACCACAGGACAGGACCCCACCCCACCACAGGACAGGACCCCACCCCACCACAGGACAGGACCCCGCCCCACCACAGGACAGGACCCCGCCCGACCCCAGGACAGGACCCCACCCCACCACAGGACAGGACCCCGCCCCACCACAGGACAGGACCCCGCCCGACCCCAGGACAGGACCCCGACCCCAGGACAGGACCCCACCCCACCCCAGGACAGGACCCCACCCCACCACAGGACAGGACCCCACCCGACCCCAGGACAGGACCCCACCCCACCACAGGACAGGACCCCGCCCCACCACAGGACAGGACCCCGCCCCACCACAGGACAGGACCCCACCCCACCACAGGACAGGACCCCGCCCGACCCCAGGACAGGACCGCAGGGCACAGCGCCCTGCCCACCCGCAGCCCCCGCCCCCCCCCCGCGGCCCCCCGCGGCCCCCCGCGGCCCCCCGCGCCTGTCCTCCATGCCTCGCTGTGAGTTCCCATCTCCCCCAAGACCCCCTGGAGATGGCGCCTGCATCTCCAGGGGCTTCTCTGCCGGCAGCCTTGTCCCTCCCTGGGTCTCTGTCACCCAGCTGAGTCCTCAGGCCGTGTGGACAGCGAGACCCAGGGGTGGCCTGAACAGAGAGCACAGGCCGCACGAGGCAGCGAGTGCTCCCGAAGAGTCCTGGCAATGTCCCTTGGCAGCACTGAGGCGGGATGGCACCAGGTTCTGCCCACGAGGAGCCACGGCCGAGTCCACGGGTCCTCAAGTATAAAGCTACTGTCAGGGTGGCAAGAAAGCGCCATCCTTCAGAGGCCCAAACCCCAGGGGACTGTTTTGGTGGCCAACCCTCTGCCTATCGACAGCCCCAGAGCTGGTCTCGGGTGTTTGAGAGTGAACACGCCACACACCAGCGTGGGAAGGAGACCACCCTGCTGGGCAGCTCCGCTCTGTCACCCAGAGGAGACAGGGACACACACGTCAGAGTCACATGCAGCAGGGCCGCGTGAGAAGGAGTCGCCTGCGCAGCAGGGCACACACAACACACTCACACCCAGGTTTATTAAGAACACAGCCCCACGTATTGAAAACAGGTTCTCCTGAGGTTTGAACCCCAGGGGGGCCTTCCTACAGCCCCTTGCAGGCCCACCACGCCAGGCGGATGTCTCCACCCACCGAACCCCAGGTGGCCATGCTCCCAGCCCAGTGGACGGGCCTCTCCAGGGACGCACAGGCACGCTTCAGCACCCAGCCGAGTCCAGCTGAGGTTCCCAGACCTCGTTGTCCAAAGTGACAAAATCTACCGGGAAACGAGGCTCCTAAATGACAGCCACAGAAACAGAGGGGGAGAGGGGGACAGGGGAGGGAGGGACAGGGGAGAGAGGGACAGAGGCCAGACGGGGGCATGGGGCCGGATCAGCCTCCCAGAGATCTAACATTGGAACCATCATAGATCCCATTCCCCTTGTTCAAATAAGTTACACAAGAGGATCAGGAGGGCCAGGCACCAGAGCCCTGTGAGGTAAACGGGTTTGAAAGGCCAAAGACTAGTTCCAGGAAGTAAGGACAGCAACTGAGGCCAGATCCAGGGCTACGGAGCGGAGCAGCACGTGGCGGCTCCCAGACAGGGGGCTCCGGGCCCAGGAAGGGCAGGTGGCGGAGCCCGAGGGGTGGGGAGGCGCCAGAATCCAGGGCGGCCCAAGGGCAGGGCACGCTGCAGACCACGCCAGGTCTAGACACTGTCCACCCAGAGACCCCGGAGGCCATGCACCGAGAGACCAAACCAAACCGCAGCCCTGAGAGCTCGAAAGAGGTGGGGGTCTGCAGGCGGATGCCAGCCCCATGTGGACCTGGGAGGGTCCTTCACCCGCTGAAGTGGAGGCCACAGGACCCCGGGTTCAGGCAGTGGCAGGGGAAGGGGGGCCAGCACCTGGGGAGCTGCCCAAACCCACTCGGCGTGAGAATCATCGGGACGACGGGGTCTGGGCTGGGGGTCAGCAAAAGAGGAGACGACCAGAATCCGCGCCCAGCCGCTCGGGAACCAGGCCGGAAGGGCGGTCCCTGAGTCACGTGAGAGGAAGGAAGGTCCTGAGAGAGAGAGGAAGGTCCTGAGCGGCCCCGGGGGTCCTAGGCAGATGGTGCGGAGTCTAGGACAGGAGCTGGGGTCGCGATTCCGAGGGCAGAACAAGGAGAGGAGCAAGCCACGGGGGTAGGGGCCAGGCCTGGAGTGTGCCCAAGGCCCCTACTACAGGCTGGTCCCTCAGTGTTCCTGGGAGGTGCACAACCTTGAGGAGGTGCCTGGGGGAGGAAGTCAGTCACTGTGCCCTGGAGGACACCGGACCCTGGCCTCTTCCTCGCCCTCTTTCTTCCCAGCTTCCAGGAGGGACAGCCCTGCCCCTGCTCGCTGATGGACGCGCCGTCTCACCAGGCCCAGGGCTACAGAGCCAACCCCAACGGAAACCCCAACTTCGAGGCAGAGCAAACCTTTCTCGTTTTTTTTTTTTTTTTTTTTACCTCAGGTATTTTGTTCTAGTAGTAGAAAGTCAAGTAACACAGAGGCTAGAAAAACACAGGCAGCTTTGTAATGTTGTGAACAACCAATAAAAAAAAAAAAAGAAAAACACAGGCAGGAAAAGTTGCAAAGACAAAGATGGTGAAAATAAATCCACACGTGATCAGGGATCACAGCAAGTCTGGGTGGTTCTAATATCCTGTGTGGATCAGAGACTGCTGGGCTACATTTTTTAAAATCTGACTATAGACCCTTTTTTTGGTCCGGGGCATTGAACCCAGGGATGCTCAATCACTGAGCCACATTTGACACAGGGTCTCGCTAAGTGGCCAAGGCTGACTTTGAACTTGCCATCCTCCTGCCTCAGCCTCCTGAGCCACCTGGGTCATAGGTGTGTGCCACCACACCCAGCTGATTGTAGATCCTTAATAAGGAAAATCGAAACATTAAATATCAGGACAAAGGAACTTACAAAGAAAGGGAGTCACCAGGTAAAAGTAACCAGGACCAGCGGGTGTGTCCATATCGTATCCTCCAAAAAGGACTTTAGAAAGCCAAGTCACTGCTGGGAGGTGCCGGCTTGCAGATGCCGTGTGTCAGTTACAAGCAGGTCCAGAAGCGTGTAGCGCTGTCCCCGTGACTAAATAGCTTCTGAACAGACTGGAAGTTGGCAGCACTGCCGGGGTCTGACCTCCCTCTCCGCACGGCCGGGATATGATAACTGCTCAGAGAAACCACATTCAAGTGGACAAAAGTCACCAAGAATAGGGAAATGTAGCCGCCGGCTCAACCAGCGTGATTGCACGTAGCTCAGGGAATCTCCAACCCTAGTGGGGACAGGCCGTCTATGCTCACGCTCGCTCAGCACTTGGCCACCGCCACGGTCATGTCAGCAACAACTGCCCGCTGACACCACACCCTGTGACCACTGTGTGCTGGTTGGGACAAGGGCCCCACAGGTGTCCCCAGCCCACTTCCTGGGACCTGGCCACAGGGTGTCAGCAGAGTAACCCTGGGAAGGCTCCAGGATAGGGAGGCCCTGGATGGGCTGCGTAGGTGTGAGGTCCTGTGGGGAGGCAGGGGCAGCTGACAGGTGCGTGGGGACAGAAGCCAGGGAGTCAGGGGAGCCCAGGGATGCCAGGGCAGGCACAGGCAAGGACAGGGAAATGGGCGCTCCCCAGGGCCTCCAGAGGGAGCATGCCCGCTGATCCCCGGATTGGGGCCAGTGAAACCCATTTCAGACATCTGACCAGGACTGGGTCGTTCAAGCCTGTGGGGCTGCGGCCAGAGGTCACAGAGGCCAAGAGAAACTCAGGTCACCTTCAACCAAAGCAGGAACAGAACAGAGGTGGGAGGGCCCTCCTCCAGGAACATGCAGAGAACCTACTCCACCCCTTCGGGACAGCAAGGAGCCCCACGCACCCACCCAGCCGCTCCTGCCTGCCGCCTGGCCTCTCAGCTCCCCCTCAAGGTGTGCAGATGGCCAGACGCAGAGGCCGACCCAGGGTGTGCCAGGATCGCACTTTGAGAGGTGCCCCTGGAACAAGGTCCATATGAGCTGACACAGTAGACGGGCCAGGAGCAGGGCGAAAGGGCGGCTGGGAGCAGAGGTCAAGGGTGGCCTGGGAGCAGAGGTCAAGGGCGGCCTGGGAGCAGAGGCCAAGGGCGGCCTGGGAGCAGAGGCCAAGGGCAGCCAAGGGAGCTCAGGAGCAACAGATTTGCCGTCCCTGCTTGGGGTCTGGGGTTATCGACTCTCCCTATGAAGGCCCCCCGCCCCCCGCCCGTCTCCACCTGGTGCCCCTCAGTTCTTAGGTGAGATGAGTCAAGGTCACAGTGGTCTTTCATTCCTCCAGGGTCTTCCTTACCCTGCTTCCAAAGCAAACGAGAACGCAAGGCGTCCAGTTCTTTGTGGAACAGAAACAGGAGCGAAGGCGCTGACTGGGGAGAGATGTTAAGAGAAAAGGACTCACGGGACTGACTCTCGACAGGGCCCGTCGGTGTTGACCTGGCTAGGAACTGTGGCCACAGGTGTCCCTTAGTGGAGCAGGCACACTGAGGAGCTTCTGGCCAGCCGTGGACCCCAGCCCACCTCTGCATGGCCCCAACCTGCCACACGGCCATTAACATGGGACTGACTTGTAGACGAAGCCCCCTAAATAGAGCGGCCACCATGACAGTTCTGGAGAGGACCAACTAAGGTCAAGAACTCCACCGCCCGGCGAGAAGGAGGAGTTGAACGCCTGAGTGGCACAGAGGGCAGAAGGTGTCCCTGGTTGTCCTGGAAAATATCAGACAGTGATAGAATGGGGACCGCCTTGTCCCCTTGTCCCTCTGCCTGGAGAGCGCTTCCTGCTGAGCCTGACTGTATTTTCTCCTCACTTTCCCTCCTAACCACGTCCTTTTGTGTGACTTTTGGTGTCTGACTTTCAATCTTCTTCCTTCAGAACACAAGAGCCGAGGTCTGTAGTTTCGGCTCCCTGTGACACTTTCCAGTGACACTTCCACATCAGTCTGTCCCCAGCCCCACCTGGGCACAGCGGCTGAAGGCCTCTGGGGTCAGGCTGACCCACTCAGCCACCTCCTGCACAGCCTGGACTGGCCTGTCCTCCGGAAGGGGGATGATGTCACTGCCCCCGGGAGGACACACCCTTGCCCACTTCTCCAGGCTTGACCCAGCACCACGGGGGACATGCTGTCCCTCCCTGCCCACCTCTGCACGGCCTCAACCCACCACATGGCCACACTGCATGGGACCTTCCTGTTGTCTCACCCTTTGCTTCTGGAAGCTGGAGGAGGCCGTGAACTGGAGACTGAGACCTTGTGTGAGGTTCACGGGGAGGCCAGGGCGAGCCAGGCAGGAGGGCGCACCGAGCCTGGGGAGCGGGAGTGGGAGGGTCTGTCTGGTCCCACCTCACCTGGCGTCTCCCGCCTCCAAGCCTGGGGGGCCAGGCACTCCCACCCAACACCTCCTGCTCCTGGGCCAGCTCCCAGCCACGGTGACAGCTCATGGCAGGGGAGAGGGCTGCAGGAGAGGACGAGGGTGGCCAGGACCTCGGGGGTGAGGCTGCAGGTGAGCCCTGCCTCTGCAGCACAGCACCTCTCTGGGGTATGGACAGCACTCGGGGAAGGACACGCAGCACTTCCCTCATCACTGCAGAAGCAGCCAGACCAGGAGTTAGCTCGGCGGTCACTGTGGCCTCCACCTCGGAGCCTCGTGCTCTGGAACAGCCACAGTTCGGTCCCCCACCTGTGTTCCAGAACCAGCCCCCTAGGAGAGATAACTTCTAATACCTGCTTGTCTACCAGGTCAAGGCCAGACCCAGACCCCCAAGTCCTGCTGTCTCACCAGTGGTTAGCTGAGCTGCTGTCCCCTGACCAGTCCTGCGTCCACTCACTTTCCAAGCTGTAGTGAGGGTCTCCCAGCCCACAGGTAAAGCGGACATGGACATGGACACAGAACTACCCACTTGAACAGTCCCTCCCAGGAGGCAGCTGACCACACAGGCCAGCAGCTCTGCCCACTGCCCCCACTAGCCAGGCTGGCCTGGCAACTTCTCCTTGTGAAGAGAAGCCCCCCTGCCTGACCCTGGAGCCACTGAGATGGCACAGTCAAAGCCTTGTCCCATGGGACGGCCCCCTCCCAGTAGTACAAGGATCTTCGAATAGTCCCTCTGCGGCAGCCACCCAGGCCCAGCGAGGTGCTCTTCCGCCCGGTCACTGTCACCGTGGCTCCCTGTGGTCTCCTGCTTAGCCTTTCCACATTCTAAGAGCTCAGTCAGACTCCTAAAGTCCCCAGGACCGCGGGAGACACCCTGATCTGAGCATGGTGGCTTCCTGGGTCTTTTCACCGAAGGCCTTTGGCCTCCTCATGAGTGACTATGTCCAGGGGCCTCTCCTCAGGCTCCACTTCCTGTAGAGCTGGAGCATGTGGTGACCACGAGAGACCCTGGTGCAGCATGAGCCTGGGGCAGGGGCTCTGTGTTAGTGCCGCCTTCGATGTCCCTGTGGAGAGACGTCGGTCCCACAGGGGAGGTGCCGGAGCAAGCCCCTACTGACTCCCAAAGACTGCAGATCTCCTAGAACATCCTCTGAAATCCCATTAAAAGAAATTCACGAGCTCGTCCAAAGGGGGTGGAAATGGGTTTCAGCACAAAGGAGAGGAAATTTGAAGGAACAGTTTCTTCCAGCCCAGTTTAACTCATAATTGGGTATCTTTTTGAGCCTGCTAATTAAACAGCACTTTCCCCGAGTCAAAGAACTGAGTTTTGGCACCCGAAGGGCACTTTGCAGACAGAATCTGACACACAGGTCTAGCGAGTCCCTATAAAAAGCAGCCTGAGTGGAAATCACGAGCTCTCTGCAGACAGGCGCTGTCTCGGGTGCAGGCACACCGTCTCCCACGCGAGGCTCTCCCCGAAGCTCTCCCCCTCTCTGGCTCCTCTGCGTGTCTGCCCCATCTGTGCCAGGCTCACAGAGCCACTGCTGATACGCTGGCTTCTGCTCTAACCTCACATGGGTTATTTTATGTCTTCTGGTAGCAGCAGACACCTGATCAAAGGCGCCATGTGCCACGGAGTCAAATCGGCGAGGAGGAACTCTCAGCCATCAAAACCCTCATGTGCAAGGGTGCAGCCTTCACGAGCAGCCCCGACTTCCACACTAGCGATGCAGGTGGGGAGACAAAGAGGGGCATCAGCCGTGTCCTCTTCCCCAGGGGCATGCAGACACCAGGCCACCAAGCGCACCAAAGGCAGAGGCTGTGCGGGGCTTTCCACGGTGGAGTAGTCTGCTGTCACATGGTGCCAGGCTTGGGGTGGCCATGACCCCCCATCCCAGTAGGACAGGAAGTCACAGAATCATGGCAGTCAACCTGGACGGAACATCTAGCAGTGCCAGGCTCCATGCCAAGGGCTTTCCTGGACTGAAGCAAAGAGAAGTAGACCTTGGCTCTTTGCTCCTGGTTCCTGGCCCAGACTCCCAAGATCCTGGGGTTTCCCAAAGTTGCGTGTTAATGAGATGACTGGTGGGTGGGGGTCCCAGATAGCCTCAGGTGGGAAGCTGGTCATGAGAAAAACAAGGCATCATCACAGAAGGTGGGGACCCCAGCCCAACCCCACCCCAGGGGAGGGGAGAGGGCTGGAGACTGACTTAGTCGGGACAGTCCATGATTGGATGGACGGTCCCTGGGCCATGGGCTTCCCTAACCCAGGTGTGTCTAAGGCCACACCGGGCCTGGGCCCGTGGCACTGCCCTATCTTCCTGGTCTCAGAGGCTCTTTATCCACTCAGCTGCCTTAGCCTCTGCACCTGGCGAAGTAATTGTCCTTTAAATAGATGCTAAAGATGGGGCTGGGCTGGGGCTCAGTGGCGGAGCGCTTCCTCAACGCGTGTGAGGCCCTGGGTTCGATCCTCAGTACCACATAGACAAAAAAACAAAATAAAGGTATAGTGTCCATCTACAACTAAAAAATAGATGCTAAACAAAGGGAGGGAGGGAAAGAATAAGGAAGGGGCCGTGTCCAAAGTCACAGACCCCAGGGGCCACCGGCAGCTGTTTCCTGGGGTTCCTGTCCTACAGAGGCTAATCCCATGACCTCGCCCCCCCCCCCCCACGGGCAGGCAGAGGAGGGAGGAGAGAATCCTTGGGGCTTCAAGTCAAAGCGAGCCAGCCTGCCCCACCTGCTGGCCGGTCAGTGAAGGCTGTGGGCGAGGGAGGACCCCCGTTCATTCTGAGAATGCACTCATTTCCCGGGCAAGGCCCTGTGTCGATGAAGCCAGGAGCTGTGACGAAGGCAGGGCTCCACCAGGGCCTCAGGGTAGGGATGGCCTCCTCTAACAGCCGGGGCGCTGAGACTGAAAGGCACGTGCTGGCCTTAATCCCTCTGCCTCTGCCCCTCTTTTCACTTCCCCCGAGGGGCACTCGGGAGGCAGCACTGGGGTGTCTCCATGTGGAATCTCCAGGTCCTGGACCAGGTCCTGGCTGACCGGCAGCCAGAGACGCTGAGTAAATGAGCTCACTGGGAACCGCCGCCGAGAGGGGACGCCTGGCTGCTTCCCGTAAATGCCACTTGGCCCCTGTCCCCGTAACGGGAGCGCTGTGGTTTGTGAGCAGTGAGTCTCTGAGAGGTGCCTTTGCTGACGGAGGCTCCCTGGGGGGCAGTGGTGTGGCTGGAGTTGACGAGTCAAGCCATAATGACAGTATTATTCACTTAAAATTGGGCAATTTCTGTAAAATAAGTTACAGCCGCCCGGCTGCAATGCTCCGTGCTAATTGGCAAATGGCTTCCCTCCTGCAGCTGCCAACATCTGCTCTGGCTTTTCAATGCTCGCCTGGGGCTGCCCGCACCGCCCAGTCCACGGGGCCAGGTTTCTGCTGTGATGTCACCAGGAGCTGAGCTTTCTGTGGAGGACACTGAGGCTTGGCCAGGAGCCAAGATGGCAGAGCCACTGCTGGAGGGAAAGGTGGTGGGCCAGGGAGGAAGGTCCCGAGAGGTGACCAGGGCATCCAGGTCTCTGTGGCCCTCTCTGGACAAAGAGCCCATTTGCTGGACTTCAGCAGGTGCTCTGCCCTTTGCTGGTGGCCACTGTGGCAGGTGGCATCCTCCAATGGTGACTGCAGTGGAGCTCCCCTCCCCTGCCCTCTGCAGCCTGACCTGCTCCCTGGGAGTCCACTTCCTCTTCCTGCTTCCTCAGCGGTAGAAACGATTCTGTGGGACTTAGGGCTCGGTCTCGGGAGCCCTTGCACTGCCATCTGAGCCTGCGGGTGCTCAGGGACGTCCTCCCTCTGACGTTGCCATCCTGGGAGACGCCATTTCTCCTGCAGAGGCTGGAGAGTCCTGTAGGCGCCCAAGTCCAGCTCCAGAGGAGACCTCAGTCAGTGGCCAGCCACAATGGCCAGACACACTATGACCAACCTAGAGGGACCAGCCCAGCTGAGCCTTCGGGTGATGGCAGCCCCAGAGACACCTGATTGCCACCCTGGGTGGGGCCCCAGTGACAGCCTGTGAGGCCACCCACTGTGTGTGTTGAGAGGTGACACACTGGGGTCTGGGCAGGAAGTTTGGGGTGCCTTGTCAAACAGCCGTGGACAAGTGAGCAGCCTTCCTCGGCGTTGACCTTCCAACGGGGAGTTCCTCGCTTTACACCCACCGCGAACCTGGCGTCCTGTTGGAGTTTCGTGTCACTCTCTGGGAGTCCACCAATCCCTACTTTATCACGAAGGGGCAGTTGCACTGTAGAGAGAGGGGCCACATGTCACCTTGAAGTCCCAGCGCCACTGTGGGTGGGCAAGGGCTCTGCTCCCTGGCCCACTCTGGGGTCCGGGCCCACAGAGGCTCCTTGACCTCTTCCTGCACCCCGACCTCCTCCTTGGCTCAGACGGGGCGGGAGTCTGCAGACTCGCTCTGGAGCTCCTCGTGGTCCTGCCTCAGCCTGAAGGTGACCCCCGCGACTTCCAGGTCACCAGCCAGAGCCAGCCACAAGGCCGTACCTGGGTGTGAGGGGACCAGGCGCGGCATCTTCGTGGCCAGCAGGGACGAGGGCTTGGATGCTGGGGTGGGCGGGCACTGCCTCCCCTGAGCATTCCCAGGTGTTAAGAATGAGGACAGGAGGCTGGGCACCTGAGCTCCTGCCGGGGTCCCGGCCGGCCGGCGTGCTGCGCAGTGGCCCGTCCGCTCCAGAGGGGCCAGCGTGTCCAGGCACGGCCTGCACTCTTCTTCTCTCACAGATAATTAAAGCGGCTGGTGGAGGCCCAGAAGCGAGGGAGAGGAGGGGCCGCCCCCCGTGGCGGGGCCTGGCAGGAGGCTCAGCCGAGGGCATGGAGGGTGCCTTCCTCAGCAGAGGCTGCCTGCAGGGTTTCAAAGCCCCAGGAATGGAGGCCCAGCTATCCTGGAGGCTTTGCCAATCTAAAGGGGGATGCTTTTTCTCATCTGCCACCTGCTGGGTTTTGTGTTGGTGGGCTGAAATGGCCCCGTACAATGCTCTGAGGGGGCCGAGTGTCCCCTACAGGCTGCCACACCAGCACAGGGAAGCGTAATCCCAGATCAACGCAGCGGGCAGAGCGCAGGCGGCAGTTTTCTGTGGGAAATCCATCTATGGAGCAGCAGGCGACCCTGGCGCCGGGCCCGCTGGGTCACAGGTCTCTGTGGATTCAGCATGCTGTAGGGCAGCTTTAGAAAGCTTTGTGGGGCTCTACAGGGGTGATGGGGGAGGACCAGGGCTTTCTTTAAAGCTACCCCCATATCATCTTTAATCCTCGTGAGCCGGAATTCTAAAGAGTGTCTGGCAGGAGCCTGAGAGAGGTGCCCCACCGCCCCGCCCAGAGTTAGGACAGGCTGCACCCTGCCCAGGAGCTCCAGCTTCCCATTCAAGGGGTCAGGCTGCTCCCAGGCCCCGTACCCCATGGGCACCCCATTCCTCCGACCCCACATCCTCTCTGGCTTGGGTCAGACTTGGATGGTCCGATGGAGCCGTGGAGGGTGACATCCTGGCTCTGATCCTAATCCCGCTCATCCCAGCTCCGGGGCTCTGGCTGGATGGCTTTATGGGCTGTAAATGGGACAATCACTCTGAGGGGACTGGTGGGAAGTGAGGGCGGGAAGCGCCCTGGTGAGGAGACAGGAAGGGGCAGGGAGGGAGCCGGTTGCTCTGGGCCAGGGACAGCGGGGCGGGCACAGGGAGCCACAGGGGAGGGCTCAGGGAGGAGGACAGGATGCAGGAGGCGCAGGCCCGGGGCCTCTGAGCAGTGTGGGCTGAGGCAGCCTGAGCAGGTGGCAGGACCACAGGCCGGAGGACACCACCCTTGCAGGAGCAGCTCTTGGTCAAATCGGCCAGCAGTCCTGCGGGAGGGCAGCTCAGCGCTCTAAACAGGATGATGTGCGCGTTTCCTGCTGCTTCCAGCAAATCCCAGCGGGCTCAGCGGCTTAGAGCAGCTCTGGAGGGCGGCAGCTGACACAGGTCCCCTGGAAGAACACCGCAGGGGTGGCCAGTTGTGCTCCCGCAGAGGCCCTGGCTTCCAGAGGCTGCCGACCCCTGGCCTCCTCCTTCACGGAGCCCAGCTGCATGCGCCTCTCACCCTCCCCCATAGCCAGGGCTCCCGCTAGCTGGAGCCTGGGAGGGATTTTAGGAGCCTTGATTAGATGGGCCAGGGTCACCCCCGCCTGAGGGGTTCTGGATGGGACCTCTTGGGGAGGGGGCCGCGATGCTGCCCACTACAAGGGGGCTCCACCAACGTGTGTAACCGAGCCCCAGAACCAAGCTGCCCATTCTCGGGTTGACTCTGTGTCTGCTCCTGAGCTTTCTGGTGGGAAGAGGCCCGGGGTCAAGTTCACCAAGCTCCTTGTGGAGACAGACAACAGGCTTGGAGCTCGACCCAGGTCAGCTGGTGCTGCAGGCTTCTGCTGTGAGCCTGTGCTGCGGCGTCCCTGGGCCTGGACCCAGCAGGTGCTAGTGAGCTCCAGGGCTCTCAGGAACAGTCTCCAGGGACCACAGGACCAGGCGCTGGGCCACCACCACCCCATCAGCTGCGTGGCCCCGCCACCTTGTGGGTGCCTCAGCTTCCACATGTCAGAATGGGGATGTCCACCCTCAGGCCCAGCGCCTGTGAACATCACGGCAAATCCTGTGAACTGCCACCAGAGGGCGACGTCCCACCCTGGCTCCCTGGGGCTGCTCTGCTCCACGCCTCCGCACCCCGGGCCACGGCTCACCCCGGAGCAAGGTCTGGCCGTGCACCCCTGGAAGAGGCCCTTGTGACCCAGCTATGTCCCCAGCATCCTCACCACCCCCTGCTTAGAGTCACCCAACAAAGAGGAGCCGGCCACAGCGGAGCAGAGCGCCATGAATATGCAGGCTCCTCAGTGAGCAGCCGCCCCCCCCCCCAGTCCCGAGATTCTCCGCCACATATTTACATTCAAATTAGTCATGATTTAACGTTGGGACAGACCACTGCGGAGGGTCACGTTTCCAGGTTAATGGTGTTTTCCTAATAATGGAGACCGGCTCCTGGCCGGGGTGAGTGTGGCAACAATACAGCGCTTGCTTTCTCTCATCCTCCCCAGGCTCCGCTTCCTCTACAGATGCCTCCGCTAGCCCTCTTCCTTTCATCTCCCTGCTCCTCCAGGGCCATCGTCACTGCGTAGGCAAGGCAGTCAGAGGTGAAGCCCCGGCTCTACCCTCAGACCCCAGGCTCTGTATTTGTGGTGGGCTAGATGTCAGATAGAACCATCTGCATTCAAATGAGGGTCCCCCATTTCTCAGCTGTGTGACTTTCAACACTTCACTTAACCTCTCTGGGCCTCAGTTTCCTCCTCTGTGAGGTAGGGACTTTGATGGTTCCTGCTGTGTCATCCTTGTGAGCAGCATGACACACACACAGTGCTCCAAATGGTGCTCAGCCCAAGGGCACACTCCAGACACACCCGCTGCCACCACTCCCACCATCCTTGGTGCAACTGTTGTCCTCGTTCCTAACATGGTCGCCTCTAGGTGCCCTGTGCTCGGTGCCCACGTCTCTCTCAAACCTGACCTCCCTGCTGGCAGGCCTTGGCAGTGTCACCGGCCACCGCTGGGCATTGAACAGCTCCTGGTGGGGCTCGGGCACAGGACCTGCAGACTAGGAGACACCCAGCTGCCCTGCAGGCCTGGGACTGCCGACGTGCCCTCCGCGGGCGGGCGACCCTCCTGGGCTCTCGGTGCCTTGGAGCATGCTGTCCCCAGTCACACTGCTGTCACTGCCCGCAGCTCCAGGGCAACAAGGCTCTGCACGTCCTCTGGGAAGGTCCCGGAGCCTCGGTGAGCAGCCACCCGCCCTGGGCTTGGTGTGCTCTCCTGCACCCTGGAGCGCGGGCGGATGCCAGGGAGTGTGTGCATAGGGTCGCCTGGCCCTCTGGACGCTTCTGGACGGCCACTTCCCCTCAGGGGCCTGTCCAGCTCTGGCTTTCGACGAGGGATACCAAGCACAGAACAAGGACCCGCGGTCAGGCCCAGTGGCCCCGTGTGTGCACCTCGGGCAAAGGCGGCCCCTGGGAGGCCTGGCCCCAGTCCCACTGCTCCAGCTGCAGGTGAGGCCGCTGTCCTCACCGGTCAGTCCCAGGTCCAAACTGGGTTTCCAGCCAGAGCTGCCAATTCATAACCTCAAAGCGACAGAACATGCTGGGTCACTACGGAAACCTGTGGGCCTTTCTGCTCTGCAGTCCAGGACCACCTGGGCCCAAGCAGTGCCCCACCCAGCAACCAGCCCCAGGCCACCACCTGTGTCTCATCTCTGGCCCACAGAAGTGCCCAATATCCCAGACCCCTCAGAGTGGTCCCTGGGCTGTCCTGTCTCACTGGGTCCTCAGAACAGGGCTGGCAGGGTTGTGGGGTCAGTGACGGATCCAACCTGGCCATGGAGACAGCACCGTCCCCAACTGTGAGACAGTGAGACAGTTGGGCCCGGTGCCGCACGGAGGCCAAATGCTGGACCTCAACTTCCTCTTCATCCCAGTGGCCTGAGTGAAGGTCTGGGGCCGCCTCACGTGGCTGAGGACACCCCCAGGACCCACTGCGGACACTCTCCCCGGGCTGTCCAGTTGCCCTGTGGCACCCCTCACGGGGCGTTCGCCACCTCTGAACGGCTGCTGCAGCTGAGCGCTGGTCCTCAAGGCTCAGCCGGATCCTGCCTGTGTCTCTCTCAGGGAGGAAATGGGTGTCCCTGCCGGAGTGCCCAGGTTCAAGTCCCACCCCTGCCGGTTATTGCTTAGATCCGTTCCCGGCCTCATATCGTCCTCCGCGGTGGTCCCTCCTCACAGGGCTGTGCAGTGGGCACTGGTGAGTACCGGCCATGGGCACCTTGCAGGAAGCCCAGCACCACGGCCTCCTCCAGGAGCCTGAAGACTCTTTTAGGAGTAACAGACACCAAGGCCCCTGCCTGTCTCAGGCCGCTCAGGCCGCCAGCACAGTGCCGTAGACTGCTGGCCTCAGTGACGGCCATCTTGCCCAGTTCTGTGGACCAGAGGGTCTGAGAAGAAGGTCGCAGCAGGGCTGGGTTCCGGGAAGACCCTCTCCCTCTTTGCGCTCACCAGCGGCCACTTCTCCCTCCATGGCCGAGGGTGCTCCCGAGGTCTCCTCCTGCAGGTCACTAGCCCCATCCACCAGGCTCACCCTGGACCTCGCTCATGTGACTTCCTTCAGAGGGCCTCTTCAGATTCCGTCACAACGCAGCAGGACTTCAAAATGGATCTCACGCAGGGGACACAATTCAGTCACAGCAATACTCCAGAGGGCTGAAAACAGGGACCATGCACACGCACACACACACGCACACGCACGCACACGCACGCACACGCACACACACACGCGCACACGCACACACACACGCACACACACGCGCACACACACACACGCGCACACACGCACACACACGCGCACAAGCAAGGTTCACAGCCCAGAGGTGGAAGCAGCCCATGTGTCGCTCGGGGAATGATCAGGGGACGCTCTGGTCTTCCCCACCCAGGGCAGCGTGGCCCGGGGCCGTGTAGAACCACAGGAAGGGCTGGCTGGCTGCCAGCGAGAAGCCACCTGCCCTCTGGTGCCATTCACAGGACCTGGGAGACAGGGAGTGCTGTGGTGGCCGCGGAGGGCGGCTCCCCCGTGCACGTGTCCTGTGAGGAGTCTGGGCCAAACGGGCCGGGTGACTCGGCCCTGGGGTGCACCGAGTGCCACTGGTGGCGTGTGAGTCCCCTCAGCAGGAAGACGCACTGAGGACAGCGCTGGCAGGCAGGTCGGGAAGGAGCACGCGCCTCCCACCGACGTCCTGGAGGCCACCAGGAAGGGACGTGAAGGACAGAGCCAGTCTCGGCACCTTCTTGGTCTTTTTCCCCTACACGTAGGTGTCACTGGCAGGTGCTTGGGAGAGGGACGGACATGCACGTGTTTGGGGACAGGTCTGCCGGCGCGGCACGTCCCCGTAGGCTTAAACACCCCCTGAAGACACGCTTCTCGGCGTCTGGTGGACTCCACGAGGCTCAGTGGATAAACGCACATGAACGACTTCAGTCTGTGCTTTTGTGAGCAAGACGGACATTGACCCCTCTAGACACCTGTGCCGGCCACTCTCACCTGCTGGCCCCAGGGAGGGAGGGGCCCATGTGCCAAGTGGGGCCAGTGGGAGCAAAGCTGAGGCAGGGTGGACACGGGGCAGTGGGGGGCAGAGGAGCATCAGCCCCGGGAGCCAGTCCCTCCCTGGGCACAGCACACTGAGGCTGCCGTGGGGGGCCACGCGCAGACCTGGGTGGGCGGAGCACGGCTGAGTCCTTCGCGGTCAAGGAGATGCTCCTGAGAAGAGGATACCACAGAGAAAGAAGCCGGGACGATAGGGCAGGATGACCCTCAAAGACAAAGAGGGAACATCCAATAGGAGTTGGTGTGTCCAAGAACAGTCCGTGAAGAGAAGCCGACAGTGGGCCCAGCCGAGGGCCATGTCCGACTTCTAGGACCGGAGGAGAAAGGAAGCCCAGGCAGAAGATACCACCGCAGGATGGCAGGGACACCGCCAGCACTCCATGTGGCCAACACTCCACGCGGCCAGCACTCCACGTGGCCAGCACACGGCTCTTCAGGTGCTGGAAGGCGAGGGGAGGGCTCCGGAATTCTGTCTCCTGACTGCAGCCAACAGGTGGAAGATTCTAGAAAGCAGGGTGTTACAGTCTGGATATGAGGAGTCCCGGGAAAGTTCATGTGTGAGACAGCACAAGAGTGTCCAGAGGTGAAGTGACTGGACTACGGAGCTCGATCCACTCATGATGGAGTGGCGGCATCTGTAGGCAGGCGGTGCGGCTGGGGGAGGCGGCCGCTGGGCACTGGAGTGGACACCTGTCACTGGCGAGCAGGGCCACCTCTGTTTCCTGGTGGCCGTGTCCTGAGCAGCTGCCTTCACTACGCCCTTCCATTTTGCATCCAGAGCTATGGACTCGGCTGACCGTGGGCGGGACCTCTGAAACCAGGAGCCAAAATAAACATTCCCTTCTGTGGCCATTCTCACTGGGGTTGGTCACAGAGACGAAGAGCTGACTCAGCCCAGGGCCTCACCCCACACTGGCCCCCACAACAGGGCTTGGGGACGTGCCCTAGTCCTTGGGGGAATGGGATAAGGAACTCTTTTGATTAATGAGTCACTCATTTGATTCACTCATCCCATTCGAGTGGACAGACCTGTACAAAACCATTTATGTCTTGACCACTGCCGTGAGCGCGGTGATAAAGCTCTCATAATGGCACGATTAGTTCAGAAGCCGAGACACAGGACGAATCCGTGACGATGTTCATCCCAGGTGTGGCCTGCAAACTGCATTGACATGAGCGGGGGAGGCAGAGGTGAGTCCCTCCTCCTGATTCTCCTGTGGTCTGCTCTGCGTTCGTTTGCAGAGCTGGGCGCCCGCGGGAGAATGCGGGCTTGGTGTCGGGAGGCAGCCTGACCATGGCTCTCCTGTCTGACCTCCTGTGACCTCGGTGCCCGACACTTCCTCTGAAGTCTGACGGTCTGAGGCGCAGGAACGTGACGACATGTGCTGAGCACAGAGCCATCTCCCCATCCCGGGAGGGCCCAAGACCCCCAGGACGTGGCAAGGGAGGCCGGGGCCTCCACAGCCGTAAGCAGAAGGCCCCGGAGGGAAGTGGCCTTCTGCTCCACAGATGGCCTCTCAGCAGAGCAATTTCTGAGGCCCTACTGTGTGTCAGCAAACACCCAGGCATCTCTGTCCCTCTTGTCATGGACCCTCAGAGCAAAGCGGTCACTCCAGGAGTCACACACCGTCCAGGACCGGGTCCTGCCCTGGGGTACTTCATTTTGCCCAGAGGATCCCTTCGGAGTCTGTGAACCAGCCACACCACGGGGTGACGGCACCCACCTTCTCAGTCAGGGAGGGAGCCGGAGCCTTCCTTTCCCCTCGGCAGCCCCACAGCTGACCACACGGCGCCCGGGTCCACCTGCCACGCAGCTCCTCCTGGGCTGGCCTCCCTGGCCGAGCTCCGCCTGGGCTCCGGATCCTGCGATGGGGAAGGCGCACAGCACCGGGCCCCAGAGGAAGCCTGGGTGCTCTGGGCCTGGGTGGAAGGGGCCTGGTGGGCGCCCAGAAGGACAGGCCACGCCCTGCTTGTCTTGGCCGAACTTGGGTGAGCTCCTTCCATTCTCCAGCCACCGGACCCTGCGCTCCCGACTCCCTTCCACAGTGAGCTCTGTCACCGCCCCAGGGACACCGGCTGTCTCACCTGGCACTTAGGAACACTTGTGGAAAGACACGCTGCATTCGGAGCCAGCACAGGGACCGTGATGTCACCCTGGGTCACAAATGACTGTCACTTCAGTCCCACACCTGTCATGACGCCCCCTCGGCCGTCCACATGCTCACCTCATCCCCGCCAGCCTGGCCAGAGCAGCCTCATGCTCTGCTTCGCAGATGGGGAAACGACACAAAGGTGGGGGCGGGCGGGGGGGGGGCGGCAGAGCTGGGTCCCCCAACCAGACCTCGCCCCGCGTGAGGCACCTCTGGCTCCTGGGGGACAGACCCGATGCTTGGGGGTGGCTTCAAGCACCAGGAGGCACCCAAGGTGGTGGAGCCCCTGGGAGCCCCCATCTCCCACAGAGGCAGCTGTGGTCCCAGGCTGACCTGGGCAGGAGCCTGTGGTGGGGTCTGGGCAGTTTGCCAGAGTCCTCAGGAATGGGCGCCAACCCTCTTTGCCTCAGCAAATGTACATTGAGTAACTACTATGTGCCACAGCCCATGCTCAAGGGATGAGCCCAGGCTGCACAAAGACCTGACCGAGGGCAGTCAGTGAGCAGGAGGGCAGCAGTGGTGACCTGGCGGCCAGGGTCACCAGGTCCATCAGACTGCCTCGAGGCCAAAACTATACTGCCTTTGCCGAGGGGCAGGCTGGCCAGGAGGAGGGGCACCCAGCAGGGGCCGCACCCAGCAGGGGCCGCACCCAGCCGGGAAGCTGTAGGACACTCACAGGCCTCAGGCGTCTCCCAGTCTCGGCCTCTGTGATCCTTACCTTTTAAAGGATCTTCTCTTTGAAATACAGCATCATCTAGATGGCCAACCACCTGCTCAGGGCACGTGAACTATGCATGTGAATGACTCACTCAGCCACTTTTCCTGCGGAAGGCAGAAGCTGCGCAGCTCGAGCCAAGGTCACGGCCTTTCCCAGCAGGCATCCATTTGTTCAAGCTCCCGTGCTGTGTGACCTTGGGCAATTTACTTATCCTCTCTGAGCTTTGGTGCCAATATCCATAAAACTGGGAATAACACCCACATTTAAAAGTTCTTTTGCACATTGGAATTATGCCTATAAATAGCTTAACATGCTCAGAACATAGTGTCTTTCTGATAAATGGTAGGTAAGCACAAAATTGTCTAAACCATTATCTACATGATGGACTGTTCTGGACCCATTAAAATGATGCTTATAAAGCATTCCTAAAAATGCAGGGACTATGTACATGATGAGAACTCAGAGTATAACATGTCTCAATTGTGGGTGAAGGGTCCTAGGAAAAGACAAGAGGGAAACAGCAAAGCCTTAAGAGGCCCCTCAGGCAGGTGGGCTTAGAGGTGACTGGCAGTTTTCTGCTCCAATGAGCGAGCAGTTCTGCTGAGGTGGGCTCCAGGCCTTGGCCTCTGGGCCACGGGAGGCCAGGGCGGTGCTCTCTTGGCTATTAAGCAAGGGCCAGAGAACCAACCGGGTCAGCACCTTGGACAGTGCCCTGGGCAGCTGGCTGCAGCTGGGCCTGGGGACCTGGGAGGCTGTGCCTAGCAGCAGGAGGTCCTGCACCAGGTCACACAGCCACGGGTGCAGGAGCCTCACGGTCCTTTAGGATGGCTGCTGTGGCCTGTGACCAACAGTCCTGGCTTGTTACTTCAACCGCAAAGTGTTCAGTAAGAGGGACAGGAGCGCCTCACCAAGCTGGGGCTCCTGTGGCCGTCACCTTGGTTTTGCCAGTGTAGGGAGCAAGGGGGGTCTAGGCCCCTGACCTGCTCTTTATCCCAGCCAGGCTGACCTGTTCTCAGGTCTATTAGAGTTGGTGTTTCTGTGTGGGTTCAGTGCCCTCTCCCCTTTTCATTAAAGATCTCAATGTAGCTTTCCTTTTAGCACGAGGAGCACATGGTGTGCCAAGGCACTTGCAGTAGCTGGCCAGGGCTCCATTCCCAGGCCGACCCTCCCAGCTGGGTGACTTGGGAAAACCGCTTCTCTTCTCAGGCTGCACCGTCCTCATCTGTGAACGAGATATTGTGCCTTCCCTATAAGGCTGTCGGGCTGGGGGTAATGTGTGTGAAACGGAAGGTGGCCCAGGTGTGGCGTGGGCTTCCTCAGGACCCGACTCCTCCACGGCCTGGTGCACTGGGAACCCCAGGTCTCCAGGTCACTCCACGCAGGTCCCTCCCTGCTCCAGGCTGCAGGACCCGCGCTCCTGCCCCACCTGGTCCCGCCCCAGGTGTCGTCCCACCCTCCCCTCATGCCCTCCATCTCGGCTCTGTCCCTCTGGCGTCTGTCACAGCCTGTAATGGCTCCCCAGCAGCAGGTGCCGAAGGCTGTCGGCACACCGACACCTGCTACGGAAGCAATTTTAAAAGGCAAAAAAACAGTTTTGTTTTTTTGAAGTGGGTAACTATGTGAAGCCATTTCTACCAGCTAATAAGAGAATTGCTTTGTGTATTTATGTAGAAAATGACGACGGACGGCAGGGTCCTGCATGAAGCCCGGGTTTTGCGACAGTGCCCGTAAGTAAGGCCCACCACCACCCACAGTGGCAGGCCCCTGAGCACACGCCCCCACTGCCGACTCCGCGCGCCCGCCTCCCTTCCCTCCCTGTAGCATCGCTCTGCTCTGCTCCTGTGGGGACAAAGCATACCCCACTCTGCACTAGGGGCACGCTTGCCTCCCCTCCAGGCAGCCTCCCCGATCCCTCCGGGGGAAGATCTTTCTCTCTGATCTCCACGCGTTGTGCCTCCATGTTCCTGGGGCCCAGTGTGTGTGTTTGCTCCTCTGCCTGATGTGGCCACAGCTCATCCCCCTGTGCACCTTGGCTGCTTTCCACGTGCAGAGAGACGAGTCTTTGCCAAAAGCACATTTGGTCAAGGCCAATGGGATGCCAAGGTGCAGGGGCTTCCGGTCCCACTGGCCCCTGAAGCAGCCCTGAGAGAAGAGCAGCTGGAGAATCAGAGAACCAGGACTGGGTCCCGCTGGCTCCTGCACTGGACAGGGGAAAGGTCTTTCTCTGTCTCTGTGTGCTCATCTGTGCCACGGAGACAATGTCCCCACCTCCTGATGAGTGAGATGAAATTACATGCGCACACATGCACACTCCCACGCACACTCACACACACACACACACGCACAACACATGTACACACATGCACACACACGTGACCTATGTACGTGTACACACATGCACACACACGTGCACACACACGCACACTCACACGCACACTCACGTGGGTGTGGGTGGGTGTACCCAGCCAAGTGTGGCATTTTGTAGGTGCTCAGCATAAGGTCATGACACCAAATAAAATAAAAGGAACCCTAGTATTCTCGGGAAAGTCAAGTCAGCTGGCCGTGTGTCCACACACCCGCTCCAGCCTGTGTCGCCTGTCCTCGAGTGGGAACAGCCAGGCCAGCTCTGTTGTTGTGGCACCTGCCAGGCCCTGTGGCCACTGGTGTTGGCAGCCCCTCGTTCCCCAGGACAGACTCAGCCCGACAGTGTTCCTCCGGGAACGTCCTCACTGGCAGCAGCTCTGTGTCCACCTCCCACTCTCCACGTCCACTCCTTACTCCTCTGCTGCCACTTCTCAGGTGAGCAGACCTCCACTCAGCTCCTCAGCCCCTGCCCAGCCAATGCCCAGCACCAACGGCACCTTCCATAGTAAGACTCACAAACAGCGTGGCCCCTACTCGGGGTCGCAGTGCTCGGCGCCCAGCAGGCACCGGTGGTCATGCTGTCCGCCTGCCCTCTGTCACACTTCCTCTGCTAAGCCCAAGGCAAGGCTGAGAGAACTTGCTGGGATCAGCCTCACTTTTTAAAAGGCCTTCTGATCACTGAAGGAAGCTACTGTTCCAGAGTGAAGCTGCCCATCAGAGACCCCTCCTGCCTCTGGGCTTCAAAGGCCACCTTCTCCCCCCGACTCGTGGGCCAGGAGATGCAGCTTGGCTTTGGGGAGCCTCCAGTGGCTTTGGTCAGGAAAGGGGACGACACTGGTGCCCACCCCTCCTGGGCACGGCCATCCTCCGTCTTCGCGCCACAAGCCTGGGGCAGGGGCTCCTCTCCGTCTTCCCAGAGCCCACATCCTCACCCAGCTCTGCACCCGGCCCCGAGGTCTCCTTTGCTCACCAAGACATGATGTCCCCCTGCCCAGAAACGCGCAAGTCTCGCCTTCATCAGTCACCACTCGACACTGCTCTCCAAACACCGACTCCTTAACCGTAAACTTGGGTCGCTCATTGTCAAGTTACTGGAGGGGTCAGAAACGCAGAAGCAGCCTGTGCTTGACCTTTCCCTGCCCCGGCCAGCAGCACCAACGTCCCCATTCAGCTTGGTCCTCGATCCCAGGGCGTTGACACAGCTGTGATGACAGAGCCGGGGTTAGAGGACCAGAGCGGTACCCCAGCCTGGCGGCTCAGAGCCACATGAGGTGGGGAGCCCATGGGTGGGACAAGGAGCTGCGGTTTTAATTTAATTTAAATCAATTCAAATTTAATCTTGAAAAACTGATCCTTGATCTGCTGTTGGAAAACCGAGGTGTCATTGGAACTCAGGTGTCTTGGCACGTGCATCTAATTTTCGAGTATAAATCTTATGAAATCTAAATATAGGCCAAGGAATCTCCAGCAAAAGTGCAGTGTCTGGATTGAAGTGCCGGATTTCAAAGGCTTCGCATGGGAGAGGGAACCGAGTAGCTCTCAGTGATTTTCATGTCAGTTTTCTGCCGACACGATCCCGTTGGACGTGCCGGGTTAAATAAAAGGAGCTGTCGAGACCGACTTCCCGGCTTCTCCTTCCGTCCTGCATGGGGTGACGTAACGGCCTGACGGGTCCTGTGCTGAGCTGGGATGGCGCCAGGTCGGGGTGGAGGGGAAGCCCCTGCCAGACCTCGGCTCAGGGCGGGACAGGCTGAGCCAGGCTGCGGGGCGCTCCCACCGTAGGCTGGGCGGGGCCCCGTGGAGCCCCAGGATGCCCCTCCACTCCCCTCTCCCTTGTCTCTCCCCTAGTGAGCCAAGGTCCCACCACTGCCCTGCCTTACTGTTCTGTGTGACATGCACATGTCAGAGATGACAGGGCACGTCAGGACATCAAGGCAGGTGGCAGCAGGTGGCAGCAGGTGGCAGCAGGTGGCAGGGTCCCTGACCCTGAGACACAGGTGCACACTCCCTGTGCTCCGGCCAGGCAGCCCCGGCTCTCCCGGGCAGGCTGCTTCTCCGGGAGGCCAGGTCTGCCCCACGTCCTCTCTGCCATGAGGCAGCCAGTTGTGAAGGTCACACTGTGGGGAGAGCACACAGGACTTCCCTGGCCCCTGAGGGCAGCTTGTCTGGCAGGGGACAGCACTTCCATCCTGCCACTGGGCTGCAAAGGGACAGAGGACAGAGCCAGCCTGTCCTGATGCTGGAGCTTTGGGGGAAACTCACTGAGGATGAGTCACGCAGGTGACAAGTGGCGTCAGCAGGTGACAAGTGCCTTTGAAGAAAACAGAGCAACACGAGGGCTGGGGGACCAAGAGGAGGCTGTGCACACACATGCACACTCACTGGGAGCACTGGGCCACGTTTCTGAGAAGCCGGCGTTGGTGAGGAGACAGGAAGAGGCGGCGGAGGTGGGATGAAGACCCCGGGGCCCCCATCCCCTGGCCCTGCTGCCTTCCAGGAAGGGCCCGGAGGCCGGCTGCGGTGGCACGAGGGGCCCAGGGGTGGGGGACAGCAGGTTGAAATTCCTGCCCTGCGTGGGTGGAACCCGGGGCGTGGGAAGCCTGCTGGGCTTGCCTGTGCCCCAGGCTGAGCTGTGCCAGGGCCTGGCCAGCCCCTGGCTTCTCCGGCCCTCCAGGGCACAGCCCTCTGGCCCTTCCCTTCCCTCCGGTTCCTTAGCAGGGGCCACGGGACCCAGTGGAGCTGCGCCTGGGCCTGCACTTCATCTGAACCAAGGAGGACGTGGCTTTCCTCTTACTGCATAACTGGGCCCACGGGGGACCTCATCCCGCCGGCACTGCCACGTGGCAACAAGGGCTGCGCCGTGACCCATCAACACTTGCAGGGAAGGGACGTCCCTGGAGTGGTGGGTTTTATAAGGACGTCGGCTTTCAATAGCCGCTTCTGCCGCGCTCTGCGCACATTTCAGCGGAGCACACTTGTAAAGCTGGTGGCCTCTCACGAGCCGAGCCGGGGCTCGCCGCGCTGTTGAACTTGAAGGTGAAGTACGCGTTCTTCTTTCACCAAAAGACACAGGTTCCCACGGGAACTGGAGGCAGGCTGCTGTCACGCGCACGCTACTCAGCTTACATTTTCAAAAAGAATCACACATGCAACTTGTCCTGTCAAGACCAAGAGCTGCTTTAATAATAAGTGGGAAAGAGCTCTCCTTCCCACGGGGACTGGGCTGGGGGGACTCTGGCAAAACGGAGACTTGGGAGTACTTCAGTGCTAAAAAACCGTGCAAGCCGCTTAGAACTCTCAAATGTGCTCCTGAAGTGCCTAAAAACGAGGACGTCTTAGCCTCTTCAGACGTCTCCAAACACAGGGGTCAGCATGGACAGCGTCCAGTGAGTTTGCAGGAAAGCTGAGGGACAGCTCTGTGGAAGTGTTGGGAAGGACAAGAAGCAGACCTGGCCTCGGGCAGAGGTATTGCCATACCTTTGTCCCACGGGCACGCACGTGCCTGTGTGTGGGGCGCTTCATCTTTGAAGGCCACTGATGTCAAGCTCTGAAACCCACCCACGTGGACCCAGACATGCCACACCCCAAAGGGTTCAAGGGTCTCCAAAACCGGGTATTTTAATCTCATCCCACTCACTAAAGTACTATCTGCTTTAAAATTTCAATCACAGCCAGGTGTGGTGGCCAGGCCTGTGATCCCAGCGGCTCGGGAGGCTGAGGCGGGAGGATCCTGAGTCCAAAGCCAGCCTCAGCAAAAGCGAGGTGCTAAGCAACTCAGTGAGACCCTGTCTCTAAGTAAACTACAAAATAGGGCTGAGGCTGGGGTTCATTGATCAAGTGCCCCTGGGTTCAATCCCTGGAATGCCCACAAAAAACTTCCATTGGAGATGAAGAAATCCATGTAAAAGTTTTGGATACAGAGCTTTATTTCATCCTGAGCTCCTCCTTCTAAGTGTGTAACTGCACGTAAGTCCACAGTGAAGGTTTCCTGCTCGTAGCGTAGAGCGTGAACATCACACGCACGTAAGTGGGCAGTAGGGATGGACACCCACAACTGGTGATATGGTGAGTGACGAAAAAAAGGCGTGGGCCCTCTGTCCAGACAGCCTATGCTGGAGACTGGCGTGGGCCCTGTGTTTCTGGCCCTGGGGAGGATGCCAACTCGTAGGGAACCCAGGACTCTAAAGAGCTGCACGCTCCTTGGGTTTGCTGTGCCCAGCATGTCAGGGAGGACGCTCTGAGTGACTCTAGCAGTTGCCCCCAGACACGCCTGATGGACAGTCCTGGGCCAGGTTGGATTCTCCAGGCCTCTTTGGATATAGGACTCTGGCCTCTGGGTCACCTGCAGAGGGCCACCTCAGGCCAGGCCAGGGTCTCAGCTAGATCCCGGCTGCCCCTTGGTACACACCCAGCTCCCCTCTTCTGTGGCCCTGGGAAAACCACGTGACCTTGCTAAGCCAGGGTCCTGCTCATCTGAACTATCCCAGCAGCACGGGGTGGTCTGAGTATTAGAGGGAGGTGAAACCCAGGCGGGCAGGGCGGCCCTGAGCACAGCCATGGGGGACTCCCCTTCCCTCCAGGAAAACCCCGCAATAGATCAAAAGACCCTTCGGGAGCCCCCACCCCACCTGGCTATTCCCCCCCATCCCACGTTGTTGATCTCAGGGACCCTTGGGCTGGCCCCTGGCGGGACAGATGCCATTCCATGCCAGGGGCAGGGCAAGGTGATGGGAGGAGCCCTGTTTGATAATGTCCATCCCTGGAGAGTGCTGTCCTGCCCTGCAGGGGTCACTCTGGCAGGGAAGACAAACTATACAGAGTTAACAGCAGTCCCGTGTGGTCACCATTGGGGTAGGGGGCAGCCCAGGACTGTGGTGGTCCAAGGTGAAGGGGAGTGCCGGGGAGGACCCTTCTCCACCTTCTCTCTGTGAGGTACCTGAGGGTCACCTGAGGTTCCAGTCCAGGGCCTCCTGTGCGCGGTACGCAGGGACTGGGGGGATGGCCAAGGGCCCTGAGGTCTGGCTCCAGGAGGTCGGGAACAGGGGTGTGGTGGTGGCCAAGACACGAGACCTGGGCTGCTATTGTTGACCGTGAAGAGGGACGGGCGGAAGGGACAGGGCAACCACTGCCCGCTACAGGGGAGACGCCTCTGGGACATGCTGTCCTGGGCCTGGCCTCTCTGGATCTCGTACGCGCACGTCCTCCAGGGGGAGCCCCGCGGCCTCCTGTGGGATCCATCTTGGAAGGGGGACTCGGGACCACAGCCGCTGTCCCCCCAGACTCCATTGCCTGGAGCAGGGTCTGTGGAGCCGGTCCCTTTTGCCATCTGCCCACCCCACCCTGTGGGGAACCCGCTCAGGGACAAAATGAACCCAAACCAACACAGCCTGCTCTCAGGGAGCCAGCAGGCTGCAGAGGGGCAGAGAGAGCACGTGTCAGCCCAGGTGACCTGGAGGTCACCGTGAGGCCAGGCCTGAGGAAGCCGTTCCAGAGGACAGCTAGGGCGTGCAGAGGGAGATGGGAGTGGGGAGGGTGGACAGGCTGCTGAGGCAGGTGGGGCTTGGGCTCCTGCTGAGAGCCCTGGGGGTTTCCTAGCCCAGGAGTGACATTGATCAGATCTGCAGCTGAGCATGTAAAATGCAGCCCGCCACGTCCTTCCCGCCGGGCCTGCAGGCCCCTGAGTTGAGCGGGCAGCACGGAGCAGCCCCCACACCCTCCTCTGCAGAGCGGTGCTGGCAGGGGTCAGTGTGCCCCAGAGGTCGGCCTGCTGCGCTGGCTGAGGGGTGATTTGTCCCTTCTCTTCCTCACTTAGCACCAGGATGCCTTCAGCGCTGAGGTCTGCAGCCGCCTGTGTGGGCCTCTGTGCTGCCTGGACCCGCCTGCGTCCTGGGCCCCTCCCTCTGCACCCAGCCCCTCCTGCAGCTCCCCTTCAGGGGCTCCTCTGGCCACCTCTTCCCCTCCACTGTCACCTCCTCCAGGAAGCCTTCTTCTCATTCGGAATCACCCAAGGGCCCTGGGTCTCTTCCCACCTACCTCTCCTGGAACTGCCTCCTCTGGGGGGTGGCAGGAGCACTGGGCGCAGCCTGAGGGACATGGGGTCTGGATGAGTGTGGGCCTGGCTCGGCCCAGGGCGCCCGCGGCTGCCGATGTGAGGCTCTAACGACTCGGAAACCAGGTGCAGAGCTGGTGGTCATTCTCCCTGTCACCGCATTTCATCCCTGACCCCAAACTGAGAGTCGGCTAGGAACGCCTCAAGGGGCGCCTGAAACACAAACGCTGGCGTCGGTGGCCGACTGGGGTCGCAGCCTGCGCCCAGGTCCCTCTGAGAAGGTCCAGGCCCGTCCTGTGTCCCCGGCATTTCCCAGGCCCCCGAGGCGCGTAGGCCCTGGGATAGCTCCTGCCTTCAGGCGCGGGGGCAGCAGGTGCCGCTGGGACCTCAGATGGGACCTCACAGGCGGGTGGAGGCCTCCTGCCAGCTACAGGTGCCTGGGCGCCCCAGTGGGAGGTGACCCTGAGTGCGTCCCAGATGAGATCTGGGGACTCGCCCGCCACAGCAGCGGGAGCAACTCCAACCCCACTGTCCCGTGGCCTCCTGGGCCCAGTTTCCCCCACAGGAAAGTGCCACCAAAGGGAAGAGCCACACAGCCCGGGGAGGCCACCACCGCACCTCCTACCCCACTGCCACGTCGCCACTGTCACCTTTGCTCCACCATAGGGTCACGCCACCCTCACCACCATCATCCTCATATCCTCAGTGTCGCCGTCTCACTGTCCCCCGCACATCACCACTGTCACCTCCTGCCATCCCCAGCACGCACCGCCCTGGCCACCATCTCGTCACCACTAGGCCACCCTGGCCACCATCTCGTCATCCCAGGCCTCCTCCTCGTCCCACCACCATCTCACCAACACGGTCGTCTTCCCTCCCCTCCTCATTCTCACACCTTCGCTCCTCCCCTCCTTCCCATGACGAGGACAATGACAAGGACAGGACTCCCCCTTCTCTGCGAGCCCAGGAAGAGGGGGATCCCTGTCTTGGGCGCCGGGGAGCCCTCCACAGCGGCGTCTCTCAGGGACTAGTCACTCATGATGAAGTCGCGTCTCCTGGGTCCTCGTTCAGGGGAGGCGAGCGTCCAGGCTGGGAGCCTCAGTGGCCCCTCCTGGGAGCTGCAGGGCCTTCCTGGCAGTGCCCCCGGTCATGGCAGCTCCTGGGGAAGCCCCAGGCCTTCCAGAGGGCAGCTCCGTGACCCAGGGCAGGAGAGCTGAGCTCCCGGGCTGAGAGCCCCAAGACTGCCAGGAGGGGCAGCGTGTCCCATACTCAGGGCACTAGGGCCCTGCGGGGGCCTTCCTGAGGAAGAGCCTCGTGCACCTGCTGCGTGGGAGCAGGGGGCTGAGGCGGGTTGCAGCTGGTTCCAGCACCTGCTCTGAGCCAGCTTGCTGCCCCTGGGCTCAGCTGGCCTCCACCCCTCAGGCCGGCCTCTTTCCACGGGAGCGGGATCGTGGCTTCCAGTCCAGAGGCCAACAGCGGTGCCCAAACCCGCCATCAAAGTCCTAGCCTCTGCCTCCACAGACAGCCACTTCATGGGGAGGGAGAGTCCCTACAGGGGGGGTCCAGTTAAAATGGTCGTTGGGGTGGCCCTAACCTGACGGCTCTGCTGTCCTCGTAGGAAATAATTTTGACCTGGACCCGCACACAGGAGAAAGCTGTGGGCAGAGGGAGGCCAGCCTACCGCAGGGACTGCAGGGAGGCCAGCAGTCCACCAGGGGCCGGCAGAGGAGGAGGGAGCCTCCCTGCGGCCCCACAGGGAGTGTGGCCCCAAAGGAGGCACCTCCACCTGCATCCCACCATGGGCCAATGGCCAGCTCTGTAGCTGCACGGTCCCCACCAGAGCCACCGGGTTCTGAGAGGCTGGGAGAGGCCACACCAGCCCCCCGCCCGGGCGCAAGCCACCATCTCGCACCGTTTCTCTGGCTTCTATGTCAGGGCAGACACCCGGTGTGGGAAAAGCAAAGAGCATGTTATCAAATAAATTAATCTGACATTTTACGTTTTATAAAGTAATTCTAACAAGTACCATTTCCCTGGAATTGGGTTGTTTACATTTTAGCTGAACTGTTCCCACGCAGGTTGCTTAGCGATAGTCAGAAGTAACAGCCTCTGCATTCACACTGCTGTGGCCTCTGGGACCCTCTGCCATGTGAGGAGGGGAAGGAGCGCACTCTGCAAACCTGCAGGACGGAGCCCCCTGGACTGGGCAGGGCGGGCGGCGAGTGCCGCGTGGGTGGGGCAGGTGAGCAGAGGCAGAGGACACCTGGCCAAGGCAGGTGCTCCCAGGAGGGCTGGTGGTCAGACTGCCGTCTCCACACGGGGCTCTGAGACCTCTTCTCTCATTCGTCCATGATGACCACTTAGTGGGAAGGGGAAGGGGCCAGGTTGCAGGCAAGACCCTGAAGCCGCCTGCTTGGTAGGAGAATGGTGGGAAGTTGTAACAGCGGGGACCGGCTGCAGAACAGACCTGCCCAGGAAAGTCTCTCTCTCCCCCAACATCAGCTGATTTCCAGGAGACGAGAAACGAAGGACGTCATTTCTCGGAGCTGCCGTTGATGGCCGGGGCTACTGTGTCACCAGGCCTGGGAGCGGCTCTGCACACCGCGGCGCCTAGGAACAGTTTGCAGCCTCTCTGAGTAGAGCAAGAGAGGGCCTCTGTGCTTCTGTCCATCCGAGCATCTCCCCTCCTCCCCACTCGCAGCCCCACCCAGACCCCATGCCAACGCCGAGGGCACGTCCACCACAGCATTGTCCTTCTGGACCAGGGTCAGGCAACTCCTCCCATCCCAGCATGGGTCTTTTTTTTGCATCAGGGCTTAAACCCAGGGTGCTTAACTACTGAGCCACAACCCCGGCCCTCTTGTATTTTGAGACAGGGTCTTGCTACACTGCTCAGGACCTTGCTAAGTTGCTGAGGCTGGCCTTGAACTTGTGATCCTCCTGCCTCGGCTTCCTGAGCCACTGGGAGGACAGGCCTGTGCCACCGGGCCTGGCCCAGCATGGATTTTTATATGGCTGGGAAAGTCCCTGATGTTGTTAAAGCAGTGTGCACTGGTTAGATAGTGTCCACCCTGTGTCCATGTCTACCAACCTCAGAATGTGACATTATCTGGGAACAGGGTCTTTTCAGATGTGGCTGGTGAAGAGGAGTTTGTCTGGGGCCTAAGTCCAATGACTGAGTCCTTCTAAGAAGAGCACATTTGGACACAAGCACACACAAAGAAGGCCACGTGAAGATGGAGGCAGAGATGGGGGGGGGTGCGGCCCTAGTCCCAAGGAGCTATGGCGTGCCAGCGGGGAGCTTCAGGGGGGAGGCAGTGAGGGTCCTCCCAGGGACTCCCAGAGTTTAGCCTCTGGCTTCCAGGGCTGGATTTCTGACATTTCAAGTCACCTGGTTTGCAGTTCTGTGCTACAGCAACCACAGGACACTGCGGCAGGCTAAATAGTAAAACAATACAAAACAAACAAAATTAAACAAAAATGAAGTAGAATTCACAACAGAGACAGCAGGTGGCCCAGCAAGCCTAGAGTATTAACTATCTGACCCTTTACAGAAAATTTGGTGACCCCTGCTTTTGAGGAAAACCTAAACTCACCATCAGTGACAATCTTACGAAGCCACTGCCCAGGCCCACTCCAGACCATCCTTCCTCCTAGCCTGCACAGCTGCTACCCCAGCCATGCTCTGCCTCTATTCTGGCCATTAATCTCCTGGACCTCGGGGCCTTTGCATATGTTGTCAGTCTCGGACTCTCCCAGCCAGCCCTGTCTCGTGACTTCTGCAGATCAGGCCACGTACTTTCTTGGGCTGTTTCAGAGCACTGACCCCTTTTTACCCTAATACTATTACAGGGGTAACTAAGTACAATTACGAGTCTGTGGCGATTAATTGAAAGCAACTGATAATTGTGCCACCAGCACCTCCTCAGACCAACTAAGTCCTCTAGAAACTCGCTGACCTGGACTTCATGCCCCCCCTCTGCAGGGGTCCTCAGAACTCCTGGCCCGAAGTTTGTCCTGGACTGACACAGAGCCCTTGTTCCTGGCACTGGAGGCCCTGCTGCTGGAACAACTATCGGGCAGCTGTGAGCAGAGCCCCGAGGCCCCATGCTGGCCAGTCCCACTGCACAGGGCCCTGGAGACCCAGGAGGGGAGGACACAAGCTGCTGGCTGTGATTGGCTGAGGCTTTGGGCAGGAGGTGACATTCAAAGGCGCAGCACTACAGGGTCTGGGCCGCCCACACCACCACCCATGACCCGTGGACCCCCACCCCGAGTCAGCAGCCGCTCCTGGAGGCCACCAGCAGAAGGCTCCACTCCCGAGTGCTGGGCAGGCTCCCGGTGTCCAGCTCCAGGCTGGCCCCAACCACAAGCCCCTGCCGATGGCGAAGTGTGGTCTCAGATTATGATGCCATCAGCCTCAGGAAACAGTCTGCACAGGATCCACAGCCAACGAGTGAGGAGTCGTGCCAGGATCCTGGCCCTCTGCAGAGGCTGGGGAAGAGCCAGGAACCGTAACACGAGGGGCCAGGATGAGTGGCCCTGGCACTCGGGCTTGCCGTCTGTACCGTCCTCTGAACTTGGCTGATCTGGAGTGGGGCGGGAAGAGCCCTCGACTCCCGTGTGCGCTCTGTCACGGTCCCGGGGACCAGATGTGCCCCCTCTCTTCAGCTCTTCCTGAGAGCTCACAGGAGGGGCACTGAGTGCCACCTCCCCCTTGAAGGGACAGCCGGGGTCAACCACTCAGGCCACCAGGAAGACAGTTCCTCTTTGCCTTCTTCCCACCTGCCAGCTGCCTCGGGCTGCAGAGCGCAGAGATGGCCTCCAGTGCAGATCCCTGCCTCCGCCTCCCCTGCCCACGGCTCACAGGAGCCACGTAAATAAAGACCACAGGCCTCCACCATGCAGGACGAGCAGAAGAACAAGCAGATCCATGAAGGTGACCACAGCCGTCGCAGCGGGCTGGCCACCAGCACTGTCCTGCGCGCCTGAGCCATGAAGACACCTGTTCAGATCATCGTCTCTCCAGGACTCCAGCCATGGCCCCCACAGCAGCCCTGCCCTGGGTTCAGCTGGGTGTCCCTGACACATGCCTAAAGACAGCACAGGTTGACACCTCCTGCTGCCCAGCCAGATGGCAGGGCATGAAGTCTTAGTGTCACAGCTACCCCCACCCTGCAACATGGTTGCCAGTCATGCCTGGCCGGTGGGCACGAGGACAGAGGTGGACACTCTGGGGTGGAGTGGGCACATGCACAGGGCTGAGCCTGGCAGGAGCAGATGGCTGGCTCAGGTCAAGCTGCTTAGGAGTGGTGCCATTCTTCCACTGTCTCATAGGAGGGGAGGCTTGGCTCAGAGAGGGAGGGGGCTAGCCCAGACCTCACAGCGGGAAGGTGGCCACACAGGGCTGAACTCAGCCCCTTCATCTCCATACCCTGTAGCTGCCCTCTCCCTCCCCTGCACCAGGTGTGCAGGGCAGGCAGCTGGAGGCCCCTGATCCCCCCACCCAGGTACATGGTGGCACCATTCCTGGGAGCCTCCCAGGTCCCTCTGCTGGGCCTCAGCCTGCCCAGGGACGCCCACCGCATCTGCTCCCTGGAGGCCCACAGGAGTTCTTAGGGGGGGCACTGGCACACCCTCCATCTCCCCTTGCCATGCCACGTCACAGTCAGTTCCCTACAGTGGTGCAGGGTGGTGTCCACCAGCCCTCGGCAGTGGGGACCACAGAGCTGGCCAGGCCTAGCCTGCCACTGGGTCAGCCAGGCTGGTGGGCTCTGTGTGGCATTCCTGGGGGCCCCAGGGGCCTGAACAGGACCATGCAGGAATCCAGGGCACTGCTTGGGCATAGAGACCAGGCCCCCTTGTAGGAGGGCACAGAGATGAGCTCCAAGCACAAAGAAGATGTAGCAGGAGGTGGCAGAGGGCCCTATGCAGACAGCTCCAGGCCTCAGTTACCAGGAGGGGACAGGGCACGGAGGAAGCGGAGATGGAAAGTGCAGAGGGGCAGGAGCGCCGAGGCCCATCTAGGGGGTCAGAGGCCAGGCAGGGAGGGCAGAGGGAAGAGGAGACCGGGGGTTGGGCCATTTGGAGGGCCTGGGAAGGTGGGCCAAGGACCTCAGGGGACAGCTCCAGGGACAAAGCCAGAGGCCCAGGACGAGAGGCCCAGGCGAGGTGCGGGGCTGGCACAGGGCATGTGGGCAGGTGTCTGCTGGGGGCACCGTGTGTCCCTACTCACCCACAGTGCCGGTGGCAAGTGCAGGGCTTGGGTGCCCACGTGCCAGCACGGGCCTGGCACCTCACATCGGCTTGGGCAGCAGGAATGAGTCATTCCTGTTAGCATCAAAACTCAGGGTCAGTGGCCAGGGGCTGGCACCCCCCAGGAGCTCCGCTCTGAGAGCCGGGTCTCCCCATTGACAGCGGAGAAGTCCCCATCACCTGGACAAGCACAGTCATCTTGGCCCCCCTCCCCACAGCAGCAGCTCAAACCTGAGGCCTGGCCAGGTCTGGGGTGTTTCTGTCACCCTGGGGTGGGGCATGGCTGGCATTGGTGCTTAGAAACCAGGGGTGCTGCTGAACACCCTTCAGTGCACAGGACAGCCCCAACCCAGGACTCCTGTCCCAAATGTCATTAGAGCCACATCAAGAAAGCCTGAGCTGACGGGGTCGCTTCCCAGACGGAGGTGGCTGTTCATCTGCTCCCGTGTAAGTGTCTCTGGTCACCTTGGGTAGCCGAGGCAGAACAGGACCCCAAAGCAGCCCTGGGGACAGGGCAAGCAGTGCCAGGTGCTGGGGCCCCTCTTCCCTCTCACATGGCAGGAGCCTCGGAGGCCTTGCCGTGGGTCCAGCCTGGCTGCACCGAGTCTGTCCCTTGTCTTCTCTGTGTCACTTCATGGAGCTGCATTTCCCTCACCTGCCTCAGGCGGTGGAGCGTGAAAGACACCCGTGGAAGCCCCGGGTGCGGGCACGTGCGCAGGGCCGCTCTCCATGCCCACGCTGGTCACTGCGCTCCCAGAGCCCTCCCACCCCTAAGGAGGGACTCACACAGGGGTGAGGCTGAGTCTCCGCCCAAACCACTGTCCCTTCCCTAGGACCGGGGCCCCCAGGTGCTGCTCCCAGTGGCATCTGCGAAGCAGATGGCCGGTACGTGGGCCCAGCCTTTCTGAGGTGCTGGCTGGGGCAAGCGTGTGGTGACTGTCCATTGGCTGAAGCAGTGGTTGTGATTATGGTGACAGAATCTAGCCCGCAGCAGTTGATCCCTTCTCTGCCTCCACTGGTTATTAATCTGTCTGCTTAACCAGCATGGTGGGGACAGTGACCTGGCTTGCTGGGCCCTTGCAGCCCATGGAGAACAGGGTGGTCTGAAGCCTTCTCTCACTCTCATGTCACTGGATCTCAAATAGCCAGAAGCCGGGGGTCGGGGTGGGGGATACCAGCCCCAATTCGCAGACAAAGCCATCAAGGCTCAGATGTGAGAAGTCGTTTGTTCCCTTCCCGGAGCGGATGGAGCCAAGATCACCGTGACAGAGGGACGAGGCAAAGTGTGAGGCACTTTCCAAGTTTGACTAATTGAGCAAAGAGATCCAAGTGCCCTCTCCCTGCCCCCATGGGGGCATTCACAACGTGACAACAATCTCTTGCGCTTTCCTACATTCTTGTCTCCCCACGGAGCAGAGAGCCTCTCGGTGGTGCCACTGGTGCGTGTGAAGTGAGTGAAGGGGTGGGGGTGCAAGGACAGAAGGACAGGTGGGGGGATGGACGCAAGGATGGATGGAGATAGATGAAAGGAACAATGAATGGGTGGACAGAGACTGATGGATAGCAGATGAACGATGGGTGGATAGATGGGTGCAAGAACGGACAGGTGAATAGGTGATGGGTGAGTGGACGGATGGATGGACATAAGCATGGAGAGATGAATGGCAGGATGGACAGATGGTGGATGGGTGCAAAAACGGGTGCGTGGATGGGTGCGTGGGGGATGGATAGTGACTAGTGGTAAGTGTGCCAGGTGGAGAGGTCCTCAGAGGCACCGCTGAGCGGGTTCTGCTCTGGGTGGCTCTTCCCTGCGTAGGCTGGCATGGGGCACCCTAATCCTCTCCTCTGGGCCCCACGGGCTCTGATCCCTAGGTGGGAGCTGTGGCTGGGGTGTCCCTGCTAGGAAGTGCCATCAGAACTCCGCCTGCTCTAAGTCATTTGCAGGCAATTTTGGAGGAACTGCACCTAACCACTTCCTGGGAAAGTGGTCATTAAAAAGAGACATTTTAATAGTGACACGCTCACACAGCCTGGGGTTCTGGAATGGTCCGTCTCATGCAATTAGCATCACTCTCACACAGAGGGAGTGCTTACCCTGAAGGGGGCTTTGGAGGTCATTTCAGAACTAAACTCCAGTTTCCAGAGAGAGGCCCGAGCAAGGCCCCTGGCCAGACCCTAGCGCTCCCACCCCCGTGAGAGTGGCCAAGGGCCAAGCCCACTGAGCCCCTGAGCCAGGGCACACTCCAGGCCTGAGCTGACTGCTGGGCCCCGGCGCCTGAGCCCCAGCCCTGGGCCCACAGCCCCAGCCCCAGCCTGGGCACTCTGCTGGAGGGGATGCCCTGTGCACCACTCTACCTGGAACCACCAGGCTCCTTGGTGGGTCCTGTGTGTGGTGGCCCTTCCATTTTCCTTGATGTGGCCGGCTTTCAAGGGATGGGTCCATGCAGCATTTCTCCTGGGGAAACGTCCTTCCTCTGGGCTTGCTGCCAATCAAAGCAGCATTCATGTTTTCTAGCAACCATCCTTTGCCTCTGCAGGATCAAAGGTGTGCTGAACAGAGAACCCCTTCATCTTTACCTTCACGGATTCCAAACATCCAGCCTCAACGTGGTCAAAAGTGGTTGCTGGATTTGTTGGGGGTACCAGATGCCTTAATGCTGGGTGTCCAGCCATAGAGCCACCTTGCGGGATAGTATTCTTGGCTGGGAGTGGGGTGCTGGGGTAGGGCTGAGGGTGGTCAGTAAGGAGAGGACAGTGTGGAGTCGTGACCAGGGCTGTCCCTTAGAAGGTCAAGGTCACGGACTCAGTGTCTCCTCTGTTGGTCAGCGAGGCTGTCCGAAGTCCATTACTGTGTTTCCTAGACACTCAGACTGAGCATGTGCTAGTTGCCTTGTGTGCTGGTCCCCTCCCACATGGCTCTTTATGTGCAAAATGATCAACACTCTGATTGGAGAATGAAAGATTATTGAAGTTTCAAAAAATTTTCCTCCATGTGCACTTTTCCAATGACTAACGAAGGAATGAAGGGGTGGCCTTTGTTCCCCCAGGCCAGGAGAGGAGTTTGGCACGTCTCTGCTCCCCCCACACCTCCCCTTCCCAACTCACAGTTTGATGGATACATTCCGGACATTGCCCACCCAGACAGGGTGCTCCTTCCTGTCCCTTCCAGGACGTGTCTGCCTTGCCCCCCTGCCGGGCTGCTCCCGTACTCCTCACCCTCTCACCTTCTCCCACTGGGGCCTCCCCCCTCTCTGGTAGGGTCCTCAAAGCATCTTCTTTTCAAGCCAGGCCCCTGGCATCTAATTGATGACGCTCTCCCAGCTGCAGGTGCTGTGTCTCACCCTACGAAGGACAGCTTAGCTGGGTATAAAATTCTGAGACAGACCTCTCTCACCTGTCTGTAGGCACTGGAATCCATTCTGACATTTCAAAGTCTGATCCTGGAAATACAGTTGTGATGACCTGATTCTTACTCTTTTATACGGAACTTGTTTCTTTGAGCAAGATTTTCCCTAATAATTAAAGAAAACACCCAGAACCTGAGGATCAGCTTGGAGGGGCTTTGCGTCACTGCACCCCTGCCTCACCCACCCCGAGGGCTGTTCTGGTCCAGCAGCTCTGGGCTGTCCCCTAGGAGCGCCTGGGGCCTGCTGGCCTTCCCTGCTCGGCCTCTCCCTCCTCACTGTCCACTTGGCCTGGAGAGCCCCTTCCTCGGGGACGCCACCTCACTGTCCCCCACATCACTTTCTGCTCTCCCTGTAGCATCCCTCCTGAGTGTCCGAGCCTCCACAGTGGCTCTCTGTCCTGCATTGAGCTTTGCCCTATCTTAGGATGGCTCTTCCCCCACTGTCCCCTTCCTGGCTTTGCCCCCCCTCTAGGGAGTGGCCATTCATCTCTGTCCGTTTTCCCAGCCCCCCATCCTTCACCCACACCACTGACCCCAGTGAGGCCCCACACAGCAGGACACGGGCTGCTTCTGCTCCCTCCGTGTCCATTTCTTGACCTTGAGGTGGTACAAATACTGCAATTTGGGCAAGGTGGGGGCAGGCAGGTGAAGTTGACAAGCTGCCGGACAGTCTGTGGAGCAGGGACTGTGGGAGAGTCCCCCACGGGTGCAGCCTAGAGTGACCACGGTGCTGTCCCAGCCTCCTGCGGGTGGGCAGGGCCATTCTATCTGGTGGGCTTTCCACCTGGTGGACAGACTCGACTTCTAGCAAGGCCTCCGTTTTTGCTTCAGTGTCCTATCTGAGCTCGGATCCATGGTCGGTTTAGCAGGGCCTTGGGGCAGCTGGGGGCAGGGCCTCAGCCGCTTTGTGTGAGGAATCAGGGCTTCGGCCGTGCTGGCCGTGTGGGTCCGGGTTTCAGGGCAGGGTTCTCCTCTTTGCCCCCAGGAGGCAGTGAGGCCTCCATGGGCACACTCACCTTCTAGCCCTGCCAGGAAAGTAGCCAATGCTCAGTTTTGAAGGCCCAGGGATGCCACCCCAGGGGCCTGGAGACCACGGCCCCTCCTGCCCATCTCAACTCAGAGCACACCCTTCCGCGTCAGAGGGGAAGACAGGCGTGTTTTATTGAAATTGAGCCGGACTTGGGAGGACATCGAATAGCTAATTTATATGGGACAGATAACTATTTAATTGCTCTCTAATTGCGTGACAATTAGAATTCAGTTCGCAGCCATGTCCTCAGGTGTCTATTTATCACCTGTGTGGAGCACCATCGCGGCGCCTGCCACCATTAAGAGCGCCAGGGTGAGGAGCGCCCATCACAGAGCGTAATCGGTGTCATCATTCTCTTACACCCAAGTGACGACGCGGTGCCGTTATTTGTGTATCACAGTTTATTCACACACCTGATCACGGGCTCCTTTGACCAACTGCGCCCCAGCCCAGGAGGCACTCCTCAGCAGGGCCAACCAGGAGCCCTGGACACCCCACAAGCCCCCACCCATGAGATGGGCCTGCTCAGGGCTCCCCAGTACACTGTTGTCCTGCAGAAGCCTGAGACCGCCCTGCACCGCGCCTGGAGAGCGCCACCGAGTGTGGCCTCCATAGCTAGCGCAGCAGCTCCAGCTGCAGCCTGAGCGCTACTGGGTGGCCAAACGCCAATCACAGAATGGAAACCAGCGAGGCCTGCTCCCCTCCCAGACCAGAGAATGGCACCCATGCCAGCCCCGCCTGGGTCAGTGGAGCAGGCACCACGAGGGTGTGACCAGGGGCCCTCCAAGTGGTTTCTGGTGTTGCGGACAGCCCAAGGTCCTGGGGTCTGTCCAGTGAGGCATTGCCTGTGCAAGGCCTCATGCAGGGTGCCACACAGAAGCCCAGACACAGGCGCTGGGTGCCAGCCCGCCACAGCCCAGGCCAGGTGTATGCACTTCTCTCCTCCCTGCCTGAGTTCAATGTGCATCAGACTCATTTCCCGTTTACCAGGACTCGGCGGGTCCTCCAGGGGCTGGAGAGGATGGGTTGTTTCTCAGGCGCACAGCCCAGGGCGCTGCCTGGGCAGGTCCAGGGAAAGACACACAGGGGCAGTGTGGTCGCTACTGCAGCTCACACACATGGGCTTGGGCTCTTAGAGTTCCTCGCAGTGGGGTTTCTGGCTCCCGTTGGCACCTGGTCTAGCCGCCAGGGCCAGGCGCTGCACTAGATCACACGTTGTCCCCTCTGATCCCCAGCACAACCTGACATGGGCACTGGAGTGAATCCCACTCCACACCCAGGACTCTGAGGCTCAGAGCCCCCCTTGGCTGTTCTCCTCCATCCCTCAGGCCTTCCTGGTGGCTGGGCTCTGGACAGGGAAATGCCAATCAAACGCTTGGGAAGAAGGATCTCACAGCAGGACCATCTGGCCACATGTGCACTGAGGCAGCCGAGGAGGATCAAGACCAGCCGCTGGGTCCCTGGAGAGGTCCTGGGCTCTCAAGGCCTCACTCAGGGTTGGGGTGACCCCAGGCTGCAGCTCCAGCCTGGACCTGAACCTGGCTGCTCTGGGTGCCCTCCCAGTCAGAGCAGAGGGCCTGGGGCCGCAGGGACCACAGAGCCTGGGCTGCTCTGGCTGTTGGCAAGGAAGAAAAGGAAGCCTGTGGGATCAAGAGGTCAGCTATTTTCCGGGACAGGAGCCCCCCCCCCCACCACCAGAGAAGGGTGGGGCCACCGACCAGGGAGACGGGGTTGCTGGAGAACAGTTGGCCAATTCGCAGGATAGGGCAGGTCCAAGGGGAGAAGGGAGAGCGCAGGAGGGGAAGGGAAGTGATCCCCGAGCCAGAGGCAGCAGGTGGAGCGGTCCTACACAGGTGGACACAAAAGAGCCCTGGAGGCCAGGGAGGCCAGGGAGGCCAGGCGCCTGACGTTCCCCACAGTGAAGCCTGTGGCACAGGCAGACCTGGCGCAGGCTGAGGAACAGAGGAGGAGCCCACAGAGCAGGGGGCACCACGCTGCCTGAATGTGGGACAGCAGGGGCTCGCGGGCAGCTCCTGGCCTGTGCCTTTCCCCCAGGGAACGTGACACTTGGCGGCAGCTCCAACCCAGGCCGTGCCCTCACCCCCCTGTGGCTTGGCAGCTGCCCTGGGGCTGCAGTGGAATCGCGCTCTCAGCCCAGGGCTAACGCACCAACTGCTAGCACTGCAGGAGGGGATGGCCAGGGCCCCCGGGGTCCTGGGTCACTCCATGACAACAGCACAGGCCCTGGCGGGGACGCCAAGGCCGAGAGTTCGGACTAGACTGCAGGTAAGACTAAAATAAAAGGGAATTCATTTCCTAAGACAGGTTGCAAAGTGATCTCCTAAGAAGCTCTAAAGTGAGGCTCTGCCTGTAATTGCTGCTAAATGGACTTCTAATAGTCCTCGCATTTGCCTGCAAATCCATCGTTACCCAACAACACGGGAGGTGGACGCGGATGGCACAGGCCCAGGCAGGTGCCCTGTAGGGAGCGGCCCTTCTGGCAGGGGGAGTATCACCTTCGGCCCCTTTTCTTTTTCTCCCCACTCAGTAGAGGTTCTGTCAGATGGGTCTGGGCCCCTGACCTTCACACTTTCCAGAAGGTCATACTGTCCATCCAGCTCACCCCTGTTTCCAGTCAGTCCTCAGCCTGCTCCTGTGGGCTACAAACTGGACCCTGCTGCAGTCCAGCATGCGCCGGGCCCTCTACCGCATCTGCCAAGGGGGTGGGGGCAGGTGTGGAGAGAGAGATTGAAGACCCCGATTGCCTCCTGCAGAGGAGGTGGTCGAGGTGGGGTCAGAACAGTCGGATTCCCAGCGGCTGCTCTGCCCACAGGCGCCCGGATGTTGGAGCTGGGAGGAGCTTAGAGAACCGTCAGCTCCGACGGGGAAACTGAGGCCAGAGCAGACGCGAGCGGCACAGCCTGCACAGCTCTGCAGGCCACAGGCTGACCTGGCATGTGGTCAGGTCACTCTCAGTGGATGCCAGTTTTCAACCCTGTACCCCGGCTGGGCTGGGTGGCTCATATGGACGGAGGACGCCCCACTGGCTGCCTGTAACTTGGCTGCTGGGAAGCCCAGTGATCCCAGAGTGTGCCAAGGGTGCCCGGGTCTGGCAGACCTGGGTTCAAATCCTTACTCCGACCGATCACAGTGCGTCAACAAATGCCTTTCTCTACCTGCCAGTTGGGTGATCAGGGGCAATGTCCCAGCTTCCTGAGCGTCCTCGTCCAGGCAACCCTGAGTCACACCCCACCACTGTGGCCCAGACCTGGCACACTAGGAACGGTCACCAGGGGATGGCTGAAGGAATCAGGAGACCGTGAGTGAGTCCATTAACCAGTGCAGTGTTGAAGGGCGTTTTAGTTTATGTTACACTGAAACTCCTGCAGGAAGGGCCTCTGCTGTCCTCTGCCCTCCCACTGCCCCACGTCCCTGAGCTCTGGTGAATCCCGGGGACTGGGCATCACTGAGCCGAGGAGTCTCCACTGAGCTGCCCACAGGCTGCACCCCACCTTTGATGTTTGCCTGGCCCAGTCCCCCGTGTCTTCCTCTACCTTAATGATTTCAAATTCATTTTCCCCGTGATGTGACTGTGGTCTTCCTGCCTCTACATGCATTTAAAACCCCCACTCCCACCCCTGCCAGCCCCATTTGCAGGCAGAACTCTGGGAGCACCAAGCAGATGGAGTCCTCCCATTATCCGTGGAGTTATTTTCCAAGACCCTCAGTGGACGCCTGAGACCTCAGTTTGCCCGAGGCAAACTGCTTTTTCCATATGTACAACTCTATGGTCACCATTCAGCTCTGAAGGAAGCACTTTACAGCTTCTGTTGGGCAAAGCTGAGCTGCCAGCATCCTGTGCTTTGGGGCCATAATTAATAAAATAAGGGTCACTTGAACACCAGCACTGCAGCACCATAACAGGCAATCTGATAACTGAGGCAACCACCAAGGGACTAACAGGCGGGTAGCATAGACAGTGTGGACACAGGCACTGCACCCCTCCAGCGCTGGCTGCGCCCCCTGCTGGACACGGGGCCTCATCAGATGCAGCCTTCCACCCCCAGCAAGGTCTCCAGGAGAAAAGTCCAGTCACCCTGGCTCTGAGGAGTGTCCAGTGACCTCTCAGGCACTGCTAGCCAGGAGGTCTTGTTTGCTTTACAAAATGCATCCTGTGGCCATTTTCCTGCCCCCAAGTCACCTGCAGAAGAAGCCAGTCCTCCAGGGAGCCCTGCCCTCAGGCCGACGGTGGCCCATCAACCCTGCTCACCGTAAGCACCATCCCATTAACTTTCTGGCCACGCTTTCCTTGGCCTCCCACTCAGATGGCAGCAGCCCCAGTTTGACAGCAGAGAATGGACCCTGCCCCTTCCAGGTGCTCAGCTCTCCTGCAGGCAGAGGCCTCGGGGCCACTCTGGGCCTGGAAGAGGCTGAGGTGAGGGCCTCCCACCCCTGTGACTGCGCGCGACCCACCTCCCCACCTCAACTCACTGCCCTGGAAAACGGGAGGGTGACACCTGCGTCCTCGGGTCCTCTTGGGTGGAGTACGAAGCCCCCCGGTGTCCAGGAAGGGGCCAGGGCCACGAACACCCCAGAGAGGCGCCCAGGGCAAGGCCCCGCGCCCTGCAGCGCCCTCCGGCCCACATCGCTGCTCCCTGTCAGGAAGCTTCACGGCAGCGCAGGCGGAGAGAGCTCTCCAGAGAGCAGGGTGTGTCCCGTAGAACCGCACTGCCACCACCTGCAGCCACAGCCACCTCTGCTGCCCTCTGACCTCCGTTAACCGCCCCCACCTGGGGCCTTCGGCCTCTACAGAACCCGCCCATTCCTCTGAGCCCCCTGCGTCTGCCTCCATGTGGCCCACAGAACACACGGTGCCCTTGGGGGCACCACCAGCCAGTCCACAAGGCCCCTTCCTTGGTGGGACAGGCCCTGAGCCCCCTTGAGCAGCCGTGGGAGCCCAGGTGCTGGCCTGATGCTGAGCACTTGTGGGGCTCCAGGTGTCTGGTCCTAGATTCTCTGTGCAGGTGGTGGGTTGCACCCCATTTCCTGATGAGGAAACTGAGGCACAAAAAGGTGAGCTGGGACTCGAACCCTGCTCTGTCCCAGGCTCCTCCCAGGACCTCGAGCCGCTGCTCTGAGTAGAGTCAGCATGCGGGTGCCGGGGGCTCCCCCGATCCCCACTGGGCCAAGACGCAGCCACATGTTTGCAGAGGCTCTCCTCATGGAAGCCAGCAAGTAGCTGACCTCTGAATGACAAGCGTCCCTCTCTGCCGCCAGCCAGAGAGCAGAGCCAGGAAGCTCACCAACCAAACAGCGCTTAAAACTGAGATGAGACCACCTGGGCCCTGGACTCGCAGCAACCCTTCAGAGCCACCAACACGCCTCCAGGACGCCCTGCCAAGCAGCCGACCTCAGCCACCAGCCTCCCCAGTGCCTCCTGGGTGCGCCTGCAGGGCGGGGAGAAGGTCAATGTGCCCAGACAGTCCTCCTGCGGTCTGGCCAGTGGCTGGATATTCATGGCAAGGGATGAAGGCGGAACTGGGAAGGGCGACCAGCGAGGGCCAGGGGGCAGACAGCTCTCATTCTCCCCGTCCAGAGGCAGGAGACGCCAGCGGCACGGGCCTCCTGGGTATCGGCCACAGGGCCAGCACGTACCTTTCTCTTATTGGTGGGGCAAATGTAGAAGTTGTCGATGACGGTGGTAACGCCAGGCTGGAGAGTGAGCTTGGTGTAGGACGTCCCGAAATCCGAAGACCTGGTGGGACAAGGGACAGCCGTCAGCACCTACCCTCCAGATGTGGCCTTTATCAACCCATAGCATATCCAGCTCCAGCCGCGTGCCAGCTCAGGTGGGAAGACACAGTGCCACCCTCCCACACTTGCAGGAGCAGGGTGTCCCCCACTGAGCTCCCTCAGGACAGAGGACTTGCTCTATCTAAATCCCAGGTCTGGAGCTAGGGTTAGAAATCCCAAAGCCCAGGCTGCCTCCTCCTCCTGTGGGTGCCTGAGATGTTCTGGCCCTTGTGGGTCTTCTACCTCTTCGATGCCTTGCAGAACCCTGACAGACGATGTCAGCATGTCCATCTCACAGATGACCAAAGGAGTCCAAGAGGGGACATTCTCTTCCTGACAGAGTCAGACACAAATCCCCCTAATGCCTTCCGGGGTTCTGCTTGCTGCAGGGACCGTCTGCCAACTGTCCGAGGCTCCACTGTGGCCCTCTGCACTGCGGCTGGTGGCACAGCAAAGCCTGGGAGTCCCCTGCCAGGGGCAAGCCCTCCAATCCCAGCTGCCCTCCTCAGCTATGGTGTGGAATGTCCCACAGAAGCCACCAAGACCAGCTCCGATGTTGTTCAGGAGCCACCAAATGAAACTCATGGAATCAGTACTGTTGAAGCTCAAGGTCCCAGAGGCTCTGAAACCAGGGCCTCTCATGATCACCCTTGAAAGGAGGCTGGAATCGCACAACGTGCTGGGCATGTGGGTTGGGTGGGCTGGGCATGGCGGGTTGGGTGGGCTCCAGCTCCATCAGAGCTCCTGCCTCAGACCCCAGCCTGCCTGGGCCAACTCCACCCTGGCTACCTCCTGCCAGCAGTGCCTCTGGGCACCCGCAGCTGCAGAAGGCCAGCATTTCCCCTCCTGTCCCTGGGTCTCCCGGGAGCCTGCAGACACCCCCAGATGTTCAACTTCCTTCCCACAATGCCTCCTTGGTGTGTCTGCATGGACACATTCCCTCCCTCCTCAAGTGAAACCCAGGGTCCAGGAAGATGGGCCGGTTTATTCCCTCTGGGCTTGGTGACCCGGTAGCCACATGTCCCAGAGGTTGTATCCTTCATAGGCCTCGGGGTCACAGGGTTGAGGAGCCCCCACCCTACCCCAGTCTTATGGCCCCAGGGTTTCCCAGTAGGGGAAATTCCTCAGGTCACTCGGGGTCTGGATGCCCATCTGGCCTCTGGCTGGTCCTGCCCTCCCCAGTGACGATCTGGCTGCAGAGAACAAAGACACACCCACCCATGGAGGTGTAGCTGGAGCATTTACTCTCAAAACCTCAGAGAATTGATTTTCTTTGAAAAGTGGGAGCAAGAGGCCCATTAGCAGAAGATCGATCCAGAGACCCAGGAAATTCCAGAGCCCCTGCAGAAACAAATAGCTATGTTTATGAGCTCAATGCAGCCAAGCCTCCTCTGGGCGCAGGGCCCTCCCCCTCCCAGCTTTCCCAGACAAGCCTATTGATTCTGCCCAGCCCCCCACCAGGACCACCACCTCAGCCCAGATCTGGCTCCCCAGGATCCAGCCTGCCTCCCCATGCCCAGGAGGGCCAGAGAAGTCTGCTCACAGGTGCTGCTCCAGGGCACCTTCCCGCTGTGGCCAGCAGCAGGGAGCCAGAGCCACAGGTCCTGCTGCCCTGAAACCTCCCTCCTGGTGGGGCAGAGGGGGGAGGGCAGATGCCAAATGGAGCGGCAGAACACAGCAGGCTGGGTGCTCTAGGCCTGGAAAGGGGTGGGGGCCGGCTGGGTGGGGCTGCGGGTCCTGTCTCTGGGACAGAGTGGCGCGGAGCTGACTTTGGATAAGGCGACCTGAGGGCAGAGGCCTGAGGAGGAAGGGAGAGGCTGTGCCTGGCTGAGGACGGGCACTTGTCCTGGGTCACCCACTGGAACATGTCAACGTGCCCGCATTGAAGATAGGGCCTTGGAGGAAGCAATCAGGTTCAGAGGTGGCCAGAGTGGGCCAGAGTGGGCCCTAAGGCCAACATGACCAGTGCCATAGAGGAAGGAAACCGAGACCAACAGAGATGCAGGGGCGAAGGCCACCAGAAGGAGCCAGCCCATGACACCCCCCCACCCCCTGGTCTCAGGCTGCTGACTCAGCACCTTGAAGAAATCCCAGCTGTTGAAGCCACAGGTTTGTGGCACTGTGTCATGGCAGCTGCAGGGGATGAACGCAGCATTCCAGAGACACAGACAGAGGCAGAGGTGGGAGGGGACAGCCTCGGTGCGCCACAGTGACCCGTGGTGCTGACGTCCAGACGGCCAGGAGATGCTAGGGCACGTGCAGCTCTGGGGGCCCGGGCTGTCCTCAGCCCCCAGCAGAACCCACACCTGATCCATCCTGATCTCCCTGACCCCTCACGGGCGCCTCCACTTCCACCCCTCCTGGCCCCCTCCTGGGCAGGAGTGCGGCCAGTTCTACCAGGAGAGGCCTGAGAGAGTCCTGTGGCCGCTGGAGCCACTCAGGACAAGGTGGATCTATCAACATGCTGTTCTGGAGGTCACCAGTCTGAGACAGGCCCCGTGGAGGTCTAACGAGGCACTGGCACATACTAGAAGATCCAGGGGAAGACTTTCCACCCTCAGAGGCCTCCTGTGACCCTCAGCTCCAGGTCCCTGCCTCTGTCCTCAGAGCCTGCCTCTCCCTCCCTGCTCAACTGCATATCACCCACTTCCACACTCAGACTCTCCCTGGTCCCTCCTGCGATGGCACAGGGCGCACGTGAGTGGTCTGGGATCCTCTCCCCTCCTCACCGTGCTAATCCCATCTGCAGAGTCCCCGTTGCTATCTATGAAGGGAACATGTCACAGGTCCAGGAATGGGATGTGGAGGCCTCTGGGAGGGGAGGGCTTCCTCCCGGGAGTGAGGAGAGTGCAGGAGCCGTCAGCCACGTGTGGCAGCCCAGGGCTGGGGGACACTAAGAGGGATGGCAGGGCCTGAGGCTGAAGGGCTGGGCAGGGGAGGGGCCGGAGTCATCCCCAGGGCCACCAAGAGGGCTGGTCCACAGTGCAGCACCACTGGCCCTGTGGCATCCCCAGCTCTCAGAACATGGGGTTTATCCAAGTTGGAGCACAAGGTCAGGTACACACTGATTTCAAGACTTGGCATTGAAAGACGGATGTTCACTGTGATTGTTACATGGATCACGTATGGCCATGGTGATATGCTGACATACACAGTTAATGAAGCACCGCTGCCCCAGCTCCACACCCTCGGCCTCCCTGACACCCACTGCCCACGACAGAGGACCCGCGTGGCTTGTGATCCACATGGGCCACACCGCATGCCGGGCCACACCCTTGGTGTTGTGCAAACGTGTCAGGACAGGCTACAGAACCCCGCAGAGCAGTGTGCACGTGCTCGGGAGGTGCCCTGCCCGGTTGGCTGGACAAGGTGCTGGGCTGGGGGAGGAGAGGGAGGGACCTGGGGACCTGGAGGACAGTGATGCTGCTCAGCAGGTGCCACCAGGGAGAAGGTGACGGGATGGGTTGGAGCCAAGTGCTGGCATCCAGAGGCCCGAGGCAGAGCCAGCCTCCAACACAGGGCCAAGGTGAGAGCAGCCACCAGCTTGCGCCCACCTCCCCAGCCCTGCTCTGCCCCTCTCCCATGGCACTGAGGACCTGGGCTGGTCCTGTTCCCACTGCCCCAGGGGCCTGGCTGCCCACACAGATGTGGAACTTCGGGGGTTAGGACCAGGAGTCTCTGAGGTCCCCACCAATGTAAAAGGCCATGGCCACTGTCCTTAATTTGCAGGCCCCACAAGAGCTCCGGCCACCTGACCCAGCCCTCAGAATCCTCAGCAAAAGCTCCAGGGTGTCCAGTTCCTCCTGAGGCTGGCCACTGAGAGCCTGGCCGCAGGGTTCTCCTGGGGCAACTCAAGGGTTTCCGTCACCTCGTTATTTCCTCCGCCACCTGTTTCTCCAGAGAATAGATAGTCAGCAGGGACGACACCTGTACGAGGAAGTCGCTCCACAGCACTGGCCGGAAAGCAAGCGGCTGCGCAGAGTGGCCTCTGCGCTCCCTGAAGGGCCTGGAGGAGGCCCGGCAATCGCCTGCTTTGGGGGATGAGCCCTGCGGGTCAGGGTGCTGGGGACACAGCTGGGTCCTGCGGGTGGATGGCTTGTCTCTCCCAGGAGCACGTTTAGCTCTAGTGCAGCAGCCTTCAGCCCAGGAAGCCCTCGTCCCCGGGATGGGGACCCCGAAGCGGTGGTGATGGGGGGCGTCCCTCCGGTGATCCAGGGGCAGGTGGTGGCACAGAGGCTGAGAGGCAGGCGGTGATCAGGAGAAGAAGAGACTGGACAGCGCCCAGCTGGTGCTGCTCATGTGACCAGGACCTCAAACTGCAAAGCTCCTTCCTCAGAGAACATTAAAGAACAAAACCAAAACCCCGTCAAACAAAACCCCTTGACTGTCCCCGGGTGTGAGGCCAGCCTGCGAGGGACCTCCCCAGGAGAGGGCAGGGAGCCCAGGGCCCACGGAGCCCGGGCAGCAGCCTAGGTCCCCGAGGCTGCCACACAGAAGCGGCCTCCAACTACAGAGACGTTCCCTCCCAGCTCCGGGGGCAGAAGTCTGAGCCCAGGTGCCCGAGGGCCACGTCCCTCCTCCAGCTCCTGGTGGCTCTGGGTGTCCTCGGCTGGTGGTGGCTCACCTGCAGACCCCTCCTGTCTCCACACTGAGCCTGGGCCCAGCCTCTGTCCAGAACTACCTCATCCCATCCTTAGCTGATGGCATCGCCGGGACCCTGTGTCACTGAGGCCACATGCTGAGGTCCTGACTTCAGTCAGCTCACTGGGGGCAGCTGCTTCATGGAGCATGAGAGACGGCATCCCCACCAGTCCTGTGACAGCTCCCATGAGGCAAGGGGAAATGGGGACAGGCAGGCAGACAGGGGAGAAAGGGACGCACAGCCCAGGTCAAGGTCCCCTGTCTGACTCCCAGGAAGGGCCCGAGGCTGAAGGCAAAAAACACAGGAAAGACTCAGAGGCAGGAGGGAGGGACTCCCTGCTTTCGGGGACCACTAAGGGACCTGGGCAAGATGAAGGCGCCCAGGTGAGCAGAAGGTGCCCAGGTGAGATAGCTGGGGTAGGTGCCCAGCTTTGGGCAGTGTTGCTCTGGAGAGAAGGAGCCAGCTGGGGAACTTGTGGAGACAGTGAGGGCCATGTGACCCTGGTGAGCAGGACGGGCTCCCTCCTCCAAGCCCTCCTTCATGCTGGCCAGGATCTGCCGGGCACCAGGGTGGAAGCTGGATGCAGGTGGGTACAAGAGAGTGGTGCTGCAAGTAGGTACCAGCTGCCAGCCGGGCATGGACACTGAGACTGAAGGTCAGCAGCTGCTGGTATGATGGGGGCACTATGCCTCTGATCAGCCCCTGTCCCAGCTCCAGGTGGGCCGGGGGGAGGGGGGAGGGGCGCCTGGCGGGATGGCACTGGAACTGCACCCCTCTGACTGCTGGGACTGCCTCTTGGTGACCCCAGATCCCAGCAAGGAAAGGGAGTGTCATTTACTGGTTTTGGTAAGCCCAGGAAATAGAGGGTGACCTGCCTCAGCACCCAGCTGGTCAGTCAAAGGCAGGTTGGAGACAAGACCCTCTGACAAAGCCCCAGCTCAGTGTTGTTCCCCCCAAAGCCCATACAGGTCACCAGGTCAGGCTGAGGACAGTGGGCACCATGACCATCCAGGCTGTGCACAGCTGGCACTCAGTACATGCTGGATTCCTTTGGAAGTTCTCTGGGTGCCAGACCTGGAGGCTGTGTGACTTCGGGCTGGTAGGTTGTCCTCTCTGGGCAACAGTTTTCCACTGGAAAGGCAGGGGTTAGGTTTAATTATGCCCAAACAGCCCTGGTGCTCAGTGGATCTAATTCCCAAGGAAGGCCAAGTGGAAGGGGCAGTGACAGGGGAGGAAGCAGGGAAGGGTGGCAGGACACCACCATCCTGCCACCATCCTGCCAGTGACCCTGTGCCCCCCTCCCCTGGGCCTGGGCTCCCGATACCCCTCCCCCAGCTCTCAGCAACCACATGGCCTCCAGGTCCTTGTCACGCATCCTGCCGTCCAAGCACTGTCACCTCATCTCCATCCGTTCAAATCAAAACAAAGAACCAGGGTCTAAAGAGGGGCAGATGGAAACGCGGGAGGCAGGCGCCCTCAGAAAATTGCTCTTTGCAAACCGGCTGCCTAACTGCTGAGTGTTTGTGCATACTCACTTGTAAAGAATGATTTAATTAAGCCATTTTCATATTCTGTAATTATTTCATTGGCGGGGACCCACGCTCAGCCCCACCTCCTCCTGCAGATGAGCCCTGCGCTCTGACCCACTCTCTCCCACCGACTTGGGTAGCCACAGTGTGGAGGGGCACCCACCCTGTGAACCGCCGGCTGGCTCGAGATGCACTGGTGGGTGGGGCCTGACGCACCCTGGTACCTGAGTGCCACACTCGCTCCTTGCAAAGCCCTGTGTGGACGTGCTGCCCTCTGGAAGGGAGTGCCAAGACCTGCACACTCCCCATGGGAGACTGAGGCACGCGGGGAAGGGGCTTGTCCAGGGGATGAGACCTGGTAAGCTCAGGCTTGGATGCGTTCCCTGAGCGGAGGGGACGTGCTCTGGAGATGTCTCCCCAGCAGAATATACTTGAGCTTTGGCCACATGCCAGGTGGACAGCAAGTGCACAGAGTGACCAGAGAGCACGGGCCATCTGGACACCACACAGGACCTAGCAGCTCTGCAGAATCCACAAAGGGGGGCTCTATCCACTGCCTGCTTCCTACTAAACCCTTCGGGATCAGCAAGGAACAAGGAATCACAGGGACACAGGCCACTGCAAGGGCAGCAAAGTCATTCAGGAACTTTCCTAAGTTCTTGATATTCTGAGTATAGAATGGGAAGCTTGGCCTCAGCTAGGTGGGCAGAGGGGAAGAAACCAGGCCTGCCCTCCAGCAGGCATGGCATCGGGGAGGCAGGGATGGAGGCCAAGCGAGTCCCCGGGAGATGCTCCTGCGCTTACAATGGGTCATGTCCTTTTAGCCCACCGCAAGGTCAAAGATCCTAGATCCCAGGGACGTGCACATGCCTCGCCTCGCCTCTGGAGCGGCCAGTGCACCTGCCTACCTCCAGCCTGCCCTGGACACTCCCGTCAGCCTGCAGTGGGCAAGAGCATCCAACATGCAGCCTTCCGTAGGCCTCCAGCTCTGTGGGGGAGTCCCTATCCCTGGAAGTGTCTGGGTCACCCTCCTGGCTCCGGTGCCACTCTCCTTGGCACAGTGGCTGTCCGACCTGCGGCCAATGTCCCTGCTCTCAGAGCAGCTCTTGCAAACCCTCTGCCTGGCACATTTCCCAGGGCTAAGCCACCTCCCAGCCCCACGCCAGCCACGCAGGAGGAGCCAGAGCCTGCCAGGCCGGGGCGTCATGGGCAGCAGGTGAGCAGAGGAGACGTCAATTACCTTGGCAGCTCTCGAAAGCTGCGGGCAGGAGGCCACTGCCATACTGACACCATGACACGGCTCCATGAGAAGCTGTCTTGGAATGGGCTGGGTGGGCCTTGACTGTGGGGTAACTTGGGGAATGACATCTGATAAGGATGGAGGGGCCAGGCGGAGCGTGTGGCTAGGCGGAGGCGAGTCCCCGGCAGTCCCAACATGGCGGGGGGCAGGGGCTGGACAGAGCTGGTGCTTTCCCCTAGTTTGGTGGGAAAGGAGGACTGCAGTGAGCCCATTGATCCTGCTGCTGCCCAGTGTGCATCACAGCGACCCCGTGTCCCCCAGAGAACCGGCCTACCTGGGAGGGTTCCAGGCCCCTCTAATGCCCCGTACCAGATAGGAAGCACCCAAATAGGACAAGATGAGTAATAAACCTGGTAAAACTAGCTGAACACTCTGCAGACCAGGCGAGATGGCTCTAAAGAGGCCCCTGTCCCTGTCCTTGTGAAAGGGTGGGCAGGAATTCCAGCAGGAGCAGAGTGGGGAGGGCTGAGGGGCCTGCGGGGAGGGAGGGAGAAGGCCCAGGCGGGAAGCCTTGGCAGGGCAGCTGCGCTCGGTCAAGCTTCCCAACTCCTGGGATCCACCTCCAGAAAACTCTAGAAAGTCAGCAAGACACATGCATAAAACTTCCTTCCTGACAGGCTGACACCCTCGATTCTTCTTGGAATCATTCAAAAACATCAGAGCAAGAGAAACTGCCAACAGCCCCGGCCCACCGGAGAGCAGCCCCCTTCTCTCTCTGCCTGCGTGGCCTGCTGCTGCCCTCCATCCCCATGAGTCACCTTTCTAACAAACATCAAGTGACGCGAGGTGGGCGTGCATCTTGGGGATCCGCTTTGTGCCCCGCGTTGCTATGCCGAGCGACCCCCCTCCGTGGAGAGCATTTCCCTGACTCCAGCACGTCCAGCCGCCCGTCCTGTGGCCCAGGTGGAGTCGGAGCCAGCTCTCAACGGGACGCTCCAAGCTGCCATATGGTGATTTTCAAAATGTTCCCAAGATCCCAGGAAGCCTTCCAGCGTAGTACTGTTATAATGACGTCCTCATTAATGCTTAGGGGTCCTGGAACAAACCCGTTCCTGGATGACAGGAGCGGAGGCTCTAAATTGGTATTTCAAGTGACCGCTGACCAGCTTCAGGCCCTCTGAAGCAGCCCAAATGACAGACCAAGGGCTTTAAAAAACATTTTTTTTTTTAAGTTGTCAATGGACCTTTATCTTATTCGTTTATTTATAGGTGGTGCTGAGAATTGAACCCAGTGCCTCACACATGCCAGGCAAGAGCTCTGCCACCGAGCCCCAGCCCAGCCCCAGCCCAGACCAAGTGCTTTTAAAGAAGAGGAAAAGTCGTGTGGGGCATCAAGGAGGTGGTCGGGACCGTTTAAAGGGGCTCCTGCCTGGAAACGTTGAGAAGAATTGATAGAAAGCTAAAAATTGAATTAGGAAATAAGGTGTCCTCAACACCACTGATTCCCCAGCTCAGGAAAGGTCACAGAGAGGCTCTGGGTTGAGCCATGGGGGACCCCTGGTCCAAAGGCCCTAACGGTCAAGGTTCTTGGGACCCACTAGACACAGGGAGAGTCAATGACGACATGGCCGACTGCATGAGGACCTCTGGTGTCCTCCTCCACACTGGCCATCAGGGCTTTGAACAGAAAACGCTGCAGGTGCCAGGCCACGGCCAGCTGAAGCCACCCAACACTCCCAGGGGGACTGGTGTCATGCCCCATCTTCCAGGGAGATGGCACATGTGGGGACCTGAGAGTGGCCGCCACAGTCAGCTCCTGAGCTGTGAGCTTCACCAAAACTGTGACCCTCACTCCTGGCCAGCAGCAGCTCCCCGAGGGGCTTGGTGAGGGGCCAGCCTGCACCTGCAGACACGGATGGAAGGGGCTTCCTCAGGCAGGGCCACCACCCAGGGAACTGCCGCTCACCGCTTCCCCTGCACAGCTCAGCCATGGCCGGAGGCGAGCATGGCCTGGTTCCTACACAGGGGCAGGATGTGTCCCCAAGCACTCCCTCCCCATGCTCCCTGACCTCTGCATGGCCCCAGGCCTCCAGTGCCAGCCACACACACAGGGCATGCATCCCACGGAGGACAGCCCATGCAGAAGGTAGCATAGTCACAAGCCTGTGCCACATGCCACAGTGCCAGCTCGAGGCCGGGGTTCCTCTGTCCCTTCACCTACACTAGTTCCCTCCCCCCACGTCCTGCTAGCCATCCCCTGAGCAGCCTGCAGCAGGTCCTTGGCCCCTGTGGGTAGAGCTGGATCCCTGGCACAGGCCAGATGGATGCCCCACGGAGGTGCACAGGAGTGCGGTGGCCCCGATGGCTCAAGACCAGAGCCAGGCTCCCCCGGGAGGGGCGGCAACGGGCCAGCAGGGCAGAGCCAGGGCAGGTGGGAAGGCCAGCAGGTGCCTGCCACCCCTCGCCCAGGCAGGGCTCTGCCCACCTCTATAGGCCCTGGGGCCCCTGCGCCCCACCCACCTAGTGCCCAGGCCAGGGCTGCATGTGGCCAGTCCCTTCTCCTGGCCCAGTCCCCACATGAAGCGAGCACTGGGAAACGCTAGGGACAACAGCTGGTGACTGTGCTCGCGTCAGCACAGGCCAAATCCATCCCCCGTGGAATGCCCCTAGTATGTAGCTCCCGTCGCCTCCGAGGGGGGACGCTGACACCCCATGAGTTCTCAGCACCCAGATCCCACTGCAAAAGCCGAGGGTCCCTGGAGACCACTGGGCCTCGGCCACACCCCTCCCAATGAATGAGAAGACAGGCCCAGAGAAGCAAGGTCACATGCTGAAGATCACACAGCCGTTGGCGGCCAAGTGGGCACCTTGACTGAGGTCTCCTGATGCTAAAGTCAAGCCTCCTTCCTCCCAGCTCCCCAGGCAGCCAGGCAGATGGCCACGGAGTGGAGGTGGCCTCATTCCACTCTCACCTACGGTCAAGAAAGAAACAGACAGAACCCTCCCCCTGCAGGCCCGGAAGCTGACTAGGTGAGCGACGATGCCGAAGGGAGTCGGCAGGACAGATGGGCATCTGGGCATCCTCTGCTCAACCTGCAGACGAGGAAGCTCCTGCCCTGCATGGCTGGCCCCACTGCACCCTCCGACAGGCCCCGGGGCTCACGCTGGGACCTGGGTGGTGGCTCTGAGACCAGGGGCCGAGCAGGGCAAGCCCCAGGGAGGCCACTTCTCCCTGGAGCCAGTCTCCTGCTGAACAGCTCCAGGGTGAACAGCAGGGTCCAGGGGAGGGCTCTGTGCCGTGGACCGCATCACACTCTCATGGAGGTGGTGTGGCAAGAGGCGGTGGCCCTGAGCTGGCCCCTGCACTCCCTGGGCCTCGGGTGCCCCTCACCTTCTCCCGTGGCCCTCAGGAGGACTAAATGAAAAGGCCCCAGGACGAGGCCTGGCCAAGGTGGCCAGTTCCCTTCCTCATCTGCCCGCCCTCCCAGAGCAGGCAGGGCTAACACAGCAGCTCTGGGCTGTCTAAACCCTACACGCTCCAAAGAAAAGGTTGGCCCTTGCTGGCTCCTGGGAGGTGACTTCTAAGTCCTGGCATGTCCTGCCTGAGTGGCTTTGTTTGCTGAGACCCTGGGCCATGGGCACAGTCTATGCTGCCATTGTGATTCACAGTGGGTCTCAGGCCACCTAGTATCAGCTTGACCTCTGCAGGGACAGAAGGTCAGCCCCAGGGCAGGCAGTCAAGCCCACACTGATAACCGGATGCCAATGCCTCATCAGTGTCGCCACAGGCTGCTACCAGGGACTAAACACTGCTGCTGTATGACCCAGGACATGTGACCTGCATACAGGGACACACCCCAGGGCCTTTGCCCCTACGGGTCCTCTTCCCAGCTACCCCCACAGAAAGAACTCTGAACTGCAGGCTCTGCTCCAGGGAAGCGTCCTGGGCCTCTGGCTGTCCCCACACCAGGACTGTGGTTACACTGCTTGACTTTTGTCCACAGCTCCTGCTGCTGCCCAATGCCACACAGCCATTCTGCTCTGTTATCGTCTCTCTTTGTCTGTGACATCAGGTCCCAGGACAGAAGGTTTCCATCTGCTTCCCACCACCCAGGAAGCGGCAGCAACACCCCCACCCTCAGGACCTGTTGCTGACAGCTCCCTTGGGGTCTGGTGTCAGGTGTGCCCTGCTCCCTCGGCCCCAGGATGCCCACTTGTGCCTGCACCACTTACAGGGGTCTCCTCCTCTCTCACAGCTGCCCTGACACCAGACAGGTGCCCATGATGTGGCCCAGCCCAGACCCCAGCGGCCCCCACTCCATGTCACAGACACAGCTGTGCCCGCTGCTTGGGGCAGAAGTGTGCAGAAAAGACTGAGCGATGCCCACATGACTTCCTAAGGGCAACAGATGACAGGGAGAATGTGTGGAGCAGCTGCAGCCCCACCTCCCGCCGGCCCCTGCTGGGCCTTCTCGCCTCCGCCCCAGCGCCCTAATAACTTAATGCACTGCTCTCTCCAGGGAGCACACGGAGGGCGCTGGAAACCGGCAGAACACGTTTCTCCGATTCTTAAGAACCCATTTGAGAGTTAAATAACAACGACATGCCTTCAAGCGCTGAGAATTATGAGCGAGGCTGTCCCCTTCCCGGAGAGGCCTCTTCATCGAGCAGCACCCGATTGACTGTCCAGCCACAGGTCTGGAGCGGGGGCGGAGGGCTGTGGAATGTGGGCAGGTGGCTGCACTCCCGGGAAGCCTGCAGAGGCCCGGGCTGGGGTGTCCTGGGCACCAGCAGGACTCCTCCTGCACTGTGGAGGCCGCCCTGGCTCCGGCACCTGGCTGCACACGGAAGCTCTCCATGTGCACGGGGCCAGCGCACGGGCCAGCAGCCCCAGCTCTGCGCGGCCTTGGGGGCTGTGTGGGGCCAGGCTGGGAGCCCTACGCTCCAGGTGCTGTGAAGGGACAGTGGGACCCTCGCACACCTCACCCAGGAACCAAGGCAAAGCTGACCAGGCCCCCAAGGGGCTTCTGCCACGATGCCCTCTGCGTGGGGTACGATGCCCTCTGCTGACCTGGGAGATGCCCTTACGTCCCATCTGAGAGGCTGGAAAGCTGAGGCTGGGAGTGTCAGGTGACTTGCTCATAATCCCGCCATGAAGAGACGCGGGGCAGAGCCTCGGGCCTGAGTGACCCTACTGCCTGCAAGAAGCCGCCGTCACGGGCCCTCGAAGGCCTCCTGGGTCCCCTCTTTTCACCTGCAGCTTGAGATTCCCCCTAGAAAAAGACTCCACCTGAAGGGCTCCGTCGAGGCCAGGGCCATCGCGAGGCCACGGGCACAGGGCAGGAGCGCCTGGAGGGGGAGCTGCCATGCCCAGCTTCTGGCCTTATGGAGATGCGAGGCCCAGGCTCGGCCCAGGCTCGGCCCAGGAGGCTCACACAGGACAGTCTTGTGCAAGTGAGTGGACCTGATGGCCCGGCAGGGGCCGTCGACCACGTGGCCTGCTCCTCCCCTGGTGCCCAGGAGACAGAGCCCAGGAGGGAACAGAGAACAGGGCGCAGACCTCCTCTCGCAGCCGTCCTGCATTCGGGGAGCCAGGGGCGTGGGTGCAGGATGGGGCCTTGGGGCCAGCTCTGGAGCACACAGAGGGCCAGGGCACTGCCCCAAGGTGGGGTTTGTTTGTGGCCAGCCTGTCCAGCCGTCCTGTGCCCTCCCCCCTGGGCTGCACTGGGCTTTGAGAAGGGGACAGGGCAGGAGGTGCCTCGGAGGTGCCACCCTCTAGGTGCACAGGAGGCGTCTAGTGAGTGACCGAGCAGGCCTCTCGGACATGCTCACGGTGGCCACACTCTCACGTCCGCTCACGCTCAGGGCCTGTGGCTGAGTGACTCCAGGCCCTGCTCTTGCCCCTCTGTTCTGAAGTCACACTTCACCCTTCGCCGTCCTTCCCAGAAGCACAGGGCACCCCTGCTGCCCACCGGCAGCTCGGAGGTGAGGCGTGTCCTGGGCAGGACAGTGCCACCTCCCGGAGCCGAGGGAGAGGGTGGGTGGGGACTGGGCCCAGGGCACCCTCAGCCCCCTCTCCACTGCCCCGCAGAGGTCTTCTCCTGAGGACAGAGTCGCAACCAGAGACGGGCCAGGGGTTTCTGCACGAGCACTCGGGAGGGCGGGTGGTAGTCCAGGGATGCTCAGCCGTGGGGACAACAGGCTGCGCCCAAGGGACCCCCTCCCTGCCTGCAGGGCCTTTGCTGTCACTGCTGAGCCAGCTCTGTGGAAATGCACCCAGACCCACCCCGCTGCTCTGCCTCGCCAGCACGCTCTCTGGCTGCCTTTACGTCCCCAGATTCTGCCTGGGCCCGTGACACTGTCACTCTGTGTCCTTTCTCCCTCTGCTGGGACTCTGAGGGTCCTCATGGACATGGCTCTGTGTCCCTTGGTCTCTCTCAGTGTGACTATGCTTTTCCTTGGGAGCATTCCTGCCCTCCTTTGGCCCCTGCTACCCCTAGGTCATCTCAGGAGCAGGTGTCCCACATTAAGGAGGCTGGGGACCTTGTGTGGCCTTCTCTCCTCTGCCATAGAACCCTGTCCTGGCCTCGCCCTCCTGGTGGGGAAGCAGTCCTTAGCTCTCCTGCTCCAGGGAGCTGAGTCTCTGGATGACAATCTACAGAAGGAACAGGAGAGTCAGGTGGGGTGGGGCTTCCTGCAGAGTGGCCCAAGGTGTCCCTCTGGAAGGTGACCTGAAGCTAGGTCAGGAGTGCAGTAAGAAGTGGTCAGCTCGCAGGTGGGAAGACGGCCCGTGCAAAGGCCCTGAAGTGGGACTCCACACCCAGGCTGCATTTCCTGGTCACGTTGTTGACAGAATAGGGCACCTTGCCCGTGCCCGCCAGATTCTGTGGTGGAGACGTGATCAGGGAGCCAGGCACACTGCAGGTTAGCCTCAGCAGCCCGACAGCTGGGTGAGGTGCACCCTCACCTGACAGCCAAGTGGCAGGGCACAGTGCCAGGGAGGTCAGCCAGGAGGGCACCACCTGACAGCCGTGGACAGCTGGAGAGGGCAGAGTGCCACCTTGTCCTGGGACCTCGAGCAGGACTCTCCCTGGACAGGACACCATGTCATTCAGCAGAGGGAGGCTCGGCCCCTCACCCAGGCCCCCAACTCACAGGGAGGGACATTTCTGCGTCCACCTCAGTGTCCGTGTGGGACTGAGACATGGAGATGCCTCTGGAATAAGCAGGGGCCGGGGAGAAGTCCCTTTACACACAGCTCCACACCGCCGGCCGCCAACCCCCAATCCACGCTAATAAGGCAAATAAACATGGCACTTGCAGATCAGAGGCAGCCGTTACAGTCCATTAAATTAAATTCACCGTCCAGGGTGAGAGCAGATAAACCGGGATTATTCCAGTCATGGCAATTAAAAAAAAGAAAGGCACATTTGGAGGTGTGACTCCACGGTCCCTGAGCCGTGTTGGTGGCTGCCTGCCTACGGGGCTGGAGCCTTGGAGGGCAGTACAAGCTGGCCCCTCCCTGCCTAAGCGGCTTGGGCCCCACAGAGCCCCCCAGATGGGAGCCAGAGGTGCCCTGGCCGGATCCGGGACACACCCATGGGTAGGGAGGCCGTGGGGCACCGGCCTGTGGCCAGCACCTGGCATGGCTCCAGCTGCCCAGCATGTCCTCGCTCCGCCCTCCAGCTTCCTGGCCCCAGAGGCCCTGTATCTGGGGGTCATCCTGCCTCTGAGCCTCTCTTTCCTGTCTGGACAGGGGTAGTAGGACGTCCTCGGTTGCCTCATCCTGGCCTGGTGAGTGAAGGAGGGCGCAGGGTGGGGCGGCTCCGTGGTGGCCCTGCCCAGCAAGGCCCCAGGTTCCTGCCCCAGCACCTCAGGAGACAGAGTGGACCAGACACGCTTCGTAGCAGCACCCTCGCCCTGGCCGCAGTGCGTTCTGCCTGGCCCCAGCTGACCCTGCCCCACGCTGCTGAGCCCTGCAGGCCACCTGTCCCCGGCCTCGGCCAGACTTCCTGGGGATGCCAGCGGGTCTCCTCCCCCTCCTCCAGCCCCGCGTCTCCTCCTCCCTCTGCAGCTCCAGCTTCTACCCGAAGCCCTGTCCAATCCTGCTCTGTGGGTGGCTGGGGCTCCTGAGTCCCAGGACAGCCCCCATCTCCCTTTGTCCTCTGTTCTGGCCATGACAGGGCACCCACACTTGTCCCCAGGTGGCCCTGCAGCCTTGCCCATGACTGTCACTCACGTCTGTGAAACACACCCCAGCAGGTGCTGACCTCCTGCCTGGGCCTCGACACTTGCTGTCATTTACAGAAATTAACGGTCACCAGTGAAGCTCGGCCAGCAGTGTTCAGTGTCCTGTGTGCCCATGTCCCGCAGGTTCCCTGCCCTGTGCTCTGCCCCGTGAGCGCTGGCTGCCCGAGGTCACATCCAGGACTCCTGTTCAGCCCCACCAGGCCGCAGCCCCTCTGCGTCTCCCTTCTCTCCCTGTGATGTTCTCTGTCCCCTCTCATCAAGGTTGGCTTGATTTCAGGACAGACGGCCTCTCCTCAGAGCTCTGGCAATGGTACGGCCATTTTTTCAAGACAAATATAATGGAAATTGCTTTGGAGTCTTATTTCTAATTATATAAATCACACTTGTACATTGTAAAAGCCTGAGACACCTGCACACAAGAAAGAAAGGAACGTGACAGTCTCCACCTCCCTGGCCAGGCGGACACTGCTGCAGGTCGGTTGGCAGGAGGCGGCCAGGACCCTCCAAGGCCCTCCCCACCTGACTTCCAGCCACGGGACTCAAATCCAGCCTGGTTCCTCCCGTGAAGCCCCCTCCTCCAGCTCCAGGCAGACGCAGCTCGGCGCGGCCCGGCTCTGACCCTGTGTGCGCTCCAGGCAGGCACCTGCCCTCAGACTCGAGGCTCCCCCAGCCACAGCTGGCTCTCTCACTAACAGGACAACAGGGACCCCGAGCTCCCTGTCCACTTATCACCCAGCTGTGCCCTGCTGCTCCCGGGAGGACGCACCTCCCTGTGGGGCCTGGCCTTGCTCGGCTGCCCATGCCAGGTTGTGTGCTATCGGAGAGGGTGGAGGCCGGTGTGTGTTCAGGAGGGCGCTGCGGCCGGGGAGGGCTGGCGCCTGGGTGACACCAGCCGTGAGTGAGTGCAGGACAGATAGCAGGGCCCAGAGCCATTCTGCCTGCTGCTATGGAAAATTCCAGGCAGAGAAACTCACGCCCAGCAAGTGGAAAGGTGATGTTTCCCAGCGGAGCAAACGGCCACGGCAAGGGGACTCTGACAGGCCACAGCAACCTGCCCTGTGACACGGTCCTCCTGAGGCCCGAGGCTTGGCCTTCTCTGCTCTGGTGGAGGTGGCGTGGTCAAGTCCCTTCCCTCACATTCTGATGCCGGGGCCCACACAGGGCTCCAAGGCACATCCCGGGGTCCCACCTCCAGGGCACCTTGCCCTGCTGGCACCCCAGTCCCCCCCAGGCTAGAGTGGGAGTCGCCTGGAGAGGCCCTGCATGCTCTGCCTCCACCCCTGGCCTCCCCACGATTGCCCTGGTTCCTGTTTTACATAGGGGGAAGCAGGCGCAGATGGGGGAGGTTCGCGGCCACCCATGCCAGGCTGGATCCCCAGTGTTGGCCACGTGTCACCACTGACCTTTCCATAGCTCTATGAGGGTGGGTGACAATATCCCCATTTTTCCTGTGAGAAAACATGCTTGTGACGTTTATTAAGTCATGGACACCACACAGCTAGTAAGAGGCAAAACTGGGCTAACTCCAGTGGCCCCTGGAGGCCCTGGTCACCCACAGCCCCGCCCACAGCCCCGCCCACAGGGGGCGACCTCTGTCCTCATCCCTGCACTCTGTCCTCCCAGCTGGGTGCCATCTGCTTTCCACAGTGACTGTTCTTCCCACCATGATCCCAGCAAGGAGGGTGTCTGGCACCAGGGTACTTTACTGTCCTTTCTCACAGCTGCCACGTCCAGCTGGTTCCCCTGCTTGTGCGGGAACTCTGGGCCTGGGCTCCTGCTTCTCAGCCACACTCTGCTCCTCTTCTGACCCCCACAGGAACGTGAAGTGACCTTGAGCAGTGCCTCTCCATTCCCAGAGCCCACCCGTTTGCAGATCATCCTCCCCTGCGGGCTGAGGGAAGGCCTGGGTGGACCATTCAAGCTACAGCAAACTCTCAGGGACCCTGGCCTGCAGCTGTGGGCCCAACCATGGGGGACCAGTCCTGTGAGCCGTGAGGGCGATGATGGGCTGCCCAGCATCGGCCAGCAGGGGCTCACTTGCCTGCCTCTTGCCTATTTTAAGACAATAAAATGAGACCCTCCGTGGACAGCCCCAGCCCAGGCCTGGCCTCAGCCCCGTGCCTGCCATGGATGGCCCAGCCCTGCACAGGCAGCAGCAGATGGAAGCACCCAGGGCCTCTGCCCTCGGGGAGCCCCCGCCGCCACATTGGAGCCCACAGACCACACGTCCCCCTTCCTTCTCAGACACTGCAGGTGTGGCCTTTAACTTAAGCAGGCCACAGCCAGAGGCCAGGCCAGACACTGGCACAGGGACAGTTGAGTCAGCACATCCACCCCACCTAGGGGACACAGTCCTGCTCCCCATGGCTCGTGCCCCAGGTCCCAGGATTTGGGAGCCTGCAGGCTGTGCTTTAGGGACGACAGAGTTCCAGCCCTGATGGCTCTGGGGCACTTCTCCAGGTGGGACAGAATCCTGCAGGACAGGCGTGAGGCCATCCTGGCTCCTGGCCCTCAGATGGCTCCTGAGGCCCCTCTCACCCTTGGGCCTTCAGGGTCCCTGACCGCAGGGCCCAGCTAGACCAGAGCACGGAGGCAGGTGGTGACGGATTGCCAGGGCTCGGGCAGGATGCCCACACCTCTTGCAGGGCCCGGAGCAGGGTGACAGCATGGTCCCCTTGGCTAGAACTTAAGATAGCGGCAGCAGAGCCTCCTGCACCTGGACCCTTGAACCTGGGCCCTGCCCGTCTCGAGTGAGCCGGGTGCTGTGATTTTCTGGGTCATGAAGGGGGTACCCTGCGGACGACCCCCAGGATGAGGTGGGTCCAGCTACAGGAAAGAGCCTGGCGATGCCCACCCCAGAGAGCCGCTCAGGCCTGGGAGGAGAGGGCAAGCCTTCCTCCGTCCACAGGTCTGTATCCAAGCCTCCCAGCCCCTCAGATGAGGGCTCAGGTGCCAGGGTGCTGCGGCTGGCAGGGCCTCAACTCCACGGTGTAAACGTAAACCGTGAAATCGGGTGCAACTTGTCCAGTGAGCGCAGCGAGAGATAAGGGGCAGCCAGGCTGTAAGAGGAGCGGGGTAGCATGTAGATGAGTCCCGCTTCCCGCATTAAGGTCACCCTAACAGCTTGATAATGTCCTCTTCCCCCCACCAAGGCAGCAGAAGGAAGGACTTTCGCTGTGAGGCGTGTGGCGACAGCGCTCGGAGCATAGGGCTGTTTCCCGCCCACTCGCATGGCGGCCAAGGAGCGCCAAGGTCATACTGTGGACGGACAGTCGCAGATCTGGCTTTGGAGTCCAGCCCTCCTGCCTCTGGTCCCGTGGGAGCCAGCGGCCTTAAGGAGGGAGTCCTGGCTTTGCCAGGACACGGGTGACATTTCTCTAAGAGAATGAACCAGGCGCAAGGGGACAACCTCCGTCGAGTGGGGGCTGAAGAGGTCTGGCCTGCGGAGGCAGAGGAGAGGGTGGCTTCCACGGGCAGAGCAGGGCTTTGGGAGATGTCGGCAAGAACTTCTGGATAGGCCCAAGGCCCGGCTGCGAGTGCCCTCTGAGAACGGGAGCCTGCATTGTCCTCTGGTCCCCTGTCTGAGAGGCTGGGTCCCTGCCAGGGCCCACCCCTGGGATGCTCATGGGCACCATATTAGCCAGGAGAGAGAGGGGCAGGGAGGGGGTAGGCCCTGGTTCTGAGGAGCTGGCCACACTCGTGTCCCACTGCACCCTGCCTTGGTCAGCCCTCCGGAGGCCGTGTCCCCAAGAGAGCAGAGGCTGGACGGAAGCCATCAGAGCCAACACCGTGAGCTTCTCCAGAGCTTGGCACAGTGCTGCCACTGCACCCTGTCCTTCAGCCCCCGTCCTTCAGCCCCCGCCTGAGGCCAGAGCAGCCCTGAGCCGAGGGGCTCTCGCCCAGAGTGCCCGCTCCACCAGCGCCTGTGCGCCACGCCCCAGGCAGTGCCTGAGCCTCTGGAGACCAATGCAGGCAGCACGGCGCTGCCCCTGCCCGCAGAGGCTGCCCCCGCACAGGAGCCAGGGTGGCCCTGAGCCTGGTTGGCAGGAAAGATTCCCAGTCAGTGTGACGCCCATGTGGGAGCCGGGATGGGGCACCCCCCACAGCCTTGGGACCACCATTCCAGGGTGCCAGAAAATGGGGTGTCTGTGGGTGGGCTGGTAGATACAGGCTACTCAGTGAGAGGACAGAGGGAGAGCATGGGTCAGGCTGGAAGGGAAGTCAGGGCCCTGTGCTTGGAGGACACCAAGAAGGCTCAGGTGGGAGGACTCAGAACTGGGAGGCAGAGAGGACAGAGGAGGCCGGGAGCCTGTAGGGAGTCTGGTTTACACCCAAGAGAGGGTGCAGGGGAAGCTGGGATGGGCGAGGCTGGGACACCTGTCCCCTGGTCCACAGTCACTGCCGTCTGTCCCCTCTCAGCTCCTCCTGGCGGGGGTGGGGCTGGGTGCTCTGATGCCCACTGTGGTCACTCCATCCCTTGCCCCTGTTGGTCCATGGTTGCCTCCTCCAGGGAAGTCTGCCTCTGAGCTCCATGCGGGTCCCTCCCTCCACAGTGGAGATTCCAGGGTACAACAGGATCCCCGGGATGACCTGCAAATCCCTGGGCAGGAGCACCCCTGGGAGAGCTCTGTGGTTTAGGGAACCCTCAGCTCTGCCGGTCCCATGGGAGGGATGACCCCAGGGGCCTCACCCCTCTGGGGCAGACACTTCTGAACCCCTAGCTGGCCCTCAGCCCAGTCAGAAGAAAAAGGGTCTTGCACATACCTGGGAAGAGCTGCCCAGGGTGCCCAGGGGCAGGCATGGCTTCAACAAGCCCCAGGGAGGCCCCTGAGACCATGAGCAGAATTCAGGAAGGCCAGGGGTGTCCCCAGCCCACTGATGCTGCCAGGCATCCTCCCTGTGCCCTGTGCTCCCCACGGGAGCCCTTGGCTCTGCCTGGCAGCCTCCTCTGGGCCCACCTCTGAGCCCCCTGCGTGCCTTCACCCGCCCGCTGCAGGGGCCTCTGCAGGCCTGAAGTACGAGGCCCCTCCTGCTTCCACCTTCCCCGTCAGCCGAGAGCCGAGCCCCCATTACCGGCCTGTGGCCACCTGCGTACTGGGCACCCCGTGCAGCTCCAAGCCCTCTGCGTGGGCCCAGGCTGCCCTGCTCTGCGGGGCCCTTAGGGAGGACACACTGGGAAGGAAGGACATGCCACAGTGCCTTCCCGATGGACAAGGCTTCTGACAGGGCCTGACCACGCATTTGTGTTTTCCAGGACGGACTTCCACAGGCTTTACCTACGTCACCTGTCGTTGATTCAGAAATCACATGACTCGGTTTCCACACACACCCGGGATCTTCCAACCCAAAAGGGCAGCTTCCTGGGGCCCATCAGTCACCACCCAGGAGAGCAGGGCTTTGACAAAGGAGTCACCATTGGTGTGGCCCTGGAGAGCCCTGAGTGCTGCCCAGACGCCGGCCATGACTAGGGCCCAGAGCACCCCAGGCCCTGCCGAGCAAGATGGCAGCAGGCCCGGAGGGCCCATGACACCGTGGCCACCGAACGTGAAGTCAGTTCAGGGCCCTGAGGTATGGCAGCATCTGAAAGGGGGAAGGAACCTAGTGGACCCAGAGAGACACCTGGGCACCGGCTCCACCCAGCACAGAGCCACTAAGGGGAAGTTGGGGGCCCAGGCAGAGGTCCTGGACAGTGCTGGTCCCGCACTTCCTGAGTGTGGCCCCCTCTCTGTCTGTGCGTCCCCATCTGATCAGTGACATTGTCCCCTCTGGAAGCCAGTGTGTGAAAGCTGTGCCCAGCCTGGGCGTGGGGCCCACCACAGGGCTGTGCTGGGAAGTCATCATTGAGTGGTGAGTGGCTCAGTGCAGCTGGGGACGCTGGAACTCGGGAGAGGCCGGTGATCAAGCGAGGGCAAACAGGCGTGTCGATGGGCTGAGGGTGGACCTCTTTTCCAAGAAGGTCAAACGTCTAACGCTGGGCTCACCATGAAGCAGCTTCATGGACAAGCTCAAGACAGAGGCCTCACCGAGGCTCAGAAGACAGGAGGAACGGGGGCGGCAGACCCTCCGGATTCCTGCTCTGGGGACAGCGATGCTACGTCTTCAGTGGCCAAGTGACAGACGTGCACCCGTGTTGATGTGGCCGCTTGCCAGTGCCCCCACCTCATGAGGGTCCGTCTCCCCAGCCGTCAATGACACAGCCGTCCCTGTTCTAGAGTCACAGAAGCTGTGTGGCAGGGCGGGGGCGGGGGTGCTCTGTTCCCCAGGGTGTCAGGGAGCCTGGGACGGCAGGACCCAGAGGAGGAGCCACCAGACCTTGGCAGGTCTCCCCCTGGCGGGCTTGTTGGCTTAGGGAGGGTCCATGTGGTGGTCCCTCGTGCACACACGGGTCACATGCCACCCTGGAGGAGGCTCTGTGTCTGCAGAGCTGAGCCCGGGAGGCAGGACCCCGGGGGCACTGGGTGGGAGTCTCTAGACAGAGAGAGCCTGCAGCCTCTGCCCCTTCCCTCTGGGCTTGAGGTGGGCTGGAGGGGACTCCACCAAGACGTGTGCACATCTGTCACAGAGGCCCATGATGGGTCATACCACTTAACAGATCACCCAGGTGGCCACAGTAGGCAGGTGGGTCTGGCTGGAGGAGGTGGTTCACTGGGGACGTGCCTTTGGTATGTGTCTTTGTCCTTGGGGAGGATCTTTCCTCCCACCTGCCCCCCTTCTTGGTGGCCACATTGTGACCTCCTTTCCCCCACCACACTCTTCTGCCATGAAGTTCTTGCCATGAAGTTCTCCCAAGTTTGGACCCTGAGGGACTCGGCCATCTATGGGCTGAGACCTCTGAAACCATAAGACAAAAATAAACTTCTTCTCCTCTAATTGTTCTGGTTAGGTCTTGTGGCCCCAGCAGCGAAGAATCTGACTAAAACCATGTCCCAACCTTGGAACTTCAGAGTGGGGCCTTGTCTGGAAAGGGGTCTCTGCAGGTGTGATGAGGTTGAGGGTCTGAGAGGAGAGATGGTTCTGGATCTTCTAAGTGAGCCCCAAATCTGATGACCCGTGTCCTCACAAGGGAGCAAAGGAGAAGACACAGACCAGGGCACAGGAACACGGATCAGGGGTCACAGCCACAGCTAAGGAGTGCCTGACGCCACCATGAAGCACCAGGGGCCCCCCTGGGGCCTCAGAGGAGCACAGCCCTCAGAGGGCACGGCCACCACACCTGGGCTTCAGGCTCCTGCACTTGAGAGAGGTCCCTGTGGTCAGACAGCTCCGAGTTTTGTGGTCCTCTGTCACAGGAGCCGGGGAGACTACTGGGCTTGAGGCTGCCATTGTCCCAGCTGGAGAGGAGGGCCCTGGCAGGCACAGCTCCCAGGGCCCTGAAGGAAGGGGTCCTGGAGGAGGCCCGGTCCAGCCCTGTGGGATGCCAGCCACGAATTATTTGAGCTTATTTGAGTGTCTTTGCTCGGCCTCGAGCCAGGGAGGGCAGAGTACCCTGTGGCTCCTCCTCCTCCCACTGCCCAATGCACATGACCTCCGTCTTGGCTCGGCTCCACTCTCCCTAGCTTAGCTCCAGAGTGGGGCGTGACCATTGGAAACCGGACAGTCCACCTCCCACCTTATTTGGCAAAAAAACATTTCATGGAAAACTTTTGATGCTTCCCCCATATAAACGAAGCAAACGCGGACTCTCGCTCTCTTTCCAGTGCGGAAGCTTGGTCCCTAAGATCGAGAACCATCCTGCCCCCCGCTTTCTAAACTATTTCCTGTCTCCTGTGATTTCTTCGCCATTTTCTCTTTCTTAGCTTCTCTTTCACATCCAGCCCGTTACATGCAGAGGAACCCCAAATTTCATCACCCACACGGGACGTGGGCAAGACAGCGAGTGCGGTCAAGGCTGAAGGAGCCTGGACACCTGACCCTGAAGACAGTGGCCCGCTGGCCTGTGTGACTCAGAAAGCAGTGAATGCAGCCCAGGTGTCAGTGATGGGGCCTGGGACCGTGGGACAAGTTTGGCTGAGGGCCAGGGGCCCTGCAGGCTGGACAGGGCTTGTCTTCAGCTATGGAAGAGCATTCTGAAGGGCTGGGGATTAGGTCCCTCCTGCTGTGGGTACCGTGGCCTCCAGACGACTCAGTGGGCAAAGAGCCTGGGCTGAGGGTGGCGTCCATGGTGTCCCCAACACTGGCCCAGAGAGAGGGCGTGGTGTGAGTGGAGGGGGGAGCCTGCCAGGCCAGGGGGCCTCCTCTCCTCCCTCTCCTCCTCCCTTCAACCCAGCACTGCCCCTGGCACCTTCACACCTCGGGCTCTCCCCTGACCAGGTGCCCCCTGAGCCCGTGTCAGTGTCCTTCTGGATGCTCCTCTGGTCCCTCTTCAACCTGGCGTGGAGGCCGCTCCTCCAGGGAGCCAACCCTGCTCCTCCCCCCACGCTCTGAAGGACCAGAGGCCACAGACTCCCCAGCCTTCTTGTCCCAACCGTGGCCTTCAACAATTAGGAGACACCACACATGTGGAGCCATCAGAGAAGAGCTGGGGAGCTGATGTCCCCAGGGCTAGCAGAGAGCAGCAACTGGGCTGGGCATCCAGGGCTTGGTGGGAGAGCCAGGCAGAGCCGACAGAGCCAGCCCAGGGCCCGGCAAGGCTGCTCTAGGGACTGGCTGGGATGCCCTGGGGCTCTGCCTGGGCCCATCCTGCTGATAGTTGCCATTCTGCTGGGCACATGGAGTCCACTGGACAGTGGGACACTGCTGCCACCCACAGCAGGAGGAGCCTGGCAAGTCACACAGACCAGGTCTTGCCTGGGGAACAAGGGCTGTGGGAGTGGGGTTCATGCTCAGCAAGACTCAGGGGTCCGGGACCGTCACTCACTCAGTCATTCAACAAATACTGCCCCCCCCCAGTAAGTGGACATGCTCCTGCCAACCAGCTGGGGCAGGTCCTGGCCCTGGGGGCAGAGAGCAGGGGCAGCAGGCAGTGGCACACGTGCAGACAAGCAAAGCAGAAAGGGTGGCGGCAGGAGGAAGGGGCTGGTGCCCTGAGGCAGCCCAGGTGGGGGTACTGGTCACCTGGTAGGGAAAGGCCCCTCCAGCTGGGCATCCCAAGGTCAAGGCAGGGCAGGTGGGTCTTTACTTCCAATTGGCATCGGAGCCGCTCAGGTGCACTGCGTTCCTCGCCACCTTCTCTCTGGGCAAAGCTTTTCCTGCCCACGTGAACCTGCGCCCCGTTGTGCACACAAATCCCGCTAATGCCCAGCTTCCCTACGACGTGCTGCTTCCTCATGCGCCTGCGTAGCCCCATCCAGCTGTGCTCCGCTACAGAGAATCCCTAAAACCTGGGAAAGATAAACTTGATCCCATGCAGGGCACATTGATCCCCGAATTGAGACAAGGAAACGCGGAGCCGGCGGTGACATGGAGGCATTCCGTGGGAAGAGGGAGATGTGGCTCTCAGCACACCTGAAGCCATCACCTTGGAAACACATTAGACTCCGGGGCAGTCTGCGGGGCGGGGGGCGGGGGGGACAGCGGCTACGGGGAGGCTCCAAGTGGATTACAGGCTTCTGGGATGGACACCTTGAATGCCTGGCCGCATGTTGATTCTTCCTGCTTCCTGCTGTTTCTGTGACATGCCAGGAAAGCCAAGATCGTATAGAAACACCTAGATGCTTGAAAATACAATGAAACTATCTGTGAACATGGCGCAGCCTGGGCCTCCCGGGCACGCGCTGGCTCCGGATCTGCACGGCTCCCACTCCGTCGGCCTCAGCTCCCCAGGTGTCTGGGACCCGGGTGCTTGCCCACCACTAGGGGCACTCCAATTCCCTGGAGAGAAAAGCCACGTGTCCCTGCAGGCCTGGGCCTGCCTGCATGTGGCCAGGCCTTGTCTCGGTCACTGGGGCTGCTTCATGAAGCGTCACAGCCGGGCTTATGAACAGCGGAGAGTGTCTCCCACAGGGTGGGGATGGAAGTCCAAAATCATGCTTCCCGAGGCTCAAGGGGGGTCCTTCCTGGCCTCTGCCAACTCCTGGGGGTGACCACAACCCTGGGCAGTCCTTGTTTGGACACATTACTCCGATGTATCCCCATGGTCACCTGACCTCCTCTCTGGCATGGTGTCTCCTCTCTTGTGAGGGCAGCGGTCGTTGGACTTAGTCCCACCCTGCAGAGCCTAAGTGCCCTACACCTGCCAAGACCCTCTCTCCAAGCAAGGCCACCTTCCAAGGTTCTAGGTGACTGTCTTGGAGTGGTCACCCTCTCCAAGCCCAGCACGGCATAGAAATGCACCCTCAGCAGGGCAGGGAGCCCAGTGGTGGCCAGGGCAGCAGGAAGGGCAGCAGAGCAGGTCCAGCAGAACAGTGGGCAATGGCGTTGGTGCGAGTCACCTGTCACTGATGCTCCTACTCACGGTGTAGCCCTGTCCTGGGGCTCCTCCAAGGGGACCCCCTCCCTGCCTGCGGCTCCCTGCCCGTCCCTGCCACAGCTGCCCCTGAGGGCCGGGGACGCCCGCTTGTGTGCTCAGGCGTGGGGTGTGGCTGTGGCTCTGTTCCCGGGGGGTCCCACGGGCAGCAACCCTCAAACGCCTCTGGGGACTGTGGTGGGAGCCAGGGCCCCTGGGGTTCAGAGCAGAGGGCCTGGGAACAGACCTGGGGACATTAGCCCCTCCTCTACCTCTGTGGCCCTCAGCTCAGCTCCTGTTCCGACGCCAGTGGCCCCAGCAGCACACTCCGAATGCCACCTGCTGCCCGTGAGGAGGCAGTGGGACCCCCGGCTTTAACTGTGCTGCCTGGGTTGCTTCCTCACTCCTGGGACAGCGACAGGACAGCACAGGGCGGAGAGCAGCGAGGACCCCGCGCTTAGGCACGTGCTTTAGGCAGCGCCTGCGGGTCATGCCGCGGCCTGAGAGCTGGGTCATCCCTGTCCCCGTAGCCCTAGCTGCCAGCCATGTCTGGCCACCCTGCTCTGTGGTCCTAGAGAGACCCGCTAGCGGCAAGGTTAGGCATTCAGCGTCTGCTTTTCAGTCTCTAGTTTAAAACACAGCGGCTCAGGCCTCCCCCACCGCCACCGTCATCCATGCTCCTGCGCCAGTGCCAGGGGTGGTGCCGCGGAAGGGCCAGGCCACCACAGTCTCCGGCTCAGGCCTGTGACGGTGCCCCCTGCTCAGGGCAAACCCAGGGTTCTGCCAGGCGCGAGCCCCGAGAGCCCCTCAGCCAGCCCTCCCTCTCCCCCTTGCCTGCCACGCCTCCCTGTATGCCCAGAGCATCTCTTTCCACAGAGGGATGCATCACCCACCTGCAGCAGCCCCTACTTCTTTGTCCTTCCTGCCCAGTCCACTTAGCCACCACATCCTCCAGGAAGCCTCCGCTGAATCCCTCCCACCCCACAGCTGGTTATGCTCTACGTGACCAGCCAGGCCTGTCCCCGTGTCCTGACCCATCCATGGGCCTGTCTATCTCCTATAGCTCCTTGGGACACACTTCGGAGGGCCCTCTGTGACTGCAGCAGCCAGCCCCAGGAGCCAGGAGCAGGGGCTCAGGGTGTGGCACTCCCCTACACCCCGAGTTCATACCGCTCCTTACAGCAACCAGCAAGGAGCCCTCGCCCCACGGCGGAGACAGGACACGGAGCTCAGGGAGCCGGGGCCCAGGAGTCAGGAGCAAGGAGGCTGACTCGGGGAGGCTGAGTCTCCCTCCTAAGGCCAGTTCTCACCTGCTAAGTGGGGGGTCTTGTGGGGGGGGCGGGATGCGTGACCTTGTGGACCAGGAGAGACTCAGGGAGGCTGTGCCCAGGGTGCCACAGGGGGTTCCCCACCTGAGGCCTGCACCCCACAAACCTCCTCTAGAGCAGCCCTCCAGGCCCACAGGAAGGAGCCAGGTGCAGCAGCACTGAGGACCCCCCAGAACACGTCTCCACACCCAGGACTCCACACACACACACACGAGGGACGAGACCTGGCCCCAGCCCCACCTTCACAGCCCTGGCAGCTGCCTCTGCCATGACCCTGGAGCCCGAGGAGGGGGCAGGGAGCCAGCACCCCTCTTCAGGAAGGGCGGGCCAGTCTTCCTGGGTGCCCCTCACTAGACAAAGGGCCATGGCCCAGCTGCCCGCCTGGCATCGTATCATCGACAATCACCATTGAGAGCAAATTAGGGCTGGACGGCGGCCGCGAGCCGCACTGCTTTATGAAACCATAAATGGAGGCCTGGCAGCAGCCAAGGGTTTAATTGAAATGATAATCACAGAGGAGCAGAGAGACACTGTCCCCTCACCAAGGGAGGCCGCAAAATTGCCCTTGGAAATGAGAAGTGTGTTCCATGAAATCTGGAGATGGCACCGGGGGTGGGGGGCAGAGCAGAAGGGCGGCGGCCAGAGAGGTGCACTGGCCTGGGGCAGGCGCGAGGACTGGCTCCCCGTCCCACCTCGCCTGTCCCCTGGGACCCCAGGCTGGGGCCACGCTGCTGCCCTCTGGTAACAAATTCCCTCCCACTGGTCCTCCTAGCAGCCTCCTCCTCCTTCAGGGCTCAGTGCCCGTGGCAAAGGCCGCCCACCAGCCCGTCAGGGCACCAGGCATGCCCTCCACCTACTGTCGTCCACCTCCCAGAAGTCACCTCTCTGCACCAGGCAGAGCTCTGGGTGTGCAGGAGCGTCCCGGAGTGCGTCATTGCGCTCTCCTGCCCTGTCCCCAGTGGCATGCCCGCTCCATGCCAGCTGGGCCTAGGCTCTGTGCTCAGTACTCACGGTCCCTCCACTAATCAGCCTCAGGGTCCCTCCTGTGTCCCCGGGCATCTTCCCTCAGACCACCCGAGCAGCTACCAGGTTCTCCCTGCTAGACACACCCCCGTGGCTCTCCTCGGTCCTGGGACGGAGCCCACCTGCATCTGGCAGTTAAGACCACTTGAAGGACCTATTCACCCTGACCTCACCTGGAGAGAGGGTGGGAGAATGTGGGGATGGATCATGGATGGAGGAGAATAGGCAGGCAAAGGGGGATGGCTCCATAGGCGAGAGGTGCAGGGGGAGTCGGAGGGTAGTGGATGAGCGAGTGAGTGGGTGGGTGGGAACGTGGGGAGGAGGATAAAGAGGTGGGTAGGTGATGGGTGGGGAGAGGGATGGGGGTAGACATGGTAACTTGCTGCATGACCTTGGGAAACCACAGCAACCATCTGAGACAGGCCTCATGTTCTGGTCAAGGCTGAGGGAGGAGGGGTTCTTCCCTTGGCCAGGAACCTGCCTGGAGAGATTGGACCTTCTGGCCCAGTGACTGCATTACATTTTTGCAACCTCTGACCTCCATTCCGTCTTCCCCTTCGGATGGCCTGCCTCTCCCTGCTGACCACACCTGAGCAGCCACTGTCTGTGCGTCGAACTCAGAGGTCCACTGGCCTCCTCACCAGCTGCTGGGCGGGCATGGCTTTCGAGACCCCTGCGATGAGGAGGAGGGAGGTGCTCTGCAGGGCTTCTCAGCCTCCCGCAGACTGGAACCACGAGACCCAGGCCCACTGCAGCCTGGCTGCATCAGAATCTCAGGGGTCCAGGTCTCATAACCTCCAAAGCTCCCCAAGAGACCTGCGTGCAGCCAGGCCCGGGTGTAGCCTGCTGGAGCCCCAGAGCCTCGGGCTGGAGGAGAGCTAGCCACACACGAGCCAGGGCTGGGACAGCGGGTCTGTATGGTCAGACAGGGCCTCTGGAAGGTTCTCACATGTCATCTCCCTCTCACCCAGCCAGGAAGCCGGAGAGAAGGTCATAGACCACCGCTTAGGTCAGGCTCTGCCCAAGTGTAGCCACGACGGGGGGCTCTCATGGTGTCACACTTCTGGGGGAAAGAACCCTTTATTAGGAGATCAACACATGAGCTCGTGAATGGCCACTAGCACAGAGCCTCTGCTTGCCTGGGGTCTGGTCTGGTCTACAGAGAATCTATCAATTTTATCTAAAAGTGCATAACTATGAGGAGTGAAGCCCTGTTATCCTCGGTGGACAGAACTGTGGATAAATCTTTTTCCTTTCAATATTTTCTATAATGGCTATGTATTTTTATAAAAGAGAAAAAAAACTTGAAAGTGAACACACATCTTTAGCACAGGCCCCAGAGACGGCAGCGTGCTCTGTAAACATTAAAATCAGCAGAAATGAGAGCACTCCAGCGCTGCGGCTCCTGGGGCTGAGTCCTCACACTGTGTAGGGAAGCCTGTCACCTCACCACCATCGCCATCGGCTGGAGCTGTGCCCTGCCTCCGTGTCCCCCAGGTCAGCTGCAGCTTAAGGAGGCCAGGACATCACGAATTCTACATTGTAAGAAGACCTGCAGGATTTGTACTGCTCTGCTAAATTAAAAGAGAAGAGTGTCAGCGATGAGGAGCCCAGCTAGCATTAGGATTAAATATTTATGTCCCCGCGCGTGGGAAGCACTCCATGTAGGACTGCACACTGCCACGGGCAGAGGGACCTCCGACATCGGGCTGCCAGCCCTCAGGCACAGACACCCCAACTGAGATGCGTGTGCCAGGTTCCTGGACTCCCTCCCACTCAGGGCCACACAGGAAAGGCCAAGAACTGTGCTTACCTCTGCCATTAGAGTCCTGTCTGGTGTGTGCCTTTCGCCCTCCGTGTGCAGAGAGGAAGCAGCGTGGCCGGGGTCCTGGCCCCTGGAGTGTGGTCCACAGTGTGCGGGCCTCACCCTGATGCCCCCCGGAAGCCAGGGAGGGAAAATGGGGTGGTGGGCTGTACCTGCAGGACTGGCGGTGGGTGGAACAGTGTGGCTTCCAGGTGGGAGGCTGGCTGCCAGCCTCCTCTGTGGGAGACCAACCTCGCACATGACTAAGTTAACTCCCTTGCTGGGTGATGTGGCACCCATGCTGCTAGACTGTCCTGCTCTTCTAGGGTTCGAGGGACAGTGTCTTCATGCCTGGATGTGTCTTCCTACAGCCCCTGTTCCTACAGCTCACCTGTTCCTTTGTAATATAACCCCTTGCCCTTGGATAGAATGTTCCATGGAAGTGCCTTGTGTGTGTCCCCTTCTCTTACTGTGCCCTTGGGTGTGGCCTACCCAGGTGTCAGTCAACCTGCTGATAGTGGACATCATGAAGATACTCAGCCCCCTGAAACCTGACCCCTTGCCTCATTTGAATAGCTTCTCCTCCATAAAAGGGGTCAGCGCGTGATCTCGCTCTCTCTTCCTGTGGACCCTTAAGGTCAGAGGAGCCGTCCCAGCAACCCCAAAGAAAAAGGTATTGTGTCTCTTGTGTGGTTATTTTGTGCAACCCAGTCAGCCCAGTTTTCCTGGAGTGACCCCTGAGCCTTTTAGTAGCGAGAACAGAAACCTGGCCCTCCTCCTCCCTGTCCCACTTCCTGGCCTCCTCCTGGTGCCAGATGCTCTTCCTGGTGCACATACAGCACCCAAGCAGGATCCAGGGAGCCGGGGTGCCAGGTGAACTGGGGGAGCCTTCCTTCTGGCTGTTCCTCATGGGTCCCCATGGAGACCATCCCAGAACATGGCTTCACGGGGTGCCTGAGAATGTGGGACTTGTGTCTGGGTCTCCCCCCCCATGGATGGGTACCAGCCCTCTCCTGAAGTCACCCACTCCATGCCACACGTGCCGTGGCTGCCCTCTGACTGTGTGGCCCTCCCCTGCCCCCGCACCCTCAGCACTGGGGCCGGGTGCCAGCCCAGTGCTCTAGGCCCCACCTACTTCCCCAGCTGACCACCCACACGCAGCTCCCGTCCCTCGGTCTCCGAGCCCAGGCTGTCCCTCTCCACCTGGGAGAATTCCTCCTATTCGTCCCTCAGCGCCCCTCACGCAGGGTCCCACCTAGGTCCCCACGGAGCCTTCTCTGACTTTCCCCGAAGGGTTTGGAGGCTCCCGTGGGCCCCCAGGACAGGCCCCCAGCACCATGAGGTCACCCACTAGTGAGGCTGTGTGGCCCCGTTTCTCTCCTGGAGTCTGGAAACTTCTGGATTCTACAGACGTGCCCAGTTCACTCTGGCCCAGAGGAGAAGCTCCTCGCCCATTTCTTGAGCGGCTGAGCAATTAACACAGTCAGTTCCAGAAGCTGAACTAGGAGAGGAGACACTTTCCATCTCTCCTCCTCGCATCCCGGGGCCACCAGCCAGGGCACCAGGCTGTCTGTTTGCCGTCGCCAGCCGCCACCCTTTCCTGTATCTGCCCTGCAGTGTCTGGCTCCCAGGGTGACAACTGGGAAGCCAATTTCAGGCCAGTCTGGTCGGCATCAGTATGCAGCTGTGTGGGCTCCCGCTGCACAATTAATCAGGCCATTTGTATGCATCGCGCGGTGCCAGGCAGCAGCGGGGAGAGCAGCGCCATCTTGCCAGCATACCCAACTTCCCTCCCCACTATTTCCAAATTCAACAAGCACAAATCACTGGTCTCATTTTCCCCCAAAGTTAAACCACAAATCTCCCTGTCAGCCCCTGTGTCTGTTTAACAGGGAGGTAGAGACAGGAGGCCTCTGGGGAGCCGGAGTTGTGTCCCAGGAGGCCCCATCCCCAAGGAGACCCCAAACCCCCCTGGCACCTCCACTCCCATCAGGAGTCACCCCCAGTACCCGGTGTCTCCTGGGGCCTCCTGTTCAACTCTCTCAGAAAATGTGAATTGAGTTGCAGGGAGGACAAGTAACTGCCCCTCCCTTCCCCAGGTCAATAGGTTCCCAAACTGGCTTGAGAGCCAGCTCCCTCTTGGTAGCAGGCTACTCAGCAAACCCACTGATGTGGGGCCAAACACTCTGGGGCCCGTGTATTCCTGAAATCTCTCATTCGGGGCTCCCAGCCTGCAGTCGGGGGGCTCCCGGCCTGGCCCCCCACCTCCACCTTTCCCTCCTGGGCTGTGTGTCATCCATGACTCGTTGTCCTTAGCTGTAGGGTGGGGGCGCAGTGACAGGCCCTAGGGGGACAGGTCGGCTCTGAGGAGGGATGTAGCACAAGGTGAGCACCCGCGACAGTCCCTGCGGCCCACTCACTCCCCAGCTCTGCGCTGGCAGCTCTCGCGAGCTGTGCAGGCTAGGCGCCAGGTCCCACTGTCCTCCCTTGAGCCGGTGAGCTCCCCCTTGGTGCCAGTACTTGGCACTGGGTGCTGAAGTCACCAAGCCCAAGAAGAAGAGGCTCTGCCCGTGGAGAAGGTTGCGCTGAGCAGGAGAGAAGCAGGTGACAGCGGTATCCATGAGGTTTCCCGGGTGCCCGGGAAGGCAGGCCCCAGCTTTGCCACTGCGTCAACCTCACCAGAGTGCCCTGCAGGCCTTGCACATTTCCATCTGGTGTCCTGCACCTTGGGCGCTGGCCGACCACCCTGCCCACAGAAAGCAGAGGCAAAGTTGAGGCCCGTGTCCTTGGACCACACCCGCTGCCTCGGGCCTGTCTTTAACTGATACTGGCCTCCTCCCCATTCTACAGAGGAGGAAACCGAGGCCCAGGAGAGGGGGTCACTTGCTTGTACCCCAGATCTCACTGAAGCAGAGGCCCCAAACTGACCACAAGACCTCAGCCTCGCCCAGCATGGGGCACCGCACCAGACCTGGCCCCTGGGGTAGCCCCACTCCGGCTGTTCCCTCCAGGTTTTTGCAGTTACTCGGAGCCGAGGGCCCCACAGCCTGCAAGGCAGGACACCCTGGGCATGCCTCCCTGACCTCACCCTGGGCTTTTCTGGAAAGTTCACTGCTATTTGCCAGAGCTGTGGGCACATCAGAGGTGAGTGTGACATGGGGTCTGCTGGATTCTAGCTGTGTCCAGCTGCCACAGGGCAGGCAGAGCAGCCTCCTAGACACAGGCCTGCCATCCCGGGGGTCTTGCTGAGGTGCACATTCCTCTGAGCTTCAGACCACACTTGAGGGCAGGGCTGGGGTCCTAAGCAGACGTCAGAGGGCTGCATCCAGCTCTCCTGCCCCAGGCTCATGGCTTCATCCTCAGGGGACAACCACAGGACCTGAGTGGGGCACCTCACCGGGCTTACCACTGGCCCACCCTCAGGGTGCAGACTTGTCCCCACCTCTGCACGTTTCTATCTCGGGCATGATTTTGTCGCGCCTAGCGGTACATGAGTTCACGGCGAATATCGACACTGGATGTTCTATGTCCCCCACTAATCGTAGCGTTTGTGGCTAATGTGCAGGGAAGGGCTGCGGTGACCAAGCTGGTGGCTGGAGGGGGAGCCGGAAGCTGGTTCATGCAGAAGGGATGGACCCGGGTCCTGGTGTGGGAGGCAGGGCAGAAGGCAACCTGGACACTGTGAGGGCAGCAGGCAGGACCCGGCCTGGGACTGAGGCCTCCGGGATTCCCTCCCATTCAGAGGTCGAAGGCAGGCCTTTTACGGTGGAGGGGAGACACAGAGCACTAATTATTTTATTAAGGAGCAGGAAATGATGAATAATTCAATTTGGGGAAAGAAGTGCACTACTGATTGAATTGCTGCTTCCCGGAGCCTGACATCACCTCTCTCTAATTTCCTTTGACATTTCTGGCAGGGCATCTTGAAGAAGATTCCAGAAACATTTGATCCGCCTTCAGCCTGGGCATGCCTGACCTTCCCCGGGAGGGAGGTGGCGGGAAGGGGTGAGAGGGTGACAGAGAAGGGAGGGCTGGGAAAGGACCCCTCTCCATGGCAGCCAGGCTCCTTGCTCCAAGGGCACTGCCATGAAAACTCGCAGTGACGAACCTGGCGTGTGCCCCAGTGAGTTCCCAGCCTTGGAAAGGCCACTGTGAGTTCACAGCAGGGTCATGGCCACAGAGGTGCATCAGGCTGTCAGGTGACCACTGAAAAGTGTCCCCCTGGGACCACCAGGGTCAGGCGCCATCGAGTGACTTCCCAGATCTGACACCCAGCCACATGGTGCCATCTTCCCACCAGGCACCTTCTGGGGGACCATCTCACCCCACTGACTGCACAGCTGTGTGACATGACAGCAGCCGTGATCCCCACACCATGAGGCCTAATGTCCCATGATCTGAGCCGCCCACACACGGCATGGTAGCTGTTCAAGTCCAGAAGGTTGAGAACCGTCCATGGCAGGTCCACCCAAGGTGACTCCGACCCTCTGCTCTGGGCTTGATGCTGCGACTCGGGCTGCCTTTCAACCCCAGCAGCTCGGAAAGGAGGGGCTCCCATGCCCAAGGGCCTCAGAGTGTGCATGGGACCCTCGGGCAGAGCTGGCCAGTGCTGAGGCCTGACTGGTCAGGGGGCAGATGAGTCCCAACAGATCAGAGTCCTGAGTGCCCTGTGCCCTGGTTACTCCAGGCTGTTCCCTGCCCTGTGCTGGGGCTGGGGGCTGAGATGAGTGGACCAGGGCTCAGCAGGGCATGGGAGAGGGGCCCCAGAGACGGGTATTATGGCAAGAACTGCCCACACAGCGCGGGACTCAGTGGTCATCATCTTACGGTCTCGGGGCTGCCAGCCCTTGGCAGAGAGCATAGCTCAAGTTTGGTCACTCTTTTCCCAAGGGTGTCAGCAGCCCTCAGTCGCTGTAGCAACGCTGGGCAGTCGGCTGTCAGGAGGAGGGACCTTGGGGCTCAGGTTTGAGCTTTCAGCCCATGAATGTGCAGACAGGTGACTTTTAAGCCTCTGGGGTGTCAAGGCAGGAACCGTGACCTGGCAAAACCATTAGTGGCCGAGGAAGAAAGGGCCAGGGTCCCCACATACCCTCCAAGGGCACAGCCCAGGACCTGAAGACCCCCACCAGGCTCCCTTGGTGAGGTCCCATGCCTCCTAACAGCACCGTGGTGTGAGGACCAAGCCACCTCAGCAAGAAAGGTCCAGCAAAAATCCAAGCTTCTGCCCTGTGACCGTCCTTCTGTCCCAGGTGGAGACAGATCCTGAAGTGAGAAATGATCCCCAGTGATCCCTGGTCCTGCCAGGGACCTGTGCTTATCAAAGTTTCTATCCCCAAAGGATGCCCACAGCACCCCCCACACCCCTGTGGTGGGAGGTGCCTCTGGAGGCAGGTCTGCAGCTTGCCCAAGTCCCCCCCAGGGCGGCTCTCAGAGCCCCCAGTTTCCCCGAGCAGAAAGGAAGCCTGTCATCCACCCGGCTGGCTCACCCTGTCTCTGCACAAGGCCCGGTCACACTGGTTACAGGTTGGGTTATGGCTACCTGAAGTCCCCATGGGGAAGCCCTGACCCCGAGACCTTGGGATGGGACTGTGTGGAGACGGGGCCTTTCCAGAGGTCACCTTGGTAGAACAAGGTTATCAGAGTGATCGTCACCCCATGTGACAGTGTCCTCATTGGAGGAGGAGGAGCCCGGGACACAGACCTGCGGAGGCTGACACCTTTGTCTTGGACCCCAGCCTCAGGAGCTGTGGGAGGAGGAACTCCCGCTGCAGGGCTCTGTGACAGCTGGGCAGTCCCCACACCCACACCTCAGCCTCGCACGCGCGTGTGTTGTGAGTGAGCTCTTCCATCCCGGGGAGGCCTCGAGCGGGTCCTCTCATGGCCCATGTTACAGAAATTGGAACCAAAGCGCAGGGCAGGACAGTCCAGCGCCAGGCCCCAGAGACAGTGGCACTGGCCCTGTCCTCAGGGGACACACCTGGCCGGCCCTGGAGCCAGGTGAACAGATGGATGCACACGTGGACCAAGCCAGACTGGCCAGCACGGCGGCAGACTTTGGCGGGGAGTGGAAGGGCCCACCAGGCGGAGCCGAGGCTCAGGAAGTCGGCACCCGGAGGGCTGCCAGGCCCTCAGTGCCCCACTGAACACATGCTCCCCGCACGCTTCGGGGCTCCCCCGCCCCCTGGGAGCCGGGAGTGTGGGTGAGGTCTCCACTGCGGGAGCACAGGAGGGTGCAGGCCTGCAAGAGGGCAGCAGAGGTGACGTACCAGGGACTGACTGCAACCCGCCATCCTGGGAGGGGAGGAGGGAGGCCAGGGGCAGGGGCTGGGAGGGCCAGGAGACCCTCAGGGCGCAGGCTCCCTCCAGGCCTCGCCCTCCCCGTACTCCCCAAGGCAGAGGGATGGGAGGCTCAGGGAGGCCAGGCAGTGTGGGAGGTCACCCAGCCGTGTGGCAGGAGGGTCCCCTGACTCCAAGCCCAGCAATCTTCCTTCTGCCCAGAGGAGAGAAAGGAGACACACCCACACCGAAGACCCCTGCACCTTTAGGACCCGGGGCTATTCCTTCTCCACTGCACAGTCACCATGGCAGGAGCAGGGCCCCTGGGACAGCCCCGTCCCTGTGCTGCTGGCTCTGCTTTCACAGCTCACCATGCCTGGCCCACCATGCCCATGGACTGGACGGGGTGGTATACCCACCATGCCACGAGGGCCACCATTCAGATTCTCAGGATGAGGGTTTGTGGGGGGGTCACATGGGGGGGTCTTCCCGAGGCAGGTGTCCCGTGCTGGAACAGCCCTGGGGGGAACGTGCAGGTGCAGGCGAAACCTGGGAGCAGCTAGACCTGAGCTCGCCGCACTGGAGACCAGTGTGGGACACCTCAGGACCCCAGGGGTCAAAGCACGGTCCTTCCTCCTGCTGTCCCTCCTGGGGCCTGCACCTTGGGAAAGCAGCCTGTGTCCAGTTCCTAGGGCCCAGCAAACCCGAGACCACAGAGGAACCAGTTTAGTCAAATGAAAACTCAAAAGAAGTTGGTCCCAGTGGGGACATTTCTCTGGCCCCAGAAGAGCAGCTCTGCCATCCTGTCCCAGACAGGACATGAGCCTTGGGGTGGGGGACCACAGGCAGGTCTTGCTGGCAGCAGCAGCTGGAGGCCAGGCTCCAGGGCGCCCCAGGAGGTCCCCCGGGATGGCTCAGTGTCCCCGTCAGCTCCAGTGTGAGCAAGGCCCTGTGCAGCTCACAGGGAGGGGGCAGGAGGCACTTCCCGCAGCCACTGTCTGAGCAGCAAGCCACCTGGTCGGCAGCAGCTGCTGTCCACTCGCCACCTCGTCCTTCCTCTGGGCTCAGCTTCCTCGCCTGTGCACGGGCAGTACTCCTGCCTGCGGCCCTGCTGCCAGGAGGCAAGGACAGGCCCCAGGGGAGCGCTGGGCAGGGCTTCTGTCGGCTGCGCCAGCGTCTGAGCTGGGCGCTGCTCTGCTTCCGCTTCGCTGCCCGCATTGCCCGTTTCTCACTGAGGAAATAAAAACTCCGGGCGTAGGGCTCCTCCGAGGCCTGCAGGGAGAAGGCAGGGCTGGGGCAGGAGGGACCCAGCAGCGGGCACGCAGGGGGACCAGGGCCAGCACTAGTTCCACTGCCCCTGGAGGCAGGGCCTGGCCTTCCTCCTCCTGACGGTCAGTGGCTCATTAAAGGCCTAGGCCACGGGCTGGCCACTGAAGCGCAGCCATCCTTCCCTCACACGCACCCCTAGCTCCTGGCCTGTGTGACAGGCCTTCCCCTCCAGTGGCAGGCAAAGGGACCACAGCACAGACCCTTCTCAGCCCAGGCTGCTCGGCCCCCACTCGCTGGCCTCAGCCCTGGCTTCCCCTAAGCCTCGGCTCTTCTCGGGCTCCGCCTCAGTCTGGCTGTCTCCCTCCCCGCAGTCCCTCAGCCAGTGGGGCCTGGAACTCGCGTGCTCCTGCTTGACCTCCTCTGTGGCTCCCCACTGCCCCAGAGAAAAGCCCAGGCTCCCTGCAGGGACAGTCCAGGGTCTTCCCAGCCAGCCTGTGGTCAGCAGTGCCCCGAGTGTTCTCAGCAGTGAGACCTTGAGCATGACCTGCTGGCGCCCCCAGCACCGACATGACCTGCTGGGGTGTCAGGAACACAGGCCGTGCCCCACGTCACCACTGCGCAACTGCTGGGGGGTGGGTCTGGCAGCTGGGGATTCCTAGGACCTGGCACAGCCAGGAGTGTGGACATCTGGCAGACGTGGGGGGTCCCAGAGACACCTGCACATCCCTGGATGGGAAACTGAGGCCCCAGTAGGTACCCTCAGCACCCCATGGTAGATGTGACCAGCTGACTCGTCCCCCAGAGCTGGGTCACTTCATTCATTCACTCACTCATTCACTCACTCACTCATTCATTCACTCACTCATTCACTCACTCGTTCACTCACTCACTCACTCATTCCCTCATTCACTCACTCACACATTAACTCACTCATTCACTCACTCACTCACTCATTCCCTCATTCACTCACTCACACATTAACTCACTCATTCACTCACTCATTCACTCACTCACTCATTCACTCACTCACTCATTCACTCACTCATTCACTCACTCATCCACTCACTCAGTCATTCACTCACTCATTCCCTCATTCACTCACTCACACATTAACTCACTCATTCACTCACTCACTCACTCATTCCCTCATTCACTCACTCACACATTAACTCACTCATTCACTCACTCATTCACTCACTCATTCACTCACTCATTCACTCACTCATTCCCTCAATCACTCACTCACACATTAACTCACTCATTCACTCACTCATTCACTCACTCACTCATTCACTCACTCATTCACTCACTCATTCACTCACTCATTCACTCATTCCCTCATTCACTCACTCACACATTAACTCACTCATTCACTCACTCATTCACTCACTCACTCATTCACTCACTCACTCATTCACTCACTCATTCACTCACTCATTCACTCACTCACTCACTCAGTCATTCACTCACTCACTCACTCATTCACTCACTCATTCCCTCACTCACTCGTTTACTCGCTCACTCACTCACTTGCTCACTCACTCGCTCACTCACCCACTCTGTCATGTGCCAGGCCTCTAGGAGCTCTGGCAGGAGAGCCCTGGACAGCTGTGGCACCCTCCTGGACAGTGGGTGTGTACTGCACTGTCACACACAGAACCTATACTGCTTGGGGGCTCTGGGCTGGGGCCTCGCCCAGAATGGAGTCCCTGGGGTGCAGGCCCTGGTCACATGGAACACTCCTGAGCAAGCCACGGGAGCAGGGTCCAGACCACAGGCCTGTCCGTGCAGTCCGAGGATGCCAGGGAGTCTCAGGTGCCAGGCCAGGGCAGGAGTGGGGTTGAACTTCTTCCTCTGGCCTTCCTAATCCTCCCCAGTAACATGACCCAGAGAGCCCGCTGCCCCCAGGTAGGCCCCAAGAGCCAGAGACAGGCTGTCCTGAAGGCCCTCCCGGAAAGCCCTCCAGGCACAGAGGAGGACACTGAGGCCCAGGAGGGTTCAACTGCCTGAGAGCACACCCATCTGCAGGAGGGGGACTGGAGACACGGCAGGCCTGCCCTCTCCCGGGAGAACACCCCCCCCCCCCCCCCCCCCCCCGTTGAACAGGAAGAAGAGTTGTCCCCATGTCCCAACGCGTTCTGTTCTTTGGGAGGAAAACAAACGTTACTGAACTAATTTCCCAGATAAAGACATTCCAGATGTTTCCCCATTCCTGCCCTTCCCTGCCAGGCCCCAGAAGTCTTTCTCATGAACTTCCCTGGGAGGGACGGGCAGGGGCTCCTGGGGGACCTGGGAAGAATGGCTGGAGGAGCGTCCAGGGGAGGGGGCCTGCAGATTCCTGGAAATCAGGACTGCTGGGACCGCTCAGAACCTGTTTCCTATGACCTGCGGGCCAGCCCAGGAAGGCACCGTGGAGGAGGTCGCAGGGGAAGCCCAGCCGCAGAGATCCACGGGCCGAGGGAGCCATGAGCCTGCCCAAGCAACCAGGAGCATCTACTGAGCACCAGCTGCATCCCTACCCTGCGCCACATGCACACCGTGTGTGCACCCCTGCTCAAGGCGGCACAGGGGGAGGCCTCAGCCCGCCTCAGCAGAGACAGCCACTGGCAGCCGCCCAGGTCCACCCGCAAGTAGGAGGGCTGCGAGGCCTGAGTCCTGCCTGAATTCTGCAGAGTTGCTCTGAGGCACTGAGAGGGAGGGTAGCGGAGAGGAGGAGGGAGGAAGGAGGGGGAGGGAAGAGGAGGGCGGCAGGGGAAGGAAGGAAGCCAGCATGGGGGAGGGGGAGAGGCCAGGGTCTCCCCTGGACTGTGAGCTCTGGAAGTCCAATTTCTCTGGTCACCTCTGGCACAGGGCTCTCAGCCCAACGTGGCCACCTCTGCCGCTCAAAAGTTGAGCTCACCACCCCCACCTCCAGTTCCACCTCCAGGATGCCACACCTAGGACAGTGCACTCACCAGCTCATATGTCCCCAGACACTGGGGAAGATGTAATGGTACAAAGGTGGGGGGGACACCGTCCCTCAGAAGGGAAAGAGAAAAACTGGGTTATTCACCCAGTGAAACCCCACCTGCCAACAGGAACACGTTTTGTGAACACCGCAGCACAGAGAGCCAACCTCGGGCGCTGCACCATCCTGCACCCTGGATGCACAGGACAGGTGGCATCCAGAGTCCCTGTCACAGACACATGTGGAAAGCCATGGAAACCCGGGGGACAGGAGGGAGGCCTGCGTGCACACGAGGAAGTCAGCACTGGCGGGGGCGGGAGGAGACGCCTGGCTGTGGCGCAGCTTCTCCTCCCTCCAGAATCCAAACGCCTTTGAGGAATGTCACCCTCTGGCTAATGTGCCTGTGCGTGGGGCCAGCTGCAATGCCGCCAGGGTCAGAACCCTTGGTAACTGCAGTTCAAGTGCTCAGCAGCACCCCTAGCCGTGGGCGCCAAAACCAGGGTCCTGAGCCCACCCCTGCTGGCCGCTGAGCCTGGGGTGCCCAGCACCAGGACGGCCAAGTGAAAGGCACCATCCCAAAATGTGAAGTGACTTCTCTGCAGATTGTGTATCTACCCCTCTGAGAAAACAAAGCACTTTCTAGAATGGGCTTAAAAATCAAACAAGGAATGGGATCCACGGTGACGGTGTACGCACGGGGTCAGCAGGAGGAACGCGGTGGGCCTTGGGTTCCCTCTGTGCAATGGAGCAGCAGTGATATTGACTCCTATCCCCCCAGAAAATGGGGACTCTCACCTAGAGGGGATCAGTTAGCACAGCGCTCAGGGTGGCACAGTGACCAACAGAAGGGAGGACAAGCCACTGCAAGGTCAGTCCCATGAGCTGGAGCCTGGGGACATACAGCCATTAAGGAGCCTGTCCTGCGTGGGGGCTGTCCCCTCTGGATGCCCAAGAAAAGGGGCTCCCAGCCCAAAGCCTCAGTCTGGGCCGCTCAGCAGTTTCAAGGACTCCCACCCTAGTCTCCAGGACAGAAAGGAACCGCCCCCTGCAGGACCAGAGTGAGGGAAACTCCCCTGACTTTCCTAGAAGGTTCTGCTGCTTGTGTGTCCAGCAAGTGTCCAGACACCCCACCACACCCCACACAGCCTCTGAGCCATCCTTGGCCTCAGAACTGGGGCATCTTTCCATCTGGGACCAACAGATGGACCAAGGGACTGGCTCAGAAATTAGGCCAGTGACCTCCAGGCAGGGCACAGTCTGGCGCGCCCTGCCACCAGTGAGGATGGGTCATGGCTGAAACGCCGCCCGTCAGGAATGAGGGTGGCTTGGTGTGGGTGAGGACCAGCTGTGGCCCAGGGTGCACATCCTGGTTCCAAATCCTGGCTCCGACCTGCCTTGAGCCTCAGTGTCCCTAACTGTGACCAGGGGGCAAGGGTCGCCTCCTCAAGGGGTTGTTGGGTGGCCAGGGCTTCTCTGAATGTTCTTAGTCGTGAACTGTCCTCAGGCACTGCCTGGGCACTCTGCAGATAAGCAAGGCTCGCAGGCAGAGGCAGGTGCTGGTGCCAGGCATCAGGGGGCCGTTCCTGGCCACTAGTCACTGGCCCCAGCACCCTCTACTCTGCATCTTGGTGACCCTTCCCCAGAAGCTATCACAGATGAATGCACAACCCCTTAGGAGCTAAGGGTCCTTTTAGGACCCTCGTTTAGTAGAGAAGGCTGCTGGTAAGGTATCATGGCTTTGCTGAGCTCCTGCACGCCAGGGAGGACCAGGCCTGGCCAGCCCACGGAGACGGCCCAGCTGAGGGTAAGGGAGGCATTCGCCTGTGAGTAGCCATTATGCCCTGGGCTAATCAGTTTCCCCACAGGGAAGTGGTGCCAGCCCCGTAGCCTTGATGTCCCAAAGGTGGGACAGCCTCTCCAGGAAGGAACAGTCTTGGGGTCCTGATTGCCACCTCCCGAGGTTGTCCCAACTCTGCCTTGCGATTGCCCAGTGGACCTGCAGCCTCCCTCATCAGGGAAGCGGATGTCAGCCCAACAGGACTGCCGAGCACCACGCCGGGCCAGAGGAGGCAGCTCCGTCCCTCCCAGGCTGCCCAAAGCCACCCTGAGCAGGGTCCCCAGCATGCTGAACTGAGGGGAACCATCCCCCTCTGGCTCCCTGCATACTGACAAAGCCTCAGGACTGCCATGGGGTGAGCTGGGTCTCCCCCAAGTCCACGTACTGTAGTCCTCACCCCAGTGCCTGAGAATGGTCCCTCTGCACCCAACATACTGGTCCTGATGAAGGGGATCTGGATGAAGACCCACAGCAGGAGCCCGTGAAGACGAGGGAGAGGCTGAGCGCAAGGCCTCATCCAGCCAGGGACAAGCAGCAGGAGGCCCGGCCAGGCCCCCCTCCACCCCGGAGGGTCCAGCCTCCAGGACGAAGACCGACATTTCTGTCATTGAACAGTTACAGAAGCTCCAAGAGACAGCAGGCCACTCCAAAGGAGAGGAAGACATCTCTCCTGCAGAGGTCAAGTCCCCTCTACTCTGATGTGACACTGGAGGGACGAGGCAGTGGGGGAAACCCAGGCCACAGGGTGGACAGGTGCCTGTCCCCCACTCACCAGCAGCATTGGATGCTGAGGGTGGGTCGGGGTAAGCGCCCCTTCCCGCCTGCCCTCCTCCTCCATCCCCAGCCCTGTCTGTTGTTGGCTTGAAAGAGAATAAAAGGAAGGGAAGGGGGAGGGGAGGAAGGAGCAAGAGAAAGCACAGAAAACGGGAAAGAAACAGCCAGGCCTGGGCTCCTGGCCGAGGGTTCTCCGCTCAGCTCCTGCCAGGGGCCTCCCTGCCCTCCCCAGGGGCCCTGAGGGGTGCTTCTGAGCAGTCCAGGGGCAGCAGCTCAAACCAGGAAGAGCAGCTGGTCATTTCTGGGCCCATCTGGGGTCCCCTGCTTCACGTTTGGGCGGCGAGACTGGCCTAGGCCCACGGTGCCCCGTCAACAGTCCACCTCTCTGGCCTCCCCTCCTCTGTCTCCAGGCCCAGCTCTGCAGCCAGCCTGGGGGTCCAGCCCAGGGCTTCCCACGGCACTGACCCTGCTGGGGTCCAAGGCTGCACCCAGCACCTACTGCCACCATCAAGGGGCCCTGTACCTCTCAGAGGCCAGATTGCTCCAGCCCTGCAGGCGGCCTCCCGCAGCGCCCCCCCCCTTCCTCCTCATGCCCCCCCCAGGGCTCCTCCCTGCCAGGTCCCCCTCAAATAACACCCAGCAGGGCAGTGACAGCCACACCTGCGGGGCCTCTCTCCAGGAGGCTGTCCCACAGGCTCTGGCCCACCCTGTCCTGCCTAATCCTGCCTCCCAGCCCAGCGTTCCTTCTGCCAGAGGGATGCGGCCCCCATGCCGAAATCCCAGGCTTCCATCTCCTCCCCTCACAGCCCACTCGATGGCCTCATTCTGTGCTCCCTGCCCACACCACCTGGGTCAGGCACTGCCTCTCCCCTGGTGTCACAATGACAGCCCAACAGGTCTGCCTGCATCCCTCCTCCGCCATCTCAGGGTAGATGGGCCAGATACTGGGTGTGTCCCCAGCTCTCATGTCCCACATAAACCACCAGCCAATCCTCTCACTGCAGCCTGGACCCCAAGGCCACCACCTGCCCACAGCTGCCACTGCCCCCACAGCCTCTAATGGATCATACCATGGCCCAACAGGTCCTCCCAGCTCTCCGCTCTCCACTCTGGGCCCCGACTGATCCCCTAGAAGTACTGTCCGTCAGGCCCTCCTCTGCTCAAAACCCTAGTTCCCTCAGAGCCAGGCCAGAGTGCCCAGCATGTGGCCTTGCTAATCCTGGCTGCTGTGGCTCCTCCTGCTCTCAGTCTGCTCAAGCTACCTGTGTCCTGGCCCTTCCTATGCTCACCTACCCCAGGACCTTTGGACATTCTGGCTTCTCTTCTTGGAGGACATCCAGACACTCACCTGGCTTCCTCCCACGCTTTCTCCCCTGACACTTGCTCCTGGCTCTCCAACCCCTCACAACAGGTAGCACTTCTCTTGCTCGTCACTTTCTTCCTGATTACCACACTTATGTCTGTTGCTCAGTCTCTGCCTTTGCCCTTAGAATGTGAGTTCCAGGAGCACAGGGCTTCTGCCTGTTGTGTTCACTCAAATGTCCCCAGAACTAGGTCAGCACGCAGACACAATAGGTGCTTAATAAACAACTGTTGCGTTCTCACATGCAGACAAAGCAAAGCAAACAAGATGCGGCCTGGTGCTACCAGGATCTGCTTTTCACCAGGGCTAGAGGGACTCCGTCCACGCCTCCAGCTGCTCCCTCCATCTGGGGTGAGGCAAGGCACCTCACCTGCACTGAGCTCTGCAGCTGCTCGAGGTGTTCAGGATGGGCAGCCCGGTGGGGCCCATCCTGCTGAGACTGGCCTGCAGCCCAAACCCAGCCCCAGGGAGGCGGCCTCTGGGAAGTGCCTGCCCGTGTGTGGGAACTTGGGACATGCTGGGAGGACTCTCACCCAGCAGGAAGGAGCAGGGCCACCCAGGGCGCTGGCACGCAGGAGACGTCTCCCCAGTGGGGACCTGTGCTTTCCCTGCAGCATCCCCCAAGGTGCTGAGACCCCACTAGGAAGGGCTCTGGCTCAAGGTACCCAAGTCCTGAGTGTCAACTCCCAGGCTCCTTGGCCTCTGTGGTCTGCGATCATCATTATGTCCCTGCGGCACCCCACCACACCGGGCTTCTGCAGCTCCACAGTCAAGATGAGGTTTCCAAGCCCGGAGCTGGGGCTCTGTGGCTGGAGATCATGGTGCCCTGAGGTTGGCAAGTGGTAGGACTGAGACCCTGGGGTGGTGACTTCAAAGCCCCTGCTCTCAGGCCATAGGACTCTGGGAGCCCAGGTTCCCTTGCCCAGGGCTGGCTGTGGACAGAGGGGGCGTCACCAACAACGTTTCAGGGCCTCCACCCCACCCCCACCCCACCTGACCCTGACTTGAGGCTCAGCTGTCTCCCGCCTGGGCTCCTGGGGACCAAGGCTGGATCTTAACAGGGCACATGTTGAAGGTCAAGGTCACCAGTGCACAGACTCCACCAGTCGTGGGTAACTTTTGCTCCCCACAGACACGCTGGACCCTGAGCTCTGTGGATGTGCAGGTGAACTTACATGGACACAGGGCCTTCCCTGCAGTCGTTAGTAAGAGGAGGTGACACCCATCAGGGCTGTCCTGGAACAGTGGCTGGCGTCTCTATGAGAAGGAGGAAAGGAACAGAGAGACTTGGAGAGATGACAGCTCTGAGGACAGAGACATGGCCACCGCGAGCCACGGCCTGCCAAGGACAGGCGGCCACACCAGGAGCTGGGGAGGCAGGGAGTCCTCTCTGAGCCTGCAGGGACAGCACCGCCTGCTGACACCAATTTGGGGCTGAAACCCCAGAAGCATGAGAGAGTCCCTCTCCGCTGTGGCGAGCCCAGGCTGTGCTCCCCCAGCCGAGGACATTCCCCATCTCCTCGCACTCACTGGGCAGGCCCAGGGCTCCTGCGAGGGGCCATGGCTGGGCCTGACTGGAGGCCAGGCCTCCTTACTCTGCTGCTCCTGTGAAACCTGGAGGCCTGTTGGAGAGAAGGCCTCAGGTACAGCCTCTAAGTGACCCCAGGTGGGGGCCACGGAGTAGGAGACGCAGGAGGCCCCAGAGGAGGGAGGCCCGTCCTCATCACGGTGCTCATCCATGAGTGGTCGGACCCCCACTGCCTTTGGCCTCTGGCCATGCCACCTCCTTCCCCAAGAGCAAGGGGATCTCTGCAGGGCCCCATGCGCCAATCCCTGCGGGAGGACGGTGGCTGGGATCTGGCTTGGTGGACGGTGAGGCCCAGCTCTGATCTGGGCTCAGGGTGACAACACCTGACCTGAGAGGGGCTCACAGGTGGGCTGAACACTGGGCCCTCAGGGGAGGATACCCCCCAGGTGTGGCCCTCAGCCCCCTCAGCTCAGCAGGACCCCTCCCTCCTCCCAGCTCTGGTGGGTGGGTGCTGTCCTGCAGGAGCCCTGACCAGCTCGGGCTCCCCCAAACCCTCTCCCAGCCCTTTGCTGTGGGCCTCCAGCTCAAGCAGCCCAGACCCCCTGAAGCCAAATGAGCAGTCGACACGGCTCCCAGCCTCACCTGCACCTCCTTGCTCCCACTCGGCTGGCAGCACCACCCCAGGGCCTCTGCCCCCCAGCCTGGATGGGCGCTTTCTCCTGGACGGCCACGTCACCTCCCTGGTGGGCTGCAGTGGGTCACCATGGTCCCACCCCCACCCCATACGTAATCTCAGCCTCCTGCCTGGAGGGGGGGCCACACCTCATGCTCGCCTCCAGCCCCCATGTCCCACCTTGGCTGTCCCCAGCTCACAGCAGGGTCCTGGGAAATATGTGGAACAGGCATCTGAGTGAACCCCACCCTGGTGTCCCCAGATGGCCAGGTGGTGAAGATGAATCCCAGGCAGGGGACAGACATGTCCCCTGGAAGACCCAGGAGGGGCAAAGAGTAGGAGAGACGTCGTCTTGGGAGCAGTGGGCATGACACAGGGGCAGGGGGACAAGCAGACCACCCTGTAGAACGCATGCAGTGCAGGCCAGCATCCCACCTTCCAGGACACACATTGGACAGTCCCTCTAGGTAGGGCTGGACAGGAGACAGAGACACCTGCCTCCCCTTACACCATGAGGGGGACAGTGAATTAGTGGCTCTGTGTCCACAGGGGCTACTCTTCGCCCTTCTGCAGGCCAGGCAGGTGAGGGCTGGGCGGTGCGGCCAGCAGGGAAGGGAGGGTCTCCCCCTCGATCAGCAGCAGACCCCGGCTTAGGCTGTCTCAAGATGCTCTCTCTGGACCAAGCCACAGCATCCTCTGTGCTCTCCAGGACCAGGCTGTGGGGACAGATCTTCCCCTTCTGCTCCCCATCCCCACCCCCTGCCCCCAGGTCAGGCTACCCACAAAGCAGCCCGCACACACCCTCCCTTGATCCCATCGAAGCCATGCTCTGCTTTCCTTGGGAAGAAACAGTAAATCACATTCAGAAAACTTTTGAAATAACAGGATTTATAAGAAGCCACAATAGTTCAGCAAATGCTGCTCTGGTTAGCTGCGGCTGGGACTGAGACCAGGGCCATGAGGAGTGACAGGCACCAGCAGCACCTCTGAGTGACAGCAGCAGGTGTGACCTTGGGGGGACAGGCTCCCCACACATAAACCCCATGGCCAGCCGGACACCCAGGACTGGAGCCAGCGGCGCCAACCCGGGGGGGTGAACAGACCGTCACCCGGCCACACAGCAGGGCAGGCCCAGAAAAGTGGGCCAGCTCTGCACAGCTGCAAGGGACAGTGTGGACACATACTGGGGTGTCACATGAGAGAAACAGAACAGGAGAAAATGCTGCAGATCCCATGAAGGCAAGGTGCAAGGACAGGGGACCTTCACCCATGATGGGGACAACCAGGAAAGCCATCACTCTCACGGACGCACAGCCGGGCACCAGGGACCACTGCACACTTGACTTACACAAGTGTGTGTGCAGTGAAAATTCACTGAACTGCCCCGTTAAGATGCGTGTGATCTGTGTGTCAATCCCACCACAAAGACGGACGCTCAGACCCAGAACTCTGCTGAGCAGGCTCGGCTTTCCCCAGAGGTTAGTATTTCTGAACGTTTTTAAATACATTCTGGGTTCAGCAAATGAGTAACGCATTAAAGTTAATGGGGGTGGGGTTGTGGCTCAGTAGTAGTGCACTTGCCTTGCACGTGTGGGGCCCTGGGTTTTGTCCTCAGCACCACATAAAAAAATAGAATAAAGGTATTGTGTCCATCTACAACTAAAAAAAAAAAAAAGATAATGGGATCTTCTCATTGTTGAGCAGGAAAAGTATAAATATCGAAAGGGACACAGCTGGAATGTGCTGTGTGTGGCAGAAGTATCAGTATGAGCTCATGATCTTAGGAAGATAGGATAGGTGGGTGGGTGGGTGGATGAATGGATAGGTGGATGGGTAGGTGGGTGGGATAGGTGGTTGGGTGGGTGGGTAGATGGATGGATGGATGGGTGGACGGATGGGTGGACGGGTGGATGGGTGCATGAATGGATGGGTGGATGCATGGGTGGCAGATGTGTAGGCAGACGGGTACCTGAGTTTGTTCCAGGTGACATATGTAGATGTGTATGCACCTTATTTGTTTCTGTATCTACAGTGGTATGTTTCTGTCTTTCCACACACACGGCCCCTTCCGCCTTCCTTCTTGACCTCGTGAGTGAGCAGTCACTGTTTACCCTGCCCTGCTTGGTGAGTGCCGGAGCACTGGCAGCACCTCGGCCGTGAGCACACGGGTGTCCAGATCCTGGTCTCTAAAACCACTTTTCTTGGCAAGCAGGATGGTCCAGGAAAGCCCAAGAGGGGCCGGAACGCTGGTCCCAGGCAGTCTAGGAGGGCCGGGAATGCCAGGGCCAGGGCAAAGGGACATGATGGCTCCACAGGGCTCCCAGGGTCAGAGCTGGAACAACTCAGGAACAAAAGCCATTCCTAGTCAAGTGGAGTTGAACCTACTAAATGCAACTTAAAATCACATACACAAGACTTCAGAATAATAAAAATACAATAAAAATTCATAAGTCTTCAAGAGATGAGAAAAGAAGGAGGGAAGAGGAGAGAATAGGGAGAAGAAAATACAAATTAATAAATGTGGAAGGAAGATGGGGTAGTGAATTAGTGGATAGGAGACCTACATGGTCTCAAAATAATTTTGTTAATATGACTTATTAATTACAATAGGAAATAGTAGCTTTACAGAGGAGGAAAGGAGTAGATCCCAACCAAGGGGTCGGCAGTGACCACCCTGGGTATACCAGCATTGTGTGGCTGGCACAGGACACACTGACAAGGCCCGGGGCAGCTGGCAGGCCACCCACCAGCAGCGCACAGCCCAGATGGAGGCCCCTGGCTAGCAGCCGATGGACCCAAACCAAGGGGCCCCCGACAGTCCCTGGCCCATACTCCAGTTATAAGGGGCCAAGAAGGGCTGCAAGGGGCACCCAGAGGAGGTGACCAAGGGGACATGAGCAGAGAGCATAACCTGTGACAGGCTGGACTGCTCTGGAGATAACCTGCCACACACAATAGTGCTGGCGCCCAGGGAGCCCGGGCTGGGCTGCCTAAGTGTGTCAACAGAGCTGCCAACACAGCTCCCAACTTTACACCCGCCCTGTGATCACAGAAGACAAGGCGTGGGGAAGCAGGGGGACAAAGGACATGGACTTCACCTGCACTGCGGGCTAGGAAACCCCACCCCCCTGCAAATGTGTATGTGTGCGGCTGAGAGGACAGACAGAGGGATGGAGGGACAGACAGGCGGAGGGATGGGGAGGAGAAAGGCGGGCGGGTGGTCTATGGAGGATCAATGATGTACCTGGGGTGAGGGTACGTGTGTGGGAAGGGACACGGGCTCCTCCACTGTTTCTTCTAAATTAAAAATTGCATCAAAAGGAAACGCGGTACAGGGACATGCTTGGTTCATCCCCGCTCCTGGCGCAGAGTTCCCAAGTGCCGGGAGTCTCCCCATGGCAGGAGGTCCCCGTCCTCAAAACGTCTGAGTTCATTAACCAGCTGACTTGGCCCAGGGCCCTAACAGCCTCAGGATGGGGTTGGGGGACAGAACTCCCAGTGTTCACTGCCCTCGGGGTGCTGGAGGTCCACTCTGTTACAACCCTCGACCAGATCCAGTGAACTGTGGGAGCGGGACCCATGGAGGGGCTGTGCGGGGGGCAGGATGCCCTCGTCTGTCCCCGCCTTGCCCTCCCTGCTCCGGTGTCCTTCCTCAGCAGCTGCCTGTCAGGAGCCACGGGCCTGCCTCAGTCCCAGGAGCTGCCTCCTAGCAAATTACCAGGCTGAGAGCCCTGGAACCCTCCACTTAGAGCTGCCCTCCAGAGACGGGGCGCCCTGGGACTGCCATGGTCTGAAGTCGGGGGGGCTCTCTGTCGGAGCCTCTCCCCTCTGGGGCCTGTGAACCCTGCAGTGAGCGTCGGGCTGACTGGAGTTGCAGGCACCCAGCTGCAGGCGCGGAGGGCTGACTGTGGTGTCCAGACAACACCGCAACCCCCAAAACATACAGACGCAGGGCAATCAGAAGCCCTCCAACACTGTGGGGCCGGAACTGGCACAACCACCTGGACACCTTGTGGTGCACGCCACCCACAGCTGCAGACCCTACCCCACAGCTCTGCTCCCAGAGCCCAGTCTGGCCCATCCCTAAGACGTGCTCAGAGACCGCAGGGCAGCAGCATCCACACTAGCTGGAAACGACCCACCTGCCCATCAAAGGGGAACAGGCAAATAAACGTGACACCCAGTGGGAATTCCACCCAGGAACGAGTGTCCACGCAGCATGGCGGGCCTTCCAAAGGGAGCAACTAGTAAGCAGGCCCAAGGGACCAGGACAGGAGGACAGTCTGGCCTCTGGAAAGCCAGCCTGCATGGAAGATGCTTCAGGAAGTGACATGGGGCTGGAAGGTGAGGGAATGGAAGGTCAGGGGGCTCCCAGGCCACCACACCTTCATACCTCAGGCAGGACCTTCTGCTTGCTTCCGCCTTGTGCCTGGCCCTGGGCGGCTGTGGGCGGCCATCGGCAGGCAAGGAACGAGCCGTGGGTGTGGAAGCGCAAGGCCTGCTGGCCAGACCTCCACAGAGCCACCCAGTCCCGCTCCACCCTGTGCAGGAACTTGGGGCCACTCACCCAGCTCATGCCCTCCCTGCAGCTGAGAACCCTGTCCCACCCCTCCCTGGGGTGGTCCCCTCCCCTGGCCCCAAGGAACCAGAGCCCCTGGAAGTCATTTAAAGGGCTCAGCATGTAGGATCCCATTCCCTGGCAAGCCCTGCAGCCTGGAAGGACGACCCTGGAAGGGCTGGGCCGCATTCCTCAGGAGAGGCCACGGGGCGCCTGGGCCACCAGCCTCAGCTTCCAAGGCCTAGAACCTGAGTTGCAGGTGTCCATATGTGGGCAGGCCCACAAAACACCCAGGGAGCCCCCGTGTAGCCCCTGCCATGGGGCCCTGGCAACGGGGCCAAGCAGGAGGCTGCCCTGGAACTCTCCCCTGGGCTGTGGGCCTCAGGCCTCTGCACCTGTGTGTTCTCATGGGTGCCAATGCTCTTGCCTAACAAATATTTTGAAACCAAGGAAGAAAAAGGACACCAAGTGACACAGGTGGAAACAAGCCCTTTTGTGTTTGTGTGCTATCAGCAAGCGTATGCCTGTCCACCAGGCGCCACCCACGTGGCCTTTCACAGAGGTTTCCACAGTGAAGAGAACAGCTGGGCTCTGGATCGCACAGGCTAGAGCTTCCCGCAGGCACTGTGCGGCCAGTGGGCTGCAGAGCCGAGGCCACAGACCAACCCTGAACATCTAAACCACCTTCCAGCCACGGGGTGAGCACCCTGTAACCCTGCATCTCAGGAAGCTGAGGCAGGAGGCTTGCAAGTTTGAGGTCAGCCTCAGCAACTCAGGGAGGCTCTGTCTCCAGATAAAAATAAAAATAAAAAGGGCTAGGGATGTAGTGCAGTGGTAACCCCCCCTGGGTTCAATCCCCAGTGCCAAAAACAAAACCCAGACCAAGTGTCCTACCAGAGCCCAGTTAGAAAGCAATGGGGGTGGGGGACGCGTTCCCTGTCCTCTGGAAACAGGACAGATGCCTTTCCATCCCCTGGTCTCCCTGCAGGAGGAGGCCCAGGCCACCCAGCAAGTCACACATACCTTGTGTATGTGATGGGGGGAGGGGAGGGCGTTCCAGAAGCTGCCAGGCCTGAAGAGGGCGGGGCCAGGAAGGCACCTGGAGGCAGGCCTCACTAAACAGGAGTGGGCTCTGAACACCTGCAGGGAGGAGGAGGCAGAGGCCAGCTGACAGGGCGGCAGGGTGGGGCTGTGAGTCAGGCTGCAGGAGGGGCCGGAGGCGGGTTTATAGCAGTTGGCCAGCAGACCAACCCTGAACATCTAAACCACCTCCCAGCCTCATCTAAACCTCCCCTGCGCCTGCTCAGGGACAGGCCAGAGAGCCGGGTTTATAGCAGCCAGGCAGCCAGGAGCACCGGAACGCCAGTCACTGGGCAGCATGCTGTGTGCCCTGCTTCTCCTGTCCAGCCTCCTGGGGCCCACCATGGCTGGCCCCATCTCAGGCCCCCAGGACTGTGCCAAGGGACCCGAGGTATGGTGTCGTGATCTGCAGGCAGCTGCCAGGTGCGGGGCTCTGGGGCACTGCCAAACAGCTGTCTGGAGCAAGCCCACCACCAAGTCCCTGCCCTGTGATGTGTGCCAAGAAGTGGTGGCTGCTGCTGGCAACGGGCTGAACCCGGACGCCACTGAGTCCGACGTCCTGGCCTCAATGATGAAGACCTGTGAGTGGCTTCCCAGCCAGGAGTCCTCAGCCTCATGCAAAGGGATGGTGGACGCCCACAGCACGGTCATCCTGAGCATGATCAGCAGAGACCCGGGCAGCTCTGCAGCCCAGGTGTGTACTGCGCTCACCCTCTGTGAGCCGCTGCAGAGGCACCTGGCTGCCCCAGGGGGACCAGGGGGACCACTCTCCCAGGAGGACACCTCCCAGGCAGTGGCCCCATTCATGGCCAACGGGGCCCTCAGCTTCCACCCTCCACAGAAACCTGGGGGTGCTGTGTGCCAAGAGTGTGTCCGGCTGGTCTCCCAGCTCCAGGATGCTCAGAGGTCCAACTTGACCTTGGCAGGGATGAACGTCCAGGGGCAGTGTGACTCCCTGGAGCCTGGCCTGGCTCTCCTCTGCAAGAGCTACATCTACCAGCTCTTTGTCCCTGCAGAGCAGACTCTGAGACTTCTCCCACCACAAGGGGTCTGCAGGAAGGGTGGCTTCTGTGAGGAGCCTGCCCGCCAGGTGGCTCAAGTAGCTGCTGTGGACGGGGTCCCCTCCCTGGAACTGGGGCTGCCGAGGAGGAACGAGGTCCAGATGAAGTCAGGCCTGACCTGCGAGGTGTGCCTGGATGTGATCCAGAAGCTGGACCAGTGGCTGGTGACCAACAGCACCGAGGCCATGATCAGCCAGGCCCTGGAGCGAGTGTGCTCCCTGATGCCCGCCTCCATCCTCCAGGAGTGCATCACCTTGGTGGACACCTACAGCCCCTCCTTGGTGCAGATGGTGAGCAGAGTCACCCCAGAAAGAGTGTGCAAGACCATCCGGCTCTGTAGCAGCCGCAGGCAGGCCAGGGCCGTCTCGGGGGCCCATGCTAAGGAGCCGTCCCTGCTGCTGAACGAGGATGGTCAGGGCAGCTTCTGCAATGGGTGCAAAAGGCTGCTGGGTGTGTCTTCCCAAAACCTGGAGCTCAAGAGCACCAAGCGGGACATCCTGAAAGCCTTCAAGGGCGGCTGCCACATCCTGCCCCTGCCCTACATGGTGCAGTGCAGCCGCTTCGTCACCGAATACGAGCCAGTGCTGATCGAGAGCCTCAAGGAGATGATGGACCCTGAGGCTGTGTGCAGGAAGATGGGGGCCTGCCACGCCTCCAGGGTCCCACTGATGGGCACCGACCAGTGCGTCCTGGGCCCCAGCTTCTGGTGCAGCAGCCCGGAGGCCGCCGAGCTGTGCAACGCTGTAAGCCATTGCCAGCGCCTCGTGTGGAAAGAAACATCCTTCCACAGCAGGGAGCACCCGTGACCGTGGCTGCCAGAGCCCAAGAGCCTGTGACTGCTGGCCCCGGAGGCTTCTGCATCCCACAGGGACCCCAGGAGGTGGGTGCTGTCCCCATCTCCATTTCACAGATGAAAAACTGAGGCTCTGAGGAGGGGGCTGGGAGGGGCAGGCTGAAAGACGAAGCCAGATATTGGTATCCCCGGGTCTCTGCCATGTGACTTAGTGCACAGGACAAAGTGCACCACCCAGCCAAGGCTGCCCTTGGGCGCCAAGCCGAGAAGCGCAGCAGGGGTTGTGGATGCCCCTCGAGCCCCAGGAGCCACGGCGGAGGTGGAGGGATGGTGGTGGGCTCGCTAGTCAGACTGGGCCTCCCGGGCAGAGCTCAGTGTGGGGACTGGGTCTCAGCCAGGCTACGTGGCTCGCCCAGCCACAGCTCAACCTGAGGTCGCTGGGGTGGTCCCCCAGGGACCTGTGAGGTGCCAGCATCTCTGCACTCCCTGGGGGGTGCCTGGACCCAGAGCCATCCTTCCAATGTCTCCACCCACCTCGGGACCCTGTCCTCTCACTCTGAGCTCAGCCTCCCTGGGGCTGGGCAGAAGTCTTGGGTGTGCTCAACATGGAGAGAGCAATGCATGCTGGGTAGAGCCCAGGAATAGCCCCTGTAGGTTCGGGGTGGCTGTGGGAGGACGCCCTCCCGGAGCCTCAGTCTTCAGATCTGTAGATTGGGGTGGCCACACCTGCCTCACAGGATACTGAGACAATTCCAGGAGATGTCCTCAAGCCCCTTCCCAGAGGCCGGCCCCACAGGTTTGCGGGGACCAGCTAAACCTGTCAGGGGCCAGTGGGATCCTGGGGAAGTGGCTGTGCAGATGCTTTATAAACTGGGAGCATTCTCCAAATGCGGTCTGCGGGCTTGGTCTTGTTGGTGGTGCCGGGCAGAACGCAGGGCCTGGCCCAGCGGGCAGTTGCTCTAGCACTGAGCTGTGCTCCAGCCCGGGTCTGCTGCTTCAGTTCCCGCGAGAGGCGTGGCCCCTGGGCTGCAAGGCCCCTCCTCCTCAGCTTTGCCAGGTGTCCCTCCAGCAGGAGTGTCTCCCCCAGGCTCAGCCTGCTCAGGCCCCGCTGCAGTACCCTCCCCCGGTGAGGTCTCCCCGGGAGAACGGGGCATGACACCTGCTCTGTCCTCAAGCCCCACGCAGGGCCATGTGCAGTAGGTGTTCAAACATCCGGGGCCCACACAGGAGTAGAAGTGGCCACTCCCCATGCAGCCTGGGTCAGGGAGGCCACTCGGATGAACTTGCTCCAACCAGAGTGCTGGCCCAGCATGAGCGGGTGGACCCTCCTGAGAGGCCAAGGTTAGGCGACCATCTCCGGCCCAGGCCATGGCTCCAGGGACATAGGCACGGCTGGCCAGAATTTCTGGGCTCCTCCACCCTGGCCGCTGTTGGCTGGGCGAGCCTGGGCACACCAGGTGGCCCCGGAAGGTGATCATGCTTGGGAAGCGGCCTGTGTCAGGCTGAAAACACAGGCACCTGACGTCACCGACACACTGTCCCCGTCCTGCAGCCCACCATCTCCCCAGGCTCTCTGCTGGCGTGTGTCCCCACCAGACCTGCCCCTCTGGGACAGGCCAAGCCTGTGCCTCTATTCTAGCCTGGGACCCTGGCTGACATTCGTGGTGACATGTCACGGCTTCCTGACCTGATGCTTCCCTAGAGACATGGCCAGCCACACAGGGCAGCCAGAGGCAGGCACAGGGAAAAACCACGACCTGGGTGACCATCTAGTCGGTGGGCAGTCAGGGCAGGGTCTCTCCTGCCCTTTCCTCTGGCCTCCCCCCTGGGCCTGGGTGCCTGCTGACCAAGTGTGTCCCCACAGGTCCTTGTCCACAATGAGCGTGTCATGGTGCCCAGTTGGCAACAATTCTACAGGGCCACGCCCACCCAGGGCTGGCCGGGACCTGGGTCCTGAGCACCCACAGGTCCCATTCCAGGCACAGGGGCCCACTTAATGTCCTTACTCTCCTATCTTCCTTTGTCCCACACCAAGGCCAAAGAGATCCAGGGTGGCATCTGGCTCAGTCCCTGTGACCTCACTCAGCTCAAAGCCAAGGCCCCCACCTCTGGCTGCACTGCCTGCCGGGGACCCCCTGGGCCTGGCTCCAGGTCCCTCTGCTGCCCCACCCCCTGCAGAGCCTCCTCAGCTGGGCCCTCGGGAGGCACTCTGGATGCCCAGACCCCCGTCACTCCTGCCCCTGCCTTCCTGTCCAGCCCTCAACACCTAGGACACTGTTGATGTGCCCCCAACTCTCCCCCAAGCTTGTCCTGCAGGAGGGGAGGGATTGTTCCAAGGTCCCTGCCATACTCCCGTCACCTAGAGCAGAGCTGGCTCAGAACAGGGACCAGGACAAGGAGAAGTACCAAGCCCTGCCACTTCAGAATGTTTTAGACAGAAACCTCCCCCTGGTCTGTCCTGAAGGGCACAGACGGCAGCACCAGGTGCCACCCAGAGCTGTGTGCTGTGGGGAGCTGCTCTGGGGGGGCCTCCAGGTATGAAGACCCCCATAGACAAAACAAATCAGTCCCACCTGGCTCCAGTGACCTTCCCGGGGATGCTGTGCAAACCAAGGGCACGCTCCTCCGTCTGCAGCAGGCCGGGTGTGCCAGGGACCCCGAAGCAGACCTCAACGCGAGGGTCCTGCCCCTCTCCAGCAGTGACCCAGCCCGTCCGTCCCACCCCCATGGTGGTCAGCGGTCAAAGGCAGCTCCTGTGGGGTCCCTGGATCACGGGCACACCTCCAGCTCCTCGCCCTCCCCACATGGTCCCCTCTTGTCCTGACTGCCTTACCCCATTCCTAATGAAGCCCAGAGTGGGGTGGGGGCCAGGAGACCAGATCCCTGGCTTGAGTGTCCAGTCTCCAACTCTCGGTGTTCAGAGGGCCTCCACACCTGCATTTGATATGGTGCCGAGGACACAGGGAATCCAGCCTTGAGGACTGCGCTCCTGGACCCCAGGACCCAGGTGCCCTGGACAGCCCACGCACAGCTGTCCTGGGAGTCCATCTGCACCCTGAGGCTGAAGGGGCGTCCCTTTGGGCCAGAACTGGAGGGGTAGGCGGCTCCTGTGTCTCTCGGGGCCTCTCCTCTTCCCCCCTGCTTGAGATGGGGAGAAGGGATCTGCTCTTCTCTGATCAAAGCCTCCCTCCTGGAAGTAGCACGGCACATGTGGACGACGCAGGGCCTAATGACAGCCCGGGAGCCGCCCTCAGAACCGGCAGGCTCCTGGGAAGGTGCCTTCGGAGCCGGGCTGGAGCCGGGTGGTCCCCTGGCGGCAAGGCCACAAACCCCTGCAGGTTCTCCCCCGGCTCAGGGCTGCCACTGCCCCATGTCCTCCAGAGTGTGGGGAAGAGCAGCCTCCACCCAGGGCCCCCCAGGAGAGCGCCGCCTGCGGGCGGCCACGCCTCCCTCGCTCCCCGCTCCCACTCCCGTGGAGCACCGCGGCCACAGGAGCCCTCCAAGGTGTTCTTGGGGGGAACTAGGCCAACAAATGACAAGCCCTGGTGGCTGAAACCTCAGCACCACATTCTGTCCCTCCTGAGGCCCATGGGGAGGGAGCCTGCATGCCTCATGGACGCCTGGCCCTGGGTCCCCCCAGGACTGGCTCACGATCCTCAGGGACCTGTTTCCCTCCCAGATTAGACTGGACCAGACAGGCCCAGAACTTGCACACTGCCAGAACCGGGCCCCCCCTGTGGCCGGTCCCAGCCCCAGCCCCGTGGCCTGCAAGAATGCCAGCCAGGCTGTCCCTCCCGATTTCTCCAGCAAGGTCAGAACCCCAGGCTGCTGCCATGCGCGAGTCTTCGCGATTCCTGAACACTGACGGTCTCATGAGTTATCTTGAGTCCTCTGCTGGCCAGGCCAAACCTGTCTGAAGACCAGGCTGGGGCCCCCTCGAGCCAGAGAGAGCCCTGTTGTGAGAGGACGGCCATGGCCTGGCCTCCTGACAAGGACGTGGCCGTCCCGAAGCCTTGATGCTTCTTCCTGAAGCCACGACCCACCCAGGGAAGGGACCCGAGTCACTGTGGAGCTGATTCCCAACCTGGGGTGGGGGGCCGTCACTAGAACTGGAAATGACTCCCACTGGGCGCCATTGCAAACTAGAGGGGAAGCCCCCACTCCCACCCCTCGAGCTGATGTTCCCAAGGACACGAGGGGCCAGAAGCCACAAACAGCAGGGAGACAGGCTCTTCCATGGTGGACCCCACACAACCCTTCATCTGGGATCTCAAGAGGGAAGCCCATGGAGACAGGAAGTCAGGCCATCCCTGGGGGACTCCAGAGCCAACAGTCACCCCATGGCAATCAGGGGACAGGGTTCTGGGACACAACTCAACTGAAACTCCGGATCTCCTGCATGACAGCACTGTCCCAAATGTCACAATCTGGAACATGAAGGAATGAGGACAGCCCTAGGGAGGTGGCCTGGGCACCAGCACCCCTGGAAGAGGCACACCCAGGTCCCTGAGCTGGGCTCATGGGTGGCGCCAGGCCGTGGGAGGCCAGAGCCAGGTCCCCACCCAGAGCAGCACCCACGCCAGCACCGGGAGCCGAGGTGGGGGGCATAGAGCACCATAGAGGCCGTGGGGTCGGGGTCCCTCACACTCCCCGTGGCTGGTGGGAGCCTGTCTGTGGTGACAGCCGGTGGGCAGATGTGTGGGGCTCAGGCATGCAGAATGCCCAGGGCTGGCAGGGACAACCAAGCCATTGTGTCCTCTGCCAAGACCCTCCTGAGAGGAGCCTCACCCGCACAGGGGCTCTGGGTAGAAGAGCTGCTGGAGCGCCCTGCCACCGAGCAGAGGTGGGTACCGTGCACCAGGAGGTGGGACCAGCAGGAGGGGCTGCAACCAGTGCGCAAGGCGACTGTGGGCAGACTGCTAGACCACTCCAGCCGTGGTCTCCTCTCCCAGAGCAGAGGACTGGGTCAGCTGGGCTGCACAGCTGATCCCAGCTCAGACCGAGCTCCCAGGCCCCTGCCCACAGACACCTACACCAAGGGCTGTCTGCAGGCAGAGGAGCAGAGGCCAGAGGGAGCCTAGAACTCTTGGAAATGAGCAGTAACGGGACGGAGCCCCAGGGCCAGGCAGGGCCTGTGCTCCCGAGCCTGCTCCTCACGCAGAGCCAGGGAAAGTGTGGGGGCGGGGGTGGCAGGCCAGGGGCCCAGAGCTCCAGCAAAAGCTGGCCGCATCCCACCTGCCCTTCAGGGTCAGAGGCAGCTCCCCTGCTCCCCCAGCCTCTGTCCCCAGACCCACAGAGTGCCAGGAGGCCACAGAACCTCAGGATCAGTGCATCCAGGGTCAGTAGCTTGAAACTGGCCATGGTGAGGGAATCTTCACCATGGGAATTGGAACACCACCAAACAGGGCTGCGCGGTCTTCACCAGCACACATCCACCTGAAGCCCAGGAGAGACGGGCACCCAGAGAGCGCCAGCAGCAGCCTGGCCTCCCTAGGACTGACTGGTGCCAGGGGAGACGGGGCCTCCAGCCACAGGCCAGCATCTCAGACAGGTCCTAGAAAGCGTCCACCTCTGCCCTCCACTCCAGGGGAGGGCCTACCACGTACCAGTGTCATGCTGGGCACTGGGAGCTGCATCAACAGATGAGGACGTTGAAGCCTGCCACCTAATGGGGCAGGGCTGACGAGCCACATGTAAGGACACAATACAGAGGACGATGTTTGAAAAGGAGAACTTCATTAAAATAATATCATGGGAAATGCATTTAAAGAGAAAAGCACGTGTGGAATGGCATCCTAAACAGGGTAGATAGGGAGGTGGCCCGGGAGGTGACATTCAGCTGGAACCTGGCGAGGCAGGGCAGACATCCCCGGAGAGGCTGGGTGGGGTGACGGCTGGGAGATGGGGTGCCAAAGAGGCTGGGGGCTGGAGTGAGAACTAGGCCCTGGAGAACCAGCGGGGTAGTGGGTGGGGATACCTTGGGGTGCATTGAGGGGGCCCCGGGACCCCAATGTGGAGGAAGTCATGGGTCAGTTAGGAGCTGATCAGCACTGGACCTCCCTCTCTGAACGCTCACTTGGGAGGCTGGGTGGCCCCTTGGGGAGACCATGTGCAGGTGTCCAGGTAGGAGGTGCTGAAGCTGGGCCAGCAGGTGCCAGGAGACAGAGACAAGGGTACCGGTTCCGAATGTCCAGGAGAAGAACCACCAGGGCTTGCTGATGGCCGAGATGGGGGAAGGATTTGGGTCTAAAAAATGGCAGGATGACCTGGCCCAGGCCAAACATGCAAGTGGACCAGAGGACAGGGACCCCGTGCTCACCCAGCTCTCCTCTCTCAGCTCTGTCCTGCATGGCCAGTGGCCTTGAGCCTGGTATAGACCCAGCCCAAGCAGGCCGGCTGGTCCACAGGTTCCCCTCCATTGGCAGCCATGCCTGGCCCATGACAGTCCACCTTTAGAGGAAGGCTAGAGTGGGAAGGAAGGCCCAGCCACAGGTCTACAGGGCAGGCATGGGGGGACGCCGGGCCTCACAATGAGGCGAGAGGACAGGGACAGCAGCGGGGAAGGAGGTCAACTAGTCAGGTTCCGCAGGTCGGAGCAGTCCCACAGTGGCTAGGCAGGGGTGAGGGATCATGCCCTCTGGTGCACTCTTCCCCAAACTGTGAGGCTGGAGGAGGGAGAGCCTCCAAGGTGGCACAGATGAGGCTGGACTCCATCTGCTCTGGGTTCAACTCGTCTTCCAAAGTCCTGGGTGTTGAGGCCAGGAGAGCGGGGTCTCCAGGATGATTAGAGGGTTCACAAGAAGCACAGAGGCCTGAGCTGGCAGCTCACTGTCTCACCACGCGCTGCCTCTGTGCTGGGGCTCTGGATGGGGCAGCACCAGGCCTCACCACATGCTGAGCCTATGTAGCCTATGCAGCCTCCAGATCACTGGGGCTGTTTGTTACAGCAGATGGCACACCCTGACTAGCTGAGCCTGCCACGTCAGGATCTCACTTCCATCCATGTTTACCAGGAACCCAGCATGTCCCTGGACCAGTGCAGAGAGGGCTGCTCGCCTGAGAAGGACTTGCCAATGTGAAATTCAGGGGACACCCAGAAGAAGGTGGACTCAGAAAGCCAGTGACTGGAGAAAAGCTCAACCAGCTTCCTCAGAAAGAGATCCACACACTCCTGAGCAGGGGCTCTCACTGCAAAAGCTTGCAAACCTGCCTCAACCAGAGAGCCAGAGGCCAGGAGAGCTCTCTGTAAAGGGAAACCCCAGGAGTCAGGCAAGGGCACCCAAGGCATGGGCCAGATTCAATACAGGGTCCTCTGCATGGTCTCAGAGGCCACCCAGTCCCTAGCACCGGGATCCCTGACCCTCTTTCCAACAAGGCTGCTGGCAGCTCCAGTGCCCATGGCCAGCCAGGCCCACGAGGGACCTCCTCTTGGTAGAAAGACCTTCCCTGGACAGAGTCCCAGATCCTCACTCTGCCCTCTGGACCCACAGCACTGCCTGCCTCCTGACCCCCAGGACATGGCTTGGAATCTGGGAGACAGTGTCACACCTCCCCAGACCTTCCCTGCTCCAGACCACGCCCCAGTGGGCAGAAACAGCCAGTTAGTCCCTTCCTCGTACCTACATCCTAGGCAGAGATCCTCCCTCCAAGGCCAATTGCCCAAGGTCACTCATAAGTGGAACACAGGCTGCTCTGAGCCTTGCTGTGGTCCATGAAACGTTTAGCAGTGATGTTAGGTAAGTCCTGAGCCTGGGCCTTGAGGCCTGTGCACTCTGCTTCTCGAGTCTCTGCCCAGGTGCCATGTGCATGAACCCAGGCTAACCTGCCGGAGGGTAACAGACGCATTGCCAATTAACCCTGCTCCCTCAAGCAGCTGCCAACCAAGCCTAGAAGCAGAGAGATAATGACTGCTGGCCAGACATGTGACTGAGCCCATAAGAACAGAAGAGCCACCCCGCTGAGCCCAACCCATACTGTCCACCTTCAGAACTATGAGCTAACTATTCAGTTATTGTCTTCAGCCACCAGTTTTGAGGGTCATTTGTTATGCAACAGAAGCTAGCTGATACATCCCCATGGCTGCTCCTTGTACGATTTCTCCCACAGAGGCCACCACTTCCAGCTCCCTGATTTCTAAGCTAGACTTTGTAAGACACAATGCCATTTTTATAAGGTTCTCCATGATGTGGGGACAAAGAGCTCTGGGACCAACACAGTTCTGCCTCTGCCATGCCCCACCTCTACTCAGTATCCCACCTGCCTCAGGTTTTTTAACTGTTGTGCACTCTGCCTGCTGGCTACTTTGAGTTCATCCTGCAGTCTGGGTAGGATCCACTTCCGCCAGCTTCTCCAGGCTCACCCTGGGCTCACCCTGGGCCCGCCCTGCTGCCCCCCATGGCACATTGTCCATGAGGGAAGCCGTGCTGCTTCAGGGCTTCCCTGGCCACTTGCCTGCCTCCCTGCAAGTGTGTCAGTCACCAAGGCAGAGGCCACATAGGTCATTCAACACTCCAGAGCCTGGGTGCCCCTGGAGTGCACTAAGCACTCAGAGAAAAGGAGGGAAAGGGGGGCACCCATGTTTTTGATGGGGAGACCTCCCCACCAATGGCACTCGAGCCAGCAGAGCCATTGGTACCTGTGCTGTACCTGACTACAAAACCAGCCACAAAGCTCAGCTTCCTCCAGGTCCTTCTAACACTCCTCTCCACATTCCTGTGTCTCCCAAGCTAGCCACTGACGAAGCCTTAGGCACCAAAGTCCCCTCCTGACCACACCCAGGGGAGGGGAAAAGGCAAGCCACCTCTCTGGACCCTCCATGAGCTGTGTCTGGTGGAGGGCAGTGACCACAGGAAGAGATGGGGCCAGTAGGATTGAGAGTGGAATGGAGGTTAAGGGCCACACCCAGGAAGAGTGAGTCCCACAATCACTGAGAACTTGGCTGCTGATGCCCTCTCAGCAGGCCACCAGAGGGGGGACACAAGCCTAGACAAAGCAAGCAATTGCCCAAGGTCACTCATAAGTAGCAGAGCTGGGACATCTGGAATAGGGTGCCAAAGTTCTCCCAAGTAATAATGAGTATTATTAGCTTTTATCCCCAAACCAAAAATAAATAAATAAGTAACATTTGTAGCATAGTAAAGATGGCTGTGGAAACCTCACCCCCAGGCACCACACAGTCCCTTCAGCTCCCGCTTTGTAGCTTGGAAAGCAGGGCCCAGGCACCCAGGGGCTGTTCCCAGCTCCAGATGATGGATAGCACTGTAGCACCCAGAGCCAGCACCCACCTCTGATGCTACCCGGCTGCTGCTCCATCTTGGAGGGTGGGCGCCTGCAAACTGGTTTATGGCTCATCCTTCAAAGCACACTCAAGCGAGCTTTATTACATAATAGAAAACAAAGTCCGTGTTCTCACACATTCCCCACTCAGGGACTTGTTTTAAAATGCAATAAATCTGCAGGACAGAGTGTGACTCCGATGCATGGGGCAGCAGATTTCAGTCTGCAGACCACAGACAGAAGTCCGTGTGCACGTGGGTTTGCACGTGTGCACGAGTGTGCAGGATATAAATGGTGGAGACTGTCACACGCGGGATGCTGTCCCAGCCCGGCTCCTCTGGGGAGCACAAGGTAGAAGACTTGGCACTCACTGCGTATGGAGGGGTGAGTGGTGAGGCTCTGGGGCCCCGGCATCTTCTCAAAGGCCACTTACACTCTGCCAGATGCCTAAGCCCTCACTGTCCACTCCAAATGCTGTCACCCGGTGTGTTCATCCTTGTCCCCTGGTCAGTCTTTCACTTGACACAGCCTCCTGCTGCCATCTCTGGAGCTTTCGTGCCTCTCTGCACAACCACATAATGTCCCCACAAGTCCACCTCCTAACGTTGGAGCCTGCATGTATGTTCTCTGACGTTGCAGATGTGACAGGTTCAGGACTTTGGGATGGGAGATCGCCTGGACTGTGCGGGGTCCTCTAAAAGGGCGAGCATTTTTGGCTCTGGTCCAAGCATGAGATGCACAGCAAAGAAGGGTCAGAGGTGGGGCCGGGGCTGCTCTGAGGACAGAGGGAGGATCATGAGCCAAGGGAGGCGGCAGCTGCACTGCAGCCTCAGAAGCTGGAAAGGGGAAGGAAAGAGATGGCCCAGAGCTCAGGAAAGGAATGCAGGCCTGTTGACATCTTGATCTTAGCCCTGTGAGAGCCAGCTGGACTTCTGACCTCCAGAGTGTAGATCAGGCAGGGCGTCGCTTGGAGCACGGAGTTGTGGGTGATTTATTACAAGCATTAGAAAACTAATCACCCTGTGAGTCAGCCTGGCTCTGGGGCCTCCCAAACATGGGCCACCCCCAGCATCTGTGCCACTGACCCCCAGCTCCCTCCTGCTTCCCCACGGCACCACACACAATGTGGGCGCCATCTTGGATTCTGTTTTCTGGGGACACTGGAGCACGGCTCCTGGGTTCTCTTCATCCTGAGTCTTGATGGCTCCAGCAGTCCCTGGCACTTTGCAGGACCCTGGAATGCAGCTGCAAATGGCTGGGCCTTGGGGTGTTCAGGGTCAGAGACCTGCGGCCATTACTGAGATTTATAGAACAACAAATGTATCCTGGCCTCTCCTCTTCAGGTCTTTTTTTAGCAGAAGATAAACCCACCCGAGGAAGGGAGGCAGTCTCACATTTATCTTCTTTCTTCTTGCCTAAATGGCCCTTTAATTTCTCCGTTCCCCAGGAACATCAATCACAGCCTCAGAGACAAACCTCCACACACTCAAGCACACATTGGAATCCCAATGCCCTGAAATCCAATCGGCAGGAGAGAGAGCCCACCCTCAGGAATTTATCCTAGGAAAATAATCAGAGCCAAAGGAGTAGCGCACACACAAGGACACTCGCCAGGAATTCCTTCTACATCTTCACATCAGTGAACATTGAAAATGACTCGGATGTCTGAAAACGAGGACTTGGTTAAATAAATAATACCTCCTTCAGAGGAGGCATATCATGCAGCCATTAAAAATAGCAGTTGTGAAACTATGTCGGCACATAAGAAAATGTTTGATACATAATTCTGTTGGGATTCAAAATTGGTAAAACATGTATAAATTTGCATCTTAAAAAGACTAGTGAGAATGTTCATCTCCGATATTAATAGTTTGAATCTCATGAGTTGGGGTTAACACAGGCCTTGCTTTTATGCCTCATCTATTTTATAGCTTCCAAAATTCCTAGGGTGACCACAAATCTCAGTATTTAAAAGGAAAATATTTTCTGAGGGAGAATTTTCTAGAGAGGAATTTGCCAACCCCCACATCAAGAACCTCTTCACAGGGGCTTGTGGTGTACTCAGAGACCCCTTAGGAGGAACGGGAAGCCTCGCACCCAGATCCACGGTGGCGCTTTGAGGATGGCCTTCAGCTCAGCCAGCCCCACACCCCTGTCAGTGCAGAGCTTCTGTCACGCTCAGGGACAGGAAGAACACGTCTTAAGAAGCAGCGATGCCTCTGATGGAAGGGACATGCAGGAGGTGGTCACCGAGGCCCTGGGGGTCCCGGAGGAGGGGTCTAACCCTCAGGATGGGATACGGGGAACCTGGAAGGTGAACAGAGACTGAGGGAGGTCCCTGGCCCAGCAGGGACAGGTGACGGGTAATGTGACAACTCCAGAGGAGAGCCAGCCTTCGTCCACAGCCACCCTCCCACCGCCCGTCGCCCACTTCTCAGAATCATCATAGATGAGCACGTGGGCCAGGGAGCCGGCCAGGGTGCCGGCCAGGGGCCCAGCATGTGTGGGCCAGCCCGCGATCTGGGCTGTCCTCCTGGCAGGGAGAGAAGCCAGATTCCCAGCAAACTGTCCCAACGCTCCGTCTTAAAGGAACCTTCTTCCTGGGGCAGGGCCACCAGGTCTTCAGAGGCAGCTCCCAGGGCAGGTTCCGCAGCAGAAGTCAAATGCAGTCCTAACCAGAGCAGGGAAGGGCAGCCCCCGAGGCCAACTGCCGCACTTCTAGAGTGCAGTCTAGGATTAGAGAAGATTTTTGGCACCTGCTGCATAGATTTGACAGGGCTTAGCAGGATGAGCGCTAGGGAGGCTGGGGATCAGCTGGCTGGGAGCAGACCCAAAAGACCACCTTGGATGCAGCAGCAAGGGAGGCCCTGGCTAGGGAGAGCTACTCAGGAAGCCTCCCTGACCGCCCTTCTCAACTCTGGCAGAGAGGGGACAGACATGTGTCCCTGGTTCTCTCAGCCTCATGATGGTGTGGGTGACAAGACATTATTAAGGGCGTTTCCTCATCTGTCCTCACCACTCAACTCCTGAGTCTTGGATGTCAGAGCCTGAATGGGTAGACTGATGGATGATGGACAGATGATGGACAGATGGATGGATGATGGACAGGTGATGGGTGGGTGGATGGGTGGGTGGATGGACGGGTGGATGGATGGATGGATGGACGGATGGATGATGGACAGATGATGGACAGATGGATGGATGATGGACAGGTGATGGGTGGGTGGATGGGTGGGTGGATGGACGGGTGGATGGATGGATGGATGGACGGATGGATGATGGACAGATGATGGACAGATGGATGGATGATGGACAGGTGATGGGTGGGTGGATGGGTGGGTGGATGGATGGGTGGATGGATGGATGGATGGATGGATGATGGACAGATGATTGGCAGATGGATGGATGATGGACAGGTGATGGGTGGGTGGATGGATGGTGGATGGACAGATGGATGGATGGACAGATGATGGATGGTGAGTGGGAGGGAAGGAGAGGAGCCACACCAGAGGGCCACCGGCTCCAGGCCCCCAGCACACAGGGCCCTTTTTGTGGATGGAGCTCGGCCCGGCCCAGGGAGAATTGGATACAGAAGAAAAGGAGGACGGAGGAGGAAGGAAAGCTCCTGATGGCTGATCAGGAGACGGTGGGAAGAACCAAGGAGTGGGGCCGATGGCGGAGAAGTCCCAGGGACAAAGCCAGGCCCTGAGGAAGGCAGGTACTGAAGTTGAGGCAGAGAAAGGCCATGGGGGACCGGGACACGGGGCTGTCCTCAAGCTGCCATGACCTCTCAGTCACCTGTCCCAGGGCGCTTCACACCAGACCTCATTACCAAACTCATCACACTGTTGATCTGCACGAATTACTTATTGATAAGTGCGAACCCTGCAAGCTTCTGAGGCGGGGCCCCTCGGATCTCTATCTGCTCGGAGTCTTGTTGAGATCAGACTCAGTCTCCATGGTGACGAGAGGGCAGACAACCTAGAAACACGGCCCGGAGCGCAGTGCAGCCGCCGCAGAGGAGACCGCAGCAGGTCCCTGGAGCCTGCTAAGCGCCGAGTGTTTCGGAGGCTTGTCTGAAGCCACTTCTGTGGCACGTGCAGTCCGCATTCAGGTCTGCACAATTAGCATTTTGACAGGAGGCCCCCGTTGTCACCAAGACCAGAGGAAACAGAGTCGTCATCAAACCAAGGTCTGTGTGCGTGGAGACCTGGACCAGCGACTGGGCGCCCATCCCCTGCCTTACAGTGTGCGACTGCTGCTCTCGAAGCCCCTCTGTGGGCCACCAGGGCAAGGCTGGTGTTCCTGTCACCTTCCCATCAGAGGCCGTGGCTTTGGACGCTCACCTGCATCTACCCACACAGCCCCATCAGCTCACCAGCACTTGGAGCCTGACACCAGCACCACCAAGAGCTGGACCCTGGGGCAGCCTGAGGGCAGGCACAGTGCCCTGCACGCGGCTCTGCGCAGCTCACTCGGCGCAGTGTGGCTCCAGGGAACGCAGGCTGAGCCCAGGTCTGCTGTGGGGGGGACATCATAGAAAGACAGAAGCAAATCTGACCTCAGAGTAACACAGCCAAGAGGAGCCACCTGAAAACCTCGGGCGCCAGCCCTCCTGGAACACAGGTGCTCAGAAACAGTTCCCAAAGTGTGTTCCGTGGAGCCTGATCCCAGGACACGCCGCAGAACACAAATAAAGTAATACTTAAGTATTAAAATGGATAAGTGGCATAAAATAAGAATTAAGCCAAACACAAACCAAACAAAATGAAATAAGATTTAATAAAATACAATAAAATTAGAGATCATGGAAGGAGGTGAGATGGGAAGTGCCACATGCCCTTTCTGGGAGGTGCTGTGGCTGTAGGGTGACAGACTGTGACAAGTCACACTGCAGAGAGGTCTGAGGACCTTTCTCCAAACTAGGGACACCTATCAAATCTGGCCACAAAGCGTCTTTCCTGGAGCAGCACAGATGCTACCCGTGTCCCACCTGTGTCCCTGCCTCATTCAGAAGTAGCCCCTCCCCTCCCCCACCTCGCAGATGCAGGCTCCAAGGGACCTGCTGTGGCCACTGGAATTCCAGCAGGTGCAGCAGCCCCAGCAAGAGCCCTCCTGGTTGGGCTCAGCTCCTGAACTGTGTCACGTATGAAAAGAATGAGTCCTGGTGGCCTTGTCCTGCTCCAGTAACACGGGTCCCAGAACAAACTCGGCTGGCAAGAGCGACCTCTCTGTCGGGCATCCTCAGGAGACATGGCACCGGGGCCCGCTGCAGCCCTGAGTGGAACAGCAAGATCCCCAGGGAGTGAGAGTGCCCAAGGCTCCTCCAGGGGCGCCCACAGCGTCCGCCCCCATGTGCTTCAGGGGCAAATCACCAAAACCAAGTCAGGGCTGTGAATCAAACTCCAAAAGCAGGAGGCGACGTGCGCATCGATTTCTAAGACAAGCCGAACGGGAAGGATGGGTGCAGACAGGCGGCTCAGTCCACATAGATTGAGGTTCACGCATCACTTTGTATTTTAATTTTGTTTTGTAAGAGACAAAACCCAAGTGGGAATGATGGGCACCCATTTTAAGGCAGAGATGATTTCTAGGAGGGAGTGGGGACTGAGGACAGTGTGGGACTTTACCTGAATCTATTCTGTTGTTTCCTTCTAGAGACAGGAAGAGATCCTACACAGGTGGGCAGGATTCGAGGAGCTGACACAGTGAGAACAAGGAGCCACACCAGAGGGCCACCCGCTCCAGGCCCCCAGCACACAGGGGCCTCTGTGTGGACGGAGCTCGGCCTGGCCCAGGTTCAGCCAGTGGCTGCGAGCGTGGCCCAGGCTCCAGGGTGACCCCAGAACCACCAGGCCTGCTTCTCCGTGGCCCTGGAACATCCGTGTCTCCTGGAACTCATTAAAAATGCGGCTCTCAGGCCCCATCCAGACCCCGGAGTCAGGACCTGCCTCACCAAGACCCCTGTGAGAGCGGCCGCCCTCTCCTCAGACCAGGCTTTCAGCCAGGGACAAACGCAGGTCCCGAGGGGAGAAGGGTCCCACTTCTCTACGCACACAGAGCCCCCTGGCAGATGTGCCACGTGCCATCCGGTGGGGCAACGGAGAAGATGACATCTAAAACCGGTCGGGGACAATAGTGAAAAGGAGCCGGGACGTGGAGGCCGTGAGGGCCAGTCCAGGGCTGCTCTTCCGCTCTGTCTCAGGGGGACAGTTCATCCCTAGGACTAGTCCCACTTTAAAACCCAGAGTCCAGAGTCCTAGGAAGCCCTCCAGTCTGCAGGCCCCTCGTTTATCACGGTGACCCCCTGGCCTGGCAAGGGGGCCCTGAAGTGACACTCGCTGTGTCATGGAGTGCACACAATGTCATGGGGGCTCTGAGCACTCGGGGTCTCCCCACTCCACAGCAGCCCCCGCTCCACCCGCTGCTTCCTTCCCCTGGGGCAGGGTTGCGGGAGGGCTGGGATGGGCAGGAGCCGGCCGCCAGGAGCCAGCCAGGAAGAGCAAGCAGGACAGGGGTGTGGTGAGAGGAGGGAGGACAGGGCAGCGGGCGGGGCTGGAAGGTCCCTGTGAGCCAGCTGCGGCTGCAGAGGTGGAAAGGGAGGGTGGCCGGGGATGGCACCGAGATGGGGCCACTTAGGGAATTCTATCAGAAGGCATCGCCAGGGCTTAGAGATAGACCATGCGGTGGACTGAATGGTAGCATCAGAAGAGATGTCCCCCTGAACCATGATTTTCATTGGAAAAGGGGTCTTTGCAGATGTGCTGAGGTAACGTTCTCAAGATGACCTCATCCTGGACCACCCAGCTGGACCATCCCAGTTTCCTTAGAAGAAGCTCAGAGGAGAGATACTCAGGGACAGCCACGTGAAGACCCAGGCAGGGATTGAGTGGTGGCCACAGGGTCCTCCAACAGCCACCAGGAGCTGGGTCCTGCCTCCCGCCTTCAGAGGAAGTGCTGCCCTGAGACACCTTAACTTGGACTCTGACCCCCAGGACAGACGGAGGACACATTTCTGCTGTATTAGCCCCACGACAGCCCCACCCCCAGCTGTGGTCAATTATTATACTGGCCACTGCTCCCGGACAGCTAGGAGGACAAAGTCAGGATGGACTCAAACGCAGTCCTGGCTGGAGGGAGAAGAGCTTGGCCATTAGCCCCAGGAGGAGGGCGGCCAGGCGGGGGAGCCCATTCCTCCCCACCAGCCTTGTTCTCAGGGCCTAGGGGTGGAGCAGAGAACCCCACCACCAGGAGACGGTGCAGATCACGGATCATCAGGGCGGGAGGGAGAGCCGACTGGCCCGGGCCCATCAGATGCAGGACAATTAAAAATGTATTTGGCATAGATTTCAGAGAGCCATTTCTAGAATGTAAATACCATACCTGTCATTAAAAATGTATTTATTGGAATTACCCAGGAGGATTCTTGGGAGGCTGGGTGTGCATTCGGTAAGTAGGTCTTTAATAACCCCATTTAATATGCGCTCCCCAGACACAGCCCGCAAACCGCATCCTCCTGGGCCTCAGAGGCCGACCGAGGCAGGCGGCTCCCAGGGAAGGTCCAAGGGGCTCCCCACCGAGTCCCACCGTGGACAGATGGCAGGATGGGAGCAGATGATTCCCAGGGGAGAAAATGGGGCCAGCACTCAGGCAGGGGAAGCAGCTCGGCCCACTAGGAGGCAAGGGGAGCAGATTGGAATAACACAGCCCTGCCGTCCTAGGAAGCTGGGAGCCGCTGCTGCCCAGGAGTGGGGGCCTGCCTGGTGGCCAGGTGCGTCCCCTTGAAGAACCCACCGCTCTGCGCCCCCGCTGAGCCTGCCCTCGCGACTCAGGAACGTCACTCTGCCAGGTCCATCCCAGGGAACCGGAGGGTAAGGAGGGTAAGGAGAACTGTGTGCCTAAGGTTTTCATGGCAGCCTTGACTTGGGGAAGGCAAAGCTGGGGGACCCACTCCCGGGGCCAGCGTGCAGCTGAGAGGGTGACAGCCACGTGACAGCGTGGAAAACTGGAGATGGAAGCGAACACAGCCCTTCAGTGCGGGTCTACATCTGCGTGAGAGCATCAGCATAACGAATTACATAAACAAAGAGAGTGATTGCAGGCACGCGACGCAGGCTTTCCTGAGACGCCTCACACTCGGCATGCATGTTTAATAAAGGCAAGGAGCCGGCTGGGCCTCGAGACGGTGATGAGAGGAAGAGCAAAGTCAGGCTCTGTTGATATGCTTTGGGGAAAGGCTAAATGGAGACGTGAGCATGCACCTCCTTCTGTCCCACAGCCCCTCCAGGGCCCCCCACCCCATCCTACAGGACGAGCACCTCCCACCCCCTTGGGGCAGCTCTGAGTGGGGCTTCAGAGCGGGCTCCCCCACCTGCTCCTGAAGAACCCTGCCTGGGCCCCAGGCCCCAGGGCCAGCCAGGCTCAGTCCCCACACCCCACCAGGACCTGCAGCCAGACGGTCCGCACAGTGCAGATGGCAGCTGGAAGGACCAGCCGTTCACCACCCCAGCACCATTAGAGGTACGCAGTGGGGGGCCGAGGAACCCACACTCTGGAAATCTCTAGGGAGCTGTCCCAGGGGAGGGGTTACCAGGGCCCTTCAGGTCTTGACTGACAGGCAGTTGAGGGAGCTGAGCCGTCCTGCTTGGAGGAGGAGGAGACTGAACTGTATCCGTCCATCTCATCCACCATGGAGCCAGGGGATCCCCCCATCCGCGCACCATCTGCCCAGCAGCAAGGCCACACCCTGCAGGGGTCTGCCAGCCCCGAGGAGCCATGGCTCCTCAGCCAACCCTCTGCGAAAACCTCAAAGGGAAGCCCAAGGGACTCCGCTGGGACTCAACGCCTGAGCGGTTTCTGCTCTCATCCGGAAACAATGGACGGCCAGCGAGGAGGCTGCGAGAGCAAGCTCCCCGTCAGGGGGGCCGCGTGGGGGCGTCAGGAAACACGTCCTCCTGGAGGAATGCGGCCCGTGCCTGACCCCGTTTTCTAGCAGTGCTGATGGAATTGGAAGAACAGGCCCAGGAGCCGGGCAAGTTCGCAGCTGGGAGCCAGCTGGGAAACGCACTGGGGAGCCAGGGGAGCGGCTGCCTTAGCCCACGCTGGCCAGGCCAGCTGACTCAAGGGGACACAGCCAAGGTCCCAAGTCCAGGCGCCACAGCCATGACTTCCCAAAGCGACACAGAGATCCCACCACGAGGACCTGCGGAGTGGGGCCCCAAGTCCTCCTGCCAAAAGCAAACCAAAGGCAGAATGATTCAGCCCCTTGCTGCCTCCCACAGACCCCAGTCCTGACCAGCAGAGCGGGCCAAGGAGAAAAATGAACCAACAAGGAATTAATTACCATTTGGGAAACACGGTCGGAGCCATAGGGCTCCACGCCCAAGAACGGCTGGAAAAGTCTGCACCCACGGCCCAGGAGGGCTGGTACCCTGCAAGGGACGTAAATAGGGCGGATGGGGGCGAGCTGAACAGTCTCCCAAAAGCTCCTTCTCACTCCCCTCTCTGCAGACACCAAAGGGTGGCCAGTGTCCTCTGGCCAGATTCACAGGTCACACATAAAGAGATGTCCCGCTTTGCGGGTGGGTCCTTTATTTACCAAGCTCTCGGGCTAAGCCCCGAAGAAAGGGAAACACCTCGACGACGACCGTGAGGATGGGCCCGCTGTGGAGCCTGCAGGAGCCACGTGGGACGTCCAGAGTCCAGCAGCACAGGGAAAATGCGCACCGACCTGGATTCACAACACACCCTGCTCCTCCCCGAGGAAACAAAAGGGGAGGATAACAGAGAGGAGAGGGGAGGGGAGGGGAGAGGAGGGGAGAGGAGGGGAGGGGAGAGGAGGGGAGGGGAGGGGAGGGGAGGGGAGGGGAGGGGAGGGGAGGGGAGGAGCAGCTCTGACCTGCACCCAGCCACGCGCCCTCCGGCTAAACTGCCAATCCATTTCAGCCTCTCCTGAGTGCACTGTCCAGGCAGAGAGCCCCAGGCCTCCATGGCAGGAAGGCACTAAAGCCTCAGTCCTCAGTCGAGACCCCAGAGTCGCCACACAGGTACAGCGCTGGACAGAAAGGCCCACCATCAGGCTGACTTACCGCCACAGAGAACTTTCCAGAACCTTCCCCATGTCTGCATGGTAGTATTTCGTCAGGATCAAGATCACCTGTGGAGTTAACAGGAAAAGATGGACATGAGCTGGTTGCAGTTCTCAAAGAGGGATATGGGGACCTCCCCCTGGGCTCTGGGGTCTCAAATACAGCTGCTCTAGAGCCCTCGCGCCAGAGCACACAGACGCGGGCTTGTTCCCATGACTTCTGCAGCTCAGAACTACTCTGGGGACATTCGGATCCTGTGAGATCTTTCTACCCGTCACCACTTGGCAGGAATCATCCAAACCCAGCCTTGCACCATCTCAAACTGCGACCAAAGGAACAGCCGCGGTGGCGGTCCCCTGGGCGCACTGGGCACACTTGGCAAGGCTTCTGAAGACAGGGCCTCTCCACCAGCGCCACGGAGAATCCCCAAGCCAGTGGGAGCAGCTGCGAGCCCGCCGCCCCAGACAGGAGCAGGCCCCTGCGGCCCGTGCTGTCATTACTTTTTCCAGAGTGGTGGCTGCTGTCAGAGCTGATGACAGTGGGGGGCGGTGGGCAAGACGGCTGAGACAGCCAGAGGGGGTCCATAAATCATCGACCGCGTGCGTGTGCACACACACACACACACACACACACACACTTATTTTGTTGTTAAACTGTTCAACACACTCTTGGGGCCCTCATAACAAAGCTGTTTTCATTTCAGTCCAGTACAGAAAATGCAGCCGTTTAGAAAATGAAAATAAATGTGTTTAAGAACATTCAAAATGCTCTTAAAAATGGGTGCGTGAACCAACCAAAACGGAAAGAGAGAGAGGAAATGGGGATCCGTCAGCCCCTGTGGGAAAGGAGATTGATCCCCAATTACTCCAGCGGCCACAGTGTTCTCACGTCCATCCCATTTCATCTCTCTGCTGCCAGTCCGCTTTAGTGTTTCCTAACACTCCCGTTGCCATGGGAACCCCGGGAGGCTCAACGGGACACCCCCAGGTCCCCGGCGTGCCTGCTAGCCTGGTTACTTTGGGGTCGCCAGGCCGGCCGTGGCCAGCACCCTGGCTGCTCCCCGAGGCTGAGCTTTGGGGAGCTCGGCCTGCCGGGCCTTGCGGATGCGGCCAGGAGCCTGTGGACGGCTGTCTTTCTTTCCCTGGTGATTAGAGCAGGGAAGATAGGAGGAGGGATGTCAACCGAGACGGGACAGCGTGCGTCTGAGGCAGGATGATTAAAAGAAGAAGAAAGGGAGGCCTTGTCGACAGCCGCTGTCCCTGCCTGGCTCGGGAACAAAGCCACCTCCTCTTGCCAGCTCACAGCCTGCCCGAGTCAGAGCCGGAGCCTCTGAAGACGAGGCGGCACTGAGTGACAGGGCCCGGACGGGCAGGAGACAAGGGTATTTTTAACCTATTGATTTATATTTTATATGGTCTCGCTGTCCCCAGAGGGGTTTTTGTGGAGCCGGAGCGTGACAGCTGGAAGGAACCTCAAAGTCTGTTTCATCCAGTTCCATCCACAATGAAATCATCTCTCCAACCTCATCCCCGTCACAGCCGGGCCCAGGGCATGCCTCGCAGGTGGGAGCTGGCCCCGGCCTGGCACTCAGGCCCCGCACGGGCTGCCTGGTTTGGAGGCTGCCTGATTTGGAGGCTGCCTGGTTTGGAGGCTGCCTGGTTTGGAGGCTGGGCTTGATTCCAGGACCTCCTGCCTGCGTGGGCTGGCCTTGCTGGGGACTTCCACTCCCGCCCACCCCCAGCCTCCACTCCAGCCGGCCGGGCCTTCGCCCAGGCTCTTCCTCATCTGGGACCCTCTTCCCTAACGTCCTCCCCTATTTCTTGGTTCACTGTAGCCACATGGCCTTGGGAAGTGTCCCAGACGACCCCCTGGGACAGCACCCCCACATGGCCCCTCTCCACTTCCCCACCCTGCATAGCTCACAGGGTCTTTCCTCCCAGGGTGGAGACCTGGTCTTGTGCTGTGTCCCCCGGGCTGAAGCATGGGAGACACTAGCAGAGACACCAAAGCAGCTTTTCCCCAAGAAAGGACGAGGGTGATGACCCAGGCAGAGGCAGGGCCCCGGGAAGGCCCCAGCTCCCGCCTCCATGCCCAGGGCACCCTTTTGCCATCAAGAGGACATGCTGTCCATGCCCCACACTGGGAGACAGGACTGCTCTCTGGGGCTGCCTCGAGGGGGGTGTGGCACGCTTGGTTACTCCTGGTGTAGGCGTGGTCCTGATAGGCCAGGGCCAGCACCCAGGTCCTCTCGCTCACCCCTTCCCACTGCCAGGGGGCCCTGGATGGCTCTTGTCCTGTTTTACAGATGAAGAAACCAAAGCAGACAGAGCTGCCATGACCTGTCAAAACCACACCCCGCGGCGCAGAGCTGGCCGCCCAAGCTGCTGGACCTCAGGCAGGCACCTCTCGGCCAGGCCCGGACCCTGTTTGCAGGAGGCACTTCTAGTGGGTTCAAAGCCTCCACATTGTGGCCCTGCTGGGCCTCCATTCCCTGCCTTGGACGCCAGCTCTCCCAGGACCGCCTCCTGCCTCCGGTGGGCCCAGAGCTCTGGGCGCGTTGAGCTGGGGGCAGGGAATCAGGAACGTGAGAGGAGTGGCCCGGGTGCCGCCCTCGGGGCTCCTCATGCCCAGACGCCCAGGCTCAACTAGGAGACAGAAGGGAACCAGGCCTCTGCTGCCAAGGGGGGGAACGGTGCACTCCTTACTGTCACCCTCACATTTCGACTGATTTCCAGTCCTCCTGGCCCTGGGGGTGGCAATGCAAGGGTTTGTCCTCATGCCGGAAATCTGCCCAGGGGTGCTGGGTGACTCCTCGTGCCAGCTCAGCATGCCATGGGCGTGAGTCTGTGTGACAGGGACACAAGCAGACCCCATGGTGAAGGCTGCTACAGCATCCCCACCGAGGAGCTCACTGGCAGGACTGTTGCCCCAGGGCCTCTGCATGTGAGCTGGATACTCCTCCCACGCTGCACTGCCTGTTGCTCTCTCTGAAAGCCACCTCCTCCTGGAAGCCTTCCCTGACCACCAGGCTGGGCACTCCAGGAGGGAGGACCTGCATGGTCTCCAGCACCGCTGTCTCCAGAGCTGGTCCAGGCACTGGTCAGCCACAGGGTGAGGGAGCCAGATGGGTCATTGCTGAGTGAAGTAATCAGCTGCAAGCTGGCTTAGAAAAGCCAAGACCGGCCCTGGTGAGGCCTTTCCCTCCCTGTCCCACCTGTCCACTTGCCCAGGTGTGGAGTGTGATTCTAGAACTAGTGGGAAATCCCATCATCCCAGATGGGACCACCCACAGCGCTGCAGGCAGCTGTGCAAGTTTTGCTTTTGTGGAGACAGAGCCTCACTGCATGGCCCAGGCTGGCCTTGGACTCCTGGGATCAAGGGATCCTCCTGCCTCAGCCTCCTGAGGGGTAGGGACTACTGGCTGCACCACCACACCCAGGGAAGCGGCAGCGTAACCGCCTCACTGCACTGACACGTGCACTGAGGAACAGAGAGGGTGCTCCTGGGCTGGGGTGGGAACAGGCAAAACTCATCCACATCCCCAGATGTGGCTCAAGTGGTAGCGCGCTCACCTGGCATGCGTGCGGCCCGGGTTCGATCCTCAGCACCACATACCAACAAAGATGTTGTGTCCACCGAGAACTAAAAAATAAATATTAAAAATTCTCTCTCTCTCTCTCTCTCACTCTCTCTCTCCTCTCTCACTCTCTCTTTAAAAAAAAAAAAAAAAAAACTCATCCACAATCGAGCACAGGAAGGGAAAGAGAGGCCAAGAAAGAAGGCAGGGCGGGAGAGGCTGCAGCAACGGGGCGGGGTTTCAACAGGCCAGCCTCAGTCTCAGCCAGCCAGGCACCGCGCCCACGGGCTGAAAGGCACCAGCTTCCTGAGCCCACAGGCACCTCAGTCCCCAGGACCATGACACGCCCTCTGTGCGTCTGCTCAAAGAGGCTCAGAAAGGCATGGGCAAGGGTGTGGGCATGTGTAGAAAAACACCGCACCACAGCAGGGGACGCCGCAGGAAACCCACGCGCACCGTCGGGATGCCTCCCGCACTAAGCTGCACGTCACATGCGCACATTGGGCACGAGCCTGCCTCCGTGGACTCCCGACCCAGCCACCGCACCTGCCATCCTATTCCAAAAACACCAGATCCACAGAGAGGCCAGTGGCTCTTCCTGGGGACCAGCAGGAGAGGCCCTGAGGCTCCCGAAGCCCAGGCCTGTTCTGCTGGCCACTGCCCCTCACAGGACCTGGCAAGCGCCCTGCTCCTCTAGCCGTGGTTCTCTCATGTACCCAGGGGCCAAGGAACTCCCTGCTCCACTGGCACCTCAGTGAAGAGGGCCACCCCTCAGAGAAGCCCACTCAAGGAATCCCTGCCACCCAGCAGAGGGACAGTGATCAGGGACTGCGGGAGGCCACCTGACTCAGCGGGTGGAAACAGATCGTCCCAGCATTCACGGCCAAGTGGGAGCGAGAGGTCTCCTTCCGGCAGTGTGAGCCCTGGAGCCACCGGCCCCGATCTGGCTCCCTCCAGGACACAGGGAATTAGACACGGCCTGATTGAGCTCAATGAGGCCCACGGTTTGCCCCAGATGGGATGTGACAGCTCCTCCGCCACACAAACACCCCTGCCCCACGAGGCAGGGGGTGTCACCCCAGGGGGTGGCCTGGGAAGGGAGGGTCATGGGACACCCTCCCTCCCTCCCATGTGAGTCAGTGCTGCCATTCCAACTGCAGGGCCCAGCCTGGTGGCCTCACTCAGCAGGGCACCCTGTGGCTGCAGTTTGTCAGCTGACCGTGGAGGGAGGGCGCAGCCTGCCCCAAGTCTTAAAGGCACCTGGTGGGGGCACCACGGGTCCCCGGCCTCTCTGAACCTCAGCATCCCCTTCTGTTGAGCAGATCCTGCAGGACCTGGCCAGATCCAAGATGCCTCATCAGCAAGGCCACACCCCAGAACAGCTGTTCTCCAAGTCACCCACAGCGTCACCCTGGGGACCACCCACCACTCTACCCTGATATGGATGAAGGCCTCTGAATAGTGCAGGGTGAGTGGGAGCCAGACAGACCACCAAGCAGCCTCTTCCGAGACCTCCACAAATGACCCCCACAGGGGGACGGCACCCAGGAACTAAGGACCTCTTGAGCCCCTTCACCTCCAGCCTCCCCCTCCACGGGGCCCACTCCTGCACTGCCCACACAGGTGGCCTGGGGACACTAATGTCTAAACCTAACACCCAGAAGCACTGTGGGCGATCGCTGGAGCCTGAAGGTGGTCACACAGCACCGCAGGGGAGCACACCCAGCGGGAGGACGGGCCAGTGCAGAGGACCCTCCCCGTGCTGCGCAGGACGGGCCAGGCCGCTGGGGAGCAGCTGAATCGGGGTCCGGGTGGGCGCGGGACCTCCCCTCACCCTGCTGGGAGGCGTGTGAGAAGACCCAGGCGGGGACTGGAACCATTCCCCCGTGGCCCCGTGGGGTGGGGCGACAGGAGGGACAGTTGATATTTGTAACACTTTGAACCACAGGCTGCATCGCCTGTTCCAAAGAGATTTTTAAAATAAAACAGAAGGACCGCCTCCTTCAGAGTCCCCTCCTCCTCGCAGGAGCAGGTCTGCACACAGGTAGCTTTTCTTGGCTGACCCAAACCACCAAAGGACCGCCTTTCTATTGGTTGACTGCCCACCAAGAGGAGCCGCAGGGCCTTTGTCCCACAGGTCCTGGGGCGCTCTCTGTCCCCTGGAGTCACGAAACTCTTCTACTTGGTGAGAGGGTTCAGAGCCATGCAGAGCAGACCCCGCACACCACCTGCTGGCTCTCCACCTCTGCACTGGGCGTGTGAGTGTGCAGGGTGAGCTCCTGTGTGCGCTTCAGGCACCTGAGCCACTCCCGGTTGGCCCTCCCGTGGGCAAGGTGACCCCCATCCTCCCTTGGCTGTGTCCTTTCCCCAGGACAAGAGAGAGATGTTTTCCTTCCTCGGGGGAGGGGGATTTTGACGGGGGAAGACTACACCAAATGAAAGCATTCAGTGGGTGCTCAATAAATGTGTTTCCTTTCCCCCATCCCAGGCCATGCGAGAACTCTGATCCTAACAGAGTGAGGGTCTCCTGGGCTGGCTGTGAGGCTGTAGCCCAGCTCCCTTCCTGCAGAGGCCTCCCCTCGGCCTCTCAAGCGACAGCTGAGCTAGGTCAGACCATGTCCACCTGAGGCCAAGCCCACGGCCCTTTCTAGAACAGCAATCCGGGGCACTCCCCCAGCCCGGGAAACCAGAGGGCCTTCCCACTGCCCCACAGTGCTGGTTCCCTACCTCAACCCCAGTGGCAGCAGCACATACCCACCCTCCAGGAAGGCAGCCAGGTCTGGGGCCTCCACGCCACAGAGATTCCATCTCTACAGAGAAATCAATGCCATTTAGGAGAAATTGATTCTGCATTCATCTGCCAAGGAGAGGGATCTTGCTTCTCTCCACTAAAGACCACTGAGGACGGGCCCGGGGAGTCCACTGGCTCAGAAGGCGGGGGGAGGTGCCTGCTCACTGAGGGAGGAGGCCTCAGCCAGCTCCCCCTCCTGCCCCAGACCCAGCTCCATCTTGCCCCCAAGCCAGGAGCACCATCACCCTGTCCCTGTGTCCCTGTGCAGGGCCTGCCTTGGCTCTCCCAAGGTCCCAGGGGCCTCTGCTAGCTTCCCACCCCCGAGTGGTCCAAGAGTGTCCTTGTCAAAGCCATCGTGAGCAGGGATGTTCCTCCAGGAGTCCTCTGCAGCTGCTGAGCCCGACACCTGGCCCCTCCCTGCCTGCCCTCCTCCCTCTGCAGCATCAGGCCCCGCCTCGAGGCCCCTCGGCTCGGGGGTCTTGCTGGAACCCTGGCTCTGTGGGGGACCAGCTGGGTTTCCTGTCCTCAGAGCTATGGGGAAGATTCATGAATTTGGGGTAAGTGTGCAAAGGATGCGGGTTGGGATCAGGCTACCGCGTAGGGCTGCTAAGCGCCTGGGCTGGGCTGGGCTGGGCTGGGTGCTTCTGCTTGCTCTGCGCTCTCTCTAGCAAACACTAGTCTAGGTGCGACTTGTTTAGTGACAGGTGGAATGGCTGTCTAATCATCAGTCCCGAGACTTGGTGTGTATAATGAGACAATCCGTGTGTCATTTATCTCACAGGTTAATCCATACCTCTCAGCCACCTCCTGCCATGCATGCTCGGCCACCCACGGCCCGTCCTCCTTCCCTGCCAGCGCAGAGCCCTTGGGTGGTGAACCGAGATGCTGCCTGCTCCAGGAAGCCACCTGGCTGCCTCCAGCCCAGGCAGCAGGCGTCTGGTCACATTGTGCTACGAAGGCCCTGTTTCAGAGCTGCTGCCAAGCAACAGGGCGAGCCCGGGACAGTGCTGGCCACACAGAGTAGGGTGTCTGCAGGGGCCTCGGGCACCATCCTTCTCCCTCCTGGAGGACACACAGAAGGGTGTGGACCAACCAGCACAGAGAGGGCAGGCCAGTGCAGAGTGCCAGCTACAGCCCTGCCAGTGGCTTGAGGTCTGTCCCCTGGCACACCAGGCTCCTGGCCTCAGTGCTGGACGGCAGCTACGCACTGCCTGGGGAGCCATGGAGACCCCACATCCCTGGACGTTCTGCATGGCCTTCATGCATCCTGTCTGAAAGCTGTGTAGGGCTGGGACTGCGCTCCACAGGCAGATGCTGCCTGCCCCTGGCCACTACGCTCCCCCTGGGAGATTGAGGTGCTGCGAGGCCTGTCACTTTGCACATGGACGGCCTAGGTTTCATCTGTAGGAAGAGTTATCCACACGTCACCTCTTCTCTGAGAGTCCCTGTCCAACCAAAAGCTCCACCAGCCAGGACTGACCCGGAAGGCCTCAGAGCACCACACCAGCAAGGCTGGCAGGAGCAGCCCCCAAGGAGCGCAGAAGGGCAAGCTCCAGGTGGCTCCAGTGAGCCGCAGAGGCATCCGGGCCTTCACCTGGCTGGCCTCCCATCCCTGCCTCCTCAGCACAGGAGTGAGCTGAAGGTGCAGACGCGGCCTCCTTGACAGACGGCTCGCCTGGCACCCGGGCTCCCTAACATCATCCCCTGCTCTTTCCAGCAGACCCGTCTGGTTCCTCTGTCCCTTCCCACAGGGACTCGCCATAAGTACCCCGTAGGGGAAGACTTCTGGGACTCCCCCATCAGGGTGGGCGCCTTCTCTGAGTCCCACAGATCCTGAATGCAGTGGTTGTCCAAAAACATGTCAGCCCTGATCCCATGAATGTGACATTTGGGACAAGGAACTTTGCAAAGTTCGGGATCTTGGGATGAGAGCAGCCTGGACGCACCCCTGAATCCCACGCCGGCAGCGCCACCTCGGGAAGACGACGTGCCAGAAGCCCCCGGAAGCCAGGAGCCGCCTGCACAGGTCTCCCTCTGCACCCCGGAGGGACCACACCCTCCAGAACCGGGGGACCATTGGTTTCAGTTGTTTAAGCCTCTGGGTGAGTTGGACTTTGTCACGGCAGCTCCAAAACCAGGCGCCAGCACTCACCCACTTCACAGATGAGGACGAGGCTCAGCTGTCAGAGGTGACGAGCAGGGACCTGCAGGGCTGGGGTCCCACTGGGCCAGCCTAACTCTAACCATGGGACACTCTCACTGTCCAGTTGCCCCTCAGAGAGCCGGCCCCAGGGGGAAGGGGGAAGGGGGTTCCTGGGGGCCGCAGCTCGCCCCTCCCCAGGCTCACGCAGGAAATGCTGGGGTCCCGCTCGGCTCAGCACAGAGACACAGCCGCCCCCCATCAGCCAGATGCCTTCACAGGCACAAGACCAATGTTCAAAAAAAGAGTTGAGGACTAAGCTGGAAAGGACCCCATAAATCAAAATCAGTCAGCAGAAAATAAATGGATGAACGTTACCGATCTGTGGAAAATTGCATTTTTACATCAAATCTGTTTAAGGGATAATGTGTATTTTAATAGGTGGGTCTCGGTAGGCTTTTCCCCCCAGCCATCCTCAGAAAATATTATTTACCCTCCATTTCTCATAACCCGATTGAATTTTAATTTTACCCATTGCTCCTTTTTAATAGTCACTGTAAGTAAAACTATTAATGAAATTACAAGATTCTTTCTTTCTTTTCTTTTCTTTTTTTTCTGTTGCCATTCAAGATGAAGCTCTGTGCTCCTCCCTGGAAGAGCCGGGTATTCCTCAGATCTATTTATGGCATCGAAAGAACCTGGAGAAGCTGTGATGTCGCTCCACTTTCAACATGAGAGGCCCGGCTACCTCCTGCAGGCGGGCGGACAGAACCCCTCTCAGGGGACTTGGCCGACAACCATCTGTCATTATCTCGGGGACCTGCCTCTGGACAGAGCACGTGGGCCAGGCTCAGGGGGCGCAGGCAGGAAGAGGAGTGGGGAAGAAGCCATCCACAGCACCCAACTGGGAGGCCTGGGATGGCAGCCACAGCAGCCCCTGAACCATGTCCCTCAGCCGAAGGGCTGCTGACCCCCAGGCTCCTCAGGACGATGGCAGCGCGAGGGGCAAGGATGGGAGTAACAGCTGGGAGGAAGCCCTGGGGCCCAGCAGAGCCTGGTTCAGGCCACGAAGGGTTCATTTCTCCAACCTGAGGCTGGCTGTGTGTCACCCTCCTCTCTGACATTTACACTCTGGCCTCCCGCCCCTCTGTGCCACTCCCTCCCAGCGCCTAAGGACCAGGCTCCTGGTCCTGGATCCCAGTGCCAGGCACACAGCAGGCCTGCTGGGCTCACTGCCACAGGGGCAGCCCTCGGGAAAGTCCCCGTCCCTCCCGGGCTCATCCTTGGGGGCTTGGGACGAGGAGCACCTACTGGTCTGGGAAACTCTTTCAAAGAGAGGGGACAGAGCACACTGACCAGCAGGGAGCACCTGGAGGGGCTTGCCCGCCCACCCCCGCCCACTGGGAGGAGCGGAAGAGGGCCTGGGGGACATGGGCTTCCTCTGTGCAGAGCCTGGGATGCCACCTTCTGGAGAGGCTGGCCTCTCCTGCTTTGTGCCTTGGTCACAGCATGCCACCCTCAAGGCTGCCTCCACCTGTCGTCTCATGGGCAGGCAGCCCCGTGTGGGAGCACCCCCTCCGCTGGGTGCAGGTCTGTTTGGAGGGTCACCCCTCTGCTCCGGGACATCTCTGGACATTGGCAGATCACCCTCTAAGAGCATAGGCTACGAGGCTTTGGCTGGGGTCTGGATCCCTACTGTCCCCAGGCCCACGTGCTGAAGGCTGGGTCCCAGCTTGGAGCTGATGGCGGTGGGGAGCCTTCAGGAGGTGGGCCTGCTGGGGGAAGTCAGCCCTCGCGGGGACACTGGATCCAGCCCCTTCCCCTCCATTCTGGCCTCCCCCAGGAGGCAGTGGCTGTGTTGTGCAGTGTCCTCTTGTCCCCACGTGCCACCACCAGCCCTAAGCCAAGGGACCCACTGCTCTCAGACTGGGCCTCTAAAGCCGCAAGCCTGAACCTCTCTCCCGTGAGTCAGTTCTCCAGGTGTCCGTCCGTCATGGTGAGGGCAGGCTGACCAGCCCAGGGTGTTAATTGCTGATGAACCTGCCTCTTTTCCTAAATAGGAAACTTCCCGTCATTACCAGAAATGGGGAACAAGCCTGTCACACCTAGAAGGTAACAGCAGAAACAGAGAGTGACCGTTTGCCTGTGTTACGGCTTGACTACGAGGTGTCCCCCAAAAGCTCATGTGTGAGGCAATGCAAGAAGTTCAGAGGGGAAATGATGGGGTTGTGAGAGTCTTACCCCAGTCAGCGGATTCATCCCTGAGGTCACTGAAGTGGTGGGGTGCGGCTGGAGGAGTGGGAGGAGGGGTGTGGCTTGGGTATATATTTGGAGAGTGGAGTCTCGCCGCTTCCTGACATGACGTGAGCAGCTTCCCTCCACACACTCTTCGGCCACAATGTCCTGCCTCACCTTGAGCCCCAAGGATCTGGGCCAGCCTTCTAGGGACTAAGACCTCTGAAACCTTGAGCCCTAAGTAAACTTTTCCTCCTCTTTGCTCCGGTTGGGTCCTTTTAGTCACAGGGAAAAAGCTGACCTAAGCAGCCCAAGACACACTGGGCCTGGGGCTGCCACCCACTATCAGGAAGGAGCCAGAGAGGCAGCCACAGCAGACTGTGCAGGTCACACTGCCCGGCTGTCAGCAGAAGAGGAGGTCATCAGGTGCCCATCTTGGCCCCTCCCCAGCCTTGGAATTTCCTCCTTCGGAAAACATGGAGTCGGTCTGGATTCAGGATCCCCAGGCCAGATTCCTGGAACCCAGGGCAGCCCAGGAGGCCAGTGCCTGGGAGCTGCTACTTGTCACGTGCAATTCGAATACAGCAGCAAAGAGCAGTGAGGCTGACAAGGCCGAGCCTCCCGCTCCTGCTCAAGGCCAGGTGGTCAGGGAGTGCCCACCAGGGAGACCAGGCTCTAAAGCCGAGGCCTGCCTAGCAAGGCACACTGGCAGGGAAAGCCAGGCTTGCGTGGAGGCCCGAGTCAAGCCCCAGTTCCAGGCCAGTGTGAGGACACCTCTTTTAGCAGCCTGTGGCCTCCCGGCCTTCTCTGGGCTTTCCAACACTCGTGCAGCCTGACCAAGTGGCCCTGGGGGAGCTGCAGCAGAGTCTCCTGGAGGGAGACTTCCTGCCGGCCACTCCCCGAAGGACCCTGGATGCTCACACCCTTCCCAGAGTGGCCGTCACTGAGAAACCTCAGGCCCTGGGAATCTTCAATCTGTCCCCAGCTGGGCTCTGGACAGCAGGGGAGACAGAGTGAAGCAGCAGATTGGGAACAGGGAGCCAGGGACCGGGAGGAGGGAGCCACATTCACAAGCTGAGTGTCTGAGGCTAAGTATTTTAAGATCATTTTAAAAATAACATTTGGTGGTTTCTCAGCAGCAGGGACCGGCAGCTGTCCTCAGCAGGTTTTCTAAGCAGCCGTGGCCTAAGGAACACAGGACTTCCAGAGAGATCTTGGTGTAAATCCTACAAACAAAGCAACATGCTTCCAGGGAGTCCCTTGCCTCTGCCCAGAGAAGAATCCAGAAAGCCTCGAAGTCTGGCAGGACCTGCCTCAGCTGGCCACAGGGCTGTAAGCGAGTGACCCATCTCTGAGTCTCGAGCAGCGTGGGTGTAGAGCAGACACTCACGGAAGCCACACGCCCCTGGAGAAGAGTGTGTAGTGGGGACAGCCGGACAGCAGCCTCCACCACGCACCCCTGGACGGCACCCTCCCAGCCAAACAGCCCCGAGTTTGCCTTGGTTTGCACACCCTGTAGGAGGGGCCCTCCCTCAGCTGCTCCATCAGCCTCTGCCCCGCCTGGCGGACCACACAGCCTGCTCTGGCCCTCCGGCTGCCCTGCACACACCCGGCCACCCGCCTCCCTCCCACCCACCAGGCTCAATCGCCCCAGCTCTTGATGAACCTATTACGAACCACGTCAAATGTGCCTGCGATCTGAAAGACGCTTTTTTTCCTTTTGTGGTGCTGGGCGTTGGATCCAGGGCCTCACACATGCCAGGCAAGCACTCTACCACTAAGGGACATCTCCAGCCCAGAACCGGCATTTTTAGAGCAAGTCCTCAGGAAGCACCGGCCGGCGCCCCGATCTGCCTCCCTCCAACCATGTCCTCAGCCCCGTCCCTCACACAGGACCTGGGATGCAACAGCATTTCACCATGGCCACATGCTTCTGGTTTCAATGTGGGTGATGGGCACACAAACCACACAGAGGAAACAAATAAGGGGCATCTGACAGGAGGCTCTTCTGCCGCTGTCTCAGCCAAGCTCAGTTAAAAATGCTGAGGATGAGTCTGTGTCCATGGTGGACAAGACGGCAAGAGGAAGCGCGCTCTTTCCTCTAGTCGAGAGTCGCCAAACGGCCGAGACTGAATGGGACAGAGCCAGGTTAGATCTTGGCTACTGGTGACATCTGAGAGAGGTGGCAGGTGGCCACAGGGAGCGGGGCACAGAGTCCCGAGGCCTTGGAGAGCCATGCAGCCTGGAGTTCTCTCAGCACGGGGACAGAATGCACCCAGAAAGGGGCGTTGGTGAGCTGAACGGCCTCCTCCCACAGGCATGGGCCTGAGGAGAAGCACCTGAGTGTGGACACAGAGAGGCTCACGGAGGTGACTTGCAGAGCCAAACCGGTTCCCTCCCACAGCCGTGTAGAGCCAGCCCTGGGTGTGAGCTTGGGCACTGGGTGCGAGCCCACCTGCTTCTCCAGGAAGCCCACGCTAGTCTGGCTCAGGTTAAAAGCAGAAATAAAATAAATATCCTCCTTTGAGAAAACAAAGGCTTTGGAGAGAGGAAATGGCGGAGGGTTAGGTCCCTGGACACAGAACATGAGGTCTTCATTTCTGAAACCTAATTCACAAGATCTCCCCAGGGCACGCTCAATGCGTCTTCCTCTGAGGGATGGGAAGGAAACGATTCGGCTGGGGCCCAAACATATGGCTCCTCGTACCTTCAGAATACCAACTAGGAGGCCCCTTCAGGAGTGACTTGTTACAAAACAGACCTGTCCAACCAGCCCCCATGTAAACTTCCTGAGCCGACTTAGCTAAATCAAAAGCTCGGCACTTCATTACCAGCTGTGGCAGAGAGCGGGCTACCATCCTCAGCGAGGGAGTGCCCACCGCCATCACATCAGGGCTAAAAACAGAGCCCTCTCCATCAACTTGACAAAGACAAAAAACGTGAACTGAAAGCCCTGTCTGAAATTAATGGTGATTGAAAGTCAATGCTGGAGCAAAGCTGGCAGAACTATGCCAACACCCACAGCGTGGGCCCGGCTCTCAGAGGGGAGGCTCTCGTGATGACCGTCTGCTGGGACCCAGCTGGGCACAGCCATGTGGCTTTGTGACATTCTCCCTTTCCCTAGAATCAGAACACTGGCAGCAGGTCTAGCTGTCACCACGTCACCTCCCAGCTCTGGGGTCGGGCTGACACATCTGCTTGTCAGCATTCAAAGCTGGATCTGTGGGCTCATCTGCACTATTTATTTATAATGCGAAGCCAAAAGCAATCCCCCCTGGGGGCTGGCTCCATAGACTGTGGCCAAACCATTCAAGTCAATCAACAGATCGCAGAGAAAGAGACAAGCAGTGATCTCAGAAGGCGTGTGTGGCCCAGGATGGCTAGATTAACCCCCTGACATTATGCACAAAGCACACCCTGCCAGGCCGAGAACATCTCGGCCCCAGCACAGAGCCAAGGCCACAGCAGACACGCTCCAAACATGGATCTGAGACGCAAAGTCAGGGGGTTTTTGACAGAAAGCCAAAGCTTTTATTGTTGTCGTTATTGTTTTTAGCTTCGGTACCAGAGATTGAACACAGGGCCACTTAACCACTGAGCCACATCCCAGCCCTTTTTATGTTTTATTTTGAGTCAGGGTCTTGCTAAGGTACTTAAGGCCTTGCTAAATTGCTGAGGCTGGCTTTGAACTCACAATCCTCCTGCCTCAGCCTCCAGAGTTACTGAGATTACAGTTGTGCCATGGTGCCTGGCTCGGCAAAGGTTTTCAAGTATACCCGCACAGCTCCACATTGACCCCCAACATCATGCAAATAGACACACAGGCAGGCATGCAGAAAACTAACCACAAGGCCACGCGCCTCGGCTAGAGCTGGTCCCTCAGGTGCAGAGCCATGGCGCTGTCCCCTCTCGCCTTGTCCTGCTTTCCCACAGCCAGTGTGCTCCCCATGGACATTCTGGGGGACACTGGCCCTGCTTGGGGTAGCCACGTAGAGATGCAGCTGCAACCCTACTGTGTGCCAAGAACTGTTTCTAGCCTTTGCATTTGATTCCCACCATCACCAGCTGATATGTCTCCCTCACACACACTGACCTAGAACTTCCTGAACTAAGCGCTGACAACCCTCAGATTGGGCATCACAGCAGACACTCAGGGAGATGAGTAACTCACAGCAGATACTCAGTGCCCCGTGGCAGGGACTGTGAATGAGGCAGACACAGAAGCTCCATGCTCCACACAAGCCAGGCCACTTGGTCCTGTCCACCCCGGTGCACACAGTGTCCCCAACAGCCCACAGCCCTCGTGGCCACTCTTGGTTTTGTGTGGATGATCGTGTGGGGCAGTTCAGCATGGGAAGTCTGAGTTTGGTTTCCAGCTGCTACTACCACCTCCCCAGGGCTGGCCCAGGCTGGTTCCGGGCAGCCGGCCTGAACTCCGGGTCTTCACAGGAACAGCGGTAACTCACGTGAACCCAACACCTGGCCCTGGCAAGGCCAGCCCTCGATCCACAAGTCCCAGGGCAGGCCCAGCCCCCTCCATGCTTTGAGGTCCAAGCGTCCACATCTCACATCCAGCACAGGACACAAAAATGTGAGTTTTTGTGCCTAAAACAGAGGCCTGGAGCTGTGCTTGATGTTTCTGAAAATTCCCACTTGTCATCTGCATGAGGTGCCGGTGTCAATGGCTGACAGCCTCTTCCAGCGGTTCTGAATCCCACCCTCACCCAAGAGCAGCAAAAGACCAAGAAGGACCACCAGGGGCATTTCCCATTGGTCAGAGTAGAGCGCCCGTGTCACAGGGTGGGGGACAGGCAGACACAGGGACTACCTGCATGGGTGTGGCAGGGGGACTCACAGGCCAAGGTTGTCCTGCACATGACCTCCTTGTCAGGACCCTGCAGCCCGGGGTGGATGGGGTCGCTGGGCATTTCCCTTTGAGGAGACGCTGGGCTCCTGTCTATAACAAACCCACCCAGCGGCACAGTCCCCTGTGAAGGGGAGCTTCCCTCCCAAAAGCCACCAAACAGGCTGGGCACCAGCTTGGGCTGCCTGCAGGAGGGGCCGCCCTGGCCTCTGTCTACCTGGGTAAAGTCCTGGGCAGGAGCAGGAAGAGGCTGCAGGGCCCGGGTGACACTCTGGGACCTGAGCCCATGAGGGAAGTGACACAAATGCTGTGGGCCACCTCTGAATCATCCCCACAGACACAGGGCTGCTTGGTAAGGAGGGCCCAGCCCTTGGTGGTCACCAGGACCCTGGCCTGCCCTTGGCCTCCAGAGGGAGTGAGCAGGGCTTGGCCATGGCATGGACCTTGGCTGGAGAGTGTGCCTGGAGGGTGACAGTGGGCAAGTCAAGGTCATTCAGCTGAGAAGTCAATGTCCAGGCCCTGGGCAGTGGCCATTGTTGCTGCCAGCGCCAGCCAATTTCCCTGTGAAGGGAGTGACCTGGTAGGACAAGCTGGCCCTGCTGGCCCCGGCCCTCCTCCTGCCCAGGGTGAGACATGGCTCAAACCCTCTAGGCCCACCTGGCCTTCTCCCAGGCCGTGCCCTGGTGTCGAGACTCATGTTCTACTTAACAATTTAGATAAACTGAAATATTTCCAAAAAATAAAAAAAGGAAGGAAGGAAGGAAGGAAGGAAGGAAGGAAGGAACTGGGGAGGAGATGTGTGACTTCAGGTGAGTCAAGGATTCCCAGGTTAGACAGAAAAGCACGGGCCATCTAAGGACAGCTCGGACAAGCTGGACTCATGGGCGTTACATCGTGGGCTGGAAGGTCAGGGTTAAGGATGGGAAGGTGAGCCGCAGACTGGGGAGAAGGCTGGCGAAGACACAGCCAGCCACGGCTTCCACCCAGATCCAACACCGCAATGAAAATGGCCTGGAACTGGGAATTTACCAACGGAGATGTCTGGGTGGCAAGTGAGTTCTCGGGCAGAAGCTCCGTGTCACTCGACAGGGAGTGCAGACGAAGTCACAGGAGGTGTCCGTCATCACTTGGGAGGTCCCCACTTACTGGCATGGCCAAGATTCAGAGATGACAATATCAAGAATTGACAGCTGTGACTCACAGCTCAGGGCTGGGAATGCCGTGGCATGGCCACTTTGGACACGCTTTGGCAGTTTCCTTCCAAGAGAAGGCGCCATCCAGGAAAGAGGACGCTCGTCCACACAGAGACCTCGCACGACGCCCCAGCAGCTTCTGCACAGTGGGAAAGGACGGACGACCAAGACCTCTTCGATGGAGCAGGGACGAGCTGTGCTGTGTCTGTGCAGTGGACGACCCAGCTCCACAGAGGGACCTGCTTGTGATGGACACGACGTGGGTGGGTGAAGCCACAGGGACGAGGTGAGTGAACGGAGCCAGACACAGAAGGTGGCCCACTGGGTGACATTCGGAAAGGGCAGCGTGGCCAGGCAGAAGGCAGGCACAGGGGCTGCCGGACGCTGGGGAGGGCGTGGACACAAGGGCACGGGAACCTCCCTGGAGGGCTGTGATTGTGCCTGTGTCCCTGCCGTGATTGTGCACGTTGTCAAGATCATCAAGCGAGACCCTCAAACAGGCAGGCTTTACGACAGGCCAATTGGACCTCAGCAAACCTGACGTTGAAAACACTAATTGTATTCAACTTCTGACCTGCAGATGCCCAGCTTACAAACGCCATCCTCACTTCCTCCGCTGGGCACCTGTGGCCTCTGGAATGCCCAAAGGCAGCTGGCCGTGCCGCAAATGTGCGAGGACAGGCGTCCATGCCCCATGTTTGTACACTGGGCTCCCCGTCCACCCTCCACCTGCCTCCTCCTCACCCTCAGCACCAGCTGCCCACACTGCTGCCTGTCCCCTCCCCCCTGCCCACCTGCCCGGGCTGGGCGTCCCTCACCACCCTCTGGCCCCACAAGCCTCCAGGTGGAGCTGGCTCGGCCCTCCTGGGGGCCGCTGGCACTACCCGCCCCATTTCTGTCATCTCCTGCAGTCATCACGATGGAGAAGCAGGAGCCGTCACCACTGCCAGCTCAGGGACTGGACACAGAGGCTCAGAGAGGTGACATCCAGCCCAGCAGCCTCTGGCGGGGGCCTGGGCATACAGCTGCCAAGCACAGCCAGACAGGCTCTCAGCCAGCTGACCCCACAGCCCAGCTCCTGGCCTGGGCCCTGGGCAGGCGGTTCCATGGCTGCCCAGTCCATCTACAGGAATCCATGTCTGCAGCCCGGAGCCCGCGGGGCCTCCCTGGCACTCCAAACCGACAGCGTGGCAGTCCCCAGGCCCCGCCCCACCCTGGCGCCTCCATTTCCCCTCATCAGATAATAAATGAGCAGAGTCCACCACCCGAGATCTTGACGGAGAGCGCGGCAAGCGCAAGGTAAAGCTGAGACCAGGAACGTGTGATCCCGCTAAAGAGCCGTCGGCGTGGGGCGCCAACACCGCCAGGGAGACCAGCAAGTGGGGGTCCTCAGGGGGACAGAGCAGAGGCACTTCAGATGCAGAGTGACTGGACTGCCCCCGGGCCAGGCACGGGCAGCCCCCACAGGGTCTCGGCGTCGGGAACCTGCAGTGGGTTCTGACGCGGGCAGTGTCCTCCGTGGAGGAGGAGCCAGGGCCACCACCCCCAGGCAGGGCCGGCACCAGCTGATACACAAGGGACGAGGTAGAGCACCCACTGGCTGTGGGCCATGAAGGAAGAGCAGGCCAGAAGACGGGAAGCAGAGGAAGAGGTGTCCAGCCACCGGGGACCAGGCAGAGGACGCGGTCACCCACCCAGAGACACAGGACCCAGGCTGGCCGTGGGGCAGCACAGGGCAGCCCACACACAGAACTCATTCTGACTGTGCCCCCTGCACCAGCTGGCATCTGTGCCCTGGTGGGAAGGGCCCCCAAGAAAGAGGCACCTGGCTAGCCACTGCACTGCTCTCTGGAGAAGCTCCCGCGGCACCAGCGAATGGTTTCCAATAAGAGATCAGAGGCCGAGGGCCAGCGCCTGACCTTAGGAGTCTCTCTGAGTCAACTCCATCTCAGCGGCACTACAACCACCACGGAGCTGTATGATGAGGACCCCGGGGGACCCTGCCGTCCCTGGACGCCCAGTCTGTCCCCCCCATCCCCACAGAGCCACCTGCAGGCTCAGAGCAGGCAGCTCGGGGCCCAGTGACCCTCGCCCGGCTCACAATCAAAGCGGAGGGGCTCCAGGGCTGATGGCCTTGCTGGGACCTGGGCTGCTTAGGTGGCAGGTCGGGAGCCTGAGCACCCTCCCTGAAAATCCAGCAAGGCTTATGGCTCTGTGCACCGCCTGCCAGGGAAGAACCCAGACGGACCAACGGTCTGAAAGGGGACACCCAGGACAGCTGGTGGGGGTGGGCTGCGGCAGACACGCCTCAGACCAGCAGGGGTAGGACTGCTCGCCTGGGTGACCTCAGCTCCCCACTACCCCAGCCTGACTGGTCTCAGAGAGGAGGACGGATTTCCCTGTGGTCACACGGCTCCTGCGTTCCCTGCCTTTCAGAAGGGACGAGGCAGGAACATGGGGTGAGGGGATGGTGGGCTAATGCTTCAGAAGCGTCCAGGGCCCAGGCTCAGTGAGGGGCTCGGGGAGGGGCGGAGTGCAGGCCGCAGATGAGCCGATGAGAAGTCTGACCCATGGGGAGAGACTGCGAAGGGAGGCAGAGACGTGGGGAGGGTGGCCAGGCGCCAGGGGCCAGGGGTCTGGAGGGAGGCTTTGGCGGCCACTCCCACAGACCTGCATGGCCAGAGTTCCAGAGCCCACTTCTCCAGCCCAGGAACTGTCTATGCACCCGGGGGGCAGACAGCCGAGTGGCCCAGAGCGGTGGGGGTGGCTCAGCGGGCAGCCCCCCAGGAAAGAGGCAGCTTGGATGGCCTGTCTCCCTCTGCGGGTGGCGGTTGTGGGGAGGGCGTGCTGGGCTCTCGGGCAACTCGGGTCACAGGGCCACCTACCTCAGCAATCCCTTCAGCAACCCCCAGCCAGTCTCGGTGCCCAGGCTGCGTCCCGAGACCAGGCCACAGAGGACCTGCTGGCCATTGCTGCCCTCAAGGGACCCTGTACCTGGTGGTGACCAGGGCAGCAGGTCCAGGTGACATCCCCCTGCTTTGGAAAAGGGCCCCCTGCACCCCCCCACCCCCGTGAGGGAGCAGGGGACAAACCGTCCAGGCAGAGGAGTGGGGCTGCGGCCTGCAGCCAGAGCGGAGGCCGGGGGCCTGGGAGGCGCCCACTCTGGGAAGCTGAAAGCCCAGCCTGACACGCTGGCGTGGGGACACAGGCAGGCAGGCGCTGTCACCGCTCCTGCGTCCGAGCAGGGACCTGGGTCGGGCTTTGGGCCCTGCCAACGTCTTCCTTATGCCTGGGGACAATCTTTCTAAATCCTCTTTTTTTTCCCATCCCCCATATTTACTTAAAAATAAACTGCGTGACTTCAACGCTCACCCTCACAGCCCTAAGAGGCAATTTCCTAGAAAGAGTCAGAGCCAGCTCTGCCCAAAACCAAGCCCTGGAGCAAGAGGGCAGTGGGCACACACTGAGCACATGGCTGGCAGCTACCCTGTTCTGCTACGCACTGTCCACTACCACTGTGGGGCCACCAACTACCCTGTTCTGCTACGCACTGTCCACTGCCACTGTGGGGCCACCTTGGTAGAAGCTCCCCATTTAGGGCTCTCAGCAAACCTGCAGCCTAGGTCAGATCCTCTAGAGGAGGAATGTGAGGCTCAGAGAGGTTAAGTAACTTGCCCAAAGTCACACAGAAACTCAAGCCCCAGCTTTCACGGTCCAGTGCTCCCCACACGTCACCAACTTCTGTGAATTTGCTTGTTCTCTGGACACACTGAACATTGCCGCCATTCCTTTATCATGTGGCCTCACCTGGACAGCATTCAGAGGGCAGCTGGGTCAGTGCAGCACCACCTCCCAGCTGTAGACCCTCCACTTCTCCTGACGCAGTCTGGGACGATGACGCCACGCTGGGACATCGTCACTTGCTCCCTGCTGACGAGACTGTGCTCTGGGAAGACCTGGGTCCATCCCAACATCTCTGTTTGTCCCCTTCATCTGGGTCCTGGTTTGGGAACCTCGACGCACTGAGCCTCACACATCACGTGAGATTCCTCTGACTTGAAGTCCAGCCCCTGAGCTGGGACAGGCCCTGCCATTAACCTGCCCGTGGACTCCACAAGGTCTCCTCATCTCTCAATGGTCACCTGACATTGCTCCACCAGGAAGGGGGACCTCAGTGCTCAGCTGAGTGGCCGTCCCCCTGGCCTCTCACAGTAGGTGCTCAATAAATGCTGCAAGAAAAAAATGATTGAGCTCAGAGCAAAGGAGCCCTCCTCCAGCAGCTGGCTCCTGGGGACCACCCAGGCATCACTCTGTGGCTCCCCCTCATCTCAGGGAGGCCAAGAACCAACCCGTGGGAGTGGGCAGAGGCCATGCTGTGGCACCTGGGACCAGAGTGAGGGGCAAGGCTGGCCTCCAGGGGAGGTGACTGCGGGGACCCTGTAGGGCCTGGCCTGGCCACCCTGCTGGATGGAAAGCCCTCAGGCTGAGCCAAGCAGTGTGGGGCTCTGAGCCAGCTGCCCAGCCATGGAGGATAGGTTTCCTGGCACAGGGGCTGCAGGGGACCCTCAGGAGTGTGTCTGTGTGCAGGGAAGAGATAGCGGAGGCTTGAGCCGGGGGGGTCACCATGGCAGAAGATGCTTCCATGGGCTCAAAGCTAGACAGTGTGGAGCACCACCGCAGGGTGGCAGAGGGGCCAGCACCACGTGGCTGCCTTGGCTGGCCATAGGGACAGTCAAAGCACAGTCAGGCTCCCTGGCCAAACCTTGTCAGAGGGTGAGTGAAGCCACCTGGCCCTGAAGGAGGGGAGAAGCCTGCCCCAGAGCCATGTGACAAGGCCAGCGTGGGCCAGCACTGTGCATGCGGCTGAGGAGAGGGAGAAGGCCCAAGTCCCGCCGCCCCTTCCTCGTCCACAGTGACAGGAGGTGCACAGGAGGATGGGCAGGGTGCCTGGGGACTGGCCCTGTGCATGGGGCCCTGGGCCTCTGCTGGCGGATGTCCCTGGGTCCTCTGCCTGGAAACGCCAGGCCACAGGAAGCCTCGGCTTGTTTGCTGGTGTTTTGTCTCGATGCCGGGGGCAGGGGCAGTGTAGCCCTGGCCTTGCATCCCCGCCCTGCCAAGTGAGACAGATGGGGTGGCCGTGGATTTATCTGACGTTCACCAGGAGGGTGAGCCGTGTTCTCCTGGGAGCCGAGTTAAACGGCCGGCGTGGGGTCTCCATCCGGGCAGCGGGCGAGGCGGCTGCACAAACCTCCGGCATGTGGGCTGCAGAGGGCCGGCCTCCAGGCCCCGCACGACACCCAGGGGCCCGGGCTGCAGGCCGGCAGGCGGCTCTCTCCACACCAGTGGTGAGCATCCTGGTCTCCGTCCCTGCTCCAGCACGGAGACGCCATCCGAAACTGCTCCAAGTCCTCAGAACATTAGAAAGTCACTGACCCTGAGCCCAAAACGGACTCCTGATGGCACCGGACCCTGGATACCCCACCCTCGCCTAGGAGCCCCGCCTCACCCTGCACCCCTTCGGGGTGTTCCTAACAATCCTAATGCTCCTCGCCTCGCCTCTGGGTTCCCATGGGACACCTGGGCCCCACCCTGGGGCTGGGCCTCATGCTGCAGCCAGGGCCCTGTTTTCAAAATGCCAATTGATCCCATCCCCTCCGGTGGCCCTCTCTGATGCCATCACAGCTGGCAGAGATCTGACACTGTCCCATGTGGCTCTGACCTCTGCCACCTCAACACTGATCACTTAAGCCCTCAACTCATGGTGACCACGGAGTTCAGCGCTCCAGGTGATGGCCCACCTGGGCCCGATAGCCTCTTCCCCACCCAGCCCGCCACCAAGGAGACCCCAGAGGCACCGAAGGTGTGATGCAGTGGCTGGGAGGTGGCAAGCGGAGACCTGAACCCAGGCAGAGCTCCAGAGTGGCACCACATGTCCTGCTGCCAGGACCTTGCAGCCGCCGGGGCTAAGGAAGGACCGCTCTGTGGAGGCTGAACTTGGGTGGTCACCTACACAGTGTGGGGTGGCAGGCGGGTCCTGAGCTCGGGAGCTGAGGCTGCATCCTAGGAGACATGGAGCCAATGGTCAGACCACGTGGAGTCCCCACTTCAGATCCTGGCTCAGCAGGTGCTCAGGCCAACGTCAGTTCACTGCCCCCGACTTTGGCTCTGTCTTGTACAGAGGGCATTAAATAAAGGGAGAAGTGGCCGTGCCAAGACCTCTCATCCTGACCTCCGCTAAGTCCCTGTCTGCTGCCTCGAACAAAGTGGGGGAAGAGCCTGGAACCCAGGACCCTGCAGTGGGCACACAGCAGAAGCCCACTCACCTGGCAGTGGCCAGTCACCCTGATAGCACATCTGGGGACAGGTTGGGATGTCCAAGGACTCTGTAGACAGCCCAGAGAAAATGCCACACTGCTTTCGTGTCACCGAGAGAAATAAGAGCAGATGCCATCAAGAACACAGATGTGTCCCTGTTCAAAGACAGCCCAGGTGTCCCCCGTGGAAAGAAAGCTGCAGGGATCAGGTTCAGCTGCCCTCATTTACCACCTGGAGGACCTGGAGGGCAGCCTGTGCAAGAGCTTCAAATTAGGTATGTGGTGGCCATGGCAGTGGTGATGGTGGTGATGGTGGTGGTGATGGTGAGGGTGGGAGGGTGAAGGTGATGGTGATGGTGAGGGTGGGAGAGTGATGGTGATGGTGAGGGTGGTGAGGGTGGTGATGGTGGTGATGGTGATGGTGAGGGTGATGGTGGTGGTGGTGAGGGTGGTGAGGGTGATGGTGATGGTGGTGACAGTGATGACAGTGAGGATGGTGAAGGTGATGGTGATGGTGAGGGTGGTGATGGTGGTGATGGTGATGGTGAGGGTGGGAGAGTGATGGTGGTGGTGAGGGTGGTGAGGGTGATGGTGATGGTGGTGAGGGTGATGGTGATGGTGAGGGTGGTGATGGTGATGGTGAGGGTGGGAGAGTGATGGTGGTGGTGAGGGTGGTGAGGGTGATGGTGATGGTGAGGGTGATGGTGATGGTGAGGGTGGTGAGGGTGATGGTGATGGTGAGGGTGGTGAGGGTGATGGTGGTGATGGTGATGCTGAGGGTGATGGTGATGGTGGTGGTGGTGAGGGTGGTGAGGGTGGTGAGGGTGATGGTGAGGGTGATGGTGATGGTGATGGTGGTGAGGGTGGTGAGGGTGGGAGGGTGAAGGTGATGGTGATGGTGGTGGTGATGAGGGTGGTGAGGGTGGTGAGGGTGATGGTGATGGTGGTGGTGGTGAGGGTGGTGAGGGTGGTGAGGGTGATGGTGAGGGTGATGGTGATGGTGGTGGTGGTGAGGGTGGTGAGGGTGGTGAGGGTGATGGTGAGGGTGATGGTGATGGTGATGGTGGTGGTGGTGATGGTGATGGTGAGGGTGATGGTGAGGGTGGTGAGGGTGGTGAGGGTGATGGTGATGGTGGTGAGGGTGATGGTGATGGTGATGGTGGTGGTGGTGAGGGTGGTGAGGGTGGTGAGGGTGATGGTGATGGTGGTGGTGGTGAGGGTGGTGAGGGTGATGGTGATGATGATGGTGGTGAGGGTGATGGTGATGGTGAGGGTGGTGAGGGTGATGGTGATGGTGAGGGTGGTGAGGGTGATGGTGATGGTGAGGGTGGTGAGGGTGAGGGTGATGGTGAGGGTGGTGAGGGTGATGGTGATGGTGAGGGTGATGGTGATGGTGATAGTGAGGGTGGTGAGGGTGATGGTGATGGTGATGGTGAGGGTGGTGAGGGTGGTGATGGTGAGGGTGGTGAGGGTGATGGTGATGGTGATGGTGAGGGTGGTGAGGGTGATGGTGATGGTGAGGGTGATGGTGATGGTGAGGGTGATGGTGATGGTGAGGGTGGTGAGGGTGATGGTGATGGTGAGGGTGGTGAGGGTGATGGTGGTGATGGTGATGGTGAGGGTGATGGTGATGGTGGTGGTGGTGAGGGTGGTGAGGGTGGTGAGGGTGATGGTGAGGTGATGGTGTGGTGATGGTGGTGAGGGTGGTGAGGGTGGGAGGGTGAAGGTGATGGTGATGGTGGTGGTGATGAGGGTGGTGAGGGTGGTGGGGGTGGTGAGGGTGATGGTGATGGTGGTGGTGGTGAGGGTGGTGAGGGTGGTGAGGGTGATGGTGAGGGTGATGGTGATGGTGGTGGTGGTGAGGGTGGTGAGGGTGATGGTGAGGGTGATGGTGATGGTGGTGGTGGTGGGGGTGGTGAGGGTGGTGAGGGTGATGGTGAGGGTGATGGTGATGGTGGTGGTGGTGAGGGTGGTGAGGGTGGTGAGGGTGATGGTGAGGGTGATGGTGATGGTGATGGTGATGGTGGTGGTGGTGATGGTGATGGTGAGGGTGGTGAGGGTGATGGTGATGGTGGTGAGGGTGATGGTGATGGTGATGGTGGTGGTGGTGAGGGTGGTGAGGGTGGTGAGGGTGATGGTGATGGTGGTGGTGGTGAGGGTGGTGAGGGTGATGGTGATGATGATGGTGGTGAGGGTGATGGTGATGGTGAGGGTGGTGAGGGTGATGGTGATGGTGAGGGTGGTGAGGGTGATGGTGATGGTGAGGGTGGTGAGGGTGAGGGTGATGGTGAGGGTGGTGAGGGTGATGGTGATGGTGAGGGTGATGGTGATGGTGATAGTGGGGGTGGTGGTGAGGGTGATGGTGAGGGTGGTGAGGGTGGTGATGGTGAGGGTGGTGAGGGTGATGGTGATGGTGATGGTGAGGGTGGTGAGGGTGATGGTGATGGTGAGGGTGATGGTGATGGTGAGGGTGGTGAGGGTGGTGAGGGTGATGGTGATGGTGGTGAAGGTGATGGTGATGGTGAGGGTGGTGATGGTGATGGTGATGGTGGTGAAGGTGATGGTGATGGTGAGGGTGGTGAGGGTGATGGTGATGGTGAGGGTGGTGAGGGTGATGGTGATGGTGAGGGTGGTGAGGGTGATGGTGATGGTGAGGGTGGTGAGGGTGATGGTGATGGTGAGGGTGGTGAGGGTGATGGTGATGATGAGGGTGGTGATGGTGATGGTGATGGTGGTGGTGGTGAGGGTGGTGAGGGTGGTGAGGGTGATGGTGATGGTGAGGGTGGTGAGGGTGATGGTGATGGTGAGGGTGGTGAGGGTGATGGTGATGGTGAGGGTGGTGAAGGTGATGGTGATGGTGAGGGTGGTGAGGGTGATGGTGATGGATGAGGGGGGTGAGGGTGATGGTGATGGTGAGGGTGGTGATGGTGATGGTGATGGTGGTGAAGGTGATGGTGATGGTGAGGGTGGTGAGGGTGATGGTGATGGTGAGGGTGGTGAGGGTGATGGTGATGGTGAGGGTGGTGATGGTGATGGTGAGGGTGGTGAGGGTGATGGTGATGGTGAGGGTGGTGAGGGTGATGGTGATGGTGAGGGTGGTGAGGGTGATGGTGATGGTGAGGGTGGTGGTGGTGATGGTGAGGGTGGTGAGGGTGATGGTGATGGTGAGGGTGGTGAGGGTGATGGTGATGGTGAGGGTGGTGAGGGTGAGGGTGATGGTGAGGGTGGTGAAGGTGATGGTGATGGTGAGGGTGGTGAGGGTGGTGAGGGTGGTGATGGTGATGGTGAGGGTGGTGGGGTGGTGATGGTGATGGTGGTGAAGGTGATGGTGATGGTGAGGGTGGTGAGAGTGATGGTGATGGTGAGGGTGGTGAGGGTGATGGTGATGGTGAGGGTGGTGATGGTGATGGTGATGGTGGTGAAGGTGATGGTGATAGTGAGGGTGGTGAGGGTGATGGTGATGATGAGGGTGGTGTGGTGATGGTGATGGTGGTGGTGGTGAGGGTGGTGAGGGTGGTGAGGGTGATGGTGATGGTGAGGGTGGTGAGGGTGATGGTGATGATGAGGGTGGTGATGGTGATGGTGATGGTGGTGGTGGTGAGGGTGGTGAGGGTGGTGAGGGTGATGGTGATGGTGAGGGTGGTGAAGGTGATGGTGATGGTGAGGGTGGTGAGGGTGGTGAGGGTGGTGAGGGTGATGGTGATGGTGAGGGTGGTGAGGGTGATGGTGATGGTGAGGGTGGTGATGGTGATGGTGATGGTGGTGAAGGTGATGGTGATGGTGAGGGTGGTGAGGGTGATGGTGATGGTGAGGGTGGTGAGGGTGATGGTGATGATGAGGGTGGTGATGGTGATGGTGATGGTGGTGGTGGTGAGGGTGGTGAGGGTGGTGAGGGTGATGGTGATGGTGAGGGTGGTGATGGTGATGGTGATGGTGGTGAAGGTGATGGTGATGGTGAGGGTGGTGAGGGTGATGGTGATGGTGAGGGTGGTGAGGGTGATGGTGATGGTGAGGGTGGTGAGGGTGATGGTGATGGTGAGGGTGGTGAGGGTGATGGTGATGATGAGGGTGGTGATGGTGATGGTGATGGTGGTGGTGGTAAGGGTGGTGAGGGTGGTGAGGGTGATGGTGATGGTGAGGGTGGTGAGGGTGATGGTGATGGTGAGGGTGGTGAGGGTGATGGTGATGGTGAGGGTGGTGAAGGTGATGGTGATGGTGAGGGTGGTGAGGGTGGTGAGGGTGGTGAGGGTGATGGTGATGGTGAGGGTGGTGATGGTGATGGTGATGGTGGTGAAGGTGATGGTGATGGTGAGGGTGGTGAGGGTGATGGTGATGGTGAGGGTGGTGAGGGTGATGGTGATGGTGAGGGTGGTGAGGGTGATGGTGATGGTGAGGGTGGTGATGGTGATGGTGATGGTGGTGAAGGTGATGGTGATGGTGAGGGTGGTGAGGGTGATGGTGATGATGAGGGTGGTGATGGTGATGGTGATGGTGGTGGTGGTGAGGGTGGTGAGGGTGGTGAGGGTGATGGTGATGGTGAGGGTGGTGGTGAGGGTGATGGTGATGGGTGAGGGTGGTGAAGGTGATGGTGATGGTGAGGGTGGTGAGGGTGATGGTGATGGTGAGGGTGGTGAGGGTGATGGTGATGGTGAGGGTGGTGAAGGTGATGGTGATGGTGATGGTGAGGGTGGTGAGGGTGGTGAGGGTGGTGATGGTGATGGTGAGGGTGGTGAGGGTGGTGATGGTGATGGTGGTGAAGGTGATGGTGATGGTGAGGGTGGTGAGAGTGATGGTGATGGTGAGGGTGGTGAGGGTGATGGTGATGGTGAGGGTGGTGATGGTGATGGTGATGGTGGTGAAGGTGATGGTGATGGTGAGGGTGGTGAGGGTGATGGTGATGATGAGGGTGGTGATGGTGATGGTGATGGTGGTGGTGGTGAGGGTGGTGAGGGTGGTGATGGTGATGGTGATGGTGGTGAAGGTGATGGTGATGGTGAGGGTGGTGAGGGTGATGGTGATGGTGAGGGTGGTGAGGGTGATGGTGATGGTGAGGGTGGTGAAGGTGATGGTGATGGTGAGGGTGGTGAGGGTGATGGTGATGGTGAGGGTGGTGAGGGTGATGGTGATGGTGAGGGTGGTGAAGGTGATGGTGATGGTGATGGTGAGGGTGGTGATGGTGATGGTGAGGGTGGTGAGGGTGATGGTGGTGGTGAGGGTGGTGAGGGTGATGGTGATGGTGAGGGTGGTGATGATGGTGGCAATGGTGATCATGGTGGTGGCTGTCGTCCATTAATGCCACAGCCCATACCCTGTCATGGGAAATGACAGCCTCTGTGGTCAGCCTCTTCCTGGAACTGCAAAATCAGGGACAGGGACATCTTTCTGGGCCCTGCATCTTGGCCCAGCACAGATGCGATGGTGGCCATGCATGGGACCTGGGAGCTGGCAGAGTGACTGGCCGGTGTTGACACACAGCCCCAGCCCAGTGAGTGCCTGTGGGTGGCATCAGTCAACAGCCGTTGATAATAAAGCCGATGCTGGTGACGTCTCTGCAGGGCCTGGGTTGGCTGTCACAGAGTGAGAGCAGCTGCTTGAGTCCTACAACCGCTCCAGCCCTGAGAGGTGCAGGCGGCCCCTCCAGGCTGGGGCCTGGGCCCTGGCTCTGCTGTGTGCCTGGGGGCCACCCCCAGGCGTCTCAGTGCTGCAGGGCCCGGGTCGGCTCCAGCCCAGCCCAGAGCCACACTCAGGCACCAACCATCTCCGGCTGCTCTGCCTGTGTCTCCTTCCTTCCCCGGCCACTTCGAGCAGGTCCCTGGGATATAGGGGTACAGCTGCGCAGTGGCCCGGCTCCCGCACCTCCTCTCTCCGCACGAGCAGGTCTCCCACTGAGCCACGGCCCTGTGAGGCGCTTCTATTTTTTCCTTTTATAAAATAATGTTATTCATAATCACTGACTCCCTGGGATTATAATAGCAGAGGCGGGGGTCCGCTGCCATTCCGTGGCCAGGCAGCTGAGCGTGAGGCGTGCGGAGCCCTCGCTCTCCCGGCGGCAGCCCCAGGGCTCAGGCAGCCAAGCCGTGCTCCCAAAGAGGCGACGCTAATTTGGGGAACAGCTGTAGGCGTTCACTTTGCACTGAGCCTGTGTACACCAGATCAGATCTCTCCGCCTTGCCTTTCTCCTTCCTGGCGAGGGGTGACAGTAATGGGGGAAGCAGTCATCGGGGACACGGGCTCATTTTCAAAGTCATTGTGTTGACAATATTTCCAGGAGGAAACTCATAAGCAATCATCATTTTTTCACATCTGCTAGGCATCTTGGTGCTACAATTAAGCGTAATGAAGTTACCTGCAAATTATGTATTTTGTTCACTAAATAACGAAGCTACTGACAGAGATGATGTGGGGGAGGGGCTGCTGGGAAGAGCCTGGCGGAAAAGGAGAGGTCTCTGAGGCTGCTGCCAGGGAGCTGGGAAGTGCTCAAGGATCCAGGAGCCCAGCGAGAGGACTAGGAAAGGAGACCAGGCAGAAAGAGAGGGACGGGCAGAAACAGCAGAGGACAGGATCTTTTCCTCCAAAACAGAGAGAACGGTGCACGAGTAGGGGGTCAGAGGGCCCAAGAGCCAGCCCAATCCCCGCCTCAGACTCTGTCTCCTGGCTCCCAGGCCCTTCAGGCAGGAAGGGAAGAGAAGCTGACGTGTCACAGCCAAAGAGCCGCAGCCCTCAGGAGCCGAGGACCAGTCCACCCTGTGGACTAGGATGACCAGGGGAGGACACTGAGCTGGGGAGCTGCTGCCTCTCTGCACCTTGACCTCCATAGGCCCTATGGTGGGACTGGACAAAGGTCCACCCTGTGTGGCACTTTGCATTTCCCAAGTGCTCTGCACTGAGTGCCCAGTGTCTATACGGGAAGATCAGCGTCCAGCCCCATGCCAGGCCAGGCGCAGGTGGGTGTGGCTTATAGTTGGGATGTTGAATGTCCCCTGAAGACCCACATGCTTGGGCCTGGTCCCCAGGGAGGGGCTGCAGGGAACTCCCAGCAGGAAGGTGGAACCCTTCCTGCTGGGAGTTCTGAGATCATGGGGGCAAGCCCTGGTAGGGGCCACTGGGACCCTGGACTCTTCCTTCTCGTTTCCTGGCCACAAGGTGAGCAGGTTTTCTCTGCCACATGCTCTCCCTGTGGTGTGCTCCCTCACCACAGGCCCAGAGCAAGGGGCCCAAGTGACCGGGGGCTGGACCTGCACCAGGAAGACCAAAACCTGTCCCCTTCCTATGTGGACTATCTCAGGCACTTGCTATGGCGATGGAAGCTGGTGACACAGCAGTGTGACTCACGAGGAAGACATAGCTAAGACTGTGTCACCTGTTTCTCCTGCCCCAGCACTCGCGGGAACGGGGACAGGGGCAGGGTCTCCAGGGGCCCTTCAGTATTCCGCGTTCAAGCCTCAACAGGGTTAGAGATGAGTAAGCAAAGCACCCAGCAGGGGCCTGGCACCCAGCAATGAAGAGAAGCAGAACTCGGGGAGAACCCCAGAGACTGAGCATCTTAACAACGTCCCGGTGCTGACCACAACAGGCCACGCGCCCGTGGACCGCCCGTCAACGGGCTGTGAAGAAGCCTCGACATTTCCCAGATTCCTGTGGAAGAGGTTTCCCTGCTCCATAGGCTCAGCAGATGCTGCCGTGAGACCCACCTCTGTGACCTGCCAAGGGCACGAGCAGGTCAGAGGCCCCTGCTTCACTATCAAGGATTAAACTGAGGGGGACATCATCCAAGGGAATCAGTAAGGCCACAGGAGCTCACAGACCTGGCGAGTCCATCACCCTGCACCCCAGTCTCCTTTCTGTGAATAGGAATGATAACAGTCATGATAGCAAAACCTGCGTGACCTTGGGAATGCGCTAAGCCTCTCTGAGCCCCAACCTGCTCATCTGCAAATGGGGTTAACAGCTACGCTCACATCAACTCAGGAGGCTCTGTCAGAGATGAGTAAGCAAAGCGCCCAGCATGGGCCTGGCACACAGCAGGCGCTCTATAAGTGCCCGTCAACAGCCCTTCCTCCATGGGGTTGAACCAAAGACCCCTTACTGCACATCTCCTTGCAGATCTGCACTGTGCTGGGCGGAGAGAAATGCGTCCTCCACCGCCCTCCCTGAGGCCCGGACACTCTGGGAAACCTGAGCCAGCTGCTCCCCTCTGGAGAGGCCACGTGGAGGCCAGCAGGACCCCAGCTGCCCACTGGAAGAGGCCCATAACCAGAGCAAGCGCATTCCAACGCCGGCTTTAATTTGAACCTGTTGAGACAGGCAGAGCTCTGCTGAGGGGCGCCTGGGAGCCTCCATCCACCCTGAGAGGGGGGGCCGGGGGATGGGGCCTCTGGGATTTAAATAGGAGTCCAGCCCGGCCGGGCTTGCAGGGCTGCACTCGGAACAAAGCCTCAGGTTGCAAACCAAGAAAGGGCCTGGGTTCTCTGCTCCACCAACAGAGCTGGCCATGCCACCTGCCATCTTCCCAAGCTCTGGGCCCCAAAGGCTATGTCGCCCTGAGGGGAGGGAGCCAGACTCACCGAGCAGGCAGGCTGCGAGATGCGCAGGGAGAGTGCGGCCGCTCCTGCTTGGATCTGGGCATCAGTACGTCCCCCAGCCCCACTCTGCAGCTGGACTTGAAGACAAACTCCCAGGACCCAGCAGCAGTGTCCCCTCTGCAATCCCACCTGGAACTAGGAACCAAGAATCTTGCGACCCAGGCACAGCTTATGGGTCTGATTGGGTTTTACAAATAAAAGAGCAAGCTGGGTCTGAAGGCAGGATGAAGCCACCCTCCCTGCACCCCAGGGGCAAGCCTCTGAACTGGGCTGGGTGGGGTAGAGGGGACAGGAGCAAGCCCACCCAAGGTCACAGGCAGAAGGGCTGCTTGGCTGCACCCACAGGGCCACAGGCAGGAAGGACAGGTCTTGAGGCCGGCTCCGGCCCTCTCTGTTTCTCCTCCCTGTGCCCTGCTCCCCCGTCTGCACAGAGGGGCTGAGTACTGCTGGGTTCCTTGGAAAGATCAGAGGTGATGAGGGACACACAACGCCTGGCAAGGTGCTCCGGGCACACCAGGGCGGGCAGGTCCTGGCAGGTCACTGCAAGATGAACCCAGGCCCCTTGGCAGGACAGGTCCCTCCAGAGACCCTAGGACCATTCATTCAGCAAATATTATGTGCCAGGTGCCCTGAGTCCCCAAAGGCGCTGCTTTGGACAGGACCGACGGGCTGCCTGGCACCGTAGGGTGGGCATCATTTCCCACAGAGAGGGCTGATGGGGACAGAAGCTTCGGCCCAGGGCATGTGCTGAGCCCTGACCCAAGGCAGCAGCACCTGGGGGAGGGCTTGGGAGGCCATGGAGGTTAGACGAGGTGGTGAGGCTGGGGCCCACGATGGATTGATGCCCGTGTCCACGCACAGGTGAGGCCCAGAGAGGACACAGCAAGAAGGAGGAGAGCCAGCGCCCTCACCAAACCCAGGAAATCGGCAGAAACTTGGTCGTGGACTCTGTCCTCCGCCACGGCGAGGAATACCTGTCTGTGGCGCAAGCTGCCCAGTCTGTGGTCGCCCAAGCCCACTAAGGCTGGCCAAGACAACAGCCAAAGAAATAAGCAAAACACACACCATGGGAGAGGGAAAGGGGGCAGACGGGGGCCACGATGGTGAGCGGCCCAAGGGCTGGGGACAGGTCTGCTGGGGGCTGAGTGGGGAGCCAGCTGTGGGAGGACTGAGGGAGGGTGTTCTAAGCAGAAGAGCTGCCAGCCCCCGGGAGCTGCTCCAAGGTCGGAGGAAGGTCAGAGTGGCTAGAGCCAGAAACCCAGGGGTCGGGGGAGAAAGTGAGGTCAGATGGGAGGGCCATGAGGGTCCCAGCAGGAACTCCACCTGCTGCCACTGTCCCTCAGCTCAGCCAGGAAGTACTGCAGCCCCCAACTTCTCGGCCTCACTCAGGGGGGACCCACACATGGAAGCAGAGAAATGCTGTGTCTTTAGAAGACATTTCCTCTCCCACCTGCGCTCACCGCATGTCCCAGCCTCCCTTGGAGTCCAGTTCAGACATTCTCCACTTAGCCCTGAGGCTTCATGCACTGAGGACCTGTCCCCAAGTGGGCTGCCACCACTCCATCTCTCACCTCTTTGTACAAACCTCCATACCTCTTTCCCACTGGTACACAGGAGACCAAGGACTTGGAGGCCCCAGAAATGTCAGAATTGCAAGATGCAAGTGCCTGAGTCCCCGTGTCACCACTGCCCGCCAGGAAGCAGTGGATGCACATTGGATGATTGTACGAACAAAAAATAAACACTCATGGTGTTTGCCCTTTAATATTGGGGGCTTTTGTTACAGCAGCCTCCTCTAACTAATACAGAGTATGTTTCAGAGTCATCTGTCCCAAGGGGTTCTGTGATGGCCTTAAGCCAGTGAGATGTGTCCTGAGGCAGGAGGGGGCTGAGGACACCATGGGCCAGGGGCTGCCTGGCACCGTGGGGCTGGCATAATTTCCCATAGAGAAATGGGTTTTACAAATGAAAGAGAAGGGCTGGGTCTGGAAGGCAGGACGCAGCCGCCCTTCCCGCACCAGGGGCAAGGCTCTAGAAGGGGAGGCTGGAAGTCAGACGAGAAGGAGGGGAACATAGGAAGGGCCCCCAGTGCAGCTTTGGAGCTTGGCTCAGGGCAAAGCAGGTATCAGCACATCCCCCAGGTTCCCCATCTGAGCCCAGAGTTTCTTCTCTGACTCCAGAATTATGCTCCAAATAAAAACACCACTTGCTAGAGCAACAAATAGAGCAGATTGGGTGCTGTCAGTAAAATGTGGGGGTTTTTCTGTGTGTTTTTCCATCACTTTTTGTTATATGGAAACAGAAGATGAGGTTGGGACACATGACGATTGGTAAAAGCAGATGATATTTTATGGATATCAGAGAGGCCCAATGGCATCTCCCAGGAACCTTCCTGCTGCACAGAGATGGATGTGTGGGCCCATGGACGAGGGGGAGTCTGGGGTTCCCAGCGGCCGCCCACACTGCGCCTCCTCCCCGTCGCCCTCTCTCACCTCCCCAGCGGTGTGGGGCAGGCTAGCTCTCCTAACCAGCATGTGTTCCTCCCTGCTCTGGGGTGTGCCCGCCCACGTGCCCTCGCTTGGCACAGTCTTGGGGATAGAAGCCAGGATTTGTTGGCTCATCAAAAGATACACACAGGTGAGTGCCCAGACCAGGAGGTAAGTGCATGCCGTCCCCTACTGGGGCCTCTCTGCCACTGAACTGTCCACAAAGACCCAGGGCAGGGACAGGCTCTGTCCCCTGCTCCCTGGGCTCTAGGAAAGGCCCCTGTGCAGACGTCAGAGCTCTTCCCAAGGTCCCTGCAACGCCCTGGAGTGGGGCCTGTGCTGAGAGTAGAGCAGCATGGGGCCTCGGCTCATGCCGGTGACATAGCACGAAGCCACCAAAACTGTCCTGGAAAAGCAGGGCCATAGGCTGGTGGCCTGAGCTCCCAGGAGTGACTGTGAAGGGGGCGGCGCAGGGGGAGGCTGGGCACGCGTCCCCCCCCAGGCAGCAGAGGTGGGCTTCGCAGGGCTTTAAGTACTTGTCCGACGAAATCATCAGGCTTTCCCGGGAGACCCTCGTCAGTGCTGCGTCTCCCTGCGGGTGTGAGATGCACTCCTGGGTCCCCTTAGAGCAAAGCGAGGGCCCTGCTCACACTCACACCGCCTGGGGCAGAGGAGAGCGCCGGCCAGCCTCCCTTCCTCCCACCAGCGGCCAGCCCTAGGGGCCCTGCGGCCTCCCCTTGGCCCGTGCTGTGGACAGGAGATGGCTCAGGGCAGGAAGCCCCTGCATGGAGCTGGAGTGTGGTCACACCCTCTGCTGCTCCTGTGTCCCCTGAGCACCGGCTGAGTGCAGGTCTCATGCTGGGCGATGGGTTGTCACCCCACTGCCCCTCCAGCCCCCTGCACAGGATGCTCTCTGCTCCCCTGGCCTGGCTGGGACAACAGGTGCTCCTAATGGCTGACCAGAGCTCCCACCTGCAACCCAGGCTGGGAGTGGGATTCCCTCTGGGCCCCGTGAGGAGCCCCACCAGCCCCCTTGTGTTCCTGCCCTGTGAGTGCCTGGACTCCATCCACGAGGCCCACCACAGGTGCCTCAGGCTATGGTGGCCACTCCATGACACCCGGGGGACATCCTGTCCAGACGACCAGGCCTTCACTGGCTGCTGCATTCTTAGATGGTTGTCTTTGGCCCCCATCGCTGGTGGCTTCCATGTGACCTCCCAACAAGTGTTATCATACTCAGGTACTGTCCCTCTGTTGCAGTGCTGGGTGACAAGACTCTAGACTCAAGGAGACACATGGCTTCAGACCCACCTGATTGAGTGAGAGGCCACTTCCTCTCTCAGGCTGTTTGTTCATCTAGAGGAGGAGGTCAGGTCAGCCCCACATACACGCCGGTGACAAAGGCCTTGACTTGGTCCAAGTTCTGCCTGTGACGCATGCAGCGTCCCCTCCCTCCTGGCGCACAGCTCCCTTCTCGCCACTCAAACCAGGCCAGTGGGAATCCATGAGGTGTCCCTGGAGGACGCTATGCCCTGCAAACTCTCCTGTCCCAGCCTCGCTGAAGGACACGCAGCACTGAGCCTGGAATAATGCCGGTGTGGCCATGGCCACCTCAGGATCACCCTTCCAGGGCCACCAGGTCCCTGCCGGGAGACAGCACACGGGCTTTCTCCCCCAGGACCAAGCCCGACAAAGACGCCCCCACACCAACCCTAGCCCACAACTGCAGAGAAGACAGCCAGATGCCAAGGAGAGCACCAGAATGGGACGCGGATTGCAGGGGAGTCCTGGCCTTCCCCAAACCTACAGCAGCCCTGGCCCAGGCCACACATCTTTGAGCTCACATCCTCGTGTATAAAACCCAACAGTTGGACCCGGGCACTGCTTCACCAAGGCACTCAAACTGGAATTCCCTAAAAACTGCAGTACACCCAGCACCTAGGCTCCTGACACTGGGGACGAGGAGGTGAGACCTGACCCACGCCCTGGACAAGCTCACCACGTGATGAGGGGACAGCAGCACCAGGTTCTTCTCATCTAGAAGGACTGGGATCTTGAAATCTGGACAGGCAGAGGGCTTCTGGGAGCCCAGAAGAAGCAGACACCCCCACCTGAGCTGTTTATCACTGTATACTGGATCCCTAGCACCTAAGGAAGCAAATGCTCGGGTAACTAGGTGGGTGGAGTGTGGGTGGGCAGGTGGGTGATGAATAGGTGGATAGGTAGGGGGATGGATGGGCGGGTGGGCAAATGGATGAATGAGTGGATAAATGGATGAGTGGGTGGGTAGATGGCTGGCTGGCTGGCTGGATGGATGGATAAATGCATGGATGAGTGGATGGGTGGATGGATGGATGAGTGGGTGGGTGGATAAATGGGAGGATGAGGTGATGGATGGATGGATGGATGGACAGACGGACAAATAGGTGGATGGATGGATGGACAAATGGATAGGTGGATGGACGGGTGGATAAATGGATGAATGGATGGACAAATGGATGGACAAGTGGATGGGTGACTGGATGGGTGAGTAGAGGGGTGGGTGGATGGGTGGGTGGATGGGTGGATAAATGGAGAGCTATTTAGCAAGACAGAGGGATGGCGATAAGGAGAAACAGGTAAGCCAAAGGCAGAAATGAAGGGGGGGAGAAGAAAGAGAGCGAGATGGAGAGGGCAGAGAACATGCCAGAAGGGGAGCCAGGAGAGGCAGAGAGCCAGCTGGGCTGGGGTGTCTGCATCATCCTGAGGGACAGGATGACAACCCAGGACACCCGTGGACACAGGCTCCATTCTGAGCAGGTCTCTGCTGAGCTGTTTTATGAAGATGTCAGGAAACAGCAGGTGCCCCCTGCCGTGCTCAGTGACACTGGGTGACAAGACTGAGGTGGCGGGGTGCTGGGCCATCTGCCAACCAGTGGGCAAAGCCTGAAGGGGCGAGGGGGGGTGGGGGGTGCTGGCCATGGGGACAGGGTCCGCGGGTTGGTCGGGGCCACGGCTCTTGCTGCAGCCCTAGCCATGTGCTCAGGGTGGGAATCCAGACGCAGCAGTGAACACCCGACCTGGAGCCCAGAGGAGCCCCCGCCCACCCCGGCCAGCACTACCCCCGCCCACATCAAGGGAAGAGCCGAGCTGGGTGACCCCAGCAGCGGGAGGAGCAGATGCTGTGAGAATTGACACAGATAGAGAGGACCCACCCCAGGGTCAGAGCCGAGGCGCCCAGACTCCCGGGGAGGTGGCCCTTACAAAACAAACCACAGCCGTGAAGCAGTCACCGCGGGTAAAAAGCAACTGTGGCCAGTGGGCTCTGTCGGTAGCAGAAAGAAGGGCCACCCAGGGGCCTTGGCGAAAAGCCCTCGTCCACCCTCCCACAGGCTGGCCACGTCCCTGTGGATACCTTCCCCTGCTGCCCTGCATCCTGGCCTTCAGGATCACACCTGGATCACCACTAGGTTCACCCAGCGATCATCACCTGGCACAGGGCTGGTTGTCAGGAACTGTGGCCCAGCCATGCTGCCCTTGTGTCCCTGTGACAGGGCTTGGGCACGTCACTCAACATGAAGGTGGGAATTGCTGAGTGTGGCATTGGATGCCTACCCAGACCAGCTGGCAGGCATGTAGCCTGTGTCCAGCCACCACGCTCCTCCCCTACTGCCACCAACGTGTGACACTCATTATGGAACGCCCACTGCGGCCACTGCCACCTGGCGACTATAAGAGCACCCCCAGCACAGAGCGCTTCCCTGATGTTGGGGACTGTGCGCCCCCAAAGCCTCCACGGGGTTGCATCTCCAGGTGCCTGGAAAAGAGGGGCACAGCCGCTTCCAGCAGGGCCACAGGATGCCATGCCTGGGCCCCAGCTGGCAGTGCCACTGTCCACGTGCTCCAGACCCGTTTTCTAAATGACACTGGGGCCCAGGGTGGACAGTACCTAAGCAGTTCCAGGGCACTGGCTCTGTGGCAAGAGGGCAGGGGGTGTTTGCAGCACTGTCCCCTGGCCCCTGTGCGTCCTCTGCCTGAACTCCAATCATGATTCTTCCAAGAAAGCCAGCAGGGTTGGAAGGATGCAGAGCCCGAAGGACGGGGCTAGCAGTGAGGGAGACCCTATTCCATGGCGCCCGGGGAGCCACTCAGGCAGGCCTCTCTTCCTCGAGGCTCTACGCCAGGGGCCACCGGGACCAACCCCACCGCCACTGCTCAGCTCAGTGAGTCACCAGGCAGTCGCAGGAGCCACCCTCACTTCCTCGCGTCACAGCCGTGGTGGCCCCTGCCTGCTCATTTCCCACGATTCACAAAAAGCCGTCCTTTTGAACAGCATGGTGTGCGGGGGTTAATCGCAAGTCTATTAGCGCACTCGCTGTAATAATGAATCGAAATTTACATCGTGTGTAATCTCATTAATTGTGCGATCATATCGGGTTTGACAGTTTTAATGCATTACTAAGGGAAAACAGTCTAATACATGACATTAAAGATCTTATCGAGGTTAATTTGCCCTAAAATGTAGTTACTGCAGAATTTCTCATTTCCATCTGAGATAGTGTGGCTTAGGCACGTGGTGCTTGACTGTGGCAGACACCATCTACGCCACCACAGACTGGGAACCGTCCTGCCTGCCCCTCAGGGGACGTTTTCAGCTCTGCCACTCGTGTGCCACTGGTCTTGGGCACACCCCTTCACTTCCCTGCCCTTGGGCTCTCGTCTGCAGACTCCACGGGGACTGTCTCCCATGGGACCGCCACGCTCACAGGAGGCCCAGCAGGATGCCTGGCGCACAGTGGGTGCTGTTTTTATCATTCACTGTAATGATCTCAACATCTGGCACCAGGAGTAGAACACGGAGAGTCCACCACAAACAGATCCAGGTGACCAAGACCACCTCTGGAGAAACAGATGGTCAACACTGCCAGTACAAATCAAATCCAAGGACAGAGAAAGACTGCGACAGGCGCCCCGCCTCAGACAGGTGCCCCTGAGCAGTCCAAGCACAGGGCCTGGAGGGGCTGCCCAGACAGCTTCCCTAGGGGCAAAGGCCTTGTCCTAACTCAGGTTCATCCAAAACACTTGCACAGCACCCAGGGGGCTGGGTCAGAGCTGTCCTCAGGCACGGAGCCCCTGAACAACCACTGCTGATACATATTCCTACAGGGAAGACCTTCGCTTAATCAACCAATGTTTTCTTCTAAGTATGTGGCTCTGTGTTGGGTGACAAAGGTCCCAAGGCCCTTCTAACAGCGCCCACAATTCCAAGGGAAGAGAAAAGCTAGGCCGTGCTGTCCTGCTGTCACGTCTAACCCAGGCTCTCTATGCCTAATGTTGGCTTGACGTGCTCCCCAAACTCACAGGACTTCAAGCAATCATAACACAGTTTGATGATCATTATGATGGACAGTCCAGAAGCCCAGGAGCGGGAGCCAGTGCTGCCTGAGGTCTGGGGAGATAAACGCTCCACCAACAGCAGAACACGCTCTCTTCTAAGTGCACATTAAACACTCTATGGGAAGATCACACGGTCTGGAAAAATACGAAAGGATGAAAAACAATACGCTATCTGATCATAATGGAACTAAATTAAGAAATAACAACAGAAAGAAGTCTCGGAAAACCTCAAATACTTGAAAATAAACAACAGATTTCCAAATAACCTATGGATCCAAGAAGAAATCACAAGAGACATTAGAAAGTATCTTGAACTGAATGAGAAACGTGGCATCGTAATGTATGGGCGGAGCTAAAGCAGAGCCAAGAGGGACATCCGTAGCCTTAAGTGGACTGAGATAGCAAACCAGAAGTTGGTTCTTGGAGAAAACCAACAGAAATGATGACCTTTAGTTAGGCTGACCGTGAAGCAGGAGGAGCTGGCCCGAGTCAGGATGGCAGAGGGGGAGAGAGCATGCTCACAGAGGGACCAACCAGTGGCACCCAGAGTCAGGAGAGGGCAGGACAGGGAGATGTCCAGAAACCCGAGCAAGGGGTGGGGAGAGTGGTGTTGGGAACGCTGGCCGCTGGATGGGCGTCCTGGAAGACCTGTGGGCTCATCCATGTGCGTGGGCCCCATTCCAAGAGCATGAAGCCATCACTTGAAGGTCTAAGCAGATAAGAGACACCACGGTCATGGGGTTTAGGGTCACTGTGTCTCACAGGTGGGAATCTGAGGCATGGAGAGGTCATATGACCTGCCTCAGGCCACACAGCTGGCCACTGCATTGCTGGAGATAAGACCCGGCTGTACCCGTCGACCACCCTGGACAGAGAGCTCAGAGGGAGACCAGGAGACCCCAGCGCCTGCTCCTCTCTGAGGGCTGTCACCCACTTGCAAATGGACACAATGTCAACCAAGCTCCCGAGGCCCTTCCAACAATTCCAAGGGAAGGAAGAAGCTATACCCGCAGCCGTCTTGATGTCCCCTCTAACCCCTACGGCCAGGGCTTATGTTGGTCCTACACACAGCCACCTTGACCTGTCTGATTCCACAGCCACGTGACGTCTTAAGGCTTCACAACAGACACCGAGAAGAAACAGGCACCACAGCCCAGCTCCACAGTCTTGCTTTGAATATCAGCTCCCAGCGCAGTAAGAGTGACATTTTTATCGCAAAATAAAATTCCCGCCCACCCATCCCCATCCAACCTACCCCAATTCCAGGAAGGGAGCCCACAGCAGACACCCCTTCTCCTGGCCAGCAAGAAGTGGGAGGATAGGCCAGGCCCCCAGTCTCCCTGGGGAGCGGAGAAGGAGGTTCAGGACCACCATGCCATCCGCCCCCCACAGTGCCAGTGAGTGCGGTCTGAGTGGCCCAGAGCTGGAAGGCTCAAGGTTCCCCAACGCCTCCTCGGCTTCCCTTTCCCCCTGGTGGAGAGTCCTGATGCCGTGTGTCGTCTGTGAGGACAAACAGTGAGTCAGTCTGTGGGGGAGTCAGGGTGAGATTCAGCAGGGGCTTTTATTAGTGTCTCCATTCAGGCCTCGTTTCCAAAACTACCCCTCCCTTCCCCTCCTTACGGAGCTCCCTTCTGCTCCACGCGGGCGGCTCAGCAGACCACAGAGTCACTTCCTACCCCCCCCTCTGCCTCGCTCCGCCCACCACAGGGCAGGGACCCCCCAAACTGCGCTCCTCTCCTGGTGCAAGGAAAGAATGATGGCACCCCTCCTCCCACCTTGCTGCCCCCCGCCCCCAAGGGAGGGGTGCCACCATCTGGTGGGCCTCTTCTGAGGGCCCAGGTGACCATGACAAAAGGGTTCACAAACTCTGCCCCTCTCTGGCCCCCTCTCTTCCTGGTGGCAGCAGCAGTAAAGGCCTGGGGGTACTGGTGGGCTGTCTGGTTTCCTCACTTCTGAAAGGTCCATGGGTAATCTGGGCCTGGTCTCCTGCAGAGCCATGGCCCTCTGCATCTAGCTGGCTGCTCAGCTTCTCTAAAGGAGGTTTGTGGCTCGGACTCTGCAGGAGGGAGCTCCCTTAGACCCAGATCCCAGTGCAGGGGACAGGGTGGAGCAAGAGACCTTTTCCAGATTGTTCATGAAGTCCAAATGGCTGTGCATGGGTAGCTCTGTCTACCTGTATGGGCAGGCAGCAGGGCCCGCGGCCAAACTACACCCCCTGGGCTGGTCTGCACCAGGCCCTGCAAGCTCACGAATCCTCCACCCAGAGGCCTCAGCGCCCAGGAGCACGAGGACAGCTGCCATCACACAGGAAGGACCACTCAGGGTCCAGCACTGCCACTTCCCAGCTCCAGGGCCCTGGCCAGTGCCTGCACCTGGAGCTCGGGCCCCGCTAAGAGCAGGTGCTGGGGCTGGCTTCCTGCGTGGCAGGCGGCACTGCTCTGAGAGCTTCCTCCATGCTGGGTCAACTCACCCTCCCCAACCTAGAGGCAGGACCTGCCCGCCCAGCACGGTGCTCCTCATGTCCTCCTCCAGAGGGGGAAACTGAGGTGGGCAGGTGCAATGTGTCCAGTGTCACCATGAGCTTCAGAGCCAGGCCTCTGCCCGGAGCCAGAGCCTCAGGGCTGGGCTTTGGGCTGCACCTAGGCAGAGGAGCCGGGAGCCAGCAGGGACTCACTCAGGACACCCTTCACGTGCTGGACACAGGATCATAGGCTGCACAGACACAAGTCCCTCCAAGGCCAGGCCATGGGCCCACCTACCACGCACCTGAGAGGGGTCAGCCGGCCTGCAGACAGCACAGCAGGCGGGACTGGTGCCTTGCTAACGCCCCCTGCAAGGCCTGGAGAGCCCAGGCACAGCCCACACAGTTGGGGTGGGTGACTGTGACTTGGTCCCTCCCTACTATCCCCGTCACAGACCTGGCTGCAGCTGCCACCTCACAGCCCTGGGTTCTGGGCCCCCCATGGGCTGGCACCCAGGGAAGCGGACCCCCACCTTCGAGGTAAATGCCTCTTCCCTCCGCCATGGCAACCGTGATTTACAACAGATACCCAGTTAGTGCCATCTCCCTGCCCACAGCTCTGAGGGTTAATAACCCTTATAATTACAGCAGCCAATTACCCCTCTCGCCATTCTTGAAGGCAGATTATTTTATAAGAAACTTTATGGGGGACACTTCATTACCCCAGCTTCAGGATCCTGCAGGAGGGGGTCAGAGTTTGGACTGCCTCCCTCCTGGGCTAGCTCAGGAGTGCAGAGCAGGTGGCCTGGGTCCCCACCAGGGGCACCTCCACTCCCCCTTTAGGCCACCCTCACAGAGGGCAACGGGACATATCTGGACACATCTGCGAGACGGCCCCCAGGGGCCCTTTCAGGCTCCAGGCTCACTGAGAGGAACGGACACGGCACACCTCCCCTGGGGCTCTCCCGGGGCTGTCTACAGACCCCGCAGGCCCAGACACAAAGTGAGGCCCAGGCCCGGCAAGTCATTTCAAAAGCAAGATGGCGGCAGCAACAAGGAACCCACACAGGCCCTTTTGAGCATAGGCCCTGGTGAGGCCCAGGCACAGGGAGTGGGCACTGAACACACCCAAGCAGCCCCCAGAGGCAGGGCCGTCACCTTGCACAGCAAGCTTGGGCACTATCCTTTTGCCACGGGCCTCTTGGCCTTGTCCACCCCAGCCCAAGGAAGTTCTGTGGAATCATCGCCTTCAACCCAATTAGCGATGCTCAGATGGGACCACTGGACCAAGGTCCCTCAGAGGGTGACCAAGGCTCCTTTCTACCTCCACATCACAGCCACCGGCCCTGAGAGCTCTGGCCCCTCACCCCCAGCGCTGTCCTCTGGGCTCTCTGACCACCAACAGACAGGCCTTCCAACCCCCTTGGAGGGCGCCTTCTCCACTCGGGCCTGTGAGGAAGAGGTGGCATTTCTGGCCAAGGTGTGGGGGGTCCCTGAGTAGCATATGTGACCCTTCACCCAGCTGGAGCCTTGTGTGTGACAAGAGAGGACCCCCTGCCTGGATCCAGAGCCCCACCTGTGCACCTCTGAAGCAGGAACAGCAGTGTCCCCACTCAGTGTGAGCAGGGTCAGCCCCACCTGCTGCGTCCAGGCCCCCAGGAAGGCTCTAGCTCTGGGCTCCAGCAGTCCATGTCCAGGACCCCAACATGGACTTCGCATCAGGCCCACTGGGCCCCAGTGCCCCAAGGGAGCAATGTCTGGCCCTGCAGGATGTTCAGAGCCCAGCCTGCTGCCTCCAGGACAGTCCTCAGTAGCTGTCAAGGACCAGCAGCCTGTGCGAGTGGACCCACAAAACGTCCACCCTATTCTTCAGATCCTCACACCACCTCTGCGAGGACAGCCTCCACCATCAGTCCCACCTCACGGTGGAGAGAACCAGGGCTCTGGGAGGCAGAGGAAAGTCCCCAAGGCCGTGGTGTGTGTAGGGCAGCGTCCCAGCACCCCTCCCCTGCTGGCGTGCTATGCCCATCTCCTGGGGCCAGTGATGTCCAGCTCGGGGCAGGTAGATGCAGGAGCCAGCGAAGCCTCAGGCCACTGGTGCTAAGGCGCTCTCAGAGGCCCTCACGGGTCACAGTCAGGTTCAGGGTCAGACCCCTGCCTGGCCACTCTCCTTGGACACATCACTGAACTGCTCTGAGTTTGTTTTCTTTCTTAAAAGTGATGCAGAATAGCCAAAAGGTTGAAGCCACCTGAACGGCCTCCTGTGGATAAATGGGGACACAAACCCTGGTCCCTCCATGGCTCCCGCTGATGGGACATCTTCTCCTGCCTCTGGCACCAGGTGGGCCTGAGCCAGGCTGGGGGATTTGCAGAACAGTGTCCTGTCAGAAGAATGGTGTCCAAGAGACAGCACGCTCCAGAGGACACCCACGGGAGGAGACCTGGGGGGCACTCAAGCTCCTCCTCAGGAAGAGGTCGGGTCTGACCAGCCACCTGGGAGGGAGCCCGGCACCTGAGACCCAGGACCCTTTCCAAAGGGGAGCCACGGCTGAGACCGGGCTGCCTCCACACCCAGATGGGCCCGGCAGGGGCCGCCACCATCCCCACCGCCTGGAACCACCCCGTCCTCTGCACGGATGCTGGGCCACTGGCTCACGTCCTGTCACCCGAGATGCAGTGCCCCGCGGTCGGGGGAGCAGGGTCACGTGGGCCCGGGTTCTGCCAGTCCTGGGGCCCCAGGCTGCTCCTCTCCTCCAGACCCAGCTCCACATCACCAGGATAAAGGTGAGCACCTGGGAGGTGCTTCTGGGTCCTGAAGACGAGACGCAGCCTGGCAGCCCAGCAGAGTGACCAGCATCCCAGGCCCTTATAAGTGGCAGTTTAGGCTAGAATCCTAAGTGTGACCACCGCTGGCCCTGGCCAGGCTCTTGACCTCCCTGGCCTCAGGCTCCTTATCTGTGAATGGGGAGAGGTGTTGCAGGAAGTGGCCAGGTGTCTGGCAGCTGCTGGCTCATGCTCGGCCGCGGCTCAGGGCAGCTTCCCTCAGCATCTCCCAGAGACCTCAGCCTTCAGGAAGTCCACGCGTCTCCCAGCCCCAGAATTTGCAAACATGGAAGTGGCCGAGCTGGCTCTTGGCTGTCCCTCCTATGGGTTGAACAATGTCCCCCATATTCCTACACTGAAGTCCTGACCCCCATGACCTCAGAACGTGGCTGTACCTGGAGACAGAGCCTTTACAAGGGATCCATCAGGTTAAAATGAGTCATTGAAGCAGGCCCAGTATGACTGGCATCCTTACAGAAGGGGGAAATTTGGAGACAGACCCCACAGAAAGAAGAGTGTGTGATAAAGGTAGAGGAGGGGCTGTGTGTACCGGCCAAGGGGGCACCACGCTGTGGAGGGGCCCAGGGCAGGGTTTCTCTCCACATCAGAAGAGCCACCCTGCTCATACCTCGATCTCAGACCACCAGTCTCCAGAACTGTTAGAGAGTAAGTTTCCATTGATGCTGCCAATCCCGTGGCACTTTGTTACACAGCCCTAGCTGACTGATACCACACCCTTTGCCCCCACAGTTTGGTCAAGAGTCCTGCACATTCTTGGGTCATCTGGCAACTGCCTTGACAATCACCCTGATGCCTCCCCATCCATGGGATGGCCTCCCTGCCCCATGTTCATGGGCCCACGGCTCAAATCCAGGCCACAGCAAATGACAGGTAATCCCAGGGCACCAATCCCCAAGGACACACTTCAATCAGATGGAAGTCCCTGGAGTGGGCCCAGGGTGGCCCTGGGCCACTCTGCTGGGGACCCAGAGGCCAGGGCCCACAGGAGGGAGGGACTCAGATTCCAGGGAGGACAGGTGTTTTTGTGAAGCTCCAGACAGGTAGACTAGACCCTCCTGGTGCACAGTGCCTGGGCAGGCCCTGCCTGCAGAGAGGGCCGTCAGAGGCGCTGCCACAGAGACTTCCGTCTTCCTAACAGGCCACGTGGGCCAGAGGAACTGTAGCAATTCCAGCAGCGGTCTGTGTGTCCCGCCACTTGGGATTAATTAAGTGGTTTCCGACTGTGATCGAGACACTGCATAAAATATTTTTAAATTAATTTTTAAAGAATAAATGAGAGCATTACATTTTATGTGCTAGCTGACGGATGGGGACAGGAGCCAGTGGAGGTGGGGGAAGGAAGTCTGTGAGTGAGTACCGGGGTCCAGAGCCTCTCATTTGGCCCCACCTCCAGCCTGCGGGGTGACTCTGGGCCTCAGTCTCCCCGTCAGCACAGAGGAACCTGGAACTGGTGGCGAGGTCCCTGAGCTCTGTCCAGCCTGGGGTGGAGACCAGCGCGGCTCCTGCATTCGCTCAGCCCCACCCCCTAGGGTCAGAGCCAGCAAGCCCCAAACCAGCAGGGACCCAGCTTCCCAGGGTGCCAAGACAGCTACAGAACACCAGGGACCCCGCCTGGCCCCTCAGAGGCAATGGGCAGGTGCACCTGGGCTCGCGGGAAGGGGGTTGCAGCCAGGCCCCCTGTGCAGCCCCAGCATCCTGCGCCCGCGGCCCTGGCCACTCTGGCGGTCGATCGCCAATGCTGTTGTTTGCTCAATGTTTCTCTGCCACCCACTGCTGTGTGGGACCGTCCCTCCCAGCCAGGGCAGTTTGCTATCCACCCCTCGGCCAGCACAGAGCAGGAGTCGCCCAGGCCCACACAAGCCAGCCAACGCACGGCCCATGAGCGACCGTGTTGACGGCGATGTCCCCCTGGCCCCGCATTCTGGATGCCAGGCCATAGGTCTGTCCTGGAGGCTGCTCCTCCAGGCTGGGGAGGCACAAAAGGGACTCTTAGCCACGATTACTTATTAAACTCCCACTGTATGCCCAGCCCTTTGATTCAGCTCCATAAATCCTCGAAACTGTGCTAGGGTCAGTTATTTAGAACCTGTTCCTCAGAGAGAACCCAGGGCTCAAAGCAGCTCAGGGACAATTTTGAAACCTCACGGAACCTGGACTCAGACCCAGGTCCACCAGTCAGTCCTCAGCTCCAGGGGACATGGCCTCGGACTTTCAACCCTATGCCCAAAACACAAAGTTCCACTGAACTGGGCCCTGGTTCCAGAGCACATCCAGGGCGTGGTCCTCTCCAGCCCATCCAGGAGGACTCTGGGGGGAAGTGCCTTGGCCCTGGAACCGTCCTGGGAAACCAGAGGCCTGCATGCACCTGCTGGCTGGGTCTCTGCCTGGCCCTGGACCTGCACCCTGTGCTGCAGGAAAACCAGGAGACAGGGGTGTCAGGGCAGGAACACGGCGTCGGCATGCTGAGAGGGCACTCGCAGCTCCCCGGGGACCCCACCCACCCCGAAGCCATGTCACCAAACCACCTGCTACATGTGCTGTCAGCTCCCTGCAGGAGCAGTGGCTTCCTGAGACTCCAACAGGAAGCCAGGAGGGGCTGTGGGAGGACAATGGGCCACCTAGCCGGGGACCCAGAGGCCAGGGCCCACAGGCAGGAGGGACTCAGATTCTGAGGCTGCTGGTCAGCTTCCTTTCATCAGGGACACAAAAGAGGGCCCTGCACACAGCCCTGTGGGAAAGCCCTGTCACCCACCCAGGCCACAGAGAGGAGAGCAGACACGCTGGCCAAGCCCCGGCCAGGAGGGGGCAGAGAAGAGACGGGAGCAGCTCTCCACCAAACCCCGGCAGCTGAGGTCTGGCCAGGCTGCCCAGCGGCGACCCTCTGCCTGTGTCCTGTGGCTCCCTGAGATGGAAGAGCAGCTCAGCCCAGTTCCGTCTCAGTCCCACCCCAGCTGGGCTCCTGCACAAGACTCCCCCCTCCTCATGGGACACAGGGCTGAGGCAGGACTTGGTGGGCTCAGAAAGCCAGAAGCAGGGACCCACCGTGACTCATCCAGCAAGATGGCCACTGCCCCTGAAATGCTCAGCCTCACAGGTCCAGAAGGACGAGCAGGGAGGAAGGACAAGAGGCAGCCGTGACAGGAAGTCGAGGTGTCCCTGAGAAGGCCCCTCTTGGAGCAGGATGGAGCCTGGAGCAATGTCTTTGTTCCTGTTACAATGCTTCCTCCCCCAAGTCCCCTCCACTCCCGAGGGAGGCTCCCGTTTCCTTTCCCAGACACGTGGAGACCCATACAGAGACGAAAGGCCAACCTGCCTGGGTTCAGCCAAGGAGGACCTACAGATGAGAACTAGGGAGACTGCCCGGGCAAGAAGAACCCTCGGGCTTCCAGCATGAACTTGGACCTGGCCTGGCAGCTTCAGGGTGGGCACTGCAGGGTGACAGCTGAAGGATGCACACACCACTCAGAAAGCCCCCCAGGCCTCCCCCGCCACCTGATCCAGTCTGAAGCCGGGTCCAGCAGCCTGCCTCTCCGTCCGCCTCCCTAGCTCCCTCTCCTCCCTCCCCGCCTCTCCTGGCCTCCAGTCACAGGGCACTGCTCTCCAGAGGCTCCCAGGAAATGCCAACACCCGGCACTTGCTGTTCTCTCTGCCAAGAATTCCCGTCCCATCCCCCGGCCCACCCCTGCCCATCCTGCCAGGCCCTCTGATGTCACCTCTTCCGCGAGCCTTCCCCGGGGCAGCCAGAACAGGCCTCTCTTTCACCCAGTCAGACTAGGCCACCGCGGGCCAGACGGTGACTGCCTGAAGGCAGGCCCATGTCCTACTCCTGTGTCCCCAGGGCCTTGTGCATTCTTCAAATCTCTTGCATGTGGCCCTGCAAGACTGAGCAGGTCCTTGTCCTACCTGAGCCCGGACTCCTGCATCGGTGAGGGCTCCTGATTACCCATAAGTCAAGGCTTCTCAGAGAGCCTCACCTGTCCTCACATCCACTAATATTCACCGTGCACCTACTGTGCGCCAGGCCTGGGGACACAGTGACAAGCCACAGCAAGGCCAGTCCCTGCAGAGCAGCCTGACCATGGAGTGTGGGGGTGACAGGGTTGGCAGGGCACCTGGGCACTGTGGATGGACTGGAATCTGGGGAGCAGGAGTGAGGATTGGTAAGGGTCAGGTGGAAGGAAGGTCCAGGCAAGGGACCAGCACAGAGAGAGCAGGCTGGGGACAACAGGACCCAGGTTGGGGGCATGCAGCAGGAGGGAGCAGGAAGCAGGGTGCACCCGGGGCCTCTGAGGTCCGGGAGATCCTCACTCGGGCCCATGCTGGCTCAGATCTGTACTAAGACGGCTTGTGCCGCCCCAGTGGGCTCCAGGGGGATCTTGGTCAGTCCCAGAGGCCAGGGGCCACAGAAGGTCCTGGAGCTGTGCAGAGCTGGGCAGCTCTGGTCTGGGGAAGCTGCACGAGGGCCAGAGGTGGAGGAGGGAGGTGAGGGGCAATCCCGCCATCCCCTGCCTTCAGAGGGGGGCTCTGAGTAGGCTGCTGTGAGGTCCCCGAGGGACAAGCAGCTTCCTGGGCCCCTCCCCCAGCCAGCAGCGAGAGGAGACACATCTTGACAGAAGCACTGAGCACAGAGAGAACTCATGTCCAGGCCTGTGTCTCCAGGGGCTTCCTCGTTGCTTCCAGATGGCTGGAGACCACCAGCCGGCAGCCTGGGGTGGGGGGCCTGGGCTCGTGTGGAACTAGGAGGCAAGGGCAGAGGCCTGGCCAGGCCTGGGGGCTGAGTGGGGCCCTCCCTGGGCCTCAGTCTCCCTCTGGAAACTCAGAAGCTGCACCAGGTCTCCCAGTAAGCCCTACTATGTGCAGCCCTGAGCACTCTGAGGGGCTGCTGCCCAGTCACCCTCAAGGAGGGGTCCCAGAGCCCCCACAAGAGAGCCTAGGAGGACCCGGGCTGGAGCTTCAGCCTCCATGTCGTGAAACCCTGGACACCCAGGCAACGTGCTGGGTCACTGGAGCAGCCCTCAGGCCAGCAGTGGCCACAGCAGGCCTCCTTTGCTCTCAGATGAAAGAACAGAGAAGGGCCAGGATGGATAGCATCCGGGCAGAGAGGCCAACACCCAATTCCAGAGGCAGGTGTGAGCGCCAGGGTCTGACCCTGCCGCTCCTTCAAACCCAAAGCAGCAGAGCCGAGGTGGGGTGGGGTGGGGTGGGGCAGAGGAGGCCGCCCTCCTGCTGCCAGCCTCAGCTGTCTCGCCCCCTCCTGTCCTCCACGATGACCACCAGCAGCCAGGTAATGCCCGCTCGTGGACAAGCCTCTTCTCAAGTGCCTGCTCTGCCAGGCTCTTGCCCTGTGGAGCGTCCTTCTGAACCCTCAGCAAAACACGGCCAGTTAAATAGGACTTTCCCCATTTTTCTGATGTAGAAACTGAGTCTGGTCCAAGGGCCACAATCCACAGAAGGCAGAGTCCATCCCTTCTGCCTTGTAGCACCTCTCCCTGTCTTGGTGACAGGTCCCCAGCAACCCTGCAGATTTGAGGTTTATGATTGTTGGAGCTGGCTGGGGTGTCTGCAGTCCCCCCAGAAGCATCAGCCACACACTTTACGTGCTCTGTGTGGCCAGAAACTGCCTCAGTGTGCCAGCCCTGTGTTGCCCAGCCAGGGCCCAGGAGGCAGGGAGTTTCTGTCTGACTCCTCCCACCTCCGCGTCCAGCAGAGGCAGATCTGGCATGAGAGCTGGCCAGCCTGCACTCCGTGGGCAGCATCAGCTCTGTCTGGAGGACACCCCCAGCTGCAGGTACTCAGGAGCCACGCCGGGATCAGCCGGCCTCAGGGGGTCAAGACGCAGTGGAAGCCATGGGCCGAGTCCCCAGGACTGCCCGTCTACAGCAAGCACAACCCAGCAGGGGCTTCCAGGGTGCTCTGGCCTGGCCAGCAATGCCCCATGTCACAGCAGGGACATGGGGAGGGCCAGCACACCTGGTAGATGGCAGGATGTCCACGCGCTAAGGCCGCCCCTCCAGCCTCTCCCCCAGGGCAGCCTTAGATGGGTGGCCAGGGCGGCTCCCAATCTCAGGACGCCTGGTGGACCTCAGCCCGCCTCCTCCTATGATCCTCGGCAGCTGGTGTCCCCTCTGGGAGCCTCAGCAGCCCCTTCTGTCACAAGGGCTGTGGCACCCTCCAGGCAGGGGCCAGGCGGTGACAGGAAGTGGAGGGCTTATATCACCCACTCCCGCCACTCACCGTGCTCTGTGGACCAGCATCCTTGGCCACCTGGGAGCTTATTAGAAAGAGACTCTGGCTACACGGGGCCCACTGAATCAGAACCAGCATGTAACAAGGTCCCCAGGGGCTGTGGCACACTGATCCCTGCTGCTGCTGCGGGGTGTGGGAGGCCCTGGTGCGGGCCCAGCTCATCATCCCACCCGCCTCCTTCCAACCCCTTTCCTCGCCTTCTGCTGGACCAAGGGGTCCCCTCTCCCAGGGTCTCTTCAGAGTCCCCGGGTCCCCACACCCCCCACCTGTCACCCCCAAATTCACAAAGACACACTCTGAGGGGTTCAAACCAGCACTGAGGCCTGGCCCGTCTGCCACCCGCCCTGGACCTCTGCCCTGTGTGGGCCCAGCTCCCAGCTGCCCTACTGAGCAGTCCCGCCAGCCCCAGGGGCTGTCCTGACCAACCAGCCTCCTCCAACAGTCCAGGGGCACTGACAGGCTCAGGCCACGCCAGGCCTTCCACCTGCAGCCTCAAGCCCAGGGAGGATGAAGGCCAGACTCCCCCAGGGGGTGCAGCCCCCGTTCCTCCACCCTGCCCTTCCTCCTGGCCACCGGCCACTGGCCTCGCCCTGTCCCTGGAGCACTCTCACACAGATCCCTTGGGCTCTGCACCCACCATCCCCTCCCTCACCCTCTGGGCCTTAGCACCACCTGTCTGTCCCCCTTGCAGGAACCACAGCCACCTCTGCTTATGGACATCGCCCAGCTCCCAGGACAGTGCAGCCAGGGCTGGTTCTGGGACCATGTTTATGGAACAGCATGGGGGAGCAGGTGGGGGAGTAGGGGCACCCAGCTCGCCTTGGGCCCCCAGGAGCCTCAGGGAGGCTTGTCCCTCTGAGTCTCGGTCACCTGGATCACATAATGCAGGGGAAGCCTCCTCCAAGTTCTGAGGCAGGAGTGGGCGGGACTGTACCAAAGAGGGCGGCCGTCTATGACCGCATTTGCTTCCATTTCCAAATTCCGTGATGATTCTGGCTGTGACGGGTGCTGTTCCCATCAGTAAGATGGTGTTGGGTTCAGATGTGTCCCCTCTGCTGCTCCCCAGGGGCTGCACATGGCAGAGGACGGGGGAATCACAGCCCAGCCACAAGGTCAACCTCCAGGGAGAACAGGTGTCTCTGGGCACAGCCACCTGACCTGAGAGTTGCCAGTAGGCTCTTTTGGCAGGCTGACAGCCACGTCCTGATCTCCCAGACCTGTGAATGTCACCTCACGTGGCCCAGGGGCTCTGCCGAGCACTGAGGTTGAGGACCTTGACATGGCTGATGGGCCGGTCATCTGGAGGGATCTACTTGCACAGGAGGCCCCATGTGAGAGGGAGGCAGAGGGGGCTCTCCTGCCAAGGGGACACAGGACATGTGACCTAGGAAGAAAGACTGGAGTAAGCCAGGGAAGGGATGCGGATGTGTTGCCTCAGATGCTGGAGCAAGCAAGGATCAGGGTTCCCCCAGAGCCCCAGAAGGAGATAGTAGCCCTGTTCACTCCCTGATTAACCCCACAAGACTCCTTTCAGAATAGTGAGGTAACACCCACGAGGGTTGTTTCACGCCACCAAGTTTGTGGCCATTAGTTACAGCAGCCACAGGACACTCATACACTCTCATTCACGGTCCTCTCCTGACGTAGGTTTAGCGGGAGATTAGGGGTTGAAGATTTTCATGAAATAAAACCCGAAGTGACTTGAGCCTCTCAGCAGGCTGCCCTCTGTGGCTCAGCTGTGGCCTGGTGGGAACTGTCCTTGAGGGACAGGAAGAATTTTCTTTTTGCAGTTGGCTCTGTCCAAAACCCCTTCAAGCGTCCACACGTCCTGGCCCCAGGTGGGTTTCCCAGGAAATCCAAGCATTAATTCCGCCTCACTGGAGCAGGCTGCCCAACAACTTGCCTCTCCAGGCCCTGGTCCTGCCAGCCAGCCCAGCTCCAGGGCCTTTCAAAGCCCCTATTGAATGGAGGGAGCTGACCCCATGCTCTCTGCTCGGGAGCTCTGAGTCACCAGACTTGGAAAGAGCCCTGGATTCTTTCTTCCTAGAGCTAGGGACACAGGATAGCCAGGAGTCATAAGCCCCCGGGTCCCCCAGCCTGACCTGGGCATGAGGTTTCCATGCCTGCCTGGGCCCACGGAGGACACACCATGCTGTCATTGGCCAACGGGCATCTGTGTGGGGCCTCAGGACTAGCCCCTTCCCTGCTAGCTGGCAGGGGTGAGCCAAGCCAGCCAGGCTGCGGACACAGATGCTCATCTCAGGCCAGAGAGGAGGAGACACTGCCGGCTGATGTGATTCTGGCTACCCGTGGGGAAACTGAGGTCCTAACATGGGCGGCCTCTAGCCAGTGCCACAGAAGGGTCAGCCTACAGGGATGAGCACTGTGCCACCAGGGAAGCTTCTGATCTCCTCTCCTGGCAGCCGAGGTCCATGAGGCAGGCAGGCTGGCTGTGGCCTGCTGGGTCCTAATGCAGGGAACACGGAAGGTGCTGGAGAAACACTCCACGCTCACAGACTCGGGCTGGTCCTAGGACAGGCACAGGGATGGCCCCTAAGTGGACCTGAGGACCTCCCCTCCACTGCGCAGCTCTGGTCAGTGAAAGGTCTGGGAGCAGCCTGCTTCCTTATCATCAAACAGAAAAGATAATAGTTCCCTCCCAGGGAGGCCCCGCGGGTTCAGTGCTCAGTCAGAAGCCCAGCATGATGCCCGGCTGTAGGACCGTGGGACGAGAAGCAAGAGCTGAGACAAGGCAGAGGGCGTCCCCAACCTTGGGAGCCCGTGGTTGAGGGCACAAGAAAAGTTGCTGAGTGCCTTCTGTAGGCCCGGAGAGGGCGAGGTGAGAAGGCTGGGCCCCGTGAGCCGGGCCTCCCACGCGGCTTCGTAGAGGGAAGTCTTGAGGGACGGGAGCCAGGGGCCAACATGAGCAAGGAGACCGGGGAGGACATGCCTGGCGGGGTCCTGGGGGGAGCAGGAGCAGGCGCACTGGGTGGTTCTGGAACAGGTATGCGTTGTGGGGCAGCAGCTACCCAGGGGAAAGCCCAGCTGGCCAGGATGCTCAGTGAGGGCCAGCACCCCAGACATGTCCCAGGAGCCCAGGACAGGACCTCATTTAGAAACCAGGTCTTTGCAGACAGGATCAAGTTTTGAGGAGGCCATTCCAGATGGGAGGCCCGGGCCACGACCCGTGTCTACAACAGAAGGAGCGACGTTTGGAGAACAGGAGAGGCCAGGTGAACACGGAGACGGAGAAGATGACAGAGTTGCAAGAGGAGGCCGCCCAGGGAGGCCAGGGACCTCGGGAGCCACAGGAGGCAGGAGGCAGCTGCCCTGAGGGCCGCACAGGGAGCTGGGCCGTGGACCTGAACTCAGACCTGGTGTTCGGGAAGACCACTTCCGTTGCTGCAGGCCACCAGGGGGAGGCCATCTGCTATGGCTGCCTCAGGAGCCTCGTCCAGCCCTAACTCCAGAGAGCCAGATCGGACGGGAAATGTCCATGTCCACGTGATTCAGACCAGGCAGGGACTTGCTAGGCCACTGTGAGCAGGGGTGGAGGCCTGGAGGCCACAGGAGACCAGGGGACAGCTCAAAGCCACTGCATCCTGAGTGCTGCTGCCAGCTCATCAACGGGCCCTTCATCAGTGAGGGCATCCTGGCCCTGTGCCGGCCCCTTCCCGCCCCCAAGCTGCCCTGCCCTTCAACCTCCGGCCAACCAGAGCTTCCTGTCCCCAACCCTGAGCCACGGAAGCTCTGCTGGCCTCTGGCCAAGCGCCCAGCATGGAGTCTGTAGCCTCTTTGCCATGTCAGCTTGGGAAGGTGACAAGGACATCAGCCTAGGTCAAGGAGGATGTCACCAGCATGGGGGCCTGGCTCCAAGGCCCCTGCTGCTGTGGTGTCCACCCAAGAGCTGGGAGCGCCAGCTGGGGAAAGGTGGCAGGATGGGGGACAGTGTGGGCCCCCCACAGCGAGCGCCTGGACAGGTCTCCTCCTGTGGTGGACGAGGAGTCCTCCTCGGGGTCTGCAGTGGTCCAGGAGCCTCAGAGGCTCGCAGGCCCGTGCCCTGTCTGTACCATCAAGCACAGGAGGCCGGTCCCGCCCAGCCCACAGCTCCAGCAGGCCCCACTCCCTGCCCTAGAGAGCCGCCTCCACTGCCCAGATGGGGTGCTGTGTGCTGGGAATGACAACGGCCATATCTGTCCCCTGGGGTGTTCACCCAACCCTGCCTGACCCTGGCCACTTAGAGCACATGGACCCTTGTCCTGGGGCCAGCCCTGTGTCTCACAAAGCCGTGAGGCCTCATGTCCTGGGGAGCAGAGGGAGGGGCAGAGGGTAACAGGGGCATCTGGCTCCAAAGTTTCAAATGCCGAGCCAGGACTTCAGGGACAGACAGGGCCAGCCACCTACCCGGCACCCCGGCTCAGCCCCTCCCCACTCCACTCCTGCTCAGCCGCATCACAGCTGGGAGGGGACCCTTCCTCTGGGCTGGCGTGTCCCAGCATGGGGCAGTAGTTCCCAGCTGACCTAGACGGGGACTCCTTGGCATTCACACCCAGGGACAAGACCACCTGAGGAAAAGAGCTGGGCGAGCCACCACCAGGCTGGACAGGTCACGCTCAGGTGAGCAAGAGGGAGGTCCCACAACAATGAGGGACACTGTGGCCCTCTTACAGGTGAGGAGCCTGCAGTGAGGCCGCCATAGACCCACATGGGGCCAGTGCAGGGGCTGGACCAGGGCCTGACACCCCTGCTGAGACCTGCCCCCGACCCGCTGGGCCCTCGAGAACTGGCCACACTGCCCCAGTGCCGTCCGCTTGGTCTGTGATCAGTCACCTGCCACCCAGGAGCTCCAAGACCTCAGCCTCTAAGTGACCCCTGCATTTGGAACCCCTTCCCCGCGTCCCCCTCCCACGATGCACTTCACTACCAAAAGGCCCCCCAGTGAGAAGCATGCCCCGCTGGCGTCCCACCTCACTCAGGACTGTTGGGGTGCCCCCTCCTGGACCCCTCTTCTGTCACACAGGCCCCACTGGATTGAGCTGCCTGAATCCGGGCCAGACTCAGCTCCACCACCACAAGCATCTGCACCCAGTGGGTGCTCAATAGATGCTCGTGGAAGGACAGTGGGTTCTCTGTGCCTTTGGAGCCAGGAAGCTTGGGGGAAGTCTCAGAGCTCAGACTACAGGGACACTTAAGGGTCACCTGCTCCCCATCTGAGAAGCTGCCGAGGGCCTCCGGAGGTCTGCACACGCCCCAGAGGCAGTGCGCTCCCCGCTGGAGGCCAGTCCACGCCTGTGGCTCACGCTGGGGAATCGTTCAGAGGCACTGCCCCCGGAGCCCAGCACGCCAGCAAAGGCCACCTGAGCCACCCAGAGGTGCAGCAACGGGACTCCCAGGATTTCTCCTTTCAGAGCGAAAGAACCCAGCTCTTCTCCTCAGCCGTCCCTGCCTGCCACGACCACAGTCATACGTTTCCTGGGCCTACTGTGTGCAGGTATCACAGGGGCTTCCCCCCACTCATCTGACGTAGGCAGCAATGGCCATGAGCCCAGTTTACAGATGGGGACACCCAGGCTCCTGGAGTCGAGTGGGTAGCCCAGCCAGCAGGCGTGGGACCCACCCACACTGAAGTGCCCTCGTTCAGAGGGAAGGGCACGAGAAGACCCCACCCCAGGCCCCCGACCTGTACTGCTCATCTTAAATGGACCAACACCTGTATCCACCCAGGGGCTGAGAAGCCTCCCAGGTGCAGCACACTTGTCTGGTGTCCCCTCAGGGGCCAGGCGATGGCCTGATACTGTGCTCTGTCCCCCAGGCTCTCTTTCTCCTCTCCTCCCTCCCATTCCACCTTCCACGGCTCCTCCCCGACCAGCAGCTTAGCAGAGCCCAAATCAAACCCGGGAGCAGACTCCAGCCTCCGTGGGCTCAGCCACTGCATGCACTGCCACCAATAGGGGCAGGGGCATAGCCTAGAGAAGTGACCACCCCCCCCCCCACAGGAGAAGGATGGCTCCCACATCTGTCACACAGGAGCATCAGAGTCTTCTCACCTGGCCTCCCCTCCCCAGGGCTCCCCTCCCCAGGCTTCCCCTCTCCAGGCCCTCCTCTGAGCTGCCTTTAAAAGAAAATGGAGGACGTAAAATCAGCATACTACAGGAACACAGCCACGTCAATGTTATAGCAGCTCAATTCACAATAGCCAGACGACGGAACCAACCTAGGTGTCCTTCAATAGATGAATGGATAAAGAAAATATGATATATGTATGTATATATATATTTTTTTTCAATGGAATATTACTCAGTTTTAAAGAAGAATGAAATTATGGCAGTTGCCAGGAAATGGTTGGAGCTGGAGACTATCATGCTAAGTGAAATAAGCCAATCCCATAAAATCAAAGGCTGAATGTTTTCTCTAGTAGGCAGATGCTAATCCACAATAAGGTGCAGGGCACTAGAGAAGAATAGTGTTACCTTAGATTAGGTAGAGGGAGGAGAAGGGAGGGGAGGGGAGGGGACTTGGGGATAGGAGAGATAGTAGAATGGGACAGACATTATTACTGTGTGTATCTATGTGACTGCATGACCGGTGTGATTGTGCAGCATGTACACTCAGAAAAATGAGAAGTCACACCCCATCCATGTGTGACATATCACAGTGCATACATGCGTCCTAGTGTCCTGTGTGACTAATTAGAACAAGGTAAAAAAGACAACGGACTCAGGACAGAGTGTGAGGTGGGGTGGGGAGAGTTCCTGGCAAAGAGCAGTCACCTGGTTGACGTCCTGAGCCTGGTGTCCAGCAAGCCAGGCCAGAGGGACCGAAAAGGACAAGCTCGGGTGCCAAAGGGCCACTCCCCTCTCCTCTGTGCCATGATTAAAATCTACCAGGAGAGTGAGCGCAGGACTCTCAGCCCCCCGGGCAGGGCTCGCCCACCCCTATGGTTGAAGCACCCTCTCTGACAGCTGGGCAGGGGCAGTGAGTCAGCTGAGGTCCCTCCTCACACCCTGGGAGATCTGCCACAGAGCATGGTGTGAGCCTTGGTGTCGGGGCCCAGGCAGCACGGGCTGCACACAGTAGGTCCTCAGTTAACGTTAGTCCCCAAGTCCCACCATGGAGTGTGTGTGTACCGCTCTATCCAGTCCAGTCCTCTAAATCGCAACTGAAGCCAGGATGACTTCCGGCCAGGGAGAAGCCTACCTGAGGAGAGACTGGACAAGCCTCCACCAGGCTGGACACGTCACGCTCAGGTGTGCAAGAGGGGGAACTGTCCAGCTCCCTGAGAGCTCTGCCTGTGTCCCCCCACACGGTCCCCCAGTGATCCTAGAAGGGGTCCTCCCATTTCCCAGATGGGGCCCCTGGGGGGGGGGAATTAACCTGGACGTGGCAAACCAGGACCCAGTGCCCGAGGGTCAGGGAGGGAGGGAGCCGACCTCTAGGCCACACCAGCCCCCAGAAGCGCCTTCTTGTGGTCAGGGGTTTGTGATCTCAGGAACTGAGATGCTGTAGGGCACAAAGGCCCTCAGAGGAGACTCCCCAGCTCGAGGCTGCCTCCTCGGAGCCATGCCATGGGGTTGGGACAAGCTTCCTCAAGGTCAAAGACAACCTGGTCCCATCAGTCCGTCCCGAAGCCCACAGGTGACATTTCACTCAGTCCCAGGTCTCGAAGGCGTGTGCTTCTGTCCAGGCCACAGCCTGCTGTCCTATGAGCTGTCCTATGAGTCCTATGAGCTCCAGAACCAGCCCAGCCTCCCGTCTGGCCCGGGCTGCAGGGGTCTCCTTACCTTGCCCTGGGCATTAGCCTAATCCCTCATGGTTTGTCATTTGGGCCCTGCAGCCCCGGCCCCTCTCCAACAGCACCCACCTGAACCCAGAGCACAGATTCTCCCAAGAAAACCTCTCTTTGCAAAGCCTGTGCTTAATGGAGAGTGTGCAGACCAGGGTCTGGACGAGGGGGTGGCACGTCACTATCTCTCCAGGTGTCTCCGCCCCCTTCCTGCACTGCCTTTCCACGAGTCAGTCAATGGCACTGAGCCCTGTGGGCGCCATCCCCAGGCCCAGCTGGCCTCCACCTGGTGGGAATGAAATGGAGCAGATGTGGGCAATGCAAGGGGACCTGGGTGTGTCAGAAGCCACACTCCATGGGACCCAGCAGAACCTGGCCCGCAGCAGTGAGGAAAGCGTTCCTCTGAGCTGAGAAGGACACAGCCAGGAAGAGGGTGTGGGTCCAGGGGGACTGCCAGGGCTGAGGACAGGCCTGTGGCCAGCAGACCTGCTCTCCTTTGTCCCGCCCTCCTCTCTGCTCCTGTTCTCGGATCTGTGTGTCCATGTCTTTCCCTCCCCTGAGGACAAGGGTCGGGGCTGCAGGGCCCTGGCCAGCAGAAGAGGGGCCTGGCCACATTCCGCCCGCTGGTCAAGCCGACTTGGGGCAGAGGCTGCCTGAGCCCGGCCTGAGGGCAGAGGTGCTCGAGGGTCGGAGAGACAAGTCCTGCTTCTTGGTGGAGTCTCACAAGGGAAGAGCCAACAAGCTCCGACTGGGGTGTCACTCTTTCCAGAGCCACCTCTGTGCAGTGCGTGGCCTCCCCTTTCAGTTAGAATCAGTACCACCCCTGGGCCCACGGGATCTGAGCCCTCCCAACGCCCCGGGCACCCAGCAGTGACACACAGAGCTGCTCCCACGCCAGGGCCTTGGGCCCAGCCGACACCCCGCCTGCACTTCCTCCCGTGCACTCCCACCGGGTCTAAGACCACCCACGCCTCGTGCCTCCCGCCTGTGGCCAGTCACTCCGGGCTCCGGGCACTTCTGCCCGTCAGAAGTCATGGCACTTCCTGAGCTGTCCACTTGATGACTTCCCTGTTGGAATGAAAGTCCCAGGAGGGAAGGGACCTTCTTTTGCTCACTGCTGTGTCCCCAGTGCCAAGAGGACCCCGTCACTTCCTCTAGGAAGGCAGAGCCAACACCAACAGCGGGTTCTCCAACCCGTGATTCTCCACCTTGACCGCCCCCTCCCGGGGACAAGGACAGCAGCCCGAGGGCCCAGCTCAGGGAGTCGGAGAAACTCTGGCCAACATCAGCCAAGTCTCAGGACCCTGCTCTTCCCTCCGGAAACAGGGGCTCACCCGACGCGTGGATGTGTTTGGTTTCCCAATCCCCCAGCAGCCTTCTGGTGTCCGTCAGCCGCCGCTCTAGCCATCTGGCAACGAACTCAGAAATCTGGGTCCTCAAAATAAAATGTCAGCTGTGAGTCTTCCCTGCAGGTGACATCACACGGCCGGTGGGGGAGGGCAAAGCTGGCTCTGTCTGCGCTCAGCCTGTCTGCACATCAGGAAAATGCCTCCTCCCAGGGACTCCTCTGCCCCCCAGAACCACAGCCCTGCGTGGGAGGGCACCAGTGCTGTGCCTGAGGGAGCCAGGAAAGGGAGCAAGGACGCTCCCGGGCCAAGCTCTCCACGAGCCTCCAGCCAAGCCCTTTGAGGACTGCCTCCTCCTAACCGTCCTCACCGTCAGGGTGTCAAGGCTCCGCGTGTATTTCCCCGTCTTTCTACAAGGGATGTGTTTTCCTGTCATCCAGGGTCCAGAACCACCCACTCAGCAATCTGCAAAACCAGGGAGAGGACACAGGGTGGGCTCAGCCTCAGGCAACAGCACACAGCACAGTGCACAGGCCCTGCCCACAGCCAGGAGGCCACCTCTCTGCGCAAGGTGACCACTGACATTTGGCAGTGCAGGGTCAGTGCACGATCAAACTTTTATTTTTCAAGAGAACACAAATTACAGATGATTTGGATTTCTTTAACACTGGAAAATCCATGTAAGGGGCTGGTGGTGGCTCAGTGGCAGAGCGCTAGCCCACCATGTGAGGCACTGGGTTTGATCCTCAGCACCACACAAAAATAAAATCAAGATATCGTGTCCACCTATAACTAAAACAATATATATTAAAAAAAGAAAAGAAAGAAAATGTTGTGTAAGGCAGATAAGGCAAGTCCAAGGGTCCAATTTGGTTCTTGAGCAACAGAGCCCAAGCCTGGCCCAGTTCATGCCTAGCAGGACTGAGCCCCCCACAGGACCCTCCTGATGTTAGAGGAAGCAGGTTGGTTCCCAGCCGTGACACCACCTGCATCTCCTCCCGACACATGTCCAGCAACCAAGCAGAAATCACAAGACACACTTCAAATGCCAAACTCCTTCCTCACCCTCAAGGGCTGGAAACAACCGGAGGTGGCTGTGGAAACACACTGGGGTCACCCACAGAATAAAGAAGGAGCCACTGACGCCGCTGCGTGCTGGATCTTGAATGTGTGGCCCTTGGGAAGAAGCCTAACTCGAAGGCTGCAGACCACAGGGCTCCGCTCAGGTGACCTTCTGGAAGAGAACCACAGGGACCGGCACCAAGCCAGCAGCTGTCAGGGACCGGGGACAACTGAGGCACGCAGGGAACTGGGGAGAAATGGGACTGCTGTGCCTTGACCGTCTTGACCGTACAAGCTTTTCCAAAGTCTCAGCTTTACACACCTGAAACAGCACGGCTTCCAGGAGGTGGCCTCTACCTCAATAAACCTGGGGGGCAGAAGGCTGGCCACGGTCAGGGGCTGTGGGGAATAGTTCACCTTGGCTCAGTGGCAGAGCGCCCACCTAGCACGTGAGGCACTGGGTTTGATCCTCAGCACTACATAAAAATAAAATCAAGATACTGTGTCCCACACCGAGCACACACTCTGCCATTCCTCAAGGACTTAGTGAGCACCTACTATGGCCAGACGTTGGTTGTCTCAGGGGCCACAGCAGTGAATTATCAACCACCACAGACCCTGTCCTCACGGCTGGTGATTCTAGGGTGGAAGGAGCAGGCAGTACCAGAAAGCACAGTAAACATGCAGTTTCATCTGTACCCAGGAGGGGCGGGGTGGACAGGTGGGGCAGGGGCCGAGGACAGGAATGGGCAGGTGGGTGGCCCCAACCCTGGAGGAGTCTGCACCCTGGTCATTTGGGTCAAGATGCTGGTGCCCCAACATGGCTCTGCCTGGGGGCTGCTGGGTGTACAGCTCCTTGTGAGGTGCAGCTGGGTGCAGAGGTCCAGCAGAGAACCCCATCCTGCCTCAGGCATCCACACTCTCCCACCGCGAACCCTGGGCCTGGCGCTAATCTGCTGAGAACAGGCTTATGGGAGCCCCAGCCCGGCCCGTCTGCTCGTGAGCTCACGCAGCGCTCTTTGCCTCCATGACCCCTGATTTTGTCCATAAAACGTCTGCGCCATCTCCCCTGGGGTGTGAGCAGGAGTGGGCGAGCAGGAGTGGGCTCTGGATGGAGCCCACCGCCAGGCAAGCGCAGGAGGGTGGGGACACAACAGGACACCACACTGCAGCCACCCCTCCTGACACGGGTCGCCACGCCATTCCCAGAACAGCACACGTGTCTGTTGGGGGACGCCTCCGTCCACGCAGATGCAACACACGGGACGCACCAGCCCTCCGGCGCCGCTCCCTGCAGCCCCCACCCTCCTCGCCATGGGGGGAGAAGCCCCTCCAGCCCCACTCGAGGTCCCTGTCCCCTGCCCTGTACCAAGCTCATAGTGACCACCTGCTGAGGTTTGGTGAATGAACAAGCTCATGGCCTCCAAGGACACCTTGGGCACACAGACCCCCAAACGGCCCTGGAACCCTCAGGGTGCCTGAGTCTCAGTCTCCTGGAAGGAGAGAGGGGCCTGGTGCAGCCTCAGATGGCAGGGGAGGGTCCGAGGAGACCTGCGTGTCCCGGGGGATCCAGGTCCAGGAGGGAAACAGAAGCCCCGAGGGACCCAGGTCTCTCCTTCAAAGATTCGGCGCCCTGGGGGTTGTCACCTGCCCTGGAGGGGACGGGGTGCCATGCAGAGAGCAGCCTTTGGTTCCCATTCACTTCCTGTAGGAACAGAATATTTCAGCAGCCTCCATGATTCACCTCGTCACCCTTGATGGCCAATGATAAGGGGTGACGTTGTCAAAGCCAGGCACTTTGTATTCCTTATCTCATCTAATCCACGCAGACATTCAGAAGGTGGCTAACTCACTCAGGGTTGCCTTGCAAATACTGGGGACGCTCCAGCTCTCCCTGAGCGCCTCCAGGCACTGTTCTAAGCCCTTAGTTCATATTCACTGATTTATCCCCAAAACTTTGTGCTGGGTGCCGCGCTGCCCCGCACACAGCAGGTGCTCAGCAGAATCTTCCTGGGGAGGCTTCCTGCGTCTTTTCCTGTCCCTCAGATGCTCAGCACAGGATCCTGGGCACTAGAGATGCTCAGTACACAGCTGTGGCTTGGATGGGCAGATGGATGGGTGAAGGGTGAGCTGCAGAAGGAAGGAAGAGAGGGAGGAGAGACAGGAAAGGACAAGAGGTGGATGGATGGTGGATGGAAGGAGAGGTGGGTTTTACATGTGCATGCAAGGATGGAAGGATAGGGGGTGGGTGGATGCATGGATGGATGGATGGATTAATGGGTGTGCGGATGGGTGAGTGGATAAGTGGGTGGGCGGATGCCTGCATGGATGGATGGATGGAAGGATGGATGGGTGGGTGGGTAGATAGATAGGTGGATGGATGGGTGGGTGGATGGGTGGGTGAATGGGTAGATGGATGAGTGGATAGGTGGGTAGATGGTTGGGTAGACATGGGTGGGTCTGTGGATGGGTGAGTGGATAAGTGTGTGGCTGGGTGGGTGAATGGGGTAGGAGGCTAGGTGGCTGGGTGGGTGGGTGAATGGGGTAGGTGGCTGGGTGGCTGTTTGGTGGGTGGGTGGATGGGGTAGGTGGCTGGGTGGCTGGGTGGGTGGGTGGATGGGGTAGGAGGCTGGGTGGCTGGGTGGGTGGGTGAATGGGGTAGGTGGCTGGGTGGCTGGGTGGGTGGGTGAATGGGGTAGGTGGCTGGGTGGCTGTTTGGTGGATGGGTGGATGGGGTAGGAGGCTGGGTGGCTGGGTGGGTGGGTGAATGGGGTAGGTGGCTGGGTGGCTGGGTGGGGTAGGAGGCTGGGTGGCTGGGTGGGTGGGTGAATGGGGTAGGTGGCTGGGTGGCTGGGTGGGTGGGTGAATGGGGTAGGTGGCTGGGTGGCTGTTTGGTGGATGGGTGGATGGGGTAGGAGGCTGGGTGGCTGGGTGGGTGGGTGAATGGGGTAGGTGGCTGGGTGGCTGGGTGGGTGGGTGGATGGGGTAGGAGGCTAGGTGGCTGGGTGGGTGGGTGAATGGGGTAGGTGGCTGGGTGGCTGGGTGGCTGGGTGGGTGAGCCCATGGATCCATCATCCCTTCTCACGATGGAAAGCAAAGCCAGAGCACCCACTCCAGGCAGGGCTGCCACTGGCCTGGAGCGAGGACCCAGGCTTGTCCAGAGGGGGGCTGTGGCTGTTGCCCCTGGTGTCCCCAGGACCTGGCCAAGTGCCTGGCCCACAGCAGCAGGGTGCCTGGTCCCTAGGTCTGTCCAGCGGGAAGGCAAGGGGGGAGGCCAGTGTGAGCCGAGCCCGAGGACCTTCTGGGAGCATCTGCTTGGGATCCGAATCATGAGCCTCACTCTAGGAAGCCAAGGCTCAGCAGACCTGGCCCAGGGACACCCGTGTAGACGAGACCTTCAGCAGAACCTCCTAAGTGGTAGCTCCTGAGGCTGTCACTACAATGTCACAAATGGGTTTAAAGCAACAGAAATTAACTCTTTCTGCTCTGGGGCCTCAGGTGGGGTTTGGCAGGGCCGTGCCCCTCCACGGGCTCTGGGGGCCCTGCCTCCTCCCCCTCCCGGGCCCAGCCTCCTTGATGGTGGTGGCATCCAGGCCCCACCTCCGTGTCCACAGGGCCGCCTCCTGCATCTGTGTCTACACCCTCTTCTCTTACAAGAACCAGTCCCTGGATTCAAGCCTGCTTTAGTTCCAACGTGGCTGAGGCACCCCAGGTGGCGTGAGGCAGGAGCACGGTGGGAACCTCACTTGCAGTGTCCAGGGTGGGACTTCGGAGGGTGATACCAGGGAAGAGCACCAGCGGCAGCCCCCACGACAGAATCCTGGTGGTTTCAGAAGGAGAGGGAGAGTCCCATGTGCTCCTGCTATGTGACACCCTGGGCCACTTAGAAACTCAGAAGTAGCTCTCATGGGATGCTGCCCCTCAAAGCTCCAGAATGATGAACCAAATAAACCTGCCTTCCTTATGAAGGACCCTTCCTCAAGGGTTTCGTCACAGTAACACCAAAGGCAACAAAATAACATTGCCCCAAACAACCAGCCCTGACCAGATGACACGGGCAGCCACCCTCTCTCAGAAGAAGGCCACCTCCACGTGTTCCACGTGGATATGAACTGGGGCCACTGACTCCGAACCTCGTGCTGCCTCTGCCCAGCATGGCTTCCTGGGACAAACGGGCAGAGATCACCCTGCTGCCGTCTGGGTGGCTCCGGTGGGAAGCAGAGGGGCCTCACACCAGTGGCTGCTCCCAGTCCTGCTTGATGACCTCCTCATGCAGATGTCCCATCTGTTCCCTTTCAGGGCTCGGAGCCTTGCGGGCCCCTTCCTGGAGGTGGGTGGGCTTGTGCAGAGAGCTGGCCACCGTCAGCGACATCCACATCCCCTGGGACCCTGTGCATCTGGAACATTCCGGGATATCTGCAAGGGAGGCTCCTGGTGGAGGAGGAGGCTATTCAAATCTGTCCCCTCCACGGGGACTGTGGGAAGGAGGGGAGGACAGGATGGATGGCAAGGAGTGAGGGGGACCGTGGGGGGACACCTGTGCTCCTTCGTGAGGCGACAGTTTCACAGGTGTGCACACATCTCAAACCTGAGCTCCCTGTGCACTGTGAGCACACCTGACCCGCTGAACTTGTCCTTCACCTGGGTCACACTGCCTGGGGCATGCACACCACCCAGGTGGACCCCCAGGACACACTGTTCCTATCTTCCTCTCAGCAGATTTGCATAGATTTCCTGGTTTTAAAAACTTATCTTTGCAGTTTCACAGACGGCGAGGACCAACCCAAACCCAAGGCTGAGGCCCTGGAAGATCTCCCGCCCCAGCCCAGCTCCCCCTGCGGTGGCCCTGACCTGGGTAAACGGCGGCAGGCTGAGCCAGCCTGGGGAACAGGGCTCGGCAGTCCTGAATGGGAGCCCTCTCCACTCAGCGGGAGACCCCGGGAAACAGAGTCCTGCAGAGGTTCTCAGGTCATTTTAAGAGTGAAATCTTCTGCAAAATCTAACTTATAAAACATATTGAGGTTGTGCCTTTTTACTATGCAGATGTCATATGAACTCCATCTACAAAGCCCAGTTAACTTACGAGGCAGGCTGCTAAGGAGCGTGCACCCTGGGCCTGCAGATGTCACCTTGGGCATCCAGGGATGGGTGATCTCAGACAGTCTTGCTCCCAGCTCTCAGTTCCCCGAATCTACTCATCCTGTCCCTTTCTCCAAGCTTCCCAGAGTGGAAAATCGTGGTTTGGGGTTTGAGTCCCCATTTCCTAGCCCATGATCTTCATCAAGCTGGCCTCCTCCCTGACCCCCACCCCAGTCCTGCCAGGGGGTGAGGTCCTCGCCTGGCAGAGGACTTCCCAGAGGGCGCAGCCAGAACATGGACTTGGACTGGCACCTGCCTCACCTGGAGCTGATGGGACTCCCTGGTGATCTCTCACTGAGTCCCATGGGCCTCTGTCCCCAGCTAGGAGCTGCATGAAGCCACAGCCCGGCCACCTCTGCTTCCCGTGGTGGCTAGTCCAGAGCCTTGAGAGGAGGAGGGCATCGTTTGGAGCCCAGCTCCGTAGCCCCTGCCTTGGGGCTCCATTTTGGAAGAACCAAAGAGGGTGGGAACATCTGAAGGGGCTGAGCAGCAAGCTGACCCCAGGCCTATGGCGGCCAGGTTCACGCTCCCATTCCAAGCTCGTGGCCCTGGTGCAGAAGTGAAGCCAGGGCCCTCTGCCCATGGCCAGCTGCCTCCTGACCAGCCCAATCGAGGTAGCCCTGCGCTCCTCCTGGCTGAAGGTATTTTTGGCTGCAGGGACGGCCACAGCTCCTGTGTGGTTTGCAGGCACCTGCAAAGGGCTCTGAATCTGAGTCTTGCGTTGCTAAGAGACAAGACCAAAGTCAGGTGCCCTAAATCCGTCACCAGCAACAGCTCAACTCGCTGGGCACACTGGAGTGAGTCCCTGAACCTCTCTGGGCCTGCTCCACACTAGCCCACAGGAGAGGAAACTGCTACAGCACAGGGGATGTCCCAGAGCTGCCAGAGGGCACGGGACACGGCAGCCCACCCAGAGCTGGCACAGGAGACGACCTGTCCTCCAGAGCAGCAGGACCCCAAACCCAGACACCCAGGGTGTAACCTGCGGGAAGGGGAGGCGTGTGGGGAGGAGAAGTGGGGACCTCAGGGGGAAAGCTCCTCGCCCCATCTGGACAGAGCACCCCAGGGCTCCTCAGGGGCTGGCAGAGGCAGGAGGAAGACTGGAGAGAGGACAGGGGGCAGAGGGCATGAAGAGGTCACGTGCTGGGTGGGTGGGAGCAGGGCAGAGGCTGCCTTGGGTGGAGGAAGGCTCCTGAAGGAACCAGGGTCCCTGCTCCGCCACTGAGGTGCTGGCCTTCTGCCACACAAACCCAGTGGTCGTCTACCTTCAGTCAGCTGCAGCTGCAGGGTGAGCACGTTCTAGAAACCCAAGAAGTGGCTCCACAGGGTCAGCCCGGGGGAGAGAGCAGAGCACCTGCACCCCAGGGATGCAGGGCTCTGGCTCCACCGCCTCAGGCAGCAGGCAGAGCTCCCCCAAAGCCACCCTGCACTCCAAGGACCGAGAAAGAGCTCCCCACGGGGTAAGCTGCATGGTCCCCACCTTGAGGTCATCCAGCCACCAGCCTCTGTCTCATGGGGATCATGGAGGAAGGCTCTGAGCAGGTTGCAGCCCAGTCGGGGCCCAGGAAGCACCCAAGGGGTGTGGGAGGGAGGGGGAGACCCCGACACCCCGACACCCCGACAGTAGCAGGGCCCTGGGTCCAGTGCATGGAGGGTGAGGGAGTCAGACAACCTTGGAAAGACGGTGCAGGACCCGGCCCAGGCTGCACAGGCTGGCCCCCACCACACCTGCGCAGGCGCCTGCTCGGCTCCTCAGCCCCCACAGCCCTCCAGGGCTCCTTCTCCTCCCCCCGCTGTTTACAAAACAGTTGTCAGCACCCACCCTCAGGATGGAAAATGCCAGAAACATGGGAAGCTGCCAGGGAGAAGCAATCGATGCAAGCCCAGAGGTGGGGCATGGCAGCCAAGCCCCCAGCTGAGCTGGCTCTGCCCCTTCCCCTCTGTGGCCAGCGTAGGCACTTTGCCCCTTGGAGCCTTGGTCTCCTCATCTAGGAGTGAGGACGTCGCTCCCCGTGGTGTGCCCATGGGGAAGGTACGAGAGGGACCAGAAGCTGTGCACGCCCAACGGCAGATTTGCTTCTCTCTGAATGATTAGTTATGAAAGAAACTTCCAGACTGCTGGAAGTGAAAGAGGAAGTTCATGTGTGGAATCTTCCGGAAACCCCTCCCAGGACCCGCCAGCAATCCTTCCCAGGCACAGCACAGCCTTTGTCTGGCTCACAGGGCCTTTGGGGCAGGGCGGAGGAAAGAGCATGGGGGGCTGAGGCTGGTGTCCCTCAGAGCCATCCAGCAGGCTTCTCGTCCAGGTGTGGACAGCACATGGCCCTCCCCAGCCTCAGTCTCCCACAATGCAACAGGGAGCAGACAGAGCACCACAGAGAGCCCTGGCCTTCATGGGGGACAGTGATCCCTTCTTCATCAGAGAACTGGTTCTAGCGCTCTGCGTGGGAGGGAAGGCCACTCAGCCTGGCACAGACCATCTGGGGGTCCCTCTCCAACACCTCCTGCCTGCTGACCCATGGAGTCCACAGCAGCCACCTACTGCCACCTTTGCCTGCACTTCCAGAGACAGGGCCTGTCCCTGGTCTCCGGGCAACCCTGCAGGCAGAGCTGAGCAGAGCTCTGTCCAGAGGAATGTCACCACTGGCCCCTGCCCCGGGCAGCACAAAGCACATCCTGCCACCTTCCTGGGATGAGCTGTGGGAACTGAACACCTCCCAGGTGCAGCCAGCCCCGGAGCCTGCCCTCCTGGGCTGAGAGCCGCAGGCCTGGGGCCGACTGTCTCAAGTCTCCCCTCCTTGTGCACAGCCCACTCTGCCCAAACCGCACCGTCCTAAGAACAGAACAGCCAAGCCACATGCGTCCCCCTGTGCACCCCGAGTGTCTAGCAGACTGGAGAATGTGGGGTGCTAGGGATGCGCCTAGGGCCACCATCAGGGAAAGGACCAAGATCCTGCAATAAAATCCCCATGGTCAAGCCCAGCCCAGGGTCACCTCTGCACTAATCCACATATCTCCTCCTCTGTCCACCAACTGGCCAGCGAGGGTGGAGCCAGAGCCCTCAATCTTTATGGAAGCCACCAGCTGGCCAGCCCTCGGGACCACATGTTTTGGAGGGCAAGAAACTTCCATCACACTAAGCCCTGGGATGTTGGGGTGTGTTGTATTTCCTGACTCCATCTCCCAACCTGGCTCACCACCTGCTGTGCCCTGTCGGGGACAAAGAAGGAGAGGGGAGGCAGGGTGTCCTGGGGGGACAGGGAGCCTGGGCAGAGGGGAGGGGAGGGTGCTGCCATCGCTGCCACAGTTCTGGGCAATGGGCTTGTCTGCACAGCAGGCAGGAGGGAGGAGTCAGGTGGGAACCTCAGGCCACCAGAGTGCCACCCAGAGGCACGAGCAGAGGCAGACTCTTGGAAGTCCAGCTGGGTAGCTGGGGAAAGCCGGGAACGGTCAGTTTCCACCTCACTTGGTGGTTTCAGGGTGAAGAGGCACAGTCTGGGTCTGGGCTGTGGAGTGACGCAGGACACTGGCAGCCTCTCCCCAGGGAGCCACGCCAGCTGAGGGAAGGAGGGTCTGTACTCTGCACTGATGCTCCCAGGCCAGGGTCCCTCCCCACAGGGGACGACAGCTCAGACCTCAGTCCAGCCGCAAGCTCGAGACCCTGCGACCTGAGGACCGGCTCCTAGGAGCTCTGGTGTACTGATCCCGGCTCCCTCTCCTCCGACGTCCTGTGCCACAGGTGCTCAGTGGCCCTCACCTCCGCAGCCCTCGTGCCTGGCACGTGCTAAGGCTGAGCAGGGTTCTGGCTGCGGAGCGCAGGTGCCTGGGGAGGGGCTCTGCTTGGATCTCTGCTGCACCTTCCAGGCCTGGGACAGCTCCTGGCACACGGCGGGCGTGAGGCACCAGTGGAGTGAGGAGCGACTCGAGTGGAGGGCTACTGAGTGCCCAGCTCTGGACTGTGTCAGTACCAGAGAACGCCTGACCCATGGAGAGAAGGGCTGAGCCAAGGCCTGACCACACGGGGGCTGGGGGGAGGGGGAGGCCAGCGGGAGCCCACGGGGTGGAAATGACGGGGCCCGGCAGGGGGCAGGCAGGAGCACAGCCAGTCCTAGGACCTGGCCAAAGCCACCGGGCTGGCACCCAAGCCGACTCTGACAGAGTTCGCTGCCAGGGCTGCAGCACAGTGGCCCTGGGCGAGGCCTAGAGATGGGAAAGGCTGGCTGAGGCAGGGGACGGTCCCTGCAGGCCGAGGTGCTCGGGGGGGGGGGGGGGGTAGCAGAAGGGCATCGGGGCTGGAGCAATCAAGGGCTGGCACCTCTGTCCTTCTCTGTGCCCTGCTTTCTCCATCCGCACAAAGGACCTAACAGCAGCACCCGCCCCAAAGCTTGAGAGTGGACTTGAGAACAGGCTCGGGGCAGGGCCCGTGATGGGCCGGCTCCACCCTTCACTGCTGGAGGCAGAGTCAGGAGCCTCAGAGGCCCCCACGGAGGCCCTGCGGGGTTTGGGGCAAGCTGGACACCAAGATCTCTCAAGTCCCCGGTGAAACCCAGCTCCCCTTCCCAGGGAAGCGGCCCTCTACCCTGAATGCTTCTGGGTCCTTCCCCTGCTCGGGGAAGGACCCAGACTCACTCCCCTATGGACCCCCAGCCCCTCCTGCAGGAAGCCCTCCAGGCAGGGCTTGGCCCTCCACGCACCCTCACCACCAGATCAGCTCAGCTGCTGCCCAGCCCACCTAGGGGCTGGGAAGGGTGGCCGCGCCTTGTTCGTCTCTCCCCTGGCTATCACGGGGCGGCTCATTCTCCCTGACCCTGATTCGGACAGGTTTGAGTCGACTTCTGAGTTGGCCCCCTCATCCCCCAACAAGAAAACCAGTTTTACCAGACCCTGATTCTGCCCCTGGGGCTCAGAGGGCCTCCAAAATGTGCCTTGCTACCCCAGTCCCCCACTCAGGCCTCAGCTCAGAGGCCAGCCAGGGGCAGGGTGCGCTGGGGTACCTGGGCGCTCTGGGGGAAGAGGCCTGTGTGTCTGGCCTGGAGGGGAGACGGGTGTGTGGGCCTCGGGTGCTGGGAGCAGGGGCAGCTGCAGGACCCACCTGCCCCAGGGAGGGATGTGGGCAGCAGGAACATCTGTCCAGGGACCCCACGGCCCACATCTCCCTTGTTGGGATGAAGGGACACCAGGTGAGCACAGCCCTTGGGACCCTCTTCCACACACTGTTAAGAAGAAAGAACCACAGCCGTGGGTCAAGTGGAGAAGCCCCGGACCTACCTGCTCCTGCTGCTGGCCGGCTGGTGCCTTTGCTTCGCTTTAAAACAAAGGGGGAGTTATTTCCAGCTGCTGTCTGATGTCCTCGACCAGCTGGTCTCCCGCCGAGGTGGACTAGGGCCATGCAGTCCAAACCAAAGGGAACCTAGCTCTGCCAAAAGGGGGCCATCGGAGGCGGCCCTCCCCAGGGAGAAAACAAGCCCTGAACTGGCAGACGAGATCCTCCAGCCCCTCTCCAGGGCTCACTGCCATTCAGAGCTCACCACTGCTCACAGCCACGGCCCACCCACTGGCCTCAGCTGGCAGGGAGGCCCCCCGGCCTGGCCAGGCTGCCTGCTCTGTCCACTTCCTGCCCCCAGTCCCCTGCCTGTCTCATGCTACCCTGGGGCTTTCTGTGCCGAGCTGGGGGGGCTGGGAGACAGGGAGGGGTGGCGGGGGCCAGGGTGGCCCTTCTGTGAAGCCTCCTGCTAATGCCGCACTAATCCTGCAACATCACGACTCCAAAACACAGGGTCACTTCTGGTTATCTTCCCACCAGGCCTGTCCCAGAGGGACCAACACTTGTGGGGTGGAGGTGGACACGGAGACCACACCCTCGGCCTGACTCCCCTGGACATTCTGCAGCAGGCACTGGACACAGCACCAGGGTCCCAAGGACATGGGGAGGACAGTGCCTGACCACCCACACAGGCAGTGCCAGGGCCCTGGGGCCTCAGGCTTACAAATGCTTCTGGCCCTGGCACAGGCTGAGGCTGACGAGGACATGAGCCCAGCTCCCTGTCACTCGGTGGGTTCCCAGGCCTCCCTTTCCCCATCCCACCACGCAGAGACAACTCGAGGGGGGAATCAGACGGGCCAGCCCCTCCCTCAGCACGCGGGAGAGACCCTCATCCTCCCCACCTGCCTGTGGCTGTGAGAACAGCTGCCCACAAAGCACCCAGCTCCAAAGTGACCAGTGCACCGTGGTGGTGGCCGTCCCTGACCTGGGCCACTGACCTAGCAGAAGCAGGGGAAAGCTCTGGGAACCCTCCAGAATGTCGGCAGGTGGCCACAACTTCAGGCAGCCTGGACTCTGAAATCCACCCAGTGGCCGGAGTAAGACCCTGGGAAAGGCCAGGCCAGCCTCTGGCCAGAGAGGCCTCCCCTTCCACTAGCCCAGCTGACCTCAGGGGTCCCTGCAGGGGCTGGGAACTCACCCTGCTCCTGGGACTCTGCTGGCCCTCCCTGTCCACACCACAGCCCAGGGTGGACCCCAGGCCTCACACCCCTGCCTGCGCATGCTGCTCACACACCAGGCTCCATCCCCCAGCCCCCACCTGCACGTCCCCTCCCCAAGGACGGCCCTGGAGGGGAAGTGTCCTTGCAGGCTCTGGAGGCAGACTTTGGCCACAGACACTGAAATCTAGGACCCCAGGGGTCTGGAAGGAGCCCTGGGTGGGAGATGCCAGCCCCAGGAGGGCTCAGTCATTTGGCCTTAGAGAGGGTCGTGACCAGAGGAAGGACTGGGCCTCTGGGTGGGGGAGGGGCAGGGCCAGCAGAATAAACACAAAAGTGGCTTTCATGCTGGGGACAGGGCTGCAGCCTGATGACCGGAGAGGCAGAGGCAATGGCTTCTCCTCCCAGACTGACTGGGGTGTGGGGACGGGGATCCACTGACTCCTCCATAGCCGCTGAGCCCCCACAGGACCCCATGATGGTGCTAGGGTGGCAGGGGCTCACACAGGGCCTCAACCTCCAGGAAGGGAAGGGTGCACTCCAGAATCCCAGCCCCCATCTCCTACAGCAGAGAGGGGCCACAGGCGTCCAGGGAGGTGAGGATGTCCAGGTCCCCAGTGCAGCACGAGGTCAACAGAGCCCTGAAGATGGAGGACGACAGGGTGCAGATGTCCCAGGGGCCAGCTGCTCTTGGGGACCCAGAAGCCACAAGCACCAACACCAGAGAAGGCGTGGTCACAAGGCCAGTTCTAGCTCTCAGAAGCCAGGCCAGACAGGTGGACCTCCCCAGGCGGGGCCTGCGGGCAGAGGTGCCCGTGCATGTCCCAACAGCCAAGGGCTCGGGGTGTATAGGGTGCAGAGGAAGACCATCCCTACAGGGCCTGGAGAGCTGCACCTTTCTAGAACCTTCTGCTCCCCATGGCTGCCCGGCAGGGCGCCTGGTGCTTGTCCACAGTTCTGGCTTTCTGGACCATGGGGATCCCCCTGGACAGCAGGAGGACTGAGGCTTGGAGACACCTGGCTACCTCCTGTCCACACCACAGCCCAGGGTGGACCTACACTTCTAACTGAGCACCCCGTCCAGGGGACTCGGCCACCAATGAGCCCCGTGTCCTTGGCAGGGTGGGGCAAAGGGAAGAGAGGGAGCCTCACAGGGCCCCACAGCCACATGCCCAGGCCTCTCAGCTCAGGGCCTTGGCGGGAGAAGGGCTCGCTGCCAGTGAGCCCAGGCTTGGCTCAGCACCCGCTGACCACAAAGTGCGCCTGCGAAATCCAAGCTTCCTCCCTAGTGCCACTGGAGACAGAAAGTGTCCACCCAAGGGGGAGGACACGGGATCCTAACATACGTGAGTGTGGGAGTCCAGTGATGTCTGTGCAGATGACCAGGAGGTGGGGTATACATGGGAGGCAGGGGTCCCCCAGTGGGGACACCCGGGAGCCCCAGGAACAGGGTCAGCCCAGGGCTGCCAGCAGGTGTCACTGCAGCCAAGAGGAAGAGCGCGCCTGCGGGCTGCGTGGGTTCCAGTCCCAGGTGCTCAGGAGAACGTCCCTCCCAGGCCATCAACACAGAAGCCCAGAGAGCCTGTGCCTGGACTCACTGCCCACAGGGAAGCCCCAGGGTCTGGCTTCTCCCCAGGCACCAGCTTGCTCCTGTGACTTCAAGTGTGGTGACTAAACACCTACTATGTGCTGGCACCATGCATCCATCATCCTGGCCATTCTGCCCCACTCCCTGGGAAGGGACAGTGTCAGGGTGCCTCAACAGGTAAGCAACCTGAGGCTATGTCCCAGGAACGAATCCCTTGGAGGGTGGAGACACCGACCCCAAGCCTAGGCATACCCACCCCACCATCACTATCGGGACGGTATCCTCCTGTCCTCTGTCCACTTCCTCCAGTGGACAGCATGTAACACGGCTGCTCCCCATAGGCCCACGGTCAGGGCCTGACAGCAGCCGAACTCACGCCGGGCCCAGGCCCAGCCCCTCAGGACCACCCCGCAGGGTGCTCTGCCGCTGCACATCTGGCACATCCGCCCACCAAGGCCAGTCCCGTCTCTCCACCCTCTGCCAAGGCAACGTGGCACCCAGCCAGGGGCTCTCCATCCTCTGACAAAGCTTCGAGGCCAACCACCCGGCCGGCTGACCGAGCTCGGGTTGCCGCCCGCAGCGGGCCTGGCTGGGCGTCTGATTATTCATGAAAATCAGGCCTCCGCCATGTCTCTGGCTTCAGTGGGGCTGCAGCTCACAATTGCCTCATTGTGTGGGCGGCCATGATGGCGTCTCCTCCAGAGGGAAGGGGGAGGAAGAGGAGGCTGGGGTAGAGGAGGGAGAAGAGGAAGGGAGGAGGGGAGGGGAAGACGGAGAGGAGGGAGGAGGGAAGGGGAAGACGAGGAGGAGGGAAGTGAGGAGGGGAGGAGGGAGGTGGGGAGGGGAAGACAGAGAGGAGGGAGGAGGGGAGAGGAGGAGGATGTACCCAAGCAGGTGCCGCTGGCGCAGGGCAGAAGGGGTTAGGGGCACTCTATGAGGCCCACACCTCCTGGTCACCATGGGTCACTCTGAGACCTCAGCTCTCAAGAGTCCAGGTAGAGCTCCACGCAGGAGCAGCTCCGGGTCCAGCCTCAGTGTCCCCATCAGAGCAAGGGGCTGCAGTCTCCATCCTCCCCAGAGAGCTTGGCCAAGCAGGAGCACCCAGGCCGCGGCCTCAAACCTACGGTGCTTTCACCTAATGAGGCCTCAGTGTCCCCAGGGACAAGGGGGCGATGAGGTTCCCTTCCTCGTGGCGTGGCCTGGAGCTGAGAAGGGGCCAGCACACCTCAGGTCTGGAACCCTCCTGCACAGCCATCCCTCTCCTCCCACTCCATGCAGCCAGCGGCCACCCAGGGCCACCCTGGTGCCAGGCCCAGGCTGAGCACTTCCCTGGACACCTGGAGGGCTTACGGCAGATGCCAATGCTGCCCGTCTCAGCTCAGGGCTCTTGGGAGACGGCCTGTGAACTACAGACAGCGGATAGACAGGGGATGGATGGAGGAGGCTGTCACAGGAGGCAGGTGGGGGTTGTGCCTCTGCAAGTGTCCACACCTCACCCACGCCCAGGCTCAGGCCAGGGGCAGGACATCAACAACCATGTGAAGCTTGGTGCCAGGGCAGGGGGCCTGGATCAGCCACCGGCACCTGCAGACTCCGGCCTGGGGTGCTCAGGAGCACAGCCCTGCTTCACAAGGAGCACTGGTCACAGCTCAAGTGGACAGTGGGGTCAGGCACAAGGGAGTCAAGTGCTGCATGCTAGGGTCTCCATCCTGGGGCAAAGGGCAGGGAAGGGGGGTGTAGGGAATGCAACAACACTGCCCAGGCTGGCCCTCAGGGTGCCCACCAACACCACTCCCACGAATCCAAAGTCCAGACAACCAGGCAGCCCGAGGCCAGCGCGGACTTTGGGAAGGAAGTAGCAGGAAGCAGGGCAGGGCTGTTTGTTATTTTGGTCAATTCCTGGGAGTGACGCTGGACTGGGCCGGGCTGCACTCAGTGCTACCACCTTGACCCTCCACAGTGGGATTCAGAGACGTCCACCTCCTGTAGGATCCGGCCCCAGCCCTCACCTGGGCATGACAGACCCTGGTCCAGCCCACCTCCAGCCTCTTCTTATCTATCCTGTCACCTCTGCCTTTGGCAGAAAGGACAAGTCCCAGCAGGCTGTGTTCCAAGGATGACCCATCGAGGACCTCAGCGCTGTGACAAGAAGCAAGGCCGTGAATTCGAGAGGGAGGCCAACACAGGTGTGTGCTGGTACCGCCAAAGGAAATGCCTCTCACCAGTCTCCCTCCATCCACGAGCACCGTGGGGACACCCTGCCAGGACAGCTGCCTGCTCTGCAATTCAAAATGCTGGCCCATGTCCAGCGGCCTGGGAGAGATGTCTGTCCTGCAGGAGAGCCAGCTGTCCGTGCCGCTGCTGCCCTGCAGAAACCAGATCCCAACATGCTCACCCCTGGATGGGGCTCCACTGGGAGGACTCAGCCAGGACACAGTCCTCCACCCTGGTGTGGCATGTGCAGTGTGGGGACGGAAAAGCGCCAACAGGAAGGGACCAGTCTCCCTGTTCTGGAATATCCACTTGGCGACATTCGGGCCACTTTCCAAAGCCTTGTCTCCAAGGACTGTGGAAGGACATGGACATATGGCATTAAAGCCAAGAGGGAAATAAACCAGGAAACAAAGGCACCGGGTTGAGAGAAGCCTGGCTGCCCTGTTCAAGTCACAGGCTCTGCAGCCCCAAGAGAGAGAGAGGAGACCACCAGAGACTGACCAGGTACCCAGCAGAGGCTGTCCGCCCGGCCGGCCTTTCCTCCTGGCGTTTCTGTGTTTTCTAACGAGCATGCACTATTTTTCCTTTTGATTAATAAGAGCCTTTTGGAAAAATAAATCCAGCGTGCTGCCAAACCTCACGGCAGGCATGTGCACATGCCGGTGCCAAGGGCGTCTTCAACGCCTGGGGCACCTTCTCGGGGAAGAGTGGGACTCTGAGCCAGGACCCTGCCCAGCCTCCCAGTTCCAGTCATCCCACTGGGTGTGACTGCGTGCAGACAGACGTCACCAGCACCCCAGACCCTCTTCACATCGCGCCCAACAGCAGCCCAGGCCTCTCCCTTGCAAGAGCTGCCTCAGACGTTAGCAGAGCACACAGACAAAAAGCGGCCTTGACTCAGCCCCTTCCTCCAGACACACGGAGGGAAGGGTTCTCCCCTCCCAGCCAGCCTGGGTCCCGGGGGCACACTAAGTGGACAGCCCGCCACTCGGCCTCAGCCTGTGTGTCTGTGGTCACTGTCTTATCTCCTGGGTTTTCTTATCTCCCGGGCGCATGGGGACCACAGTGACAGGAGTCCTGGAGGGACGGGGCGCATCCTGAGGGGCTGCTCCTCTCCCAGGGGGTGGGTGGGTCCCAGCACACACTGGGGCACAGAGCACCGAGGTCCTCCCCAGGGCTTAAACCCTGGCCTGCAGCAGGGCACTGGCGCCCAGGTTCCACAGCCACAGACATCTTGCAAAAGCCAGCCAGGTTTGTCCCTTTCCTGCTGTGAGCCTCTCCCGCCTGCCCCTGCTTTGGGGTTGAAATCCCTCCGCTGGCCATCACACAGCGTCTCTGCCCCACCCTCCTCCCGCCCCATCTGAGCCCTGCCCACCTCACTGGGTGCCAGACACCTCTGAGCACCTGGGATCTCTCCCCGGGGCCCTCTGCACAGCCCTCATTCCTGCAGCCCTCCCCTGTGTCCCTCAGGTCCAAGGGAGCCGGCAGCCCTCTAAGATTACAAGATGGGGAGCTGCTCCAGAGTCACCCGAGAGCAGAGAAAATGTTCACTCTGTCAGACACAGGGGCATGATGATTACAGCAGAGGGCACTGGCCATCCTGACCCATGTGCCAAAGAGCAGCGATCACGACTGCCCAGACAGTCCTCCCTGTGAGCAGGCCACTCTCCAGCATGCTCTGCCCAGCCCACTGTAGATACAACAGGGAAACTGAGGCTCAGCGAGGGGAGGAGCTGGACCGTCCACCCGAGCCATCCTCCACTGCCCACCACACCCCCAGCCTGGGGGAGCTCAGGGACAATCATTAGGATACCAGAAGGAGCAGCGATATTTCACAGCGTGGAAGTCCAGGTAAGAACTCCAGGGTTCAGACACACGGAGACTGTGACCCTCGGGGTGGGTGCAGGTGCAGCCCGACTGACCCCAGCTGCAAGGCGCCTTCCACACCTGAAAACCCGGCTCAAGTTTGGGCCAAAGCTCATGTGGCTCCCAAATGTGATCCCCCTCAGCTCCCAGGCCCCAGAACAGGACATGAGTGGACGCGGAAACTCAAAGCCCTGGGAGGCGAGGTCCCTGCCGCTCCTTTCCACGTTCCTGCCCTGCCCTGGACATCTGTGGTGAACACAGGATCGCCGTGACGAGACGGGAGATCAGACACTCAGAAGTCCCTGTGATGGGTCTTGGCGGGAGGTCTGTCCTTGTCCCTGGGGCTGCAGGCTGTGGTCCTGCAATCTTGCCACCAGTGGTAGCTGAACACCAGGGCTCCACGTGCTTCCCACAAAGTCCCTGGCATCTGCGTGGCAAGAGTGCCAGGCCGCGTGGAGTGGTCCAACTCCCCTGGGGTCAGCCATCAGTGTCCCACCAGCCCCGGGTCACACAGCCACCTGGGGTCCCTGCCTCGGTCCCTGTGCAGAGGAAGCAGAGGAAGCAAAGCAGGCCCACCCCTGCTGGACGCCCTCCCCCAGGGTCCCAGCTCTTGGAAGGGACCTGTCCTTCTCCCTCAGCTGCAGCTGGGCTGGATCCAGGTGACCGTGGTGAGGAGGGATGTTTCAGGGGTCGAGGCCTTGAGCATTTTGGGAGTACGCACCAGTGGCCACCTCTATTTGGAATGCGTGGTTCTGCAGGTTGCCTTCCACTGCCTTCCACAGCTCTCGGCTTTTATCCTTGAAGTGCTGCTGATAAGAGGGTCTGAGGAATGCTAATACCGGAGGAAGCTCCCTGCAGAGTTATAATGAAAAGCTTTACATAAATTGTGATATTTTACTCATGTCCCGGGCCTGGGAGGGCTTTATTAACTGCGCTCGGTCTTTTGGGCAGTTGCTGCGGACCCCCGTTGCTGACTTCAATGAATTCAATTCATCAAACATTTATCACATGCCCACTAGGTGTCCGGCACTGTTCCAGGCACCGGGAGCCTTCGTGCTATGGACAAATATTTATTGAGCACATTGAGCACACGCTGGTGCCGGGGCGGGGTGGGGGTGGCAGGCACTGGAAGGAGCCGGCTGAAGGCCAGGCCCTGCCTGCAAGGGGCTGCAGACTCAGGGGCCTCAAAGACGACGCAGGGGTTTCCGGGCACTCCAGCTGCATGCCCAGGAGAAGAGGGGGGCCAGACGAAGACAGGAGAAGAGGTAGAAAGGCCCCAGGGGAAGAAACTGCACGGCACCCAGAGAGTCCCCGCTGTCTGTATTGCTCGATCCCTGACCCCAGGAGCCCCCAAGCCTCCAGCAATGCCTCCCCAACTGCACCTGGGTCCCCCAGTGAGAGACATGAGTGCCACCTACACCTGAAGGGACTGGGCAGAGGTTTTCTGCTGGTAATCCCTGCTGTCCCCCAGCAGGAGCAACCTCAGAGGAGAAGGGCGAGCTGGCCCGGAGAGCGCACAGAGAAGGCTGCACCCAGGAGCAGGGAAGGGAGGGGAGGCTTCCTGGAGGGGGCACCTAGTGGGCAACAGCACCTCAGGAAAGAAGGGCTCCCGCCAAGGACCCTGCTGTGGACTGGATCCTAGCTCCCCCCGTTCTCCGCCCCGTGGGCCTGTCTGCAGATAGGAACTACCAAGAGGTCACTAAGGTGGAATGAGGTCACACATGCAAGGCCCAACCCGGCAGAACTACAGCCAGTTAGGCCAGGAACTCGGAGAGGCCACATGGACAGTCAGAAGGCAGCATCTGCCAGCCTGGAAGAGGGACCCCCAGACCCCAGCTGGGCCACACCTTGATCCTGGACTCCCAGGCTCCAGGACGGTGGGAACTGAACGCCCATCATCTGGGCCCCGGTCTGTGCACTTGGTGTGGCAGTGGAGCAGATGGCCCCTCCCTTCCGGTCCCCATAGCCCTACAAACAAGAGGACTTCACAATGGAGGAATGAGCCTCCTGTCCCGGCCAGGCACCCGACTCGGACCCCAGCGTGACCTCCAGGATGCTCTGCTCAGTCTGTGTGCAAGGTTCAAGTTCTCACGGTCCAGCTGGCCTGGCCTCTCCTTCGGGGCTCATCTTGAGAGCGTGGGGGAGGGCTCATGGAGAGTCCATGGATTAACTTGCTCATTAGCTTGCTGGGCTTTTGAATTTTTAAGCGCTGCATCAGAACCCCGGGGACCACTGTCTGCAATCATCAGTGAGGCCTAAGGCATGAACGGTTTTCACAAAGGCCCCTGCTGTCGTGGGCCAGATTATCAAGGCCACCGACCTGCTGGCCTCCTCCCAGCATCCAGAGAAGCTGAGCAAGGCACTGGGAAAGGCTCAGGCTGGGGGTCCCACCAGCTCTTCTGCAGAGAGCTGGGATGTTGCAAGAAAACGTGCTTTAAGAGAGCAGAAGAAACAGGGTTCCCTTCCCGGGGAGCCACCTGGACCGCCCCTACCTCCCACCTCCCACCCCCTGTCCTGCTCTCCTTCCCACAGACAGGAGGGCGGGAGACCACCAAGCCAGGCCACCAGCATCACCAGATCAATACTCCTGAATGACTAAGAGGCTATTTTTTCCTCTCAGTCAAGTGTCAAATTAAAGAAGTCAATACCAGTATCTTTCTTGAAAGAAAAAGAAAGACAAGTAATCTATCAGATGAACTCTAAACTCGTAAAATCAGACTCTCTCCAAAGGATGTCTGAAAGCACCCCACCCACAGAGCCCACAGGTGCCCCTCCTGCTAAGTGACAGTGGATGTGAACCGGGGGCTCTGCGGCTGCCAGTACCCCCCACAACAGGGAGACCTGACCAAGAAAGGCCCCTGCCCCGACGCAGCCCGGGAGCTGAGCACGCAGGGCGCTCCCCAAGCCCTGGGCAGGTGCCGTCCTCCAGAGACGGCCTCCAGCCCTGACTTCCAGCTTCTGAACAGGTCAGCCAGTCCAAGAGCTGCTGGGGACCACAGCCTGTGTGCGGGACGCCGGCCTTCAAGGCATCCGGTCAGCCAGGGCCTGACCCAGCGGACCCTGGGTCTCTCCCATCTGGGATTTCTCCCTTCTTCGAGTTGGTCAGTCCCTAAGGAGGTTTAGTGTCCCCAAAAGGACCCCAAACCAAGCCCTCGGGGCATACACAGAATCATCACAGAAGCTGTGGCCCCAGGCAGCACAGGGAATGTAGAAACCTGAAGAAAGAAAGGCAAGACTCCTGGAGGAGTTGGGCTACGGCCATCTCAAGCAAGAGGGACTCAGCCAACGGCCTTGCCCTCTCCCCCTCCGCTGGCCGACATCCCTCCCATCAGGTCCACTCTCAGCCACCACAGTCTCGCCTCTGTGGCTCTCTCTCCTCTCCCCAGCTCCCACAGCTTCCGTTGCCTGAAAGGCAGTACCCAGTCTCTATGGCCTGGGACCCAGGTCTCCAGCCCCATGCCTGCTCCATCTCCTGCCTGCTCCACCACCTGCTCCTATTACCTGCCTGCTCCATCACCTGCCTGCTCTATCATCGGCTCTGCCCAGGGTCACTCTGCCCTGGGCAACGGAGGCCCCTGAGGCATTGTGGGCACAGAGCCAGACTGCAGGGCAACGACACGATCCTGGTCCAACTCTGTCCTGTACCCTGCACCCATAAGCACATCCCTCCCCAGACTCCCAAGTCCTCCACCAACAGTGTGGGGCTGGCTGGGACCAGGTGACCGCCACATCCCCTTCTGGTCCCACCCAGCCCAGCCCCAGGACAGCCAGCCTGCCCTCCCTCGTCCTGACAGGGCCCTGCGGTGCGGCGGAGGGAAAGGGCGCCCACCTGGGAGGAGGGACAGCTCATGCTCAGGCCTCTCCTGCTGCCCTGCGGCCCAAGCAGGTGGCTCCCTGGCCTGACCCCAGGGCCTCTCACAGGTGGCTTCAGGTGCTCTGACAATGGGTGGGGCAAGCAAAGCCCCATCCTGCTACCCCTGCCCGGGAGTCCTCACGCACAAGGCCACCAAGGGTCCACCTCACACAGTAAAGATAAACACAGGCCAGACCAGGCGAGTGACCGGATCTGTTCAGACGCTCAGTGGAGTGGAGAGACGGTGACAGTCACACCTCCCAGGAAGGACATCAGGAGGGCAGTGGAAGGCAGGTGGCCGGCTCTCAGTAGGCATGGGAAGGGTGCCTGGGTGGCCGGCCCCACACAGCCGCCCCAGGTGGCCTGTGTCTGGCTCCTCATTAGCTCCCCACCTCGGCAAGGGCCCCTGCGCCCCTATGCCCCGGGGACTGCAGCCTGAGCTCGACTGGGCACACTCTGAAAGGTCCTGCTGGCCGCTGGTCCCCCAGGAAGGAAGGATGGGGCCTCCAGGTGTGCTGTCTGGAAGTGCTGCCCGCCCACCCCCAGGCACCTCTCAGTGGCTCTGGCTCCCCCCACCCCCTGCCAGCTGTCGTGGAGCTGGAGCAGAGCTGGGGGGCTGCAGAACAGGAGGGGGCACCGGGAAGGAGCCCGAGCTGCAGTGGCACCCCCTTTCCTCCCAGAGAGGACACCTGCTCTCAATAGAAGGTGAAGACCCACCACCTACTGCGGTCAGACTCTGCGGAGCTCCTGGAGGGTGGGAGAGATGTGCCGTGGCAGGGGGGCTGCACGGTGGCCCCCACAGAGGACAGGGCCTATCCTGAGAACCACACATGCAGAGTGACCTTGTCTGTAAAAAGGGTCTCTGCAGACGTAATGAGCTGAAGGCTCTTGAGATGAGGGATCCTTCTGGGTGACCCAGGAGGCCCTACACCGAGTGAGGAGTGTCCTCGGGCCAGGAAGATGACCAGAGTGGCCGTGTGAGGACAGAGGTAGACTGGAGAGACCAGCCCAGCCAGGAGCTGGAGAGACAGGAAGGCTCTGGAGGCCGGGCAGGAGCAGCCCAGGCACCATCGCAGGCCGTGGCCACCAGAACAAGAGACCACCCACTGCTGTGCTAAGCCAGCTGGAGGCCACCAGAGCCCCTGGGTCCTGCAACCACCTCTGCCACAAACAGAGGTGACCTTGACCTTGACCTCCTTGCGACCCACAGCGACCGCCCAGGCTGCACTGTCCGTTCTGCCTCCCCACTGGCCACCAAGAGGCAGGACTCTGGTCTTCTTCATGGCGCTCGAAGGGTGCCTGCACTGTGGTGGACACCCTCGGTGGCTGGACTGTCAGGATGGGCACTCGGCGAGAGGCTCTTGCTGACAGAGACCCTGTGAGCCGGAAGTTGGGACCAGGCCTGAGGACCAGATCTCCTGGGTGTGCATGCCACCACCTGCCACTGGGGAGCCTGGCGAGGACACAGTCTCTCCTCTCTCAGCCACGGTTTCCCCACCAGTATATACTGGGACCTCCACCCTTGGGGCCCAAGGTCACCGCAATGAATGGCAGCACCCTGCTGCCCAGCCCTGCTGCCCTTTCCTGCCAACTGAGAAGAGTCCCAGCTCTGAGAGCCACGTCCTCATCAAGTCAGGGTGGCACGAACACCCCATGACCGGGGGGGCGCCTGCACCCTGGGTCCCCGGGCTCTCTGCCTCCAGAATCAACAAGGCAACTTCCAGCTCGTGCATGGAGCCCTGGGGCGCTTCCCAAATGCCATGGTGGGGTCCGCCTGCCAAAGGGGACGGGGGCCCTGCCCCCAAAATGTGCCTAGAGCCCTGGGAAACCTAAGCCCCACAAACATCGTGTGAAGGCCCGCGTGTGGGTGTGTGAGCAGGCACTGGGAGGTGAAGGCCCATGTCCCTTTCTAAGGGGCACAGGGGGAAAGGTGACTTCCACACAGGGAGAGGTCCCTGCTCCTCCGTGGGAGCCAGAGATGGGGCTGCAGCACATGGTGTGGCCCAGTGCTGTTGCCCCTTGCCACTCCCTTGTCCCTCAGGACTAGGGACACTGCCTCCCACAAAGGAGCAGGGAGGCCTGGACTCCAGAGGGGACGCTCCTGAGCCCCAACGCTCAAGGCTGCAGGGGCTGTGATCACGCCCTCGACCGGAGGCAGCTGGGGCGGGGCCACCTGTGTGAGAGGCCCTGAGATGCCCATCTGGGACCCTCTACAGGAAGAGGCCACCACTCTCCCTGGGCCCCGTGTGCAGCACGGGGCAGCAGCTGAAGGGGCGGGCACCGAGGAGCCCAGACGGTGCCAGCGAGAGCCACCCTGCGGGAGCCAGCTCTGCTACTCGTGTGCAGCCTCTGTCAGGCTGCTGGACCTCTCAGAGCCTCAGTTTCTTCATCTGCCAGGTGGGCGTGATGATGCAGCATACGGGGATGCGCCCTGCATGCAGCAATGTCCTGTGGCTCCTGGGCACTGTCCCACTGCCCCATTCAGGGACGGGACACGGCTGCAATAGGCGGCCTGCAGCCACCCTGAGTCCTGCTTCCAGATCCCCTGGGAGAAGGGAGTCTTGGCCTCCACAGGACAGTGACAGTGACTCAAAGCACAGAGGGAGCACAGGTATGAACCCCAGCTCCCCCCAACGGCCGTGCTCCTTCCTTCCGGCATTTTCCGTGGGCCCCTCCACTCGCAGGTGCAGGAGGAACACAAGCCCCAGTGCCACCAGTGCTCGACCTGCCCCTCAGTGGTTCCAGGGACCACGCCATGGCCGACCTCGCTCACCTGCGTGGAAGGCAGTGCACTCCCAGCCAGGAGAAGCGCCACAGGGAGCAGCTCGGGTCCCCCCCCCCCGCCCCCTGTCATGGCGACGCTCTGCCCTGCGTTCTGCCCGCCAGGCAGCTCAGCAACCCTGCGCCCTGCTCCCGCTCTGCCCGCCTGGCAATGCCGTCCGCAGCTCCGGGGTCCTCCTGCAGCTTCTCCGGCTTCTCTGCCTCGGCTGGGAGACCAAAGCCCCTGGGCGCTTCCCTCCAGTTCCCTGAGCGGCCACAGCTGCGCCGTCTCACCACCCGGGAGGGAGGTCCTTCTGCCTGCACCGCACCTCCCTGAATTCCTCTCTCTCCTCTTTCTGGAGTGAAGGAGGATCTGAGTGACCTCAGGTGTGTGACAGGGGACCTGCTGGTGGCCTTGGCTAGGCCCTTTCCTGGTCTTGGCTCACACCTGTTCCTCAAGCTCAGCATGTGACAACCAACCCGGGGCTCTGTTTCCCCAGGACGGAGCCTGCACCAGCCCCGAAGCTGGCCTCTGCCATGGAGCCTGCGGAGCTGTAGGGGGCGTCTCTCCCCAGGCCACACCTGCCCCAGAGCCCCCCGTCCCACCCCTCTCCCTCGGGAAGCCTCGGCTTCTCAGTGGACACCCTCAGATCCACGCTGAGATCTGCCTGCCAGGCGCACCTGGGGTCTCCCTCCTCATCCGCAGCCCTCCCTGGGTAGGACACAGTGCCAGAGAGCCAGCGTCCCCAGGGGCATCCTCCACCAATGATGGGCGGGCAGCGGGTTGGCAAACGGCTCAGCTTCCTGGTCCTCAGGTGAGACAGCTGCTCTGGGTGTCCCCACTGTCTCCCAGCGTCCCACAGGGCCTGAGCTCCAACTGCCCATGGAGCAGAGTGACGGGACACTGCCCCCACACCGCCTCTGGCCTCAGAGCCCTGCTCCCCTAAACAGGCCTCCTGCACCCCAACCCTCGCCTCACGGCAGGGGCTGCTGCTAGGGAGAGAGGCCCAGGGACTCGGTTCCCAGTGAGGCTTCCCAGGGTCCCCGAGGGAAGAGGTGCTGCATGTGTGCCCTCCCTCCCTCCCGGGCGTGGTGTCTCGGGGACCTCGGGTGGCCTTCCTGTTGGCTGCTGTGCGTTCCCATCTGTTTTGAATCGTCCTGAATATTCATGGGGATGCTGGGAAACCTCTCCGAAGCTGCTCGCCAGATGCATTTAAAGCCAGAGTCCCCTCCCCCTGAGGCCAGTCCCAGCAGCTCCCCGCCTGCCAGGCCTTTCCCTGGGGGGACCCGCAGCCTTCCTCGCCAGGGCGCTCTGCCACGTGGCCAGTCCCCAAGCCCTGCCCTGCTGGCCCAGGGCTCGCTGTGTGGGAAGCTCCAGCCCCCCCAGCAGGAGCAGAAACAATCACAGAGCAAAGGGGGTCCTGGAAGGCCCCGGGCTGGAGGGGGACGGAAATGCTCTGGAAACTTCTACAGGCTTTTATTTGAGGAAACATTCCTGGCCACTCCAAGGGGGTTCTGCTTATATCCCGGAGCACGGGCTGCACAGCACTGCCGCCTTTGAAGCCTCCTACCCCCTGGAAACCCGGGGCCTCTCACCCTGGGGTGCCCCACTCCCCCCTGCAAGACCAGGTCTCCGGAATGCGCTGGAAGTTTCCACCTCCAAGGAAGCCTGGGTGTGCGTGTGCCAAGTAATTCGCCGCACGTCCCAGCCCGCTCGGTTCTCCAGGACGTAAATCTGACAGGCGCATTTATGGGAAGAATCTGGCAGCTGTGAGTGCATCTGCGCATTCCATCACCCCTCCTCACACTGATCCGGACCCGAGGTTTTTTGTGTTTTAACATCTCTGAAGTCAGAGTGTGGCTGGCGATCAACACCGTGCCTCAGTGGAGAGGAAACTAACAATGCGGCTTAGGAGCATCCAAGAGAGTGTCCGCGGGCACGAAGCGCGGCCTCTGAAAGGCGGAGACTGCAGGCAAGCTCACCCGTCCTGCCAACCTCCCACCGGGGGTCCAGGCGCCCTGGCCACAGGCTTGGGTACTGTGTGTGCTCCGGAGAGCGGAGTCCTTTAAAGTGACATGCAATGGTACTGGGCTGTGGGCAACAAAGGTGCTGAAGGTGCCTCTCCCTCACTCCCGCCTGACCACGTCCCCCACAGCTACATGGGGGCACACACCTGCTTCTCATGTGCCAACTGCCGCAGAGACCCTGCTGTTGCTCCAGGCGAGGTCAGGAGGCCCCCACAGGGTCCAGAGGACCCCCCTTCCTGCTCCCTGGACACATGACCTCTTAGGCTGAGCTCAGTCCTTAGCAGAGGCTCCTCTCCCAGCCCTTCACCCAGTGGGAGGCTCCTCACCTGCCCATCATCTCAGCTCCCAGCAGGTGCCAGGCCTGTCCCAAGCACAGAGGATGCCACAGCAACGCACCTGGGCAGAGTCCAGCCTTCACGGACTTGGTGGCTCAGAGCCCACAGGACAAATGGTCTGATGGGGCGTTTTAGATAACGCGTGCTCTGCTGTAAACGCCATTAGGGGGAAGCTGCTGAGAAGGGCCAGGGTGTGGACACCTCACAGTAGCCAGGGGGCCTCTGCGAGCAGGTGACATTAGAGTACAGACCTGGGGGAGGGGGCAGGAGAAATGTGGCTATGTGGGTAAAAGCATTCCCAGCCAAAGCATAAAGCACCCAGGGCTGAGGCTGGATCGCGCCTGGCAGGGTCGAGGAACGGTCCAGGGGCCAGCAAGGTTGGAAGGGGAAAGAGAGGAGCAAGGGATGAGATTGAAGAAGAACAGGGACTGGATCCTTAGGGCCTTGTGAGCCACTGAGACCATTTGACTCTTTCCCTGAGAGCATGGGTATGGGATGGCAGGGTCCAAGACAGGACTCCACAGCTGCTGCCAGGTGCAGAGGAGACTGAAGCACAGGGCAGGAGCAGGTGGCCAGCAGGCGGCCAGCCAGGAGGCTGCAGGGACCACCTACAGCCTCCCTAGTCCTTCCCAGTCCCCTCACCCTTTGTGGCCGGGCCTGCTGTCCCATGGTAGTGTCCCAGCCCCTCAGCAAGAGCTGTCCTTTCCCCCCGGGTCTGCCCAGCACACACAACAGTGCCGGGCCTCGATATGATCCGCTGATGATATGACATCTGTGCCTGGAAGGGACACGGAGCGGGCCGGGCCACCGCGGGGTAGAGCTGGCGCCTACCTGACCTCCTTCCCCAGCAGGGCACATGGTTCTACCTCAGAGGGCAGAGCCACCCCCGAAGCCCAGCCTGGAGCCACCGTGCCGCCCGGTGCCCTCTTAGAGGAGGAGGAACCTGCTTCCGGCTTCACCTCTGGCTCTGAGCAGGGCTGCCGGTGGAGGAAGGCGCCTTCTTCAGTGGAAACGGCGTTTTAGTTTTAGGTTAAGTGTTCTGAGCAAAGGGTCTGAGCAACAATCTGTTTCCAGACAGGACTTTAAAAATACCCAACTTCAGGGCTGGGATTGTGGTTCAGGGGTAGAGCGCTCGCCTGGCAAGGCCGGGACCCTGGTTCAATCCTCAGCACCACGTAGAAATAAAGGCATTGTGTTGAGACCATCTACACCTGAAAAATAAATGTCCAACTTCAGGGGATGTGGGGGCAGAGCCATCAGTGAGGGGGCGGCAGACCCTCCTCAGGGCCAGGGCACCCCCACCCCCACGTCAGCGCTCCACATACACCCAGCACCCAGCTCCCCGCCCCCGGACCCCCCACCACCCCACGCTGATATCTCGGGGGCACTTGACCCACAGTAGCTGCCCAGGGCTCTGTGCTGGACCCAGCTGGGTGGCTCGCAGCACTGGCACCTGTCCCCTCCTCGGAAACCAGAGTCCCCATCCTATCACCCGCCCAGAGGGCGGAGGCACTGGGTCAGCTCCTTCTGGGACTGGCCATCTGCCGCAGAGACCCTGGCCAGGCCAGCTCACAAGCCACCAGGCAACTCCGTGCCCTTGGGTGACACCTGGGACCCTCCACGAACACATCAGGCCCTGTGTCCTGGTGCAGCCGTGGCCCCCGTGACCTGCACAAGACCCCCTTCCTGCCCCTCACACAGTACCCGTCCCCTGTGGCCCCTGTCCCCCATGGCCCCCGTCACCATGGCCCCTTTCTCTGCAACTGCTCGTTGCTTGTCACACGTAGTCAGGGTCTTTGCTGCTTTAGAGGAGGATAATACCATTGTCCTGGGACCTGATGTCACTGGTCCTCGTCCCACATGGGGCATCAGTCCACCAGGCCAGCAGCCCTCAGGGCCCTGCCCAGCCCAGCGTGGCACTGGCAGAGGCGGCACCCGTGAGCCCCATGCTGGTCATCCCTCCGGGGCTCCTCGGCCTCCCCACCCCGGAGCCTCGGCAGCCACAGGCCCTGACCTTGTCTTCGGAGGCCAGGGCTCCACACAGAAGCCCCTCCAGGAACTCTCTGCTGTCCCCCTGCACCTGAAGCCCCTCACCCTTCCTCTGTCCTTCTCCCCCACACTGGCCACCAAGTCACACTCATGGCTGCCTCTCCAGGGGCTTCACGGCGCGGCTTCAGCCCACCTCCTCCTGAAGCCTGCTGATCCTCTCAGCCCCGGGCAGGGTCAGTGCCTCCGAGCTCCCTCCACCCTCTGAGCTTCCTTCACTGCAACGAGCCAGGATCCAGCGTCACCCGACTGATGGGACAGCCCCCGGGGACAGCTCGGGCCTCACACGCAGCCAGCCCCCAGGCCAAGGGTGTGCCAGGCGCAGCCCCAGGGAGTTCTATGGTGACGGCCTCCCACACGACCTGCAGTGAGGTGGCCACCACTGCTCGATGGACGGGGAGGACAGCGTCATGACCTGGACAAACAGCAGCTGTCTGTCCAGCCCTGTCAAGTACTCTCCAGAGAAACAGCCATGGTCAGCGCCACCACTTCCCACCAAGGCCAGGGCGCAGGAAAGATGAAGGCGGCGTCTTTACCCACGGTCAGCACCCACCAGGGAGCTGGCCTGGGCACCCAGCCTGCAGCTGCCCATTCTGCCATCAGCCCCCTTCCCTGGGCATCAAGTCCAGCCCCCGGGGGGGGTCCCCAGTCCCAGGTCTGCCCCTCAGGGGAGAATGGACCCAAATGACAAGAGGCTTGCTCTGAGGAGCTCCGGGAGCCAAGCGTAGGACCAGGCTATGTCCAGGCTGTGTTGACGGCCGGGACCCCCGCTCCACCTCGCCCACCAAGGATGGCCAGTGTCGCAGGCTGACTCACCTGGGCAGGGTGGTCTGCAAACCTTCCTGAGCACACGGGGCACCCGCCTACCTGGCTGTTACGAGGCAGCCCTCCCCAAGCTCCCCGCCTGCCCCTCATTTATCAACCCACTGATTGGCAGCTGCCCCCACGAGACCAGGGGTGCTTCCCCAGTTAACCTCCCCTGGTGTGTCCAGCAACTGCCAGTCAGGGGCCAGGGCTGGGGCAGCCCCACACCTCCAGAAGTGGCCCCTGTCTGCCCTGGTGGTCCAGGGAGCCTGTTAGGTCCAGTCCCACCGGGGCTTCTCCAAGGGCCCAAGCATGTGTTTTGTGTAAAGAATTGAGACTCAGCATCCATGAATTAATACCCTGCTGGCAGGTAGAGAGGGTGGAAAGCAGCAGCCCTGGTAATAACGGCAGAATAATAAAGGTTTTAAAAGGCTTAGGGGAAAGGAAACAGCCGCCCGTCTCTAACGATTACTCCATCTGTCCCTGTGGTAGTCATTTTCCAGCTGAATTAGGAAGTTAATTCGCTCATCCATTCCATAAATATTTATTGAGAAACTATCAAGTGCTTCGTGGGTGATCAGGCCCCAGGGTGGTGCCGGAACCAGCCAAGCTCACCGGTGCCCCACCTGCCGCCAAGCTGCGCCGGGGCTCCTCCTGCAGGAGCTTCAGGACACCTACGCTCCAGCCATTGCCCACGAGGGACCTGACCTTCACAGGTGGTCATGACCTTGCAACCAGGGGCCGGGCTGGGACTCGAGCCGGCAGCCTGGCTCTGGGGTTTTAGGGTCAGCACAGCAAGCGGGGCCCACGGAGGCAGAGTGTGGCCAAGGCAGCAGGGGCGGGCACCCCAGAAGGGCCAGGGCCTTTGTGCTGGCCTCAAAGGGCTGGAGAGCAGGGCCGGGACTGCGCGTCCCCACAGCCTGGGAAACCAGGGCAGAGCCTGCCACACAGGGCAGACAGTGTTTGTTGAATGAATGAGCAGCTCACGGTGACAAGCTGTGACAAGAGGGGAGACGGGCTCGGGGCCACCTGGGTGGGCCACTGTTTCCAAGTCTTTAGAATGGCCACCTGAGCCCAGAGCCCAGGAGGAAGCTACCCACGAGGTTTCTTGAAGAAAGGAGTGGGGGCAGGGAGGGGAGAGGCTTCCACCTCCACTCCATCCATCCTTCCCAGATCCGAGGCCAGGGAGTCTCTCAGGGACGTCACCAAGGAGTGCAGAGCCTCCCCTGACTTACCCTGACTTCCACAGGTGCCCCCAAGCTGTCCCTGCCCAGGCCGCCAGCTCTGGCACAGCCGAGGAGAGCGGCCAGTTTGGGGCGAGCTGGGCCCCACATGTGAGAGGCTGGGAAGGACCCAGCTGGGCAGCAGCAGGACTCCCAAGCAGTGCACTGGCCCAGCAACAGGGCAACTGGGGGGCAGGAGGGGAGAACAGGGAGGAGGCCAGGAGGGGTCAGCTCCCCAGCAAATGCAGCCTGGCCCGGCCAACCCTGGGGAGGGCAAAGATGGAGCTGAAGCAGGCCCCTGCCCTGGCTGGAGGGAATGGCACCCACAGCAGGCTGGATAGCGGCCCCCGAAAGGAGACGTCCACACCCTAAACCCAGGGCCTGCAAGTGTGGCCTTACCTGGGAACTGTCTCTGCAGAGGCCAAGTTAAAGACCCGACAGAGCATCCTGGGCTACGGGGATGAGTCCAAATCCAGTGACAGGTCCTCATGAGAGAGGCCAAGAGAAGAGGAAGGGGACCTGTGACTAGAGAGGCAGAGACTGGACAGTCGTGGCCACCAGCCAAGGGCGGCCTGGAGCCCCCGCGCTGCGGGAGGCTTTCAGTGGGAAGTCAGCCCCCGACACCTTCCTTTCCAACTTCCGGGCCTCAGGGCTTGGGCCAGAGTTTCTGTTGCTCCAGGCCCAGGCTCATGGTCACAGGTTACAGCAGCCATGGGAGGCTCAGGCTTCCAAATCCACCAGGGTTGCAGGGGCCCTGCACCCGGGCATCAGGGAAGGCTGGCGCCAGGGGGGCTCGGAGCTAGTGTCACAGCCCAGTGGGAGTCTGAGGAGCAGAGACTGGAGAGAGCCAGGGCCCTTCCGCTGCTCTGGGCTTTTCCCAGGGAGGGAGGTGACTTCCCACAGCCCCCCAGACCGTCAGAAGGAACCCCCTTTTTCCTTCCGTGACACCCCACGGCCTCAGCACAGAGTTCAACAAGGACCAGAAGCTCTTCTACTAACATGCAGCACAATCCCTCAGGGAGCCTTTAAACAGAGGGGGGTTCCGTGGGAATTTCTACACACACCTCCGCCCCTCTGGGCTCCGGGTGTGACTGTGCCCGCTTCACAGGCAGGAAACTGAGGCTCCCTGAAGACAGAGCTCCAGATCTGATCCCAGGTCTCTGGTTCCAACCCTGCCCTTCCCTTTGCAGCATGCTGCAGCAGCCAGTGGGGTGGGACCAGTGAGGACAAGTCCCTGAAACCAAACAGGCAGCGAGCGACCCGTCGAAGGGTTCCCAGGGTTTCCCAAGTCTGCAGGAAGAGACCCCATGATGGCTGCTGAGCTCTGCAGTGGTTCTCCCAGGACCTCTGGGTGGCGTCCCAAGGCCGACTCCCTCACCATCCCCAGATGCAGCCTGGTAAGGAACACAATGCCCCAAATCCTGGCTGGAATGTGCGTGAGAGCCACGCGCACACGGGAAGTCATTACTGAAGGGTGCTGTGGAGCTCACTGCCACAGGACGGACAGGTGGACGCAGAGCTGGGCAGGTGGTGAGGGGACGGATGGGTGGATGGAAGAGTAGACAGACAGGTGAGTGGAGGGATGGATGGATGGAAAAGTGGATGGGTGGATGGATGGACGGATGGATGGACGGACAGAATGAGTACATGGGGGTGTAGAAGGGTAGACGGATGGGGGGTGGCTAGGTGGGTGGCTAGGTAGAGGGGTGGTGGCTGGTTGCATGGATGGCTGAAGGGACAGATGTCAGCTAAGTAGATGGACACATGTGCCTTCTAGCCACGGTGGTCAGAGATGGTTGGATGAGTATATGGAAGGAAGGAGGAGGAAGGGAGGGAGGCATAACACCATCTGCTGTCGCTCTTCGCAAAAACAACCCACAGCTCTCCTGGTCACCCTAGGTTCAAAACCAAGATAGGGTGACCAGGAGAGCTCCTGGGGGAGGTGGGCTTTGTGATATCTCAGAAAGCCGGGCCCAGGCCGCCGGGTGAGGAGGGAGGTGCCATCAGACCCCGTGATTCTGCAGCTCTTCCCCCTGAGCTCGCGCACCAAGTCCAGAGTTTTCCTGGACGCCTTCCCTCAAATGGGTTGGAAATCACAATCTGGGGCTTAATATCCCTTACGTATGTCTTCATATATGTGGAAATACGAGTTCTTAAATGCTTTAATCATTCACCATGATTTTCTCAAAGGAATAGACCTCTGAAAACATGTACTTAGAAAGTCACCTTATCTCTTGGTCAGCGGAAGCCTTTATCAGTGTCCCATGTGGGGACAGTGGGACTCAGCACCATGTCTCTGTATTGAGAAAGCCAGTTTCCTCCCACACACCTCCACTCCCAGGCCCTCTGTCTTGCTCAAATCTATTTTGTATACACATAAAATGTACTTGTCAATATTGTTCAGTTTTTCCCCCAGAATGAAATGCAAATTGCAATTCATACATAATGCAAATCCCCCAATCCGCACCCATCAAACGGAAAGGATTCCCGCTCGGCTGACTCACTACTTCCTCTACAGTCCGGAAACACAGGGCCACACTGGGGGGACCCTGCCCAGGGCACAGAGCCTGCCCCTGCTCACCCCCTGGGGAGCCGGGGCGAAGGCGCATTTAGGGTGTTCTTACCCCTTTCTTGCTACTCAACCTGGCGTCTGGAGCCAGATTCCTGAGCCACTGTAATTGAATAATCAATGGCCCCTTCCTTAATAACTGAATTTATTAAACGCAGGAGATACACAGCTGATCATTCAAGGAACTAATTTGCAAGTCGGAGCTTTTGAGGGATCGTTTAAAGAGAAGAGCCTTATGTTTCATAAATCTGGGACGACGGAGGGAAGGCAAGGAAGTAAATCCCCTGGCGTGATTTGCATTCAGTAAACAGACTTCAGGGCCTGGCCAGCAGGCGGAGGGGGGCTAGCGGCACATTTACTAATGAGACAACGTGACCTGCCTGGCCAACCGCTAAGCACGACACATTCAGGACTGTCATGGTGCCCTGGGCTGCCTTGCAGACCGTCTCCTCCCCTTGAGGCATCTCCAAAGTCCACCACGGGATCCCCCCCACGAGGGCATCACCAAGCCTCGGGCCTCGGCAGGCTGGATGGAACGCCTGCCTGTCCAGGAACAGCAGGTGACGTTTGCCAAGCACACAAGATGAGAAGGGGACAGAATGCAAGTGAATTCCAAGGCTGGTGCCACCACCTGTCATAGTGCCTGGCACACGTAGAGGGAGGTTAGGACTTGATTCTGCAAAACAGCTTCCCCCGGGGGTGGGGGGATCTCTAAGGGCAGACAGTGGGCAGGGGCCACGCCAGCGGGTGCGAGAACACTCAGTCAGTGACATTTTCACAGGGACTCGCCGGACCCTCAGAGGCTGCTGTGCCAGCCAAGGCCGTGGGGCACCTGCCCAGACCCCCTGGCCCCTTCCCCGTCACACTAGCAGAGCCCAGACCTGCTGTGCCTCAGAACTCTGCTCAAGAAACGACGCTGAAAGAAACAGGAAGTTACCAGGGGCTGTGGCAGCCCTCCCTGGACCTGCAGGGTGGACTCCATGAGGTGGCCTCTCCTTCCTGCTCACACCTCAGCCCGGCAGGCAGAGGAGCCCAGGTGTGCAGACAGGGAGGGATTTGCACGGTGCAAATCAGGCCTGCACCCCAACACAGATGCTTCCCAAGGACAAAGGTGTCCGCGGTGGGGCCAAGTCAGGAGGCCACGTCTCCCAGCACGCCCAGCCAGCCTGGCCCCCGCCTGGGCTCAGGCTTCACCCAGACGACAGGAACCATAGGTCAGCTCTAAAGCCAGTGTCTCTGCGGAGGAGGGACCCGGCCACCCCTCACCCACCCACCCTCATGGGCCACAGGTGTCGGGCCCTGTCCCTCCTTGGCTGCCCGTTCTCACACCAGCCAGGAAAGCAAGAGCCTGGAAAGCAAGAGCGGAGACGGCCCCTCCTGCCCTCCTCGCCCACTCCTCCTCCAGGCAGGACAAGGCACTGTGGGTGGTGGTGTCCCCACAGATGCAAAAACTTCTCTTGTCCCAAAAAGTCCTCAACCCCAGACAGCAGCATCCTGGGTGGGCCATCAGGGGTGGTGGCCAGGTGTGACGGCAAGGTTTGGAGCTGCCCGGGGAGCCGCCCCCTCACTCCACCCTTGGCCAGCGGGCCCAGGCCGGGCTGTGAAACGGCAGGCATCCTGCCCCCTGGGCTCCCAGGTGGGGTCAGGAGGCCAAGAAAGGCAGGCCACAGCCACCCCTCACCCACTGCAGGGGCAGCAAAGGGCCTACAGATTTGGGGGCACAAGGTGCACGGAGCCTCAGGAGGATGCGCCCGCTGCCTGTCGCCGGCCCCTCACCTAAGGGCACAGCCAGGGGCCCACCCGTGCTGGGAACAAGGGTCTGAGGGCAGCCTGAGTCAGGTCCCGGCTATCACTGGGCTCCCTGGACCGTGGCTTCTGTGTGCCATGCAGGGACCCAGCAAGGCTTTTGCACTGGGTACTGTGAGGACTGAGTGGTGACACGGTGACACAGCACCGAGGAGCCAGCAGGAGCCGAGGAAGCACCGCCACCCATAGCCAGCAGCCACCGTCCCCCAGGGTGAAGGGGTAAGGGGGGGCCTGGGCTGGGGGACAGGGCCACCAAGGAGCTACAGACAGTGACTCAGCAGAGGATGACGCCCCTCCCCCTCTCCTACCTCCACAGGTGCCTCCCTCGGAGGCCCAGGGAGCCCAGGGCCAGCAGGTGAGCAGGGCAGGGAGCCAGGGCCAGCAGGTGAGCAGGGCAGGGAGCCAGGGCCAGCAGGTGAGCAGGGCAGGGAGCCAGGGCCACAGGGCACCTTCCACTTCGGTCCTTGTCACTTCCTTCTACAGGTGACAAACCCAAAGTGCAGGGCAAACCCTGAGAGGAAGGCCGAGCCTGGCCCTGGCCCTGTCCCAAAGCCACTCCCTGCTCTCCCATGAGCAGCCCCACACTCCTGCGGCTGCTTTCCGTCAGGCGCCATGGCTGGGCCCCCTTCCTGACGCCCCGCAGCCTGGACACAGGTGCAGGTTGACAGAAGCACCTGCCCGGGATCCAGCTCCGCCCGCAGAGGCGCCCGGCTCCTCCTCCCCCTCACGGGCACCCACGCGACCTCTGCCTCAGAGGCTTCCGGGTACGGGGACCTCAGCCCGTACCAGGCTGCAGGGCACCATGTTTCTGAGTCAGCTCTGCCTGGCGCCCAGCCCTGCTCAGGGCATGGAGCCCGAGGGAGCAGGGACAGAGTGAAGGAGTCCCCTCCATCGCCACTCCTGCCGCGGCTGGAGCTGCCACCTTGGGGACAGACCTGGGCCACAGCTGGGTCCCTGTCCTCACAGGGGGCGTGGGGTTGGGTTCCTTTTCATTGAGTCGGTGGCCCACATTGAAGCCCAGCAGGCCTCCCTGCAGCCCAGATCTCCCGGGTCCAGGAGACGCAAAAGGCCCGGAGCCCGGGATGCTCCTGCAGGGACAGCGAGGGCTGGAGCCGCACACGGGCTGCTGCAGTCTCCCGCGCCCTGCTGCTGGCCCTCCTCGTGCTCTGTTTCCCCTGCGCCCGGGGCTCCTCTGGAACCTGATCCAAGTGCACAGAGACACCCTCCAGGGTGTCCTGGAGGGCCACTCAGCCACGCCTGGCCACACCCCGGCAGCTGCCCAGACCCACTGCTACGGGGAGCCTGGCAGGCCAGCCCTGCGGTGGACAGGAGGCACCACACACCTGGACCTGAGAGGGGAGGGGACAGGTGGCCTCCACCCACGCGCACTGAAGCACACACACTCATTCCCACTTCGCACACTGTCACACGTCCTACTGTGTGCTGGTCCCTGTCACTCACATGTGGCCTGCAGTGGCAGCAGGACACGCTGGGGTGGGGGTGATCTCCCAGGCAGTGCTGGGGACTCGGGAAGCCAGAGACGGCACCGGGGGTGTCCCTGCCACGCCCCTTGACCAGCCCGGCTCAGGCACCTGCTCTGACGAAGCCCGTCCCAGGCCCTGGCTGCACCTACCCCCAGGCCTCTCCAGGAAGCGCAGCCCCAGGCCCAGCCCCCAGGAGCCAGCAGGGCCTGCAGGGGGCGCTCAGGGGACCCAGGACTCTCCGTAGGAGGGGGACTTTGCCTCAGGCTTTAGCTGGGCTCCACCTGGGGGACAGGAAGAGGCCACCACCCGCGAGGGTGTCGGGAATCTTCCTCGGCCTCCGGGGCGGGGGAGGGGGGGGCCTGCTGCAGACGTCCTGCCCGGGCCCAGGACAGAGCCTGGCAGCTGACCCAGGTGTGGCCCAGAGGAGCTCTGCCCACCCCCCGCCCTGCCTGTCCCCCTGTCCCCAGGTCACATAGTCTCTCAGCTCCACTACCTCAGTCTCCTGCCGGGCAGCACCTCTGCCAGGGCCTCCCGTCCCTCTCCCCACCTCAGCCGCCCCGGTACCCCATGAACCCTGCGAGTACCAGGGCCCCTCACGTGCCAGGGGCTTGACTCTGGAGAATGACACAGGCCAGTGACGAGGGTCCCTGTGGGGACGGGGAATGGCACCCCCAGGAGAGGTGGTCGACGGCGGCCTCCAGGGCCTGGCCACAGTCACACTGGCTGAGCTCTGTGGGTGTGATGAGCCCCCTGCCCCAGCTCACGGCCACCCAAGGCCACTCGCCCCTTCCTCCTGGACCCTGTCCTGCCTTCCCAGACTCCGGCCTCTGAGGCTGTGCCCGTGACGGTCCTTAATAATCAGACAGGCAGAGGCTGCTGGGACTTCGGGAACAGCTTGATTAAAGGCCTAGATACTAAAGGAGTCTCTGCTCCTTCTCTCCTCATCCCTCCTTGCTGCCTGGAATGTCAACGTGATGCCTGGAGGTATGGCAGCCATCTTATAAACATAAGGATGAAAGTCACATGTTGAGGACAACAGAGCAGCCCAGGACAGAAGCCACCTGCGAGCACTAGTCAGCCTGTCCCAGACATGGCTTAGCATGAGACAAAAGCATTCCTAACTGGTGAAACCACCGGTGGCCAGCAGCCACCCAGAGCAAGGGGCTGATCCAGTCAGGTGGACAGAGGCAGCTGGAACCCGGCAGATGCTGGAGGAGGCACATGAGCCGCGGAGGACACAGCAAGGGACACAGCAAGGGACACAGCAAGGGCAGAATCAAGCACCCACAAATGCTACCAAACCCTTCACAGAAAAGGACACCGAGGGGCAGGGTGGGCCAGGGAAACCGCAGGAGCGTCAGAGCCAAGGCTGGAATCCCAGCGTCTGGGCAGAAAACTCCCCTGTTGTGTTGTTGTCCCCAGCACAGCGCGTTAGGGATGTAGACGCCATGCCGTGGGCCACCCAGGAGCTCCTGATACCTACCAAGGCAGAGGTCAGTCCTGCTCCCAGCTAACCTCTGTGCTGTTAAATGGGTAGTATGTTTACTATTTTAAATGTGTTTTTAAAAACATTTAACACATCTAAAAATAACATTTTTTAAATGTCTTCCCTAATAAAAGTTTATGATGGCTCCTGCCTCCTGAACAAATCTCTTTTTATAGCAGCATCCAGAGAGAGAACAAAGACAGAGCTCAGAAGATGTGCTTGAGAGCCTGGATCCAGCCATGCCTGAAGCTAGACATCTACCCCTGGAATTCCCTCTGTGTATTCTTGTTTTTCTTAGTTAGATCTGAACTTCTGTCACCTGCTGATGAAAGGTCACTGCCCTGCACCCATCTGACAGACAAGGAGACTGGGGTCCGACCAGGTCTGTCATACTCCGCTGACTCTGCCTTTTGGTGTCAGACAGAGACAAGAATTCTGCACTCCATGCTCCGGCTCCAGCATCCTGACCAGGATCCCATGCGGTGGGGGCAGCTGGCTCTCGCCCACGGCCAGCCTGCTCCGCTGCCCTGGCCGTCCAGGCGACGGGGCCTGATTAAAAGGCCTCCTCTGCTTCCAGCGAAAGCCTGGCCTCCTACTCAGCAGCAGAGCAAAAGGGAACCCAGTGTCCCTGGCAGCCCTGGCCGGCTGGCCGCCTGCCTCCCCGGCCTCCGCACCCAGGCCTCGCCCAGGCGCCCAGGACGCCCCGTCCACTTCACACACTGACACCGCGGCATCTGCCTCTGCCCAGAGACCTGCAGAACATCAGGGGGAGCGGAAGATAATTATCCACAGGATCCCAAGACACGTCTCGGGGACATGGACTCCGGGTCTCTATGGAAACGCGGGACGCATGTTGTTTTTATTAACGCCCCAGCCAGCGTCGCGGGAACCAGCCCCCCAGGAACCCACGCAGGAAACCCAGGGGCCTGCGGCACAGACCTGCGGAGGGGCCGGCCGCCATGCTGGGCAGAGCAGAATGTCCCCTTCTTACAGGGGACTCCTCCCTGCCCTCACACGCCGTGGCCCCGCCTGGGGGACACTCACACACGTCATGGATACACGGCTCTGGCTGGAGGTGCCCGGGGAGCCCTGCAAGCTGGGCAGGGCGAGGCTCAGGTGGGCAGGGCAGCCCCATGCCGACCCCAGGGCCGCAGCCAGGTCCCCTGTCCCGCCTGCTGTCCTCACTTGCTCACTTGCTCGATGGAGCAGGGCAGCGCCCCCCCCCAGTGTCTCCGAGGCCCCAGCGCAGTGACACAGAGAAGCCCATGGACAGGGACCCAGGGCCCGGCAAGCTCTCAGGAATGGCAGCTGTGCAGGCTAAAAGTGGCTCCATGTGCTTTGTCCTCCCTCCCCAGATGGCTATGTCCCCTCTCAGTCCAGGCCAGCTCTGTGACGACTGACCACAGGACACAGGTGGAGGGCGCCACACCAGTTCTGGGTCCTGTAAGCTGGGAACACTGGCTCCTGGGACTGTCATGCTGTGAGAACACCAAAGCCACTCGAGGAGGCCACCTGGGGAGTGACACCTGTGGCCTCAAGCTGCTCCAGCTGTGCCAGCCCAGCTGAGTCATCAGAGGACTCAGCACCAGTCCACACTGACCAGAGCCAAGCAAGAGCCACACAGGCAGGGGAAATCAACCCACAAAACCTTGAGGGAGGATGACAGAAGATGATTTCAAGCCACTGAGATCTGGGGATATTCGTTACTGCAGCATTACCCAGATATCCTGACTGATCCCTCGTCCCACTGCCAAACTAGCTTTCAATACAAACTAAGGGGTCTGTGCCACTTCAGAAGGAGACAGATAAGGCCCCTCAAGTCGTCACTGCTGTCCCAGCCAAGGCTCTCAGGGGTGCTTGCTCCGTGCCCAGGCCTGACACAGAGGCCACCCGTCTAACTAGCACAGGGCTGGGATCCTCCCCCTCCCTCTGAGGAGGTGAGGTACTTTGCAAGAGTCTGATGAACGTGCAGAGCATGAGCAGCACCTGGCCAGGGGAGGAAGGTCACACCAAGGACAAGGCCGGTTTCAAGATGAACCAGTCTAGATGGCGGGCATGGCGGGTCACCTGGGATCCCAGACTCGGGAGCCGCAGGAAGATGGAAGTGCAAGGTCGGCTCAGCAAGTCAGCAAGACCCTGTCTCAGAACAAGTGAAAAGAAAAAATAAAAAGGGCTGGGACGTGGCTCAGTGGCACAGCCCCCCACCCCGTTCCCTCCCAGGATCAATAATAACAAGTTAAAACATAAAACCAACTGAACTCGTCAAACCCCGTCCTTCCACAGGAGAGAAAACGGAGGAGACAAGCCAGGTGCCTGGCTCAGGGAGGGCCAGGCTGGAGGGCAGGACCTCAGCAGGGACATGGGAGAGGCCCCTGGAGGAGGGGCCCGCGGGCAGAGCTGGGAGGGTGGGAGGAGCCCAGCTGTGGGGACAGCAGGGAGAGGTGGACACACTGCTGGAGGGAGGGACACCCTGGCCACAGTGTCCATGCTGCAAACTGACCACAGTCAGGAGCACTCCTCCTTGGGGACACGGAAGGCCCTCAGGCTGCCCCAGGTGCAGATTCTGGGCCCCCGGGCTTTCCTGCCCACCTTTCCTGCCCACCTGCCCATGGCCACCTGCCTGGCATGGTTGCTTGCTCCCCACCACCCCCTTTTGGCCTCCAGCCGCCTATGGACACCAACTCTGTCCCCAGATGGGATCTGGGGGTTCGGCTGGGCCAATGGCGAGATGCTCCCCGATGCCCTGAGGTGGCCAGACGTGTCCTTCCAGGGCCCAAAGAGGGGCCGGGGTCAGGCGGGGCTGACGCACAACCTTTGTCCTCCGACACTGGAGCCCACTGAGCAGGCCCGAGGCAGGGCCACCAGGGGAATCTGCAGGATGGTGGGGCCCAGAGCCAGGCCCTGCACCTGCAGGGGTCCAACACCCGGGACCTGGGACTCTCATGGGCCCGACATCCTGGCGTTGAGTGCCCTGCTGTGGCTCCTCTGTGCTCGCCAAGGAGGGAACCGCGCGGCGGGCGGCCTGGTGGGCTGGGCAGAGCCCTCGAGGGGAGCCTCAGGGGTGCCTGCCCACTGGGCGTGGCACACCCTCTGCCACTTTCCTCATCTGTGAAATGGCCTGGGCTCCTGCCCCTGAGCCCCACCCGGCTGCTGAAAAGGGGGCTGAGTCCACACCCACCTTGCCCTAGCACCTGGCCTGCAAGCCCAGGCGAGCACCGCGGGTCGCAGGACAGTCCCAGGCGAGCACCGCGGGTCATGGTACAGGGCAGGCAAGCACCAGGACCCGTGCAGCCCGCGGCCTCCTCTGCTGAGCGCCGTCTCCAGGCCCCGTCCAGGGGCCGCACACAGTGCAGGGTCCCCGTGGGCTGGCTGCTTCCCACTCCACTCCTGCCCACAGGGCTGTGACCTGGTTAGGACAGGGCCAGGCTCCAGCAGCAGCAGGCAGGGGCTCTGTCTCCCAGGCTGCTGTCCTCAGCCTCCTGCCCGGGCAGCTGAGTGCCACCGGGGGTGGCCGGGTGCTGAGGGTGAAGTTCCACTGGTAAGGAGGAGCCCCTGGCTCCTGTGGAGTCCCAGAGAGAAGGGGAGGAGGCCCTCACCGGCCTCTCCCTCCAGACCCCTCCAGGCTGCAGGACGGGGCCATCTGTCCCATCCGCACTGCTGGCCTAAGCCCTCTGGGCCAGGCACACAGCCACCTTGGGTTCCCCGGGCTACTTCCCCCCACCCCAGCTTCCCACCCAGCTGGCCAAGGGGAGCCCAGGGCCTCAGGGCCAGGCCTCACTGTGCTTACTGAAGCCCAGGGTCCCCTCACCCACATTCCAAACACCTTGCAGAACACAACCCGTGGGGGAGGCACTTTGGGCCTCAAGTGCCATCGCCTACTTGCCCACACAGGGTCCCCTGATTATTCAACAGGGTCTGGGGAGGGCGGGTGGAACGTGGGCTTCAACAGGTCCGGGGTCTGCAGGCGGGGCCTCCTGCTCCAGCCAGGGCGCTGGCCAAGGCCCAGCCCCCAGCGCCTGCTCCCGCCTGCTCTTCATCACCCCTGGGAACGCAGGGCCTGAGAGGGCTTGGCAGGCCGGCTGCACCCCTCTTAGTATGCAGCCCGTGGCCTGGGAGGAGCACCAGGGAGGAGCCCCCACTCCCGAGGAGCCACGTCACACAGTGCAGGCGGCTGCCCTGGGCAGGGGACCCCAGGCCCCTGGAGCCCGGGCTTGTGAGTCAGGGCTCAGAGATACAAGGCCACGCTGCCTGTGAGAGTTAGAGTCTCAGCCCAACCCCATGGCTGCGGGCCTGGGCAGCCATGCTGGGTGCAGCCACAGAGCCGGCCACTGCTGAGGCCGGGAGGAGGCGGCCCGCTCCTGCCCGCTGCCTCGTGCTCAGAATGGGGAGTGGGAGCTCTCTCTGCCTCCTGCTCAACAGGGCCAGGCCAGGAAGAGCCCAGGGGAAACCGAGGCAGGGAGGGGCGTCTCGGGGGAGCAGGAGGGACAATCCATGCCAAGAGGTAGGTGCTCCTGCAGGCTTCGGGTCTCAGGCCACCAGAATCCCACCACTTGGCCAGGCCCAGGGAAAGGGTGGGCACAAAGAGGCCAGGGCATGGAGGTCCGGGCTCTGCTGCTCTGGAGGCCACCGTCCAGAGGGCCAGAGGGAGCCTGAGCAGCACCGGCATCTGGGAGTCTAGAGGCCAGGACACCGGGAGGGCACCACGGACTGTGTAGACCACGAGGCTTATGTAGAGGGTGAGGTCTATATAGACGCCTGCCCCACTTCTGGGAGTCTGGAGGTTTGGCCCGGACCCTCCGAGGTGCCCAGGGGACCAGCCCCAGTGAACGCCCTGGACACTGAGTCTCTCCTGGGCTCCCTGGTTGGCACTTACACACACCGTCACAGCTCCTTGCTGGGGAGTCAAGCATGTCCCCAACCTCCACCAGGAGGGGACTCTGGACATTCGCCTGGGCTCCTGGACTTCACCCCCCCTGCTGATTCTGCTGTGCCTGCTTCCCCGGGGACGAATCGAGGCCCTGGGCACATCTGTGTGCAAGTCTGTGCGTCCTGGAGAATCATCAAGCCTGGGGTGGTCTTGGGGACCCTGGCACAGGGGGCAGATCACAAGCCTTTCTCAGCCCCCCAGTCCTCCATGGGCACAACTTGAGCACAGTCCCAGGACACATCCTTGGAGGTGACCCCATGCCTCTCGCAGAGAAAGAAGGCCCCCAAGAATGACACCAGGGCCAGACCCCAGGCGCTCCCAGGGGACACAACCGTGGCCCCTCAGAGGACTGGGCTGGCACCTTCTGGAAGCTCACCAGTGACACACAGCTTCCTGCCTACTGCTGGACTCTGCTTCGTCCCCTATGGCCAGCACTGTCCAGGTGTCCCAGCCAAGGACTATGGGATGACCTGGGGACCATCAGGCATAGTCCCTGCCCACAGGGGACGGCATGCCTGGGGGCACTCCGACACTTTAAAGCTGACCCTGGTCCTGGACCAACTGAGCGTCAGCCAGACCAAGGAGGAAATGCAGGCCGTGGGTCAGGGGCGTCCTGGCGGGGGCTGCGGAAAGCCCGAGCCAAGAGCTGACGTCAGAACTGGACCGGAAGCGGGCGCAGACCAGGAGGGCTGGGGGGTTCCAGAAGAGGGGAGGGCCCACAGGACGGACCTGACTGCGTGGGCCGGGGAGCGAAGACCCTCCCAACACAACACAGAGACATCCCTCAAGCAGTGCACGCACCCGCCAGGCCGTCCCCAGGATCCCTGACCGTGTGGCAGCCAGAGACCACCCGGTTCTGCCTTTCTCTGTCTGTGTTTGCCCCCCACTGCCCGGCACAGGGCAGACGCCCAAGGGGGTCGGCCACACCACGCGGTGAGCCAGGGTCCCAGGCCTCACGGCACAGCACACAGCCGCACGACAATCTGCACGTGTCCATGTACATGTACCCGCTGCACGTCCAGCCCAGGAGCTGGCATGCTCAGAGGGGCGTCCCAAACCGTGGACAGCAGAGGAAGACCAGGGAACCAGCAAGAGCAGTGTTGACCCGGAGGGTCATGTGGGTCTCCTGCACATTCCCATTTCTCACAAAGAATGGCTCCTCCAGCCCACCCATGCTCCAGGGGGTCCGGGCAGTCACCATGTCTCTGTGCCCAGCACAGAGCTGCTCAAGAGAAAGGCACTGAATGACGGGAGAGGAACAGGAACCAGCCCTTGCGCCCAACCCAGCAGGAAGGTGGCCCACCTGGGGCCACAGAGGGAGCCGTGGTGGACCCGGGGTCTCTCCACCACACCCACCAGGGTCCAAAGCAGGACAGAGAGCAGCAAGCAAGGCTGGGCACTGGGAAGCCAGGACCTCACAAAGGTGCTCTAGGTCCAGCCAAGCCCCCGGGTCTGCTTCCAGCTCCCTCCCAGAAGGGAACCCGGGAACTGGGAAGAGCACTAAGGCTGACAGGAGCCCTGCGGGGCGGAGGTCAGCGGGTGGGATGCAGGTGAGCTGAGAGTCTCTGGCAGAGGTGTCCGTGGGGACATCCATGTGCTGGCTGGTGGTGCCCCCCTATTTCCAGCCACCCTGAGAGGTCCCGAGCCATCATGGTCCAGCCCACAGAGACCACCAACCCCCGGGCTGCAAAGGCACAGTTCAATCTGAATTTCAGATAAACAACAGATTATTCAGGATTTTTTAGTATAAGTATGTCCCATGTGATACTTGAATTTGAATTTCAAATAAACAATGAATCATTTTTAGTGAATGTCCCATGCGCTATTTGAATCTGAAGTTCAAATAAACAATGAATCATTCCATAGGATAAGTCTGTCCCCGGGAATATTTGGTTTTATTTTTGTTTTGTCTCTTTTTGATGGTGGTGCTGGGGAATGGAACCCAGGTCCTCACGCGTGCCAGGCCAATGCCCATCCCTGAGTCCCTCCCCAGCCTCCACAGGTGATATTTGGGTTGTATCTATTCTAAAAAATACTCCTGGTTTATCTAAACTCGGGTTTCTCGGGCATCCTGTGTGTCTACTGCAACCCAAGGTCAGGCTGGGTGTAAAACACACATCTTTTCCTGCCAGACCATCCATGGCAGCAGGTGGTCAGGGCCTCTGGTGGCCATCACTGCCCCTCTCACCACCCCGTCAGGGAGAAGATCGTCAGCTGCAGCTTCCGTGTTCTGACAGGAGCTGGGCTGGGAGGAGGCCCCTTCAGAATACAGCCCCTGAAGCCACTGAAGGACCCCCACCTGGGGACAGGACCCACCCTGGGATGGCCAGGCCCCAGGCACCCAGAGATTCCAGCCACCGCCGAGCCAACCTCTGCAGCAAGGGGGAGAGGTTACCCCGCAGAATCGGGAGCGTGATCACTTGTAATTACCGTGCTCCAGCCCCGGAGCTCCCTGGCAAATTAGAGATCATCTTCATTCCAAGTGACACCCGGACGGCCCCACGTTACGTATCAAACAAATTACGAATCCCCAGGAAGGACTCTCGGAGGTGATTTGACAGTGAGAGACCTGATTAGAGCAGAGCTCGGGGCCTGCTCTTCTGTCCCTTCCTCCAGAGCAGGAGGACAGCCAGGCCATTGGGGTCCATCAGGGTCCCAGGCCCACACTCCCAGGAGGACCATCCGCGCAGTCCCTTGGCACCGCCCGGCCAGTGCCTGCCCTGCCGCCTCTCTCTGCTCTCACAAGCAGCTCACCATGATGTCACTCCTCTGGGGCACAAAGCCACTCACCTGACCCCACCTTTGAAGGGCTGGAGCTGAAATGAGAAGCCACATCTACAGGAAACCTGAGTCCCTTCTGTGTCCTGCCCACTGATGAGGAGGCCACTATGGGACGCTAGGGACATGCAGGGGAGACAGATCCCTGCTCTTCAGGAGCAAAGCCCTCCTCCCCTGAGCAGTTTCTGCAGGACAGGGGAGAGCTCGGGCCTCACCCTCTTTGACAAATTCCTGAGCTTTTATCTTCAAAGACAAAGAATCAAAGAGCTGCTTCTCTTCCCTCACTGCTCCCTAACACGGGCAGGGCAGGCCACGGGCCTGCTTCACAGGCTCCCGGCCAGGGCCTCGGAGGCAGCAGGTACAGGGCTCCCAGGGCAGGAGCAGGTGCCCAGGGGGCTACAGAGCACTGGCCGCTCCTGCAAGTGGGCTGCTAGCCCCAAACTGGCCCTTTGAAAGTCCCTTCCCAGAGCCAGGTCATCCAGGGAGGCCACCGGATCAGCCTCCAGGAGGCAATGAGGGAGACAGAGACGCAGGTCTGAGGGTGCAGGGGACCTGGCAGGGCCCGAGGTGGGTAGTGTCAGCAGGGCCGCCCTTCTTCCCAGGGAGGTCAGGCACTCACGCCACCGCCCTGCCCCAGGCCCCTTGATGCTGGGCTCCGGCCCTTCCACAGAGGCCCTAGGCAGCCACTGTGTCCTCGAGTGGCCCCTGCGAGTGAGAAAGCAAAGCCCCTCATACTGATGGCAGTTTGGCGGCTCTTGGAGAGTGGCGGGCAGGGCGACAGAAAGGAGGGACTGACAGTGGCTTCAGAGCCCCTCTGAGGAGTGAGGGAAGAGCCACAGAAGTGGAGAGGGCAGGCCCCCAGCCACTGGGCCCTCCCCGCTGGGCTCAAGCAGCCACGGTGGTGTCACTAGACACAGGCGGAGGGCAGGTCCCTGCCAGGAAGAAGAGGCTGCGGGAGCCAGGGCCTGGGCAGGGGAGGTGGAGTGTGGCCGCAGGGTCAGGACCTCCAGGGGGACCCCAGAGGGCTGCCCCACTCAGCTCCCCCAGGGAGGCCCGAGCAGAGCCACGCTCTACCCACTGCTGCTGTCACACAGGAGGGAGAGAGGACCCTGCCAGCCACCTCCCTTCCTGCCTGTGCACACACACCTGGGGTCCCTCCCCATGGCTGAGAGCCACCAGCTGGTGCTGGGAGGATCGGAGGACCCCGCCTTGGGCCGTCTTCCCTGCAGGCCCAGCACCCCAGCAGGAGCACCGGACACACTAGATGGCTTTCAGGCCCGTGGAGAACATCAACACCTCGCGCCCAGGGACCCCGCCCAGACGCCACATCGGGCTCCTCTGCCTCCACAGCCTCTTCTAATTAAGTCTAATTAAATCTGTTTTTCTCAAGCGCCAGCATCCAAAATTAATAGAATCGTCGTTTATTCGTTTGAGTACATCAGGCTCATCAGCCGTTGACAGCGACTTCATTTTGCCCTTGTAAAATGAAGGCAGGCTTCCCTCACGGCTCGAGGGACACCCAGCCAGCCGCGGCCGGGCCCTCAGGACCTCACAGGCCAGAATGCCCGCCAGCACCAAGCCCTCTTGCTTGGACCCCACTTCAGGACCAAAGACGAGGTGACCCATTTTGGAGGGATCATGGCTCCCGTCCTAAGAAATGCCACCTGACTGAACATCCCCAACAGGACGTGGGGACGACGAACTCAGGGGGCTCGTCCCTCGTGTCCCATGGAGCTTTCTGTAACTCAGCACCTCCCAGGGGACAACTGTTCCCAGGCACAGCTAGGCTCCCAGGGACTGAGAGGGAAGGCAAAGCCCGGGGGCCCAAGTCCCACCTGCTGTCCTCCCTCAGGCACAACACCTGGCCCCTGGTGCGTTCCCGGCGAAACTGCTGAATTCATGACAAACTCAAAGCACTGAACGCCAGGGTCAGACCCCAGACCTGCACCAGGGCCCCTCTGACTGCCCCGGCTGCCACTGGTGGGGGCCGGGTGAGGGTGGGGTCCACCTGGGAAGAGCTGCTTTGGCTGCCAAGAGGGCTCTCTAGAAAGAAGAGCTCTGCAGCCACGGCTGCAGAGCAGCTGGAGAATAAAGGCTTTGTCCTAATTGCAAGGTAAAGGCTGTTTGAAGCAGGAATCCCTTTGGATCCCGAGCTTTCCCTGGGTGTCGTGAAAAGGCCATCTATTTTTACTGCAATCAATGTTGTTAAAGTTGGACTTACTAAAGAGGAAGATGGAAATTGCCGTGTTATCTGTGCTTGTCAGAAACTTCACATTTCTATTTCCATTCTTGGCTGGACTTGAGGCCCCGAACTCCTCCTTTGCCTTTGCCAGGGACTAAAAATAGCCACATGACTGCATGCCGGCCATGCAGGCCAGCATCGTGAGCACCGCTGTGCTGCCGGGGCCCCACCGCCCATCCAAGGTGAGCCTGGGCCCTGGCCAGGCCACAAGAGCCCTCCAGGGCCAGGTGTCTGCAAAATAAGAAGCAGGCAGTGTTGAGGTCCACGGCACAGTGGCCAGCTATCCCAGGACGCCGCAGGGCCTCTAACTCCAGCGCCAGGCGATGCGCTCTGAGACCCTCCCCTTCACCGTCGGTCCTCCTGCCCCGCTGCCCCCCACCCTCGCCCCTCGCCCACTGCCCTGCTGCCAACAGGCCCATTAGGTCCCCCACCCAGCACTCCCCCTGCCTGGGCTTCAGCACTGCTGGAGGCTGTCTGCAAAGTTCTGGCTGCGACTCCCACGTGGCTCCTCCCCTCACAGGATTTCTCAATCACCTTTTCAGTGAGACCTCCTCGCCACCAAGATGGTCAGCGCCTCCGTTTCTAGACCTCTCACAGGCCTCCTCCCTGCTTTACTGTCTCCACTGCACACATGTGTGTGTTGACAAGCAGGTGCCTGCACACATGGGTAGGTGCACAGGTGTGTCTATGTGCAGGCGCGTGGGTACGTGCACCTGTCTGTGTACACTGTCCCCCCGGGGGGCTTCACTGCCTTGTTCTCTGCTCCCTCCCTGCCCAGAACAAAGCCTCCGACACACGGGTACCCACTGTCATGGACACGTGACTGCCCCGGGTTTGGCTGGACACACCACACCTGCGCTTCCCAGCACTGACAGCCCCGCCCACCACCAGAAGCCGCCCTTGCACCAGCCCAGAGGGTCTCACTCTGCAGCACACAGGAGGGGTCCCACCTGCTCCCCGAGCCCCTCTGCCCACTCCTCACAGTGGGCACCTGTGGACTCAGGCGGCAGGATCCCCCCACCAGGGGCATGGCACCTCACGGCCACTTGTGCCACCAAAATGGACCCCAGTCACATGGGGACTCTACCTGGGTACTCACCATCAGCCTCTCAAGGAAGCTGCCCTGCACCCCGGGCCAGGCTCCAGTCATCCTCAGGGGCTCCACAGGTGGGTGGTCTGGAGCCACAGCTCAGGCCTCGGGGCCATGGTACCAGGCCTGGACCTACTGTGTGAGCTCAGGCAAGGGCCACACCTCTCTGAGCCTCCCTGCTCATCCTGTCCCTGGAGACACAGGTCTGCTCTGAAGACTGCACAGAAATGCCCGGGAAGGAGGCTGGACCGCTGTCTCCTGTCCACTGAGAACGCTCCAGGCGGGCAGGCAGCAGGGACCCTGGGCAGGCAGCAGGGACTCTGGGCCTGGTAGCAACAGCATCAACGACAACCAGGAGACCGTGCTCAGGGCACCTGGAGGCCAGCACAGGGCGCCCGGTCACCAAGAACAGGCACCTGCTCCCCCGCCCACAGTGAAACCCAGCCATGGGCAGGACCTCGGGGCTCCGAGGAGCAAGGCCACTGGGGGACACCAGGCAGGCAGAGACCCATACACACCCCTACTCTGCCCTCCCTGGGGCTAACATCCCCTGCCCTCCCTCCTGCAAGACTTCAGGTCCAGCTGAACCCTGTCTCCTCTCCAGAGCCTTCCTCGACTGCCAACCCAGAGAAGCTGCTGCCCCTGAGGGCCTGCCCTGACCTTGACAGCCGTGGACGGGCCTTCGCCAAGCAGCAGGAGGGGTGGCAAGCCACACGAGCGGTGCCTTCAGCACGTGCTCAGGCCTGTTCTCTGCCTGGCACTGGGAGAGCGAGACTCAGGACCTGCCCCGTGGCTCAGGGAGGCAGATCAAGCAGGACAAGGAAGGACAGCTGCGGGGCCCTCAGAGCCCGGTCTACAGTGTGAAGCGGGATTCCCTCCAGGCCTTGGAGCCCAGACGCCAGCACATAGGTCATCCTCCCTGCCTGGACCGCTACCTCAGCACCCAGAGGTGCCCCAAAAAGGCCACCCTACCAGGGCACCGGGCAACAAAGGACCCTGGAAGTGCTTGGGCTGCAGCCCTGACCACACAGGATGTAACCCCAACGCAGAAAAGTCCAGAAAATTGACAAGTGCTGTCCTCTCCTGGGGAGCTCAGCACCCCTCTTTCTGCAGCAGCAAGACAAGCCGGCTGGAGGAGAGGTGCAGGGACAGGCCCTCCCACAGAGGGGCCCGAGAAGGACCAGGGGCAGTGGATAGAACAGTGCACTGCCTGATTCTCAGGGCCCTCCTGAGCCCCTGCTGATGTGGACCCCGTGGGGCCTGTTTTACATCAGAGCCAGAGGCAGGACACACATGGCCAACATGGCCAGCTCTGCCCCACCCAGAGGCCATGATGAAGGCCAGGACGTCACCAACGCCACAGAGGGACCCAGGACACCCAACTGAGAAGTCCTCCACTGTGCCATAACCATCAGGCTCAACTGGAGGCTCGTCCTGCCCAAGGCAGACGGATGTGCCCATCTTGCTCCTGGCGAGGCCCTGCTCCTGCTGGGCCCAGGTCCTGGCCCTGGGTACCATCAACACATCGTGGAGGCTGCGTACTCAGCATGATGCTGTCACCGTTTCACCCCACAGAGCTCCTGTCCTTTCAGTGGCACGTAGACCACGTCCATCGAGGGTGTTTGGTCCCTCACCCCCAGCTCTTGGGGCTGGCCTCCACCTGGCCCCGCTCCAGCACATCCCCAGACTGGGGTGAGCCTTTGCCTCCCACAGGCACCTGGGAGTCTCCTCTCCGCCCCAGGAAGGGGAAGCACACCGACCCCAGCTGGCCACCTCCCGGCCACCTCCGTCAGAGGCAGTGGCTGTGCATGCAGCCCCTGAAGTCAGCCCCAGGGCTCCGATGACCTGGATCGCACAAAGCAGAGCAGTGCCCAGCACAGGCAGGTGGCTTTGGTTTCTCTGTCACCACGGCTGCTCATCACAATGTCACAGCTCAATTGTGTGGCAGTGGAGGGGGGGTGCAGGGATGACCCAGGGCCTTGCCCACCTGGGATCCTGAGCCTGTGCCCAGCCCCATGGGTGCCTACAGTTTACTGGGTGGGACTGAACCCAGCCCCAGGCCAGCGTGCCATGGCCTGGCCACAGCACCCTGTCCCTGGAAGGGCAACTCCTGGCAGGGAGGGGGAAGGGCAGGCTTTGCCCTCTCACTGAAATGGCAGCAGCTGGTGTGGGCCGGACCCCACGTTATGCAAAGCCCCAGGCTGGGGGCTCCATTGAAATGTCGGAGCTGAGCGGGAGTCTAAAGGTCAGGGACCATGAGGCTCCACGGGAAGCAAATTAAGAGCTCAGGATGGGAGCCCTGGGGGGCTGCAGAGACCATGAAACAATAACTCTGCCACACTGGGCTGCCTGGGCGGGACGCCACCAGGCCAGCGTGCCACGCCTGCTCGCTAGCTAGTGCCCTCCAGGTCCACGTGCCAGGCCCAGGGCACCTGAGAGAAGCCCATGGAGGACGGCCCTGAGCTGGCTCAGACAGCAGCAGCCTCCCCAGACAGAGGTGGCCTCGTCACCTCTTCAGCACTCCTGCCAGAGCCGGGCCTCCCCCTGCTCCCCTGGGCTGTCCCCACAGCCCTCGGGTTTTCCAGGACCCACAGCCTCAGCCCCTCCAGGCCTTCTGCACACTGAGCCCAGGTGCAGGGTGGCCACGCCTGCTCTGCATCGGGCAATGTCACCTAAGCACCATTCTCCAACATGACGTCCCTGGGGCTCGTGGTGGCCCATGGCGGAGAGCCGGTCTGGTGTGGGGCCGAGCTTCGGCCTCCCTCGCAACACCAGGTTCAGGAGCGCCTATGCGGCCCCCCTCAGCCCCCAGACCCAGCCCAAGCCCCTCCCCAAAGAGCCCGCACCCCTCCCTCTGCCAGCCTGGAGCTCCCCATTCCCAGAGGCGCCCCCTGCGGCTTCTTGCCACTCGCTCTCGTGCGGCACCACCAGCCCGGACCCCTGCTCTGCTGCCCGCTCAGGCCAGGGCAGTCCCACTTGTGCCTCAAGTGCCAAGGCCACTCCATGATCAAGCCCTCCCAGGCCCTCCCCACCCAAGAGGAACGACCCTGCCTCTCCTTGGGGCCCCCACTGGATGCTGCCTGGCCCCATTTACAGGACGGTCCACTTCCTACATCAGGTGGTCTTGACACCTGGGTGTCACCCATGCACTGTGCAAGGACAGATGAGTGGGAAAAGGGACAGAAGGGCCAAAAGGGAGGTGGGTAGGGAGGTGGATGGGTAGGTGGGTAGGTGGACAGATGGACAGTGGGTGGTATAACCTTCTGATCATTAACTATGTCATGGGGTGGTCAGATGTTTGGTCATTTCTCTGAGTGCTTGTGAGGACATTTTTAGATGACACAGATAAAATACAGACAAAGTAAATCCCACTGCTCTCCACAACGTGGACAGGCCTCATTCAATCAGTTAAAGGCCTGGATAAAAGAGAGCGCGGACCTCTCTCCAATCACAAGAGAATTCCCCTGCCGACTGCCTTCCCGCTGGGCCACCGCACTTCCTGGCCCTGACCTTCCGACTCGGGCTGAGACGGCTTCCCAGATTTGCCTTCCCGGCCCAGATGGGTCCCGTTTCTCTGGAGAGCGTCCTGCAGTGCCCAGTGCCCACCTCCTTCACACACAGGCATGCGAGCACTTCCTGCCCTGAGGTGTCGCGGCCTAGACCACTGGACAGCAGAGAAGCTCTTAGACCACTGCTCAGCCTGCGGGTGGCCAGCTGCCCTGGGCACTGAGGAGGGTTGGATGAGGACAGGTGGGATTCTGAGCAAGTGCCCGGGAGGGACTTTTAGAGGATCAAAGCAGAGGGGTCGCCCGCTCCAGCAGGGACTTCTGGGAAGGATGGCCAACTCTGACCAATTGGGCTCTTTCTGGAGAGGATCCAGAGCCCCTTGGGAAGGGAAGAGGATGGTCCTCTTGGTTTGGAGTCCCAGCAGCGTGGGAACAGGGCTGACAGTGACACCGCCAGTCAGGTGGGGGGAAGTCCCCCCAGGGCTGTGGCACTCTAGGACGGGAAGGACCTTGCTATGCTCTGGAGAGAGGAAACAAGGAGCATAAGAAATGGCACCCTGAGCCAGTGTCCAGTGTAGAAGGGACGTGCCCATGGACAGACCCAGCCTGAGGCCCAGGGAGGCCACAAACCAGGAGGTCACTGAGCCCGAGGACCTCTCATGTAAAGCTGCAAAGCAGAGCAATACGGAGCGGGCCTCAGAGCCCACGCAGGGACAGGACAGGGCAGCCTGGGCTGCAGGCAGGTGATGCCCTCCCATCCAGCCCATGGAGGCACCCGCCCAGCTGCAGAGTCTTGCAATGGACATCATGGAGGCACCCCTTGGTCTGGGTGGTGGCCTTGGGTCACATGGGTGGAGGGGCATGCGTTGTTATGGTTTATATGGATCTAAAAGGTCCCCAGAGAGCTCAGGTGTCAGGCAGTGCAGGAGTGCTCAGAGGAAAAGAGGATGGACCAGCAGAGCTGTAGCCTCCCAGTGGATTAATCCATTTGATGGATTAACACTCTGGATGGACTTCTGTGCTGGTGGTGACTGCAGACAGATGGGCGTAGCTGAGGCCGGAGGTCACTGGGTGTGCCCTTGAACTGCGCCTGTCCCCAGCCCTTCCTCTGGCTCTCTCTGCTTTCAGTGGCCCTGAGCTAAGCAGGTCCTCCCACAGCCCCTCAGCCATGTTGTGTGGCTGTCCTCAGGACTGGGTCCTCAGGACTGGGTCGTTGGAATTGGCCCCCATGGACTGGGACCTCTGATATCTTAAGATGAAATAAACTTTTCCTCCTCTAAGTTGTTCTATGGGACATTTTAGTCACAGCAAGTAAACGCTAACTAGCACCCTAGTGAGTAGGCCCCACCCCCAGCCCCAGGGTGGACATGAAGGGCTTCAGGCCCTAAGCCTTGCCCACAGAGCACCGTGGGCCTGGCCCGCCGGCAGCCCTGCACTCCTGCCACAGGACAGCGCAGCGGCTGACTCTCAGGTATCCTTGAGCTCTGGGCCAAGCCTGTGCTCACCAGGACCCTGTGGGCGGGGTTGTCACCTCTCAGACTGGGGGAGGGTGAGGACCTGCCAGCTCTAGGTTCAGCATGTGGGGGACAAGGCCAGCAGGACACACTGATGCTGAAACTCCACCTTCAAGTGCCCAGCCATGGTCTCCCCGCTGCACCAGGGCACAGCAGGTGACCGTTAGGGGCTGAACTGTCTCCTCAAATCCACATGCTGAAGCCCTAACCCCTGGGACCTAAGAATGGCACTATATTGAGAGGCAGGGTCTTCAGAGAGGTCAGTGGTGGACCCGAGGTCACCAGGGTGGACCCTCACCCAATCTGGAGGCTTTATAAGAAGAGTCTTTATAAGACACACAGAGGGACGTCCCAGGGAGCAGATGGTCATCTGCGAGCCAAGGACAGGGGTCTCAGTGATATCCCAGGGGTCTTCAGACTGCAAGGGGCTGGAGTCATGGCGAGGCTGGATCCCAGCTGGCTACAGGTCCCCTCTGGGCCGTGGTCCAGCAGGGCAGAGCCCGCTCACGAGCAAGCACCCTGTGTGAGCAGGACACGTGGGCCTGCCACTCACACCTGCAGGCGGGCAGCCCCGCTCACCTTCACCTTCAGCCCGGTGACTCTGAAATTAAGTCCCCAGGAAAGCGCATCTTCCCGTTAGTGACCTTGGCAATACGGGCACCCAGGAAGGAGAGAAACAGAAGAAGGCCACATCCTGGCACTCCCTGGATGTCCCAGGAAACGGCCTGGGAGCAGCTGTGGCCGAGAACTCGTGACCGCGAGATGTCCCAGTGCAGGTGTGGTGGATGACAGCTTCACGGTGAGCCACTGCAGTGCTACTGTTTTACCTCAGTGTGACTGCAGGAGGGACAGATGGCAGTCTAGATTAGTGGGTCCTCGGGGAAGGGCCCCAGCTTTCCTTTACCTACTGAGGCATCCAACAGGCCATTAGTGTGCCACCCCCCACCTTGCGGACGACCCTCCTTGCCACTCCCTGCCAGCGGCCACAGACGTCCAGGCTTAACCCTTGAGCAGAGGACGCACTGGCCTGAGCTACAGGACACACGCTGCCATTCAGCACAGCTCGGCCACCACCACCCAGATCCTTCTGCGGAAGGAAACCAAGGCCCAGCCAGGCCAGGTCAGCTGGCCCAGGTTCAAATCCAGACTCTGCTCTTTAGCTCTGTGACCTCAGGCCACTCCAAACCTGCCCCACAAGGAGCTTGGCAATCCGCGTCCTGGACTGCTGACGTGCACGGTGCCTGTGGGTAGGAAGATGCTCCCGAAGGGTGGCCTGTGGCTTCTTAGAAAGCCGTCAGTGAAAGTCAGAGGCCCTGGGCTGTGGCGCTGGCTTTGGGGTCCAGACTCCAGGGCCACCTTGCCCTGCCGGGTGGTTGGTTCTCTGGCAGCACTCCACTGAGGGCGACGGGGACAATACACCCCCTCCCCTGAAAAACCACACCAGAGAGACCCTTGGTGAGTTCGGAGGCCTGGGCCCAGGTCAGCTGCCCCTGCTCTGCACCCAGGCCAGGAGGAAGTTCCAACAGGTCCACAGCAAAGACCCCGCACAGAGCCCCTGAGAAGAGACACCCCATGGCCCCCACATCTGGGCAACACCCTACCAGAGCTCAGCCTACGGCCACCAAGCAGCCATCCCCAAGCCCCAGAGGGACCAGGACAGGCCTGTCTGCCCTTCCCAGAAGCTGACCTATCACGCAGGGCTGGCCACGCCATGCTGGTCAGAGCAGCTGAGAGGACAGAGGGAGTCAAAGGTGGGCCGGGGTGTTCTGTGGTCCTTGGCCATCAGCATTCATTCCATCTCAGCAACAATCACAGTCCCTCCTGAACCGAGGCCGGGCTGGGGGCCAGAGCTGCCCCGGGCCCTGCCATTCGTGGCTGGCAGTCGCGGACAGAGACGTCAAGGAACAGCAATTGCAGTTGGCAGCGTCCACCCAATGATGGAGACGTGTGCAGCAAAGCACTGGTGCAGGCAGGTGCGACGAAGCCCGAGACGCTGCCCGGGGGGACCAGGGCGCTACGCGGAGGAGGGGCTACCTCACTGTGGGTTTGAAGGATGAAGGGGATCGACCAATGCATTTTGAATACTTCAGTCATCTTCCCTGCCTAGCTCCCTCCCTCCCCCTGAAGCATCTATGGAAACGGACTTTCCCACGTCACTCCCCTCACTGGGATCAGGACTGGCCCATTACCATCACCTGCAGGTGACCCGGAGCAAAGACGGCAGGTGTGTGGCCCCAGGTCAGCCATCCACACAGATGACCCCTATGTGGCTCCTCTGGGTCCTAGCCCCACAGCTGGCGGCACTGAGATGGCGTGAGGGGACCACCACCTCAGACCACCCTGGGGGAGAGGAAAGGACAGGAGGGGCAGGTGACCTCGACTCTCCCTAAGGTCACACTCCACCTCCCTGCCAGGCGCCACCAAGAGTTGTGGGCAGGAAAAGGAGCGTCCAAGCAAAGGCCAAAGGCTGGGTTAAAACCAAAGAGACGCCCGCGCCCTGCTGCAGCCTCCCCAGCTCAGAGACCACGCCGCCTCTCCCCACACGATAGCACATAATGAAAAAGCCACTCTGGTCCCTGCTGGTGCCTTCAGGGGGCAACCCATTCCAAGGACCAGGCCAGAGGAGGCAGGTCTCCAAGGAGAACCCAGCCTTGCCAGACCCTCCCTCCCCAGCCCTGCTCAGCCTCCACCCAGGACCACCCTGGGGCTCAGCCTGCAAAGTTCCCCAACCACCTGGCCAAAGCCCCCTTCTAGGGACACCAGGCCTCCCAGCAGGGGGGCCTGGGTGGGCTTGTGGTGGGGCCTGGAGACCACCAAGCAGCCACCACGGCCTGCTCTGGCCTGCAGGGACCCCCAGCCTGCACAGCAGACACACCCTCCTAGCACAGCCACGTCTACTCACTGATACAATTAATGACAAGAGCAATTTGGAAACCTACCCACGATGAGAACAGCACCAACAGTCCAGACCCAGGGTGGCCTGCACCCTCTCTGAGCTTCCCCACATCCCCGCATCCTGCCTGATGTGTCTTCTGCAGGGGGTGCTCAGGGAAGGCTCTCGAGTCACATCCAAAGCCTCCTCTTGGAGAACCCTGCCCTTGTTCGGGTGATGGTGACAATCAGGAGCCTGTGTGATGAACAGCTTGTGCTACCTGAGCTCATGGAGAACAGGACCCATGGGAGGCACGAAGCCCAGCCAGGCTGCAGGGCACCTGCCTTCCCACAAGGCACCTGCCCTCCCACCAGCACCTCCCTCCCTGCCTCTTACTGACCTGGCAAGTGGAGCTGAGTTATTCTGGATACGCCGGGACCCACTCCAGGTAACCCTGGGCTCTGCAAAACCACCTTCCTCCCAGGGCGGTGGAGGGACCACTGCCTGCCCTGTGTGCCTGAGAGAGCCCCATGGGCCACCAGAACCCTGCAGTGACCAACAGAGGTGAGAGAAGCCCCTGGGATGAGGACACTCGTTGGACCTGGTGCTGACCAGGAACGGCTCCAGCACAGCCACCCTGCAGAAGGAGGCCATGTCACCCACCAGCACTTAGGAAGCCCAGCACCACAGCACGGCTGGAAGGCCTAACGAATCAAAGACTCCTGGACGTCTATTTCCACCCTTGAGCAAAACAGGTAAGACGGGTGGAGGGGGCTGGGGAACAAAGGGACCTTGGCTGTAAAATCATGAAACACTCTAGGCCGCAAGGTCTCCCTCCTAAGAACAGCCTCTGATGCAGGCGGGCCAAGAGCAGCAAGGCTGCAGAGACCAGGGCCCCGGAGCCCCGCACACCACCTGCTGAAGGCAGCACCCATGCGGAGGCACAGGCTGGAGGGGCGCCGTGGTGGGAGAAGTTCAGGGCCACTTCCGGGCTCTACCTATCCCCCAGGGCATTGCTCAGCTCAGGGGCCTTGGCCCTTGTCTCCCCCACAAAGATGCCCACGTTCCAGCCGCCGGGCTTCGCACTAGCTCACCCTGCCTGCAGCCACACACCCCCAAGAGCGCCTTCCCAAGGAGGGTCGGGGCCCTGAGGCTGCCTCAGGGGCTACGCATACACACCTGCCGTGCTGGGGTTCTGGGCTGCACCGGTGGAATGCTGGGGGTCCTGGAGATTGAACCCAGGGTGCTCTATCACTGCACTACACCCCCAGTTCAGTGCGGCAATGGAATCTTGCTGACTTGCCCAGGCTGGCCTTGAACTTGGGATCCTCCTGCCTCAGCCTCCCAAGCAGCTGAGACTACAGGGTGTGCCTGTCCACAGTGCCTGGCACTGGCAGATTTTTCTGGGAAACATCTGCACGAGTACCTAGTGCAAGCAACATCCATGAAGGGCCCAGGACATCCTCTCGGAAGACCTGTCCTAGGAAAGCATCAGCCACGTGCATAGAGTTGGGTATCGAGTTTCTGAGGACCCCCTGGCTGACCCATTTTGCCACCACTGGCCATCTGGATGAGAACAGGGCAGAGTGTTCACACACAAGCCACGGTGTGGACCAGGCTTTCCCTCCCCTGAGCGTGTGGACTGCTGGGTCACAGGGCACCACCCTTCATTCTGTCCCCCAAACGGGCTGTGCTCTTTCCCATCTTGGGCCCTGAGATGCCCCTTCCCAGACCTGTGCATAGGCTCCCACGCCCTCCCCGGCCACCGTGGCCCCTGCGAGTCGTTATTTGCTTCGTCTTCTCAAACACTGAGCACCAGCTCAGTTTATTTCACTGTTTTTAGGAGGCGGGGCAGGGTCTGTCTGACATGGTCCTGAGAGAATCGCTGCCTCCTCCCTGGGACCAGAGACGCTCAACAAGCGTGTGCTTACTTTAGTCCGACTCCAGGGTCTGGAGAAGTGCCTCCTCCTCCAGAAGCCCTGGGCTCTCAGAGCCCGCTGCCCCCACTGCGCCCCCCACCTGCTGTGACAGGGGCTCTTCTCTGGGTCCCTCACCCCGCAGGGGCCCTGCACAGAGCAGGAGCTGGCTGAGTTGTGCCAAGCCACAGCAGCCGAGCTGGGTGGCAAGTGCCTGGGGGGATCCTCGCCTGTCCCCAGTACAACTCCAGCTCCTGCACGCCTTGGACAGGCGGGCACCAAGGAGAGGCCAGAGTAGGGAAGGTCCCTGCAGAGCTCCCTAGTCGCTCTCGTCACATGCCCGAGGCCGACTCTTCCACGGAGGGGCCCATAGACACCTGGCCAGCCCAGGCACATGCAGACCTGGGCTACCCCACAATCCTCACCGGGGCAGGACCCTGGGAAGGGGCTCCAAGCTCTGCCTTTGTGACAAGTCTCTGGGGTGCTGGCAGACACCAATGTCTGCACCAACTCCTCCAGGGCATCAGTTCAGCAACTCAGGGGAAAACAAAAGCAGCAGACAGCACTGAACCACAGGCCCTGTGGATATCTGGTCCATCCCAGTGGCCACCGCCATGAGCACGGGAGAACTCCAACTTGAGATGTGAGATGCAGCAGGTGCGCCTGCCACGTGGGCCACGTGATCTGTTAAACAACATCTGCTTGTTATAGCTTCTTCCCCTCTCTCACAAATCATTAGAGCATTACCTTGTTTTGACAAAAATAATTTTCTGTTTTATAAAAACCTGTGTGGGTGCCGCTTAAATAATCATCTACTTTCTATAGCAGACTGGAAATGTAAAGGGGGCAGAACATCGAGTGTGCCAGAAATTTTTAACAAACTCACCCCAAGCCACTGCTTGCTGCTCAGTGATGAAGCCTGCACAGGGCAGGAGCCCAAAGGCAGCGCTTGGCCCAGGCGGCCACTCCACAGCATGCAAACAGCCCGGAGCACTGCGTTCAGGTCGCTGCAGGGGAACTTCCTGGAACAGGGGGATACTGATTGGTCCCTTCCCTCTGGGCCAGAAACAAGCCCTGCCTCCTGCCTCAATCAACCTAAATGGATGCTGAACAGATATTTCCAAAACACTGGTTTAATCTCAGACATGCCCTTGCACCACCTGGCCTTGCTTGGGCTGGGGTGCAACACGGGGCCTCCTGCCCCTGCCGCTCCTTTCCGTTCTTCTCTCCTGCACGCTCGCGCCCTGGTGTCCTGCTGCACACTGGTACCTGAGGTGCAGAGGAGGAGAGACAAGACCTGTGCCCAGCGCTGCCCGCTGAGGGCAGAGGTCCCCCACAGCCAGCCCTGCCCACGCCTAGAAGAGCAAGGCCTCGCTCCTGCTGCAGGAAGCTGGAAGTACTCACTGTGAATCATAACGCAAATCCCAGGAGGCTCACGTCCGGCGGACCAGCCGCTTCCACATGTGGACAACGGTACACAGGTGTTGGCGGAGCCTGCTTGACCCTCCTGGGCGTGGCATAGTAGACGGAGGGCCAGAGCTGGGAGTTGGGGCCAGCTGAAGGGCCCCGGCAGGCGGCTGGCAAAGGGAGGCCTGCCCCTCCACGTGACCCCAGTGCTCAGCTGTGGCGATGTTCTCAAGAGGGCTCCGCTTCAGAACCACCCAGGTGTCCAGCCTCGGGCCAGGCCAGGTAGGTCAGACTCTGTGGGGGCCCAGGCAATAGAGCCCCTGAAGTCCAGCCAGAGAGCCTGGGATCTGGGGAACCTGACACAGGTTGTCCCATGACACCTCCAAACCAGTGTGGGCCCCTGTCTTCAGGAAGCTACTGTTTCTGATAGACACACACACACACACACACACAGAGGTAACAGACAAAAAGATAAACCAAGCCCACATTGCAGAATGCAGCCATCCTCCCTCACCCCTGGGGGTGTATTCCAAGATCCCACAAGCTGCCTGAAACCAAGAACAGTACCACGTCCTACATATGCTATGCTTCTTCCTGTGCACACTTACCTATTATAAAGCTTAATTTATAAAGTAGACACAGTAAGAGATTAACAACAGAAACTAATAATAAGAGAACAATTATAACAATGTAATGTGACATCCTGGCTCTCATCACTACTCTTGCACTTTGGGTGCTTTTATTAAGTAAAATAAGCATTACCTGATCACAAACACCATAATGCCCAGTTGACCTGATAAGAAGATGGCAGTGGTGACTAAAAGGTGGGTAGCTTATACAGCATGGACACACTGGACAAGGGGTGGTTCCCATCCTGGGAGGACGGAGAGCCACGGGGAGGTTTCATCACACCACTCAGAACCTAGGAACTGCTAATTCTGGAACTTTTCATTTCACGCTCTCAGACCTTGGCTGACTGTGGGTAACTGAAACCCTGGGAAGCAACACCTTGGTGAGTACACACGCCCACAGGCCGTGTCACTGAGACAAGCCAGTGCCCAGGTGGAGCACAAAAGGAAGACACAATATCCAGAAGCCTCGCTTAGGAGGGCACCACAGTGAGCGGGAGCAGCCATGCATCCCAGGCAGGGACCCCCGGACACAGACTTTGAGGCAGGGGGGCGCCTGGCATGTGCCAGGTTTCCAAAATGACACAGCAGAGTTCATGGAGCAGGAGGAGCAGGGAGACAGGTGGGGAGCCTGGAGTTCATCTTAAACACACTGGGAAAGCCGCCGCAGGAGGGTCCGGGTGCCAGCACAGGGGATGTGTCCTTGGCTATGAGTCAGGACACCCTCGTCAGGATCAACGCCAGAGTGACCTCCACCCCGGAGTTCCCACTGGCTCCAGAGATCTGGAAACACACACGCACACAGGCGCACACACGCGCGCGCGCACACACACACACACGCACACACACGCACACACAGCGATGGAATCAAGCTTCAGGCAAATACAAAAGCCGTATCGAGTCACTTTTAAATTCCTGGATCTCCTGTTTCCGTCCCATACACCGAGCACGGACAGAGAAAAAGAACAGGCATTGTGTGTGGCAGGGAGCGGGTTCTCGGGGTCTTTAACCTCTTGAGAGCAGAATTATTTCAGTGGGCTGGAGTCAGCCTCCAAAATTAATATCTACGAAAAGCTGGACCCGAGGAAGAAACTTCTCAGGCTAAAAGCCCTCTTGTGATTTCTGGGTAATTAGCAGTTTGGTCTCCACCACGGTAAAAACAGGCTTCCACCTGAAACTCATTTCCTCTTTGGCTGCGAGGCCCTTCCTGAGCGATGGGAGTGGAAGGTCATTAGCGGCCATCGGGGAGCACAAACAGGAGGAGACACCTGGCCAGACCGGGTGAGCCGGCCAAGCACAATTAGGAGCACGGACCCTCTGGGTGGACTTTTCTAACCGCTTAATCCAACCTTCTGCTTCAGCCAAGTGCACGGACTCACGGGCCGGTCTGCTTCTGGAAGCCCGCCCAGCAGCTCCGCCCACCCTGGCCCCTCACACGGGCACGAAGAGCCAACTCACACATGGGGGCCTGGCCTCAGAGGCCACCCCCTGCCCAGTGTCACTCGCTGACGGTGCCCTAGGTGAGCCTGGACCCTGTCACTGACCCCAGCCAGATAGCTGTCCCCTCTCCAGGGCTCTCAACCCTCAACGTCCTCAAAGACATCCCTGGACCCACCCCAAGCCCTGCCTGGCCTCCCCTCAGTACTTAACCCTGGGCGCGTTTCCCTGGCTCCTGTGCTGCGTCCACACCCACTCGCAGCTCCCAGGAAGGCACCTGGCGCAGAAGCCACAGGGTCTGGACATTTCTGTGGCTGGCGTGGCAACTGCACCATGCCCCTCCCGGGGACCTGCCTCCCACTCCTAGCTGCTCAAGCAACACCTGCCGATGGACCACTCTTGCTTCCCAGTGGCCAAAAACCCACTTAAGTAAAAGCAGGTGGATCCTGAGCCTCGTGGTCTGGCCTGTCTGTGCTTGGAACGCGCAGGCCCACCGTGGAGGGTGGACGGAGAGGCCAAGAGGTGGGAAAGTTGGTTAGACGCACCCTAAAAATAACTCACTTTTGTTTATCTACTGCTTGTCCACTCTCCCCAAGCCCGGCACGTGCAGAGCACCCGCAATGCCCCGGCCATGGCATGAACACCGTGCTCTGTCCTCGAGGGGGCACAGCGCCCAGGGCCGACAAGCCAGGGCAGAACATAGGGTCTCCACGGAGGGGACCACAGCAGGGGCAGGAGCAGCGGTGGGAGGGTAGGCGAGATGGACGGCCCTCCAGAGGCTGGGGAAGGTGAAGTCGGCACGGCCGGGGGTGGGGCTGGCCTACCCTGAGCAGTGGCCCGAAGCCTCAGGAGGATTTCAGCAGGGAAGGCAGGGCAGAGGCCCCAGGCTCCGGGGTGCACGTTGGTCAGCCGACACTCAGGCCCAGGAATCCAGAGGAGAGGAGCCCTGGGTCCACAATCTCTGCCCTTTGGCTCTGTGGCTGGAGGGTGGTGGCAGGTTGACTACAGTCCCCTAAAAATGCCCGCAGCAAACCCCAGAGCCCGGGGACCAGGTTCCCTTGGAAGGGACTTTGTGGAGGTGCTGAGGGACTGGATCGGCAAGGGCATCCTGGGTGGTCCAGATGGCCCAACGTTGTCACAGGGTCTAATGAGAGGGGGGCGCGGGGAGGGAAGCCGAGGTGGGACGGGTGTGTGTGTGTGTGTGTGTGTGTGTGTGTGCAGGGGGCACGGCGCAGGGAAGTTGGGTTCTGCCCCCGAGTCTCCAGAAGGCGCTGGCCCTGAGGACTCGGGCCTCCAGACAGATGGCAAACCTGGCTGCTTAAGACCCCAGGTCCCCGTGGCTTGTCACAGCAGCCCAGGAGACCAAGGCACAAGCTGTGTGAGCTGCCCTGGCCACGGACCCTGCCCTCATCCCACCGCGGCCCCACGGAGGGCAGCCCTGGGCTGGGGGTTGTCTCTGGGCCGTGGGCTCCCGGCTCTGAGGAGAGGGCAAGCCGACGCCCCTCGCTCTGCTGCCCAGTGCCTGCTGTCAGAGGAGCGCCAAGCCGGGCCACTGGCAGAGTTCACACCGTGCCCTGTCCCACTGTCCCTGAGGTTCACACGGGACAGACCCAGCTTGGGGCCGGACGAGCCTGGCCTGGCACACAGACCACCTCAGCTCCACGCTGGCCTTGCCTGCTCCCCGCAGAGACCAGACATGCCGGAATGTGCTCTCAGCAAGGGAGATTCCACGGCAAGAGGAATCCCAGCAGGACACAGGACCTGTGCATCCATCCGGGCCACTCCCTGGTGACGGTCCTGCACACCATACGTACCCACATGGCACTGCTGAACAAAACTACCCAGAGAGCCTCGGGGGCCCCAGCTGTCTGCTGGCCGCAGAGCTGGCTTCCCCCTGGAGAGCAGCCCCTCCTGGGACTCCCCCCAACTGCTGCGCTCCTGCGAACACGGGGGACTGACACCTGGGGCTGGAGGCCAAGGCACCCCAACAACCCCTCCCAGCCGACTGCCAAGCCCAGCCACTCTCCCAGGAGGGTCGCAGGGGTGGGCAGCTGAGCCCCAGCGGCCAGGCTGCTCCTGCCCCAGGCAGCTGTCCCCAGGTCTCTCTGGGAAAGACACTGGCCTGAAAGACCGAGACCTGGCTGCAGAGCCCACCGTGCCCCCCAGGGCCTGACTCCCCCTCCCAACCTCAGTTTTCCCATCAGTAAAATGAGGTGGCCAGCCGGGCCTCGAGGCTGCTCGCGTGGCTGGGCCTCCCTGACTGGACGCAGGGCTTCCGGCCCACTCAAGGGCACCGACAAACCAAGTCAGCTGAAGGAGGGCGAGCTGGGGGCCTCGTCTCCAGGCTGACAACCACCCAGCTCCCTGCTGCCCACAGCGCCTCAAAGCCCCCACGCCTGTCACCTCCCTGCATTTGTCCCATGACCTGTCACCACGGTGGATTCACAGGGCACTAAGGGGCACAGCCCGCGAGTGAAGTGACAGTGGGCCACTTGTCCTGCTTTACTCTATGTGGAGGTGACATGGCCTCCAGCTGGCCAGGCCGGGGACTCAGCAGATGGCACCCCAGGACCAGCAGGCGGGAGGGGTCAGCCTGGCCTTACCCAGCAGCAGCCGCACAGCCCAGGGCTGGCGCCAGGCACAGGGCACTGAGGCGGCGCTGGCATGGTCCAGGCTGCAGGTGGGCAGTGACACTCAGTGAGAAACCCAGGGGTGAGTGGCTGCTCAGCCCTCACCTGGCCCCCGCCTCTGCCTGGCCCAGGGTCCTGGCCAGCTGGCTCTCTTCACTGGTAACAGCACGTGGCCCCCTCAGGAAACCAAACTCCCCCCCCAGATGCATCTGTGTGATCCAGGGTGGCAAGTGGCCTGGCCTGGCACGGGGGCCCTTCAGCCTCTGAACGACAGGACAGGTGCAGGGTCAGCCAGAGTCTCAGCTCTGCACCTCTCATGGGAAGCTGGCACGGAGCAGCAATCTTCAGCCAGATCCCTGTGGAGCCACAACCCAGGAGGGTCTGCCTGAGAAGGACGCCACCACGCTGGGAAGCAGAGCCCAGAGAGGGCAACTGAGGGCCCAGCCTGGTGCTTACTTTAGAGCCCCTGGGGCCAGCCATGCCTGAAGCAGCCCCTAGATGGCTGTGTGCCTGTGAATTCTGCTTGGAGTTGGGTTTCTGTAATCTGTCACCAAGAGTCCTGCTTAGCACACCCCCTTTTAGCATAGCACTGCAGGAGACATGGAGCGAAAGAGAGGAAATGGGAACGCACACCCACCCTTGAGTAACTTTACACCGAGATGGGAAGGTCTGACCATCAGCTGAACCCGGCCAGGGTGAGGGTCCGCCTGAGCATCGTATGGTGTGGGCCGCATTCCAGGGGAGCTGGGAAGAGAGGAAGGCCCGGAGCCTCCTTCCCAGAGGTCAGCCAGCACTGTGTCCCCACCACAGGGACAGGAGCCCCCCAAGCAGGACAGCCATGGAAATTCAGGCCAAGGAAGGGATTTGTGCCCACAGATGGCTGGGGACATTCTTGATGGGATTATGCAAAACCCGACACCAGATAATATTCATTATCAACTTTCACGTCTATAAGGAAACTTCCACCACCTTTTCTTCCAGAGAGGAGAGAATAAAAGGGATTACAGAGGTGGGCGAAGCCTCCGGCTGGCTCACACCCCTTCATCTCACGGTGGCCCCACCGGTGTCCCCTGCCTCCCTCCTGCTCTGTTGGGACATGTGTGTGCTTGGAGTCTCACAGGGAACATCCATGTCCTTTAAAAGCTGCCATCACAGATGCTGGGAATGACCGTCTGCCCACCCCGGGACCCTCCTTCCAGGTGCCACCCTTTCCCGACACACCAAGTGCCACCCACCCGGCCTCTGCCCACATGCCCCCTCCCTCCTCTCCTTGTCCTCCCCACCATCTCTAGAAGCTTCCAGATCTCTCTGGGCAGGGAGGTTCCGGGGAAATCTTGCTCCCTGCAGTAGAACGGGGACTCAGGACTTACTGCGTTAAGGGAAAAAAATGGAGAAATGTGGCATCTTCTTGCCTAAGGGAGTCTGTGGCTGTGACTCAGCTCTGCCATAGCCATCAGCGTCCTGAGGCACAAGAGGGCTAGCCCCACCCACCTGGGGCCCTGGTCACAGGAGTGGGCAGCTGGCGAACCACTACCCCTCTTGGGGGTCTGCCATCTTGGCTCGGAAAGGGCCACTGAGGGCCAGCAGGTGCTGGGAGCTTGGGCCCCTTCGAGGAACACGAGCAGCTGGCACCGGAGGGGCGTCAGCTCACCTGGGCCACGAAAACCTTCCAAGGTGGGCGCCACATATCCCCGTCTTACAAGGGCTCCTCTCAGGTTAGGCAACCAGCCCAAGGACAGGCAGAGCTGGGACAGTCACTCAAAGGCCACCTGGGAGCTGACCACCCCGGACAATCCATCAAGGTCAAGAGCAGGGATGTGAGCCCTCAGCAGACAGAGGAAACCAGTGAGTCAGTCCCCGGATGGCCAGGGGCCCCACCTAGACACTGTCCATTCCTGCCCCTTCCCCCCAACACAGTGTCCTCCTCCACAGGCTGGAGATCTGCCACCTCTGGACCCCATCCAGAAGGTGGGACAGGGTCAGAGCCCTGAGAGGGGTCCCAGGAAGACCTGGGTAAAGGCAGCACGGACGCAGGTCCTCAGAGGTGTACTTCCCCGTCCCTGAGGCCCAGGAGCCGGCAGGGCTGAGCAGGTGGCGCCCTGGGCAGAGGCCGGCTGTCCAGCCCTGGACCAGCGCGTGGGACAGCCCGGGGTCCACAACGAGCCTGCTCATCTCACAACTGCTTCCCTAGGAAGGTGAGGCTGCACACAGCCAGGGGCAGCAAGAGGGTCCTCGGAGGACAGCAGAGTAGGGCCAGGGAGGGGACAGGCAAGCCCGGTGCCCGGGTGGGGCAGCAGATGCCTCATGGCCTACCACCCCTAGCAGGCCAGGGAAGCCAGCAGGGTCGGGGACACAGGCTCAGCCGCGGGGGCAGAGGGAGGTACCTGCTGAGCAGGAGAGGGCAGGGCGTTCCCCACAGAAACCCGGGGCGAGGCAGGAAGGCGGGGGCACCACACGAGGTCAGGCCAGGCTCCGGGGCAGGGGCCTGGCGAGGACAGAGCCGTGTCCTGCAGGAACCTTCACCACGTCTGCCTTGCCAGCTGCCTGGGTCACAGGGAGCCACACACCAAAGCCACCGTCAGTCACAGGGGGTCCCAGGTCCTTAGATCTGTCCCTGGGTATCTGAAGCCCCAGGGGACAGCACTTCCTGGGGCAGGGGACAGGGCCTCAGGGCCTTGCTGCAGTGGCGGGGCTCACACTAGGGTGGAAAGCCCCGAAAGGCGGGGCTGGTGAAGGCTCTGTGCTGAGCACGTGCCCAGAGCCCCGGTGCTGCCCAGCGTCCCCAGAGCATGCAGGCCCCGGGGTCTTTGGCTTCTCTGTGTTCAGCCAGCCTGGAACAGAGCCTGGCACCCAGTATGTCACGGAAAGGCACCGAGGGTACAAATTCAGGCTGCCCCTTCCCAAACAATTCCCTAAGTCTGGAGGTGATGTGGGAAGCAGGGTCCCACATCCCCGGAGAAGTGGGGACCATCTGCTTCCCCTCCCCAGCTCATGTGATGACCACGTCCCGCCCCCAACACCCCCAGTCAGCAGTCTAGGTGACCAGCACCAAATGCCCTTCTCCACTGCCCAGGCCAGGGAGGGAGGGCTGAAGGCCACCTGAGAGTCATTGCTCTTCCTGGGCCAGGCCAGCTGCCCACCCTAGAGCTGAGGGACATGGCGAGAATGGGGTCCCACGGGAGCTCCATCCTGCCCCCGGCACAGCCAAGAAGTCCCGGGTTTCAGATTTCCTGGTCTCTGCCCAGGTCTCTGCTCACCCCAGGCAAGATGCAGAGAAATTCCGACCCCATCTTGAGGTGAGTGCCAGGCAATGATTCCTACCAGGAGGCGTGTGAGAAAGCAGGTGTCGCCAAGAACACTCTCCAGACCTGGGGTGAGCGTTTGGTGCAAGCCGGGGCCTTGGTCTCACTCCAGAGCGCCACTCAGGAAATGAGAAGGAAAGGTAGCCACAAAAAGTTTCTTCTACAGAGCGAATTCTGATTGCTGGAACCGTGCAGCCGCCCCTCTCTGACAGGCAGGGGCTGTCGGACACAAGATCCAGGAGGGCTCAGGGTGCAGCCACCCAGCTCCAGGGCCCCCCACTGGGTCACCATGGTGGACCCCGCACTCCAGCACATCCGCCCGGCCTGGCCAGCTCCAGGGCAGCCACAGCGATTCACCTGGGCTCCTGGTCCAGGCCACACAGACGGGCTCAGGGGCGCAGGAGGCGGCACCTTCTCAATCTCAGAAGTAACATGTAGATCTGGGGACACAGAACAAAAGCAAGGCCCAGAGACGCACCAAAGCCACCTTGGGGGGCCTCCACCGGGGACTCCCGAGACTGGCTGTGCCTCAAGCTGGCCCGAGGGAGAGCTCAGCACAGCTGGGAGGACACATGAGGGACCGGTGTGTGAGGGAGGAGGAAGGTCAGGAAGGCGCTCTAGGGCAGCCGCTACCCAGGGCTCACTGGGCACCCTGGGCCTTTGTTTTGCTCCGCTTTTGTGAGATGAGCCTGGGAACAAGGATGCTATTTAAATGCCCGGCTTCATTTTGGAACTGGTGAGCTCCCTGGCTCCCCGCCCACCTGCACACGCCAGAGGCAGAGGCCCAAGGAGCAAGGGTGCGGGCAATACCATGGCCTAGCCGCGTGGCCTCCGCCGTGAATCAGAAGCTGTGGACCTCCGTGCCCTCTGACCAGGGTGCCTCCTGGGCAGGAAGCAAACCTCTCCACCCCTGGCAGCTCCTTCTGTGCAGAGACACAGCGTGGTTCTCACTGCCTGTGGCAGAGATCAACTAAGGCGTTAGAGAGCAGCGAGGTTGGCACGGAGTAGGCAGCTGGCGAGGGAGCCCAGCCCCGTCACTCTCTGGCCATGTGGGGACTGTCAGGAAGGAGGTGCCTGGTCCTCAGCTCCAACAGCCCTCGCCACAGGACAAACCATCTCCTATCCTGCCGTCCCAGATGTTTACTGAGCATCTACTATGCACAGCCCAGAAGGGCAGCAGGGAACAAAAGGGCCTAAAGCCCCAGCCCTCCTGGAGCCCACTCCTAGGGGGCTTTGAGAGGCTGCTTCCTGGGGACAAGGGGACACCAGGATAAGGGCTAGGGCCACAGTGTGGAGGGGGATGAGCCATCCTGAAGGGTCCGTCTGTCCCTCTCTTGCCCACCACCCGGTCTCCTCCTCCCTCAGTGTCTGAGCCCTGCCGGCTCTTCCAGGGCCCGTGAACGTGGAGAGAGAATCAATGACCTCCTTATCTTCACCAAGTTCAACTGAAATTAGGCACTTCCTCCCTTGACGCAGTAGGCAGCGAGTCACAGTGGCATCGCCGCGTGGGGACTCCAGCCCAGCGGAAACCACAGACGTTTCCTGGCAGCCAGTGGATGGCCCAGAGCACCCTCCACCCCATCACCACTCAGAACTGGGCAGTGGTCACACCTGCCGCTGGCCCTTGGCCTGTTCTTAAAGAAACGGGTGTCAAGGTTTTGATAACTCCATTGCCAAAGAGCTGCTTTCCTTCGATTCTGTGTATTTTGTTTTGTGCAGATTATACAATCCACGTTCTGAGAAAGTTCTATGGGCTTCCCCACATGTGGGGTGGGCACGAACCCCCCAGTGAGCCCTGGGGCCCCCAAAGTGCCTAGCTCTGAGCAGGGTGCCCAGCAACTGCCCCAAGTCACACCCAGAGTTATGTGGATCACAGAGATCAAAACAAGCACTCAGAAGCCCCTCTCAACCATCAGATGATAAAGCAGAAAATTAAACTTGGATGGGGTTAAACAGTATTGATGGGAATAAATTGAGAAAAACATGGGGTTTTATTGAGTGCTTTATTTTTACGGAGTGAAAATTGAATTACTTAATGGTCAATGAGGGAGTCGATGGGCAAGCGCCCAGGAGCAAGGAGAGGAGGGACGGGATGGAATGCCAAACGCCAGACAGAGCCACCAGGAGGGTCCTCCTGTCCAGACTCTCGGGCTGACCAGCGTGGGTCACCTGTGGCAGAACCCAGGGGTTATCAGGCAGGACGGAAGCACACAACTCCAAGTGTCATGCTGCTGTGTCTTTCCGAGTACAGAACCTTCCAACGATGTGACTCTTTCTCCTCCAACATCCCAGGCACTGACCTCTTTGGGGACTGAAGCCATGCAACTGACCCACAGGTGGGTGAAACTCCAAGCGGACACCAGAGCAAGTTCTGCTGTAGTTCAGACTCAGGCTCAATCCAAAATCAACCCTATAACCACCATGACCAGCAACGTCACCCCAAAGAACTGAAACCAGGAACTCAAAGAAAATCCTATCCCATGTTCACAGCCACGTTAGTCACTACAGCCAAGAGGTGGCAATCATTTAAATGTGCATGGAGGGGTGAATGGGAAGCAGCGTGTAGTCTGTCCCCACTACAAATTGTACAGCCTTAAAAAAGGGAGGGAATTCTGCCCCATGCTACAACCTGGATGAGCCTTGAGGAGAGTTTGCCAAGTGACATACGCCAGTCTCAAAAGGAAAGACACTGCAGGGTTGCTCTCCGGTGGGTCTCGAGCGTCATCAGCTTCAGGGAGACAAACAGCGAATGGGGTTGGTCAGGGGAGCGGGTGGGGAGCTGGCGTTAATGGGGGCAGAGTTTCAGGTTTGCAAGGTGAAGAGAGCAACGGCAGCTCCGTGGAGTAAGCTGCACGTTTGGAAATAGTTGTGACGTCAGATTTCACCTTCTTTTTATTTTACCACAATTTAATAGTAATAAAGAATAAAATATCTCTTGTACTGACTTAAGAGAGACAGAGAGAGAGAGAGAGCGCGCACATGCGTGCTGGGGCTCAAAGGTGAAGACCCTCGAACCACGTGCAGACCCTCAGGCCGGTCCTCTGGCTGCTGGGACGCTTTTTATTCTTTTCTGTTAGATCAAGACACAATAATGTGTCCCTCCCAGGACCCTTCCAGGGCTGAGCAGGTGACTAGGGAACAGCAAGGGGGCCTGAGGTGACAGGAGCACCATGTAGCTACCAGGAAGCGCTATTCTCAGGTGAGTCCCAGGGCCCAGGCCCCAGGCGATGCTGGCTGTGGTGCCGCCTGTCCCAGAGCCCGGAGATGGCATCTCCACTGGGACGCTCCACAAACACCCCCTGTGAAGGAAGCTCACAAAGAGCCTTTCTGAATTAAAATTGATCTGAATAGAAGCAGCATAGTCTGCCTGGCTCTTTTCTTACTTTAATTTGAACTTAATTTATCTCTGAGCATCAGGAAATGTCGCCGCGCAAGACACGGACCCCATTCGAGTCAAGGCGAGCGCCACGCTGCAGCAAATTAGCTGCTTTTGCAAGAAAATCACTAAGGAAGGGGGGTGCTGTTATTTTAAGATCTCCAAGCTGGGGTGAGGAGAAACTAATTAAATGATTGTAATTTTCTGTGCAGATACAATAACTGACGGCTATAGAAATGCAAAATCAGAAGGAACTTTTCCACCTCCAAAGAACACTGGGGTTTTCTTTCTTTCTATTTTTTTTTAATCTCCAGTTTTCCAGCGAGAGCTCCCACTCAAGCATCCCTATTACATTTTTAAAATGACCAACGAAGCTTAATTGAAGAGATGACAACGAGCTCTCCACGCGTTCTGCAGAGCAGCCCCCGAATCCTGGAGCTTCTGGAAAGACGAGCTGCCCGCCCTCCCTGGGCTGACGACCACCTGGCGGGCCGAGGGGAAGGCCTGCCCAGCCCCCTGCCCACCTGGGAACCGGCCATGGGCGTACATGCCTTCTTTGGCCACAGAGTCCAGTCTCACACCCAGGTCAGGCTGAGGGACTTCCACAGCAAACACAGGATGGGAATGGACCCAAGCCAGTCTGCACCTGGGAAATGCTGTGGACAGAGACCCTGCTCGGCCCGTGGTCGGGAAGAGGGAACAGCTGGCCTAGAACTGCAGCTTCCCTGGCCACCTGGCTCCTGGGCCATCAGCCTCCACGGGGTCCATGGAGCACCCATCTAACAGGACGGGTAGGAGAGGTGAGGACAAGTGGGCCACTGACAAGAGCCTATAAATAACTCAGTCCTGGAGTTTACAGAGGCATGACCAGGGGGCCCCACGTGACAAGTGTACAGCGCTGGCTAGCTCCTTCCTCCAGGACCAGCCATGGAAGCTCACAGTCCCTCCCACTCTGTGGTGTCTCCCAAGTCCCAGCCTCACCCTGAGAACTCATCAAAACTGAACAGCAGCAGCTCTTGAGAGGCCCACGCAAGCGCGGGCCGCTCTCTGGCCTGGGGGGCGCGTGGAGAAGGCTAATTGATGACCTCTTTAAAATACTCTCAGGAATCTTCTGTAACTGCAAATTAAATAGCCCTTTATTACAGTAAACGTGGCTTTGTGAAATGTGTTCAGGAACTTCATTACCAGGACTCTCCATGCCTTCAAGCCAGGCTTCCTGGTGGAAGGACGAGTCTTCTCTGCCTGCAATTCTCCAGGCCTCCCAAGCCCCCGCCTCTCTGGTGGCCTTAATATCCTCCCTGTCCCCTGCCTCATCCCAGGGATGCTCCACGTGTCCTTCAGCCCTCAGCCCAGCCCCAGGGAGCCTTCCCACACTTCCCCGCACCGAGAGCCCTTGGTACGGAGTCCCCACCCTGCCCCTGTGCTGGGCACATCAGGGATGCTCAGGATCAGCTGAGTCAACGGCCCCAGCAGCTGGGTCTGGGGCCAGAGGCTGGAAGAGACTGAAGATGGCCTTGGAATCCACAAGCCAGGATGGACGCTGGCGACCGTGCTGGCCAGGCCTGCAGTTGCTAACATGTGGATCACTACCCACATTTCAGGACTGGGAACAGAGGCTCCGAGGGGCTGAGTCTTCATCTAGAGCCAACAGCAGGCACGGGGTAGGCCAGCTGTGCCTGAGGCTCGAGGCCGCGCTACACACCCTGGGTCAAGCCCTGCTCCCTGGCTGCACCCAGGAGGGCAGCCGCGCGCTAGACTGGCCCTGCTCGCTCTACTGCGGTCCTGCTCTGTCTGTGAACAAACGTAAGTATATTAAGCTGTGTGTATGAGAAGCACACGTCACCAGGTTGTGGTGACCCCAGATGGCCCTGCCACTCTTCTGACAGATGGGGAAACTGAGGCCTAAGAAAGAGTTGGGTACATGGAGGCCAGAAAGATGGATGGCAGCCACACCTTCTGCAGAAGGCGGGCACTAGAGGGGCAGCTCCCAGCTTTTAGGCCACTGAGAGAGGACGCCCAGGGCTGGCAGAGGGAGCGGGAAAGCAGAGTGGACTCCGGGGGCAGGGGAGGGCCCAGGTTCAGGGCCAGAGGCCAAGGGGAGAGGTATGGAGGGCAATCACATGGCCCTCTGGTGCCTGGGCTCACGACCCTCAGCCACCCCAAGCTGGTGTGCCCCGAGGGGCCCGGGACAGGCGCCTGGCTCCTTCTGGAGTCCCTCAGAGCCTCCCAAACAGCATAGCCCATAGGAGGCCCGTGGCCACATCCCCGCTTTGCAGGCAGGGTGTGAAGACAACACAGCCCACAGGTCGGCCCCGTGCCAGCGGCTCCTCCCTGGAGCTGCCCACGCCACCCCCACCCCATGGACAGGTCCTCTGGACCCTGTGTGGCCCAGATGAGGACCCCAGACCCAGTAGGTCTCTTCAGGGGGTAGGAGAGTGGCCAGGGGCTCCCTGGGGACCTTGGAAGCAGCAAGAAGATGAGCTCTTGAGTTGCACAGAGAAGAGGGCCTGTGGGGAAAGAGCCTCGGGACCTACACCAGGGTGGCAATCGCACCAGGACGCAGAGGGCAGCTCCCCAGCCCCAGAGGAGGGTGCACAGCCCAGGCCAGGGAAGTGAGCTGCACCCCGCAGCCAAAGGCAAGAGGCCCCCAGCCCCTGCCAAGAGGTCGGGGCAGCTAGCTCAGGCTCCTTGGCGCTGCCCACCCACCAGCCCGACCTTACCCACTTCCCCCTTCCACCCACTGTGGCCTGTCCTTAGCCGTCTGCACCCCTGCCCCTCAAGTTGAAATGAGTCTCCACTTCCCACCTGGCCTGCCCCCGTCTGTGGCTCCACTTCTCCCCCACCTCACTCTGCTGGCCCTGGGACTCTCAGGGCTCCCTCCTGGGGAAGGACCTCCTCCCATGAGCTGCAGACCCCTCCCCACGGCCTGGCACACAGCTATCTATCGGGCCAGGGCCTGAGTGGGAAGAGAGCCTGTCCCTTGGGCCCCTCTGGAGTTTCTGCCAAGCACCCCCCACAGTCCTCCTGGGGGGAGCACCCACCTGCTCCCTCTTGGGAAAGCAGTGACATGGGCCAAGGCGAGGTCACTTCCAGACTCTAGTTCTGGACACAAATGGCCCCACTTCTCGCCAGGGCCCTCAGCTGCTGCGGTCTCCCGTGGCATGGCCACTGTGAATGGCAGAGGAGCCTGGGTCTCCCCCAGCTCGGGCAGGTGGCCCCCTGCATGTGAGCCTGGGGTCTGCTCCCGGTCCTTCCCCAGACCCTGAGGCCAGCACAGCGCAGGATCCCGTTCCCTCGCCGCACTGCATGGGAAGTCAGGCCCGGGTCTCCACAGGCCGGCACGATCGGCAGCTGATGTGACAGGTATTCGGCACCGAGTGCCACATCCCTCGACCTCTGCTGCCCGTTTCTCTCAGGGTGTCACCCTGGTGACAGCTGGTGTGACAGACAAGCACTTCATTTGGACAGATGCACATGCGCTCCAAGCTGACCAGCCACAGCTCAGGACTGTAACCCAGATGCCTCCCTCCGACCCAGCCTCCACCCCAAAATGCCAGGAGGCTGCCCTACAGTGGCCTGGAGTTTCAAAACAGCACTCGGGAGGTTCTGCACCCTTTAATGAGAGCCACACACCAAACTCGCCTCGGTGGGAAGAGAATGGACATCTCAAAACCACGGCAGCAGCGGCAGAGGGGAGGAAAGCTGTGGACGGGCCGGGTGCTGGGCGGGCACATGCTCATTTAAGGATCAAATGCTCTCGGCATGCTGGAGGCTGACCTGGAGCCTCCAGGAAAGGGACAGGCCATGCCCTCCTCACCTGCAGACCCTCCCCCACTCTCACAGCCTAGCCAGCCTCCGCAGGGTGGCAGCCACCTCTGAGCCGCAGTCCAGGGTTCTCACCAGCACCCTCCACGCTGCCTCTCGCCCCTTCTGAGCCAGACCCGACCTGGCTCCGTCCGCTGCCTCTGGCCAGGCACCAGGCACTGACCTGGTGTCTCAAGTGGAACACGACACCTTGCCCAGCTGAGATCTGAGCCTCCGCCTCTCCCTCTCCCAGACGCAGACTCTGAGGCCCAGAGACCCTCTGCCATCCTCCCACGACCCCAGAGCTGGGAAGGGGCAGGCCAGGACACAACCGGGCAAGGGATTCCCAAAGCTGACATGGACACCAGCCACCCGGCACCACTACATGGGCTCCACAACCTGGTGTTTGGAGTCCCCCCGGAGCAGACTTCACTCACCCCCTCCCAAGTCAAATGTGAAATTCTCTCCGTGGGTTTCTGTCCCTGCACAACACACCCACTGTCTGTGTATGACACACCTGCACCTTCAGATCCCTGCCAGACCTGGCTCACACTGCTCCTCCTGCTGGAATGCCAATCCCCATCTGCCAGAGTCCACCTACTGTTCTTTAGGCTGGTGCCACCTCTTCCATGCAGCCTCCCCTATTTCTCCCCAGTGTCATCAGGGGAAGAAGGGCACCCGCCTCTCACACCTAGCGGTTCACACCCTTCTCTCCTCCCCTGCTGGACCACTGAGCTCCATCTTGCAAAGCTCAGGATGCAAATAAAGTGAGGGCCTCTCCCTGCTAGCAGAGGCCAAATCGTGCTCCCTCCACCAAAAAAAAATTACATATATATAAAAACTGAGGGTTGCAGGAGAGAGAGGTACTGTCTGCCTGGGGAACATGGACAGGGGCCAATAAACTGGGCCTGGTTGCAGGAAGCTCACGATCAAATCAAATGTTTCATCCAAGTTCAAGTTCAAGTCCCACAGGGAAGGAGCCCAGAGGGGCTGTGCCTAAAGTAAGACAGATCAGCACATGATTTCCCAGAAAGAGCACTACTGGGTTACGGCACAACACATTCCCATCAGGGTACCCGGAAGCCCCACCCCAGAGGCAGAGACCAGCACTTGTAATATTTATCCACCTTCAAAAAACATGTGACCTGCGAGGGTGGCTCAGGAGACATAAGCCCTGAGCTGCCTGTGCACGGCCCGTTCTGGATCCATAAACATGGAACGCAGTCGGTTTCAGTGAGACACTAATTTCACTATAGCAATTTGTTTCTACAGCTACACGTCAGGCAGAGAAGCAGTGTTTGAACTTCCAAGCGAGCCCCTTCCGCATCTCCATGGAGCCAGGAGCCCTCCACTGCCGGGAAACCTCACATATGTTCCCAGGCTACGAGCAGCTTGCCTCCCGCAATCCTTCAGTGAGATGCTCCCAGGTGCCCCTGTAAAGCCCCCTCGCCCAAGCTCTGCTTAATTGAAGAACCCCTGACACGGTACAGGTTCGCCCCTCTGCTGGTGTGGACCGGTCCACAGGAGTCAGTGAGCATTGGCAAAGATTTTCAGATTTTATGAAGACTCCGCTTGGAAAGCAGCCTTGAGCTTGTTCCCTTCTGGCTGTAGCTTCCAGCAGAGGTGAGAACAACTGCCAAACGCGGTCTCAGATCCTTGTCTCTGGGCTGCAAGTTGAGAAGGGCGGGAGCACAGTGCATCTGAGGTGCTCCTGTGCCAAGAGAGCTGCTGCGCATGCAGCCAGCACCGAGGCCACCGCGACTTAAAGGAGCCGGCACACCTGGGCAGCCGTGGGGGCGGCCCTGTCCCCTTACTCCACGCCCAGGTTGGCCCCTGAGGCATCCCTGCTCCCAGCCAGAGGACAGGCCTTTCTGGAGAGGACCCACCTCCCCAGGCTGCCCAGGGCACAGCGTGGGCGAGAGGGGAGCAGGGGCAAGAGGTGGAGCCACATGCCCAGCCAGGGTTTCCACACTGACCCCTCTCCTTACCCGGCACATGCCCATACTCTCTCACTCTCTCTGCCTCCTGCCTCCGGGCCATCTGCGAAGGACCAGGGCTGCCCTGCTATCCACATCTACACTTGTCCCTTGTTTCCCACTGACCAGCTCGGCGCCCCAATCCCACCCCTACTCAGAACCCCTTTCCCCAGCATTCACCTGCCAGCAGACAGGGTACAGCCACTCAACCCGGCCACCGCCCTCCCTTAGAAGAACAGCCAGGGGGCTCCTCCCACCCCAGCGCCCCTGCCGGCTGGCCACCTTCCTCCTCAACTCTCCAAGGAGGACACTGGAGGCCAGGCTCCAAGCTCAGAATAGGGTCAGGCTGGGCATCAGCCCTTCCTGAAGACAGCTGGTCCCCAGTTCCTGTGGCTCCTCTACCACCCCCTGCCTGGCTCTTCACACACTGAAGCTAAATGATAAAGGGGCAGGAGCAAGCTTGCCGGACAGGCGACAAGCTGGCAGTCTGGGTGGGAAAGTTGGGTTGGCCAGTTCAGCTCTGCAGGGTTGGCACTCACTGTTTACTTGCCTGGTTCCTGAGCTGCCTCTCAGCCCTGCCGTATGGCTGAGGGTGCGGGGCTGGCGGGAGCACCAGTGGGCAAGCGAGGGCTGAGCACAGCTGCACACCTTGACACACCCGGCTCAAGATACAGAGGGGAGGGTGGCCCCGCGTTCTTCTAGGGAGGGGCACCTGCTATCTTCTGTAAGGCACCCCCATCAGTGGGTGGCTCCAGCTGGGCCCACTTCTTCCAGGGAAGGGAGTTAGCTCTGCCCTCTGAGGTAACTGTACCCTGGAAGCCACCAGTTTGAGGGAGAGACAGCAGGCACGGGGTCCTGGTCAGTCAAGTCCACTCAGAGCTGCGCCTTGCCCCTCCCCATCCCTTCCCCAGCAAACATGGAAGCTCCTGGAAGTAGCCAGGGGTGCAGAGAGAAGAGGGGTAAGAGCCGTCCAGCAGGTTGCAGCCTTCCTGGCCACAGAAAGCCAGTGGGCAGGAGACCCCTACCCTCTCCACCCCATAGGCAGCCCCATGCTGCCTCCTCAGAACTTTGGGGAGTAACAAGAGGTGGGCTCTCCCACTGGGGAGACCTGAGCGAACAGTAATGCAAGGGAACGAGGGAGACTGCCCTCCCCCTCCCCACACAATGCACCCTACCTGGAGAACCACAGCCACCCTGCCCTTCTCCAGAACTCGTCCACTGGGGCTGCCCAGAGGTAACCACAGTGACCACCAGTCTTTCACCAGGAAAAGCAAGACTGAAGCAGCATCCCCAGAAAGAGTGAAGGGACCCCCATGACCCAGAGGGGCAGCACCAAAGAATGGGGCTGAATCTGGGAGGGCTGTTAACCACGGCTGGTGGGTGGAGGCAGAGGGGGAGGGGTGACAAACTTCCAGCTACAAAGAAAATCAATGTGGCCCCATGTGAAAGGAGGACAGGCAGGGGGCTTGCAGATGGCCCAGACAGATCCCAAGTAGTGCTGATGCTGACCCCTGGGGATTTGAAGGTCCAGTAGCATCCACATGCCCTCAGGAGGAACCTCAGGGCAGCTAGAGGTTGCACCAGGAGAATCCAGGGAGAGGGGCAATACCAAAAGGAGATTCCCAGAACAGCACATGAGGCTGAGCTGATCCACAGGGTAGACCACGGTGGGGGGATCCTGCAGCCAGAAATTCCTGCCCCATGTTGAGCAGAGTGGAGTGTGGGGGCCATCCAGCAACACCCAGCTGTGTGGCCCCTGGATACCTGGAGGCACCCAAGGTGGCCAGGGGTCCAGAAACCTTTAGGACCTTCCCTGGTACCCAGGATGTAAAGGCCAGGTTGGAGCCCCGGAGGCGGCTCGGGGACCAGAACACGGGAATGCCCCATAGACAGAGGCTCATGCATTTGAAGACCTTTCCCCAAGTAGCCAGTGACCAGAGGCCAGTAGGGGCGCCGCCGAGGTGACCGCGTCCCCAAGTGTCTGAGAACGGGGGGATGACTGCAGGGTGGTCCGGAAGTGGGCGGCTGTGACAATCTCCCCGAGGTGTCCCGGGCAGGGGTCGCGGGGAGGGGGAGCGCGCGAGGCCACTTACGCTGCTGTTCTCGCCCGTCCAGTGCACCATCGCCTGGTTGTGTGTCGCGTCCCCCTTGAGCACGAACGACGTGCTGATGAGCGAGACCTGCGCCCGCGAAGCCACTCCGGCCACTGGCGCCGTGCGCGCCCAGCGCCCCTTGCCCAAAGCGGGGGCGCCGTGCTCACCGGGACCCGGAGCAGGACTGGGATCCGGACCCGGGGCGCCGGGCTCCGGACCGCGCGTCTGCCGGTCTTCGCGGCCGCTGTGCTCCGGGCGCCCCGCAGGCGGGCTCCGCGGCACCCGGGTCAGCTGCGCGCGAGGACCCAGGCGCCCGGGCTCGGGGGAGCGCCCGGCCGCCCCGCAAGCGGCCAGCAGCAGCAGCAGCAACAGGAACGGCCGCGAGCGCCGCCAGCGCAGCAGCGGAGGCGCCCCGCGGCTCGGGGCTCGGGCGGCGGGGCCGGGGCTCTTCGGGAAGCACGGGGGCCCCCGGTGCGCCATGGTGGCCGAGGGGCGGCGGCGGGGCCGGCGGCGGGCGGCGCGGCGAGGGATTCCGCGGCCGGGAGAGCGGGAGGGCGCCGGGGAGCGCGAGCGAGAGCGCAGAGAAAGGAGCCGGCGAGGGGAGGGAGCCGCGGGAGGAGGGGACTTGGGGCTCGCCGACGCCCGCAGCCGAGGGCGCACCGCCACCTGCCGGCCAGCTCGCGCCCGCCACGTGAGCGAGCGCGCACAGCTGTGATCTGGCCTGAGGGCCCCAGGTTCCGAGCCAGGCTTCAGCTCCTGGCCCATCCCTTTCCTCCCTCTTCCTACCCTCCGCCTGGCCTCCTTGTCTACTCTCTCTGCCTCTTTCCTTTCTTCCTTTCTTCGGGTATTTATTGAGCACTCACTCTAGTCCAGCCAGGGTTCTAGGCACTGGGGGTACAGCCAGGCCTCTCAGGGAACCCCAGTCTGCAGAAGGAGACAGACCACACCCTAGCGGAAGGCTTTCAGACAAAACAATTCCAGAGAGCTGGACCAGAAAAGCCTGGCAGGGGTCCTCCTCTGGGACCCCAGAGGCACAGGGAAGGACCCGAGGACATGGAGACCTGAGAAGGGCATGTGGGGGGATGCAAAGCCCACCCCAAGGCTTTATCTCCCACCCCCAGGGACCTGTTTGGGGGCAGCCCCTGAACAAGAGACTGGCCTGGGTGGGAGCAACTTGGAGAGGTCCCAGAGGAACTGGGAGGCCACCATGAAGCTTGTGGAAACTGATTCAGAGTACAAAAAGTTCTCGTCCAAGGTCATGTGGCTACTTCAGTTTGATATCTATAAAAATAACCATGGGCGCCCCTAGTGGAACCAGGCTGGCCTTGGGGACACGCAGGGCAGGAGCATCCCCTGGCAAGGCCAGGGTCCGGGTCAGTACTACACTCAGCTAGGCCAGAGCCCACCTGACCTCTGTCCTTCCCCAGAGCCCTCTGAGTTAGATCCCAGGCTGGGGACCCCATCACGCCTCGTCTCTTAGTTGGGGTCTTCTTTCCAGAGAGAACGCGGAGCAGGGCAAAGGGGTGCAGTCTCCAACATTTAGGAAAGGTAGCAAATGGGGTTCCCGGTGGCCCCCAGGGATTGGCACACCAGTGCCCTCCCCAGGAGACACTATCAGTGGCACACGCAGTAGTCACCAGGGTCCACCTGTGCCCAGCACTGGGGCTAGGGGACAGACAGGGAGCTCTGGCTCAGTGTCATGGAAGGCCTTGACGCTGCGTGCAGTCAGATCAGACTCCAGGGTGCGGGAGGAGGGGCGCCGCCAACTGCAGGTAGGTCTGGCCTAGAAAGCAGGCAGAGAGCAGAGCAGGGTTGGTGAGGGGCTGGGGCGAGGTGCCAGGCAGGGGGCCCAGGGAGAGGGCTTGACGGGGAGCCCAGCCCCGGGGCTCAGAGAAGAGCTGCCAGGTCATCCCAGCCTAGACCACCTCACCTGCCCCTGCCCAGACTCCCCCGTCTCCGCTCACCCACTGGGAGTTGAAGGGGAGGCCCCACCACCCCTCAGCTCTTTTCCAGGGTCTAGTATTTTGTTTCGTTTTGTTTTAAATAACAGAAGGCCTCTAAGTATCACCTTCAAGAAACCTGTGGCAAATTATTGAGCACCTACCATGGGCAGTTTCCTGAGGGCTCAAAAAGAAAATGGGGCCTCTGCTCCTGGGGGTCTCCTGCAGTGATGACGTCACTGTCATGACCGGACCGCAGAGTACATATGTACAGTTGTCCCCATTTACACATAAGGTACAGATTCAGAGCTCAGGGACCCCCCCGAGGTTACCCAGCCAGTATGTCAGAGGCCAGATTCTAGCCCTGGCTCTCTGACCCAGTGGCCCTCCTTGTGCCACCAGCGTTGGGGTCACCAGTATGTAGGGCTCTCAGCCCTTCGCCCCTTGGGCTCCAGGGCAAGCTGCCCAGCCACGCGGGGAGAAAACATGCCCCCATCCCCGCTCACACCGGGCTCGCATCACTCAGTGACTCGGTTAGGGGCCCTCACAAGTCGGGGAGGGGGTCCAGGCCTGGAATGCAGGTAGCACGGTGCCCCACCAGGGCTCTTTCCAGAACAGTCTGTGCCCAAATGAGGCTACAGGCATTGCAAAGAACAGGGCTTGTCCCTCCTGTGTATTCAGAGCCCACAGCCATCATGACCCCCCCCCCCAGGTCATTTGGCTCACAGATATTGCTGAACGTGGGGACTCTGTGATGAAGGAGATGGACAATATCCCCAGGCTCTTGGGGAGTCTTGGTCTCAGCGGGGTGGATAGATACTAAGGGAAATCAATTTTGCTACTAGTAAGTCACCAGAAGAGAAGAAGGCTGAGCTCTGAGGATCAGAGAAGGAGACAAGGGGTCAGAGAAGCCCCTACGTCCCGGTCCCTAGGAGGTGGCTGAGAACAGAGGGCCAACGGCAAGAAGGAGCTGGCCACAGGCACTTGGGAAGAGGGGGGTGGGGAGGAGCTGGTGTGCCCAGGGAGTAGCAGGCGTCCGGGACCCGATTTGTATTCACAGGCTGCTGAGAGACGCTGGAGTGTTTTAAGTGGGGGAGTGAGAGTATTGGCATGTTTATAGCCATCGTCCTCGCTGCTGTGAGGACAGGCACAGGAAGCCACTCAGGAGGCTCTTCCTTCTCAGGTCCAGGGAGAGGCCGTGGTGGCCAGGAGCTGGCTGGCAGGGACAGAGGAGGAGAGGACGGAGGGGAACCTGCAGGACCGTCACCCCCCTTCCAGGCACCTCCTACTTCCTGAGCTCTGCCTCTCTAGTGACCCACCCCAGGGACTCGGGGACATAGGATGGGGACAGTGCCAACAGCAAAGGAGAGCTGCTTGGCCCCTTTGGCGCGTGCCCAGAGGAGGAGAAAGGGGACCCAGGCCGCAGAGGCAGGGTCAGTGGTGCCCTCCCAGGTGGCCACAGGCTCGGCAGGCACCAGGCTGTGAAGGGCTGACGGAGCCCTGGTGATGAAGCCCCCTCAGGTGCCACTCACCAAGCACCTGTGGATGCTTGAACTCAGCGTCCGGCACTTGGGGTGCACTGGACAAGTACCAGACTCCCCCAGGCTCTGGACCCTGTGGTCATGACACTGAGGCCCTGAGATGGAGCCCAGCCCCAGTCACCGGCCCTCGTCAGCTCTGCTCCCAGCGCCAGGCCACACACGGGCCTCCAGGGAATCCTCCCTGGCCCTCGCTCCCCGGACCTCACAGTCTGATGGGGAGGGTCCCAGGTCAACAGACAGTGACACCAGAGGAGCAGGTGGCCCAGGGAGCACCTGACAGCCTGAGGGAAGGGGAGCTGCTGGGGGGACCAGTAGTTCCAGCAACTGTGACCATGACCATAATGAGCTCCTACTGGGCACGTGGGCCAAGCGTGGTTCTAGGGGCGGGGCTCAGTGACCTTGTGACATCTATAGAGCACAGGGACTGTTTCCCCAATTTGAAGATGAAGGGGAGGAAGGCACATGAGGTTAGCAGTTGACCCTAAGGACAAAGTCCTACTCCCAGGTCCTGCCTCAGACTCTTTGCCTTCCCCTATTCCAAGTGACCTCCCCTGTAAAATGGCCCTGCCCCAACCCAGTGGTCCTCAAAGTGCTGTCCCTGGACCAGCAGCACCTGCAGCATTCACAGGGACCTGGCCCCACACAGACCTGCAGAGCAGAGGTGCGGGGTTGGGATCAGCGTCCCTGTTTCCTCAGCCCGTCAGCGGTTCTGAGTTTGAGAGCCACTGTGCTAACCCTGCATTCCAGGCCCAGGCTGGACATTAGAGTCACCTGGGGAAAAAGCCCAGTACGCAGGTCCTTTTCCTGACCCCAGGCTGTTGGAACTCCATTATTCAGTCATCTCCAAGCTCCCTGGGTGATTCAGAGGTGCAGGCAACTGTGAGCCCACAGCCGTGTGTGTGTGTGTGTGTGTGTGTGTGTGTGTGTGTACGTGCACTTGCACACGATAGGCAAGCACTCACCACTCACTCACAGCCCCAGCCCCACGGCATAGCTTTTTATAAAGATTCAGGAAAACCAGGCACGGTTGCCCACCCCTGTAGCCCCACTACTCAGGAGGACGGTGCAGGAGGTTCACAAGAGCAAGTCCAGCCAGGCAACACAGCAAGACCCCACCAACAGGAGGGCGGGGTACAGCTAGGTGGGCCAGCAAAACCCCACGCAAACCTTTGATTTCAAAATGCACTCCTGCGGGGCCCTGGCCATGCCCACCCCCAGCAGGAGGAAGGAGCAGGTCTTTCCAGCAGTCAGTCACCCACATGTGCTTTGAAAGTCCCCTGACTTTTTAAGTTATTGGAGATCTCTAGAGATAACATTTTAATTCAACTTTACAAATGTGACAAAGGTCAAATTATGTCTCCCCCTCAGCAGGGTTAGCCTCAGAGACAGGTAAGGACCCCACAGGCAGGAGTGGGAGGGCCTGGCAGGCAGGCAAGTGGGGGACAGGCTGCTGGGGGACTCCACCGGAGGAGGCCACCTCTTGCCCCCTCACTGCCTCTGGCTGGAGGAGAACCTTTTCAGTTCCCACTCTTGGGACAATCTGTGGTGACTTTCAGACATGTCTCCTGATGACTTTAGCAAACGACAAGGGCTAGAGGGGACGGCCTGGGCAAGAAGGATCAGGTGCCAGGATCTGGTCATCTGGTGGGGGCAGTGGGCCAGGCAGTGGGCACAGTGGGTCAGAGCCTGACTCAGGCCTGGAGCTGGAGCCTGAGTAGGGCCTGAGGAAAGGCATCCGCAGGAGAGAGGGTGCCATGGTGAGCCAGAGGTGGGACCGGCCACGCCCCCAGAGGAGGGGAGATGGGAAGTCAGGGTCTGCAGCTCTTTGCAGCGGCACTTCTCAAAGCATTTGCTTTTTGGTGGATGTGGGGACTTCTTGACCCTTGGAACACCACCTCTGTGGGCCGGCCAGGCCCTGCAGCGAGAAGCACAGCTAATCCACCGCAAAGGGCTGCTCCGTCTCCCCATTCACCAAATGTTTGCTGCGTGCCCACCACATGCCTGGCACTGTCCCAGGCCCAGGGAGTGGCAGGAACTAGCAGGCCAAGGCCTGCCCTCATGGGCTCAGACAACAAGCCGGAGACCGAGAGGGGACAAGAGGAAGACTAAAACAGGAATGAGGAAGCAGAGGCAGGGTCCCAGGACATTCCCAGAGCACCCCCTGATCCCCCAACTCTTAAGGCTCTAGTCCTAGAGGCCCCACCCTGGGACCAAGCCTCTAGTCACAGTGGACCCTGGCAACACAGCTGAACTGCCCCCCAGGGCGTCTGGAGGGGGTGGGAGAATACCTGGAAGGCCCAGGCTTTGGTGTGCGCTGCTGAAACGCACACCAGCAAGTCCCCTTGACAGCACACACACACCTCCTGCTGTGGTGAGGTGGGGCCGTGACTGCAAATTCTCAGCTCCTGTGTCCTGTGCACATGTGCCTGGCTGGGCAGTGTGCACAGTCACAAGGCAAGCACCTCTCAAGGCCAAGGGCTCAGCAGGGAGTCCCAACCTGCTGGGTGGGTGCCACCATGCTGGTGAGTAGCCTCCAGGGTGTGCCCACCTCTCCATCTCCAGCACTTCTCTGGCTCTCTCCTCTTGGTCACTGGCCAGCTGCGTGCTCTGGTTCCCCATTTGGGAATGAGGACGGACTGCCCTAGGGCTCCCAGAGAAGGTAAGCCCACGCGCAACTCTGCAGAAATGCGCAGCAGCAGAGGTAGAGGCACATGGTGCTCGCAGATAAGGACTGGAAAGTTCTGCCCTTTAAATATTGGTTGGATTTTGATGGATTCCATTGTTACCCCAACTTTTTGACCCTAGAGCTCTTTATTTCTGCTTAACAGCTCTGAACACCCTAGAGAACACAAGCTATTAGGGAAATATGTGCTGAATTGGTGGAAGGAGGAGAGAAGGGAGAATCCACTCTGCCCAAGAGGTTGGCAGGAAAGGAAGGAAAAGCACCTTGGAGCAGGCCTTGAAGGATGGGTCAGGACTCAGCAGAAGTAAAACTGAGCACAGCACGCTGGAGGGACAGGCATGAGGCTGGTGGCCCCAGGTGGAGAGGTGACAGCCAGCTGTGTAGGCTGGAGCAGTGACCATGAGGCCGGGGGGACGGTGAGCCCAGAGGTTGCAGGTGTTGAATACTAAGGCGTTTAGCCTATTCTGAGGTCAACGAGAACCTTCTAGGGTTTTCAAGAAAAGGAATGACAGATTCATATTTGGGAAAGTTAATTCTGGAACCTTCTAACAGCTGGAGGGAGAAGAGACAGAGATCAGCTAGGAATCCATGGCATCAGCCCAGGGAGACATGACGAGAGCTGAACAGGAGGACAGGGAAGGGTCAGGAGGAGCATGCGGAGGTGGCCCCAGGACCCTGGCAGTGCAATGTGAGAAAGAGAAGTCCAGCAACACTTGAGAGACCCTGAGGTGTTTGGGGGCACAGCGATGCCACTTGCCTAGGACACAGACAAATCTAAAGGAGAAGGTGCCTGGAAAAACGTTGAACAGGTGCCCTCTGATGTGTCTGTGGGACACCCTGGAGGTGCAGCCAGGCTGGGTTGCAGTGACAAATGAACCCCAAGTGTCAGGGTGCACCCCAAGAAAGGCCCACTTCTGATGAGAATGAAAATGCAGGCACCCCTCCTCCATCCTGCAGCTTTGTCATCTGGAACAAGTGACTCCCTGGTCACATGGCTAGAGAAGAGAGCCAGGGAGTCACAAGGACGTCTCGTAAGGATGGGACCAGGAGGTGGTGCGGGTGCTCACATCCCGCTGGCCAGAGTCTGGGTTCACCTGCAAGGGAGGCTGGGAGATACAGGAGCACATGGACATTTGGTGACTCCGTCACTGCCACACTGGCAGGGACTCTCAGGAGGGCTTTGGAAATGGCCACCAGGAGATGGTCAGAGCTAGAGACATAGATTTGGGCATAACTGCTGAATGAGGCCACCCGGGAAGAGAACAGGAAGGTAAAATGGGCAACACCATAAATCCTTCTGAGGTGGTACTTAGGAATTCCCAGAGGGCGACTCAAGATCTGGTCAAAACACCGCACATTTCCAAACGTCAGGTCATTCGTCGTCATAGACAAAGCTTGCGGTTCTTCAGCTGAATCTCAGTTTCCGTGTGGCTGCTTGGCATCACCCAGGCGGCCCAGATCCACTGGCAAGTGTCTGGACACTGCAGCTCCCTGACACTGTCACCGTGCGGGGTCAAAGGCCTCCTGCCATGGAACTTCTCTGGAGAAGAGGGCTTCAAAGCTCCGCTCTAACAGATGTTTTGAAAGTGGCCTCTTGATATTCTTGCTCTTAAGATTCATTTCAGAAATCAAAAATTTTGCTACCAAATGACTGAATAAGAAATTGATGCTTCATTTAAATTTAAGAATTCTCACAAAATTTTGGTTGAGAATTGTGGCTTGAAGGCTTTTAGCCTTGTTAAAACTCGCTGATTTCCTTGGGCAGGGCCCTGCCTTCCTCTAGACCAGCAGAAAAGCACGGATGTACCTCAAGACTGGCCCTCGCAAGGGTCTTTCCTGCAAAACAGCCGTCCCCTCTGAGCACACGAGGGTCCCGGGGCAGTGGGCAGGTTTGCTCACCACTGTCTTTCCAGAAGCTTAGCAGTGTCGGGCGCACAGCGGACGCTGAACCTCTGTGCTCTGCAGACACGGGGGTCCAGAACCCGGGCTGAAAATAAAAATTAGAATTAAAAAAAAAAAACTGAGCATCATCAACTACACACAGGAGAAAGGGTCCACAGGGTAAGCCCAGGTGAGCTGCTAAACAAGAACAAAACCAGCGAACAGTCTTCTAGGGAAGTCAAAATCCACTGCACCAGGTACTACCTAAAATGTTCCGTGTTCAACAACAGAAAGTGAAAACTGCAAAGAAACAGGAAAGTATGATCTCTCCATTATGGAGACATGTGGTTTCTGAGGGTCTCCAGAAGTTGAATTTGGTAGTGAAACAAACACCCAAAGCTATTATCAATGTGATCAAAGTAGTACAGGAAAGTATGATAATAAGAAGTTAATAAATAAGCAAATTTTCCCCATTATTTTACTCTGACTCCAGACTTCCCTTTTGGGTTCTTTCATAGCAGTTTTCCTCCTTATTAAGATGATTTATTGACTTATTGTCATACTTTCCTTTAGCCCTTTGATCACATTTATAATAGTTTTTCCTTGTTCATTCGTTTGTTTTATTACCAAATCCAACCTCTGAAGACCCTTAGAGGCTGCCCTCTCCGTAGGGTAGAGATGACATTTTGCTGCTTTTTTGCATTTCTCACATTTTTTGTGGTATATTTTGCTATTAGATCCACAAAAAAAAAAAAAAAAAACAAGAAAAAAATGCTAATGGAAGCCCATCAGGTAGAAATGAAACAGCCCTAGACAGATGGTCAGTAAAATCCGTAGGAAGAAATAAGGTGCATGAGAATGGCAAATAGGAAAGCTAATGTGAAGCACTCTCAATATATCTTCAGTTACTTAAAAGACGTAGCAATAATTATAACAGTAGATTGTTGGGTTTGTAACAACAAAAAGATGCAAAGCACATGTGGCATCCTTTTTATTGATTTTATTTTTTAAATGCACGACAGCAGAATGCATTACAATTCTTATTACACATACAGAGCACAACTTTTCATATCTCTGTATATAAAGTATGTTGAGACCCAATTCGTGTCTTCATACATGTACTTTGGATAGTGATGTCCATCACATTCCACCAATTAATCCCCTGCCCCCTCCCTTTCCCTTCCACCCCTCTGCCCTATCTATTCCTCCCATGCTCCCCCTCCCTACCCCACTATGAGTCAGCCTCCTTATATCAGAGAAAACATTCAGCATTTGTTTTTTGGGAATTGGCTAACTTCACTTAGCATTATCTTCTCCAAAGCCATTCAATTACCTGCAAATGCCATGATTTTATTCTCTTTTAATTCCTTGGAAAGCTGGGAATGGAACCACCATTTGACCCAGCTGTCCCTTTCTTCGGACTATACCCAAAGGACTTAAAAACAGCATACTACAGGGACACAGCCACATCAATGTTTATAGCAGAATAATTCACAATAGCTACTATGGAGCCAACCTAGATGCCCTTCAGTGGATAAATGGATAAAAAAAATGTGGCATATATACATACACATGTGTCATCTTTATGTGCCAATAATCACACACAGTTGGGGGGGGGGGGCTACACTGAAGCAAAGTTCCTAGAGTTGATCAGAATGAGTTAAGATTAATCTGAAAATTGACCTTAAAAATATTTTGTAGTGGGGCTGGGATTGTGGCTCAGTGATAGAGTACTCACCTACCATGCATGAGGCACTGGGTTCAATCCTTAGCACCACATAAATGTAAAATAAAGATATTGTAAACTAAAAAATAAATATTTAAAAAATATATTTTGTAGTTTCTAAAGCAATCACCCAGAAAATAACTAAAATACAAATCACATTGAATGTGTGTCATTGAATACCCTCATCAAAGGCAGAGATTTTCAGACTGGATAAATAAACAACATACAACCATACACTATTGCAAGAGTCATACCTTACATTCAAAGACACAAATAGGTTAAAGGAATAATTAGGCCATGAAAGAGCTGGGGAGTGATTATTTTAATATTCAACAAAATAAACTTTAAGACAAAAAGTACTGCCATCCACAAAGAGGGTCGACCCATAAGCATAAGAGTGGACCTATCAAAAAGATACAGAAATTAAAACATACACCCCTATTGCTACAGCCTCAGTAGACACAAAGCAAAACTCACAGGACTAAAACGAGAACCAGGCAATTTTACAATGACTTTTGAGGAATACCCACTCTCCACAACCAGAAAAACAACTAAGACCAGAGACAACTGAAACCCGCTGCTGACCCGCCCACCCCTGCCCCAGGACCTGTGCTCTCTTTGAGCATTTGTGGGACTTTCCCTAGGACATGAGATGTGCCAGGCCACCCCTGGTAAAGGATGACCATCTCGTGGAACACACTCCCGGCCATAGTGAGACTGCACTGCACTCTAACAGAAGGAAATCTGAGAGCCCAGTAACTCAGAACTGAACTGCACAGGTCCAAATCAATAACTCCAGGGCCACAGGAGAAATCATGACACGAAATTAGAAGATACTTGACACCCGGGAAAATTCCCCACAATCTATGAACAACGTTGGAGTGCCTAGGGAGGGATTCATACCTTCAAGGTCTAAGTCACAAGAAGAGAAAGTCTTAGATAGCCTCAGCTTCTATTTGAAGAAACTAGAAACAGAGGGGTGAACTAAGCCAGAAGCTTCAGGAAGGACTCGGTCAGAGAGAGTCGGGTGATGCAGTATCTATGTGCGAAGCCATCGCGTCCAAGTACTAGCCACAAACAGTTCAAAATGAAATGGACAATTCAGTCACAGGAGCATTAAAAAATGTTTAGGAACAAATTTAACAAAGAAATGTAAGACCCACGTGGAAATCTACCAACATTGCTGAGATAAACTATAGATGACCTAAATAAATGGAGAACATCCCACATTCCTGGGTTAAAAGATTCAATATTGCCAAGATGGAATTTCTCCAAAAATTTATCTATAGATTCAATACAATGCCTATCAAAATCTCATTGGGTTGTTTTCTTTTTTTTTTTTAATGTTTTGGTACCAGGCATTAACCCAGGGGCACTTAACCACTGAGCCACCTCCCCAGCCCCTTTTATTTATTATGTTGAGACAGGGTCTTGCTAAGTGGTTTAGGGTTTCACTAAGTCACTGAGGCTGGCCTCAAACTGGCTGCCTGCCTCCCAAATCGCTGGGATTACAAGCGTTCACCAGTGCACCCAGCTCATTAGGTTTTTTTAAAATAGAAACTAGTTAGCTGATCTCAAAGTTTAAATGGAAGGACAAAAGACCAAAAATCACCCAAACTATTCTTAAAAAGGACGAAGTTGAAGACATAGTACCTGATTCCAAACGTACTAGTAACGCTCTGTGATCAAGACAGTGGGGCCTGCCCGGAATGATTGATGTATGGATAATGGGACAGAATGAAAGTCAGAATAAAGCCCTCACCAACATTTCTGGGTCACTGATTTGTGGCAAAGGCACCAAAACAATGCAATGGGGAAAGAACAGACTTATATCTAAAATACACCCCCACATACGCACACACAGACCTTAAACAAAAAAAAAAAAAAAAAAAAAAAAAACAGAGGAGACATATCACCAGAGAGGAATTGTAAATGGCTAACTAAGCACAGAAGGTGCCCAGCTTTATCAGTCATTATGAAAATGCGCGTTCAAACCCAGGCGAGACGCTATCCCAAGGCACTGCGGTGACGGAATCGAGACAGGCCTGCACACGTGGCCAGGGGAACGTACCCCACACAGCCACTGGGGGGTGGCAGTTTTTAAAAGTTCACATGAACCTGGTACTGCTGGCACCTTGAGCCTCACCCTCCTCATCCGTGGAGGGACGCTGCTGATGGTACCCGCTTCACAGGTATGAGAGCAATTTCACACCCAAGACCACCGGGAAATAAACCAGGCATCCACACACGGCTGATCTGTCTCTAGCAGTGTCCTTCACAATAGCCAAAAGCTGGAAGCAATTCAAACGTCCATCAGTTGGGGACTGGCTAGACAGGGGCAGACGCAGACAGTGAAGTCCTGTTTATCAATAAAAAGGAGGGAACAATCAATACGTGCTACCACACGGATGAACCTCCAGACATTATTCCACATGGAAGAAAACGAGACACACACACACAACAAATAGCATGATCCCATTTATGTGAAATGTCCAGAGAAGGCAAAGTTGTACCATAGAAAGCAGGGCAGTGGCCGCCCAGGGCCAGGGGTGGGGATGGGGATGGATCGCAAACAGCACAGGGTGGGCCGTGGCCCTGTTCCACTGCTGGATCGCAGGGTGGATGCACAGATCTATAAATTTACTAAAAACCATGGAATGCACACTTAAATTTTTATGGTGTGTAAGTTATACCCCAATAAAATTGCTTTTTTAAGAAAGAATGAGCTTCGGGCTTTCATTGTTCACTCAGCTGCCGAGTCTCCAGCCGCCGTGTTGTGCCAGCTTCAGGCCAGGGGCTGAGGACGTGGGGTGGAAAGAGACCCAGCAGCCAAGGGGGACTGGAAGGTCCAGCACCGCCCGCCTGCTCTCCTCTCCCTCTTGACCCCTCACACTCCTGGGAGGTGGGCAATGCAGGTGCATCTCGTTGCACAGATGAGAAGGGGGTCCCCAAGGCTGAGCATGTTCCCCCTCCCCAGCTCCCAGCCAGTCCTCAGGGCCCAGGGCCCCCTTGCTCCGAGCTTCCTGGTCCCCTACCCAGATGCCCATGACTCTGTGCCTAGGCTGGGCTTCTGGGAAGCCTAGTCACCTACCCTGCTCCACCCTGGGGGCTGGTCTAGGGAATGGGGTCTATGGTGAGTTGATGCCTGTCCCTCGGAAGCTGTGAATGGGGCCTTATGAAGAAATAGGGTCTTTGCAGATGTGATTAGGTTCAGGAGCTCAAGAGAAGATCAATCTGAGACACAAAACTGTGAAATCAAATAAAAATTTCTTAAAAAGATCTAGATTTCCGGTGGGTCCTAACTCCCCCGACACATGTCCTTAATATTATTTTTTCTGACACATATCCTTATAAGAGACAGAAAAGAAGCTGCAGGGGGAAGGCCATGTGCAGACGGAGGCAGAGCCTGGCAGGACCCAGGAGCACAGCACCGGGAGCCAGGGAGCTGGAGCCCTGCTCCCCACAGCCCAGAGGAACCGGCCCTACTGGGCCTCCACTCCAGCCTCTGGCCTCCTGATCCAAAGCAGAATAAATTTCTGTTGTTTTAAACCACGCAGTCGGTGGCCATTTGTTATGGCAGCCACAGGAGAGGGACATGGGGTCCATGCCCAATTTGTGTCTGCACCATAGTCCCCAGATCGGTGCTGGACGTGTAGGATTCTGTCCAAAGGACCCAGATGTGTGCTTGACTCCAAATCTCAGTGTTTCTTGGAGTCGCCGGCTGGAACTCCTTCTCTGAGACAGTCAGACAAGTCTGATGGATGATTTTATCTTTTCCAGAAAATCGGATATTGTACCAGTGACCCGTGGGCCCCTGCCTGCCCTGCTTCTGCTGCCCTTTCTTTATAGCAAGCTCTTTACTGCTCTTACAGCAAGAGGCTCTTGTCATCAGAGCAAAATCACTGCCAGGAGAAAGGCCACCTGGAATGAATCCACTTGGAGCAGAATCAGAATGCCGTGGTGCGTTGGGTTCTCAGTTCAAAAGGACAGTAAGGACAGCAGGGGACTTCCCCTGAAGCCGGATGCTCGTTTTCTTGCTCTGGGAGCGGATTGCACAGATGTGTTCATTGTGAGAATCACAGAGCTTCACCTCACAGAAGGTACCCTTTCCAGTGTGCGCATTTTACTTCAATAAACAAGCTGGGCTCGATGGTACAGCCTGTAATCCCAGCAACTCAGGAGGCTGAGGCAGGAGGATCACAAGGTCAAAGCCAGCCTCAGCAATTTAGTGAGCTCCTAAGCAACACAGAAAGACCTTCTCTCAAAATAAAAAATAAAAAGGGCCGGAGACTTAGCTCAGTGGTAAAGGACTCCTGGGTTCAATCCCCAGAACCAAAAATAAAAATAAACAAATGGAGCAAGAATTGTGAATGTAAATTAGTTTCATCTGATATGTGACAAAACTTCACATATAATTGGGATAAAGTGTTGATTTTTAAGACCAGTCAAATGCAAGCACAGGCTCAGAGTACAGTATTTTCTGGGGCAATTTTTCCAACAAGATTCTAGAATGGTGCAACATCTCATTTATTCTGCATCTCTTTAGAGCAACACGGTGATGCTTAGTTCTGTGTCAAGGTAGGAGGGCTAAGGGGTGCCTAGAGAGCGGGTCACATTTCTCTGGTGTGTTCATCAGGGTGCGTCTGGATGGTGCTGCAGTCAGTAGGGCAGGTGGCCCTCCCCAAGGTAGGTGGCCATCATCTCATCCACTGGGGGCCCGGATAGAGCAATTAGGAGGAGGAAAGTTGAATTTTACCCCTGCTGATTTCTTGAACTAAGATATCAATCTTTTCTTGCCCTGAATGCTCTCGGTTCTTGCTTTCAGACCTAAGCTATAATCTATATCATCAGTTCTGTGGTCTCAGGGCTTCAAACTGCACCACTGATTTTTTCCTAGGTTTCAGCTTGCAAAGGGGCAGAGGAGGGGACTTAGTCTCCATGACCACACCGGACACTTCCTCATAATTAACCTGATTCTAGAAAGAGATACCTATTGGTTCTGCGTCTCTGGAGATGGCTGGTCAGCAAAACCACAACAGAGGCTCATTTTCCAGGCATACTCAAGGGCCTCCCGATACTTAGCTTGTTCTTTGGGGGTCCTCAGCTCACCTTTCAGGACCCCCTAGAGGAGAAGGGCTTGGCGGAGCCGGAATCGTGCATTCCTGGGTGTCTGACTATCCTCTAGCATCAAAACCAACTTCTCTTGCTTCTCAGTCTACTCAGAAGGGCTATCGTGGGACTGAACAAAATGGGAGGGGGCTTTGTAAGGGGTAAAAAAAATGTAAAACCAGAGTGGACCAATGGCCCACAACGAGGGTCAACGACACGTGCTCCGCAGGAACCAGGGGACGTCAGCCTTAAAAGGAAGGAAATCCCAACACGCGCTATGACTTGATGAACCTCGAGAACATCATGCTCGGGAAGAGGGCCAGCCACCACAGGATGAGAACTATGGATGCTTCTGACATGCGGGACCCGGGGGAGTCACCATCATGGACACAGAGAGCCGAGCAGCAGCACTGGGGCTGGGAGGGGGCTGGGGAGATGCTGCCACAGAGCTTCAGTTTCACAAGATGGGGAGAGTTCTGGGGGGCACAGTAGTGTGTGTGTGCCATGCCAGGAACGGGGCACTAGGTCAGATCAGAACTAGGTACTTACAAAGGTTGGGACAACGAGTTTTATGCTGCATGTATTTTACCATGAATTTTTCTTTAAACATGATAGCTTGCCTCCATCATCTTCACCTCCACCTCCTCCCCTTCATCCCCACCATGTTTGGGGGCTGATCCGATGTGTCGGGAATGTCTACCAGGAGCTCCTGGTCGAGAGCAAGGCAGAGTGGGAAACCATCCCGATCAATCAATGATGTCTGCCATGGGTTTGGGGTGTCACCAGTGTGGTGGGGTCCTCCGGGACAGTGACTGTAGTAAGTGGTTTGGGGGCTGCATGCTGGATGCTGGAATTTCCGGCATCCAGGATAACGTAAGATGCCACTTGGGGAAGGGACTTGAGAGGGGAGAGAATACCTGAAACCACAAGTTGAGTCTCGATTCCACGCCGAAGCGGGTCTACAGCAGAACCTCCGCCTCCCGCAGGACACCAGGTCTTCCACGCAAAGGCGTGGGCAACTCTCCCTGCTCCCTTTTCAAATCAGAGAAACCGAGTGTGGTTTGAATGGAGAAAAGGATTGCTGAGCCGTCACGGCAAGTCAATCTTGGAAATCACATGGAGATCCCTGTTCAGTAACTGTGCTAAGAGGTGACTGACCATATGATTGAAATGTGTTTGTACTAAAAATATTTTAAAAGCCCTTCTCTTGATTTATACCCAAAAGAAAATATCGCAAAGGAGAATGAGTTTTCAACTCAAGTAGCACTTATTCCTGATCTAACTAAATTAGCTCTTTTGAACGGCCGGCTTTGCTCTGATGCCTGTAATAAAAATAACAATAATGTGCATTTAGAGGGTATTTTATCCTCTCCACAGCATAGGTCTTTGTGGTGTACAATTCCCCTCATCCAGGCTGCAGATCAGCATGACAGGGAGCAGGGAAAGGAGCCGAGGGCACGAGGTTCCCAGTGACTGATCACGTTCAGTAAAATCAGCACATTCCAAATGCAGGAGAAAGCAGATTTTGTAGAGCTTCAGAGGCCAAGACCAAAGGGCCAGAAGGTGGGTCTTCCCCTCTGCTATGGACTGAGGTTTGTGTCTCCACAAATTCATACGTTGAAGGCTCCATTATGATGGTACTTGCAGGTGGGGCTATTGGGAAGAAAACAGGTTAGATGAGGCCACGAGAGTGGGTGTCCTAAGATGGGACAGTGCTCTAGTAAGAAGAGATGCCAAAAGAGCTTGCTCCTCCCTCTCACCAGGAGACTGAGATGCCCTGCTTCCTCTGAAGTTGGCATCTGGGCTGCTTGCTGTGGAGACACCTGGAGATGTGGCTGCCAGGCCCAGCCCCGCCCTGGCCACGGGCAGCCTCAGGAAGCTTCCTCTGTCCACTGGGAGCATGGCCCTCCTCGGGCGGGTCTGCCCACCCGGAAGTCCTGGGTGACTCGTCCAACACCAAACTGCCTGTGGCCCCCGCCACTCCTCCCCGACTGCTCCCAGGCCTGGTGCTTCTTGGACAGTTGCCAAGCTCCGGTCTCCTCACCCTTGGCCTGGTCAGCTTCTCCCTGCTCAACTTCAAAACCCGCTCACTCAGCAGCCATCCGCCAGGAAACCTGTGCCGGCACCCACCCCCAACTGGTGGTGCTCCTCCGTGCTCCCCAGCCCTGAGGGCCTGGCACCTGGTGCTGCCACTGCTTGTTTGACATCCGTCTCCCCGGGGCACAGAGCCTGCAATTATCCCCTCTGGGAACACACAGAGCGGCTTGACAGATGCTTGTGGGACGGGGTTCAGCATGGGTATGCTGGTCACCCCCTGCAAGCTCAGTGCCACCACAGGCTCTGGGGACGGATGGGGCAGACAGCTCCAAAGTCCAGGGGCTCTGCGGGGCCTGAAGTTAAGGATCCTACCTCCCCCCAAAACCTGACCCAAGACAGGCACAGGAGTTGAGCTCACCCTGAACACCAGCCCCAAATCCCAGCAGGACTGTTTATCCAGATAGTTGTGCACGCTGGCCCACATGCCGGCTCTTCCCACTGGTCACCTCCTTTGGTCTTACGTCATGGAAATGAAGAATCTGGGTCTGAGAGGAACTTGCTCAGGGTCAGCAAGTGGCAGAACTGGGGTTGGATCCCTTGTCTGTTGGACTCCAAAGCCAGAGGCTCTTCCCCACTGTCTGGACCACCAAGAAGGTGCTGGATCGGTGGGGAGCAAGGAGGCCAGATGCATCCAGAAAGAGCCCGGCTGTTTGTCCCCTGGAGCTCGGGCCCCAGGACAGGCCCTCCCCTGTGGAGGTGGCCCTCGCTCTCCAAGGAATGAGCCTTTCTTTCTGTAAGCCCTTGGCAGTTTTCATCCATTGACATTAGTTAAATTGCAAGTGACAGCCTCCTGGGCTGCGTGGGCAAAGGCACGGAGGCGTGAAACAGGGAAGAAACCCAGGAGCTGTGCCACTCGGGAGGGGCCCCATGCTGCACAGGAAGCTGTGCAGGGGCACGAGACGGGAGGGGTGGGCTGGGGGCTCCTAAGGGATTTGGATCTTATTCTACCGTGTGGGAGTCATGGCAGGGTCTGAGGCTGAGAGGGGCTCGCCCCATTGCCCTGGACAGACCTGGACAGTGGCAGCTTACGGGTGGATTGGTGGGTGATCCCAGGCCCTGTCCCTTCAACTACCAGCTCTTCTTGCTTCTCTCTGGAAGTGTCTTCTGATGCCAGGAGCAGATGCCCACTGCACCCCAACCCCACGACATCCTGGGAGCTGAGCCCACTGCCCACCTCCCTGCGGTGGCCAGGCCTCCTTGCCCTGCAGCAGCCTTTGCCCCAGCCATGCACATCAGGTAGCAGTACAGACCAGGGTGGTGGGGAAGACAGACGGGGCCTCACAGGCCTCTGCTTTCACCATAGAAAACAAGTGGGGCTCCAGCAGGCGGGGAGCTGGCCCTGGAAGCCATCCCAAGACCCCCTAAGGAAAGCGGGCATGGATGCTCACTGGACTTGGCACCTGCCTGGAATCTCAGGGAAGGTAGTGCCCTCTAGGGCAACAGCAGGCCTCAGGGGGCAGAGCAGCAAGAGCAACTCTACAGCCACTGCAGGGGCCCCAGGCAGGAGCGTGGTCCAAGGAGGAGCCCAGAGGTAGGCAGGTGGTGCAGGAGGAAGCACCCTGGCCTGGTGAGTCCCTGGGAGGTGGGCTTCTGGGCCACAGGGTGGGAGGGCAGCACATGGCTCTGGAGCGGGTGGCAGCCTCGGGTTGGGGTGAGCCTTTCCAATGCTCGGAGGCCAAGGACTGCACTTGGCACCCCATGGCAGGGGACATGGGAGGTGGAAACTTCTTAGTGTCATTTGACACGACACAAACTGGGCTAAAGAGGTGAAGGGTGTTGTGTACTCACCTGAGTCCCCCCAAATTCACACCCTGAAGTTCCAACCACCCGCACCTCAGAACGTCACTGTGGATGGAAGCAGGGTCTTCCCAGAGGTGACAAGGTAAGATGGGTTATGAAGGCAGCCCTAACCTAACCTGCCCAGTGTACCAAGCAGAAAAGAGGACAAGTGTGCACAGAAGGACATGGAAAAGACACAGAGAGGGGCCTGGGCCACAGCCCTGCCCTGCAGCCCTCAGGAGGAGCCAGGCCTGTCCACGTCTTGATGTGGAGGCTGTGGCTTCCCAAGTTGTGGCAAAAACAGTTCCAAAAGTAGCGCAGCCAGGAAGCCGTCATCGAGAGTGAGACCAGGGCTGTCCCCCTGCAGAGCCTGCAGGCCAGTCCTTGTCCCCATGCTGGGCCCAGGGATGCCCTGGCTGAGCCAGCAACGCCCCTCCACCCCACCCCCACGTTAACAGGTGGGTGTGACGTGAGTGTCACCATATCCCACATTGAGGGCCTGATGGACTCCTGCAGACCTAGAGGCCTCATCCCCTCATTGGCTCAGGTCCCGCCACTTCTCACCAGCTGCCACGTGTGTCCACAGCCGAGAGCCCAGGACGGGGCAGCCACTTCTCGCCTTCTTTGGGTCTCTGTTTCCTAACAAGGTCCCCAGCCACGGAAGACCCGGGAACCGCTCCATGCTTCTCCGGTAACCTGCCTAGGTGGTTCAGCTCTTGCCCAGCCAGGACACTAAGAGGACCGAGGGGGTCTCTCCACCCCGGCCTGGGTTAGGAAGCACCTTCTCATGGTGTGGAACCTGGCCAGCCCACAGGAGAGCACAGCAGTGACGCTGTGGGCTCCCTTTTCCCAGGGGAGAAGCTGGATGTGGGGGAGGCTGGGCCTCCCCAGGGGCAGAGGGATATGCAGGCCAGGGCTGGGGGCTCACACCTCTTCTCCTCGTGCCCCTGAGAGGTCTCAGCACAGCACCAAGGACACCCCCAGCTTCCAGTCTTCACAGAGGCTGGGCAGGGCAGGGTGGACAGGCTGACAAAACGGCCAGATCAACAGTAATAACTTCCATCCGGGGTGGAGCTCCGTCCCACCAAGACCCACAGTTGAAGTCCTAAGCCCGGGACCCAGAAACTGAACTTGTAAACAGGTCACTGCAGGTGCCCTTGACTCAGAGGTCATCCTGGAGCAGGGTGGGCTCATCCCCCATGACGGGTGACCTCATAGAAGGAGAGTTTAGACAGACTCGCAGACAGGGAGGAGGCCTGGGAGGGGGAAGGCAGAGGCCGATGGTGGTTCTACGAGCCACAGAGCCCCGGGGATGCCAGGACCAGCAGCGCTGCAGAGCCCGGACGATAGCTCTTGGTAACTCAGGCTCCATTGTAAGCCCCCCACCAGGAGCCCCAACTGCACAGCTTCTAACAGCTCCACCGCCACCCTGGGGCGACCCGAGCCCCCTTAACATCCGCCTAAAAAGCTCGAGGCAACGTAAAGAGCATCGGGCTGGCTTCACAGCACCTGCAGGCAGGGCCCACACCCCCAGTAGGCCGCCCAGGAGCCGCTCACTGCTAGCTCCCAGATGGGGTCCCGTGGATCGCCCACTTCCTGGTTTTGTAATTTTTTGCTTTGCTGGCCCCTGTGAGCCCTGCCCACCCCACCTCCTCCTCCCCCCACCTCCTCCTCCCCCACCTCCTCCTCCCCCACCTCCTCTTCCCCCACCTCCTCTTCCCCCACTTCCTGTCAAAGCACCCAGGCCTGGATCAGCCCACCTAGACTCCTCCTTTATCAATGTCACCACTGCCCTGGCTACATGGGCTAGTGTCCAACCAACCTTCTTGACTTTGACATCCCTCACAGCCCTCAGGGGAGCCAACCTTGACTTTGACCTTGAACTTCTCGCCTCTGAAACTATGTGACAGCACAAGTCTGTTGAATCAGCTGCCCTGTCCGTAGCATTTTGTTACAGCAGCTGGAGTTGACTAAGACATTGCCCTTTGCCTAGCAGTTAAGTGTACCATGTTCACTGGAGTTCAGATGTTGGCTGCTCTCACAGAGAGCTGTGCACCCCAGAGGGTGTCCCTTAACCTCTCTGAGCTGTAGATTCTTTGTGAGTTAGGATACCTTCAACCCCAAATACTTAAACCTCAACTCAAAATGGCTTAAACAGTAAGGCAAGGGTGCTGTGCTCACATAAAAAAAGAAGCCTGTAGGAAGAGGTTGCTCAAAGATGGGCCACTCCAAGGTCATTCTGTTACTGACTCGTGCACAGGGCCTCAGGGAGTCCTGGGTCCAAATTCTCTGCATTCGGAGCCAAGAACTGACGAGCTGAAAGGTTGGGGACAAAGAGAGGTGTATTGAGAGGGGAGTGACTCTGGGAGGAGAGAACACGGGGAGCAGAAGGTGGAGCTGAGGAGAGCTGGACCCTCTGCACAGGGGCTTTCACTGGGCTGTTAGTCTCCCCTCTTCTCCCCTGGGGGGCCTGGGGGTCCACTGATACCTTGATTGACAGCTGAACCTCCCAGGTCTTGATGGGCAGCTGAACCTCCTAGGATTTCTTTTATTGCCCACATATGACCTCCTCCCCACTAACCTGCACAGGGGGAGCAAGCCGCGATGCTGGTGATACGTTGACCAGCAACCAGCTAACTTCAGGTGGTCCCTGGAGCCTGCGCAGGACAGGGCTCCTTCCTGGGCTCAAATTCCCCTCGTGGCTGGCTAGCCTTCCCCCTTAACTGCAAGGTAACCCAGGTGCCTAAACAGTGGGGGCTTCAGGCAGTGTTGTGAGGGCCCTAAAAGTGGTGTCACTGATACCGCTGTTGACCGGTGACGAGTCCTTGCTTCCCCGATGTTGAAGAATAACACCAAAGAAGCACGCCGAGGCAAGGTCAGAGTAGAAGTCAGAAGTTTATTAAAGGACAGCAGAAAAGACTTCTCCCGGAGGAAGAAGGGGACCCAAGAGGTGGACTCCGTGGAAGTGCGGTTGTTTCCCCTTCTTATAGTTTTGGTGATGGAATGTAGGTGGGAGGGGTTGGGACACAGGTGGGCCAAAGAAGTAATCTGGGCAGGAAGGACTTCATTATCACTTCTTTGGGATGGGGTATCTTTAAGTTTGCTGGGGGCTGTTTATTAACACTTCTTTGTGATGGGCTATCTTCAAATCTGTTGGGGGCTGTTTCCTGGGCTCCATTAACATTCCATTGTCCTGTGTTTTTTCTGAGTCATTCCCAGCATGGCCTCCATTTTAGATTTCACTCGGTATTAGACCCGATTTATCTAACTACACTGACTACCTAACTTTAAATCTGGCTTCATCACCTCCCACCCAACAATTCAAGGTGCCACCAAGAGGCAGAGCAGGAGGGCCAGCTGACCCAGGCCTGGCCAGCGGGTGGTGGGTGAAGCTGCTGTGATTTGTTCTGCTGCCGTAGACAGCAGTGTGCCCAGGGGAAACGGGGGAACTGCGGACCGCCTGAGGCCCGTCGCAGGCGCTGCAGGAAGTGCAGCCGCTGACCTGGAAGCTCAGCAGACCCAGCGGGCAGCCCCAGGGCCAGCAGCACGCACAGACCCCACACGGCATCACCAGCAAGAGCTGAGCAGCAGCAGAGGCGCCAGCGCACCCTTCAGGTAAGTCGGGCGGCAGGCAAGTCATCACCCAACAGACCCTGCACAGGAAGGGCACAGGTCCCCTCGAGGCCAGCGGGAACTTGTAGAGATGGGAGGGACCAGGAGGCACAGCTAAGCACCAACACGTGGGCACAGTTTGTTTTGAAAAGTCCCACAGCCTGGGCACTGCTGATGGTCAGGCGTGGGTGCTTCTCCACTAGCTCTGGATTCCCACGTGTCTTGTGTGGTTTGTTTCTGATTGGTTCTGAAACCAGGGGTATTGACTGAACCCTGAGGATATCTCCAAATGTCCTCCAGTCCCCGTTCCTAGTCCACCTGCTTGGGGGTCAGTGTCCCTCCGCCCTCCGTCCAGCTGCCATCTCTCAGTGAGCCTCCTCTCCCAGCCAATCCTCCCCTCCTGCTGCCCCGGCCCAGCATCCCAGCCCTGTGCCCTTGCAGCTGTGGCTTCCCGGCGTCTTCTGTGAGTTGCCATGTTCTTGTCACCCTAAGGATCGGGTGTGGACTGCAGTGCTTGGCTGGGACACACGGATCCCTCCACAGGGCTGGCGAGGCTGAGTGTCAGCTTGTACTGGCCTAAAGCCACTCACCAAAGCTGAGTTCAGCAGGACTGGCCCCTGAGGCTCTAGGGAGGACTCGTCCCCTGCCTGCTCCAGCCTTGGAGGCTGCCCTCATCCCTCGGTGGCCACGTTGCCCCCACCTTCACCGCCAAACTCCCCTCTGCTCCTCTGCTCATGTGGGGCCCAGGTGGACGATCCGCAGTGTTCCTCCCTCTCGGGGTCCACTGTCACATCTAAAGTCCCTTCCACAGTGTCAGGCAAAGCTACATGTGAATGTGTCCCCATGCATGTGCTGGGAACCTTGTCCCCAAGGCATCGGTGCCCAGAGGTGGGACCTTCGAGAGGTAGCAGGCCATGGGGGCTCTGCCCTCAAGAAGGCCATTGTCATCCCAGGGAGGGGTGTGAGGAGAGTGAGTTGGGCCTCTCTTGCCCTCTGGCCACCCACTTGCTGCCAGGGATGGCACAGGAGGCCCTCGCCAGGGGCAGCATGGGTAATGTTCTCAGCTTGCAGACACTAGGGCTTAATACCTTTAGGGTGCCGCCTGTGCCCCCCCCCGGGGTTCAGCTCCCTGCCCTCTGCATGACGTCCCTCCCAGAGCCCACGGGCAGCGCCTCCCTGCACCCTGCCCATACTTCCTCGCTCTCTGCCCTGTTCTCCAGGGCCTCCAAGCAGAACAGCCTGGGACATCTTGCTCCATCTTCCCAGGGTCCTCAGGGGAGGGTCGCCTTGCCTTGTAGGGTACAGCCTGCCACCCGCTTGCTCCGCGGCAAGCTCAGAGGAAGGACTCAGTCCCCAGCGAGCCCAAGGCCAAGTTAGGTTTGTCTGTGTGCAACAGTGTGGGAGGCTCCTGTGTCTCCCTGATGCTGAGCCTGTGGATGCCCAGTGAGCACACAGCCAGAGTCCAAAGCCAAGGGCCTCTGCAAGCAGGTGGCAGATGCCTCCTGAGGCCTGCCCTTGGCTTCTGTCCTCGCAGCTGACTGTGCCACTTGCACCTTTGGCTGTACCCGCCCGAGCTTCTTGGAGGCCCCAGTCTCCCCTGGCTTCAGCCCCGTCACTAATCACTAGGGATCCCGCCCTTCAGCTCTCACCCTCTGGAGGCTGTGTGCGCTCTGCACCACGGAACACCCACCCACAGCCTCTGCTGCCCCCCTGCCTCCCAGGTCCCTGCTGGTGCTGCCCATGGCTGGTGGACGACTGGAGGGGAGCCAGCAGGTGGCTCAAGCCCAGCTGTCTTCCAGAGTGTGGACACTTGGGCTCAGGAAACTCACCGTCTTCACAGCAAATCCACGAGCCCAGCTAGAACAAGCATGAGTGTCAAACCAGAGGCAGAAGTACAGCTGGGAACGGCCATAGCACAGCTGACATCAACCTGAAGGGGAAAGAAGGTCAAGGACGAGTCCGCATGGCTGTGTGTGAGGGGTCCCAGGGAGGCCCAGGTATCCAGCCCCTTGCTGACACCTCTCTCTAAGACACAGGGCTCTTCCAGGCTCTGCACCTCTTAATGGCAAAGCTGTGTCCAGCAGCCATGATGTGGCTGGACCCAGGTCACCACCAGTCCAGTGTGAGGACACTGAGGTGACCCCTCACTGCTGAAACCAGCAGAACCAGTGCTAAGCAGCAGCCATGAGGGCCAGCCCAGGGCCATCTGTCCCCAGCTGAACAGGCCTGAGAGGCACCATGTGGGCCTGTCCCCTGCAGTGTTCCTCAGGGGTGGAGCTAGAGAAAACCTCCTGTCCTTCCATGGGGCCCAGTGCAGCCATCGGAGGTAGCAAAGTGGGTGAACACGGAGCCCAAGGGACAGAGCTTTAAAACAGGAGAAGAGCAAGCTTGGGAGCAACACGTTACTGCTACTGGCTCAGAGTGTCCACAGAAGCCACATACAGTACAGGCCTTAGGCACGGCAGTGCTGCGCAAACAGAAATGCCATCTTTGTCTCACAGTTCAAGAAGGGGGCAAGCAGGGCTTTGGGGATGACCGCAAAATTCTGCTGCTCCATGCGTTTGGCACGGCAGAGGCCAGCGAGCCTGTGGGTCCCCCAGCCACACGCCTTCCGAGCACCTCCTCTGAGCACTCCCACGCGCACACTGTGCTTCTGTTCAAAGTTTATGCAAATGCAAGATGTCTCCCAACAGCAGGCTCCTGAAACAGGAGGAGGGACACCCGGACATGGGCAGATCCACGGCCTCTGAAGAACGAGGCGGCCAAGAGCAGAGACCCCGTCTATACGCCCTGTCTATACCGCCTGTGGGAAGAGCGGGCGCCCGTCTGGGGACACGCGGTTATGCTTCAACATGTGGATACGTTCAAAGGCAAAGACTCCCCAGGCCACCAAGGGTGGGTACTGCCGGGTGCAGTGGGTGGCCGGGGAGCTCTTTCTGATGTCTGTGCTCCTCACAGCGGGAGGAGCACCCCACCGTAACTTGTAGTGAAGTGTGGGTGTAGGGGGCCCCCGCAGGGCCGACACCTGGTGCTGGGGTAGCTGAACACAAGGCTTCCGCTCCTCAGAAGCAGCTCTGGGAGGAACCCCTCCAGACCCTCAGGTTTGCTGGGAAAAGCCAGAAGCAGGAGTGGGAAGGGCGGTTTCTAGACCCTGAGGTATGAACTTGACCCAGCCACTCGCTGTCCAGCACCCAGCTTCCCTGGATTGAACTAGGGAGCTGGACAAGACACCTTCCCCCTCCCTTCCAGAGTCCTGTGCCAACAGTGGCCCTCTCTGGCCATCTCTCCAGCTGCACCCCATGCCTCTTCCCCTGACCCCCAGTCCTAGCCCAGAAAGCCCCATCATCTTGTCATCTGCCCAAAGGACAGAGCACTGAGGGCCCAGGGAGTGCTGAAGGAGATGCAGACAGACACGCCCTGGGCACCATGACGTGGCCATCATGAAGCCAGGAGGTCTGGCTCCCTCTGGGCGCAGAACACACCCCAGCCCTACCTTCTGCAGGGCTGGGGCCTCTTCAGCACTCAGGGCAACCCCCACAGAGCTGGGCTGGGAGCCTGTCACCCACATGCCTCTTCCCCTGCACCCCCAGTCATCTGACCTGTTAGCCAGGTACTTGTCCGTTGGGACCACAAGTCCAGGGACAGTGAGGTTTGCAATAAGTCAGCTCCTCTCCGTGGCCTTGGAGTTCAGAGGTGGCTATGGGAGGAAAAGAGGGAGGGCGGAGGGGTCCCCTCACAACAGCCCCAGGGCAGCCTCGCGGCCTCAATGTCCACCCGCAGCACTCTCCCCCAGGCTCTCCCGGTGCCTCTGGGGGCCTCCCTGACGGACACTGCATTTGCTCTCCCAAGCCCCTTAACCCACCCTGTGCCCAGGGGGCTGCCTTCCAAGGACCCCTCCTGCCCTGCCCTCTGGCTTCCAGGCGAGATCAGCCACAGGGACACAGGAGGCAGGAAGTGGGGTGGGGCCCATTCGCCCTCCCTCCTGCCCATGCCAAGGTTGGACCCACAGTGCTCCTCTCTGGATGGCCCAGCTTCCACAGGCTGGTGCCAGCCCTTCTCCTGTCCATAGCCACCACCGCTCTGGGCACAGCCTCTAGCCAGCCACCCACGTCCAGCACCCAGCTTCCCTGGACGGCACTAGGGAGCTGGACAAGACACCTTCCCCCCTCCCTTCCAGTGGGTCCCCTCACCCCCCGCCAGGTCTCTATAAACAGGGCCTTCGTGACCCCCTTTCAGTCCAGCCCCTCTGTAGTGGGATAAACAGTGACTCCAAAGAGATTTTCCCAAGCCCTGTCCTGGGTCCTGCGATTGTGACGTCATTTGGAAATTGTCTTTGCAGGTAGCTAAGTTGAGGACAGCAGGATGCGCTCGTCCCGGGTTGAGATGGGACCAGTGCCTACAAGGAAGGAGAGGGACTGCAAGCCACCCTTGGAGGGCAGGAGGATGGAGGCCGAGGCTGGGGGATGAGCAGCAGGCTGGCCCATGACAGCCTTGCCACCAGAGGCCTGGGAGCCAGCAGCAAGCAGCCCTGCCCGCCCTTGACTCTGGACTTCTGGCCTCCAGAGTGGCCAGAGGCTTCACCCCTGTGGTGTTGGGGACAGTCCACAGTGACTTGTTTTTCCATCGTGGGAGACAGAAGCACCCTCTGCAGGGCCCTGGCAACTGCAGGGCCACAAGAGAGGCAGTCAGCCTCTTGTCCCCTCCTAGATGACACAGCCACACTCAGCAGCCCAGCTCTTCACCCCCAACTGCTGCCACTGCAGCAGTCGATGGCAGGGCCCAAGCTCAGTGATGTGGTCACGCTAGGGATGTGGCCACAGCTCAGGGGCAAGTGAGGGCACCTGCAAGTTTCTCTCTCCCTGCCAGCTGGAGATGAGACAAGCCCTCAACTGTTTGTTTGTTTTTAATCTGTTCTTTTTAGAGGTGATAACAGTAGGGCGTATTCTGACACGTCGTACACGTGCAGCATGACTTCCCTTTCTGGTGGCTGTACATGATGTGGAGTTACCGCAGCCGTGTTCACACATGAACACAGAAAAGTTACGTCAGACTCATTCTGTTGTCTTTCCCATTCCCACCCCGATACCTTCCCTTCATTCCCCTCTGTCTAATCCAAAGTACTTCCATTCTTCCCTTCCCCTCCCCTACTGTGTGTCAGATCCACTGATCAGAGAGAACGTTCAGCCTTGGGTTTGGGGTGCCGCAGTCTGGCTGGGCACAATTCAGGAGCCACTTGTCAAAAGAAACTAACTTTATTTTTAGAACCACAAACGCCAAACAAAACAGCTCCTCAGGAAAAAACCCTCAGAGCCCAACTGCCACCACCGGCTTCCACAAGCCTCTCACCCACACACCAGCCTCTCCACCTCCCACAATCCTCCTGCTCTTGAGGCCGATTGGCTGGGTCGCGTGGGCGGAGCCAAAGAAGTCCCCAAATCAGCAGCTCCGTGGAGGAGCCAATCAGCTAGATGTTGCTGGGGCTGCTATGAGCCAATCATCTGCCAGCAGCTGGAAGTTTGCTGGCAGCTGGAAGTTTGCTGGGGCCCCTTTGGCTGTGGCTCTCAACATTGGGGAACCAGCTTATTTCACTTAGCATGATAGTCTCCTTTCCATCCATTCACCAGCAAATGCCATCATTTCATTCTCCTCTATGCTGAGTGATATTCCACATTTTCTTTATCCATTCATCTGCTGCTTCCTTGTTCTTTCAAATTTTATTCCATCCAAGCCATCACCCTCTTGGTCAGTGCTGCCCATGCTTAGGGAGGGTCTCCATTTCAGTTGGCTATCCCACATGCCAATCATTTCTAGACACACCCTCGCTGATACACCCATAATCCTCTCAACCCTGGGCATCTCTTAATCCAATCAAGTTGAGGTTTCAGATCGACCATTACAATGTTTCCAACCACTCTGGAAAGCAGTATGGAGATTCCTCAGAAATTCCAATTTGCAGTCCCACCAGCAATGTATGAGTGGACCTTTCTCCCACATCCTGGTCAACATGCATTGCTACTTGTATTCTTGATAATTGCCATTCTGGTTGCAGTGAATGAAATCTCAGTGTAGTCTTGATTTGTAATTATCTAATTGCTAGAGATGTTGAACGTTTTTCATGTATTTATTGACCATGTGTATTTCTTCTTCTGCAAGGTGCCTGTTCAGTTCCTTTGACCTTTTACTGATTGAGTTTTTGATTTTGGTGGTGTTAAGTTTCTTGAGTTCTTTGCATATCCTGGAGATGAATGCTCTATGTGTGGTGCAAGGGGCATTCTGTAGCTCTCTCTTCATGTTATCGGTTGTTTCCTTTGCTGTGAAGAAGCTCTTCAGCTGGATACCATCCCATTACTGATTCTTGGTTTTCCTTCTTGCACTCTAGGAGTCTTGTTGAGGAAGTCGGTTCCTAAGCCGACATGGTGGACAGTTGGGCCTACACCAAGACCCCTCATCTGTTGACAGCCCTGATGAAGCTGCCTCTGGGAGGCCCCGGGAATCCTGTGGCCACGCCGGGCCAAGTGCCTGTGCCTCTGCAGCAGCTGCTCTGTGATGCCACCAGGTTCCGGGTGCTTCCCCTGGAGGTGCTCAAGGCCATCAACGTGGCCAGAACACAGCACAGGGCAGATTCCAGGCCTGGCGCCAAGACACAGCTCTCGGGGTCTCTGGTGTTGCCGTCCACCAGCCGCTCGGAGGCGGGAAGCTGCCTCAAGACAGGGACCTGCTTGGCAAAAGCAAATGCTCTGCAGGTTTCTTTCTTGTCAGGAGAAAACACTGCCAAGGCCCCTTGGACTGAGCCAATCTGGTGTCCTGCCTTTCTGTCCCTCTGTCAGCTGGCCCTTCTGTACCCAGCCCTGGCCTGTGTGTCTGGATTAATCCACTGGTGGCTGCATGGACCAGAGGGAGGTGGTAGAAACTGTGGGAAGTGGGGCCTACTTTAAAGAAGTGGGTCCTTGGGGGTGGGCCCTGGGGACTATAGCGTGTCCCTGGCCCCTTCCTCGCTCTGCTTGCTGGCTGCCCCGGGTAGAACAGCTTTGGCCCCCCACACCCTCCCCGCCATGGGAGTGTCACCTCAGGCACAAACAATGGAACCAAGTGACCGTGGCTGAAATCTCTGAGACGTGAGCCAAAATCAATCTTTCCTCCTTTAATTTTTCCCCCAGGTATTTTGCCAGCGATGGAAACTGACTCACACATAACGACACCAGTCAGTTGGATGAGAGCCACCTAATGACCTCATTTTATCTTAATGGCCCCTGTAAAGACCTATCTCCAAATGCAGTCACAGTCTGAGGTGCTGGCCTCAGAGCTTCAACCTGCATTTGGAGAGGACACAATCCAGCCCACAGTGTGAACACCCTGATCCACCCGCAGGGCGGGGCACCCCGCTACATTCAGGGTAGAACAGGGCAGCCTGTGACAGAGCTCATGGCCAGCAGCCGAGGACCTTCTCCCGTGGTAGATGATCAGGTCCACCAATACCTTCCCCTCTCCCCTCCCACTCCTTGCTGCTGGGTGGAGCCTTGGGCCTGGGTTCCACCCAGCAGAGTGGAGAGATGTGGGGTGTCCCCTCCCAGCCTGGCCAGTGGTCATCCTTGCTCCCATCTGCCTCCATCCCTGGTCTTAGGGGATCCTGGGAGCCATAGGAGGGGACTCCAGCATCACACGGACCACCCTGGATGGGGTCTGGGGAGAGGAGGGGTCCAGGAGAGGGAGTTGGGGAGAGGGTGTGGCCTCGGGGAGGAAAGGTTTGAGGGTCCCAGGAGCAGGGCTGGGCTGGCAGTTCTCATCTTCACACAAACAAAGGTCAGCCTCTGTTGGGTAGGAAAAGGGGCTGGGCACGCTTCCTACACAGCGAGGGGCCAATGGCTGTGGGAGGGCCACCGAGGGAGGACCGCCGAGGGAGGGCCACCATTGAGAGAGGCTCCCGCACCACTGAGCCCCCGAGGGCCCAGGCCCTACATGAGCGCACAGTGCAGGGGGGAAATCAGTCTCCATCTTGGGCAGGAAAGGGGATAAGCACTGTTACCGGCAGGAGGAAGAAGGAAGACAAGTATGATTAATGGCCGGGCCGTGATTCCCAGGGGAGATCAGAAAAACCAAGTCCACACTGCTGAAGGGTCACGGGATCAGACAGGGGCACAGAGCAGGGGAGGGCCAGGCCTGGGAAGTCCCAGCATAGGTCTCGGCTCTGGAGTGGGCCTGGCAGGACAGCCGACAACCGCCCAGCAGCTCGAGTGGAGGAAACACCTTCCCAGCACCTACATGGACTTCCTGCTGGGCAGCAGAGGGATGTCCCGTAAGAGGCAGAGACAGTGGCCCAGCCAGGGGCTCAATCAACACAGAAGACCCAGGTGATTTCTAGAGTGAGAGGCCAGGCCCCTGGTCCCCAGAGTCACCATGTCAGCAACAAGCAGGATTCCACCACCAACCACAGGCCGGCTGATTCTGGCTCAGTCCTGGGAGGGGCCTGCTCCAATCAGGGTTCTCAGAGGGACAGAATCTACAGGACACGTGCCCAGTAGTCTCTCTACCCACGGCTCCACTTCCCACAGTGCCAGTCACACTCAGCCAACCCTGGCCCAAAAACATTAAATGGTAGTTCCAGAAATCAACAACTCAGAAGTTGTGCACAGTGTGAGTACCGTGACGAGATCTCGAGCCATTCTACACTGTCCCCGACAAGGCACGAATCACCCCATCATGCAGTGTGTCCACACCATGGGCACTACCCACCCATTAGTCACGCAGGAGCTGTCCTGATTATCAGATCTGCTGTCACAGTGGCTGTCAGGAGCTGTCACACAGGAGTTGAGCGCCCCCTAGTGTCAAGTGATGGAAATGCGGAGACTGGCTTCTGCTGCTTGCAGAAGCAGGTGGATCCCTATCGGCTCAGCAGGGAGTGGGCGTTAGCCACTGCAGTGGGCTGCTCCTTGCTCCTTGTAATACTACCCCTCACCCTTTTTTGGATGGACTGTTCTATGGAACAGCTCCCTCAGTAAATCTCAGAATGTGCTCCTCTCCCCGCTCACCTCCCTGGTGGGAGTGGGAGCAGAGGAGCCGTCCTGAAGAACCCCAAGGAAAAGATGTGATTATTTCGTGCCATTCCAGTGCCCTGGAGTGACCCTGACTGGAGCAGCCGCGTGTCGTGGCATACCGCGGCGCTGGTGTCTGCGCAGCCCTGGTTTTCCTGAGTCATGGCCTCAACACACAGGCGAGATGATGCTGCCAAGTCAGAGAGGCCAAGAAGAGCCCTGAAATGCTCCCTCTCCTGAAGAGGCGAGTTCCCAACCTAAAAAAAAGAAGTCTACGTTGAAGTTGCTAAGCTCTCTGCTGCTGGGGTCATCTATACTGTGCTGAATTCACAGCGCAAACTTTACCACAGGTCTGCATGCACTGCGCTGCCAAGGGCCCCTGCATCCCCGTGGACCTCAGAGCACATCCCCTCAGACCAGCCAGCGCAGTGGGAGGTGTACCCAGGGGGTTCTTCAGGTCCCGGGGTCCACATTGGTGGATTCAAACAACCAAGGATCAAAAATATTTGAAAACAAGCTCCCTGTGCTGAACATGGACAGACCCGCTCTTGTCACCTTGTCCCCCTGATGGGTGCATACTCGAGAGAATAGAAAGTGGGGCCTGAGGACACACGGACATGTCTGCATGTCTCTGTTCACAGCAGCTTCAGGATGGAAGTGAGCTCAGAGTCCCCGGAGGGTGACAGAGTGAAGAAACGTAAGTGGAGGGGCTCTGACACTCCGCAGCAGGGATGAACCTTGGGGATGTGGTGCCCTCAGGGACTCATGCCCAGGGGTGTGTGATCCCACTTCGGAGGCCCCTGGAAGAGGCAGACCACAGAGACAGCAAGGAGCTCGGGGTCAGGGCTGGAGCAGCAGGAGCTGGTGTTTAATGGGGACCCAGTCTCAGTCTCACAAGATGAAAGGGTTCTGGAGACGATCGGCGGTGACAGCGTCATTGCAATGTGAATGTCCTTAACACCACCGGACACTTTGAGACGGTTAAGTTGGACATTTTTAGATCATGCATTTTACCACATTTTAAAAAGTCACCTAGAAGCCTTGGCTTGAAATGTACCAATGGGATCACACTAAGTGACTTCAGCAAACCAAACTGGGAGTCCCAAACGCAGGGCTCATGTGCCATGGAAACTGCTCGGGAATGGCGAGAGGAGCACTTGGCCTTTGGAAACACTTGCAGGGACTGAGCCGCTCAGCAAAATGCCCCTGGCTGTGAGGCCAGAGCCGGGAGGCAGCGGGAAGCCTGGCCCTGGGGGCCTGGTCCTGGCCTGGGATGGGCGCCTGGGGACTCTGGCGCCCTAACAGGAGGAGACCCGGGCGCCCTGGCTTCTATGCTGCCAAGAAAAGAGCCAGTGGCACCCAAGCAGCCAGGAGCAGCGTCCAGGTCTGAGCGCCCCACCTTCCGGAAACAGCCGTCCAGGAGGTGCAGGAGCCTCCCCAGTTCACCAACTGCACGTGTTTTAGTTTTGTGGTTTTTTCAGACGGTTAAATGGGAACATTTATTCACCTGAGAAGGTCGGCTCCTAAAGCAAAGCTGCACAGGTGTTACTCAAGTATCTTATTCAGGCGCTTTCTCATTCAGTGTTCAAAATGACTCCAGGAGGGGCACATGGGCTCATTTTAGAGATGACAGGGGACCCATGAGATAATGTCATTGTCCAACCCAAAAGTACGGAATTAGAAGGAACCCAGGGCCTTGCCCCAGTTCAGGGAGTTCAGAGGCAGCCACAGCTGCGCCTCCCTGCTGAGCCCTGGCTCCCCGCGCCTGGCTGTCTCGCCTGGCAGTCTCACCTCTCAGTGCTCCTTTCACACCTGCCATATGCCACCTCTGGAGCCGTGCTTTCCTCAGACCACAGCACAAGGCCAGGGTGTGGCTCATTCAGCCCTGGGCCAGGCTGCACACAACCCCAGCCAGAGACTTCACCAGTGCTGACGGGGGCGGGGGCTCCGGCTGGGGTGCCTCCTGGGGAACTGTTCCAGTGCCACCCCTTTGATCATCCTCCCAATCGTACTCAAAACGTGACCATGTCATTCATCGTGACTTTCTTTCAGTAGACATCCTGGGTCACAGACCAGGATCTCAGGAGCCTCTGTCCCTTGTTCTTCGGAAGGTCGCTGGAGAACACCTGTGTGCTCGTGGTCCCTGCCACACATTGGAGGCTTGAGAGGGCAATAATGCAACTGGTGGGAAGAGGGTGCCAACCGTGTGGAGAGACCCCAAAGCAAGGTCCCCAGGAGCCAGGACTTCACCGAAAAGGAGACCAGCTTGACGACAGGGCTCCCCGAACTGGGAGAGCACTGGACGCGGGATTTTAGATCTCTGAGGTCTGGGCTACAACCTCTGACTCACTGCCACAGAACAACACTCACCTTTCTGGGTGTGTCTCGGGCTGACGGGGTTCCTGTTTGCCGAGTGAGTGTGCCTGGCGAGGCTGCTGGGGTTCTGCTGAGGTTTCTGCAGGCTGCAGAGCAAATGCCAGGGCTCCCCCACCTCAGCCCCCGGGACAGTTTCTCTGAAGTGTATTTCAAGTCTCTAGCTTCAGCATAAAAGACCACAGGGCCAGGAACAACCGAGGGCCCTGACGTGCTCCTGAAATTTCCAGAAGGCCGGTCTATTGGCCTGCACTATGACTCTCCTGGAGCTCTGCATCACAGACGCTTATGGAAGCTTTCAGGACAGCATCAGACCAAGTCAGTGGCTGTCTGCAGACACAAAGACTGAGCAGGCCTCAGCTGAAGATGTGGTAGGGGCGGGAGGCGGTGGTGGAGCGCTGGCCTCGCTAGGCAACGCCTGGGTCCCAGCCGCAGTACTGCACAGCGACTCAGAGTCCTCTCTGCCGCGCCCTGTGCAGGGAGGGCTGAAGTGCTGGGGGCCAACCCCAGGCAGTGGGCAGCTCTCTTGCCCACGGTGAGGCAGCTCCAGGGTGGGTTCTACGCCATCTCCCAGGCCCTGTTGGGACTGAGCACCAGCTGCGGCTGGCTCTGGGGAATCACCGTTGGTTGGCCCTTCTTCCCCTCCTCGTCTCCCCGCCCCTTCTGGCTTTCCCTGGTGTGGTCTCCCCTCTTTAGCCTGCCTCCCTGCCTTGCCTCTCTCCCCCAACACACCTTCCATGTGGGAGCCAGAGGCAGCCTCTAAGAGGCAGGGCAGACATTGGCAATCACCTGCTGAGCCCCCACTGCCTCCTGTTGCCTTTAGGGTGACCTCTGCTCAGCAGAGCTCCGGGGATCTGTTATTTCCTCTCTGCTCAGCTCTTTCCTGCTTTCTCCCTAAATGCCAGACCAGTTGGAGAGATTTTGATTCTGGACGAGCTTTGGGCCTTTCTGAAAACCCATCTCCTTCGCTTGCATACAAAGCTTTGTCCCTGGGTCTGCCACTGGGGACCAACCTCAGATGGGCACGAGTGAGACAAGAGGCAGGACCCTCACTGCCCCTGGAGCCGGAGCAGAAATCAGCTTTTGCCTCAAGCCCCAGGTTAGAGGCAGGAGTCACGCACATGGCGGCATCACTGAGCTGAGCAGGTATCGTGATCCCAGTGGGAGACGAGGACCTCGGGCTCAGGGAGAGGACACACACCAGGAAGTGGCAGGCTGCAGTTGGCCCCAGGGGCCATCTCCGTCCTGAGCTCAAGCTCTCAGCCGCCTCCTCTGTGCTGTGAGAGGGAGGAGGAGGGGGCCCGGCCTCTCGCAGCAGGGAACAGGGCCTGTGGCCAGGGCTCCATCTGCACAGTGAGCTGGCCAAGGGCGTGTGGCCCACCCGCCCTCTCTGGCATCCTTGGGCCTAGGCTCCCTGTCATTTCCTAGGGCTGTCAGCAGCAGGGCCTGGCCCTGCTCAGAACTTAGGGACAGCACACATGTTGGCAGGGGGTCTGGTAAAGATGGCAGATGTGCATTTTCTCTCCCCAAATGAGCAACCGTCGATTTCTCATCTACCTTGGGAACACGCCGGCCCGGCTCTGGACACAGCGCCCCTCTGAGAAGAACCTGCAGCCCCTCTTCAGACCACCTGGGTCCAGGCTCAGTGTTGGGAGGAGGCGGAGGCCGAGGGTGAATCTTTGCCCAGACCCTCCCTCGATTGAGCCAAAGGATCATTGCCAACTGCTTTGCTATTCAGTCTGCAGTTTTCTTGGCAGATCAGTACAGACCCTGGAAATTCTCAAGGTGCTTTTTGTTAAAAAATGTTTTATAGCTTGAGAGAGAAGTGCGGGTGGAGGAAGGAGAGAGATGGATTAAACTTCTAAGACCCCCTGGGATCTGTTCACTCTCACAGTCACAGGTTAAGGCCAGAAGGAGAAGTGCAGGAGGGCTCGGGTTTGCCAGGTCTCCCATTGAAGACAGGCCAGCAGGCAGGAGGATTGCCAAGTTCAAGGCCAGCTGCAGCAACTTAGCAAGACCCTGTCACAAAATAAAATTTTCAAAAGCGTTGCAGATGTAGCTCGATGGTGGAGTGCTTGCCTGGTGTGCACAAAGCCCTGGGTTTGATCCCTAGCGCTGGTAGGAGGGGAAAAAAAAAAAAAAAAAAAAAAAAAAAAACACTCTTGGGTTTGGCAAACTTTAACCCCAGGGCTGTTGCCCTGCCTCAGACATCTCCAGAGCACCCTGCAGGTGAAGGGGCTGAGTCTGAAGTGCACCATGCAAAACAGGGGACAGGGAGAAAACCAGGGAGGGTCTCCGTGTGTGCAGAGGAAGGGCAGGATGTCCGGAGGAGGGGGCAGGCTCCAGGGGCTCCCCGACCCTGCTCTGACCTGCTCTCCTGAGAGTGAGAACTCACCTGGGCTCCTCACCCACTGTCCACCGGGCTCATTTCTTTCTCCCCACAGGTTGAGAAGCACCGTTACCCCTTCACCCAGGGTGGCCTGCGTAACTCAGGGAAGCCAGTGCGCCCAGCTCAGCACCATGCCACCCGCCACTCTCCACATTTCCTCCGTTTCCTGTGGTTTGTACCTTGGTTCCGTGATTTGTTTTCCTTTTGATGTGCAGTATCTTTTGAATTTTTTCAAGGCATAAAAGCAGCCCATGCCCAACTTCAGATCACACAATACAAAGAGGTGTGTGCAGAGCCATCCCAATCTCCAGCCACAGCCCACCCTCCTCCACACAGAGTTCCCCTCCCTGTGACCAGAATCACAGCTGGGGCCTGTTGGGAAAATGTGCTTGCGTGGAAGGAGCTCAGGGGAGGTTCCTCGGGGACACCGTAGTAAGTGCAGTTACCAGGCAGCCCACGGCACCCAGGCCGGCAGGGCCAGCCCCTCGACATCCTGCACCCACCCAACCGTTTTTCTGCCTTTATTTCTTCTTATCTCATTAAGTTCCCCAAATGTCATGGTCACTCCTGGGGATCTTGGTACACGCCAGGCCCTTCCTCCCCAGAGTTCCCCCTCGTGGGGACCTCAGGGCCTTTCTTCAAGCCCAGATTTGACATTAATAAACACTGTGCTCAATACACACACAACCCACCCTCGCCATGGCCACTGGAGCATCACCTGGGCCAGGCAGGTGGTCAGGGGTGGGCTAAACAGGGTTGGCCCTGGGGCACCTGGAGGGACGGGCAGGTGGCAGTTTCTCTGCAGCCTCAGAACAGAGGGGCAGATCCCCAGCTGTGCCCTCCCCATGGGGTGCACCTGCCAGCTTTGGCTCTTTTCTCTCCATTGAAAAGGCTGCTCCAGCCCAGACCTAGAGCCACCTCTAGGGAAGCCACCCAAACACCCCCATCAAAATTCTCCTCCTCTGGGCCCCCAGGCCCTGCCCACACTCCCCAGCAGCTACTCCCTGCAGTGTGGGCACAGCTGGGCCCAGCACACCTGCCCCTGGATGGCCCTCCATTCAGACAGCCTCATGAACCGTCTTCTGGGCTCCTCGAGAAGCACAGACCATAACGTCCAGCCCAGAGCGACCCTCACCGGGCTGCAGGGAGCGTTAGCTGCTTCTCTCTGTGGGACGGTCAGGTGTTTTGTTATTTCTGCCACAGTCGCCACACCCACTGCCTAGGGGATTCCTGGCCTGGGGGGTGTCTGACTCCCACCTCAGCCTGGGTCCTTGAGGCTGAGCTGTTCTGACATCTGCAGGGTCCAGTTCTTCCCTCAAACTTTCCTGTCCAGCGACCAGAGTTCCCAGCCACTCCCCGCCCCAAGTTAAGGAAAGCAGAGAAGGGATCTGGAGAGGCCTGCGCCCAGGGCGAGCTGGCCTGCCCAGGCTCCAAGGACTGGGGGGAGAAGGTGCCCTCCAGACAGCTGCCCAGAGTCCCTCACACCCTGTCCAAGCGGCAGAGGTCAGCTTATCAAGTCCAGGAGGTCACAACCCACCTCAGGCTCTGCTCCCTGGGGCCAGGTGGGTGCCTGTGGGTGGCAACCATCCGGGGCTCTGCTCCCCAAGGCACAGGTGGGTTCTCTGTGCTCCAGTAAAGCCTCGGTCCTGCCAGCCTGGGGTTCCCATCCATGAGGAGAAGCCACCAGCGGGGGATGGAAGCAGCATGGCGGGCTGAACCTGGAGGGTGCAGGAAGCGCACAGGGAGGGCCTGGGTCATTCACTCACCCCCCCACACACACACCAGGTGATCAGCACCCACACCTGCCAGGCTCCGGGGACACGACTGTGGCCAAGTCCCCCACCTCACTAGCTGACACTCCAGTGAGGGAGGGCATCAGACCACTAGCTGAGCCAGATTCCAAGTGCAGCCCACAGAGGTGGGGAAGCAGGCCCAAGCCCCAAAACACAAGTACCTGCCAGGCCTCTGCTCCGCCCCAGGCAAAGGCTGCAAGCAGGGTGGACGTTATGTCTCTGCTTCCCCAGGCATCCGTGCCATCTGCGAGCAAAGCTCTCTCTGGAAGGATGGACAGGTCGGAGGGAGGCAGAGAGGCCAGACAGGGGGCTTCTGGAACAGCCAGGAGAAAGAGCAGCCATCGGGGCCACGCAGCGCCCAGGGACAGAAAGCAGGGGTGAGTGGAAGGAGAAGCCAGGCTGGTGACACCTGGTGCTACCGACACCAAGCAGAGAGGAGGCCAACACCAGCCCCTCCTCAAAGTCAGCCAGCCAAGGGCTGCCAGTGTGCTTCCCCTAAAGGACACCCCCCATAGCACACTGTCTCCCTGCTACCCCACAAAGCACGGGTCAAAGGTCAAGGTTTAGAGCAGCAAAACTCAAAAATGAGGTTCTAGAGAGGAAAAAAAGAAAGAAAATAAAACCCAGGAAAGTCCTTGCCTTACCATGGTGGATCCATACAGCTGTAGATAAATAGGATGACCCTGGGTGAGGATGGCTCAGTCCACCGGAGCCAGGTACCTGCAGGGGCCACGCTGGCTCTAAGGGAAAGGACAGGGCCAGCAGCACGGTGGAGGCTGGGAGGTGGCGGGGAGGCAGCCAGAGCTGCAGGTGAGGAGGTGGAGCCCAAGGCCAACAACAGCCACTGTTCCACAAGCTGGGCCACACCCTGGAACCAGGAGAAGAGGATGCTCCCGGTCTCACACCAACAGGACAGGTACTGTGCTGCCCCCCCCCAACTTGACCTCCCCTGACTGCCTCCCCGCTTACCGGGCGAAAATGGGCTCAGCCAAGCTTCCAACCTGGCCAGGTTGCCTCACTACGAGACGCAGACTGGGACCAAGCCCACCTGGCCCTCAGGCTGCAGGCACGGCCCTAGGCTCCAGGGCACTGTTGCCCCAAGCAGGAGGACCCAGGAGCTGCCAGCCTCCCACCTGGCTAGCAGGGCATGTGCCTGGCTCCAGAGAGACCCCCACATGGCACACACATGCGAACACCCTCACACCACATGTAACCCTGCACACCTGTGCACACTCCCACACGGACCCCAAACCAGAAAACTGCAGCTTCAGTCACAGGGAATTTAGCTGGGAAAGGAATGGGGGGAGGCAGCTCCAGGAAGCCACTCTGGTCCTGGGACCTCCAAGGTGCTACACCCACCTCCCCCTTGGGCTCCATCACAGGGTGCCCATTTGTCTCCAGGGTCCAGCAAAAGCCAGCACAAAGCCCTAACATGGAGGGGCAGGGGTCTTCCCTAAGGCTTAGGAACCAGAGCAGGACTGAAAAGAAAGGGGACAGAGCTCAGTCGGTAGAGCGCTTGTCTTGCATGCACAGACCCTGAGTTCAATCCCCACCACCACCGAAAAAAGAAAGTAAAAGAAAGAAAGGACGCCCCTTGAGCAAGGGGGCCAGAGCAGGGGCAGCCAGTGCCCACGTGGATCTGGCACAGGGTGCTGCTGAGGCTCAGGATGGCCCTCGCCCCCACCTGCCCAGCAGAGGCAGGTAGAAGAGCAGGCTGCGGGCTCACTGTGGAGGTGCGACACGGGGAATGGAGCCAGGGTGCTGGGAGGTTGTGCACGAGGGGAAAGTCCCGTCTTCTCCAGCATAGAGTCCTCAGCGCACAGCCAGGGTCCTGCCCAAGGCCCCTGCACAGCCCTGAACTTCCAGTGCAGCACCTGAAAGGGGCAGTGGGAAGGGGGTCCCCGGCACTGCCTGCTGCTGCTCTGCTGCCCTCAGCTGGCACAGGCCCAGCCAGACATGGAGCCCAGCGGGCGAGTTCCGGTTCAGGCACCACAGTGTTCACTCCAGACACCCCTGAGCCCAGGACAGAGGGCCCTGGAAAACCAAGGGGCCTGACTGGGGCTGTTCCTCAGTTTCCCAAGATACACCCCAGAGGCCACCAGAGTTCTCCAGGTGGGCATGTCTGCCACAAGATGCCTTCCCAGCCAGAGGAATTCAAACCTCCTGTCTTGGCTGACCCTCTAGAGTCAGGGATGGCTCAGAGTGGCTCGGGGCTGCACGGGGTGTGCTGGCTCCCGCCCCAGCCCCAGCGCCCCATGATCATCACCATGATACAAACCCCTTGCCTCAAGACACCTGACACACCGGCCCCACAGGTGCAGGGAATCAAGGGTGGCAGAGGACCTGAGGCAGGCCCGGGCCCAGCAGAGGCTATGGCAGCGGCAGCAGGGGCCCCACATGACCTCTGGGCAGCCGGGCAGTTTTCCCAGCCTGTGGGAAACCCACAGGGCCAAGGACGGCAGGACGCGGCCCACACTAGCCAGGGACAGGGAGGGAGGGAAGCTCGGGCAGGGGTACCACCTTCCCCATCCCGGGCAGCAGGCGGGGCCTCTTCATCTCAGTCTCCCTGGCTGGGGCCCCTTCCTGGCCCACCCCGCAGTCCTTCCTCTAGCTGAAGTGGTGGGCTGGGGAGCTCAGATTCTGCCCCTGGGCTGGGGCACAGAGAACCCCTCCCTGCCCAGCCTCACTGTGCCGCTTCTACACCCTGAGGCCCTGGGAGGCCGAGCCTTTCTCTCCACCCTCCGCAGGCCCTGGGGGAGCAACCAGGGCCCCTGGTCAGCTGCCGCTTGAAGCCTGTCGCCTCTCCAGGTTGTTGGAACTTAGGGCCTGCCTCACTGGTCCCCTTGCTCCCCCCACACTGGCCCAGTACTTTGGACTCCTGTCCGGGGCAACGCTAGAGTCCTCCAGCAGAGACAAGCCCCTGCCTTCCTCCCCTCCTCCCAAAGGGTCAAAGAGCTCCCTGGGGGAGCTAGAGCCACAGAGCTCTCGGAAGACAAGGGGTCCCTCTTCACAGCCTTGCACTTGGCCTTGACACCAAAAGCATAAGAGACAAGAATGGAAACTCCTGACTTCATCAAATTCAAACCATAGGTGCACCTGACACAAGGTGGAAAGAACCCAGAGAATGGGGGCACGTTCAAGGCACCATCTGATAAAGGGTTTGCATCAAGAAGACAAGAACTCAGAGAGCAATAACGAAAGGACAACCCGTGTAAAAACAAGCAAGGATCTAAACAGATGTTTTCCCAAATGGCCAGACAGCAAGGGTGGGATCCTGGGTGTTGTGTGCCATCAGGGACTGCCGATCGTGACCACATGAGATACCACCTCCACCCACCAGCATGGCTGGAGTGCAGCTGCCAGACCTCAGCAAGTGCTGGGAGGCCATGGAGATGCCAACGGTCACGCGAGGCGGCTGGGACTGCCAACGCCACCGCGGCTCTGGAAAGGTCTGGCCACCTCCAGGGGAGTCTCTGAGGGACCTGGTGCTTTGTTCCCTTAGCCACCTCAAACTGCCCTAACAGTGACCTGGGAGGTGGAGGCAAGAGGGATGAGCATATGGACACGAACACATCCACATGGACGTTCAGGGCAGCATGGGCCACATCTGGACACGAGCCACATGTGCATCAAGTGGGGACAGATAAACAACGTGTGGACTGTCCACAGCTGCTCCGGCTTCCCAGTGAATATCCTTTGGCCATCTGAAAAAAATGGAGAGCTGGTGCATGCGTGACCCAGGACAGACAGACCTTTAACATGCTGCGCCTGGCAAACAGAGTCAGACAGTATGAGATTGTAATGCCAGATTCATGGGACCCCAGTAGACCTCCAGGAGCCGAATCTGATGCAAGCACACAAGAGTCTTTCTTGCAAGCTCAAGCCTGGACTCACAACCGTTCCCGACGCAGCGGTCCCAGGTAGTGAGTCCTGGTCCTTTGTTGGATTTTATAGGTTTTTGGAGATTCTCTATGTGTCACAACAGCACACAGCAAATCATTTCACACTGTGGGAAAATCAAACAACAACTCTTAACATTGATTAGCACATTCACTGGTGGGAACAATTTGGGTAGGGGTGATTGGTCAGTACAAGAGGGGGATTCCTTTGAACTGATTGGTTTAGGCCACGAGGGGTGCTAAACTACATGGTTTCCCAACATGTTATCAACCACCATAAACTATTGGGGGGTCATCTGACATCTCAGGTATTTTCCCTGTCTCATGCTGATTGGAGGTTGCTAGGGGGTTGCTATGGGTCCTCACCTAGCCTGACTGAGTCAGGGACACCTGGTGCCACAGACCTCTCCTGTTATTTTTTTATTTTTGTTTTTATTTTTTGTATATAAACAATTCAGCAGGATGGGTATGTGCTTAGGAGTTCTCTGTGAGATTTTCCAAGGACAAGGGTCACGCCCCCTTCCTTGGACAGGCTTTGCTCTGAGGTAGAGGTAGATTTCTCAAAAATGGAGTCACATTAGTTTCTCAAGATCAGTCACACGAAAGGTCCCGAGACGCAGAATCTATAGACAGGAGGTGCACTCCCAGAGCCAGGGCCTGTGGCGGTGGGAAGGATAACAACTACTGAGTACGGTTTCTTTCCTGTTTTTTTTCTTTTTTTTTTTTTTGTACCAGGGATTGAACCTAGGGGCACTCAACCTCTGACCCACATCCCAGGACTTTTTATTTTCTATTTTGAGGCAGAGTCTCCCTAAGTTGCCCTTGAACTTGCCACCCTCTTGCCTCCACCTCCCAGGTCACTGTTGTTAGGGCAGTTTGAGGTGGCTAAGGGAACAAAGCACCGGCAACAACAACATGCGCAAAGGAACAACCAATCAGGCACTTCATAACCACCTGTCCATCAGCGGGGTCTCCTGACCAATCCTGGGGGACAGGGATCTCAGCAAGATCCCCCAACTAACCCTAGGAGGACAAGGGACTCTAAAAACCTCCCTTTCCTATCCCAAGCCCTCCCTTCCTGCCCTAAGCCCAATGAAATTCCAATCCGGCTGAGTCTGAGTGCGACTCCCCAGGACCCGCTTGTTAGACTGGAGGGTCTTGTCTGGGAGCAAATCTCAATAAGCCTTGTTCAGCAGCTTTTAATCTGCCTGCTTTTGGTCACCGGTGCCTGACCTTACAACTGTGAGGTTGTAAGGTGGGCACCACTGGGCACGGCTAAGTGTGCTTTCTTTTTAAGGTGATGGAAATGTTTAAAATCAATCTTAGTGATGGCTGCACCTGTAACAGGGGTTCAACTGATGCTTTGACTATATCCCTTGTGGCTTTGAAACTGGTGTTTTTAAAAATTTTTTCCCAGACTAGTTCTTCCTGATAGCCTCCTCCTCCCTGAGCTTCTTTTCCCTGATCTTCTCCTTCCTGATCTCTCCTCCTTAATCTCATTTTCTCTAAATAACCTCTTTAAAAAACCCCTGTTCCCCATGATGGGCAGAATCACAGCCTTTGGGACAGGAGTCCCCCTTTATAGTCCCCTGCAAAGATCTCCAAGGTCTCCTTTGCTAACAAAGCAATAAACCCTTTCCCTTTTTTTCAAAACCATGTCCTGGTTATCGCATTGGCATTGGGGAAAAGGACCAAGCTTTTGGCAACACACATATCTCTGAATACACTAAAAACCTCCTGACTGTAACTGAAGAGTGAAGTACGTCTTAATAATGTCAGGTCTTTTAGTGTTTAAAGAAAACTAGAAAGGTTAATCTGTTAACTTCAACTTTCACCTTAAGGAGGAAAAAAATGAAATCCAAAGTGAGCAGAAGAGAAGAAATAAGAAAAACCAGAGTGGGATCCACTGAAATCAGAAACAATAACACAGTGAGAGCCGTGAACCCAAGCCTGGTTTTCGGAGAAGGTCAACAGCACGTACAAACTCTACTTAGACTGATTAGGAAGAAAAGAGAGCACATTACCAGTACCAGAGGGAGGAACAGGAGGGGAAGAGGGACACGGGGAAGTAACAAAGTTGGCCAAGTCACATTGTCACACTGCGCGCACACGCAGATACCTAATGAGTCCCGCCGTCGCGTACCACTGTGGTACACCGCTAAAAGTAAGAGAAAAGATCACCAAGGTCGGGGGTGAGGGGACTCTCACAGATTCTACAGATTGTTTTCAAACACCTGAGCCACAGAGATGAAGTCTCAGGAGGATTAAATTAGAGGTTAATAGAAACCATTTTACTTTTGCAAAATTAAAAACCACTTGTGCATATTTCAGGTTGTTTCAGGGAAATAATTACACAACAGTGTGCTACACCGTGCAACAGAGTGCCCCCAGAGTTACACTGTTAGGGTCCCACCACTGTGACAAATACATGTGGTACTCAGCTCAAAGGAGGAAAAGCCATGCTTTGGTTTGTGGCTTCTGAGAGTTCAGTGCAGGGGTTCTTTGGGCCTGTGGCAAAACAACATCAGGGCAATGGCATGTGGCAGAGGAGGTACTCATCTCATGGTGGCCAGGAGACAAAGACAAGGGAGGAGGGGCAGGCCCATTCCCCTCAAGGGCACCCCCAGTGACCCAAGACCTCCCCTAGACCCCACCTCTTAACTGCTGGGTGCAGTGGCACATTCCTAAAATCCCAGCAGCTCAGGAGGCTGAAGCAGGAGGATCTCAAGTTAAAAGCCAGCCTTAGCAACTCAACAAGGCCCTAAGCAACTTAGTGAGATCACGTCTCAAAATAAAAAATAAAAGGGCCGGGGACAAGGCTCAGTGGTTAAGTGCCCTTGGGTTCCAGCCCTGCTGCCAAACACATGCACACCCATAGGCCCAAGCTGAGGACCACGCAGGCTTGGGGACACTAAGGTCAAGCACAGCATTTCACTCTGATGTCTCTCGTGCCCACAGGCCAGGATTCTGATGGATTCACCGCAGGGCCCCAGGACCAGCTCAGAGGAGGTTGCAGTGAGCCATCCGTAGAGGCCATGCAGCCTGTGGCTCTAAGAGCAGAGCACACCCGGAGGCTGACAGCTGGGATTGACATGGCTGTTTCCACCAGGTGCTCCCCGAGCACCTGCCTGCTGCGCCTGCGCCTTGGAGAAGAGCAGAGACTTGGTGTGAACGGGGTGGTGGTGCTGGAATCCAGGAGACTTTGGGGCCCCTGGGTAGGGCAAAGGCATGCTGCCTGTGGGAAGGAAGAAACAGGGCCCAGAAGGGGATGTTATGGGTTGACTGGAGCCCCCAAAAGACACATCAAAGCCCTAGCCCTCCACCCCCATTCCTGTGATCTTCCGACTGGTCAGGAGACCATCACCCAGGAGTATGGTGGGTCCCACAGACCCATCTGGTGGCCTTACGAGGACAGATATCTGACCAGAGGTACAGAGGGAAGAATGGGTTCGTTGTTTTAGCCTCTGGGATCCATTTCCTAGGACTGTCCTAACAACACAGCATAGGCCCAGGGCTCCAAGAACAGAAATGAGCACCTTGCCGTCCCAGAGGCTGAAAGTCTAACTGGGGGTTGGGGGTGGCAGGCTGGTTCCTTCTGAGGCTGGAGGAGAATCTGCCCCAGGCCTCTCCAGTTCCTAGGGGTGCTGACATCCTGTGGCACCCTTAGCTAGGAGAGCCCTCAACACGCTCTGCCTGGGTACATGTCTGTGCCCAGGTTTCTCTTCTTTATGAGGACAGCAGTGTCTTGGATTAGGGCCTACCCCAGAGCCTCATGATTACCTCAGTAAAGCCACAATCTCCAAATAAGGCCCCATTCTGGGGTGCTGGGGTGCTGGGGTGCTGGGGTAAGGACTCCAACACACAAACGGGGGCATCATACAACCCACAACACTGCCAGACACGGGGTCTTTCCACCTGGTGACAGTGGAAGCCTAGTCAAGTGGCGAGTGACCACACAGGCTGGGCGTTCGCGAGGCCTCCACCAGGGAAGGGAGACCCAGCCTCCACCAGGAGGGACAAGCTGGCATCCTAGACATGAAAAGGGAGTTGCCAGGGGTGGGTGCCAAGTGGCTTCAGGCATTGTGTGCTCAGGCATTTCACTGTGCTGTTCAAGGGGACACGAGGGGCACTTAGCCTCAGTGACACTGAGGGGGGGGGCACCCCAAGCTCCTGGGGTTACTATCAGGCCAGGAGCTGAGGCCCAGTGTACTCTGCCCTTACCCTATGACCCCTGCCTCAATGCCAGTTCAGGCTCCAGAATTGGTTTTCCATCTTAATTGTAGATTTACAACGTGGACAGAATGAACAATTCTTCAGGCTGTTTCCATGAGAAGTATTCAGTTTGCTGGTCATTAGTTTTTAGTACTTGGAAGAAATGGAAATCCCTCCCCCACAAATTCCCAAGGAGGTTTGATCCCTTCCCTCCCAGTCCGCAGCCAGGACTGGCCCCGCACACCCCATTCCGGCCCTCGCAGAACTGCCTCACACCACTGAGGGTGTCTCACATTATTGTGAGTTGTGGCAACATAGCATGAAATTTGCCGTCCCACCATTTCCAGGTGCACAGTCCAGTTGGGCACGTCCCTGCCGCTATGCCCAGCACCACCATCCACCCCCAGCTCTCCATCTCCCCAAGCAGCAGCTTCGTCCAGTGGGCCCTGAGCCCTCACCCTGGTGGCCACCCTCTGTGGCTCTGGTATTTCTCCTAGGTCAAAGCAGACAGTATCTGCCCTCACCCAGGGTCCTCAAGGACATGCTGCAGCCTGTGACAGCTTCTTCCTTCCCTAGGCTGCATACAGCCACTGTGCGGTGCACACAGTGTCCCCTCACCATCTGGAGAAGCCTGTGCCCACTTCTTGGCTAGTGCAACTGGCGCTGCTGAGCACGGGGGCAGGGTGACTGCTGGAGTCGCTGCTCTTGGCTTTTCTGGATCCACGTCTGGGGTAGAACTGCTCCTCAAAGGCCAAAGAACAGCATTTTGAACTCCTAAAGCTCTGCAGCACTGTGCACAAGGACCTCGCCTGGCTCTGACATCAGCCAAGGAAAAGGCAGCCCCGGGGAGTGGCCATCAGAACTGGGGGGAATGCAACCCGTCCCAGGGAGCACAGCATTCCCATAGACCCTGGGGAGGGCCACGGATGTTTCCAAACCAGAGCTTAAGGGAGGTGTGGGGGCTTCAGGGCCTCCGTGCAGAAGGTCACAGTCCGGCCACCAGACTGAGGGCAGGCCTGGCTCCTGTACCTGGGATGCAGGCTGGCTTCAGTTGGGACAGACTCGGCCAGAGTCTCCAGAGAGAAGGCCAGGGTGCGGAACAGGCAGGGAAGTCATGGAGGGAATTAGACTCAGATTACACTTGGCAAATAAAATGACATTAGATGGGAGACTCCCAGCATGGGTCACACTCAGGGACAGAGACACAGCAACATGCACAAGGACACCACACTCATGCAGGAGAAGGGTTCTGTGACGTGGAAGGCCCCAGAGTGAAAGGGAGAGGCCACACCATTCAGCAGCAGGTGAAAGCCCAGCCCTCCTGTGGCCTGACGGGGGTGCGTGGGCAGTGACAGTGGTGAGGCAGATCCAGTGGGGAGAGGCACCCGGAGCAGAGCTGGGACCTCTGCTCCAGCAGCAGAGGGGTGGCCTTGGGGCCATCTGTCCTTGGATGTCTGAGGCTGGAAAGCCCAGTCCTGGTCACCTGCACACACATCAGCTCACTCCACTTCCCAGCTGGCCACCTGCCAAGGACTCCTGTGCTCACCTCTGCCCACCGTGCACCCAGGTGTGAAGGAAAGTGAGCACCTGCTCTCCACCCACCAGTAACCTGCCGTCCAGCTCTGGGGACACTGAGATGGCCTCTCTCACACCTGGGTGTGGCCAATAGCCCCCCCCCCCAACAGTGAGGGCCATGGCCCCCTCTGGTCAGTGGCCTACTTGTAACAGTGACAAGTATCCCTTTTAAGGGGGCTTCATTCCCTGCTTTGACAGACCCTCGTCCATGTCTTCAAGGCCCTGGGTGATGCTGGCCGGTTTCGGAAAGCTCAGGTCAACCTGCCCGAGCAGAAGCAGCAGCCACTGGGCAGCGGAGGTGGCAGAATCCCAGGAAGAGTGGCCACACTGGGCCTCCGGTGCCCACCCTCGTTGTCCAGGTGCCAGCCACACTGGCAGAGATGGCTGAGGCCACACCCTGCACAGTGGAACGTGTGAGAGGAGGTGAGGTGTGCCCGTCTGATATAACCAAGGGGGAGGGGGAGGCGTGTTCAGGTCCCAAGGATGAAGAAATGGCCCAAGCTCCTTGGACTAACTCAGAGTGACCCTCGAGGGAATCACCTGGACCCTAGACTCAGCCTCAGAGCAGGCATCTGGAAAAATTTTAAAAATCAAAACAATAAAAATAAACTAGGACTGGAGACAGCAAAATGTGGCTTACCAGTCAAATCGGCCCACGAGGAAGTTGTAGGGGACACACGGAGCCTGCTCCCTCACTCCTTGCAAGAAGGCAAGGGAGCCTTTCCAAGGAAAAAACTTTCACAAAATAGCAAAACTTTCAAATTTACCTCACTGAAGTCAGGGACAAGGCAAAGATGACTGCCACACTGCTGAAATTTGACATTAATTAGAGGAAAGGGGACAGGTGGACCGATGGACACTAAGTTACAGTGAAACAGCGGAAAAAAGTACCAGTGCTCCCCTGCACGGCAGGTGACCACAGGTGAGGTGCTACTTCTGAAAAGCTGAAAGGGTATCCAATGTTTCCACCACAAATAATTGATGAATACTTGAGAAGATAGGTACGCTTACCCTGATTTGAACATGACACAATGTGTTCACGTATGGAAACTTCACATGGCACCCCATAAAATTTACAATTTTTATGTGTAAAGATTTCCAAATTTTTAAAAATTAAACATTAAATCAAAACAAATGCAATAAGACAAGAAAATGAAATGAGATGTAAGCAGCAGAAGGGAAGATCTAGAGAGCCACAGCTGACTATGTAGTTACTTGAAAAGTAACGTGATCAGACTGAAACGATTTAAAATAAGGAGGATTCAGAAAGTTCTGTTGAGTTTGGGGATCTCTGGGCTTATCAAGGAGAAAAATGTGGCCACAAGGTGGCAGTAGCACAGTGTGCTGTATTGGGGTTGTGACTGGGCACAGGCAGAGACACTTCAGCATGAGCAGCCCTGGCCATACCCAGAGGGGAGGAGGACATGGGACCTGGGTACAAAGGAGAACAGTGAGGGGCTTCAGTGCACAGGTGAGTCTTTGAGCCAGAGAGCTTCAAAGGACAGCAGCCATAGGATCTCTGACCGGCCTGGGTTCTCATGTCTAGGGTTAGCACCTGACTGTCGTTTGTGGGGAACAAAGCAGATTGGGCAAAGCAAGCTCTAGGGGTTACAAATATGCTTCTTTGGGCTTTATTTTATTTATTTTTGCGGGGAGAGTGGGTACCAGGGATTGCTTAACCACTGAGCTACATCCCCAGGTCTATTTATTTGTTTGTTTGTTTGTTTGTTTGTTTTGGTACCGGGGATTGAATTCGGGGGCACTGAACCATATTCCCAGTGCTTTTTTGTATTTTATTTAGACACAGAGTCTCACTGAATTGCTTAGCACCTCAACATTGCTGAGGTTGGCTTTGAACTTGTAATCCTCCTGCCTCAGTCTCCTGAGCCACTGGGATTACAGGCATGCACCACTCTGCCCAGCTCCCCAGGCCTTTTTTATTTTTTATTTTGAGACAGGGTCTCGCTAAGTTGCTCAGAACCTCACCAAGTTGCTAAGGTTGGCTTTGAACTTGTGATTCTCCTGCCTTGGCCTCTAGAGCCACTGGGAATACAGGTATGTGCCACTATCTCTGGAGCCACTGGGATTACAGGCATGCACCACTGCACCCAGCTGGACTATGTTTGAAGCAAAGGTATGTAAAACTTTGATTTTGATGCTGCAGGCTTTGAGCTACAAAGATTGTAAACAAGATTGCTGTAAAGTCAACAGCACAGGGACAATATACCGGGCCACTTTTACCCCCATTTAAATAACTTAAGGTGACCAGGTATATGATCAGTGTATAAGTACCAAAAGACTCCCACACACCAGCTACAGCCAACCTGAGGGGTACAGGAGCGGCCATTTCACAAAAGCCATAAGACCCAGGGCAGCCGAGGGCAAGCCCTGTGGAAAGCACGTGCAGGAAGACAGCAGAACCTTCTCTAAACAACATTTAACAAGATTTGAATAAAAGACAATGGTATCATTTTTCAGGAAGAGACTACTTGATAGATATTATAAAGATGCCAATATTCCCCAACCAATTAATTCATTTAATCCTATAACAGTCAGAATTCCAACAAATTTTTTTCCAGGACTGAGAAACAAACCCAAAGTTTACCTGAAAGAGAAAAGGGAAAGTGTAACCAAGAAGTTTGACCTTCATGAAAAGAAAATAGCAACAACCTAAGCAAGTTAATCAATAGAAAAATGGCTAAATAAATTAACAGATGGTAGTAAAGAATAAACGTACTGGTGTGTAAATTTTTTTCTTTTGGAAATAGTATTTTTTAGACACAAATTGTAGGACAATGGAATAATATGACATGGTTCTTATAAACCTACCTATCTACACGTGTGTGTGCATGTAGCCAGGCATGTACATGTAAGCACCTAGGAATTCATCTGGAAGGATACACAACAGCCTGTGTAAGTAGTTGGTGTTGGCCATTATGAGCTGTGGGGACTTTGTCCAACATTTCTTGGATCAACACAAGAAGCTCTTGCTCAGGTGGCATGTGGATATGGCCTGCCCACCTTCAGCTAGGACCAGGTTCCCCTTGGGAAAGGGGCAGGGGCAGGGAACTTAGACTCCAGGTGAGGCAGGAGTTTAGGGGGTGACAACACTGCAGAATGTGACGACATGTCCGCTGAGTCACAGGACAATGTACCTGCTTGTGTCATTAACATTGCCAAGGGAGCTCCCACCCTGACCATCAACAGGACCAAGGGAAGTGGAGAAGGCCAAGTAGTACCCTTCCTGGAAATCCTCTACTGAAGGCAGATACACACCATCAGTTCCTGGTCTTGGGGCCTTGAGCCCCTCTCTTCCACTTGGCCTGCTCCTCTTTATGCAGTGTACTTACACTTTCAATAAATCTGTGTTCTAGCTGCTTCTCCTGTGTGTCTTGCTCAGTTCTTTATTCAAGATTCCAAGAACCTGGACATTGACTTGACTCTCTTCCAGTAACATTTGGCAAGCCAGCCAGGAGGTAACGCCCCCCAATCCCACCACCAAAGCCTTCTTGGGTCTTAATGTTATTTCACTGCTCTGCCGTATCTGGTTTTCTATTGGAATCTCCAATAGTGCCACATTCATAATGAGGAGCAATTGACAGTTTCCCAGTGTATTCCAGAGAACAATCAGAAGCCACCTTTTTCAGAGACAGCAGGAAACCTTTCCAAATAGGGTAGAAAACCCTACTTCACTGGACCTTGAGATGGAAAAATCTCCTCCCCAGATAATTTCAAGTTCCCAAGAAAACTCTCTGGACAGACTCAAAGATCTGGGGAAAAGAGAGCTTTGCATTATTTGCCTATTAGGCGGTAGATCTACTTTTCTGTGAGTGTGTGTGTGTGTGTGTGTGTGTGTGTGTGTGTGTCAATTACTGTAAGGGTCCGGCGAAACGTCGGAGGAAGAGACCACAAGAGACTGTCTTATGCAACAGCAGAAGGGAGGGTTTATTTGGAGACCAGCATGCTAGGGCCCAGAGCTCTCTATAGCAAAGAGAGATAGAGCCCTGAGAACAGCTTGAGCAGAGCTTATATACTTTCCTTGGAGAGGGCAGGGAGAGAAGTTACATTTTGTAGTTTGGCAGTTGGGGACAGCTCATTCTGGGAACAAGACTAGCAAACAGTTCACAGTTGGGGACAGCACATCCTGGGAACAAGATTAGCAAACAGTGTTTTGTTAAGCATATAGAAAAACGGAGTGACAAGTACCTATTTTATTAACCTTTCATTACTAGTACTTAACCTCATTTCTCCCAGTGATCTGCCTAAAGCCTAAGTCTACACTATTAAAGGCATGGATTGGGCAATTAGAAGCCTTTAGGATACTAGTCACTTGAAGACTCCTATAATAGAATAATCTGGTTGTGAGCCACAGTTAGAATTCGCTTATGCTGGACTCAAGCAAAGCTCACCATCGTAGAAACACCTCTCTACCCCAACCCTGTGGCGATCCGAAGACATGGCTGGGCCAGGGCAGATCACATCACGAGCCTCCCCTTCGGTTTCAGGCATTCAGCCCACCTATGATTCCATAATTTTCATTCTTCTCTTGCCTCTAACAGGACTTTATGCCAAAACTACCAATTGCTCTCCTGAAATGTCTCCAACACCTGCTCCTGGAGACAGGTTGCCCCTTTGCGCCGTTAGCACCCCACTATCTCTGCTGGAAGGTTGAGGCCCACTGGCTGTGGTCGTCTCCACATTATGGAACACAGACCAGACCTGAATGGCGACTGCTATCTGTTTTATTACTTAAATTTGATGAAAAGTGGAAAAAGGAGTTGGGTGGTTGGAATACAGCCAATCAGTTCCTGGCTGATACAGCAGGCTGGGTGCTCCTTAATCTCCTGTGTAGGAGGGCCAAATTTCATTGAACTCATGAAAACAGTTATGAGGAGGCCCAAAGTTGGGTGCTACATCCAGGAGTCCCACCACTATTGTTGGCCACTGTCCTTGGAGAAAATCTACCTGTCCCAAGGTAAGAAAGCACCCCAGAGAAAAACTGGGATCTGCTGTCCTACTGCCTCAGTCAAGTTCTTATGGCTTGCTTGACCCTAGACTTCATCTGACCACCTTTCTTTTGCAATCAATTCTTTGCTATCAGGCCAGTCTACAAAGACATGGATCTTCTCAATGAGGAACTTAGGAGCCAGAAGGGATTCATGGAATTCAAGAAGGAATATGTTCTAGGGAACATTCAACAGTGGCACTGGTGCCCACTAAGGGCCAGAGATGTTTGACCGACTAAGCTAGGATTCCCAGGGGGCTGCCACAGGGATATCTAAGTTAGATATCTCATTCCTCTGAGGGACTCTTCAGATGGAATTTGGCATCTGGGCCTGAGATCTTTAGTGTTTCCTTATTTCATGATGACCATGGGAGGAACTGCCTCCCTCCCACAGTTCAGCTGTACTCTTCCCCACTGGGTCTACTTTGATCTGAAAACCTGAGAGACTCCTCCTCATCTACTGCAAGACTGCCTGACTCCCACGTAAGGACACTCAGAAAGGTGGCCCCTTGATGACAGTCAAACTGTAGTTCTATCCTTCTTAGGTCTGCTTTGTAAAAGACAAGGGAAATGGTCAGAAATCCCATATACCCAAGCCTTCATGGCCTTGTACAAAAACCCTCTACTATGCAAAACCAAAAAGCCACTGGTTCCCAGAAAAGCCTCTGCTCCCCACTCCTTTCTAAACATCCCACATACTTGTAGTGGGGCCACCTGCTTGGTCACTATGCAAGGAAGTGGCCAGGGCCAAAGGGCCAGTAAGAGTACAAGTCCCCTCTCAGCAACTGACATCCAATAATGTAAAGAAAAGCAGACAAGCTTGTCAATGGGTTTCAAACTATGGCCTTTGACTTATCCTGCAGGGACATTCAATTTATTTTGAGAGTGAACTGCACCCTTCTCAAGAGTGAATTATTGGAGTAGCTTGCAGGGAAGCTAAGGAAATCTTTGCCTGAACCCCAGTGGGAAATTACCCTGGTCTCAAACTGTCCCAGTCTTTCGCCCCAACTGGGACTACAGCACTCAAGCAGGCATGACAAGGAGGGCATGGGTGATGGAAGCTCTCTTGGTAGGAATAAAAAAGGCATTAGCAAGCCTGTTAATTAGGATAAATTAAGAAGTATCACTCAGGAAAGGCATGAAAACCCAGCAGCCTTTTATGATCAGTTAGAGAGCTTCCCAAAGTATAACAACTCAGATTCTTCTCCAGGGAAGTGACTGCTTCATTAGGTCAGAATTTCCTCAGTCAGCTCCAGATATTAGGCAAAAACTCCAAAAACTCCAGATGGGACTTCCGACTAATAGAAACGAATGATTAGGGGGCTGGGGATGTGGCTCAAGCGGTAGCGTGTTTGCTTGGCATGCACGCGGCGCTGGATTCGATCCTCAGCACCACATACAAATACAGATGTTGTGGCCGCCGAAATCTAAATATTAAAAGAAAATATTCTCTCTCTCTCTCTCCCCCCCTCTCTCTCTTTAAAAAAAAAAAAAAAAGAAAGAAAGAAAGAAAAGAAACCAGGAAGGGAAGGGGACCAGGAGAGGCAGTGATCCAAACTCATGGCAGCCATGATTGGCCATGCCCTTGGAATCCATACATCTCAAAAGCTGGAGAGGCCCCAAGAAAAACTTCTTGCTTTAAGTGCAAAGATACCAGACACTGGTGCCTGGGTTATCAGCGCCCTGGTAGAGCAGATTCCTGCTCGGAGGTGTGAACCGCCTGGGAAAATAAAAAGTCTGAAATAATCAGTAAGGAATAAAAGATAAAGCCAAAAAATTAGATTTAAAGGGGGGCACCATTTAAAGTGGGGGTGCCTGATAGGCCTTTCAGCCCTGATAGGAACTGAAACTAAACAACTGAACAAGCCCTAGTCCTTTATTTAAGGGGAGGTACATCAAAAGTTTCAGTGTGGCATGCTCTTGAAGTAAACAGGTTGTCTGGGGCTTGGCAGGTCACGCCCATCTCCGGATGGCTGTATTTGAACCTGGGGCTGTGGGCTAAGGCAGGGCGCCAGCATGATCTGGGCTTTCTCAGACCAGGGAATTTCACCCAGGAGCTTCCTGCCTTAATGGCGCAAACAATACCCATAGTTCATACACGGCTCCCACTGGGTGAAAGACTGCCCTTGTTGCATATGTGGGAACTCTCTGGAGACCCCTGGCACTGGAGGACTGACAGCCCTCGGTCTAAAAAGGGGACCAGTTAGCTAAGACTCTCGCCATGCAGGTGGCCCCCCGAGGGATGTCATCATCACCTCCAAGAAGCCCTTGGACATCATGGAAAAACCAATTTAATTCCTTCTAGATACGAAGGCACTCGGGTCTAACCACTTAGGCAGGTAAGCCTTCTTCCTGAACCAACCTGGTGGTAGGCAAAGATTAAAAAAAAAAAAAAAAACAACTAATTTTTTTACTCCCTCTATATTATATCGATTTGGAAAAAAACTTTTCATGCATAAGTTTCTAATGGTTCCAAGCTTCCCACTCCCTCTCCTGGGCAGAGACATCATGGAAACTAAGAGTCACCTTACAATTGGTTAGAGAGCCCAAGCTGCTCACCTAGCTGGAGACAGCACTCCTATGCCAAAGGCCACTGACTTACACATAGATCCATTGGCATGGTGTAACAGGAAGCCAGGAAGGGCAATTGATGCCCACCCAGGATACACAAAGGACCCCAATACTAGAGAAAGAAGCCCCAAAGGGATTGTGACCCCTCCTAGATGAGCTACCTCAATGTAGATGCCTTAGACCTTGCCAATCTCCCTGCAATGCCCCAAGTTTGCCTGTCTTAAAACCCAGCAGGGAATACCAACTGGAGCAAGACCTGAGACTTGTCAAAGAGCCTGTGTCCCTGGCCACCCCTTGGCTGCTGACCTTTACATTGTCTCTTCCAGATACCGGGAGATGCCACCTTGCTCACTGTTGGAGCTCAAAGACACCTGATTCTCAGGCCCTGGCACCTGCCATCCCTGGCCCTCTTGCTTTCCAGTAGGAAACCCCTTTTAACAAGAAAAACAGCAATCCACATGGACAGTCCTCCCTCAAGGGCTTAAGGATGGCCCTCAGTTCTTTGCTTGAGCCCTGGCAAGGGACTTAAGGGATCACGGCTCAAGCAGGGAGGGACCCCTTTGTATGTGATAGCCTGTTGGTGTCCATCCCAGCAGAGGAAGTCTCCAACCACAATACTATTGGGTACTTTGTTTTCTAGCAGAAAGGGGATACAAGATATCTAAGAAAAAGGCACACATCTCCCAACAAAAGGCTCAATACTTGCGATATCTACTTACCCCATGGACCAGACATGCCTTTCCAGATAGGACAAAGGCCATTTGTGAATTAGGTCTACCTGCCACCAAACAATAATGGCACTCGTTTTGGGGTGTGGTGGGCTTTTGCAGAATCTGGATTCCCAACTTTAGCCTCATTGCAGAACCTCTCTGTGAGGGGACTAAAGGACTAGATCTAAGCCTACAGGACTCAGAAATGAATGTGGGCCTTTAAATCCCTAAAACAGGCTCTCAGCCAGCTCTACCCAGGAATACCTATTATGACAAACGTTTTTTATCTTCTATGTGGCAGAAAGAAAAAGACTAGCTTACCAGGGTCCTAACTCAAAATCTGGGCAACCAACCCAGATAGAGTGGCCAGGGTGCACGTGGAGAGTGGACGCCGCAGTCCTCTTAGTGGAGGAAGCTTAGGACGGGCAGAGGCATCATGGGTTTAGCTTAAGAGCCATCATGAGTTTAAGGTTCAGCTTAAGGCTCAACTCCTCAGCAGGTAAAAGCCATCCGGGAAACAGGAGGAGTCTTGTGGGTGACTGGAGAAATGCTTACAAAATACCAGGCAACATAACCCTAAGGTCACTGTCAGGACTTGCAACACTCTTAGCCAGCCCACCAAATTTCCAACAGCCTGCTTCAGCCAGCCTTCTCACTGCCGTGACCCAAAGACCTGACAAGAACAATTAGAGGAGGAAAAGTCTATTTTCGGGCTCACAGTTTCAGAGTTCTCAGTTCACAGGCAGCTGGCCCCATTCTTCAGGGCTCAAGGAGGCAGGACATCACGGTGGAGGAAAAGGACTCAGGACATGATCAAGAGAGTCTCCACTCGCCAGAGAGAAAATATATACCTCAGAGGCCTGCCCCCAAGGACCCCGCTCCTCCAGCCACATTCCACCTGCCTTCACTTATCACTCAGCTAATCCCATCAGGGAATTAATTCACTGATTGGGTGATTGGGTGAATTCTAGGCCTCTTGCATTGTCTCACATGGGAGCTTCTGGGGGCTGCCTGACATCCAAACCATGTCACAGACTATGCATGCACACAGGCTGTTTCTCAGACCTATGCCATTCGCTCCAACTTCTCTGACCAATTCCTCCCTAAACCAGAAGAAGAATGACCTACTGATGGTAGCAGTTTTGCTCAGAATGGCCAGAGAAGTGCTGGATACACAGCAGTCAGCTGAGACACAGCATCAAGGCTCGCCCGCCACAGCAACTTTAACTCAGAAGGTCAAACTGACTGCCCTAACAAGAGCCCTTATAAAGGAACCTCATAATGCAATGTGTACCAACTCTGTGAGGATGGCCTGAGGCCTGGCTGGGCCTGAGCAACTCCATTTTAAAAACTCCACTTTGAAACCTGCAGTCTCAGCAGGCACAGAGCCCTCCAGTATGGCCTCAAACAAGTTACTTCCCCTCACCCTGATAAACAGAGTGAAGCCCCTGGCAGGCTGTCCTCGCCTAAAAAGAGGGAAATGTGAGAGGATCAGGGTGGAGACCACCAGACCAGATGTTTCTAACCCCAGGGCAAATGATGTCACTGAGAAATCCAGTAGTAGCTGATAAAGATTGAAAAGGGGGTCAAAAGCCCCCAAATTTAGTATAAATGATAGAGCAAATGAACAGGGATTCAGCCAGCCGAAACAAGGATGCCCTTGGGCTGGAGAGCGCGATGTGGACCGGACCTCCCATCACTTGTCATCATTCCTGATCCTCTACATGATCCTCACCACTCTCAAACTCTACCACCTAGTCTAGACCCTGGTGAGAGGCGCAATTCCTCCCTATGTCCCCCTCCTCAACCAGTCTCCACTCCACGCCAGGAAAAGCCTGCCTTGGTTCCGGACCTGATCACCATGGTCTAAGTGAGTGTGCATCTGCTGGACATAAAGCCTAAGGCTTAAGACTTTTGAACTTGGCACACAGAGGAAATGTCTGTCATTAGCCTATCATGATTAAGTGTGTATTACAGTGCTTAGAATTAATCTACAATTGTTTGCTTTGTATTGATTATGTCTATTGTAGTGCCTAGCATTAAGAATTGTCATTTTCTTAATAGAGTGGGCTGGGGATGTGGCTCAAATGGTAACACTCTCACCTGGTATGTGCGGGGCGCTGGGTTTGATCCTCAGCACCACATAAAAATAAAAAAAATAAAGATTTGTGTCTACCGAAAACTAAAAAATAAATATTAAAAAATTATTTCTCTCTCTCTCCTCTCTCGCTCTCTTAAAAAAAAAAAAGAACCTATAGAGTGAAATTGTATTGGGTAATTTGACTGAATAAAGCACTGAAAGGGGCAGAAGGGTGTGGACATTCTTTATTTCTTGACTGCATACGTTGCAATTTTGCCCCCTTGAGACAAATTCTAAACACGCCTTCATTGTGCTTCACGTCCACACAGCCACGTGGAAGGAAGGGACCCCTGACTGGTGGACACTCCCAGTCAAACACAAAGAGCAGGTCCTACAGCTACCAGAAGCAGCACTCTTCCAAGAGAACAGCAGTCACTCACTGCCAGGGGTGCCAGGGAGAGGTGTCAGAAACACCCGAGAGCCATGGAAAGGCCCATCGAGCAGCTGGGGAGGCAGCTCAGAGGGAAGCAACAGCTTGTCACCACCTTGATCCCCTTTCCTAAAGGAGGAAGAGGCTACTAGCGGCCAGAGCTCACCAACATGGGGTTTGGTGGGAGAAGCGCGGCCAACTGTACCTACCTGTACCTACCTGTCCCTACGAGGGAAGGCCCTTGAGGGCCTACGTGATTCCTTGCTTGTGGGAAGAGAAGTCACCACTTGATTCTTTGTGGTAACAAAATAATAGATGTGCTAAGAAAAATTTGTAAAGCTTGTGCCCTCTGTTCTTATCCTAACCCAGGAAAAAAGTTTCCCATCGATTAAACCCATTCAGCACAGACAGCCCACTCAAGAGAGGACTGGAAGCTGGATCCCATCTCTGTTCCCACCTGCCAGGCATTCAGGTTTTACAGATCCTGGTGGACACTGCTGCTGGAAGGGCTGAAGCCTTCCCAAAGGGACTGAAAAGGCCATGGGGTGGCCAAGGCCTTATGGAGGAAATGATCCCAAGGCTCATGCCTCCCCAAAGCCCACAGAGTGGTAACGGACCCTCCTCCATGTCTCGGATCCCTTTTAGGGATTGCTAAGGCTCTAAAATGATAATTACTTACACTGTGCTTGGAGTCACCGATCATCAGGGAAAATCGAACTCTAAAGTACACCTTAGCAAACTGTACAGGGAACCCACTGAGAGCTGGGTAACCGTGTGCCTGTCACACTTACCAGGATTCAGAACGCACCCAGGACCAGGCTCAATGAGTGGCTAGGAGCCCTTCCTATCCAGTGGCTTGTGGCAGGCCTCCCATGCGTGATCTGCAGGAATAGAATTTCCAGTGGGGAGTGGAGCATTGGGGGCAGAATACAAGCCTCCCCTGCAGTCAGGTGCAGCCACTCCACGTTTTGGCTACTAGCTACAGAGACTTCCTGCAGCACAGCACCCAGGAAGGGACTGCACCCACCATGTCCATCCTGACGCCTGTTTCACTGGAACTGAAACTCATCTGGGGCAAGTGTCACAAAGCCCTTGCTTTTCACAGTGATGTGTCACTAGTACAAATGGAAAAGACTGAGATTCAGAGAGGCCCACTTCTACTCTGCTCACCAGCGACACCCAATCCAGTTCCAGTCTGTGACCAATCCAAGGCCAGAAGCAAAGAGAAAGAGTGCCAGTGCTGGACTTCCTCCAGGGGCAGGGGAATACCGGAAGGAGAAAGTCGTAAGACCCCCCAACCCACTACTTAGTTCCCAACATTCCACAGTAATGTTCCCTGCCAACCCTCACCCTCAGCACTTCCCATGGTGCTGATGTTCTCTGCCTGCAGACAGACTTGACCAACACACAGGAGGGTTCAAACTGCAGCAGGTGGTAAGGATGGTGTCAGCAGCCTTAGATTCAAATGATCCCTCATGTCTACAGATGTGTTAGGAAGAATTTCTTGGGATCCAAGGACTCCATCACCCCTCTCTCCTTCCTTGCCACCTCTGGCCACCCTAGCTGCTTAGGGCAACTAAGACATCTGCATGCCACTAGGTCCAGATGGCTAATTTGCTGCTTGAACATTCCTGGGAGATGACTATTAATAATTGTGCATTTGCTATCTCCTCATGCAACTGCTTATTTCAACCAAATCCCCGTGCAGCCAGCCTGTCTACATCAGGGTGTTTCCACGTGGCCATCTGCAGGCCCCTCTGCGGTATTTTCTTACCAAGAGCATCCTTTTTGACCTTTACTGTCCGGCAATAGGGCGACTCTTGCTGCCTCGGGCGCCCGCTACTTTGGAGTTCCGAGCAGTTCTCCCGGGTTCTGAGAGATTGGACAGAGTCTGGTGGGGGGAGTGTGTTCCTGTGTGGTGTGTGCAGTGCCGGTGAGATTTGGGGAATAAAGAGTTGCTGTTTGAATCTACAAGGCTTTGTGGCGGCTAGGTTATTTGTGCCCAGCGAGACTGCAGCAACATCCCAACACTTTTCACTGTTGCTGATCCTCTGCATCTTCCTCACCACTCTCAAACTCTACAGCCACATCTTTTTTTTTTTATTGGTTGTTCACAACATTACAAAGCTCTTGACATATCATATTTCATACATTAGATTCAATACAGCCACATCTTGACCCTGGGGAGAGCCTTCCCAGCCAGCGGTCAGCTCCACCCCAGGAGAAGCCTGCCTGGGTTCCTGACCTGATCACTGAGGTCTGAGTGAGTGTGCATCTGGTCTGAGTGAGTGTGCATCTGCTGGACTTAGAGCCTAAAGCTTGAAACTTTTTTTTTTTTTTTAAGAAAAAGAGAATTTTTTAATATCTATTTTTTAGTTTTCGGTGGACATCTTTATTTTTTTTTTTTTTTTGTGGTACTGAGGATCGAACCCAGGGCCCTGGGCATGCCAGGAGAGCGTGCTACCACTTGAGCCATATCCCCAGCCCAGCTTGAGACTTTTGATCTGACACTTGAACTTAGAAAGCAGAGGGAATGTTTGCCATGAGCCTGTCATGATTAAGTGTGTTTGCAGTGCTTAGAATTAATCTAGAATTGTTTGCTGTGAATTTATTATGTCTATTGCAATGCCTACCATAAAGGATTGTTGTTCTTGATTAAGAACCTATAGGATGAATTGTATTGAGTGATTTGCGTTAATAAAGCATTAAAAGGGACAGAAGCGCGTGGATATTCTTTTATTTCTCCCCCTGGACTGCATAAGTCGCACCTTATGAACCACAGCGGTATTTGAATTTATGAGCCTTAGAGGGTCCCAAAAGTTTTCCTGTATTTTCCCATAGCGACCCCACCCCACCACAAAAAAACACCCAGTTTTACAGGTGATCAGATCAGGATGAGCGCAATTAGACAACTTGGTTACAGCCCATGAAAAACACATTTTAAGGGTTATCCCAGAAAATTTTGAACATTATTAAAAAGAAAGAAAAGTTACAACCCTCATCATGTCCAGCACCCAGTTCTAACCATTTTCCATATTTTCCACTTGTGTTTCACCTATACTCATTATTATTTTTCTACTGGAGTATTTTTAAAGCGAATTCCAGACACTGTAGCAACTTACTGTAAACATTTCTGTTTGCATCTTTGATGTCAAGGACATTTTTACATAGCCACCAGGCCATTATGACTCCTTAACAAAAGTAGCAGTGAAATTCCTCATCACTTCACAAATGTCTTTTTTACAGTTGATTTGTTCTATCATGATCCGAATTGAATTCAATTATGTCTTTTAAGTTCGTTTACTAACCGTTCCACTTCCTCCCACTGACCCCGCCAATTAATCGACTGCCCACATTCTGAAGTTGGCCATTTGCCTCCATCTATAGGTGGCACAGTGCAGGAAAACAGTAGGTGCTCAATCAGCATCGGTTGAAAGAAAGGTTTCAATGAAAACAAAGGAAAAGAACAGCGTTTTGATTCTCAGAAGTGGAACACAGCAGGTAGTATCCTGGGTGGGAGGCCGGCCTCTGCAGGCGCCGGCTGGCCCCGGGGAATGCACTGGAGGTCAGCGGTGCACAGCAGAAGTCGGGTAAGAGCCTTTGTTGGGCCCCAAGCTTAAGGCGCAGCAAAAGGGGTAGAGCCAGTTGCACCCTCTCCTCAGTTTTCTGAGACACTTAAGGGGTATATGGCAGAACCACACCAGTATTTGAATTTATGAGCCTTAGAGGGTCCCAAAAGTTTTCCTGTATTTTTCCTATTTTGTGGTTTGTGCCTTACTCAGAAAACAGAAGATGATAGGTTCAAAACTAACACCCAGAATCCCGACATCCAACACCAAACGTGATGACACTTCGTCACATCCGCTTCCTGGGTCTCGTTTTAAAGTTTTCCTGAAACTCGGGACAGCCAGCCAGCCAAGTCCCTCCCCCTCCTCCCGCACCACCTGGATAGGCGTGCCGGGAGTGCGCCTCCCGGTAGCACAGCCTCACTTTACGAGCCTCCCTGCCTCCTTCGGCTAGTGGCGCCCTCAGACACGAGTGTCGGGCCGCAAGCCCCAGCGGCACTCAGCGAAAAAGAGCAACTGGGTGGGAGCTGACAACAAGACTGGCCCCGAAGGAAACGCGCCACCCAACCAGCGCCCTCCGCTCGGCCCCGCCCCGCCCCGCCCCGCCCTCACTGGTTCTTCCCCACTGGTTCTTCCCCATACTTTCCCCGCCCACGAAGAGGCTCCTCCTCTTGTTCTCTTCACCTTTCACCTCGCTTTTTGGGGCTCTCCGGGAAGGGGGGCTCAGACCCCGCCCATCACGGGGCGGGGAGACTGTGCTCTGCTGTGACTCACCGTTATTGGTGACTATGGTCTGTCAATCACAGCATAAGCGGCCTAGGATTGGCTGATGAGAAATAGTGGGGCGTGAAGTCGGGACAGCGGCCTCGGCGCATGCCGGGTACGTGCGTGACGGAGGCCGTAGCGGCAGTCATGGCGGCTCGGTGTGTGAGGCTGGCGCGGCGCAGTCTCCCGGCTTTGGCGTTGTCTTTCAGGTAAGGGGCGTCGGGCTTCTTTGGGCTGAGGGAACGCCACACCTCAGCGCCATCTCTGCCTCTCCGATCCTGGCCCTTCCGGCCTCATCACCAGCGTCGGGGTCCCTGGGCCCGCGGCTCCGACCTCAAGGTCTGCTCTGTGGCCGGGGTGTGCCCGTCCTGGGCTCGGACAGCGGGAGCGCGGCCGCCTGCACCCGAAGCGTGGGGTTTTAGGGCTCCGTGGGCTGCGGGACGGAGGGGTCCTGGCCGGGGTACCTGGAGTGGAAGCTCGGCGGCCCCCGTGTGCGTGTGGCCCAGGGCCCACAGTGGCCTCGCAGACGTCTGCTTCCCCTGCGCGCCCGGGCACCCAGGCCGTCTCAGCTTCCGCGGTGGAAGAAACAAGCAGAGAGACCCAAGACTTGCCCAAGGTCACGCAGCGAGGCCGGGACGGGGCTGTGGCTCACCAGTGCCCGGAGCTGCAGAGCGCAGCTCGCTGGCGCCGCCCCGGAGGGTCCATTGCCCGGCTAACGGGCATTTCCCGTTCTGCCTCAAGTTTCTAAACATTTGCGGGAGTCTGGGGTCAAAAAGCACCAGAGCCTGTGCGGCTGTGGGCAGTTCGTTAGGCTCCCTGTGGGTCAGAGCAACCAGCACTCTTCACTGTTTTCATTTTAACCTGTTGCTTTTGGTTTTTGAAAGACCTGTCTTAAAGTGAGTTCGGGAAATATATAGAGTTCTTATCTCATCCCTTGGAAATTTTTCCTAGAAGCAAGTTATTCACCAAGTCGAGAGAAGCTATTTCTGTCCAAACTTTGGGTAGAAACTGAGCAGAGTAAGGGCTGGTCTTCCCCCGCCAGGAGCTCACTCACCTGGTGAGACCAGGCAGATGAGCCAAAGATTACTTGCAATGAGGGTGACAAGGCGTGAATAGCATCTTACTAAGTTCATGTAAAGCACCATGGGAACAATGTGTCAGGCTTCCCGGAATACTTCAGTCAAAGGCTTTTTAGAGCTCAATAATTTGTTGTTTTGTGTCTGGAATTGCCAAAAAAAAGTACCACGAAGTCAGCATCATTTCTGTCTCTGAAACTGTGGCTTTGTGGAAAGATGCTTAACTAGAGGCAAGAGAGCTGAATGGTAATCACATTTCCCACAGTGATAGTTTTCTGAGACGGCAGACCAGCTGCAACTCTGGACCCTGTGTTTTTCCTTCTCATACATGGTGGCTAGACCCTCTGTTGGCATCAGGAAGGGGTCTGCACACAGCAGAACCAACCTGCAGAAAGGCAGTGTGACTGTCAATTCAGCGGGGGGAAAACTCAGAAGGCAGGCATCTCAACAATACCCTTACTCTTTAAATTCCTGAAAACCAGAAAAGCAAACATGTAATAAAGAGGTCATTGCTTTTCACACCTGTGGTAACAGTCTACATATGAACATGTTTTGTGTTCATGCACTGCACAAGTTCCCGTGAGTGACAGACCTCATTCAGGACAGTGGTCCCCTAAGACTGTATCACCTAGTGACATCCTAGCCGTTTTGGTTTGCATGATAGAGTTGCTTAATGACATCTTTCTTAGAATGTATCAGTGTATCCTATCATTAAGTGGTGCATGAAGTTGCATTTCTTATTTAATAGAAGACACACAAGTGCATCCAAGGGACGACTGTTTAACTCGTCTTTTAGTAGCTGCATGATAGTTCAGACTGGGGAAGCAGCAGTTCATTTAGCCATTTCCTTACTTCAGAACACTGTGTCCAGCTTGTCCCTGTGCAGCGTTGCCATAAACATCCTTCTATGTATATTATGTTTATAAAAACTTTACTATTCATGGAGATATTTTTCTTGAATCAGGAAAGAAAGTTGAATGTAGATTATTCTGATTGGACTGTGGCATAATTAGAGCTCCTGCTGATCCTGGTGAAAAAACCTGGGTTTTAAGATTATCACTAAAGGCTTTGTGACCTTAGGCATGTCATTGAATCTTTTCATGTGGATATCAGATTGGATAATACCTTAAATATCTTCCAGGATTTGTTAGTACTCATTTGTTAGTCTCATGTTCCTACCTCCACACCTTCATCCAGGCAGTGCCCACTTCCTGAAGCGTATCTATCTGTCCACCCTGCTGTTGTTCATATTTTCTCAATGTTCATATTTTCTGAAAATGAACTAGAGAGGCTGTGCATGTATTCATGATTCTCAGGTTCACAGAAAGGAGTAGAAGGGTCCATTGTAGACTGTTACCACAGGTGTGAAAGGCAATGACCTCTTTGTTACATGTTTTGCTCTTGTGTGCAACTCACCTGTCTTATAGAGCCTTTTCTTCTCCAGTCTTCTGAGTCTCTCAAAGCACTGGGATTCTTTTACTAACTTTTAAACCCCCAATTACAATTCTTTGTGTATAGACATCTTACCTTTTTTACATGATGGAAAATGCTTCAAGGTAAGATCTCTGCCTGGTCCATCTTTGTCCGTGATGTCAGCAGTGGGTCTCACCTCTGACAGTGTCTGCTGTATTAAACACAGGTGGGGCCTCTGTGTCTCAGAAGACACCTTGGAATGCAAGAAGAGAAGGTTAGGTACCCATCAGTTTAAGCATGTATTACAGTTGGTCTTATATGGTCATGAGTCATAAAACAATAGGAACTACCTTCTGAGAGCTACATTGTTAGGTGATTTCCTTGTGTGAATGTTACATGTGTACTTACTCAAACATAGATGGTATAACCTACTACACACATAGGTTATGTGGTATAAAGACTGCCACATATGCGATCTGTTGTCCAGAATGACATTATTTGGCATGTACTAATATATGTGTGTGTGTCATTTGTAGTTTGCCTTTATAAGATCTGAAATAGGTTTGCTTCCAAAACAGTCAATAGCAGAGTTCAAAAGTATTCCAAATCTCCTATGTCCTGTGTCTGGTTTTCCAAAAAAATTTGTCCTTTCTGATGTGTGGACTTTTCTGTAGGCCCTCTCCTCGGTTGTTGTGCACAGCTACAAAACAAAAGAACAATGGCCAAAGCCTGGAAGAGGACATGGGTCACAATGAGCAGAAGACAGAGCCTCCCTCTACAGACAAGATCCTCTTGGAAGAGAAGGTCAAGTTAGAAGAGCAGCTGAGAGACACTATGGTGAGGATATATGGCTCTTGTGGGACACAGGCTTTTGCTGAATTATTTCTTGTGTAGTCCACAGAAAAGGCCCCACATTTCACTGGTGACAGACCGAAGCCAGAGCATTCAGTCTGACCCACTGCTCATGTAGCAGGTGACCACCACAGTGGAGGGGAGAACCACGTCATGTGGCTCCACTTCTGACATGACAAGAGCCTCACGTGCCAGGTGGTTACCCTGAGACAGTCTTACAGATGAGGAAAGCTCCGTGTGGTCACTAAAACTGGGGTGGGAGTGGGGGCCTGGGCTGCTGTCATGGGGAAGTAGAAGTTGTGTGAGCTGGCAGCAGTAGGGATTCTTATTGCTGAAAAGCACAAGTAGCACTGATCAGGTGCTTTTCTTCTTACCTTGCATACTTCTTTAATTCAGATATATATAATTGAAAAATATTAACCAATGATATTGGTATAGCTTAATCAATAAATATAGAAATAACATCTGACATGATGGCTTTGTTTTCAGTTATATATATTGTTTATAGTGAAATCCATCCATCTGCAAATCAAGTTCTTTAAGGATTTAAGATTAAAAACATCAAATATTTATGTCTCCCAAAGCACTGGGATTATGTGTGGGCAATTTTACATGTTCTTATGAGTAAGCTGTTTACAGTTGAGGAGCCCTGAGGCACAGAGCAGCCAAGGGAACCCCAGGCTCACCCACCTGCAGCTCCCAGAGCCAGGGGTGAATGGGGTAGGGTGAACCCAAGCTGTCCGCTTCTGCATTGTGACTGCCTGCAGACTTGGCACAGCTGCAGTATGGAAATCCACACAGAGCCCTTCAGTGCACATTAGCAGAAGGCACTCCAGAGGTGGGGAGCTCTTGAGAGGGTTGGTAAGAATTGAGGGACTTCCCCAAACTGCCATGATTAATTATTAAATAGTGAGCATGTGAACCGAGTCCTTCAGGCAAACTAGATGGCACAGAGGTGCATCCGCAGGGTCATGTCCCCAAGGGATCAAGGCCTCCCCTTCACACCCAGTCCATTCCCCCTCTCCCGGAAGGAATGGGACTGGACATGGCGTCACCCCTAGCAAGGTGCTCATATTGCCTGAAGTCAGACATTCTACTGGGGAGACTAGTGCTTATTCCTTGGGGGTGAAGGATTTTCCTCTGGTCTTTTCACCTCTGTGTGCTTGGATCAGCGCAGGGAGCCCTCACATTACTCCCACTCGCTGGAAATGCTGACATGAGTATAAATTGGTCTCGCTGAGCTTTTCTGTTTTTGTCCAATATCTCAAAAGGAATGACAGATCTTATTTGTATCTTGACTTGGAGTGTGTTATAATCATTTTCAAATTAGGATGACTTTCCTGTAAATTTGTTCCATATTTGATTCATGTAAATCTTTTTCCTTTTATTTTTTTCTTTAGGAAAAATACAAACGAGCTTTGGCAGATACTGAGAACTTGAGACTGAGGAGCCAAAAACTGGTGGAAGAGGCAAAATTATATGGTAACTTTAAACATTTAAACATTATGTGGTATTGGTCCCAGAAAGAACATAATAGGGTGGAGAAGAGGGGGTGCAGGTGTACCAAGAACAAGCCAGGGTGGGGGGCAGAATTCACACCCCCTCTGGTTTTTCAAGATGAGTTCATAGTGAAGGTGTTTGTATAGGAGCAGGGACTGTGTAGTTGTGACAGTGTTTGGAATTGTGAGTGTGGTCCACATAGCAGGAGTTTTATTATCACCCTCCCTATGCAGACCCTAGGGAGCCCCTAGCCAGCTGCAGAAGGCACATCTGAAGGCTTCTTCACCAGGACTAGCAGGAGGTCTGATTATGCCACAGTCCAGTCAGAATAAACTACGTTCAGCTTTCTTCCCTGATTCAAGAAAATGGCCTCTGTGAATAGTAAAGTCCTAGTAACCGAATGGCATACAGGGATGTCTATGGCACCCCTGCTGCTTGCGGCTCCCTCACGCTTCAGAGCAGTGCTGTCACTTCAGGACTCCTGCTGTGCAGCCTCTACTATTAGCTTTGGTGCTTCTGTTGCTGCCTTCCCACTTTGTAATTGAGGTAATCCAGGCTTAGTGACTTGCCACACATCACAGAGCCGGTCAGTCATGGCACCAGCATTTTGTCCATCACTGCCAGTTTGGCACCTGTGGTAGTAACTGGACCTGAGGCTGCCATAGGAGTGCTTGCTGTGGGTCACTTGGTTAACTGTCAGGTGTGGCGTCCTGTGTTAGGGTGAGGAGCCAAAGGTTCAGGATGGGAATTCCTATGGCTACCCAAGGACAGAGAGGGTGAGGGACCAGAAGGAAATAGAATCCTCATCTCATCATGCTGCTGCATCCAACACAGAAACACCTCTTTCCTGGGAACACTTTTCCTTGGGTCACCTGGGTTCCTGGTACTCTTCCTCCCTGAGTAATACCTTTGCGAACCTGCCTGACCTGAGTACCAGGCCTCTTTCCCCTCTTCCCGGCACTCCGGGTGACTTCCACACTCCCACAGATTTAAAGGGCCTCCACATCTAGGTCTCTGTTCCAGCTCAGTCTCCTGAGTTTCATTCCATACATGCTGCTTAGCACCCTTGCCTGGGAGTCTCAAGGGTGCTTTGACCTTAGCCCTTCACTTGGCTTCCTTTCCCCCTTACTGTAGTAGGCGATTCCAGCTTTCAGTCAGGAAAGGCTTTGGAGGGTTTTGTGTTTTCTGTATTAAATGGAGGAAACATTGAGATTCTGGGGCAACAGGTGCTGTGGACGGGCACCATAAGCAGCCTGTTATGAAGCACACCAAGCTCAATTCCCAGGTGCAGTGGATGTGGACTGTGAACCACCTTCTTTAACTTTATCAGGCATCCAGGGCTTCTGCAAAGACTTGCTGGAGGTTGCAGACATTCTGGAGAAGGCAACGCAGAGTGTTCCAAAGGAAGAAATTAAAGATGAAAACCCTCACCTGAAAAGCCTGTACGAGGGGCTGGTGCTGACCGAGGTGCAGATCCAGAAGGTATTCACAAAGCACGGCTTGCTCAAGCTGGACCCCCTTGGAGCCAAGTTCGACCCTTATGAACATGAGGCGCTGTTCCACACACCAGTAGAGGGCAAGGAGCCGGGCACGGTGGCGCTGGTTAGCAAGGTGGGGTACAAGCTGCACGGGCGCACCCTCAGGCCCGCCCTGGTGGGGGTGGTGAAGGAAGCATAACTGCCTCCCACAGAGCCTTTGGCTTTTAAGTCACTTGCTGTAACTCTTGAAAGGCGGGTCTATCTTTTCTCCTCTGGGAGTCCAGCCTTGATGGAAAGGTCAAGTGGCTGCAAAGAATCAAGCTGGGTACACAGTTGCGTCCAGGAGCTCTGGTCCAGGAGTCTGATTTCTTAGTACCACATGTTTAGTAGCTCCATATTCTTCCAGAAGAGGGCAGACGGGACCTCTAGAGTATCATGAATAACCTGTATCTGCTCAAACTCGTGATTGCAAAGTACTTTAAACAAATAAAAGGTCTTCAGGAACTGTCTGGCTGCCTGGCCGCCCATCTGTGCCGTCGTGTGCAGCTCACTGCAGCACTGAGTGCTGGCACCTTTGGCCACTGCTGGGTTCACTCTGCGAAGAAAAGGCCGGAGGGGAAACATGTTTCTTGATTAAAACAACAACAAAAAAAATTGATGCCTACCTTTGAGAACATACAAGTTCATTTATAACTAGCATCTAGATGCTAGGAATGGTCAACCTTGGCTTTTCTGTGGAGATGGGAAGGGAGCATGTGAACTTGAACATTCTTACCACCTTATTTTGCCAAGTGAATTTGACAAAGTAAATCCTTTTTTCCTGTTTTGTCATCTCAGTTGTTTAAATCTATTCAGTTAGTTACTAATAACCTCAAGGTGTGTTCCTATTAAAATGGACCTTCTCAGTGGGGACTGCATGCTTGGTATACTTAAAATGTTTGTTTAATTTTAAAATTCTATTTAAGAGGATTAAAAGCCTAATGTTTATTTTCCTACTTCTGGTAATGACGTGTCCTTTAGTGGTGACCCCTGAGCCCAAGACAAGTATGACTTAACTCTCTCCCCTTTATCTACCCCAGCTTGGGAGTTGGCTGCTTGGTGTGCAGGTGCCACCACCTGGGAAGGGAGCAGCCCTCCAGGCTCAGACCCAGTGACCAGGAGAAGGCACACCACAGCAGGGGTTGGGACAAAGCCCTCCAGAGCTGCAGCTACACACGGTGACTCCAGCAGAGGGGTCTCTGTGCCTCATATAATGTCCAGATCTTGGAGGAAGGTGACTGGGGCATCTGTTACAAAAGGGAACAGTGACCTCTTAACCTTTTTTAGGTGAAAGGGCAATATTGGTAAATCCATTTCCTGTGTTTAAAAAAAATGGGGCATAGTTATATATTTTGCCAGTAATTTTGAAAAACAAAAGCAATACTCTACATTTTTCCTATTTGCAAGCGTTTTCCTCCTTTCCTTGAAGTTGCTTTGTGTTATTTGGTCAAATACATACCCTGGAACTGAAGGCAGCCCAACATTGGAGAGAACCCAGGCCTGGGTCCAGCCCAGCCTGTTTTTATGCTGTGCAGCTGTGTGCATACCACCCAGGAACTCTCCTGCAAAGCAAAGCCTGAATGAGACATCATGTTCAGACTGTTCTCTGACACTGTGTGTGTGTGCACGCGCGCGCTCCTCTTCAACTACAGCTGGAGTCGCTAAAAAAGCACTAAGTTCATGACTCAAGACATATAGTCAGCTCTCTGTGCCTGTGGGTGTTACACCCATGAACTTGACTAACTGCAGAACAAAACTATTGAAACCAATTGTACTGAACACACTTGTCCTCATTTCCTGCACCATACAATCTGTACATGGCATCTAACTGTATTGGACATTATAAGTCACTTAGAGATGATGCAAGTTGAGAGTGCACAGGTTATATGCAAATACTATTATTATTTTAAGGGACTTGAGGTCCTCAAATTTTGGAATCCTGAATGGAGTGGGGGGTAAGGCATCCAGGAACCAACCCAAGGGATGACTGCAGCTCAGATATAGCCAACTTGTCTTCAATAGTGTATTTCAGTTATCCACAATCTCCACCAATGGGAAGACATCTTTTAATGATAAATTCATGCCGGAAATGATATGGTCAGCTCCACTCTATTACCTAGTACCGATGGGTGTTGCTTGCTTGCAGCGTGGGCTGAACTGTATGGTGCAGACCTCAGGTGTGGGAAAGTCAGCCCACTTAGGCTGACTTAGGGATGGCGGGGGCTGGCTTGATAACCAGTGTGCCACTCAAACATGCCAGGCACGCCGTGCCCCTGGGCTCAGTGTTGGCTCACTGCTGCATTTAAGGCAAGGCTCTGCAAGGACGCAGGCACAGAGGCTCGAGAAACGGTAAGAAGCAAGCAAAGGCACTGTTCTGTTCTCAACTTGTTTAATATGTAAAAGAATAATAAAAATGGTAGCCAGAGTTGTAGTTTTTAATACATTCTTGGAATGTTGGCCTCCCAGAGAGCATTATTTCAAATACCTGAAAAATTACCTATCTATCTTTTTGGACTTTGTAAAGACAGTTTGTGTAAAATTTGAAAAGATTTAGTTCACAGAATTATGGTAGCTAATTTATTGTGAGAATTGAATATAAACACATCAGGCTCCAAACTAATGCAGAGGTAAGAACTAATATAACAGAAAGCTGGAGCAGATGGGATAAGAGGCAACCAATCCTAAAATTACTTTCCTGTTGTAACAACATATTAATACTTTGACATAAATTAATTATACATTCATTATGGTGTCTTAAAACAGTCAAGCCTAAATAAATTCTTCATACCATCAAAAAGATATATATATATATACACACACACACACACACACATATATACACACACTACAAAACTGCTTAAGCACAAAGGTTTTCACTGGACAACTCTTGGCCTGGGCCACACACATTTTCAGGATCCTCTGCTTCTCAAGCTTAATGTAGGCCTATCATTTTATATAAAAAAATAAGACTAGACTCAACCTCACCAAACTAGTATTCGGGTGGTGTAGAAAATCAACAAATGAGACACCAGGACAGCTAAAGCCAGTGGCTGTCAAAACTGAGCTCTCTCCCAGTCACCTAGAGGGTTTGAAAGACGGCTTGCTAGTCTCCACCAAGGAATTTCCAATTCAAGAGGACCAGGTGGGGTCCAGATTCTGCATTTGTAAACAGGTACCCAAGATCCACACTCTGAGAACCACTGGCTGTGACGATATAAGAACTCAGCACCATCCTTGTCACTGTCCCTGGCGCAGCACGCAGCCAGCACTCTGGAGCAGTGTCACTGCTCAGCATCTGCCAAGAAGCCCTGGTCTAGCGAGCGGGTACTCCTCTCCAGCCCGCAACACACTTTGCAACTAAACAGTGTACTTGAATGTTTTGTTTAATGCTGAAAAACTCACCCTAAGGGACAGAGGATGTAAAAAGAAAGGAAAAGGCACATAATCAAGTCGTCCTTGGAAATGAGGAGGGTTTTTTTTTTCCTTTGAATAACTTCACTTTAATGTACTTCAAGCTCAAATATTCTGGGAGGTAAACAGGCTCTTGTACCTATGGGGGTACAGGGGCAGGATGAGTTCAGGAAGAATGGGGTCTATGGTCATCCAGGGACTCTAAAGCAGGGTCTGGGCACGAGAACCCTGAGCAGCCGGAAGACAAGCGACTTCCTCAAGTTTAAAAGGAAGGTACCGTGTACGTCCTTGAAGAAGGCCCCAGAAACGAGCTTTTCGGTTGGGCTGGGAAGGAGCCATTTTTGAGTCAGATGCAAGAGGGCGAGCAGGAAGCAGCACTGTAGCCCCAAGACACAGCCGGGAACCACCACACTTGCCAGGGCCCGTGTGGGCTGGAACTATGGCTCTGCCCAGCCAATGGGAGCAGGCCTTGGCCATGCACTAAATAATTCGCCTAGCTGGGCTAGCATGGTCATCGTTTTCTGTGAGAAGAGGACTTGTAACTGAGAAGAATCCTGAGGAAGCTAATGCCAGAACTCAGAACCCTGAGCACTTGGCCTGGAACTCTTTAAAATGGGGTCTTCCAAGTCAAATGCACTACAAGTAGTCACAGCAGCAAGGGGCACCCCTGGAAGCCAGGCAGTTCCCACTAGTCCTGTGACCCTCCCACTCCAGGGTTCCCATCCTTGGGACAAGACAAGGATGCACCCAGGGGATATCCCCAAGTGGGCAGCAGGCTGGGCTCAGACTACAAAGAGGCAGGATTTGGGATTTGGGAGCTGCAAACTCACACTTGGCCGCTGCTGACAGCTAAGTGGAAGCTTACATGATCAACTGTGTAAACAAGGCTTCTTCCTCAAGTGTGTAAGGAAACCTCCTGGTGCTCTCTGGCCTCATCTTCTTCATCTGTTACACAGGGGCAGGTCTGCGTCCCATGGGCCCCTCTATAAAGTGCCTCGTGCCCCAGGCCATGTGGGGTGTCGGTGGGGGGGGGGAATCAGTGGGCTCAGAAAAGGGGCGCCTATAGCAGCCCTGCCTGAGAAGAGCTTGTGTCACCAGGGAAAGCTGATGGGTGGCTGGTGGCCCAGCAGGAAAATGTCACTCCCTGCACCCACAGCTTTGCACCCGAAGGGAAGGCGGCTCAGGAAAGACAAGGAAATCATCCAATCTCTTAACAGTCTCCAAACGGAGCACCCAAAGGCAAATCATCATCTTCAAGGGTTACTTTTAGGACCAAGTTAAAATAGAAACATATTTGTTTCCCCCATGATCCAATATAAGATTGTTACTATTGCTTCTTTCAGAGGACCATGAAAAGATTTTTACATCTTAAAAAAAGGAACTCAATTTGTTTAAAAAGAGCAACAGGGGAAAAGGCGGTTCCTCTCCCCTCCCCCATGCCATTTGGCTCACAAGCTACTTGAGCATCGCTCCAGCCTTGGAAGTGTCTGGGGATGCTCCAGGACACCCTTGTTCAGGAGGCATCCCTGGATATCCACCCGCTTTCGGTAAGGAAGTTTAAAATCCTTTTCTTTAGGACTTTGTCCAGATAACTGGGAAGGCGACTTTTGGAGGGGATTCCCTGCCGCTTCTGGAGGTGGTCTTTGATTATAATGGTCTTCACCGTCACATAACGCGCTGGACTCAAGTTCAAAGAGCTGCAGAGCACCTTCTCACGGTCTGACAAGAGCTCAAACCCAGGAAGGTTCTCGATGGCTGCAAACTCGCCATCTCTGCCCTCCTCCTTGCCCCTTTTGGAGCCAGCCATGTTCTTGTTCTCTTTCCTTCGCTCCCGCTTGTGCCTGGCGGCTTCGTACTCAGCAGATTCTTCCATCTTGGTGATTCCGTTTCGCCTGTACCGCTGCAGCTCTCTGATCTTGGCTCGCAGCATCTTCTCCTTGTGCATATTTTCAAATAAGTCGTCGAACTCCTTACACGACATGAACTGGTACAGCGGCCGCAGCTTCAGCCGCAGCTCCTTCTCCTCCTTGGTGATCTTCCGCTTCAGCGCCTTCTCCTTCTCCCTCTTGTCCTTCCCCAGGAAGGCAGGCACCAGGTTGTAGTCGCGGGCGATGTTCTTCCGGCGCTGCCGCTCCTTGAGCTTCCGCACATACATGTCCACGTGGGCGCGCTTGAGCTCGATCTCCACGTCGTCGTCGTCGTAGTTCACGGACAGCCCGCTGATGAGTGTCTCGGCGTCCTGGTCATACTCGATCTCATAGTCGTCCCGCAGTGGCATGTAGCCTAGCTGCTGCTGCTCGGCCACTGAGATGTCCAACGGGGGCAACGGGGTGGTGAGGCTGGGCGAGAGGGGGCCTCCACTGGGGCAGGTGTGATCTGTCACCCGGTTGGGGATGCTGTCGGGGATGCAGGCCTTCCCCAGGTTCCCGTGGATGTACATGCTCACATAGTGCTCCATCACTTCCTGGGGAGTCCGGGAAGCACCCACATGAGCAGCCATGTCTTCCTACGACAACAAAGGCCAGAGGTTACTGCAAAGTCAGCCTGTCACACTGTTTTCACCCAAGTCCTGTCAACATGTTCACAAAGGCTCACCTGGAATGCTTCCCACCCACTCGAAGAGTTAGTCCCGCGTTCTCTCCAGGTCCACATTAGAAGGAACCTGGACTGATTTTGTACTGAGAGTGAAGACCAGAGAGGTATAAATCTGTGAGTTTCTGGTGGCATAGTGGAGACCAGAACCCTCCATCTAAGAGCCACACTCTGGTCCCCTGGTTTCTTAAGTGGGACTGGCACACCTGTACCAGCTGTCCCACACTCCTGCAAACCCTGCACCCAGGTGGGCAGGAAATAAATGCCTGAACCCCTCACAGAGACCGGAAAACAGACGCACCCATGGAGACAAGGCCAGACCCTGACTCAGGCCCAATTGTAGGACACACTGTTCTCCCATATTCCTAGCCACCCAAGAAAGAAAGGGCCAGGCACTGCCATTAGAACTTGCACAGCCTTGAGCTCTGAAAGAGCTAGCTTGTCCCTTTCCTCAGAGTGACAGCTGGTGCAGGGTTTGCAGGGTTTGAGTGGGAAAGCTAGTACAGGTGGGCCAGTCCCACTTTAGAAACCAGGGGATCAGAGTGTGGCTCTTAGATGGAGGGTTCTGGTCTCTACCATGCCACCACAAAATCTCCTGTGACCTTGGTTCACAACAGCTTTCCTGCCCAAGAAGCCAGTAGGCACTACCGCAGGCCAGGAGTGCACACCCCTGCAGCAGGGAGCCACAGCGCCAGGGTGATTAATGGGAGGAAACCGTAGAACTCCTTCAATCTTTTCCTTCTGCCAAGAGGCCTCTTCCTTAACGTCAACCACTAAAGCCACTTCAGAAAGTAACTACCCAAAATACACACTCAGTCACCCAGCCACCGGCTCTTGTCGCCACTGCCCAGCCCTGCCTTAGTGACATGGCAGCCCGCAGCTGCCCAGGAGTGGACAACCTGTTCTGTACCCCACCTTGGCCACACAGCTCCATCAGCACTCCACCACGGGTGGCCTGTCTCCACCCCTGAAGGCTCTGCCAGAACTGAGGAACCAGCCAGTGCATTCAAGTTGGCAATGCTTATAAGCTGGCCTGGGCCTCTCCATCCCAGGCTTCTCTGGGACAAGCCCTAGAGCACAGGTCTGGGGCCACTTCCCAGGAGACCTGCAAGGGTCATGAGCTTGCCTCAGCAAAGCAGGAATGAGGAAGGCAGTCCTGAGACCCACTGTGAGGTCTCCTCAGAAGCATACAGAAAACAGGATTGCAGCAACAGATAGATGGTGGTCTTAGAATGAATTATGTGATTCCTTCTTTTTAAAAACATCATTAGTGGCATCAAATATGTTCATTTTGTTTCAGGAAGCATTTAGGACAAGACGAAACACCAAACTGTGAGTATCTGCTACTGGAGTATTTACCATTCTGGGTGGCCCAGGCTACTGGAGGCCCCACTCAAGTGTGGAGGCTGCAGACTCCACAGTGGCACAGGAACCCACGGTCAATGCTGCCAAGATGAGGGCTTGTTCTCTTCCTACGGTCCTGAGGCCAGAAGCCCCCAGGGCCTACACTGGCCTCTAGGACAGACAGAACTACTGGTCATGTCTAACTAATAAAGAGTCCGTGCCCCTGCTCTTGGAAGGAAAGGACCATGTTGGATGGAGAGCCCTGGCAGACCTCCTTACCAGGGCATCTGGAGGGCAAAACTGCTAAGTCCCACCCACTGTTAGGCGACAGCAGCAGAGCTGGCCTAGGCCTGTGTGGCTTCTCTGGCAGTGAGCACTAGCCCCATTTTGTCTGAGGCCGGGAGGAGGTCCAGCCACATCCAGTGTTATCCAAGACCTCTGAGAGATGGGTGCTGAGAGGGCTTCCCAGGCCAGTGAGGCTGGGGTTCCCAGTTTTCTCAGAGACTCAGAGGTACCCAGTCTCTTAACCAAGGTTGCATGGCAAGAAACTCAGAAGTGGCCAGCAAGACCACTTGCAGAGTTTTGGTTTAAAAAAAAAAAAAAAATCCTTATTTGGCAGATTTTAAAGTTAGCAGTTCTATGTCAGCCTCCCAAACACTTTTCAACCTGGCAGTCCATGAAACCTGGGAAGCACAGACCCGAGGAGCCAACCAGATGCCCTGGTGGGACCTGTCCGAGGTCCAGCCCGTTTTCCTCACAGCTCCGCAAGGCCCAGCAGGAACCACAGGCCCACCACTGCTACCACTAGAGATGCTCCCTCTCCGTATGCACAGGCTCTGGGCCAGGCTCCCGGCTTCCAGGCCTGGTTCCATCCCTCCCTAGCTCTGTGACTGGACAAATTATAGAGCGTCTGTGCCTTTGACCCTCCACTGAACTCTGGAAATAATAGCAGACCCTCTCCCAGGGTGGTGGGGGAGCTGGAGGCCCGTGTGCACAGGGCCATGCAGCCTGTGCTCCTGTCAGCTACTGCTGCCATCCAGGAGCTGTAAGCTTCACTCCTAAGACTTCTGTTTGTCTCTCAAGACCCAGGTCCTCTCGTCCAGGAAGCCTTCAGTGGTCCCTGGAGCTGGCACACATCCTGGCCTCATGGCTCCCAGTCCTCATGGCTGCGGCAGGGTCTGTGACCCTCCTTGTCCTACGTGTTTCCCCAGACAAGATGAAGACAGAGAGCATGGCGACAGACACCATCTGCCAAGTCCTCACACAGCCCTAGGGGAATCAGTGCCACTATGGCCCATGTTTTACAGATCAGGAAAGTCAGCCTTCTGGTGAGCTGCCATCCGGGCACAAGGCTGGTCATTGCTGAGCTGCATCCATCCCCAGCGGCCTGGCCAGGAGCGTGTGCCTGGCACCCCACACCCTCATAGCACAGCGCACACCCTGCCTCAGACAATCCCTGCTGCTATAACAACAAATGGCAAGGCTGGGCCCCGGGCTGCTACACTTCCTCCCAGACCGTGACCCAGGCACAGCCTGGCCTCCCGAGGGGCATGCTGGACATAGGCTGCACACACCCAGTGCCCTGGCTCAGCCTTGAGTGCTCTTCTGTCCACTGCTCCTCCACAGGTCTCAAGGCCCTGCGGTCCTCTCTTCACCTGGCACCTGGACTGTGAGGTACAAGACAAGGGACAAGGCTGGGGTGGGCCATGTTGCAGGGCTTCCCTTCCCAGGTGGCCCGGGGCCAGACTTTGCAGAGGTAGGTAGGCATGCACTGTCTCTAAGTAGAGGCCTGGCTCCTGCTTCAGTCTCTCTTCAAATGGAGAAGAGCATAGGAAGACTCATAGGAAGGGCCAGAAGCCATCAGAGGCTGCCCTTCTGGGGAGCAGGGTCTGGGGGCTCCACCAGGGGAGGGCAGCCTGAGAGCAGGACCACCCGCAAGGCCAGACAGAAGCAGAAGACAGGAACCAGAACCCACCGCTGGGTAGTCTTTCCCCTTTGGTGCCGGGACTGGGTCCAGGCCCTTGCACACGTTAGGCAAGTGCTGCTGTACTGTGGAAACCCAGCCCAGCTGCTGAGTGTCCTGAAGGACGGGAGGAGCTGCTACTGCAGGGGAAGAACAGGGTGCAGAGCACACAGTGGCAGGCAGGGCACCCTGGAGGCGCTCCACACCGTCCCACACCGTTCACTTCTCACCCCTACATCAGTGCTCTGGCACTCATGCTGCCTGTGCCTCCTGGTGGTCACCCTCCGGCCACTCTTCAGGATACACAGGAGACCTGGGAGGCTGAGGCTCCCCCTTCTTAGGAGCTCCGTGCACTGCCTTCTTTGCCTGCTGACCAAATGTGCACTTGGGCATGGTCCCCAGGCTGGACAAAGCTTCTCTCATCCTCAGTGCCGTCACCTCCCACAGCTAAGCCACTCCTATGCCACCAATCTCAGTTCTCCCCTAGACATTGGCCTGCAAGGACACCCAGCTAGCAACCCCCAGGAACTTCCCACAGGCGGCAGCAGGATAGTATGGTCAGAAAAAGGCAGGTGGGGACATCAACAGTCCCCCAGCCTGTCAGAAAGAGGAACCGCCCTGCACACAGCTTTGCCTCCGTCTAAGTCAGACAAGCCCTTGGAATCGCGGACTCAAACTGGCTTCGCAGCCCATCCTTCCAGGGTGTCAGATGGGGTCCCTAAGACCATTTTCCCTGGCCACCACTCCTGGGCTGTATGGATGGAAAGCCTCAGTTCTGGATCGCCGTCCTCCTCTCCACACTCAAAGGACTCACCAACAGACAGGACTGCCATTAGGGCCTGGTGATGAAAGCCTAGGGTCAGATGAGGCCACCTGTGACAGAGCTGAGACGAGCGGCATGGCCCTGCAGGAAAGAGCAGGTCAGCTCCTCAGAAACCAAGCCTAGACTCCGCCCCGGCAGTTCTGCCTCTAGGTAGTGACCCGGAGCACTGGAAACTGAAGAGATCCGCACACACCAGGCACCCCCAGGGCTGAGCAGCCCGCGGTCACCCACAGGTAAACAGAGTGAGGTGCAGCCCACAGTGAAACTTCACTGGCCAGCATATGCTACGATACGAATTAAACTCAGCAGGCATAGTGGTGGCCATGCCTGTGATCCCAGCCATGGGAGGCCGAGGCAGGAGGAACAAGGTCAAGGCCAGCTTGGGCAACCTCATAAGACCCTGTCTCAAGAAATATAAAGGGCCAGGGGTGTGGTTCCAGGGTAGGGTGGTTGCCTAGCATGTGCAAGGGCCTAGGTTCCATCCTCAGCAGCAGAGGAAGAGAAGGGAGAAGGAGAAGACATCCTGTTAGGTGGGGCACATCAGCCACAGAAGGACAAGCACTGCCTGCTTCAAAAGGCCCTGGGGTGGCTGGCTTCAGAGACAGCACAGTGACTGCCATGGGCTGAGGATGGAGGGTGAGGAGTGGAGCTTATAGGGAGGACGCTGCAGTCCTACAGGTAGGTGTAGTGATGCCTGCATAGCAACGAAAATGTGTGCAGTGCCACTGCACTGCACGCCCAAGATGGTTAAAGTGGCTGAGTACTGGTGGGCAGCTGTCATCCCAGCGACTCAGGATGCTAAGGCAGGAGGATCATAAATTAGAGGACAGCCTCGGCAACTTAGCTAGATCCTGTCTCAAAATAAAAAGGGCTGGGCGTGTAGCTCAGTGGCAGAACACTCCTGGGTTTGGTCTCCAGTACTGCCAAAAAAAAAAAAAAAAGAAAAAGGTTAAGATGATAAATTTCATATTCTAAGCCAGGTGTGGTGGCACATGGCTATAATCCCAGAGCTCGGGAGGCTGGGGCAGAAGGATCGTGAGTTCAAAGCCAACCTCTGCAACAGCGAGGTGCTAATAAGCAACTCAGTGAGACCCTGTCTTAAAGTACAAAATAGGACTGGGTATGTAGCTTAGTGGTTGAATGTCCCTAAATTCAATCCCCAGTACCAATAATCATCATCATAATAATTATTAACAGTTTTTTTTATTTTGGGGGTATCAGGGGTTGAACCCCAAAGGCACATAACCACTGAGCCACAGCCTCGGTCCTTTTTATTTTGAGATAGTGTCTCACTAAGTTGTTCAGGCCTTACTAAGTTGCTGAAGCGGGCTTTGGCCTTGCAATCCTCCTGCCTCAGTCGCTGGATTACAGGCATGTGCTACCCACCCTGCCTAACAGTTTCTTTTAAGAGAAACATCTTCCTGTTCCACCTTGGTGGTTTTTGTTTTTTTCCCTTTTCCTGTACTGGAGGCCAGGGGCACTCCACCACTGCACTACATCCCCAGCCCTTTTTAATTTTTGTTTTGAAACAGGATCTCACTAAATTGCTGAGGCTGGCCTCAAACTTGAGAGCCTCCTGCCTCAGTCTCCTCAGATCACTGGGATTACATGCATGTTCCACCATGCCTGGCTCAGTGGCTCTTAAGGAAGGGTTGCTGACCAGCCTGGGAAGTTGCAGGAAATATCGCTGACTCACATGTGTGGCACGAGATGTGTTCAGCTAGGCCTCCTGGATGATCCGATGCACATTGAAGTGTGCTTGGCCCCATTAAATTTAGCCCCTTTCCCCATCCAAGATCTTCCCTCCAGCCTTTCCTTAAAGCAAGTCCTACAAACCCACTATCAAGACACTTGTGGGCTGGAGATCACCTGCTCTGAAAGCAGCCTTCTGCCCAGAGAGAAGTGGAAGGGCCCAGCTCTCAGCTCCCAAATTCAGCTTCATGGGCTTGGGACCTGCTGCCTCGGAGCTCATGAGATTCTTTTTATAAATACTGTAGATTCCATCTGAGCCTTGGAGAGGCCAGGTCAGCGTCCAGGCTGGGCCCTGGGCTTGGTGGCCTCTGGCTGTGCTGTCAGGGAAACCACAGAGCAGGGAGAAGACCTGGACCCAAACTCCAGCTCTGCCCCATCCTTCAGCACCCACAATAGTTACCTCGTTTGTAAAAGGGAGAATCTGGCCTCAGGGTGGGGGCAAGGGGAGCTCGTGTCAGCACATGGACTCACGTCTGTACCTCCGGAGCAGGAAGCAGCTCCAAAATCCTAGCCCAAACCCTAACTGCACACAAGCTCACCTGCCTTCCTCGCCCGCCCCATGGGGACAGAGTCTCCATCTCCAGTCCTCCCTTTCCCCAAATACATCGGACTCCTAGAACGCGGAACAGCTCCTTCCACTCACATCTGGCCAGCTCAGGACAAGAACTGTGGCTCACCACACAGCCCCTGAAAGCTCGCAGGCTGTCACTTTTAGCAGTGTCTCTGGAGGGGCTGACACAGTAGCACTGAGCAAGAGCCAGTTGGCAGATGAGTGAGTGTACGACGCCGTAACCCACTATAGGGCAGTGCCCAGCAGGAAAGGCAAACGTGACGGACTCAGGACATCCCGCCTGCCTCCAAGGACAAACCTGAGTGTACCATACAGGCCACCAGGCCCTTCCCAGTTGCTCATCTCATTGATCCAAATCCTGCAGAGCCAGCCTGAGCCCCATTTCCCAAGGCCCCTGAATGTAGTCCACAGAGGTGGGACCTCCTCCATTAGCCTCCTCAGCATCGCTCAGGGACTTGGGATAATCAACAAAGCCGTGGCTCTTCCAATGAAGTCTCCAACTGTCCTGAAATTCTGTGACTGTGTTCCAGAGGTGTCCCTGTGCTCCAACTCTGAACCTGTGAAACCCACCAGCTACCTGGAGACCCTCAGTGCCCAGTGGACCTGACCCACGGGGTCACTGTCTGTTGGCCAGTTCTTCCCCACTGTTGCCAAGGTCTCATCCCACATTACCCCCCCCCCACTGTCCAACACATGGGTACACCTGTGCCAGACCATGACCATGACTATCCCCAAACCCTCCTGGGTCAATGGCTGACATTCCTCAGATACACCTTGCTCCCCTCAGCCACCCCCCTTCCCCCGCCTCAGCTGCCAGACTTCAGCAACACCTCAACCCTGCCTTCTTTGCTCACCCCATCTAGAGCTCCACACTGAACACACAGCCCGGGGCCGTCTCCCCACTTGCCATCTGAAACCAGAGCTATACGGGCCTTATCTTTTCTTCGCTCTCCCTGATGCCCACAATGCCTCTTTCCACATCCAGCCCCAGCCCCTGGACCTGCTCCTGCCCTCACCCAGTCACCTCCCCGCCTCTAATCTCTCCCTGAAGCAGGCCCCAGTCTGGCTGCAGGATAGCCCTTCCAGCCTGTCCACACCTCCAGCCCTATCAATAGCTCTGGGCCTCCGACCCACATTACTTAATGCTCTTACACCATGGGAAGGCCCTGGCTGCAGTCAGCAGGCCTGAGCTCAAACCTGGCCCTGTTGCACGCAAAGCTGTGGACTCCTGGACAAGCAGCTCAGTCTCACAGTTGCTGTTCTTCAACTGTAAATTAGGAATAAGAACTGTTCAGATCACATGAGCTACGTACAGGAAGAGCCCGTACAGGAAGACCCCGTACAGAACTGGCATGGCCTGCTGTACCGAGTGGAGCATAGGACTTTGGGGCATGGATCAGCATAAACACTTGAAAGAGAACCACACGTGCAAACTGTGAAAGAGCCTCAGGTGAAGTAAAATGAAGCCTACGGAGGGAAACAACCAGCCCAAGACGACACAGCTGGAGAAAAATGGCGCTTTCTACTCAGTGTTGGAACTAGTGCTGTTCTGGGCAGCACCTGTGGCCTGTTAGCAAGGCAGCACTTCAGGCCTGCCAGAGCCCAGCAGGTGGCAAGGCCAAGCCTACACTAAGAGTAGCAAGTCCCAAGGCCCTTCCTCCTGGGCTAATAAGAATGCAGTCTACTTCAGCCAAAATCTGCATTCTAACAAGCTTCCCAGTGCATTAGTTTGAAAAGGACTGTTAGAAAAGAAGCCTCCCCACTTCCAGCCCAGCCTCTTCCCAGACACCATGAATGTTTTAGTTTCGGGGTGCTATTTCATTTCCCATAGTGCTGCAGAGAAGGCCCCAGCTGTCCTGAGCATCCCAAACCTGTGGCTGTTGAGAAGATTTCAAGAGCTGCATACAAAGTGCTCCACTCGCAGCAGGGCACTCTGCAGCGCTCAGTGCCCCCAGATATACTGTGGCAATAAGTGCTGGAAGAATGACGGCCAGGATGGGTCTCTCTGAGGCACTCATTTAAGCAGAACTCAGTCTCAAGCCATCGCTGGAGGTAGCACACTCCGTGCAGAAAAAAGGAAGAAGAATCAGGGTAACCAGTGGGGCTGCAGTGGTCCAGAGACACTGGATGGCCTAGTGGACAGTGAGGTAAATCCCAGTAGACCTGGAAGCCACCAGGGCCCATGAGACGTGACTTGTGCTTAAGATATCACTGATTGTGTGTGTGAGATGAGGTGAGAACTAAGCAAGGAAACAAGCAGAGGGGTGAAGGTCAGCCTGCACTAGGGTCCCAAGTGGGGTTAGGTTCTGCACATATTTTGAAAAGGGGGCTGCTGATGAACTAGGCATGGAAGAAGGCATTCACGACGGGTGTCAGCTGCAACCTGAGTGATGAGCATGGTGCTGAGTCCAGGTCACTGTGTAGGTCAGCAGGGAACCAGAAGGCAGAAGCCTAGAGCAAATGAACACACTACTATAAGCTCCCTGAAGGCAAGGTTGAGGGCTTCTCCCCTTCAGGATCCTTCACCAGTGTCTGCTCTGCACAAAGCCGATGCTCAATGTGCAACCACAAACAACACGTGAGGACAAAGTGAGGCAGAGGTGTCTGGAGGGTGGTGATCAGGTAGTAATTTGTGGAGCAACTTCTTTCCTAATGAATTATAAGAACAGATTCCAGGGCTGCAGAATGGTCTTGAGGAAAGCAAGAGGAGATGAAAGCAGCAGGTGGGAGGCAGGAGAGCAAAACTGTGGGGGAAGAGCCATTAAGGGTCCAGTGTCGCTTTCCTACTTTTCAGAAAGCCTGAAGGTGGCTGCACATCCTTGGTGGTTTTGGTGACAATGTAGCCAGAGATTTTTATTCTTCTTTTCTGGTATGGATAAGCAGTGGGCAGAGAGCTCCTCTGAAACCTAAAGAAACGCTCCTCTCTCCCCAAGAGAGCCTGGGGCACGACGGACAGTGTACGGGAGTCCAGCCCAGCTCTCACCTTCTCTCTCAGACTCGTCTTTACGGAAACCTTCTGACAGAGCAGGGCAGACCTTGGGGCCCGTGCCTGCCAGTGCAGGCGCCTTTGTTCATCATTACTGGCCATTCATTGCACAGTGTCCTGGGTGTTGCGGGGCCGCAGCGCCTGGGCATGGCCGACCCTCAGGGCGCCCGCGGACACCCCCAGCGCGCACACAGGACGGGACAGGCACCGGAGACAGAAGGCCCGCGCGGCTCCCAGGGCGCCCCGGCCGCCCGGCCCCGCGCACACCTGCCGGGCGCCCAGGTCCCGCCCGCCCGCCGGCCTCCGCTCACCCAGTTGCCGAAGCCGAACTGCTCGATGGCGTCCAGCAGCAGCTGCTCCTCGCGGCTGGTCCAGCCGCCCTCGGCCTCGGGCCCCCAGAGCGTGAAGCGCCCGCCGTCCACCAGCTGGTAGCCGTGGTAGCGGCGGTGGTGGCCGATCTCGGCGCCGGCCGAGAAGCACTCGGGGCACAGCTCGATGTCCTGGCACTCGGTGCAGCGGAAGCGCAGCGGGCTCACCTCGGCCAGGCAGTACACGCAGTACTTCTTACCCAGCTCCGCCATCTTCCCCCGCTCGCCCGCCCGGCCCGCCGCGCCCCCCGCCGTCAGCGCGCAGCCGCCCGCCGCGCCCGCCGCCGCGCCCGCGCCTCCTGCCGCCGCCACGGCCGCCCCCGCCCAGGCGCCGCCCGAGCCGGCCAGCCGGGCCGCGTCCCGCCGCAACACGCAGGCGCCCTCGGGCCCGGGCCGGCCGCCGCCGCCGTCGCCCCGCCGCATCGCGCAGGCGCCCGCGCGCCACCGCCCGGCCGCCAGCCCGCCGCGCTGCGCCTGCGCGCCCTCGCGCCCGCCACCCCCCCCCACGACGCCCCGCCCTCGGTCCGGCAGTGGGCGGTGCGCGGACCGGAAGCGGCCAGGGCGCGCCACGCCCTCCGAGGCACCGCCCGGCGCCCAAGTCCAATCAGCCCCTCTCGCGGCCTCCTATTGGCCGACAGTGGCCGGAGGTGGGGTGGAGGGACAGGATGCCAAATAGTGTTTGACCAATCGCGGGGCTCAGCGCGTGCGCCCGGTTGCCCCGGGAAACCTAACAGCTTCAGCCCAGGTCCGCGGCCTGGAAGCAGTGGTCGGAGATGGAAGGGGATTCCGAGCGCGCTGGGGACTCTCTAGACCAAAGCGGAGATGGAGAAAGCCTCGTCTCTGGGACCAAGGCCACCTCTGACCTCCAGAGCCCCGCCGAAACCTCGGAGCCTGAGCCGGAGGTAGAGGAGGCAGCGGAGGCGGCTGGGTTGGTAGAGATCCAGGAGGGAGGCGCCGCTGAGGACGAGCCGACCGAGGCGCCAGAAGGGCCGGCGGCCACCAAGGCCGCGGACGAGGACGTGCTAGGAGAGCCGGGGAAGCAGCCAGAGCCTGAACCTGAGCCCGAGCCGGAACCCGAACCCGAACCTGAGCCCGAAGAGGCGGCAGCTCAGCCGCAATCCGAAACCAGGCCCGAAGAACCGGAGGAGGCTACAGAGAAGGAGGAAAAAATAGAGGAGGAGGAGGAAGAGAAGGGGGAGAAAGAGGAGGAGGAGGACGAGGAGGAGGAGGAGGAGGAGGAGGACAAAGAGGAGAGAGCGGCAGCAAAGAAGAAGAGGACGACTAAGAAGAAAGCCCTGTCTAGAGACTCTGTGCAGTTATCCACTACCCGCGAGGATGCTGCTCCAGCCCCAGCGACTGAAAGAGAGGAACCTAAGCAAGAGGAGGAAGAGGAAGAGAAGGAAGAAGAGGAGGAGGAGGAGGAGGAGGAGAGTAAGGTAGAGAGTGCTGAAAGAAAGGAGAAAAGCAAGGAAAGGCAGAAATCTTCCCTACTGGGCTCAGTGGACTACCACGACCAAGAGTGGTCGGAGGAGGTGCAGAAACTGGAGGAGCAGCAGCTTCGCAATGAGCTCTTGGAGCAGTACAACACCCTGGTGGTAGAGCGGAACCGCTATCAGCGCTACAATGTGTACCTGCAGCACAAGATCTGTGAGGTGCTGCGCAAGAAGAAGGGCGTGGAAGCAGTGGAGGTGCTAGATAAGGGCCCAGAGCCTGAGGCCCCCGAGAAAGAACAGGCATATTTGCACTACCTGGCCATGCTGGAGGACATGAAGAAGCAAGAGGCAGATGACCTGGAATGGTATCACCAGGAGCTGGCCCAGCTGAAGCAGCAGTGCCAGGAGAAGGTGGCCAGGGTAGAGAAGGAGTGGCACCGATTCCAGGCACTCAAGAAGCAGGTGGTGATGCAGGCCATGGGCAGCTGCCGCATGCGGGGTGGGCGCCAGGCTGCACTGCGGGAGGTGAAGCAGATCCAGGCCTTGGAGGATAAAAAGGAGAAGGAGATGAGTGCCGTGCGGCTGGAGAACGTGCAGCTGAAGCAAAGCCTGTCACATTTTGAAACCAGAATGAAGGCCCAGGAGGACTTGACTGAAGGTCTGCTCCTCATTGATTTTGAACAGCTTAAGATTGAGAACCAGACCTTCAACGAGAAAGTGGAGGAACGAAATGAGGAACTTTTAAAACTGCGCAACAAGGTGACCAACAATGTGCAGATAATAACCCACGTGAAGGAAAAGCTGCACTTCATGGATATGGAGAATGCATGCAGAAAGGCACAGCTTTTGGAAATTGAGGCTCAGGTGGCTCTAGGAAGGGACATCCTGACCAAGACCAAGCAAGCCCGAGACAGCCTGAGGGGTGACAACATCAAGCTGAACCAGAAGTGCGGCCTTCTGGGCAAGGAATCATTGCTTCGGGACTTGGAAGAAAAGATGGACAAGACTGAACTACTCAACCAGCGCCTAGAATCCCTTAAGCGCCATCACGCTGGGCTTACTTTATCCTGCAAAGGTATGAGGCAGAAGATCAGGGAAGCCAAAGCCTTCCTCCCCCGCTGATATGGTGGACGAATAGAGCAGCAGAACATTGTCTCATCCACTTTTACTTTCCCTTGTTGCTATCCTTAAGAGGCCTATGATCTCTGGTTTAGGAACCATGATGTTTTTCTCATTTTTCAGCTTCAAAACTAGTGCTGACCACAAAATTGGGTTAGCAATTTTACATGGGATGAAGCAATAGACCCAGAGAAACAAAAATGGAGTGATTTAATGTAACGTGACTTCTCAGGAAAAAACTAGAGTTGAGCAATTCCATAATTTCAGTAACTTAGTACTAAAGAGCACTGTTCCTCTTCTATGTGTAAGTAGGTGAAGTGCAACAAGTGGGCAGAGTACCGAAAAGTCTGTGCTTAAGCAAATTATTAAATTCTCTTTGGATTTATTAAGCTGTGTAGTCCTGAATTACTATCTCAATTAGAAACTCACAAAGTCCCCTTGATCTTGCTTTGTCAGTAGCCAGTACTAGCTTCTGGCGTGTAAATATCCATCCATCTATCTATCTGTCCATCCATCCATCCCTCTCTCTCCAGGAAACAGGAAGGAGGACCAACAGGAAAGGAAGCCAATGCTTGGTTGTCTTTACTTTTTCAGTGGAAGGAAGCTCAGTCTTCTCACCATTTATGTTTCTGTCTTGATGATGGTTTTCCATTAGAATCAAATATTTTCTTGGATCCTCTGAAAAAACTGCATTGATCTGTTTAAAAAAATAAAAGTGGTATGTTTTTTCCCAGGGGAAACAAAACAGTGACCATTGGTTTTACCAGGTGCAAGACTGTGAATGGTGGCTGCTGCCGTCACATACGACAGCCTTCCGCACCCAGCCGAGTGCTCTCTGATGGCAACAGGGTGCTCGCTCATTCCTAAACTTCATAGGTCATAGGAAGACCATCCGTCTTTGGTGCTGGGTGCCTCTGAAGACTGGTAGAAACCCCACTCAGGGCAGGTGGCTCAGTGGCTGAGAATGTTGCCACTGCTTTGTCTTTTGATGACATGATTTCGTTTTCTAAAGCATATTCCCTGTGAGGTAGAGGAAAATTAAAACTCCTAACTTCCATGGCTTGAGTACACTATTTTCTCTGATGTCACCCACATGTACTGAGGCAGGCAGTAAAAAGCTTAGATTTCCACTGCCGTCCTCCCCTTACTGTGATGGGTCTTCCTTCTCCCCTTGTCCATCAAGGCCAAGTGGAGCAGTAAGTCCCTGCCAACAGAACTCTCTTCTTCGTGGCTCCAGCTAGAAGCAGTGCAGGCCTACTGGGTTCTTCTGCTGCTGGGGAAGCCTCCTGGTGAAGGGTCAACAGTGCTGCATGTCTTGACCAAGCAGTGGCTTTCATGATAATGCTGTCCTTTGTCTCTCCGGTGTACTGTAGAGAGAGCAGGTATTCTCAGCTGACTTTGAACCAACAGCATTGCCCAGCCGAATCCTGCAGCTTGGAACCTGGTGACAAGTGGATCCCAGCCCAGCTGCAGAAAGCTTTAAGCTGCAAATAACCAAGTAAGGACTGCAAAGTAAGTCACCAATGTCCTCAGGTTACAGTCACTGTGCTGGACAGATACACCCCCTCCTGTGGCCCCACCTCCTGTGGTTCCAATCAGATTACAGGGCCAGGCTTCACCAGGAAAGAGCAACACTCCATAGACTGTTTCCTAGGGTAACTTCTGAAGGAAGAAGTCCACAGACGACCCCCAGCATGGTATCGCAGCGCTTTCTGTGGCCCATCCAGCATGCAGTCCCTGCTCAGAGAGTGCCTCCTTAGGCTTCTACCCCCCACTGAGATCTAGGTCCCTGGAGGCCTGCAGGTTGTTTGGCATTATGCTAATATATTAACCCATCTCCTTCATATTCTGAAAATAAGCCTTATTTGAATGTTTTGTCTCAGAAACTGCTAAGCCCTGTGTTGGATTCAGAAATAAATTACAGGAAGAAAGACCATCCTCTCAAAAGTAAAACCAAGGAGGGCATATGGCAGGGGCAGTTTTGTAGTCAAAGCAAGAAACACTGCAGGTAGACTGTGGACAGTCCCAATGCAGATGATCCACAGGACAGGACTGTCACACGGAGGTTATCTTTATGAGTGTTAAAAGCAAAGGCTTGGGCTGGGGCTGGGGCTCAGCGGCAGATTATTTGCCAAGCAGGTGTGAAGCCTGGGGTTTGATCCACAGCACCACGAGCAAAGGCCTTCTTATCAGAGTGCAGGGCCTGAAAAATACATTGTGAGCAAGATGCTACATGAAACTAAACCTTTTTAATAGGTATAAATCCCCAAGTATCCCCTTCAATTTTATAGGACAGTTTTGTAAATCAGGTGCCCACGTAAGCAGAGGCCAGGGCCCCTGAGAAGGAAACATTTACCTTTGCTAAGTGGAAGTCATTTATGGTGACTTCCTGCACTTGAGATTTTTACATTATGTAACCATACGAGATTGTCTGTAGCCCTAGTTCTGTCTTGGCCCTGGTGTGGGAGCCTGCCCATAAGACAATGGCAGCTCTGGTACCTTGACTTGGTGCTTTTCACTTTTAAGCTTCCAGCTAGCACCACTGTGATGAGTCCCACAAATGCAAGAATGGAAGGGACCACAGGGCTCTTGGGAACTGTGCAGCACTTTCTCTACTACTTCTCAAAGGTCCTCTAGTTTCTACTTACATATTGGTTTTAACAAGTAAGATCATGGGCTGGGATGTGGCTCAAGCAGTAGCGCGCTTGCCTGGCATATGTGCGGCGGGTCAATCCTCAGCACCACCTATCAACAAAGATGTTGTGTCTGCCAAAAACTAAAAAATAAATATTAAAAAAAAATTCTCTTTAAAAAAAAATAAAAAATAAATAACCTTTCTCTTTATTCTATGCCTTTCACACTTAAAAAAAAAAGTAAGATCACACTCCCTGGGCTGGGAATGTGGCTCAAGCGGTAGCGCGCTCGCCTGGCATGCGTGCGGCCCGGGTTCGATCCTCAGCACCACATACAAACAAAGATGTTATGTCCGCCGAGAACTAAAAAATAAATATTAAAAAAAAATTTCTCTCTCTCTCTCTTAAAAAAAAAAAAAAAAAAAAAAAAGATCACACTCCCCAAAGGCTGCCATGGGTGAGCACAGGCCTATCTAGAAAGATCTAGCCTGGGGCGAAGACTCTGGCATCAGGCCAGCCTGGGACAATGAACTCATCTGTAAAATGGGGAAATGCATTTATAGAAAAAAGCAGAATAGGAAAACAGTATCCCTTATCCGATGATAAAATTAGAGGTATTTTAATTTTCTTTCCTGTATTCCCAAATTCTACACAATTAACATGGATTTAAATTGGGAGATAATTTCAGTTTTTTTAAAATTCATAAGTTCAAGAGCGTAAGATACTAAATACTGTTAAGGGAATGAGTCTAGCAACCCACCCGATGTTTCTGGGGTTTTTATGGTAGAGTTAGTTCAGCCTCTTGTTTTTGTTTCATCTTCACAAGCCAGTGGGTAGGAGCTGGGTCCTCTTCCAAACCTTCAGTTGTGGAAAAAGAAAATGAGGACTAGGTCACAGAGCACCTAATGACAATGGGTGGGTATAAGATTCAACCCCAGGTCCATTCTTAACATCTACCCAAACTGCACCTCAAGTTCAGCTTTATTTTTAGCTGGAGCCTTTCTACCAGGAGCCACACAGCAGGGGAAAAAGATGAAGGAACACCGCTTAAGATGAACTGAGGCTCTGGAGTCCAGAGCCAGGCTTCCAAGTCCACGGGTAGCTCATTTTGTTGTAATGTCAGAGCAGAGGACAGTTCTCCTCACTCTGCACAGAATGTCCCACAAGGTGTGTGCACCCTGGGAAAGGGGCTTCAGCTGATCCAGGGAGACCTGGCCTTGGTGTGAACCTGCCCAGGAAGGGAATCAGCCATCCCAGAGCAGGCTGGCTGCAGGGAGCAGTGCTCAGAGAAGCCTTGGAGCAGGACAGGCACTAGATGGCGCCCTGAGCCTCTCAGAGATATCTGGACACTTTTCAGCCAACTTCCAGGCAAGAGCCTGAATATCATCAGCAAATGTCTGAGCACATATTTGGCACCATACAATGCGGGTCTCACGATTTCCCTGAAAACTGAAGTCCCTCCACATCTTAACATGGTCCCGTCTGAGGGGACTGGTCTTGTCTCTGAGGTATCTCTCTGCTGGCCAGCCCCCTCCCTTCCCACCAGGAGACCAGCAGCTCCTCCCAAAGTACAACTGGGGTGTACCTGCCCCCACACTGTGTGGGTGCCATGCCTGTTTGTTGGCCCTTCTGTGCCTTGGTGGCAGGCTCCACACTTTTGGAATGGTGTCTGAACTGTCAGCCCCACTCCCCAGGTGTACAGTGCCCAGGAACAAGTGTCTGCCCATCGTGTTTTAGCATTCATAATCCACAGCTCCCTCCATCAGCCTCCAGCTGCCCTGCAGGCCATGCACAGATGATGCAAGTGTCCCCACCAGGACTTAAGGAGCCAGGCTCCCAAAGGTCCCAGAGCAAACGAGATCTCTCCAGAGGGTGTCTGAGACCTGCTCTGCCACCACCCAGCCATAGCAGCCTGAGAAAACCATTTCTCTGTGTCACATGTGTGGAAGGGGACAATGATCTTCCACAAAGCTGCTGTGGAAATTAAATGAAATTAAATTTCCACAGTGCTTGGCCCAGTGCCCAGTGTGGCCACAGCAGCCAGACAGCTCTCAGCAAAAGTGGCTGCTGTCCACTACCCTGCAGCTAGCCAGCCTGCCTCAAAGCCTGCAGGGACAGGGGCGCAGAGAGAAGCCACTGGCTCAATGGAAGGTAGCTCTGTGTCTGAGCACTCTTCTGAGTGTGCCTCCTCCTCCCAGCCTCGTGCCTGTGGGTGCACTCATTCCGCTGGGGTCTAAGTACCTCCTGGCCCTCCAGCCCTCTCCACCATCTCGAGAACAGCTTTACTGACCCTGCCCCACAGAGAAGGCCCTGCCACCACACTACTGGGTCACAGCACCTGACTCACAGGCTTCTGAGGAATTGCAAGGAGCCCTTAGCCCAGGGGCTGGCACACAGTGAGTACCTGCTGCACTCTGGGGTGAGTGGTGACATGCGCAGGGGCGGTGAAGGTCACAACAGGATGGCTTGAAGAGAGGCAGCAGCACAGGGGGGCCCCTCCAGCACAGCAGAGAGGGACCCTCGGCTGCATCCTCTTTTTGATGAACAAGCCTAGATGTGGATTTCAAAGCAGCAGATGCTCAAATTTCTGCCATGCTTCAAGGAAGAACCTCAATTTTAAACCAAACTACAGAGAATATAAGTAACAATTTTACATGACTTTTATTTAATAAAACCACATATTTACAATTCAAAAAGTCCTAGTTTGATACACTTTACTAAATAAAGGCAGAGGTTAACTGTTCGAGCCATTAAAACATGATCTGCAGCAATGTTATCAGGAGTTCCTATCAGCAGCTCTTTAAAACTCAGAAGCCAAGCAGTTACAAAGTACCTCTGAAGTGAACATTGTTCCCAAATGAGATCTCAATGACTCTGGAGGTGGCTCTTGGGTCTAAAGGGCAAGCTGCTGCTGACCCCAAGCCCTGGGGTACAGAAAGTCCCTGGCCCTTGAGGTGGACAGTGCAAACTTCCAAGAGAGCCGCACAGCAGTGTTGCCAGGTCACCTAAGCAGCAGCCTCAGAGAAGCAGGATGCTGTGCTTGCTAACAGCACTCTGCCCAGAGGGACCACAGGACCCTTGACAGGACTTAGAACTCTACAACCTCTTAGGGGACACATGGAACTCATATGATCCCTTAAAAGGCCCCCAAAACCTCGTCTGGACTGAAGATGTGGCAAACGTCCCAGACTGGCAGGGAGCCTGGTCTGAACCTTCATGCACACTGCAGATTGATGTCGGGCCATTTGACAAGCAATGGCGAGGGTGGGGCAGGAGCCTGCTCCTCACCTCTCTACGATCTAAGGAGCATCGTTATGTACAGTAAGAAAATATATACATCTTCAAAGAACAGAACACCCTCATCACGCACGCAACTGCACACATCTGCAAGGAAGACAGTGCACAGGCCACTGGCCTAACTACATTCAATACCTCCATGTCAGGAATGGCTGGGTCTGGAGGCCACCAGGACCACAGGTGAAGATGGCACCTCGTCCACGAGGTCAGGCAAGGCGGCCTTCCAAGGCTGAGGTGTTGTGGGACCCATCATGCTCTAGAACCCCCCTCGAGAATTCACAGGAGAATGCAAGGGGAGGGGAGGTTCCAAGAAGAGGGACACATGGAGTAGGACAGAGGGTGTGCACATGACCCTGGCCTGCTAACCTGCTGCGTCACCTGAAATATGGCCAGCAGGCAGGGCAGATGCAGAAAGTTCATCAGGACAGGCCACCCCCAAGCTGGCTGCACCCCCAGCCCAAGCCTCCTTGCTGCATGTGGTACAGCACCAGGGCCTCCCTCAACGAGGAGCTGTTCCCTGGGGTGGGAGAAATGGCTAAGAAAGGTGAGTGCAGACCACACCAGCACTTCCAGACTCTGGCTGTGTCCTTGAGCCTGGCCTGTCTGCACCCCCAAAGGCCAATATGCTAATAATGGGTTACCAGGTGGGAACTTGTTTCCATCTCTCGTTGGACTAGTCCATGCAAAAACTGCTCATTTCTGTGAATTTGGGAAATCAAATTTCTTATACAAAGTTCTCAAAATAGTCAAGGAAAAGCAAGAATAAAAAATTTGACAATAAACTTGGGAAAATCAGCTAAAATGGGAAAGGGATCATGGTCCAGACAATGAGAATTCTGACAAGACTGGTTAAGTACGTGTTGCTCACTCCTCTGTCCTCATGGTGGTTTGTGAAACACCTTGGAAAGCCAGGTGTGTCAGGGGGTCCCTGGCACTTAGGACAGTCCAGCTATTCATGACAAAAGTGAAGTGGGGATTCTGCAGAGCCCAGGAGCAAACCCCTCACATGCTTCGGTTTCCAGCACCACACAGCCATCCTCGGCCTCCCTGGAAACAAGCAGGTGCGAGGGGCAATCCCAAGTTTCTCCCACCCTGTTCTTTAAAGGAGGCTGTTCACATCAGCTCCCGGGGGTGTTCTGCCGCCACAGGCCCCTTCTGCACACAGTCCCCTGCTCCAGCTCCTCACCACAGCTCCAAGGACTCTGGGAGGCAGGTTCCCACGGAAACCTAACGTGCACTGTCGGCCTTCCTGCTGTGATTTTGTCAAGGCAACATGGTCAAGTGTTAATATGAAGGTCATGTGGACTCCCAGGGAGCCCAAGAGCAACACTCCCCATGTGCCCATCTCCTGTTATGTTGTCTTGGTGGGCAGGTTTCAAACTCATGGCCTCCAGTTCTGGAAAGATCATCTCAATAACTAAATCAGCGATTCCTCTCATCTAAAATATGAGCCAGTATCATCTCTCCCAAAATAATATTTCTCATGCATTTGGCTAAAAAAATTGTAATGTACTTTCCAGTGGCTGGCATAATAGCATTACAATTTAATTGACTTTTGCTGAAACAAAGAAGGAGGAGGGATCAACCACTGCCCTGTCTTTAACCTGTGCAGAAAGCGCAGTGGCTGGCTGCAGCCCCCAGGGCACCAGCCCCTGAGCTGCTTAAGGCTAAGCCTGGATTTTGCTGTTTGTTTAAGGCCAACTCCAGCGACAGGAATCAACATGAACAGAGCGTGCCTGCTCCTCTGCTGCCACTGCCGGGGTGGGTCTGAGAGCACACAGGTGCCACCTGAGACCTGCCTCAGTGCCAGTGGGGGTCACATCTGCAGCCTCAGTGTCTGAGGGACGGGCTTCCTTTCTCCATTTCCCGGCTGTCTTTTTGCAGCGCAGCCAGCACCTAGAGCACAGAGAAGACTGCTGTGGTTAATCCTCGAGAGGCACTGTCCCCAAGACACCCATGAGAGCAGCGCAGAGCGGAGCAGTGCAGAGCAGAGCAGAGCAGCGCAGAGCAGAGCAGCGCGGAGCGGAGCAGAGCAGAGCAGAGCAGAGCAGAGCAGCGCAGCGCAGCACAGCGCAGAGGAGCCGAGCAGAGCTGAGCAGGAGCTGAGCAGGAGCAGCGCGGAGCAGAGTGGAGCAAAGCAGGTAGCAGCGCGCAGAGCTTAGCAGAGCAAGGCAGCGCAGCCAGCGTGATGGCAGCCACCCCCAGGGCAGCCCCTCCAACTCCGCCTACTCCACACTTTCCCACCCTCTGGCCCACTAGGCACTTTCCCACCCTCTGGCCCACTAGGCACTTTCCCACCCTCTGGGTCCTCTTTCCTATGTGGGCCATTTCCTACACTCATGCTGACCAGCCATAACACCAATGTCACAGCAGGGTCGTGGGGATAGTCTCTTCCCTCAGCCCCACAGGACAATGCTGCTCCTGCCAGCTTCTTCCTTCATCACCAAAAAACCAAAGCCCATTCACAGCCTCCCTTCAGAGGCCGCCCCAGAGCCTGGCCCTGGTGCTGCTCCCTCCACTGCCCTCAATGCACTGCACCCTTACTTTAAAACTCATTCCAGGGCACTGTGACTACCCAATGTCAGTGACAACACACATGGAAGGGTTCCACCCAGATTCTGCCATTTTGCCTCCTCTCTTTTATCGGTTGAAACTATGCTGGGGATTATTCAAGCAGTGGGTGCATATGCATGTGCCTGTGCGCCCACTGGCAGGGCAGGAGAGCTTCTTTCACAGGAAGTACCAGGGAAGGAAGCTGCAGGAAAGACCTGTAAGACCCGAATGCACAAGATGTGAAATCAGGGTAGGGACAGCCCTGCCTGTGAACAAAGGCCATTAAGAAAGGTCTTGGCTGGGTGCAGTGGCACACACCCCAAAATCCAAGTGACTCAGGAGGCTAAGGCAGGAGAATTGCAAGTTCAAAGCCAGCCTCAGCAACTCAATGGGACCCTAAGCAACTTAGCATGCCTCTGTCACAAAATAAAAAATAAAGAGGACTGCAGATGTAGCTCAGTGGTCAAGTGCCCCCAGGTTCAATCCCCGGCACCAAAACACAAAGGCCCCGACTTTTCTGTTGAGGCTTTAGAAAACTATGGAAGCAACAAATCACAGAAGGTTCCAGAAGACCTCCTCACACACAGGGTCAGCTTCAGGGGCATTCAGCCTGTGCAGTCTCATGCCCAGAGTTCAGGCAGCCCGGCATGGCCTACTGCTCTGCAGTCATGGCTTAAAATTCTTGCAAATGTTCTAGTCACAGCCCTTACATCGTCCATCAGTTCATTAGCCAGAGAGAAGTCGCTCCTGCCCTGACACCTGGCGCAGCCCAGCAAGGCCCAGGCCTCCCCACCAGCTAGGCAGACCTTTACACGGCTTTACTGAAATGCAATTCACCCTTCAAAGTGTGCAATTTGATGCTTTGGGGGATATTCACAGAAATGGGCACATATCACCAGTTAATTTTAGAACACTTTTGTACCTCAAGAAGAAACCTCTGTACCTCTCAACCATAACTGTCCTAGAGTGACCAAGTACAGGCTCTGGACTTGCTGTAGGTCAGAGGGCTTGCCTTCCTCACAAATGAGGGGTGGGAAGGGACAGAAAAGAAGAAGGTGGAGCTGCATAAAGATGGTATAAGACAAAGATCTACGGGCCAATCAGGGCAAGGACCCTATCTGGATCTTCATCAGTGAGACCGTGGATCCATTTATGCTGTTTGGCCAAGTCAGAACCTTGATTCTCAGCACAATACCTAGTGTATGAAGACAGGAAGGCATCAGGGATTTACTGGGTGATAGCAGTGCTGTGACCATTTATGTTCCAAGAGCCAGCATGGTTTGGAGACAAAACATGACAGTGGACATATTGCATGCAGAACACTGGGGGGCACGGGGAGGGGCACTGAAACAGTCCCCCTTCACAGATACGAGGCTGATGACTGGCACGTGGGGTTCATTGTCCTAGTTTTGTAAATATTTTAAGTCATATACTAATAAGAAAGTCAGGTCCATAACAGGCACAGCTGGCCCGTATGGGGAAGGGTAAGCCTCTAGACCCACCAGCTGGGCCTGGTACTCAGGTAACCTCGAGAAATATAGTCAGTCAGGTTTTTTTTTTTTCTTCCTTTTTTCCTTTTAAGGAAGCTAAAACTTGGAGTGAGACAACACCCATCAATCCCACTGGGGTAAGCCCTACATGGGAGCCTGGAGGAATGCAGAAGAAACCACAGGCCAGAGCAGCACAATGGAAGGAATATCTGGAAGGGACGGGGCCTCTTCAGGCAACCGTGACTTCTCCTTCTGTGATCTGCAAGGTGGATCAAGCTGCACAGGGCACACCGCTCCCAGGCAGCCCAGCTAGCCAGTCCCTTTTGCTCTGTCTAGCGTCTAGGGCTTAATTTACAAAATGCTTTGGGGCACGTGAAGAGTACTGCATGGCCTCCTAGAAGCTCTGAGCTCCCAGTACTGATGCAGGGGAGGGGGCACGCCACGACCTCTAACAGGCAGGAACCCATAGAGCAACCTGAGGCAGAGCCAGGAGGCCGCCCAGCTCTCCTCGCCAGCAGCCCAAGAACTGTTTCTCAGCACTGTGGGCAGCATGCTCCCTAGGTTATTCTGTAGTGCCAGCCCCATAACCAGAAGGAGAAGGAGGAGACTGCTTACCTGTGCCCACTTCTTGTTCCGACTTTGCATCTGGACTGTAGCAATGGCCGCGAACACCTCATCTGCTGGCAGGTCCTCGGGCAGCCTGGTCAGGAACTGGGCACTGTGGATGAAGTCCATCCTAGTCAGGATGTCCTCAAACAGCTTCAGGATGCCCAGGGCCGTTCGGAAGAGGAACTCCTCCCCATCCCGACAGAACACGTCCCAGATGCGGCAGGCCAAGTCCAGGGGCAGAGACTTACTGTACAAGGTGAAGATCCTAGGGAAAGTGAGAGAGCGTCAAGTTTGGAATGATACAAAGAAAGAACTCTCAATTCTAGCCTGAACCATGAAGAATGCCCTGAGTTAGTCCCTACCTATAGAATGGGGCTGGGGCTCAGCCAGAGTCCACCATTCAGGCTGAGCTCCCCTTTCCCAGAAACACGCACTGAAACAACACACAACTGCACCACCAATGCCAAATGCTCCTGCTGCAACAGGCAGCTAGCCAGCACCCACTGTACGCCCCCTGTGGTGGGGCTGGGAAGGACGGGTAACACACAGGACGCCTGCTCATACAGTAGCATCAGGTGGGCCTGAGGGTGTGCCTGTGGTGGAGGGCAGCTTCCTCCCAGCAGGGGCCAGCAAAGAGCAAAGTAGCATTTCTCAATCAGCTTGACTATGGATTACAAAACACAGATCTTAAACTTGTACGATGAAAACTGTCAGATGAAAAAGTAAAATAAAGGCATATGTTCCTTTAAACAATATGATAATTGGTCAGGATGGGGGGTACACACCTATAATCTCAGAGACTCAGGAAACTGAGGCTGGAGGATCATCAGTTGGAGATCAGCCTCAGAAACTTAGCAAGGCCCTCTCTAAAAAAAAAAAAAAAAGGCTAATCACAGTACAAATTACGCCCCCCTGCCCGCAGCCTCGGCTGTCTCACTGGCAGTACCTACCTCCAGGAGTAAATGGCCCTGACCCAAAGCTCCCTCTGCCAGGCACTGCAGGGCTTCTGCTGTAGGGAACTTGCTTTAGTGTCAAGTAGCTCTGTCCTAAGCTTCTTACCATCACAAAAACAGAACACACTGTCATCACTGGGTCTAGAAAGCACAGTTCAAGAAAGGTCTTGAGACCTTGTGTTTCCTCAATCTGCAAACTGCTCTCAACTCCGTCCAGAACAGACTTGTTAACATTGTATTTTGAAAAGTGAGAAAGGCAGGGCCCAGTGGCACATGCCTGTAAACCCAGTGATTGAGGAGGTTGTGCCAGGAGGATCACAATTTCAAGGCCAGCCTCAGCAACTTCGTGATGCCCAGTCTCAAAAAGGGCTGGGGGGATGTGGCTCAGTGATAAAGCAGCCATAGGTTCATTCCTCAATAATGACCACCCCAATGCAAAAAGCCCTGTGCTAATCTTTTTCATTAATTCATTTGTCTTCAGACAGTCCAACAAGTGAAGAGTTATGCTGAGGGAGCTGCAGTGCCAAGGAGCCACCTGCTTCCCACACAGCAAAGAGACAGCTGAATGGATCAGACCCGACCCTGGCAGATTACAAAGCCTGTGCCTCGAACCAGTAATTTTCAGATGCTCAGCTGTATTTTAAACCACATTTAAACACAGGAGCCAGGTGCACATGGGACACTGAAGCACTCTCTCAGAAAGCAGCTACACAGCACCCTCACCTGGAAGTCTCAGGTAAAGGGCTCGGGCCACTGCCTGGGAAGGAGATACCAGGTTCAGTCCAGCTCCCACAGAAACCCAGCCAGGGAAGCTGACCCAATGAACTGAAGAGCTGCTGTCCACACACTGGCCCAAGAACCCCTTCCCCACCACCTGGCCTCAGCCTCCCCTCAGCTAAGGACTGTGTGGGAACAGGGATGAGCAGGAATCCCTGGCAGTCTGCCAGGCCCCCTTCCTGCTCTCCCCATAGTGGGAAGAGAAAATCCATGGGTTTCTGTCTCCCAAGAAATGTTTGTTCCCTACCCCAACCTGGAGCACTGCATATTACTGTGCTGTGTATCAAATACAGCACGTTTAGGTCCAAGTAATGCACAACAATGGATTTTTGTGTTGCTATGCCAACAGAGTGGCTATGGGCTTATTAAAAAGACAGCAAAACCAAGCCATGTGCACCCACCTCCCCACATGTGTGGATAAAGATAGACTCTCCTCTCCAGCCACATCTCTTCCAGCTGCCTACCTGAGCAGAAGGGAAATGGGGCACTAGGGAGGCACAGAGAGAGTGCAGGGCCACGGTAAGCAGCTGTGGGGCAAAGCCTCAGGAGCCAGCAGTACAGAAGGCAGTCATTGTCCTTGTAATAGGGGACCCTGGTCTGCCTCAAGCTGCCCAGACTACACAGGGCAAGTGACTGCTTGCTGCTCTGCTGGGTGCCGCCCCACACCTCCTTCCTAAAGCCCTTCGAGGAGGCGCAGTCTCACCCTACGTGGCAGAGGAGGAAACTACCAAGAAAGGAAGGTGGTGGAAAAGCAGGTTTTAGCGTAAAATAAAAGGGTAAAAGTCACCTAGCAGCCTCAGTCATCATGAAGTCACACTGAGATTGGGACCCTCAGGCCCTGACACCCCAGAATCCAGCTGTACCCTGGCTTCATCCTTCACCTCACGGCACCTGGGGATCCTTGTGTTCCTAAGAAACTCAGAGACCAGGAACAAGTGTGCTAGGTAAGAAGTCTCCACTAAGCCTCAGCAGACTCTGAAACTTACTCAAGAGCCACTACTGGCTTACACTCAGCACTAAGCAAAGGCAGAGGTGCAGACACCAAACCTGAGATGCCCTGCCTGGTCCTGAGGGCAGTGCAGTCCATATCACCCCAAGCCCATGCGCTCTCCTCTCTGCCCCAGCACCAAGCAGAACATGAAGCTTAGCCAGTGGGCTTCAGTTAACACCTCCTGCATGCCAGAGGCTCAATTCCTCTGGAGAAGGCTGATCGCAAAGCAGTGCTTGCGCTTGAGGAGTCCCGAGTCCCAGGCAGACCTATGGCCCAGAAGCTGAGAGCCACCCATGAACGCTGTGCAGGAGCCCGCTTGCCCTGCACCTCCTCTGTAAGGTGGGAATCCATGTAATGATAGGCTTTCTAGGTAAACACCATTGCCAAAGCCACTAATAAGCACAATATGGAATGTACCACTTGATACTTTGATTAAATTAAGACTATCATAAAATCCACTTATGCCTCCAAAAAATCATGCCACTAGGCAGCAGTGGGAGATATTTTGCAAGTTAAATGACCTTGTGCCAGTCCTCCCAGAGTGTGGACCCTTGACAGCTGGCCACTCAAAGCCCTGTGGGAGGACAAAGACAGGTGACAAGCCCCGGCTCTGATCTCCACGTCCACATGATAAAGAGAAGCAAGGCACACCTGGGTAAGAGCTCTCATCAGCAAAACCACCTCCCTGCGAGCCTCGAGGAGGAGTGCAAACAGCTGAGTGGGCTTCTGCCAGGCTTCAAACTCATGGCTTCACAGGTTCAGTCCACGGTGGGCCAAGTTCCCTGCCATGGGGCCAAATTCATTGCCCTGGGCCCAAGCAGAGGCAGAACATCACAGCAGAAGTGTACAGTGGAGAAGTACCACCCTGCTAATGGCAGCAGGAAGCAGAGAGAAGAAAGAGGAGCAGGGAGGATGCTCCCTTCCAGCACATGCCCCTGGTTACCCACCTCCTCCAGCCATGTCCCACCGGCCTATCCAAAGGAAGGCCTAGGAAGAACAGGTGTGCCTGTGCCCAGGACATGAGCTGACCTGGGTCCAGGCTCTGGGAACACAGAAGTAACCCACAAGGCTAACAGCTCAGTATGGCTGGTGGTGGGAGGGAGGGAAGCAGGCTCTGGGGACAGACAGCAGAGAAGGGCACTTCTCCTACCTGAATTGCAGCATTCTCATCTGAGCACTGCAGAGCACACCCAGGACACTTGAGGCCACACTGCACGGTGCCCTCAGGCTTTGCCATGGAGAGAAGAAAAGGGCTCTTTCGCCTAAGCAGTTGGTTGCTCTAGCCCTGGGGTGGTCACACCACAGGCACGTGCACAGTGCCAACCACATGGCACATGCAACCCAAGACAGGCCCAGGGCTTCCAGGTGCAGACACAGCTTCAGAGGAAGGAAGCGTGATGGAAGGGGAGCAAGGATCTGAGTCAGACCAACCTGGACCACGTACTACAGGGGAGACACAGGGAGAATGGGCCTCAGGGACCTCCTCTGTGCTCAGAAACAGGGTACCTTCAGTGTGCGATTCCCAAACAGGAGCTTCAAGGCCAGGCCTGAGCAAGGTCTGTTCTTGACCTTTGCTTCTTCCTCACTGCTCATCTGATTCTGATGGAGCTTTCACCTAACTGTCAGCACCCAACAGACAACCTTGATCACTATGGACCCACCTCCTCTGTAAGGTGGAGACACAGCTTCCAGGTACAGACACAGCTTGACTAAAGAAGCCAAGAGCCAGGCATGGTGGCACACGCTTATACTTCCAGCAGCTTGGAGACTGAGGCAAGGGGATTATAAGTTTGAGGTCAGCCTCAGAAACTTAGCAATGCTCTGTCTCAACTAAAAAATAAAAAGGACTGGGATGTGGCTCAGTAGTAAAGTACCCCTGGGTTCAATCCCCAGTACAAAAAAAAAAAAAGAAAGAAAGAAAGAAAAAACCCATGAAATGTATGTGTCCTGTGCCAAGTTCAACTTAAACAGTTTTTACTGAGGACGTCCTGTGTGCCCAGCACTGGCACTGCAAACGCAGATGGTGCAGATTTCATCAAAAATAAGCCGGCCCTGCAGGGGCCTCATGGAGGTGCAGTGAGCAGCAATCACATCACAGAACAAAACCCTCAGCTCTGGAAACCCTTGGAGCTTTCTTTTTAGGTGGACACCTAGAATTATAGCCACCCATGGGCTGGGACAGAAGAGGCAGAGCTGTCCTCGGGCATGACCCACCCAGCCACCAGTGGACTGTGAAGTCAGTGAGGGCTGGTAATCAATAAGAGAACAGAAGGCTTCAGAACACTCCCCACATTAGGGTTAGGTCGCTTCATGGAACTCTTGTTCTTGGCACATACACATTAAGTTTTTGCACACAAGGCTGTACACAGGGTCACCATATAAAATGTACTTCCTAGCAGAGTGTGATAGTACATACCTGCACTCCCAGCTACCTGGAAGACTGAGGCAGAAGGACTATAAGTTCTGGGAAACTTAGCCAGACCCTGTTTCAATATAAAAAGCCTAATCACAACAGGGGGCAGAAGAAGTGGGGGTCAAGCCAGACACCCTCTCTTCATTATGGCACTTTTTCTCTTCTGCAGAACCCCTTCCCAATTTGGGAGTGTTGTCTTGAAATGCCCTGAAAGGTTCATCCTGTGGGTTCCACATGGGCCAAGCAGGGCACAGGGCATGGAGGGGCTTCATGGCCATCACAAGGCCACAGGCAGTATGAAAGACCCTGGGGTCACTGCAGGGGTTGCTGGATCCTGAGGTACACTCCCTTCCTTCACTCAGGTCCTGGTCCTCTCACCTGACCCTCAACCTGGCATACTCTCTGGGGTGACGGCCACACCCTTTTCTCAGCAACCCCGTTCCCTTCTGTACACAGCTGTGCCTTGGGTATGGCTCCAGCAAACTCTCTGAACTTCTCACTGTGGGTCTCAGGAGGCCTCTATTTAGACAGTCCACAGATACCTCAGAATTCCTGAGTCCTAACCCAGATCTGCCTCCATTTCTGATCTCAGCTCTGATGCTCAGGCTTGGACCATGAGGCCAGCAATTGTCTGACATCGAGACCAGCATGTTCCTGGAACCCACCAACTCCCTGCTCCTTACTACTTCCACTGCCCTTTGCTGGTCTCTCTTCCCCAGGAACTCCTGCTTCGCAAGTCACTCAAAACTCACTTGTGCCCCAACACAGGCCTTCAAGTGCCCCTGTGACCTTCAAATCCTGCCCAATCCCTTAGTATGGCCTCTGAGACTTGCCACAACCTGGCTCCCAAATTCCCTCTGCCCATCCTTGGCCTCTTGATGTAAGCCCAACCCCACCCACCCACTGCTGCTTCTCTGGGACCCCACATTGCTCCCCCCCCCCATGCCTTTCCTCAGTAGACTCTGACCCCTAGGCCAGGTCCAGCACCTCCTGCCTCCCTCTGCAGACAGCACCCACCACTGCTGGATAGTGCCATGACCCAGGCCTCTCCACAGCAGCAGCAGCTCCTTGCAAGTGGGCACTGCATCCTGCTCATCACCACCCCAGGCACTTGGCAGAGGGCCTGGCACATACCTGCCACCTACAGACATCTCATCTGTTTATAGATGGACAAACAGCACTTTGAAAACAAGCAGGTCCAAGACACCATCTTTGTCTGGAGGAATCTAGAAGGGCCAGGTAGTTAAAGGAAGCCCACAGTGCAGAGACATGATTAGCAGAGCAAGGCTCTGGAGGATAGCTGGCACCTCCTGGGCAGGGCAGAGAGGAAGCCAGGAAGCAGGGCACGGGAATTCAGATAAGCCCTGGAAGAAGCTCACCATGAGGACAGTGGAAAGCCGGCAGGGGGCGAGAAAACACAGAAAACCACAGAAAACAGTCTTACCAATCTATTAGGTAGATGTCTGGAGTTAAGTTGTTTTTCTTGAAATGAGCAAATAATTTCGGCAAATTTTCTTCAAAGAATACCTCAAATGCAGCGAAATAAGTCAACATCTAGGGAGACAATGTGAAATATACTAATAAACTAATTATCAGCACAAGTTTTCAACCTATAAAAAAGAGTCAATATGTTTACACCTTTAGAATCTAATGATTATCTTATAAAATTGCTACATGTTTTGAATGGTAACTAACTGTAGGTACTATTCAGGCAAATTATGATAAGCACTATCTCTAATCTCACAATAGCATCACTAGCTACTGAACCCAAGAGCAGTTACAGGATGTGCCTAAGAGGGGTAGAAGAGCATTATTATTAATATATAGTAGAGCTGGGACTCGAATCCATGCCTGTCCCAGGGTGAAGGCTGAGTTTTACAGGCTCATTCCTGTCCTAGACCATCTAAGAAAGGTCAGTCCAAAGGACAGCAGCACCACCTGTGAGAACCCTGCCATAAAGGATGGTCCCACTCAATATTCCCATTCTAGAATTTTCCCTCAAAAATACAAGCTAAACTAATTATAGTTTTTATTACATATTTACAAAGAAAAAGCTGGAGTCTTCAAAGTTAGCAGAAATTTGAGAGGGATTGTTTTATTATAAGGGTAAAATTCAATTTACATCAGGAATATTTCCTAGGAATAAATTTCAGGAGCAACATCAAGGCAATATGTATTAGCACTGATGAGTCGTCTCAAGAGTAAGAATCTGTCCTAAAGATTTTTTCAATCTCTGACGATTATATTTCTTGAAAAGTTCTCACCTGATCGATTAAGAAAGCAATACCTGTAAATGCTCACTGCAGAAAACTTAGACAATACATGCATTCCACTGAACTCTGGCTACCTATCACAAACACTATAGCTAAGCTCATGTCCTGTGACTGTCGATCAAATACGGTTGCAATTATATCATACGTTCGATTTTACAGACTCTTAATTAGTGAGGTTCCTTCAGCACTCCCTCACATGACAGATTATCACTGCTGCACTGGGTGAGCCCCAGATGTGAATCCACTACTGCATTTGCTGAGCCCCACTTTAAAGTTTCCATATTCACAATTACGAATCTACATGATGACCATCTCTATGCATAATGTTCTGTCCACATTTGTAACTTTCCTAAAACTGACTCTTACTAGCGAACTGCATGCTAATGCTGGGAACAGCACCAGTTGTCTTCCAAGAGGACCCTACTAGTTCATATTTCCCAGCAGCCACCAATTTAGCACGTTTTCTGAGGAGTACCCATAAGTCCTTAAGCTACCAAGGAAGAAGCCCTCCCCAGCTGATCTCAAGTAGTAGATCACCAGGTGCTGGAGCACTAGTGATCCCTCTGTGCATTGAGACGAGGCTAGATTAAACACGGAGGGATTCACGAACTGCTAAGTCTTCTTCCAGGTTACATAAGGAGCAAAGGCTCAGGAACCAGAATGGATTCAAACCTCAGCTCTTTCACATACCAGATATGTCTTGAACAAGTCACTCTGCCCTCCCGAGCCTCTTCCCTCACCTGTACCAAGCAGAGGACTCAGTTGCTAAGTGTGTTAGGGCCATCAGGCAACCACTGTCAACTCCTTCCATTTGTTCAGTGTGGTGAAGACCATCTGTAGCAGCATGCTGAACAAACTGCTGCTTCATTTTACAATAAACGGGCATGCTCTTAAACATGCCTCCTTTCTCCCATGTAGGAGCACATTCCAGAGGCCCCACGTGACTGTGATTGGTAGCAAAGGTCAATTCTAAGATACTGTATGGACAGACCCAAGGTGGACACTGCCATAGGTTTTCCTGACACACCAAGTACATATGTTTGCACTGGAGCCACCCTCCTCCCTCATTTAAAGACAGAATGCACTAATCCACTCTTACACATGGCCACTAAACTCCTGTTTCTATGCTTATCTCAAACATGCCCAGGTACTCTCCCACTCCATAGTGTTCCTTGTTACCAATATCTCTTTGTGGAGGAAAAATGCATTCTTTTTCCCCCCTGAAAATTCAGAGTGCTTTATGGGCAACTCCATAAAGACACAGCACCCAGGGCACGTACACGGAGCATACTCACAAGGCCATGGTCCACTCGGAAAAACGCCATCTGACAGGGTTTATTCAAGAGATTAGAAAAAGCAATAAAGGCATCTGCAGTGTCGAGGTTCAAGATCAACACTGCTGCTATGAAGGACATGCCCTGAACCTGGGGAGGGAGAGAAAGTGTGTCAACTCACAGCAGCTTGTCCTCACAGCACAAGGGTCCGTGTAGCCACCCACCCACTACTGCTCACCCGAAGCTGAACTGCTGGCCCCACCCACTCTGACCAGTCCTCTCAGTGCCACCACTCAGCCCAAAGGCCACCTGTTCCACTCTTCATTGGCACCCCATCCCTCCAAATGAAAAACCATAGCCAATCCCCATTAGGCCTTTGCATCTGAAACACTGCTCTCAGTAAGGGCCCTGTCCTGGGGCTACAGACAGGCACATCTGATTTAGCATGTTTAACAAAAGACCATGCACACACGCGTGCTAAGCTGCAGAAATGCTGGCAGCACACTTTTCAAAAATGGTTACCACTTGAGGCTTTATTGAATTAATGTTAGGGAAAAAAAATCACATGCAGAAAATGGAAATCACACCCAGTTCAAGTGTGATTAACGCCACCCAGCAGCCGAGTCAGCTCAACTTCTTTATGTGGGATGGAGTCAATTCATTGCCAGGAGGCCTTTCATCTTCCTCAATAAAAGACAAAGGCATTCAACCTGGCATTGGCAGCTGAGGCATTTTGGATAAAATCTCAACTTTCTTTATAGATTGTAACATTATAAAGTACTGAAAAACTTCACTTACATAGCCCACATCCGGTCGGTAACAAGTATAAGCGCCCAAAATACTGTGCAACATGTCATGATACGGGCCACCCTAGAAGGATCAACAACCAAAAACATCACATGCATAAATACTGTTAGTGCTCAGAACAGTGCTGGATGCTACTGCTGCCACCACCAGTCACTTGCTACTTACAGAGGAGGAGATGCCAAGCATCAGGCTGCAGCTCTACATGCAGTATGCAGTTTAACAGACTAAATACCAACTCGCAGTTAACAAGGAGGTGTGCCGCTCAACCATGAAGCTGCTCTGAAAAGGCTGATGGGTCAGGAGTGAGCGCCTAGTAAAATGTCTTTACTCCTGCTGAATGTCACATTCCCTTCAAAGTCAACCTGAGTGGGCAGGAAGCTCTTTAGGCAGCCCTGCTCCTGGCCATGCAGACGGTGACTCTGAAGCATCCCATCCCTAGATGCCCTCATCCTGAGGGTCCTTCCTGCCTCCCTGCCCCCAAATGACATTCGCCTTGCATCTTTTGCATCTTTCTGAACAACAGGTCTGGGGAAAGGCTCTAGCCTTAGGTGTTGGCAGCTGCCACTTTATTTCAGTCACTCTCCCAGCTCTCCATTCACTTCAAGATTTCCATTTGCTCCTTTAACTGCTTCTAAAAACATTAGTGGTAGCCCTTTTTTTTCCCCCTGATGGAGCAAGAAGAAAGCCCTGAGCTGCCTCACACTACTGCTGGTGTGCAAGAAGACACCATGAAGGGACTGGCTGGGCCCAATGCAAACCCCTCCAGACCATGTGCTGGTGGCTGCCATGTGCTGGTGGCTGACACAAGAGTAGCAACACTCCTGGCATGTGACAGAAGTCAATCCACAGGTGACCTTGGGCACCTCCCATCACATGCTGACCCATCAAGAGGCTAAGTAAAGTAAGAGACACTTGCAAATGAGAAGAATGAGAGAAGGAAAAATAACAACCACAGAGTCAAAAGATGGCATCCAGGCCTGGGGGAGGTACAGAATCAAGGCCACCACAAAACCAAGAGTGACTATGGGGAGGCTTTGTCTGTCTGTCTCAGGCTGAAGGAGAAAGGTATTGTGAAAGCTGCATGTTCTTAAGGGAAAGCATTGTTCACCCTTATGATTCCTGCCTTCTTGCTCCAGTGCCAGCAAGTGGCAACTCCTTCTTCTAAAGGCCCTTAACTTGCTTTCAGACATCTGTTCCCCCACTGCCCTTTGTTATTAACCATTAACTATTCATGAGATCGAGAACCTTGGGACCCACAGGCTGAGGGAGACTTGTTTGCACAAAGCAACCCAGAGAGAAGAGGCAACCTCTCTACCACCTGCCCCAACCCCTCAAAAGGGACCCCACAGCTCCCACTGCCCTTCTTCCTGGTCTACCCTCCACCTCCAGAGAGCTACCCAGGGATTCTCCAGCTCAGCATTTCTGAAGTCAAGTCCCTGGTGGTATGCCCAGGGAGCTGCTCGGGGGCCCTGGGGCCAGGGAATTGAGAAGCTGTGCCTGGGCTGCTGTAGGGCCTTTGCAGGCTCTGAGGGCTCTGTGGCACCATGTGTAGACAAACATGTGAATCCCAGAACCTGAGTTTGCCAACAGCAAGGAAGGCTTTAGGAACCGTTTTAGGAAACACTGCCCCAACTGTCATCTGAGTTCTTCTTGCTCCCCTCTCCTCAGGACAGTCCTCCCAGGATCCTCCCTTCCTTTTATCTCTACTAGTCAGAAAGGTTACTAAGCTCCCTCTGATCCTACACTGCAGGGAAAAATCAGGAAGACAAGGCCTCTAGCCTAGTGGGCCTACCACACCTCTTCTAGGCTGCCTGAGGAGAAAACGGCTCTTCAGCTGGTGGCAGGAGTCAAAGATAGTAAATAATAACTGAGCACTGATGGAGTACCTGTTATGTGCCAAGTACTTTCAATAGCCTGGTTAGGTAGCTGTGAGCATCCCCAGGTTACAGATGAATAAGAGGAGGCTCAGAGGGGACAGTTTGCCCCAAGGCCACAAGCTAGCCAGAAGGCAAGGGAATGCAAGCCCAAATCTGCTTTGAAACCCTTTCTACAAAGCAATACTTTTGGCCTTCATGCAAGGAAGGATGAGGTGTGAGAACCCTGGAGTGGGGCGGGGAGCCCTTGGGACTCAAGCAGGATAAAGCCCTCCCAGAGTAAGAAAAGCCTGGGCCGATTCATGAAAGCTAAGGAGAGCTGCCAAGCCTGGGGTGCTCGAGGCCTCAGGGAACTAACAGCTGAAGAGAAGAGCAAGGAGAAGAACTGTCAGGTGGGAGGGGAAGGAATGGAGACAGGGCCCAGTTAAGGCCTGCCACCCTGGGGCGCTCACAGGTTCTACCGATGTGACACCAACACCAGGCCTCTGGGTAGCTTTGTAGATTCTCTCCCTCTCTAAAGAGGAGAGACCCTCTGCAAAGATTTCTGAAGACCCATATGGGAGTGTTCCTAGCTGGATTTAGAATCGGGAGGAAGCAAGAGAGTAAGAGTACCCCACAAGGCACCAGGAAGGTGACAGGTGGGAGACAGCAGACTCTAGGCAGCCATGTCCATGTCTGAGGACCCTCCACACTCAGGCTCTTGAGACCCCTGCTTTGAAGTCACTCTGACATGGCAACCACATGCTGCCCCTGGAGGCCAACACCTCCTCAGTCCTCCCTTCCAACCCACTCAAGCACCAGCAGTCCTCAGTGCTGCACCCACACTGGCTGGTCCCCAGTGCCTGGGCACCTGGGTCTGTCTGCCTGTCCTTCTCAGCCACAGACCAGTATCCCAGAGCTCGGCCATGGCACCTTCTGCTCAAGCTCTGAAGCAGTCCTTCTTAGTTCCAGCCCACCATCCACATCTGGTTCCCGGCTCAGAACAAAGTAGCTACTGCTAGGAGGCTAGAAAGAACTGACATGTGTCCTCTACATTCTTTAGCAAGCTCTCTCTCCTACAGGGAATTGGGCGTTTCCTGAATGCCTGGCTGTCCTGAGCTCCCATCCTACACCTGCTTCTGCCGGGATGCTCTCCTGCCCTCTGGGACATCTCCAGCAGAAGTGCCTCCCCTATGCCTTTAAAGGACCTGAATCCAGCAACACTCCTGCCAGGCCCTCATTCTGCAGCCACTTAACTAATCTATTCTGTCTCATTCCACCATCATTTACTGGTAAGCTATGTATAAGGCACTGTGCCAGGAACCTGAGCACAAGGGAGTCAGACTAGAGCATCCAAGGCTGCTCTGAAGGCAGGGAGGTGGATGGAAGGAGGTGTGGGAGGAGAGGAGGGACGAACCTGAGGTGAGCAAAGGTAGTCAGCATGGAGAAGGGACAGATGCAAAGAGACCCTGGAAGGAGAACTGACAACACGGCTGCAGTGGTGAGGGAGAGGTCCCAGGGACCCCAGAGGGATGTCTGCCGACACACAGATTAGAGGGTCTCCAAAGAACTCCTCTCAGAGGACTCCAAAATTCACGCCCACAAGAAGTACCACTCTGCTCCCACTGCCATCCAGAGAGAATAGCCTGTCTCTATCCTGTCTCCAGCAGCTGGCTTTGTTCCAGAGGGGGTCCCATCCTCCTGGCCCACCTGCTCAGATGCCCCACACCTCTGCTCAGCCCCCTGCCAGGCTACACCAAGGCTCCCAGGGTGCCACCAAGGACAAAGGCGTCTCCCTTTGTCCTCCTGTCCCCAGATGGCTGCACTGGACTCTCGGGTCACACGTCGGCAACCTGCTGAGCACAGGCTGGTATGTGCACTCTTAAGGAAAGCACTGACAACCGCCTGTGGCCCTTCTGTGCCATCCAGAGGCTGTGACGCATTCATATCATGAGGAAGGTCTCACCATTAAAATACAAGTGCTGATGTAGTCATATTTGTTGGAATTGATCAGTTACATTTATTTAAAATGTCTAAATGTTTTAACAGATGTGCCTACCCTACCCCCCAAAACCCCTAACTTTCAAACTTGATTACAAATTCATGCAGCTTGGCATTTATGAATTTTAGACAAAACACACTTGCAACAAATCACTATGACTTACTTGCTGGAAAATGCAGAGATTAGGAAACGTTCTAGAAATGTCCAGTTTAATAAGCTCCAGACTGGCCTCTTTGTCAGCGGCTGAAAACCCAGCATCTGTCAAAAGATCCAGAGTCATTGCATTCCTTAGAGGTTGGGGTGATATGAGGTGCTGCAGTCCTGCAAGCAGGCCCTGAGAGGAAGCTCTGGGAAGCCCACCTCAGGAGGTGGGGTAGGTGTGGAGTTCCTCGATTTAGGGAACAGAACACCCATGGCCCCAACCAAGGCCACAGCAGTATCAGATTATTTTCTAGAACCTGAAATCAACATCTAATTTGACTAAATTACAACTACCAGGGGGAAATAGGACAAGTAGCAGAATCCAACACAAAGACCTCCAGGCACAGAAACCACAGCAAAAGTCATTAGGTGATCTCAAACATCATTGGTACAGATGTGGCCTCAAAAATTAAAAATGAAACTACATAGAATCCAGCCATCCTACTACAAGGTATTTATCTCCAAAGGAGATGAGATCAGTCAAAGACCACCTGTACTCGGTTCTCACTGCAGCACTGTTCACAACAGCCAAAGAGTGGAAACAGCCTACTGTCCACTGGTGGATGAAGAGATTAAGAAAATGTGTTGCCAGGTGCGGTGATGCATGCTTCTAATCCCAGTGGCTCACGAGGCTGAGGCAGGAGGATCATGAGTTCAAAGCCAGCCTTAGCAACTTATCAAGGTCCTAAAGCAATTCAGTAAGACCCTGTCTCTAAATAAAATATAAAATAGGGCTGAGGATGTGGCTCACTGGTTAAGTGCCCCTGGATTCAATCCCTGGTTCAAAAAAAAAAAAAAAAAATACTATTCAGCCAGAAAAAGAAAGGGAAATCCTGCCATTTTCAACAACAAGGATAAACCTGTTGAAGGACAGGGAGACATGATGCTAATAAAGAAATAAAGTAAGGGCTGGGGATGTGGCTCAAGCGGTAGCGCGCTCGCCTGGCATGCGTGCGGCCCGGGTTCGATCCTCAGCACCACATACAAACAAAGATGTTGTGTCCGCCAAAAAATAAATAAATATTTTTTTAAAAAAAAGAAATAAAGTAAAAGCCGTCATTCTGTCCTCTGCTTCTATGAATTAGTTAAACATCACAGTTAAACATCATAGAAGCAGAGGAAAGAATGGTGACTGCCAGAGGCCAGAACAGTGACTGCCAGAGGCCAGGGGCTACTGAGGAGATACCAGCCAAAGGATACAAAATTTTGGTTAGATGGGATGAATAAGTTCCAGAAAACTACTATCAACAAGGTGACATAGTTTGATTCCATACTGTCTTTGGTTTTTTTTTTTTGCTGTGCTGGGGATTGAACCCAGGGCCTCATACATGCTAGACAAGCAATCTATCACTGAGCCATTTAATCCCAACCCTCAATACTGTCTTGAAGAGCTTGACTGTGATGGAAACCATTCCTGCCTGGAACCCTAAGATCACCAGAGGCATGGTAATCAGCTAAACTGAGTGAATCCATGCGTGCATACACTTTAAAACATTACATGGCAAGTAAATTTAAAAAACAAGTTAAAATTAAAAAAATTTAAATGCAGAGAATTGAGGGAGCTACTATAGCATACACTCACGTGTAAGACACTTGTGTAATATTCTCACAACTTTTCATGAATGATTTGTTTTATTCTTTTTTGAATTCAATTGCCACACAGACAATAGTTTTAAAGGCCACTTAAAAACATGCTTCTTAGCCAACAAAGTGGTTACTCTGGTGTGCTGTGAACACTTATAAAGGCACAGTTCAGCCTGAGTGCAGAGCTCCTGCTCTCAGGAAGCTGACCCAAGCTCCAGGCTAAGCTAACGCTCAGGTGATCTGGGCACAGCCTGAAGTCCGATGAGCAGCCTCCAGGGAAACGGTGCACTGTGAGCAGCCCTCCTGTGGTGGGGTGAAAACACCTCTCAGGAACTGGGCCACTATTTCCTACAGTTATTTACCTTCCATTTTTGCTTTAAAAGCCCCCTTTCCCCTAGAGCTGAACACACATCCACATGAAGCCTACTGCAGTCAAGCCAGCTCTGTTTTGCAACGGGAGAGGCATCCGTGATTGACCGCGCATCGCTCAGGCTTCAGAATGGTCTGTACCTTCACTCTCCACGTCTGAGCCTCCCGAGCTGAGAGACCGCCACCGCTCCTTGGCCCGGGCAAGACAGATGTCAAAGAGCTCTGGAAGAAAAGCCTCTGGGTGAGTCTCACATGCACATCTTCCTTGAAACACCCAAGAACACACAACTCTCTCCTTCACAGACAACCCCCACCTTGGCCTGGAAGCACTCTCCTGTTTAAAGACATGGGCACATGCACTGTAGGGACACAGCACTGCCATGCCTGTGTGTGTCTCCTGTCACACAGCTATTTGCTCCCATCCACTGTGACTGGTCTAACATCCTCACGAGACTGTGTCAGCCTCTCACTCACCTCTGTCTACAGACCAAGAGGTGCTGGGAGCCACAGAGGCCAACAGCTGGCTAGGGGAGGGGCTGGAGTGAAATGAAAGCATGCCTGGCTTCAAAGGGGTTTGAGCCATAATACTGAAAGGAAAAACAATACCAAATGCCATAATCCTGAATGCTCAAATCCCCAAAGATGAAAATCTTTAATGTCTAAACTCCTGAAAACAGGATCCTAGGAAAAACAAATTTAAAAATTCCTTAAAAGAAATTTATTTACATTTTTAAAAGGGGAACTTATTCAAAAACATAAAAACATAACAGAACACTTCATAGGTCATTTTAGACAATAAAATAGGCAATAACAACATTTTTGAGAGCAAAACACTCAGGAATACTGCAGACAGTTGGGTGAGTAGAGATGAATGACAAATGAATGATCTATGTTCATAAGGAAACCAGCTGCTGAGAACGGAGGTACTGCACTGTGACTACCACACACACACCCAGCTTGATGGCCTGTGCTCCTCTGGGATACTGTCAGACCATCCGACTCTTGACAAGATCGATTAAAATTCACTGAGGGTCACCCACGAGCCAAGACCCCAAGAAACCATCGTCCGTCACAGATCACTCCTGAGTTTCAACATTCTCACACACTCGTCAGGCTTCCACCCTACATGCTCTGATAATGCACTTTCATGGAGTCTTAAATTTGTAAAAAAGACATAAGACAAACTAAAACTCTCCAAAAGTCTTTACACAATTTATATCTTCAGTTTTGGAAATAATGTGCAAATAAAATACACAGCACTGCCAATTGTAAAAAATAATGCTGAAAATTTTAAAAAGTGGGGAAAAAAACTTCTAAAAGAGAGTAAAAAACTAAAAAGACAATTTGGCACATGACAAAGCATAACCAGGGATAGACCACAGGCAGTGCATGGAGGTGACCTCCGCTCCGCACTGTTCTGATCCTGCATGGTGGTCAACAGCAGGTGTGGCGCTCCGGCAGAGTGAGTCCACATACACTTCCATGTGGCTTCTGACTAGGTACACACTGATACGAGCACCCCTATTTGATTTTCTCATCTTCTGGACCACGCTTCTACGCTGCTCCGTATATTCAGACGTGCATTCTACTCATCCTCAAATATAGACCCAATCAGTACAGGTGGTCAAACAGCAACACTGCTGTGTGTCTTCTTGTCCCACCATGCACATGATTATTTCAAACCAATCAGTAACCTTCTTGGCTTCTGCAGAAAGTGTAGCTTTAATTCATTAAAAGCTCTTGGAATTTTGTTCACGGGAAGGAGTGCCAATGACACCTTTTTCAACTGCAGCTTTAGTTCTTGCCATCATGTATGATAAATCCCTTCACCAGAATTCAGGTTTCTACCCCCCTTATATAGCCTTTTTTTTCCCCCATGGAAAATGCAACTTTTGGAATTTCCATTTTCAGGATTTCAGCCTTTGGAAATTTAACTTACTAGGACTGTGATCTGGGGATGAGGATGGACACTGTTTTCACATAAAGACACAGTGGAATTGCTACCCACATGGCCCAGCTTGCTCACTCTGCTGCAAGAAGTAGAGCCGGGGGTGGGAGCAGGTGCCCAGGAACAGGCAGAGCTTTCAGAGAACAAGAACTCTTGCTGTCAGACAAGTGTCATCAGTCTCCAAGTCTCTTCCATATTTAGAACCCATCTTTCAACAGCTCTTCTCTTGGGAAGTTTGGTGATAGTTAGGTCACAACTCATGCTCACAAATCTCACTGGCAGGTACAGACGGCCCTGGGTATATCCGAACCCCAGGTATCCTTAGAGGACTGTGCTTCTCAGGGCCAGCTCCACACCTGTCCCACCCCAGGCACTTCCTGTGCCTCTGGCTTTGATGTTTCCCAGCTCCCTGATGTTCTGGGTTACTAGTCTGTCACTGGGACTTTAAATGAAGCTACCCACAGACTTTTTATCACTTTATATTTTTCCATCATTACTTTTGAAAAATAAACAGGGCACAATTGCCTTCTGGGAAGCATGTGCTATTTTATTAAATGAAATGTTAATTCTAGTAACACTATTATAATCCAACAAGTAAAATCTTGATGAACGACCCTAATCAAGCCTTGTGAAGGCTCTAACAAAATCTATGCTGTCTGCCATGGCGGGAGGGCACAGTCATGTAACACAATTTCCTGCCATCCTTATCCAGAAGGGCAACTGTTTACAGGACAAACCTGGCAGTGTCCTGAGCTGGTGGCTAGAGCACCTACAGGGCACTTCTGCCTGCTCTCAGTCCCCAGGTGATTGGCTACACTGCTGTCATTTGGCAGTAGGGGTGAAAACAACTGTGTGGCTTGTGACCACCTGGGAATCATTTCCCATATGAGGAATTTGACAATTAAGGTACAGAGGCTGTGGCTGTGTCCTCAAGGTAAAAGGGGTCAAAGTGTCAGTGTTACAAAATCTCTTCCATGACTTTCCTGGCATGTACTGGGGGGCAGGGGTTAGACTCTATACCTCCTACCCAGACTCCCCATCCCCAATTTTAAAGTCAAATTCCCTTAGTGTGAAGTTTTAATAGTACTATTAGGTCAACTTTCCAACTATAAGTTTCCAAATGTACAGCCACAAAAAGAGCCAAACTGGAGCTTCCCAAGTCATAACATGGGCGTCTGAAACAGCCAGTGCTAGAATGAGAATCCTGCTCACACACATAGGCTACAGGGCCTGGAGCACAGTGCCTGGCCATTTCAGGATGATCCTTGTCAAAAGGAAGACAGGGTCACCAATACCTGCCTCAACAGGATCACTGTCAACGCTACAGACTCCCAAGTCTTCACTAAGCCTAAGGGGGTGCCTGGCATTCAACAACCCAGGATCATTCTTACACTGGCCTGAAGATGCAGCAGGGTGAGATCAAGCAGGACTCCAGGAGCTGCACCCACTTACCTAACAGACATTTCAGGGCCTGCAGAGAACTGGGCTGGGCACAGTGATGGAGCAGGGAGTTGTAGTGGGGCCCCAGTGTACTGAACCTGTTCCAATGGGGGCAAGCACCCTGAAACAGCCCGTCATGTGAAAGAGTCATAGCTGACAAAATGCGAGCCAGCATCAGGGCCAAAGGGACATCTATACCCAAGTGATGGTGGAGCAGCTGCTAAAGCCACCCACCATGATTCTGTACAAAGAAGGTTTCAATTTAAACAAAACCCACCCAGGCATCAGAGAGAACCAAAAACCGCACACACAGAGGCACAAAGTACGGCACGCTATATCCAATTTGCATAGACAGGGATGTTGATAGAAGTTAAAAATTTTCAACAATACAGACTGAAATAAATGCTCAGAAATTTATCCAAACCTCACCTTCTGAGGACATTTCTCAAAAACCATTTCCACAAGTAAAATGCTGTACATCTTCTCAGGCAAATATCTTAAAAACAGAATTTTGGCAGATATGGATTTATCTGTGGAAGGAAAGCAGGCCCTCTTCAGGAAGGGAGTCACAATCCAACTGACCTGTTGTGCAGCTCACAGTGGACACAGTTCTTAGAATAAGGCTGAGGCTGTGTGAAAGACCAAAGCTGACATGATGAGGCTAACAGCCCGACTGGAGAGGGAAGGCACCCACCCATCTGCCTGGAACTCTGAGGGTTCTACCAGAGTAAGCCTGCTGCCCTCGACTTCACAGGCAGCTGCGGGCCTCACAGGGACGAGCAGGAGAGCCTGCTTTCCTTCCACAGCTCAGACCTTAGACTGCAAAGGAGAGGAGCAAGGAGCCACTCCCTGCAGGAAGGCCACATGTTCAGTCCAGCAGCTCCTGAGGCCTGCTTCCTCTGGACAGACAGAGCCTGCTGAGCATTTGACACAGTGACTAAACAGTGAGCCTGGCCCGGTGGGCAGAAACATGCAGTCTGAGCAGGTGACACAGCATGACAAACAGCACAAGGACACTGATGTGAGGGTCTCACTTCCTTGACACTGACCACTTACGCCCTTAGCACAAAATTTTGAGGAGGAAAAAAAAAGAAAAAAAGAAAATCCCACAGAACATCAACAGGTACCCCTAGTACAATCCACACACCTCCACGTTCGTGTCTGATGGAGATCTGCCTTCCATAGGACCCTGACAAGTGATCCCACTGCACCTGAGAGGCCCTGAGCTCTAAGCCCTCCATTTTAGAGAATCTGCCCTGAACTTAGGGACCTGAAGCCCAGCCTGGCAACAGACCCTCCCAGAGGAGAATCATCCCGCCTCGGCAGCATTTGCATCCTTCCCATCAGGGCGAAGGGATGGAAGAGGCCCTAACAAAAGCCCAGCTCAACCGAGGACCCCAGGGGAGACTCCCAGGCAAGCACTCACCGTGGGTGATGTTCAACTCGTTGCCGATGGCTAAGCTCCAGACTTTGCCCCTCACGCTTGGAGGGATTCCCTGCCACCACAGATCTCGAACTTTCCTAGAGCACCACCTGCACAGGACAGAACATGAGTTCCTGAGTGTGTGCTTCAAGGTGAAAGCCTAGTGTGTGGGTGTGTGCCCTGCCACATACCACCAGCAGTTAAGAGTGGCACTCCGTCCTCGGGGAGCCTCAGGCCACCTTCCGCAGGGCACCCGCTGAGACAGGGCACAGCAGGAAGCACCACAGAGGACCATGCACCTTCCAACCAATTTCAAATGACCAGGAGCAGATTATGCCCGTGAAGGATGAGAAGGACTTTCTGAGCAGAAAACAGACACAAAAAATAACCTGGCTTCTTGCAGGACCACACGCAGCTGAGCCTGGGCACAAAGTGCAACCGCCCTGCTGAGAGCTGGAGGGTGGGAGGCAGGAGGCAGGGCCAGGACCTTACAGGGCAAGCCACCAAACCCTGACAACAGGGTGACTTGCTACCCAGAACATTCTGAACGGTGCAGTTGTTCAGGTCTACTGGTCATGATGAACATGTATTGCCAAAGACCAGACAAGTGGAAAGGCGCCAGACTCCATGGTGATTCTGAATGCAGCACTGCCGGGCAGCTCCAGCTCGGAGGCTACAGAAGCAAGGCTGCATCCTAACTCTACCCTGCCTTGTGGATCCAGAGACACTTAGTTCTGCTTTCTAAAATCCAGAGGACAGACCTCCCCCAGAGGACTGCAGCGAGAAATAAGTGGATAAAGTACGCACCCAGCACAGTGCCCGACACAGCCAGTGAGCATCTGCCCTGTGTTGGAGGTGGTCCAGATGCTCACTGGCTGTGTCAGTCACTGTGCTGGGCACTTAGTACTTTATCCACTTACTCCTCACTGCAGTCCTTCAGGGGAGGTATGTCCTCTGGATTAGGGCCAGGGCAGGACAGCCCAGGGCAGGCTTGGTCACCATGCAGGCAGACAACAAGGGTCTGAGAAGAGAACCTCTGCCCTTGGCACTGGGCCCGATCTAAGAAAGAGCATTCAGCATTCTTAGCAGCATTGAGTCTTTGAGGGCCAACACCTAGAAAAACAAATTCTGAGAACAACATCTTCTCCTAATGTCGCCCCTCAACCCAGCCTCTGGCCCCTATAGGGAAAGTGACACCAGGTCAGACTCAGAATGAGCCTCTAGCATCATAACATGCAAATCATGAGCAGAGGCAAGCTGGTCTCTAAGCTCCCCAATGGCTTCTGTATGGCCCTGGCATGACTGCCCCTAAGGGCCTCAGCCCAGACCGACCACACAGGAAGAAACAAGATGTACAGATGACCTTCCAAAAGGACGTCACAGCTGCTATCTCTGCTGGGTGTGCACTTTGCGCTAACTGTAGGTCAACATCAAAGACAACCTGCTCTCTACCCTCAGAGAAGAAGACAGCTGCAGGGCACCCCGGGGAATCTTTCACAGACACCTGGATCTGTGGTAAGGAAAGGAGAGCCTTTCCTAGGGAAGACTGAGCTTTAGAGAACAAACAGCAATTAGCAGGACAGGAGGTCCAGAACACACAAATGAACCTATAAAGGTTCGGAGGCCAAAAAGCATCAACTCTTGTTGGTGACCCCATAGGTACAGAGACAGGCCCAACTAAAGCAAAGAAGAGGGTGAGACACAAAGGCAGAGGGTCCTGTCAGCTAAGCTACAGAGTTCAAATATGAAATTGTGCATCAGAGGAAGCTACTGAAATGTTAAGGAGAGAGGGCACAGAGGTAGGCTGAGTACCCAGGTAAGCTGGAAGGGGCTGTCACAGCATCAGGGCAAGGAAGCCCAGGGCTGGACCACGGCAACTGAGGCTAATCTACCCAAGGCTGTGCTACGAGCTCAGTAACCACAGCTGCTACCTGCCAGCTGGAGGGAGAAACTGTTTGCAACACAGCAGCACCCACACAATCAAAGCTTACATGGTTTCCCAGTTGGGCAAGATCTCGTTATTCCAGGTGAGGACGGCGTTTCCAATGCTTTCTTCTACTTTGCATCTTTCCTCCAGCTGCTTTTTCCTCCGCTGGGCTTCCTTAAGCTCTAGAAATCACAATTAAAAACAGGAAGAGAACATCTATTATTTGACCCACACCATGTTCAAGCTGGGTGATTTTTCTCAATGAGTCATGATGCAAGAAAATCAGGAGAAGGCCACTGCATTAGAGCAAGCCTGTGCTCCCAGGGCTAGCTTTACACCCCAAGGACCCGGGATGCTTAGCACCATCCTGCTTTAGTAAGCTGTTAAAGTGCAACATGCATACAGAAGAGTGCACAAACACAAATCCAACTCAGACAGAACAGATAAACCCTGGAAGCATCCATTGGAGCAGTAAACATTCCCAGAACTCACCCTGCTGTGCTCCCTTCACACCTCTTCCATCACTCAGTTACTAGCGTGTACATAGCAACTCTGAGAAAGATCCTGCACTTAATTTTATCTATACCCAATAGCAATCTCCACACCCATGGGATCTACATCTGCTGATTCACCCCACCAGCAATGGAAAACACTGGAGGGAAAAAAGTCATGTCTATATCAAATATGTACAGTCTTTTTTTCCTTGTCATTATTCCCTAACAATACAGTGTAATAACTATTTATGGAGAATTTACATTTTATTAAGTAACCCACACATGATTCATATTTTACAGGAGGATGCGCATAGGTTACACACAGATTTTACATGTGAGACTTGAGCATCTGCAGATTCTGGTGTATCTGTTGGGGATCCTGCAACCCATTCCTCATGGATACCCAGGGACAACTGTATTTTATCATGGCAAAATATATGTCACATAAAATTTATTTCAGCCATTTTGATGTACAGCTCAGTAGCATTAAGCACATGCACACAGCTGAGCAACCATCACTGTCATCCACATCTGCATGTTCCCTTTTCCCCAGCCCCCCTCTTCAGGCCCCAGCAATCACTATCCTACTCTGTCTCTAAGAATCTAACAACTCTAGGGATCTCATAAGTGGAACCATGAACTGTCCTTTTGTGACTGACTCATTTCATTTCACTTAAGATAATGTTCTCAAGGTTCTTCTAGGTTGAAATGTGTGAGAATTTTTGTTTTTAAGGTTACATAATATTCCAATGTATGGATACACCACAATTTATTATAGGAACTTTTTTTTTTTTTTGGTAGTATTGGGGATCAAACCCAGAGCCATGTACATGCTAGGCAAGTGCTCTACCACCAAGCAATATCCCTAGGCCTAATATATATTCTTTTAAAATATCCTGGAATTGGGGCTGGGGTTGTGGTTCAGTGGTGGAGTCTCATCTAACATGTGTGAGGGACTGGGTTCGATCCTCAGCACCATATAAAAAAATAAATAAAATAAAGGTACTGTGTCCATCTACAATTAAAAAAAAAATCTTTAAAAAGAAATAACCTGGAATCATAGTTTTTCAGGAATTGCAAGAAATTTTGTCAAATCCAATCACATCTTCTTGTAAATAAAGAAAACAGATGTCTTTTTTAAAAAATATCTTTATTTTGTTTATTCATTTTTATGTGGTGCTGAGGATTGAACCCAGTGCCTCACATGTGCGAGGCAAGCACTCTGCCACTGAGCCACAACCCCAGCCCGAAAACAGATATCTTTACATCATCATTGGCTGAAGCTTTCTAATGAGGAATTCTCATCATTCAGTCTCTTCTTGTTAAGTGTTAAATAAAGCTACCAGGAATGACTAGAAGAAGCCTAGATTACTTTATGGAAAAGTACAATTTCAGAATACTAAAGCACTCAGCAAAGTTCAAGTTCTTGAGGTCCAAAAGACAGAAAGAAAATACCCAGGAAGACACAGAATCTGGTGCCTGTGGCTTCACGGTACCTCGCTTCTTGGCCTGTACCACCATTTCTTCATACTGCTGCCTGTGCTTCTGGGCTTCTTCAGCAGGTTTTGCTGGGAGGTTTCTTGACAGGAAATAAATGGATTTTTACCATTACAAATATCAAATAAAAGTCTCTGGAAGGGGAAAAAAACACCTGCAGCATCCACCCCCACAAAATTGTAAAGCCCAAAGATATAAAGCTAAATTTTCAAAAATTACAATGTTCTCTCACAAACTAAAGTTTCTTTACAAAAGCAAAATGCTCACTGTAAAACAACTAAATTATAAAGAGTAGTACACAAAATAAAATGACAATTACCCGAGGTTGCAATAGAGACAGATAATCTGTTGGTGCTTTTTCACCCCATTCTCCAAGATAGAAACCGTGATTTAACCACAAAGCTAACTGCCAGCAGTTAATCCCTGAAGGAAAAGCTGCACAGCACAGAACATATATGCATGAATACAGCCCGAGAGGGTTGCTTTAAATGTGCAAGTTTCATATCAGCTCTGTAGCTCATTTAGTATCTTTTACACACAAAAATATGCCATAGCTGTGCACATTTCATTTAAAACATTAAAAATGCATTTTCATTCAGAAATGTGTGTGTAGACTATGGGCACCTAGCAAGATGGAAGGGCAGCAGCATCTAGCCTATGCCCCTGTTACAATGTAACCCACATTCCCTGGAGATTTTCGATCACTGCCACTGGCTGCAGAATGTGACCAGCTCCCACCCACATCTCAGAGCACTGAAAGGACTGGTCTTCACAGCGTGGCAGCTTTAGCCAATGGCCTACACCTGACTTTCCTGTCCTCTACTTCAGGGTCTTCTTACACCTAGTTCTAAGAACCAAGAATTAACAATACAAGATACACTTCTTTTCTAGACTTGTTTTAAATTTGGGGGTAGGCAGGGGTCTTAGGCATTAACTAGCCCAGTGTTTTACAGCCCCTTTTCTTCTTCCTTCCTTTTTTAGCAGGGGACCTTCTATTACAACACAATGTTCCATAGAAAACGCTATATACAGAGCCAGGCGCAGCAGCACACGCCTGTGATCCCAGTGGCTCAGGAGCCTGAGGCAGGGGGATCGCAAGTTCAAAGCAAGCCTCAGCAAAAGAGATGCACTAAGCAACTCAGTGAGACCCTGTGTCTAAATAAAATACAAAACAGGGCTGGGGATGTGGCTCAGTGGTTGAGTGCCCCTGAGTTCAATCACCAGTAGCCCCAAAACACCAAGAAAAGAAAGAAAGGAAGGAAGGGAGGGAGGAAGGAAGGGAGGGAAAGGAAAGGAAGAAAGAAAGACATACATTATATATATATATATATATATATATATATATATATATATATATATATATATATATATATATATCTCAGTTGTGATTACCTAATAGAATAATACCTAATACCTAGGAAGGTCTCCAAACAGGATCTCCTCATCATGCAGCAGGAAACTAGAGGCCCAGAGAGAGGGGCCCTGCCTCACATCACCCACAAATACATTCAATGCAATCCCAAGGAACCCCATAGGCCCCTCCAGGAATTGTCTGGCAATACCAAGGCACCTCCAAAACACCACTTGCCAGCCTCAGCAATGGCAAGGTGTTAAGCAACTCAGGGCATCTTGTAGTAACAGACCAGCTTAACGTTTATCATATCTAATTAAGTATTAAATAGTAAATTAAAAAGGACAATCACCTAAATGGAAAATCCTAGTCAATATGTCCATGCTAAAGGGCACTTTTCCAAGTCAGCCATATGACACCACTAGAATACATGTGGACCCAGATCATGAATGCTTATGGCCTACTCTGTTCCCATCTCCTGACGCTCATTCTTATTCACTGAAACAGGGATCAGCATTTTGCCTTATCTATAAAGCAGACACCACAGAAGCCCTTTCCAAGACTCACGCTGGTCTGTCTTCAAGGATGAGTGCAGTGGTAGAAAGTGGCTCAAAATCAAGATTCTTCCTCACATTCTGCCTTGGAGAGGGTGGCCTGCTAGGTCTTCCAGCTTTGTCTTCATATTCCTAGGACAAAGAAATGAGGGATGATTCTGAGCTTGGCTAGTTCTGATATTATGAAGTCCTTCTAAAAGCAACACAGCTGTTTTGTAAGTAAAAGTGCTTGAAGTTGATTCTGAGGACACAGCACTGACCTTCCTGCCACTCAGAAAGAACTGTGCTGAAGGGACCCCACAGCTCTGCATCCAGGCCAGAGCTTCCTGATGCAGGAAGTTTTGAAGTGTCCCAGCATCAAAGTAGCCCCTTACAAGGATCCATTAGCGTTGATTTGGGTCTACACTCCTCCTGGTGACAGGCTTATTTGCTGTCTTTTGCGGACTACGAGTGTTAACTGATTATCAAAGGGCCACTGGGAAGTCACGGCTGCACGTTGTTATGTAAATAATTTCACCATGCCCTGGAAACCTAAGAGCAGCCTCCATGCCCCCTGAGCCACCACTTTGTTCCATGGACTGCAACCACAAAGGCTTAGTCACACCTGGTGACCCACATTCTAGACATCCAGCTATAAGGATTCAGGAGAGCCAACAAATTGGTGCTTCTGAAACCAAGTGTGGGCTCCCTGCAACATCAGAAAATGGTATAATCCCACTGCCCGTGCCAGACAAGGCCCTCAGGACCACCTCTCAACAGAAGACAAGCTAGCTGGGAAGACAGGCAGACGGATGTAGAAGCAACCTAGCCTTCAGTCCTCACTCCAGGTGGCAGAGCAGCACTGACACAAGGTGGTAGTGAACTGCTGAACAGATTCTACTGACACCAGCTGTCAAGAGGGTGTGACTCGTAAGATTATTTTGCAAGCAATTATTCTCTCAGACAGAAGTGCCTATTAAGGCTTCTAAGAAAGTGAGGGGAAAAAAAAAAGCCAGACACAGCGGCGCATGCCTATAATTCCAGCAACTCGGGAGGCTGAGGCAGGAGGATGGCGAGTTCAAAGCCAGCCTCAGCAATGGCAAGGCACTAAGCAACTCAGTGAGACCCTGTCTCTAAATAAATACAAAATAGGGCTGGGACAAGACTTAGTGGTTGAGTGCCCCTGAGTTCAATCCCTAGTATGTCCCCTCTCCCTAGTACCCCCTCCCCGCCAAAAAAAAAAAGTAGAAAAGAAAATTTTTCTCAAAATACAGAGGCTGTGAGAAACAGCTGAGTAGTCAGTTTCTGTACACCTTTCCTGCAAGGTGAGATGCAGGACCCTTCTTGCTCTGCCTTACAACCGTTCCACTGAAGTACTGAGAAAATAGACTCACTAGCTCATGGGTCAATTTCTGAGCACCTACCCTGGGCCAGGTACAGCAGTGACAGTGTAGCACTAAGCAGCAGAAAGCTTCATACTCCATGTGTGCAGAGAAATCTTCAATTTTATAGGAAATCTACCAAAATCTACACGCTATGAAAGCTTGTTTGCGGTCTTCTGCGGACTATAAAGTGTAATTAATTATCAAACATATTATGTTCTGACAAGAATTAGTAATAATACCCACAGGTGCTATTTACCAGCTAAGCCTGGACTAGTGAACTGGATGCCAAGGCCAGAGATGCTGGGCCCAACAGTCAGATGTCCCAGAATGCAGCTGTCTGTTCCCATGTGCTTGCATGTGCTCTGCATGTCTCATTGTGTCTCCATAACTTCCTGTGTGGCAAGTGTCACCCACTCTTCAGATAGGGCAACTGGGGCTTGATGTACAGGCTGGGCCTACTCTGCCACTGAGTAGGCCCAACCTCCTTTAAGAATATAATCAAACAGGTATGGAGTTGCAGAGGGAAAAGGGCAAGTCTTCCTTGGGTCAGTTGTGGCTTCTGGAGACAGACTTGGGAGGAAACTCAGGACCACCAAGCACTAGCTGTGATTCAGGCACAGTACTTAAATGGAATCCCTGAGCCTTGCTTCCACATCTGCAAAGTGGACACTAGCACTGCCAGAGCAGCTGCTGGAGCAGCAGGACATGTGCGACTGTTACGTAGGTCTGCAGTGCACAGGGCCTGGGCAGTGTGTGCCACTGCCTAGCCTCCTCCCTCTGACCTGATATAATCCTAGAAGGCAGGGAAGACACTCCAGTGCCAAACAACAATCCCAAGTCTACAACAGCAGATATGAAAGTAGGAGGGAAGCGGGGTACATGCCTTGATTCATGAACAGAAACTTCAGATTTCCCCAGCTCACACTTCTTACTGTTATCAAGAACAAGCAGTAGCAGCTGACAAGGTTAAGGGGCCAAACGCTTTCCAAGGGCCATAAATACACAGTTAACTCAGTTTTGCCTTTACAACAATTCTCTGCAGAGACAGAAGGTGCCATCACCCCACTTCCAAGATGGCATTGTGGAAGCCAGAGACATCAACAACCTACCCAGTGGGTAAGTGGGGAAGCTGAGTCAAACGCAAAGCATTTGGTCCTTTGGCCACGTTTCTCACCACAGAATTCATGCAAGCCACTGGCAGACAGGAATTGGAAGTCATTTCATCATGTTCAGTCTAAGTAAAGCTTTCAACTATGACAAACCTATAATCCTGAATTAAGCACACAGTCATCGAAGACTCGGGGTCAAATACAAATGTTTAATCACATAGAGTGACGCATGACTAAAATAATGAAGGAGGCCCAACCTGCCCATACTGGCAATTTCAGAGCCTTTGCAAAGCCCCAAGCAATATTTCCAAGTACAAGTGGCTTTTAGAACAGGTCCTGCTCCAAACCTAGGTCTCTTCCCTTGGACACAGTAAGCTTAACTAAGTCCAAGCCAGACAGACCAAGCCCAGGAACAATAAGAGGACTACACCCATTAAGAACCCTGGGAGGGGTGAAAAACAACTCGATTGAGGATTGTCAGCATCAGATCAGCACATGATGTGGTAGGTACTAAGGCCTCGGAAGCAAATATGACCAGGTCTAAGTCTGGGTTTTGACCTTAAGCAAGGCATCTGGACTGTCTCAGCCCCCTCACTACAAAAGGTAGCAACTGTGAAGCCCACTGTGATAGTCAACCTGATAACGCACACATAAGAGGCCAGCAGCCTGCTAGAATAGTGAGCCTTTCTGTGTGCCAGGCAAAATCAGTGGAGTCCCTACCTCAGTCCAACTTACCACTTCAAAGTTTCTTCTGCATGGGACCAAGTCAGAAAGTCTCTTGGTTTTAACCAAGGAACAATGCTCTTCATTGCTGGGCTCATCAAAAGCTCTGCAGACTAATCAGGAAAACAAATCACCCATCCAGGCCAACTGCTGCCAGCTCCCCTTAGACAATGGCACAGGGAATTCAGAACAGGATTCTTCATAGTCCTAGTGCAACTGTTTAATTGGTCACAAAAGCATTTTTTAAAATTAAACAATAAAAATAGAGTGCATAGGCTGGTATGGTAGTACATGCCTGTAATCCCAGTAACTAAGGAAGCTGAGGCAGGAGGATCACAAGTTAGAGGCCAGCCTCAGCAACTTGGCAAGGCTGTCTCAAAATAAAAAAGGCTGAGGATGTAGCTCAGTGGTAAAGTATCCCTGGGTTCAATCCCAAGGGGGGGGGGGACACAGAGTACATATAGTGAGGAAAACTTGATTCAGTTCTATACCTAGTTACATCTGTGTACAGAGTCTTGCCTTATATTGGGGTCATTTCAAAAACAGTTTGCAAGTTGCTCACTTAGAAGTTCCTGCCCTGAGCTGCCTATGATGAATCCTGTTGGAGAAGACAAGAGCATACCAACCCAACATCATCAGCACACAGAACAAGTGACTCTTAACCAGAGGTGAGGTTGTTGAGTGTGTGGTCTGATGACCCAGCACAGCTTCAGGAAAAGAAAAGCAGGGGGCAAGGGTACCTGAGTGGGGCCTCAGGACCTGGCAGATTCAGTCAGCTAGATTTAGCAAGCTGGAGAAGGAAAGAAGGAGAACCACATAAAAAAAAGAGATAGCTTGGGGCTGGGGTTGTGGCTTAGTAGTAGAGCGCTCATCTAGCACATGCAAGCCTCTGGGTTCGATCCTCAGCACCACATATAAATAAATGGATGTATAAAAAATTAAAAAGAGAGCTCATTTGTGAAGAGACCATATGGGGCCCTGGTTCTTTAGGGCCCTCAGTCCCCAGCTTTGCAGAGCTCTCTGCAGGAACAATAAGGTGCAGGTGGAAGACATGGCAAGGAGAGAGAAGAGGAATACAGGAGGAGAGAACAACAGGTGGCAGGAGGCAAGAAGGAACCGTGGAGAGCAGCCCATAATGGGTGCCACTTCAGCAAAGACTGGAAAGGTCTGGGCCAGATGCCAGAGGCAGAGGCAGAGGCAGAGGTGTTCTGATAACACAAGCCACGGCCAAGGGCACCCAGGAGCAGGCTGATTTGTGGGTCAGCACAGGCATCCTAAGTGGGGAACAGTGGTGAGTTCTTTCCAGAGCAAATGAGATGGACAAAAAGCTTCCTAAAGCTGGCAGATGAGGCCCCCAGATCAGGAGAACCAGGCTTACAGTGGGGCTGGAGTGCAGAGTGCAAGTGTGGGGAGCCCAGCTATGCAGGGCCAGCAGAGAGATAACAACTCCTAGATTAGTCTGAATTATACTCGGCAAAGAAAAAGAAAAGCCTGCCTCAGGTTAAGGAGAAAACACCAGGGCTCTCAAACAATGAAAGGAAATCTTCCAAGCAGAAAGAAAAGATGGGTTGTTAATGCTACTTACAGAACTGGAAAAGTGCTACAAAGACAGTCAATCATGCCAATACCTGGCTTCCTGGAATCTACTTTAGCCAGGAGAAAGGGCCATCAGTCAAAAGCAAGCTCACTTCTCTGACTCAGCTGTCTACAGAGTCAAGACCAGCCGGTTAACATAACCCTGGAGGGGCTTTGGGAAGCACTGTGGCATAAAGCCACACTCAGGTGGGCATCCCAATAGTGTCTTGAACTGCCAGCGACAGCACAACCACCACCTGCTGTGCCTGACCTCCCAGACTGAGGACCTGGCAGCTAACAGGCAGCACTGGGGAGAGAAAAAGCTGCTAGGAGCACTTTCTCTGTCCTCCATGCCGTCAGAATGGAATAGCATTCTGCTAAATGTTAAGATAAAATGAGAATGAGTAAGCCTAAAGACGTAGACACCACAGCGCACCGAAAAAAACGATGGAAGTATGGCTGTCACTCTATTACTATTAAAATTACTTTTCAGAATATTTATCTAAAAGAGGTACTTAAAACAGAGTTGTGGTAAAGACCAATGAGACTGAAGAGCTGTCAAGGGCAGCTGGTTTCACACTGTCATAGTAACAAGGGATAGGCAAAGGAGCCCTGTTCTAGGATCTGGGAGATGTTCTGTCATTCGTGGGGATGAATGACCTATTCAGGTTTTGTAAGTGCTCAGCCCCCAGAAGTCAGTGCTGGTGACCACAGCAGAGGCAAGGCCTTGGGGAACACCTGCGCTGTAGCCTTTCTGTGGGCTCTTTGGTATACCTCCCACACCGTAGGCTCACAGAAAGCACTAAGTTACCCGGAAAGCTGGCATTTGGGGAAGCAACTCTCAGGAGACCTTTCCTAATCATCAAATTTCTTACAAAGCATCAAGAATATGTGTTCTGGTGAGTGGAATGTACTAACAGCCTCACTCTGGGAAGCCCAGTCATCCCTGGAGTCTGCCCACCTTGCTGGGCCCTGGGGCAGGTGCAGGTTCATCTCCCCAAACTCCCTCAAACGACAAGACCACCCTGGGGCCTGAACTGACCTGCTCTGGAATCAGGATGCAACAGCGCTTGGGCTGGCAAGAATGTGGGGAAGGACGTGCCCTCTCTCGCCGTCTGCGTTAAAACTAGACTCAGGAGAGCTGTGGAGCAGACACAAAGGATGCCAGGAGGAGCAGGCACCGCGTCCCCGTGCAAGCTTGGCAGGTGGACGAAGCACATGCCGCGGGGCGCACACGCCTGCACCGGGCCGGTGGGCGCGCTCGCACTCACACTCACGCGCGCGCGCCACAGCCCCAGGGCCGGCAGGGCAGGCGGGGGCGCCTGGGCCGACTCACCATGAACGCCGGGCCTCACAGGCGCGCGGCCGGCCGCCCCATGCCCGGCAGCGGCTCCCTCCTCTGGCGGCTGCTCGGCGGACCGGGCGGCGCCGCTCCAGACCGAGGCGCCGGGCGCAGGCCGCTCAATCGCGCGCAGATGGGCGCCGATCGCGCTCGGGGCCTCGGCGCTCCGGCGGGGCGGCCTGGCAGCGGGAGCGGCGGAGGGGCCCTGCAGTCCCGGTTGGCGGGGCCTCTGGCTGGCGCCTGCCGCTCCAGGCCCGCCGAGCCGCAGAGGGGCGCGCCCAGGGCCGAGCTCCGCCCTGCGAGGCCACACGGAGAGCAGCGCTGCGTCACCGGAGGAACTCCACAAAACGTCAACGCTGCAACTTCTAGCTGGTGGGTGACTGTGGGCTTTTTTCTTGTCCCTTCCCGTGCTGACTACAGAACCAAGGCCTCCCTCACTCACGCCAGGCAAGAGCTCTAGCACCAAGCCATACCCCGGGCCTTATTAAAAAGGTATTTATTTTTGAGGAAGGGCCTCGCTCAATTGCCCAGGCTGGCCTGGAACTTGGAATCCTCAGGTCTCTGCTTCCTAAGTAGCTGGGATCACAGGCGTGCACATCTTATTTCTTATGCTGTGCTGTGGTTCGTACGTTTTCTACAGTGAGATTATTTTAAAATCTCAGGGTATGCACACACACACACACACACACACACAAAAGCATACTGACAAATCACAATGTTTGCATCTGGGAGCGCTGACTGCAAAGGGGCATAAACTTTTAGGGATGACAGAATTGTTATCGTGATATGCATTCATAGAAACTAAATGGTAGACTCTCATCAGGGCATGCCACTGTCTGTAAATTAAACCTCAATTTTTAAAAATCCTTAAAGCCTGCATAAGGTCAAAACTCTTCCTGGTCAGCAGTGGGCAATATTAGGCTCTCTGCTTTGATGAACTCTCATAGAAATCCCTTCATCATAAGTTCAAACCCCACCCTCATCTGGGACCCAGATTTTCCTGAACTCCCAAACTGCCAGCAGAAACTTCTTCACTCAGAAGAAGCCTATGACATCCATTAGAAAAATCAAAGGATGAATGACACTGATGGTACCCATGTGGACAAGCTGGAATTCTCACAAATCCTTGGGAAGAGTGTAAAATGGTGCAGTCATTCTGGAAAAGATTTGGACCGTTTCTTATATACAACATACACCTTCCACACTCCTAGGACCCTATCCAAGAGAAGTACATCCACAAAAAGACCTGCATGCAAAAATTCATAGAATTGTTCATAATGACCAAACCCTTAAAATGATCCCATGTCCACCAACTTGAGAAGGAACAAACAGCAATGAAAAGTAACAAACTACTGGCACATGCTTATAATGAATGAACCTCAAAACCATTCCAGCAAGTGGAAGATGCTGGACAAAAGGTAATCTGCATGATTCCATTTACATGAAATTCCTTAAAAGGGCTGCGCCCAGGCCACCAGAGACAAAACCCACCACCAGACTGTGCGGGCTTATTATGCCCAGGCACAACACCAAAGCCAGTTGAGCCCACAGCGTCTGGAGAACAAAAGCACATCAGCCTGGAAGTGGGAATGGCGACTGACTGCAAACAGCATGAAAACTTTCTAAGACTTTGGATGATGAAAATCTTCTAAAACTGGACTGCAGTGATAGTCGAGTACATTCTTAATAAACTGTAAAAGTTTATTAATGCTTACAATGAGACTTTATGGGGTATTAAGTGTATTTCAACAAAGTCATTTTTAAAAAGTAATAGGAGATTAAAAACAGAGGCTGATCCTCGCTAGCAGTGTAAGGCCTTGTTAAGAAAAAGCACCTAAAATCTGGAATTAAAGCAAAAGAACAGTTGGGGGATCCTGATCCTCTCAACGTGCCCACAGCATTTCCAACATCCTGCTTAAAGATTACCTGCCCCTGTAGGGCAGGTCTTGTGCTACTTATTACTCCATTAAAGCCCAAATACCACGGAGTTACACTTTAATGTGTAGATTTATGTTTCCATAATCTAGCAATCTTGTGCTGATTTTTTCTTGGCTTGTATGCCCATCTACATAACTAAGTCTTTAAGTGCTCTTGGAATCACTTTTACCATCTTATTCATCTCAAGGCATGAAATAAATCTTTGATTCACAGTCCAAAAAAGGTGGGGAGGCCCAAGACAGTGGCACATGCCTATAATCTGAGCTGCTCAGTAGGCTGAGGCAGGAGGATTGTAAGTTCAAAGCCAGCCTCAGCAAAGTTGAGGCACTAAACAACTCAATGAGATCCTGTCTGTAAATAAAATACAAAATAGGGCTGGGGATGTGGCTTGGGAGTCAAGTGCCCCTGAGTTCAACCCACAGGACCCCCCCACCCCGGCAAAAGATACATCTTTCATAGAGAGGCTCTGGATATAGCTTGCCTAGCATGGGTTCCAGGCCCAGCACCCAAAAACAAAAAAATGAATAAAGGGACCTATAACTAATAAAGGTCAATACATAAACCCAACAGGATACTGGTTTAAAACACACATTTTGGTACAACTGAAGAAACTGGAACATGATCTATGCTATTGTGCCACTACTAGCAATCCTCTTAGATACAATTTCATGGTTCCATACAAGAAATGTCTTGATTCTTAAAAGGTGTATGCTGAAGTATTTAGGAGCAAGAAGATTTCAAGACAACTTCAACTTACCTTCAAATGGTTCAATGTTTAAAAAATGTTGGCACAATAAAGTACAGGTGCAACATGTCAGCAACTATTGACCCAAGTGAACATGTGTGTGTATACATCAAATTATTCTTTGAAAATTTTCTTGAAACTAGTAAGAAGGCTGGGGGACAATCCTTCAGGTCTCATCTTCAACATCCTTGCAGAAATGTTCCCTGCCCACCTCATCCTCAGCACCCCCTCTCTTAGCACCAGGCTCTGGTTTGGGGGGCCCTCATTGGTAAGTGCACTAGTATTTGACTCACATTACCTCACTAGACTGTAAAACCTTTGAGCTGGCTGGAGGCCAGGCAAAGCACAAGGCAGAGAAGAAATGCAAGCACTTGTGGAATCAGTGTGCTATCACACAAATACAGTTGTCCTTCCTTCCATCCATCCAGCAAGCACTTAAGAGTGTTTGCCCCCTAGCAATTAGAGAAATGCAAATTAAAACTATGCTGAGATTTCACCTCACTCCAGTCAGAATGGCAATTATGAAGAATACAAGTAATAATGTTGGCAAGGATATGGGGAAAAGAGTACACACATACATTGCTGTGAGATTGCAAATTGGTGAAACCACTCTGGAAAGCAATATGGAAATTGCTCAAAAAACTGGGAATGGAACCACCATTTAACCCAGTTATCCCACTACTTGGTTTATAACCAAAGACTTAAAATCAGCATGCTGCAGTGACACAGCCACATCAATGTTTACAGCAGCTCAATTCACAATAGCTAAACTATGGAACTAACCTAAGTGCCCTTCAACAGATGAAAGAATAAAGAAAATGTGGCACATATACACATGGAATATTATTCAATCTTAAAGAAGAATGAAATAATGGTATTTGCAGGTAAATGGATAGAGCTAGAGACTGTCATACTAAGTGAAATAAGCCAATACCAAAAAATCAAAGGTCAAATTTCTCTCTGGTATGCAGATGCTAACACACAACAAGGGGGCTGAGGGAGAATATAGAAATTCAGAGGATTAGACAAAGGGGAATGAAGGTAAGGGGGAGGATCAGAATAGGAAAGACAGTAGAATGAATCTGACATAACTTTCCTATGTACATATACGAATACACCACAGTGCATCTCACTATCATGTACACCCACAAGAATGGGATCCTAATTGACTCTGTCAAGTATAACAAAAAAGAATAAATGTGAAGGAGAAAAAAAAACTAAATAAAATGAGTGCTTGGCCCTAGGAATAAAGAGGGAAAAGGCCCCTGCCCCAAGTCACTCATGGACCAGTGAACAGACAGATCTGCTCAGGGAAGCTGAGTGGGAAGGGAGCCCCAGGACACACTGATCCAGCCTGGGGAGTCAAGTGTGACTTTCTGGAAATCATGCTTGCAACTGGAAGAGGGCTAAGTACTGTGGAGCTCAGCTCCCAGAGACAGGGACAGGTTCTGAGCCTCTCCAGCCTCCTACCTCCAGCCATTCACCCAGGGCCCAACACACTTGAGAGGTTTGCTCATGCTGGGAAGCCACAGATTCAATAGTTATTCAGGAAGGAGAGGCGTGGAAAATGTGTTGAGTATGCATTAATATGTTTCCCTGTGGATATGATGGCACGTGCCTATATCTCAGTTACTCAAGAGGCTGAGGCAGGAGGATGGCAAGTTCAAGGCCAGCCTGGGCAATTTAGCGAGATCCTGTCTTAAAAAATAAAAAGAGCTGGGGTGTTGCTCAGTGATACAGTACTAAGCAATTGCTAGTACTGAGAAAATTATATGCTTCCCCAAACTCCCTGCACATATTGCTGCCCAGCCAGGAGTAATTTCTATCTCATAATTTACTTATTATTTTTTGTGGTGCAGGGAATAAAACTCACAGCCTCACACACGCTGGGCAAGTACTCTATCACTGAGTTAGGCTTACACCCTGACCCTCTATCTCAAACGTCAAAACTGAGCACCATTCCCAAATTTATTTCTCCAGTAGTGAGAATTGAACCCAGGTCCTCACACATGCTAGGCAAGCTTTCTATCACTGAGCTACATCCTCAGCCTTTTTTATTTTAAGCCTAAATAGCCCAGGCTGGCCTAAAACTTGGATCCTTTTGCCTCAGCTTCCCAAATAGCTGGGATTATGGTGTGTACCCCTGTGCCCAGCAGTAATGTTTACACTACATAGCATACCATGTGATGACAGGTTCGTTTCTACTAAATTTTGAAACTTAAAGCAACAATCAGAAGAACTTTTCTGCATCTCAAGCTAGCACTGGATTCTCCCTTATACACAATGGAATTTTACTCAGCAATAAAAAAGAATAAAATCATGGCATCTGCAGATAAATGGATAGCGTTGGAGAAGATAATGCTAAGTGAAGTTAGCCAATCCCAGAAAAACAAATGCCAAATGTTTTCTCTGATATAAGGAGGCTGATTCATAGTGGGGTAGGGAGGGGGAACATGGGAGGAATAGATGAACTCTAGATAGGGCAGAGGGGTGGGAGGGAAAGGGAGGGAGCAGGAGGTTAGCAAGGATGGTGGAATGTGACAAACATCATTATCCAAAGTATGAAGACATGAATTAGTGTCAACATACTTTATATACAACCAGAGATATGAAAAATTGTGCTGTATACATGTAATAAGAATTTTAATGCATTCCGCTTTCATTTATTTATCAATTTAAAAAAAAAAAAAGTTTCTCCCTAAAGTTTTCTGAGTTACCCAGCTAATTCCAAAACTTCCTGCATCTCCACATGCTGATCTGGTTTATCTGTAATATCACCATCTTCACACTGGAGGTCAGGGAGGCAAGACTAATTCATTTGTTCACTGCAGCCTCCAAGCAAACCACAAACCCAATCTTATTACATGCCACCAGAATCACAGGGATCAAATGCTTATTGAAGAAACAACTTCAGTGCTCAATTGAGAGGACTGGCTGGTAAACCATGAGACAGGAACCCCAACGATCATTACTTAGTAAGTAGAAATGAAATCATGGGAGAATATGTAAGCCTATAGGGAAATGTATATGATGCCATAGAAAGAAGAATAAAACAATATCAATAAAATGGCAAGTGGTAGATTACAAATTAGCCATCCCCTGAAGTCAGGTACTGACAAGAGGCAAGGTCTGGGCCTCAGCCTCCTGACTACATGCTGACGGGCTTGAGAGATAGGCAGTGAAGCAGTGAACATGGGCAGGATTTCAGTGAAGACAAGTGCGGTGCAGAAAAGATCCAGAAGTTCCTTGGAAAGCTGGGATGGAACCACCATTTGACCCAGCTATTCCCCTTCTCAGACTACACCCAAAAGACCCAAAAAGAGCAAACTACAGGGACACAGCTACATCGATGTTCTTAGCAGCACAATTCACAATAGCTAGACTGTGGAACCAACCTAGATGCCCTTCAATAGATGAATGGATAAAAAAAAATGTGGCCTTTATACACAATGGAATATTACTCAGCACTAAAAAAAAATTTAAAAAATCATGGTGGCATTTGCAGGGAAATGGATGGCATTAGAGCAGATTATGCTAAGTGAAGTTAGCCAATCCCTAAAAAACAAATGCTGAATGTCTTCTCTGATATAAGGCAGGTGACTCAAAACAGAGTAGAGCGGAAGAGCATGAGGGAAGAGAGGTGGGAGGGAATGGGAGGGAGAAGGGGAATTGCACAGAAGATGGAAGGAGACCCTCATCGTTATATAATATACATATATGATGGTATGAGGGGGAAGGAAAAAAAAGAGAGAGAGAGAAATGTGTCACAGTAGACTAGGTAGAGAGAGGTGATGGGAGGGGGGATAGGGAGGGCAGCAGAATACAACAGACACTAGTATTGCTGTATGTATATACGTGGTTGTATAACCAATGTGATCCTGCAATCTGTACATGTGGAAAAATGAGAATTCATACCCCATTTGAATCAAATGTATGATATGTCAAGATCATTGTATTGTCTCGAGCAACTAATAAAAAATAAAAATTAATAAAAGAAAAAAGAAAGAAAGAAAAAAAAAAGACCCAGAAGCCTGCAAAAGACTGAGCATGTGGGAACGGGGTCCCTTTAGACTGGGTGCTCAGGGGAATCTGAGAAGACACCAACTGAGCTGACACCTGGCCCTATAAAGACCAGGCAAGGGCAGGGACACAGGTCTAGAGAAAATAGCAAGCCGATGAGGCCAGAATGAAGTGGGGGCAGAAGGAGACAAAGGGGACTGGCCGACCACCCATGTAGATCTTGTATCAGCATAAATTTTCATTTCTCTATGCTAAAATCTGAAGAGCAGGATTGCTGGGCTAATTTAAGGTACAGTCAGACCTCCATATCTGCAAGTTCCTAATCAAACAATTCAACCAACCGCCAACCAAAACTATTCTTGGAAAAAACCCTGCATCTGCACGGCATTTGTCATAATTCCCTAAACAACATGGCTCAAGATTATTTACACAGCATTTATATAGTATGAAGTATGTTAAGTAATCCAGATATGGTTTAAAGTCTACAGGAAGACGTCAGCTTATGTGCAAATACTATACTATTTCATTAAAGGACTTGAATATCTTGAGGATTTGGGGATCTGCAGAGGGCCCCAGAATCAATCTCCCAGAGATACCAAAAGACAACTGCATATACTTCACTGTCTAAGAAATATCTAGCTGGGCACAGTGGTACACACCTGTAATCCCAGCAACTAGGGAGGCTGAGGCAGGAAGATTACAAATTCAAGGCCAGCCTTAGCAATTTAGCAAGGCCAAGACTCAAAAAGGGTTGGGGATGAAGTTCAGTGGTAGAGTGCTCCTGCATTCCATCCCACTTCCAAAACTTTTTTGTTGTTGTTTAATTCCTAACTGCTCTTCCAGATTGGCTACACCACTGTGCACTCCCACCAGAGGCAAATGAGCTTTCAGTTGGGCTATAGCAAAAGCTATTTTTGAAGATGTTCTCTGCCAGGTTTAGGAGGCTCTCTTCTACTGTCCTTGCTGAGATGGTTTATTGGAAATGGATACTGAATTGTATCAAATGCTTTGTCTGCCTCAGCTAATAGACTCATGTGGTTTTCTTTAGCTTAGCACTGTGGCAAATCATACTGACTGGTTTCAAATGCTGTGCCAGCCTTGTGTTCCCAGGATAAACATCTCTTAGTCATGTGTATTGCTTTTTTAACGTATTCTTGGATCCAATTTGTTAATACTATATTGAGGACCTCATGTGTGTGGTCTTAAGGGATGCTGGGCTGCAGTTTGTCTTATTTTAGTACTCTATTTGTTTGGTTTAGTTATCAGGGTAATACCAGCCACATAAAATGAGTCAGGAAGTCTTCCCTATTCTAAAATTATAATTTTTTCTATAAATATTCAGTAGAATTCATCAGTGAAACCACGTGGGCCTGGAGGTCTTTTGGGGAAGGTTTTTAACTACTACTTGCCTTTAAGTAATTGAAAGATCACTCTGGTTATCTATTTCATCCTACATGATTTGTAATTTTCAAAGAAATGGACCATTTCATGTAAGGTGTCAAATTTATGTAGAGAGAGCTATCCAAAACATTCTCTTATCCTTTTCATTTATGTGTGGTCCACAGTGGTATCCCTCACTTTTTCATTTCTTTTACTGAAAACTTAGTTCTTTTGTCAGTACACTATAGAGTTTGATCAATTTTACTGATCAGTTCAAAGAACCAGCTCTTGGCTCCACTACCATTTTCTTGTCTTAACCTCATTATTTATGTTTCTATGTTTATTATTTGCTTGCTTTGGGTTTGCCCTTTCATGTCTTCTTAAGATAGATTACTGGTGTGAGACCTTTCGTCTTGTAAGAATTTTTATTTAGTTAGTTGTTGTTGGACATAATACCTTTTATTTATTTTTATGTGGTGCTGAGGATCGAACTCAGTGCCTCATCTGCACTAGGTGAGCACTCTACCACTGAGCCATAACCCCAGCCCGTAATATAAGAATTTTAATACTATCAATTTTCTTTCCAAACATTGCATCCTAGAAAGTATTTCAAAATACTTTGTAGGGGGCTGGGGTTGTGGCTCAGTGACAGAGCGCTTGCCTCATACATGTGAGGCACTGGGTTCGATCCTTAGCATTACATAAAAATAAATAAATGTAATAAAGTATTGTGTCCATGTATAATTAAAAAAAATATTTTGTAGTTTTCCTTTTGACTTTCTCATTAACGCATAACTCATTTACAAGTTTGTCACTTGTTTAACCTCCAAGTTTCTGGAGGCATCCTTGTCATCTTTCTGTCACTGTCTCTAGTATAATCCACTGTGGTCAGAGAGTTCAATTTGTAGCATCTTAGTTCTTTCAAAATGTTCCAATCTCTCCCTGCCCAGGACCTGGTCTACCCTAGTGTGCCTGGAACATGCACTCTGCTGCTGGTGGAGGCTGGGATGCCTTTGGGCCAGTTAGACCCAGCTAGCTGATGGTGGCACTCAGCTCTTCCTGTGTCTAGAGAGAAGCACTGACAGAGGTATTGTGTCCAACTACAACTAAAAAATATATTTTTAAAAAAGATAACTGTAGTTCTTCATAAGCCAGGTAATTCTGAACTGCCTTCCAGATGTTTTGAATATTGTATTATTTTAGAGTCTGGATCTTATCTAAACATTAACATTTTTTATTTTGGTAAATGATCCAGCTGGATTCCAGACCCAAGTTCCAGCTAGCCTTCTTAGAGTTATGGTTCCAAACTCAGCCACATTCTCAGTACTTTTTCAATCTATCCCACGTGTGCGTCACCCAGTAACCAGTCTGGGATCCATGAAGTTCAGTCTTCAGTCTACAAATACCACTTCGGGTGGGAACCACACTCCCACAACCTGGTAGGAAGTCCCGGAGTTCTAAAAACTTTAAAGGATCACTTTCCTATGCTTCTCCTCCCTGCAATTCCCTAACATTTTCTGGTTCCCTAGGTCTCCTCTGTTCAGGTTATCTAGCCACACACTTTTTACCACAACTGTGTCTTCATCGGGACCAGGTGGAGGCAAGACAGGATAAAGTACTGGGGCTTCACCCACCTTCTGGGAAGAAAGCTCTTTTCATCAGTTCCTTGTCCTAAGAGCTCCAGTCCCCACTGCTGCTGCCTTAAGACTGTCTGGGGGGCTGGGGAAGTGGCTCAAGCGGTAGCGCTCTCGCCTGGCATGCGTGTGGCCCAGGTTCGATCTTCAGCACCACATACAAAACAAAGATGTTTTGTCTGCCGGAAAATAAAATATTAAAATTCTCTCTCTTAAAAAAAAAAAAAAAAAGACTGTCTGGGAGCTGGGGTGCAATAGCACAGGGGAAGGACAATGACAAGCAGGGCTTTTGCCTGAGTGTTAGTGCCTCCTCAGATCTCACACACCAGGGCTTCTCCTAGTACTGTGCCCACCTGAGCACCCCTTTCTGGATTTAGGGCTGCCCAAGTTCAGGTTGGGGGATATCAGAGGGGAAAAAAATCGCTGAACTCTGTATCACTTCAGCAGTGCTGGGAACCCTGGTCCTCCACTGTCCACTGCTGCCAAGTACCTTCCAGCACCCAGACAGTTGCTTCATGTACTCCATTCAGCTTCCCAGCTTCATTAGGGAGGCAAATGGAATGTGCACACTCCATAGTACCCGAAACTGGGACCTGCTCTGTCTCTGTAAGCTCATTGAAGCTCACCTTCCAAAGGTGTAAGGGCTTATGAAAGTGAAAATAGTTTTATTGTAGTTCGCCTCTAGGTCCAAAGCCAGCTACTCATACTGACCACCCTGATCTACACTATCTGCAATTTGTGATGTTCTATGACTTTGTGAGTCACCCAGAAAGATCCTAGGTGAGGAGAATGAATGTCAGTTCAAGTTACCTTGGATTAGCCACCTTCTGAAGTTCTAAGATCTAAGAGCTAACCTGAAATTCTAGAAGGCCATCCAAGACACTCCCCGTCATATGAGCCCAAACCAACAGGCCATGTACTCACCTCTGCTACCATGACAAGAGTCAGATCCAGGATACTGAAATCTACCAGCCTGTCCTTTCCTGCAGCCATCACTGCCCCTGTCAATGGCTGTCTCTGAGCCCAACCAGGACTGCTCAGCCTCATTTTCTCACAATAGTGCCCATTCCTTAAGTCTGTGTACACAATGTTGTCTAAAAGATTCACAAAGTCCACTGAATCATGTTCCCAGCGCCAAGCCTCTGACATCTGCTTGAATTACAAAGCTTCACATTTGCTTTTTACCTGGTCTTCTTACATTCTTTTAGGCAGCTAGATGCCTAGATTTGCAGTTTAGGGGTAGAGTCCTGACTGAAGACAAGCATAGGGCTCCCGTGTAGGTCTGGCCTATGAAGACTCAAGTCCAGCAGAAATGACATAGGGAGTGACCATGGACTGGGAAGTACCTGAGAGGCATTCCAACATTTACAGGATTGGGAAGAGGAAGGATGAGCCATCTGGAGGGAAAGAAAGGGGTTAGCTGCTGATGAGTCCAGAAAACAAGGGCTAAGAACTGACCATTGCACAGGGCAATTGGCAGTTACTTAAAAAACTTGATTTCAAAGAAATGTTCTCAGTGGTTCAAAAACTCCTCTGTGATCACTGCACTCTGGACATCTCCATATTTATCACAATTGCAACTAATTATTGGATATATTTGTTAAAATTTCTTTGCTTGATCCAGTGAAGGCAACAGCCAAGGAACTCCTGTACTTCACTGTGATCCCAGGATGAATCTACTCAGTGGCTCTGAACTGTGCAGCAAGAACCAAGGAATCCAAGAAAGACAGCCTCCTTTTATTTATAAGACAAAGGACAGCACTTCCAAGGCAGTGTCACCATCCCTGCCAATCTGGTCAGAGCCCTGGTGCATACAAACCCAAAGGCTGGAGACCTCAAGGCAGTTCTCTTTCTCCCCACCTTTATTCTCAAGAACTCCAATTCACCAGCAGTTAGCAAAATTTGTATGCTGGTGTGCTCTGGACCCTTTAGCCCAGAGCTAACTAAGTAAAGGTGAAAACGACTATTTTATTCCCAAATCCAATATTCCCTTCTTGCACAGCACTGATTTTCAGATTTTAGCATGCATAAGAATTACCTGTGGGCCCCAGCCCCAGTGTGAGAGAGAGAGAGAGAGAGAGTGTGTGTGTGTGTGTGTGTGTGTGTGTGTGCTGGGTTTGAGGAGAGGGAGGTGGCTGAAGCCCTGAGAATGTGCATTTCTCACAAACGCCAGCTAATAATGGCATGCCTTGTCTGGACTTCAAGAACTCAGCTTTAAGGCTGAGGTTACGGCTCAATGGTAGACCATTTGCCTAGCACATGTGAGGTACTGGATTTGATTCTCAACACCACATGAAAAAATAAGTAAATAAAGTTATGGGGTGGGTGGGTAGGGAACTATGGCTTTAGTGTGACTCTCTTACCACTGGTGATTTTTATTTTCCCTGCTAAGGAAATCTCTCTGAAATCATAATTAAAATTAATAGAAAACATAAGTTTCAAAATTTTTATGAAATTTGAAAAGATAACTGAAAGTAATACATTAACATTACCCCAATTGAAGTCTATAAGGCCCAAGTAAGAACATGGCCCAGTTAGAACGAGGTCAGGTGTGCCCTGGACAAAGCACATACAGCATCTACATCAAAAACTGAGTCTATTTATTAACTAAAAGTTGTGAGAACCTCTTCTTGACTAATTCTGAGCCATATACTGTGCTAGACTCTGGGCAGAAATATATCACATACATTTCCACTTTCATCAGTCCCAGCAATCCAGTAAGTAGGTGTGGTAATGACTATTTGGCAGACGAGAAAACCAAGAAGAAACAACACATAAGGTCATACAGACAAAAAGAGGTGATGCTGGAAATCAAGTCCAAAGCTCCTGGCTGGTGTATACCAGTCCCTCAGCTTGGCATCTCAAACACAACTGCTTTTGCTTTTCCAGCACCCCAGGCAAAAAAAGAGCTGGTCCCAAGAGGCCTGGTATTTGCAGAAGCAGCAAATAAATGGCTCAGGCTCCTTCTCACACTACAGTTTCACTTTCTCTTGTTTGTGACTATCTTGTCAGGAGAAAGAAATGGTACTAATAGTGAACACTTTTTCAGCACTTCCTTCATTGTTATTCTGAATGCATGATGTATATTTACTCATCTAATCCTCACCACCTTAAAGGTAGATATTATTTTTCTCCCAGTTCTAGAGATGAGGAAAATTAAGGCTCAGAAAGGTTAAGTAACTTGACCAAAGTCACAGCTCAACTGTGGCAGCGCTGGGATGCAAACCCAGGCAGTCTGGCCCTAAAGCTCATGTTCCTAAATCACCATGTGATGCTGCTTTTCTCAAAAAAGAAAAGAAAAAGAAAAAAAGAAATTAATTTAAAAAAATAAAAGTTCTCAAAGAAGGAAAAGGAATTAAGAGTTTTCTGAACACCTTATGAATATGCTTTAGACCTAACACATTATCATCTCCATTCTAGATCACAAATGTAGATGCTCAAGGCCCATCCCCGCCTCTCCACAGTGGGGCTGAGAGAGTTTATATTTATAACAGCAATGCTCAGGCCTGGTGCCCAGAAGCCTTCTCACAGCAACAGGCCCCTCACTTTACTCCTCCCTGACTTTGCCAACCTGGAGCAGGGCATGAGAGATGAGACACACAAAGCACAAGCAAGCAGATCCTCGGCAGGGCTGGATGACTCATGCAGGTATAATGACATTCTTTATTATTGATGACTGAAGCCAGATGGTCTTCTGTACAGTACTGTGTTACCACATAATCAGCTGGCCTGATCATTTCAATTCAAAAAAAGAAAATAACAACAACAACAAAAAAAAAACCCTTTGAGGTCAAGAACACGTTCACCTTAAAACAAAAATGAACAAATAATCCAGGGTACTAAATGAGAAATTCAAATATGAGGCAACAGATATTAAAAGTGATGGGAATGTCTCATCTGTATAACTTACTTTTGCTTAAAGTGCAGATTTATTTAAAAACCTTACAACAGTGTTACTACTTAGTCTCCTAAGAAATTTGCATCTGGGTTTTGCATACAAACTTATAATTTTATGCTTGCTTGATAAGCCTACAAAATGTGGCTTATGATAAGCCTACAAACTAAAATACCACAATCACAAAGGTGAATTCCAGGTCTAGACAATTAGCACGGGGAATGGTGGACAGCATTCAAGACAGTTGGCCGAGGTTAGACTATAGAGGTCAGTGCCAGGCTGCGCCTCAGCCTCTCCCACATCCGGCAGGTCATCTGCCCATCTGTCTGGTAGTCACAGGGGCCATCACTGCACCCCATCATGACCTCAGCACTAGGCCAGACCCCGCCTTCTCTCACCTGGACTTGCCAGGGTGAGTTCGTCATTCCTTACCAACAGAGAACCCTCGGGTAGGAGGCGGGCACCAAGCACACCAGCACTGGGGACAGCCTCCTCCTGCTGCTTCCCCAGTTCATGCTACCCACTGCCTGCCCAGCCCTGCCTGCAGTGAGTCCCTGTGACTACCTGAGGTCACATTTTAGCTCTGCAACTTCCTAGCTGCGTGGCCCTGCATAAGTCTTTTGGCCTTTGTGTCTCTGCTTCTTTGGTAAACTAAGGATAACAATCCTTCCTCAGAGAGTCAATCCCAGTTTTAAAGGAACTAGAAACACAACTGGAACCATTTAAAACTAGCACATCACAATCAGTCAGTACAAGGTCCCCATAATGATTCTGCCACAACTCTGTGCCTGTGTGGGAGGCTTTCTGGGAGGCCTTGCCTCCTTTCCACACACCTGAGCTCCTCGAAAACCTGCCCTGGGATCATTTCCAGAGGGCTACTCCCGAGCACAGGTGCCTATCCCTCCTCTAAACCCAGTGTCAATCCTGAGATCGTGCATGTAGTTGTCCTCAACAGTGTTGCCTTGACAAACATCAGGTTAGAGAAAGAAGGTGGCTGGGGATAATGTCACAGCACTGGGCCAACAGCACACTGTCAGGATGCCAAAATGGCTGCATTGGGGCCTAGAAGTAGTTGCAGGGCTACCTGTCAAGGTTACCCAGACCACAAGCACGCCACATCTGTGCATGAGTCCCCGCCCCCTTGCAAAGATGAGCACATGTCTGCAGCTGCTGGCATGACTCCTATGGGGAGGACCAATGCAGCAAGGAGGGGAGAGTGTTGCAGGCCTGGCTTGACCCCAACGTGGAAGTGGGTAACTTCAGAGTGAGCAAGGAAGGGGTCCTATAGAGCCTAGGAAGATGACAGCCTAGCCTTCCATTCCAGAGTCACACTGGAAAAGATTTAAGCCCACGAAACCCATGGGAGAATGCTTTAATATCAAAACAAAAAATCTGATGATAAATAAGTTTGCAGCTGTTAGTGAAAAAACATGATTAAATTTAATCAAGTTACAAATATCTGAAGCTCAACTCTGTCCACTCAACTTCCCTATGTGCATGTAACAAGCTATAAGAAATAAAAAGGGTGAAATTCATCCACACTCTGATACAGACTTAGCTTTTTTAGGAACTTAGCATGCAAACAATACGAAGAGTTTTCTGATTTCCAAGCCTCAGCAATAGTTGTTTCTGCAGGGTTCGTGCACATATGCCGTACATACGACAGCCTGTTTTTGGGTTGAATCTGGTGTACCTTTTGCATTCTCTTTGGCTCTCTCTGAGCATTCTCTCGGAGTGGCACTTTTCCAAATAACTTCCATCCCGAGTCATTTTGTTTGTCAAGTCGTGCATTTTGTTTTCTAGCAAGCAAATTCCTATAGGAAGAAAATAAAAGGGTTAAGGAACGTCTGGGTATTTAAAGAGACATTAGGACAGCCAAATGATTCTGATTTAAAAAAAAAAAAAAAGTCAAGTTTTACGGGAGAGGGATAATGTGGTGAGCCACATACTTTTTAACTCATCAGACAGAACTATGAAGCAAGAGAAAGTCCTGAAACCAGCAATGAACGTTTTGTTATTTAACTGTTATCTGTGTATATTCTACAGTTTGGAGTAGGGAAACATGTTATATGAACTGAATTAAAACCCTGGCTCAACCATTCATTAGCTATGTGACACTGGACCTATACATTAGCCTCTCTTAACCCCAATTTCTTATGTTTAACAAAGGGACACCAACCCATGATCAACAAGGCTGTTGTATGAATTGGAATTTGAGGTGCACAGTGTTTCTAAGAATAGCAGCTGCTTTAGTACTTAGCCTCTAGCTCAGTTCAGTTCTCTGCAAGGTTAATCTGTATTTATCTACTTACAGAGTTGTCAAGTGTCATAAAAGGAAAGGCACTCATGTGATGGTCATGTCTTCTCTCCCAAGAACAGCAAACAAAAGCCCCCAAAACCACAACTCCCAACTGGTAGTCCACACAAACCATGTTTTGGAATGCACTGTATTGGTATAGTTATTAAAACAAACATTTCAAAGCATCACTAGAAAGCATAGGGTAATCCTGCAGCACTTGGCTGTATGAGAAACATGAGCCCTAACAGAAACAGCAGCCAGCTTAAAGGGGACCCTATTGACTGATTCTGGAACAGTTATCATCAAAATAATGAGAATATGGATTAGAACCCATTAAAATAGAAATCCATGGCCCAGAGAGATATAAGTAAATAAACACATAAACAACAGGGGACTCTTAGAAGGCCCTAACCACATGCTAGTAATCACTAGTGGGGTCAGGAAGTGAGCAATTGGTGCTGAACTGGTGGTCAAAGATGGATGAGGAATGGGATCTTTACACAGCTTGAAACACCTACAAATTATGAGTTACAAAAGTAAAAACCATTCTTGTTACACTGGAGAACCTGGGGACACCACCTTAGCCAAGTGCTCACAGCTGACATCACCAATATGAGGACTTGGACCTGATCTGGTGCTATGAGGCCACCTGACATGCCAGCACACAGCAACCAAGGGTGTGCCCCAGGCCCACCAATCCACACTAAGGGCCTCTAGGTAAAAACGAAATCTACACTCCAACAACACTTATCATGAGTGACAGAGGACTGTTCCAGATCAGAGGCAGACCACAGAGACGCAACAAATGCAAACTGTGATCCTGAGCTACATGCTGAGCCATGAGAAGAGAAAAGACTAATTGTGTTTGAAAACTGCCTTGGATTAATGCTAACTTTCCTGATTTGATACCTATACTGTGATTATATAAGAGAATCATCTTGTTCCTAGGCAATGGATTGATATATTTAGGAGTAAAGGGATATAATATCTTCAATTTACTCTTCTAAGGAAGGGTTCAGGAAAAAATACGCATATATGAGAGAGAACTGATGGCACCCAAATGGGACACAGATAAACAGTTGGTAAATTTGGATGAAGGTCATCGTGTCATTTTTTTTTCTGGCAACTTTTCATTAAATTTGAAATTATATCAAAATAAAACTACAAAAACTTTCACAAAAGAAAACAAGGGATTTCATCATTTTCTTTCTTGCATTTCTGCTGTGGTTATAATGGAACCCATGTCAGAAATGCTTTCATTGTCCAAGACAATTTCTATTCATATTTATAAGAAATCAACTTTGAGTCAGGAGAGCCATTCCCTTTAATATCTGATTTTGCCATCAGTAGGGGACTTAAGCAATTAAACCAGGTAACAATCCCAGGCACCCAGAAGATACTAAGGACGTGGCAGCAGGAACTTGAGTTCACAAGGTTTGCATCTTGCTGAAAAAGAGCTGCATGTCTCTGGGGAGCCAGCTGGCTGGCATGGGGAGGAAGGATAGGGAAACAGAATGCTCTCAGGAGGGAAGGCTCAGAAGCAAAGAGGCGCAGAGCCTCAGAGGGTCTAGGGAATGGATTGGACACCTACACAGAAGCAACTGGGTACGAGTGTGTGATAAGGGGAAGCCTGAGTGACTGGCTCCCAGATTTTTGTGATTTGGGAGACTAAGCACAAAAGGTGCTCCTCACCAAGACAACAGGGGCCAGCAGGACAGGGGCAGACACCAGAGTACCCTCAGTGCTACCCAAGTCTGCATGACAGTGGTACAGACAAACACATCAAAACTCAAAGCTAACACTCACACAACAGACCATGACTTTTGACAGATTTTTTAAATTTTAAAAGTGTCTTGAATATATTATCTTTTGTAGATAAGAGGTTGAAAACCCCAAAACAAGTCCCTACAAATAAAAAAGAAGCTGCAATCAGGGGCTTTGAACAGGCCAGCAGGTATGGGAAGCCTGAGCCTGGCTCAGCTGGCAGCTGAATCCAGGCAAGGTCTGCTTATCACAGAAGCAAAGTTCACTCCCAAACAGGCACAGTGAGAGCACACCAAAGGGCACCAAGCTAGATGGTACGGAACCCATTCATTTGGACCCTCTGGCCCTCTAACCTGTGCTGTCCTCCCGATGGGGTCTGGAAGCTCCCCACACACATGGAACTATTCCTCCCTTCCTGAGCTGTGTGACCCAATGAGTCAGCCTACCCCTCAGCCTTGAACACTAGGACATGCAGCAGTCACACCTGACTGACAACTGCCATGGGACCAGGGCTGCTGGAATTAAACTTCCTCTTCTCACAAAGTCACCAGAAGTCCTCATGCTTGTTCAGCCCAGCTCCCAGTGCTATCTCCAGAGCACTCACTACTTTATTCTGTATCTGCAGGGTAGGCTCTGTCCACCCCCTCCTCTCCTCACCAGGAGGGCAGGGGTGGGCAATCACTCCACACTCCCAGAGCCTTATCCAGCATGGAGTAGGTGCTCAATGCATATTTGCTGGCAAGTAAAGCAGCCCAATGCATGTCTGTAGGGAGGCAAATCTGACACAAAGGCATCCATACAGAGCTGCTGCGCTCAGGGGAAGCAGACTCTAGCCAGGGTAGGGTCTCTACAAGAGAAGGGGCAATGGAAGGTGGGGTCTCAGAGCATGGGGTGGGAGAAGAGCAGCACCCTATCAAGTCCTTGAGAAAGACAGGGAGCTGGGGACAACCTACAGGGGAGATGAGTGCCTGCCATGGAGGAAGCGCCTGAGGATACTTCCAAAAAAGCCCCACAGAAAAACAGACTCCCTTGTTTCCCATCCCCAGTGCAGGGCCCTTCAGCTGAAGAATAAACCCCTTTGTCAGAAGGAGGAAAAGCACTCTATTGGCAGCATTAGGGAGAGGCAGCTGTTAACCTCCAGGCAGTTTCTGACCCAAGAGAGATCCAGAACACTTTCAGAGGCCAGTTCACCTGCAGCTGCCTGAGCCAGCCCCCAGTGCAAACAGTGCTGTACCTATGTTCCCTGCCTTCAACCATCACCCTTGCACAGGGACACAGGGCAACCTTAGATTTTAGATTTCTGCACACCCATGCATATCTGTTAACCTGGTGCATGTCATCCCTCCCCCACACTGCACAGGTGGCCCAGTGCCAAGCTATCTCACCTCACCACTCACTTCCACCCACATGCCCACTCCAATCTTCCTCCAGCTGCAGCAGGCAGGTGTGTAAGGCTGCAGGCAATTTCCACAGACCACCACCAACAATGCCTCCTTCTGAAAGGCAGGAAGCTCCTCTGTAAGCCCTGAGGAGGGGCGGTGCCCTCACAACCATCCAACAGGCCTCATTCCTGCCATATTTCCCAGGGGCCTTAACTACACCTAATGACTCAAAAGACATCCTCAGGTCCCAGGCACCATCTACTGAGAGTCACCTTTTGAAAGCACAAATGGATCACCTATGCTGTGTCTTCAGGTCCCTCCACAGACTTGCACCTGTTTTTTTGGCATGCGGACTGGCCCCATCCCCTTCAGCTCCTGCCACCTGCCCATGAGGCCCCTCAGAGGCTGTTCCCTCAGCTGTTATGCACTCCCCAAAAAAGGAGACATGAGGATTAAATGAGGTGAAGAGTCCAGGGTTCAGCCCAGTCACACACTTAGCTTCCAGAGCAAAGCTGCCCCTTCACCAGGCATTTCTCCACTGGGGAACAGGGACTGTCCTCACACCACCCCCTTAAGCTAAACCAGCACTCTGCCCCTCCCCACAATGGCACAGAGAGATCTGAGGAGAGGGATCTGGTTTACAAAAATGGGGAGCTCCCAGGAAAGGGGACAGGGTGTGGCCTCACTGGGATCTGTGCAAAATGCTAGTCAGTGGCATTTAAAATCTTATTGAAGCAGCCTCCGCTTCTAAAAGATGCTGGGGGGCTGTCCCCAATAAAGCCATGCCAATATGAAGGAGGAGTCTAATTCAACAGGCTGGAGGAGGCATGGGTCCCATTGGAGCAGGAAAAAGGAGTGAAAGTTTCACTGTGGTATTTATTCCATGGCTTAGAAAGTGATCATCTCACCTCAACAGGTTCCAACTCAGAAGGAGACTTGGATACCAACAACAAAATCATATTAAAAATAGTGGTGCAGCCGGGCACAGTGGTACACGCCTGTAATCCTAGCTGCTCAAGAGGTTGAGATAGGAGAATCAAGAGTTCAAAGCCAGCCTTGACGCTAAGTAACTCAGTGAGACCCTGTCTCTAAATAAAATACAAAATAGGGCTGGGGATATGTCTCAGTAGCCGAGTGCCCCTGAATTCAATCCCCAGTACCCTCTGCTCAAAAAAAAAAAAAAAAAAAAAAAAAAAAAAAAAAAAAAAAAAAAAAAAAAAAAAAACGTGGTGTGAGCTGGAGACTTAGATTAATAGCAAAGCACTAGCCTAGCAGATACAGGCCCTGGGTCAATCCTTGACTCTGAGGGGAAGAGGGTGTGGCGATTTCTGCCATACAGTTCTTCTGTGAAGCCAGAAAGCAACTCACAAGTGCATGAGCACAGGATGTCATCAGAATTAGGAGCAAGGTGAGTCACTGACACATTTACCTAGGACCTGCAGGATGCTAGCAAGAACAGCCAGGTATAGCCAGGTATGTGAGTACACAAACACTGACCTCCTCAGCCTCTCTCATTCCCTGAATTACCAGGCTCTTTACAGCCCCAGGTCTGTTGGGGCACCCTGCTAGGCAAGAAGTAGGCAAAAGATCACCATACGCAAAGAGGCAAGGAGGGCTGGGGGAGAGAGGCAAGTGGGGACAAGACTCCAAACCTACAGAGAGTCAACACCCCTATGGACAGAGGGACTGCACCTATGCTGTGCAACAGAGAGTCACTGTGCTCACTGGGTTCCTGACATGCATAAGCACACTGTTGAAGTATGCTGGCTACATGCAATAAAATATTTTTAAAGTGTCATAAAAAGAAAACCCAAGAATTCACAACACAGACATATGCAGCTTTAAGAAGGATTGGGGACATTTTTGGGGGGAAAATGTTGGGGACCTACATTTTGTCATAGGACAAAAGCAAGCCAGGCATGGTGGCACACATCTGTAGTAACAGCAACTCCTGAGGTGGGGTCAGGATGATTGCAAGTTCAAAGCCAGCCTCAGCAACTTAGTGAGGCCCTAAGTAACTTAAGGAGTCCCTAGCTCAAATTTAAAAAAAAAAAAAAAATCATTGGCAATATAGCTCAGAGGTAAAGCACCCCTGGGTTAAATCCCTGGTACCAAAAAAAAAAAAAAAAAAAAAAGACATTTGGTGCCTGCCTGTAATCCCAGCAGCTCGGGAGGCTGAGACAGAAGGATCATGAGTTCAAAGCCAGCCTCAGCAACAGTGAGGTACTGTCTCTAAAAAAAATACAAAATAGGGCTGGGGATGTGGCTCAATGGTTGAGTGCCCTCGAGTTCAATCCCCAGTACCAAAAAAAAAAAAAAAAAAAAAGAAAGAAAGAAAAAAAAGCAAGGTATGAGACAGTAGGGAGTAGGCCACGCAGTATAGGAAGCTGACACTCACTCTTCCAGGACAGGTTACTAGGTGGTGAAACACAAGCTTCCACCATAAATTTTGTTGTAATCTTTAAATTTTGAACCATGAAAATATATTACCTCTTTTTAGGTGGGCACAGCAGAGAACACCTCTATCCCAGTAACCTGATTTTTTTTTTTTTTTTTTTTTTGGTACCAGGGATTGAACTCAGGAGCACTCAATCACTGAGCCACATCCCCAGCACCCCCAACCTTTTTTTTTTTTTGTATTTTATTTAGAGACAGGGTCTCACCGAGTTGCTTATTAGCACCTCGCCATTGCCGAAGCTGGCTTTGAACTCGGGATTCTCCTGTCTCAGCCTCCCAAGCCGCTGGGATTACAGGAGTGTGCCACCATGCCTGGCCCCGGCAACTTTTAATGCTTTCCTGGGATGCCCTCAGACTTCAGTCTTCTCTTTCCTCTCCCCACCAAGACTGGACACCCCTCCTCTTGGTTTTCAAGGTCTCCCCACCCCGTGAGGAGGCTGAGGCAAGAGGATTACAAGTTCAAGGCCAGCCTCAGCGACTCGGGGAGATCCCAAGAAACTTAGCAAGATCCTGTCTCAAAAAATAAAAGGGGCTACACATGTGGATCAGTGGTTAAGTGCCCCTAGGTTCAAATCCCAGTACCAAAAAAGAAAAAAAAAGAAAATATATAAACTCTTTTTGAAAGTTCATAAAAAATCTTTGCAAAACTAGGTATTTCTGCCACTAGAAAATGAAACACTTTTGTACCACTCCCACTCCCATCCTTCAGATCAGAAAGACTTCATCAAACCCAATAAAGTACCTGATGTTTCTGCACACATGGCAATGCACCTTGCAGGGTACAGGCAGCTGCTGCAGGCATGGTGCACAGTGCTGGGACAGGCAAAAAGCTAGAGAGAAGATGAGACCACTCAGTGATGCTCCACTGGCACCAAGAGTGAAAGCCTCTGGCAGAGAGAGTGAGAATGAGCTTACTCACCTGCACTGGTGTGACCTCTATAAGTCCAATCACTGTGCTCAAGCACAATTAATTAATGCAATCTTGAGGCAATTACACAGAAGGCAATTTCGAGGACCTCCGCATCCACTTCTTGCCCCTCCTTCATGGTCTGCACTCACTCCACAGCTCTTTGCTGAGCACTGCCTGCTCTATGCTTCCTAGAGGCCAAACCTCTCCTCAGACTGAAAGTAGCAGGACCACAGCCTTCACACTGAGCCTAGAGGATGGCTAGGCAAGGACCAAAGGCAAGGCGTTCAGCACAGCAGAATCAAGCAGGCCCAAGAGCTTCTGAAGGCAGGCAGAAGTGCATCTGCATCCTGGCTCTACCACTGGTAGCCATTTCTTCTGAGCCTCACTTCCCTCTCCCATTTTTGAGCATAGCCAACAAGGCTAGGAAAGTATCCAGTGCCTACTGCAGGGCCTTGTGCCCAGCACATTCAACTCAGTTCCACACCCACTCAGTGAGTGTCCATGGTGTCCAAGGTCCAGACCATAAAACAGGTGAGTTAGAAAGGCCATCAGCCTCAAGGAGCCCACTAACAAACTCTCTACTGACTTAGGGGTGGGGAGAACCAAGAAGAGGTGTGTTCAGTCTTGGTGGGGAGAGGAAAGAGAAGGCTGAAGGTTGAGGGCATCCCAGCAAAGAGTGTTCAGCAATGTGTGTGCGTGCTGGTGGGCACCACTTATTATCACCTTACTCCATCACCTACCTCCTGGAGCCACTGAGATCAAGATGCTCAAAGGCATCCTACCCAGACTCAGCCACCAATATGAAGAAGCAAGCCTGCTGGAAAGGTGGCTGCGGGGCAACTACGGGCCTGGCTCTCACTGCAAGCCCCTCAGCAAGTAGCAATCTCTCTCAACCAGACCTGCACCAGGCCTTGTGTTCATTTACTGGTGGGACACAGGATGCAGTCAGCAGCTTCTGCCCCAGAAAACTCAGAACCTGGGAGCAGAATTAGATGGCCCAAGTTACAGGGCTGGGTCAGACTTAGGCAGAGGTGCAGGCTTGACATCCACAAGAGGGTTGAAGCATCCCAACAGGAGGACAATGAAACCAGCCCATAAAAAGTCAGCACCCTTGACTTTCTAAGACCAAAACTATACAGCGAGTTCCCCTCCCTGGAATGCAGCAAAGACTGCCCCATCACCAGCCCAAAAGTCCTCCCCGCTGCAGTGGTCAAGGAGACCAGAAGGCAAAAGAAGGTGAGCCCTGAGCCACTGCACAAAGAGGAGGAGTTAGGGCACAGCCTTAGGAGCAGGGAGACGAAGGACCTCTGCATAGCATGAAGGTGCCACATTATGCCAGCAAGTGTCACCTTCATTTGTTCAGACATTTATTGACCTACATGTAGTTGTTATTTGCTAAACTACACTGACCTTGTCAGGCACTGTTCTAGTCATAGAGAACTATGGCATTTACTGTAAACATCACCCACAGCTTCTGTGTGTAGCTGGTGATGGCCACACAGGTAAATTCCCAAGGCCACCCACCCGGGACACAAACACAGGCCCTTCAGGTCTCCCTAGACAAGTGTCAGTGGGCAAACAGAGTCTGCTCCACTGGACATAGCCCACAAACTTCTCAGTTTCCTCCCTTGGTGAATAGAGTGGCTGGCCACCACCCTCAGGGGGACATCGGCAGCATGGATGATAGTGCAGGCAAACACATTCACTCCTTTCCACCCTCAACTTCTAAGGAAGAGCAGAGCTCTGGCAGCAGCAGGAAGGGGACATAGGAGAATGGTTAACTGCAACAAGGACGAAGTGGCCAGAAGCAACCCACTTGCTGTCCACAGTCTTCCTGTGGCTGTCTTCATTCCTGCATCACCGGCTTCTAGCAAATCGAGGAGTGAGGCAGAACTAGCCTTCCTGGTGCAAAGGCCCCCAAACCTGAACCTGGCCACACCCACAGTGTCCTAAATCAGGCAGCTCAGTCTGCATCAGAAAAGCCACAAGCAGGGAGATGACTGTATCACCACATTTGGCAAAGAAGTAAAGGGTGGGGGGCTACACAGAGACCAGCTACCATGATAGTTCTGCTCCTTCACAGAGCAGCACCCCTGAACAAGCAACTATAGTCTCCAGGCTCCGTATTCTTCAGTTATGAGTGGAGCTAACACTACCTTCTTCCTAAGCCCTCAAGAGACCCATGTGGGATAATGTGTAAGTCACCCCAACACTCTTTATTAAAAAGAGTTCAGTGCAGCTATGGCAAGTGCACAGGGCCATCAGAAGAGGGGACAAACTAGGAACCTGGATCATGTCTTCCCAGTGTTCTTCAGTGTGAATTATTTATAGAACACTTTTTTAAATCCACAAGTTAGACATTATGATTGCTGTATGTATATAGGCGACTGTATGATCAATGTGATTCTGTAATCTGTACAATCAGAAAAATGAGAAATTATACCCCAATTGATTCAAATGAATGAATTGCCAAGATCATTGTAATGTCATGTGTAGCTAATAAAAAAAAATCCACAAGTTATAGGGGAAAAAAAGAAAACACCTGAGTTTCTGGATTCTCAGTCCACACCAGGTCTATATTCCCGCAGAAAAGCAAGCCTGAGATGCGCAGCAGCCTGCGGCTCTGATCTGTAGTAGTCCCCAACCCCTGTGCTTCAGTACATGTGCAACTTCAATACCTCTATCATCTGTTTGAAGAAGCTGATCCAAGTGTCCTTGATGCTTATACAACTTCAAAAAAAAATTTAGGCCTGGGGCTGTGGCTCAGCGGTAGCGCACTAGCCTAGCATGTATGAGGCACTGGGTTCGATTCTCAGCACCCATATAAATAAATAAAGGTTTATCAACAACTAAAAAAAAAAAAATTAAATGAAGAAAGAAAAAAATTTAATTATGGTCACAAAATTAGGAACAAGTGAGGGGTCCTGAAAGCTAAGCGTCACTAATACTATCTCAGACCCAGTCCTGTGTCTGGTGTGTGAAACCTAGGCATCAGAGGCTGATGCTGCATGCTCACAGGGGACGAAGCTACAGCAGGACTCAGCGCCAAGTCCCACTTCTGTCCTTAGACCAGGAACTGTAAAGCCAAAGCAGCAAAGCCCTTTACTTCTTAGGCACTGTCCCCCACTGACTTAACCTTGGGAAAGTTACTGACGTCAAAAGAAGGGAACTTTCAGGAGTCATTTGCGACACTTGCTGACTACAAAACACTATGCAGGGCTGCATGTGGGTCCCTGCCACATGGTTTTAGAGCTTGCCCTGGAGAGGCGCTCTCACTGACAGCAGTGACAGTTCCACCTTGTCTGATTTCCACCAGATCAAACAGCGCCTGGGGCTGAACACTGTCTCTTCACTCACTGCATCTGGTACCTAGAACAGGTCCTGGCACACAGAGCATTCAAGTGTATATTCATCAGAGTTACCTGATAACTTCTGTGGTACATTGAAAATAGAGGGAGCGAGATCCAAAGAGGGTGAGGAGACCCACTCAGAGACACCCAGCTTAGCCACACAGAACCAAAAGTCAGAATAAAGCATCAGAGGCCACCGCCTGGCACTGCAAGTAGAGGACAGATTAACTGGTAGGACGCCATCCTCCACACCCAGTAGAGCAGGTTCCACTGACCGTGGACACTGATCAGAGGCTTCTCAAAGCTCCTCTGAGTCTACACAATAAATCTCAAAGTCCTCCTTCAAGACACTCCACACCTGAGCTCCATTTGTAATTCAGTAATTTCTTGGGGCTTCTTGCTCATTCCCTGCTTCATCTCACTAACAAAGACTGTGAGCAACTTCTGGTCCAATGCAATCAGAAACAAGCGGGACAGTGCGGCAGTTGGTTGCCACCATTGTGAGTTACATTAACCTGTTACAGGTACCACGACCTGAACTCAACACTTCTCCCAACAGCCTTATAAGAAAGGCATCGCGTGCAGTCACCACTGAATATGCAGGAGGAGGTTAAGAAATGCTCTGTTGTCCGGGGACAGAGATCTTGGGCTCATCAGGGTGGAGAAGGCAAATGTACAAAGAAGCCCACTAAAGCCTGGTCACTAGGCCCATCCCACCCTCAGACGCTGACTCGCACCACATGTGTTGACACTGGCCTCTGACTGTTAAGAATGCGAGGAAAAAAGGCCACCCACGTCAACTATGAGAGACATGCCACACAAAGCAGCACTCCCTTGTGATAAAAACCCACCTGTTCCACAGGAGAGGGGGACCACACTGAGGCTCCATTACTGTGTTATAAGCATCAGCTACACGTGGGCAAGCTCCCAACAAACAGCAAACCTTCACAGGACAGCACCTGTTTTAAACTGAAGGCTACCTGAGGAACACCTCTGCCTGATAAAGGACAGTGAGCTGAACCATACCAAAGCCTCCACACTCTGGACAGACCCTGCTGCTGCTGTCTCCAGTTACAAAAGCATGAAAGGCAAGGCAACAGCCACCAACCTGTCCATGAACAGGAGCACAGGGGAGACGGCCATGGTGTCTACTGTGACCACACAGCTTGGGGGGCCAACTGCAGAAGCACTGACCCTCTTGTCACCACATTCCTGGCAAGCTGCAGCCACAGTCCCAGAGACACACCGAGGGGGCCCTTCCTGCTTCCTCCTCCAGGTCTGGAAGGTGAATGCACAGGATGGAGCAGACAGGCTGGAAAGGCAGGGGAGGGGAGAGGTGGGTGGGGAGGCTAGCTCCTTGTGAGTCACAAGCAGGGCGGGGTAGAGGGTGGGGCAGCAAAGTCTGCAAGCCTGGGTTTCTGGGCTGGGCCACAGCTCAGCACTGCCATGGAGTTCTGACAGGGCAGATTAACTGTCACAAAACACACTGGCTCTTCAGACCTGGACACAAACAGAATGGCATGAGGCACCAACTATGCAATGCTCACTGAGCACATGCCACATGCAAGACACTGTGCTTTTTGCACAAGCAATCAGACACCCAAGTAGGTCACAGATACAGCTCAAGAGTCGCTGTCCAAGTGCCCGTGAGAGCCTTTCATCCAGGGACCCAAGGATTTTCCCTCATCTGTAGCTTCAAATACTGCTTTTAAAAAGCAAAACAAACCCATATCTAACTAACAACCTTCAACAAGAGGGACCTGCTTCCACCTGAAGCCAACATCATTCAGTCATGAAACAATCATCAGCCCTGGAAAAATAACCCTCCTCCACCTGCCAGGCCAGGTCTTCCTTCTCTCCTTCTCTCTCTCTCCTTCTCTCCTTCTCTCTCCTCTCTCTCTCTCTCTCTCTCTCTCTCTCTCTCTCTCTCTCTCTCTCTCTCTCTCTCTCTCTTTCTTTCTTTTTCCTGATTTTACTATCTATCTATGGTTCCAGAAATTTAACCCAGGGGTACTTAACCTCTGAACCACACCCCTAGCCTTTTTTATTTTTATTTTGCAACAGAGGCTTGCTAAGTTGCTTAGAGCCTTGAAAAATTGCTAAGGCTAGCTTGACTTGCAATCCTCCTGCCTCAGCCTCCCAGTCCTCTGAGATGACAGGCCTCGGCCATCGCACATGGCTTCTAACAGTCGCGCCCACCCCTGGTCCTTTAATGAAGAATGCCCCATCTGTGTGCTGTGTGTTTGCAAGGGCACCAAAAATGCCTGTTGGAGATAGACCTCCAATGGCCACATCTTTTAACTTTTTTTTTTTTTTTAAGTTATACATGGCCACAATATCTTTATGGGAAGCAGCTGGCATAAGAGTGGTCTGCACAGCCTGGGCCAGGCCCTCAGGACCAGTGGAAGAACCTGGTAAGATCTCCAGCCAGGGAACCAACACTAGGTGGGTAGGGGGTTGGGGACTCTGACCCATGGTTCTCAGAATGGGGTGCCTGCACCCACAGCAGCATCACTTGGGAGCTGGTAGAAATGCGAGTTCTAGAGTCCACTGAGACCTGTGGAATTAGACGCTCTGGGCCAGGCACAGGTACTAGATCCAATGGGCCTTTCAGCTACTCTAACAATCACAGAGTTCTGAGCCACTGCTCCAACTCTATCCATACATGGCAAATGGCTATTCCTGCCATCTACTTCTACCTCCCACAACCCCAGGAGCCGAACCCACGTTTCTTGGTCTAGGCCTCTGCAGCTCAGGTAAGGCCAGAGGGGGAATAACAAAGATGGAGGATGAGGACACAGTGGCCCAGCCCCTTCTTGTGCTTCATTCATCTCCAGTGTCCTTCCCAAGACCCCTCGAGAAGTTCTTTTGAGATATACAGCCTACAGCTTCACAGTCCCACAACTCTACAAATTCTTCCTCAACCTTTTATGTGTTATACCTCAACAACAACAAAAAAATAAAGTCCATAATTTAAAAACTCACAAAGAAAATTCCAGATCCAGATGGCCTCACTGGTGAAGTCTTCCAAACACTGAAGGAAGAAACACATTCTTTCAGGACATATCTTTTTTAGCCCTCTCCTTCCCTGTATCCATCCCAGGAAATATACTAGGTAACTGGAATAACACATTTATTCATATCATTTACTAAGATAAAAAATTATAAAGTTAGGACTTTCTGAAGTTCCTCTGAGGGTCCTCTAACATGGACTTGAGAGGGGGTAAATATGGGTGGTGTGTGAACACGTTTCAAATTCCTCTGTTCTGCAGGCTTTTGTAATTATTATTGTTTACTTCAGATACAGTAGAACTGACTTTTTTGGCATACCATTCTATGAGTTTTAGTATATCATTAGGTTCTAACAACCAGAGAAAAACCTTATAGAAATTCTTTGAAAAACAGAAAGAACTCTCCCCAAGCCACTGTATGAGGCCAGAATCAAAAGGAAAACTACAGCCCACACTCTACAAACACAGACAGAAAAGTCCCAAAAAAAGATCTTCGAATCAAATCAGTGACAAATGTAGAGTACACCATATCACAAACAAGGTGGGATTCTTCTAAGATCAAAAAGTCAGTTTCACACTGGGAAAATACGTTCTTCACGCAGAAGCAAAATGAGGAAGAAAACATAACCATCAACAGATGTAGGAAAAAAGCATCTGATAAAGTGTGAAACAGTCTTCACTTTTAAAAAACCTAAAACTAGGAATGAGAGAACCTCTGACCTGATAAAAGCCCCAGCGACAAGCGGGATGCCTGAGGAGAGCACCCACAGCGAGCACCACACTAAGGGGAAGCCAGCAGCCCGGCTGCCACACAAGGCAGCACAGAAGCAAAAATAACAGGGAAAGGACAGGAACCAGGCTAACCCACAGACAGCATCATTTTCTAGAGAAAATCCCCCAAATTCTACTGATCGACTATCAGAATTAAGAGCAAAACTTAGCAGGACTCAAGTTCTACACTTAAAATTAACTGCACTCTCAATAAACACTAAGGAGTCAAATCTATGTTTTTTGACAACAGCAAAATCACCAAAAATAATATCTTAGAATCTTAAAATTAATTTAATGAAAAAAACTTAATAATCTTGCATTAAAAATGATCAAGACTAAAGAAATGGAAGGATCCTTTTACTTCACGTAAGTAAAAATGGGTCTGTAAATTCAATAAAATCTCAAATAAAACCCAAGCTAATTTTTTTGTGGAAATTATCAAATTGGTTCTAAAATCCATATGGAAATGATGAGGACTAAAAATAGCCACAATAATCTCACAGATGGGCTGGAGATGTGGCTCAAGCGGTAGCGCGCTCGCCTGGCATGCGTGTGGCCCGGGTTCGATCCTCAGCACCACATACAAAGATGTTGTGTCCGCCGAAAACTAAATAAATATTAAAATTCTCTCTCTCTCTCTCTCTCTCTCAAAAAAAAAAAAATCTTAAAAAAAACTCACAGAACAAAGTGGGAGAGCGTACTCTATCAAATATCAAGCCCTATCATATAGCTACAGTAACTAAAAGATTATTAGTGAAATTAGTGGGTTAGAAAATGGAGAAACAGGGCCCGGGGATGTGGCTCAAGCGTGTGGCATGCGTGCGGCCCGGGTTCGATCCTCAGCACCACATACAAAACAAAGATGTTGTGTCCGCCGAGAACTAAAAAAAAAATAAATATTAAAATTCTCTCTCTCTCTCCCTCTCTCTTTAAAAAAAATAAAGAAAGAAAATGGAGAAACAGAACAACAGAATACAAAGGGCCACCTGATTTGCTTCAGAGGTTCAGTGGGAAGGATGATCTTTATAGCAAATAAGCCGGAACTGTTTCCTCACACCATCCACAAAATTCCAGATGGATCATGGATCCGGTCAATAACGGCAAAACAACCAAGTTTCCAGAAGATACCAATATTTTTTTAAACAGGACATTGAAAAACACTAACCACAAAACGAAAAGACTTATGAACTAGAATTCATTTTAATTAAGAAATTATGATGCACAAGGCCCTGGGTTCAAGAAGAAAAGAAAAACTGCACTCATTAAAACAAAATAAAGCCAAGTGCAGGAACACAGGAGGATGAGGCAAGAGGATCGCATGTTCCAAGGCCAGTGTGGACAACTCAGCAAGACTCTTTCTCAAAATTAAAAAATAAATAATAAAGGGCTGGGGACGTAACTCAGTGGTAGAATGCCCCTGGGTTCAATCCCTAGTACCACAGGGTAGTGGGGGGGGGGGGGTGTGAAAAGATGCATCACATAATTAATGTATGAACTGTACAGCCAGGCCCTGGAAAGTGCTTTACACATCAGTGAGAGCAGATGCAGCCGTCCACCCATGGTACCTGTTCACCAAAATACGCATGAGCGTGGGAAGACCTGTATCCCCCTCGGTGTCAAACCCTGATCATACGCCCATCCACAGGAGCACGCAGAGTGGTGAGCAGACAGCCCGATCCAAGTACGTGGCTCAACTCCATTAATCTAAAACCCCAAACAGCCAAACCAATCTATGGTGACAGAGGTCAGAACAGTGGTCACCTCAGCAAGCAAGGTTCTGCCAGAGAAGGGACCCAAAGGAGGCCTCTGGGAGACTGGGAATACTCGTTCTCTATGCTGGGTGTGTGGCACTCAGGTGAGTTCACTTTAAACACTTGATCCTGATGTTGTACCTTCAACACCAACAAACAAACCGGCTCCATCAACTTCCCCTGCAGCCTCTCCAGTCTGGCAGCCTCCCCACAGCCCCACTGTGTTCCCAAAGCACTTCCACATTCACCTTGACAGAGAGCTGGCAGCAGGTGTCTGTTACACACCACCATTACTACTTTCCAAGGGAGGCACACTTGCCGCTCAGCCTGTATCCCCAAGGCCAGGCACAAAACCTGTTGGAGATCACAGGTGACTCATTAACTAACCCTGAAATGACCCCACCATGCACACTGCCACCAGCCAACGCACAACAGACCTTGTGCTATGTACTGCACAAGCTCCTTGACTCTCCTCCCAAACCCTCCAACATGCAGTGCAGGAAAGGGAACTAAGTCAGGCTTCCATGCTACAACATCAGCCCAGGCTTTCCCAGAGAGGAAATGCAGAGCAGAAAATGCCTATGTAATTTAACACAAACTGTTACTCTACTAAGGAAAAATACTATTTATTCTTAATCTTCAACAGAATACTAAGAAGAAAAACAGTTGCTAGTTAACGGTTTGTTTATATCACAGATCATGAGCAGTCTGGGGTCTCTCCCTTTCAGAGAGGAATGAAGATGCTGTATGTTCCTTCCATATTAGAAACCTTGAGGAGTAAGAGCCGACCTCAGATGGAAAGGGCATACCTGGGATTAAAACTGTGGCAGAAGGGCTAAGTCCCAGCGTCCCAGCCAGCTGCCTGGCCCTGAGAAGGAGAAGTCTCATCTATGAAATGGGAACACTATAGCATTCTCATCTATGGAATGGGAGCAACACAGAGTCCCCAGGGCATGTATCTGGATAACCTTATGAATAAACAATGGGAAGGCCTCATTAGTTAAGAAGGCAAGCAGCTCACCTCATTTAGTCCTCACCATATTCATACAGGCTATTTTTTTCTTTCAACCAATACATGCTTAGAATCAACTATATCCTAGATACCATGCCAGCACACTGGAACACAATCACTGATGACCATTCTAAGGAGCTTAGGCATGATTTACCTTAGAAACATATGATTCTCCCAAAGATGGGGGAAATTCAGAGATGGACCCCTGCCCAAGACCATGCAGCAAACAGAAAAGCCAGGCCTGGATTTAATCCATACTTCCACAGGTGGTCTCCCTTTTGGCTTCACATCAGAATTATCCAGAGGGGGTTCTAAAAATTCAAATGCCCACATCTTATCCAAACCAGTTAAGCTCTGCCTCTGCAGGTGTGACCTGGACATTAATTTCTTTTTTAAGTTTCTCAAACAATCTTATTGTGTAGCTGGGGCTGAGGACTTTACTCTTTAACTATTAAATGTTCCCCTTCCCAAGCTTCTCATTTCTTTAATGTACATGAATTTAGGACCACACCTTTCCAGCAGTTTCCATGAACTGCAAGTTATTGTTTTTTGCACTTTGATTTAAACTACTCCAACGCTTGTACTCATTAAACTGCAAATACCTGCCTCCTTGTAGGCCTCCTAGCACCTTCAAGTTCCCTGTTGTCCTAACCCCAGTGGCTTCCAGAGCCCAGCAGTTGTGCCACTCCCCCCACTCCAGCAAACCTGGGCCACTTCCCCCACAACCTGGCAGACCTGTATTCTCCCACATGGAAAATGCCTGCCACAAAGTGTCCTTGCCAAAGAGGATTAAAAGAAACCCTTACATCAGCTCCAGGAACATGAACGCACACAGCACACCTGGAGAGAACCAAGCCATCAATGTTCTGCTGATGTTCTGGGATCAATGAAGAACTTCAGCCTCGGTAGCCGGGGATCAGGACAACCAAGCCCCAGGCCTTGTCCTCGAGGAGCTCACAGGAAGAAAAGGCCCACAAAACTCTGGCTGCAAGAGAGGAAGCACAGCGCCCTGGTGGGCCTTCAGAGAAGGGCATCAGCTGTGTTGGGCCTTAAGGTCCTTGCCATCAAGAGAGGGACATGATGCAGAGGGAAGGGGGCACCTCAGGTAGAGGTAAGGTAGAGAGGTGTGAGTCAGTGCTGTGTCCAGTCAGCCCTGAGGAGCAGAGAAGGTCAAAGGCATGCCAGCAGAAAAGACATGTCCTCCCCAACCTCAATCCACAGTAACCAAAAGCCCAAACCACAGTGAACTCCAAGAGCCCCCAGTGGTCACTGCTGGGGGCAGCCAAATTCACAAAACAGAAGCTCACTCTAAGGACAGAGGGTGCTGGCAGTGTAGCACCACAACCTTCAAAGGACAGGTCAGAGCTGGCCAGAAAGCCGGAACAGGGGTCATAAAGCAGAAAGCACTCAGGGACTCTGTCCTGAGGATATCGTCTATATGCAGACAAAGCACAACAAAGCGCACACAATGATCTCAGAGCGGAAACAAGATGTTTCCTTATTGTTGAGCAAGTAAATGATTCACAAGATGGAATACCACAAAAACATTAATGAAAGTATGAACAATCCTTAACTCTATGGGAAAATGTTTCCAAGTGAAAAAGCAGGACACTAAATTATAGAAATGGCACATATTTTTATATGTCTAAAATTCACAGAAAGTCTATAAGGAAATAAAATAAAAAGGGAAACTCACAGTAGGTGTAGAACTAGAAAGAACAATGGAATGCTGCCAGACCTGTCCTGCATATTGTCAAACCAAGAGAAGCTTCAAGAAAGCACCTATGAGTCAAAAAGATCTACCAGCACAACAAAAGCAAGCAAGACCCTCCACAGAACTCAGCAGCTTCACAGACCCATGCAGGCAACACACACAGTATGGCCACGTGGGTCAATGTCAGTAGGGCAGCTCCACCACCCAGAACAATAATATAACTGAAAAGCTACATTATTAGATTTAAAAGTTGAGTGTACCAGGTCTCTATTACCTTTCTAGATTATTGCCCACCCTTACACACTCAAGGTCACCTACGGGACACCTGCACTGGCAAAAACAATTGAATCGACCAGACATGGCCCTGGCCTTGGGCAGCTCACAGGAACAGAGATCCACATGGGGGTCTAGAAGAGGTTCAGGTAACTTGTGAGTTTCTAGAAGTGGTGTCACTGAGGCTGAATCGTAAAGGACAGGCAGGAATTTTCCCGGAGAGGCAGGAGGCTCAGCGTGCTGGCTCGGGGACTACCAGCAGTGAGTGTAAGGCCCATGGCCATGGCGCAGAATAACCTGGGGCAGGGGATGTAAGCAGAGTTGGGACCAGAGTGCCCTTGTGCCACAACGAGTAGCCTGAACCCATGTTGCAGGTGAAAACGCTGTCCAGGCAGGAGAATGACACAACACTCAGCAGCTTCAGGCACGTGATTATTAAAAGACAGGAGAAGAGGAAGAGGATCAAGGAAATTACTTGGGTGGCCCAAACTCCCAGCCATTCGCCAACACACATCTTAACTGTCCTGGGCATTGGTCCTATTTCCCAACTTCATTACAAGCTGATGTGGCTATCTGGAGGAACCACAGACTCTGAGAGAATGGTGTGGCCGCTTCATATGCACCCGGCCTGAGAAAGCCCAACACAAAACCCCTGCACACTCTCACTGCAAGAGCCTAGCAGAGCACCAGCAGGAAGCACATGTCCTCCACACACCTCAGTCTGCTACAGCAGCTGGCGTCCACTTGACTAAAGACACACGTAGTGTCTTCCCACTCCACTGTGACCACCACTCCACTGCCGCTGCTTTAAAAATAACCCCTACAGGGCAGAAACCTGGGCACGGGTGGACCAGGATGCACCCTACCCCCACCCCGGGGCCCTCACCTGCCCTCCTTCCCCACACCCAGCTCTTTCCACCTGCACAGCACACCAACCAAGGCAGAGCTGCTTCTCTTAACACTCTCTCCCATCAGGACCCCCATATCCCTGGTAGGAAATGTGTTTGTCACCCAGATCTGAAACCTAAATGAAGATCAGAACCTAGATCTAACCCCTTTCAAACACCTGGAAATGTCTATGATTCCCTGAAACAGTCTATGCACATAGGATGGATTTTGAAAGCCTCTTACTGGAAGCTGGAATTAACAGGAAAACTGGACTACTGTGGGGCCAAGTTGGCCATTCCACAAATCGGGATGCTCCTCTCTCCCACTATAGCACCTTCTAGGAGCCCTGAGATAAAGCACAGCTCTTCACAAGTACAGTGAAGCTGGAACTGAAACCACTTGGGTTACAAACCCAGCTCACTCAACATAAACAGGAACTGATTAGATGTGGCAATTTAGTCAAACACAGCATCCACCAAAAAAAAAAAAAAAAAAAAATCAGGAGGCATAAGAGAATTCAGTGTGAGATACACAAAAACCTCATGTTCTAAAAACAGAATAAGTGTGTAGACAGTTTTAAATAAGCACAATTAAGGTGAAAAATTAGATAAGGCAGTTTTAACTGTTGGATTATGCACTAACATTTGCAAAGCAGAACAAATTCTCTACTCATCTGGACAAAGGGAAGTCAATTTCTCAGCAGAAAGTAGCTGGTAGCTGCAGAACTGCTTTACAGGAAGGGGCCTGCCTGTGGTTTCCCAGAGTCCACAAAGTTCCCTACACTTTGTCCTGAACCACCATCTCACAGGCTGACTGTAGCAGAACGAAAGTAAGCAGCAAGCTACCTACCCAAGCACACAGACAGGTTTTCAGAAAGGTATGGTGTTTCATTACCAGAGAATGCTTACACTTGTAAAGTGTGCCATAAACCCAGGAAGCAAATTTATCCTGCAAGGCTTAAATTCATTCTCCTTTCCCCTACTCCCCCAAACTACCTTGCTAGTTGGAGGTTTCTAAGGACATCAATACCACTTTCCAGAAACCAAGGCAGAAACACAGCAGGGATGTCAGAGTGCTTTGAGGAACACAGCCAGCCACTGAGCAGGTCACGTGAATGAGTGCAGGCTGAAGATGTTCTGTTTGGTTCAGTCCCTGCCATTCCTGAATGTCACCGACTCCCATGTGGAGACAGGAATGGTGATAGCAGCACCAACATGAAGCAGCTAGAACTCAAATTTGCTTTCCTCAGATACAAGCAAGCCTCCCAGTCCACCAGGGGAAGAAAAGAGATCGTCAACCCACGGGGACACACCCAGATCACAGAAAAACCAGCCAGTGGCCTGTACTGAATCAGGTCTGCTCTTCAGGACCTACTGCATCCTTTGTCCTTCTCAAGTTCCTTTTCTCCAGCTCATCTTCTGGGCAAGCCAGCACTTAACCATCATTCATTCAATTATTCATTCATGCAATAAGCAGAGATGGAACCCCAGTGCCTCTAATAAGAGCACAGCCCTGAATGCTGTGCCAGGCACTTGATGTGCATTGCCTAGTATGGAAATTTCAGAGACAAGGAAACCAAGGTTCAGGAAAAGAAGGCCATTTGTTTAGCCACCCAGAAAAAGGCAGAGCAGACATTTCCATCTTTGGCTCTAGAAGCATACTCTTTGAATCCTACCAAGTCTTCCATCCCCACGCTAGAGGTACAACTCTAAGAGATCTAGGCCCCTCCGTGTCCCCCAGACCTTGGATATTTAAATATGCACCAGAGTTCACAGGAAACATCATATGTGACCTGTGAATCCCATCTCTTTAAAGCCAAGTCCCTGCGCAAAAGAAGAAGATAGTCAACAGAGGGACTCAGGGCAATGCCCGGCCACTCTGGCCTCCCTAGTATGTTCTGGCCTTGGTTCCCTGCCCCTCCCCAGCCCTGGCCCAGTAGGCGGTTATTTTGCAGGGTTCTCCTGACATCATATATTTCATTGTGATTCGCTTGTTAAATAACCACCATGTGCTGCTTTTGTACAAAGGGGTAACAAAGGTTAAAAATAAAGTCAGAATAGCAATGGAAACAACCTCCCATAGGAATGAAAGTGTACAAATCCAAGCTGCCTGAGGGAAGCCACTAGCCACATGTGGCTACTGAACACCTGAACATGGCTAATGTGACTGAGTTACAGAATTTTCCATTTTATATAATTTTATTTAAACAGCTATGTGTGGCCAGGCTAGCATATCGGACAGTAGCACAGTGCTAAACTCTAACATGAGCACAACCATGCCTTGACAGAAGACTCCAGACAACCCACAAGATGCTAGGGGCTGGGGACAAGAGGCAGTCAGCGCACCTCTCAGGAGCTCAACACAAATCCCAAGCAGCCAAGATGTGTGAGACAAGGTCCACCCTGCCAGTCTCTGAGCCTTCTTCCCTGCTGTGTCCCTGGGAGGCATCTTCTCCCACAGCCCATTCAGATCTTTACTCAAATGTCACCTTCTCAGTAAGGCACTCCCTGATGCCGCTTAAAAGGGACCTTCTCCAGCCCTGCCACCCACCTACCCCTCTAACCCAGAGCATCTTTCCCCACTCAGGGCAGCATGTCTTGAGTGGACCACACATATCAGGCAATACCCCATGTGAAGGCCCCTCCTGCCTCGTGGCACAGAGACTGCTGGGCCAACTCTCCATCTAACACACAAGGAAACCATATCTGCATACCACTTGCCCTGATGCCAAGAGAATGGGTGGCTGGGTCAAGGCAACCCCCCCTGCTGCTGAGATGGCGACCACCATTTGACACATGGAACACTTCACTGTGTTTCTGTAGCCTTCCCAAGCATCACTCTAAGGGAGCGTACAGTAGTCCGGGATGGCAACCACTGCTCACTGCCCCAGGGCCAGGGCTTTTCTCCTGTAGGCCTATGGTGTCCTTCATGGGTTCTACCCAGGACAAACATTAAGGAGTGCTGCTGCAGAGGAAGTACCCAAGGACCTGAACCAGAGGATACTGGGCCCACCAGGAGGGCAACCAAAGTCATAGCACCCAAGCTGCTGCAAAACCAGCATGTTTCACAAGTTCACTTGTAGGAACATGGATCCTGAGCCACACAAAAGGCCTATGGGGATAGCCCTCACAGAGGCTAGACAGGGCATGCTGGCCATGGCTAAGCATGTGCAGAAACAAGTCAGGAATACAGATCCTCAGATAAACATAGAGAAAGTGTCCCTGACTGAGTAAGTGCCCTCTCTGCAAGGCTGTCCTAGGGAGGGGAAGCTGTCCAGGCTGTTGTGTGGGGGTAGTGCCAAGGCACATCAAGTGAGGGCAGCCAGCTGGGAGTAAGGATAGAGCCCTGGAAAGGACCAAAGACTGAAGAGAAAGTGGCAACTAATGCGTACATGACAATGTTCCATGTTCCCCTTGGACATTTGTTCTTGGTACTTACTTCCCCACTTGCTATCCTGGCCCTGCTCTCTCCAAAGGATCATGTCCAGTTATGTCCATCTGAGGGCAGAAAGGCCCAAATGGGGCACCACTGTACCACATAGCTTCTCAGTACCAGGGTCCTCAGTGAGACCCTGAGAAGGGGAATCTCACAGCCTACATTCAGAACTATTCAACAGTTCTCCCCCAGCTGTGGCATAGGAAGCCCACACCCACACCATCCTCTCCTTGAGATCCACCCACCAAATCAGCACACACTGAACAAGGACCCTGGAATAGCAGGCTGCCTCGCTCTGCCAATCAAGGAAGGCACAGCAGCTCCTTCCCCCACCTTCCCTGCACACAGCCTCCAGACACAGCTAAGCCACATGCTGGCTGAGCAGAGTGGATGACCCCCAAGTCCTTGCCCACTGGTTCCACACAGGAAGGCACTCCACCAAGTCCAAGCTTCTGACATTGCCTCCTGTCCTCCCTCCTTTGATACCCTCACCTACCAGGCCACCTTGCCCAGTGCGAAGGCAGTACCACTGTTGTGACCACATTCCTGCATGCACCCTGCACCCTTCACCCTCCTCTCCTGCTTTCACTATACTCACAGAACTAGGCCCCACAGCACACGAATCTCTCTCAGGGCACATGGCTGGCAAACAAGAAGCATGCCACTGGCCTCCCCTCCCCCAGCTGGACCCAGCATTACTGCCATCTCCATCCTTTCTCCCGCTCACCTGGATGACCTCCTACCTCATCTCCCCTCCAACCCAATTTTCCATCCACATAGCTATGGTCTGAATGTTTATGTTTCTGCCTCCTCCTCCCCTCCAAAAAAAACTCACATCAAAATCCTGATCCCAAGTTGAAGGTATCTGGATGGGGGACCTTTGGAAAGGAATTAGGCCATGAGGACAGAGCCTCCATGAATTGGACTGATACCCATATAAAAGAGGCCCCAAAGGGCTATCCTGCCCCTCTGCCACATGAGAACAGTGAAAGGATGGCTGTCCTGACCAAACCGTGTTCAATGGCTCACTAGACACCAAATCTGCTGGCACCTAATCTTGGATCTCTGGCCTCTAGAACTGTGAGAAATAAACTTTTGTTGTTTAATAAGCCACCCAATATATGGTATTTTGTTTTAGCAGCTCAAACGAATTAAGACACTCACTCTTGCTATCATTTGAGGACCCTGCTTCCTTCTGCACCAAGAAAAATAGTAAAAGAACTAGAACTTCTGACTACAGCAAGCACTACTAAGGATGAGGAGCGAGGGACCTCTTATCCACTGCTAGCTATAAACTGGTACAGTCACTTTGGAAGATAGTTTGATGGCTTCTTCAAATCTAAACACATTCTTACTATACAATCCAGGAACCATACTACTTGGTATTTATTTCCAACCACATGTAAACCTAGCACAGTGCTCACAGTTGTATTCAATAATTGCTAAAACTTGAAAGCAACCAAGTTATCCTTCAGTAGGTAAATGGATAAACTGTGGTCCATCTATACAGAAATGTAGTATTCATCACTTAAAAAACAAAAACAGGGGGCTGGAGTTGTGGCTCAGCGGTAGAGAACTCACCCAGCATGTGTGAGGCCCTGGATTCGATTCTCAGCACCACATTAAAAAAAAAAAAAAAAAAAAGGGAGTCTGGGGTTGTGGCTCAGTGGTTCAGTGGTAGAGTGCTTTCCTAGCATGCATGAAGCCTTGGGTTCCATCCTTAGCACCACATAAAAATAAAATGAAGATATTATGCCACCTAAAACTAAAAAATAAATATTTTAAAAAAAAGGTTTTAGAGAAGAGGGGAGGGGAGGGGGGATAGTAGAGGATAGGAAAGGCAGCAGAATACAACAGACATAAGTATGTCAATATGTAAATCAATGGAAGCGTAACTGATGTGATTCTGCAATCTGTATACGGGGTAAAAATGGGAGTTCATAACCCACTTGAATCAAAGTGTGAAATATGATATATCAAGAACTATGTAATGTTTTGAACAACCAACAATAAAAAAATAAATAAATAAAAATAAAAAATAAAAATAAATAAATAAATTTAAAAAAGGTTTTGACAACTACAACTAAAATAAATTAATTAATTAAATTTAATTTAAAAAAAAACAGGGGGCTGGGGTGTGGCTCAGGGGTGCTCTACCATGTGTCGGGCACTGGGTTTGATCCTCAGTACCACATAAATAAATAAAATAAAAGTATTGTGTCCAACTACAACTAAAAAAAGTATTTAAATAAGGCTGCTCACAATACAACTCCAGCTACAGGATGTCCTGGAAAAGACAGGCAGTAAAAAGATCAGAGGATGCTGGGGCTGAGAGAAAGGAGGGATGAAAAAGTGGGCAAACAGTATTTGTAGTGACACTCCTCTGTATGATGTTACAGTCTTGGGTACATCATTATACATCTGTCCAGACCCACAGACTGCACTACACCAAGAGAACACCTTATGCAAACTATGGACTCCAGTGGTAATGACCTCAATGTAGGGTCATTGATCATAAAAAATGTATGGCTTTGTGGGGGATGTTGGAAGGGGAGGGGACAGAGTGGGTAAGGGATTCTGTATATCTGCTTAATTTTTCTATGAATCTAAACCTGCCCTCCAAAATAAAGTTATTGTTGTATGTTATTATTGACTGAATCCAGGCCACTTTATCACTAAGCTACACTCCTAGCCCATCTAATTTTTTATTTTAACACAGGGTCTCACCAAGTTGCTGAGGCTGACCTCAAAACTGTGATCGTCCTTTGTCAGCCTCCTGAGACATTGGCATTATAGGAAGGCACCACCATGCCCAGTTAAAGTCTTTTTTTTTAAAAAGTATGTTTTAGTTACAAACCTATATTTACACACACACACACACACACACACACACACACACACACACAAAGCAGTAAAGCAGCTTTAAAACAATTTGGTGACTGGCATGCCCTGAGAACAAATGGGAGCATGACAGTGAGAGACAGAGACTTCCACAGAACCCACAGCCACACCTGCTCGCACCTGTGCCACACCCTCCACCCTGGCAACTGCCACCTGGTGGTTTCCCCAGCTGGACCCAATCTCTCCTTAACTCTGGCTCCAACACTGCAGACAGAACTCAGGGACAATGTTCCAGTGATCCTCTTCCTCCCTGCTATGTTCAATTTTTTTTTCTTACACTACATTGTTCTCAACAGTAAACAAACAACTGTCATTTCTCCAATCTTGAAAAAGAAGCCATCTCACCCACTTCCTCCTCCAGCTGGCACATCATTTCTCCCTCCTGTGAGCAAACGCAACAAACGCCCATCTCTGCTCACTGTTTCCAACCCCTCCTCCTCTCTCATCCACTCCTAAATTCACCCCAGTTATGCTTTTGCCTGCACTGCTCCACTAAGACAGCTCTGGTCAGGGTCAACAATAGCCTTCTGATAATCAGTCAAATCTCAGCCACTGCTGCCCAGTCAACTGCTCTCCTCCCTGAAGCCCACCTTTTCCTGGCTTCCACAAAGCCATACTCTGCTGCCCTCCAACCACAGGGCCACTCCTTCTGGTTTCCTCCACTTCTCCCAGATCTCAACGCTGGGGTGCCTCCGTTCACTCCATGGTCCTCTGCTCTGTCCACACTCACCTCTATGCTAACTTCACCAAGTTCCAAGCCACCTACAATGCCAACTCCCAGCTCCTCTCTCCTGCCCAGCCCTAACTCCTGTGCTAGGTTTCTATCAAATCATCTGTACCTTCTAATAAAGGTCTAAGATGTCTCAAACCAAACCTGACAACTGTCTTTCACTGACTGAGGCCAAAAATCTTTTTTTTTTTTTTTTTTTTTTTTTAATTTTTTATTTTTTTTTTTTAGTTCTCGGCGGACACAACATCTTTGTTGGTATGTGGTGCTGAGGATCGAACCCGGGCCGCACGCATGCCAGGCGAGCGCGCCACCGCTTGAGCCACATCCCCAGCCCCAGCCAAAAATCTTAAGAGTCATCTCTGACCCCTTTCTCTTCTCCACACCCCACTGCAATTTCTCTTCAAATTGCAGCTACTTCTCACCCCAGCTGAGGCCAGCCTCGCCTCCTGCCTGGACCACTGCAACAGCCTCCTTAGGGCCCCTGCTTTGCCCACCCCTGCCCAAAAGCCACTCTCAGTAGAGCAACTAAAGTCTTCTGTTTAAACCTCAATGAAATTGCTACTCCTGAGGCAAGCAGAATTCCAGAATGTCCCCAAGATATCCCTCTCCCTGATATCCACCCCTGTAAAACCTCTCGCCTTGAGCAGGGGCATAAACTGATCATGATGGGGCAGTTGCTCCTAATCCAATGCTGCTATATGGCAGACGGTGTGGCAGGGACGGTGTTAAGAGAGAAGAGTCTTCCCAGTGGGCCTTACCAGTCCAGCGAGTCCTTGAGAGCAACCAGGGCTCGTCCTGGCAACAGAGAGTCAAAGGCAAAAGGATTCCACACCAAAGAGCATCTCTGCTGTGGTTCTGAAGGTGGGGACCATATAGTGAGGAGAATGGGCAGCCCCAGGAGCTGGGAGTAGTCCCGGCTGACAGCCATCAAGGAAATGCAGAGCTCAGGCCTACTGATGTGAGGAGCTGCACCCTGCCTGCAATTTTTGAATCAGCCTGGAGCAGACAATTCCCTACTAATGCCTCAGAGGGGACGCAGTCACCAACACCTTGGTTTCATGCTTGTAACACCCTGAGAGCAAACCAACCACACCAAAGACATACTACTCATGTTGTTTGAAGCCATCAAATCTGTAGTTAATGGTTACAGAGCACCAGAAAACTACCACAATTCCTCTGCTCAAAATTCTGCAGAGGGTCCCCGTTAACTGTGAGTCAAAGAAACATCTTACAATGGCCCTATGTGCATGCAGGATCTAATCCCATAGATCTCTCCTCCTCCTCCTCTCAGTCCATGCATGTGGGTCTTTGTCCCACCCACGCTCTTCCCCGTCAGAACCACCTCTCCAGGTTTCTGGCTGGTGAACTTCCTTACCCTCTTCAACTTTTGCTGAAACCTCCTTGCTTGGACCAACCCTGAACAGCCTATAATTGCATAATCTGCTCTCCCCAGTTATTCCAACACCTCCTGCCACTGTGTTTCTGTTTCCCCCCTTGCACTTATCACTGCCAATGCAAACACTTTGTTTACTTATGGTGTTTATCACTGGCCTCCTTCACTAGAACATAAGCTCTTAAAGGGCTGAGGCCTTGAGTTCCCAAATGAATTCCAAGAACCTAGAACAGTGCCCTGGTAGATTCTCAGTAAATTTTTTTTTTTTTAACGTGTGATGAGAAACACATTTAAGGACCTAGCATGATACTCTGTACACAGCAGCCAATTGGTAAATGAAATATTACAGCTGTGATTTGCTGCCAAAAGAAAACAAAGCCCAGCAGAGCCCAGAGAGGCAGCAGACCCTGGGCAAGTCCTGGTGTTCAACCAACATTCTCCATGTGGTCTGCAGCAGCATCCAGACAGCCTGTTGTCCAGCAGAGATAGCTGGCTTTCTGTAGCATCTATCAGCCATGCCTACACAATGACATTATGGGCTGCATCCTTGGCAAATACCAAGGAGAACTTCAAAATGGAGTTCACCAGGATTTAGAGAAATATCTTCCAGTATAGGTAGCAAAGGCCTCCCAGGTACTGCACCAATGGCTGGTAGGAACAGCTGTGCACAGCTGTGGCTAGAAAAGTGCAGACATTGTGCAATCATGATTAGCTGTTAAAAATCTACCTGGAACAAGAATTCACAGCTGGGGACATTAAACCCTTAGAACAGGGACCAAAACAGGGTCAGAAGACCGAGGGGAAGTGTGTGCCCAAGAAAACACTTAGCTGAAAGGAAGGACAGACCTCTGACTACCTGAAACTCATCACAGCTCTTTATAGGACACTGGGAACTACCACTCCTTCCTTGGGTGCTAAGATCATTCCTGTTCTTGTGCTCCCAGCCTCTAGGAGGCAGTCTTCCCTCCCTGGGAACTGGCTGACCACAAATTCCATCAATCCAGTGGCAGGCCAGAGAAGCAAAGCTGACATCAGCCTCCTGCCCTTTCGTTTAGAGCCTGTTGTGACAGGTGGAAAAGGCCTTCTTCACCTGCTCGCCCTCAATGGCTCGAGAGGGGACTCTATTCTCCTTGAAGGAGAAGCCTCAGTGCCCTTATAAAGACATGCAGGGTCAATCCCCGGACCTGGGTTAGAGCTCTCCAAACTTCTTCCTCCCCTGCCACCAGTACTGGCCCATAACACCTGCACAGCAGCTGCCTCTCATTTCCTCTCTTCTCTCCAGCCAAGCTCCCCTTCTTTCTGATCAGGGTGCACATTACCAGAGGCAGGGTGGTATCTTTGATGGACTTCAGAATTAGCAAGTGAATATCAGAGCACAGCTCTGCTGGATGCCCAGTGAGCCTCTCCAACCTGCCTCCAGTGGGCTGTGAAATGCCTGAGAGAGAATGTAAAATGCTGGGAAGGGCAGAGCTGGGCAGCCTCTGCCTCCACAAGGGGAACTGCTGTCTGGAGGACCCCTTCAGCTAACCAGTTTAAACCCTCTCATATCTAGGCAGCTCATCCCACTCCTGCAGAGGCCTTTTTCTCACCGTTTGTCCTGCCATGCTTTGAGCTGCGGGTCTCCTCGTGGGTCCCAAGCCCTACCCACAAGGTCTCCCAGCTTTGTGCACTTCTCTCTTCGCATCCTCATCCTGCTGCAGAGGGACCTACGCAGGGGCTACGGCAAAAGCCCGCCCATATTGGAATCTTCCTGCTCCCCTTCTGCCAGCACTTGAAGCTCATCACCTTGATCAGACTGCTCCTTTCATCTTCATAACCCTGTAAGGTGGGAACAGAACATGGCCCCAGAGACACTAAATGCCGGCCTCATCCAAGCCCATGGGTCAGCACACAGCTAGGTCAACAGAACACCACCTGGCACTCCTCCCCAGCCACAAGCACAAGCACAAGCACACATCAGCAGTCACTCTGGCACACAGCAAGTATTTTCTGTCCGTCCCCAATTCCAGGGCAAAATCACAAGAAACATTAACAGGTCTTGCAGGAAAGCCGATGTTAAAATGTTACAGCTCAGTTCACTAATGCTAATTCTAAAATAGTCAAAGCTGTAGAAAACAAGTCAGGCAACATAAAAAAAATTGACTAGACATGAAAATGCCTGCCACGTGCCTGATGCTTCACATTCAGATATAGTCCCTCCCCATTTTACCTCAACAACCTTATGATCAGACTTACATAAACTTGTTCCTATTGTACAGATGAGAAACCTAAAGGTCAGAGACCCAAGCCCTGGCAAGCTATCTAACCACCCCTGCCTCAACTTTCTTACATAAAACAATAATTAAGAATAGGTTCCCGAATCAATCTGCTTCCAGTGCAAGACAGACACCATGCTAAGTATTTTAAGCAGAAAGGGACTTAATTCAAGGAATCAGAATGATTTGAAAACTATAGGAAGGAGTCGGCTCTGAATCAGGCTCCAGGAATGGCTCCCTGAACAACACAGGAGAGATGCACCAGGGGAGCGGCTACATTGAGTGCACTGGAACTGCTGAATTCAGGGAGTGCTGCTGGCACCAGAACAAGAGATGCAGCCTCCCTCCCTCTGCAACCGCTCTCAAAATCCAGGAACTGAAAACTGGTACAGAGATATACTGCAAGACAGGCTCTCAGCTCCACCACACTGCTAAGCCTAGGAAGCACAAAACAGTCACAAGAAGTAAAAGGGTCTCTGCCTCACTTCTGCCACAAATCTCTCACAAGTGGGAGAATTTGATGGTGCTAATTCACGTTCAGCTGCAAGAGGCTCCAGTAATAGACATTTGCTGCCTAGCTGCTGCAGTCCAGGAAAGACTCACTGGAAGGAAAGTGGCCTGGAAGGAAGATGAGCCCGCCACAGAATCCCACCCCACGCCACCTCCTAAGGCTGCAAAGCTTAAAGAAGGCAGCTGTGTAAAAGCAGACACACTAAATGCTGCCTGTGCCAAGGACACAGTCCAGCCGTGTCTTGACAGTATACCCCTCGTGATAAACTAACTCACTCCTCAACAAGCAACAGGCTTGTCCTCCTCATGCTGCTCTCACCCTCCAAAGGATCAGATCCTGAAACCCTAGATCCATAGAGAAACTAAAGCTGGTTCAGCACTTTCATACCAAGTCAAAGTTCCCACCTGAAGAATTTTCTTAAGCCAGTGGTTGCAAAATTTTCATATAGCAGAATTTTAAAAAAAAATAAATAAAAGAAGCCAGGTACAGTGCAGCTTGGGAAACTGAGGCAGGAGGATCCCAAGTTCAAAGCCAGCATCAGCAACTTAGCAAGGCTCTAAGCAACTTTGAGAGATTCTACCTCAAATTTTTAAAAAAGTTTTAAAAAGGGCTGGGGATGGGGCTCTGTGGTTAAGTGCCCCTGGGTTCAATCCCTAATACCAAAAGAAAAAAAGCCAGAAGCAGTGGCACACACCTGTGATCCCAGCCACTGAAGATCACAAGTTTAAGGCTAGCCTGGGCAAATCAGCAAGACTGTCTCAAAATTAAAAATAGAAAAAATAAAGTATTCCTGGGTTCAATCCCCAGCACAAGGGGAAAGAGTGTGTGTGCACGAAACCAACAAAAACAGAGAACAGCATGAAATCCAGCCTGCACACAAGTATGTGGTATGCTGGAGGTTTACGTGTATTTTCCCATTTAACCCTCACATTAGCTCTTTATGATAGGTGTAAATGGCCCTGTGTCACCCAAGTGCATACTGAAGCCTAGAGAGGTTAAGTAACTTTCTTAAGGTCACACAGTATAAAATGGCAAATCTGAGGATCAGACTTAGAGCTGAGCAGCCCAGCTCTCAACTGACACTCTCCCACATCTGTCTTTAAATTATAACTCAGAGGGGTTCTCAGAGATGCAGGAAGCAGGTGCCTCACACGGTCAGGCTGTCCTCCTGCCCCCACAGAAGCCTTCTTTTGGCAAGCTCCCCCCGTTCTCCAATCTCAGGTTAAACATTCTCCCCCAGCAAAGGAGCCTCCATAACCAGCTCTGCGAACTCCATAAAGGACTATATGAATGGAGACATATGTGACCAAAGCTAATCAATGCCTCCTAGATCAATGCAGATCCACGGAAGCCAACCTGGCTCCTGAGGAAAGGAAGCACACCACCAGTGAGCTCCCACCTCCTCACTCACTAGCTGTGGGGTTTCTAGACAAATACCACACTGGGTTCATGGGAATCCCCCAGCCCAGTCCCTCCCTTCCTAACAAGAGGAGGACCCTGCTCAAATTACATTAGAAAATTTCCTTCGGGGAAGCAATTAAACATCAACAGTCACAACCTGCTAGCTCTGTGGTCTCAAAAGCTGTGTGATTCTGCAAGCTTCCCACCTCCTGCCCCAAACATTTGGCAATGCCTGGAGGAGACATGTCTGGGCATCTCGCACAGGGAGAGCCACTGGCATCCAGTGGGCAGAGGTCAGGGGTACTGTGACACATCCTTCAGTGCACAGGTCAGCCGCCCACAACAGGGAGCATCTGTCCCAAAATGTCAACCATGCGCCACTGGAGAGGTCCTGCACTAACTTAACTTGGCAATGGGTTGACCTTCAGCATGATCTAGGATTAGGAACTAGAGAAAGCTTTAGGAAACAAAACAAAACCATGCAGAGTTAGCATCACAGACAGCTGCTGCTGGAAGAGGGCCAGGAATGCAGATGTTTAGCCTACTTGGTCTCTAACCCTGCACATTAGGCTCAGAGAGGTAACTTGCCCAAGGTCACACAGCGATTAAGGAGGAGAGCTCTAGTGAGGCCCAACTGGTGTGAGCCCTGAACCAGCACTCCTGACTGCAGTGCACCCCCAACCTTGCCCCCAGCTGCTGGTCTGTTTCCCCCACTGGACTGCTAGCTGCATAAGGACCAAGACTCCTTCTACAGCTCAGAGTAGAGTCTGGCTCAGAGGTGTGTGTTACAGTGTGGGCAAGGAAGAACAAATGGCAGCTGGGCCTGTGGCTTCTGCAGGACAGTGGTCAGGCCCAGCCAGTCGCCCTGTCACTCCTCTGTTCCTATCTCACTCAGGTCACCTCATCAAGCTCTGCTCCCTCCAGTCACAAGCTCCCTGACCATCTTCACCTCTTCCTCTAAACTATGTTCTCCTAGACCAGCCTCCCACAACACCACCCACGTGTCTTTCTATGGCATAGAGACCAAGGAGGAAGAGAACAGAAAGCAGGGGCAAGGGGCCAGGAGGAGAGGCAGATGTCTAAGGCCTGGGGTCCACAGAAGACCAGCTCCAGCCCTGGCCCTGCTCTCCACAAAGACTAACATAGTCCACACTCTCCGGTGCTCCTGCTGCAGGCCAGGCCTGGGGCAGGCTCTGGAGCATTCTCTGTAACTCCACTTACTCACCTACAAATGTTCAGTAGGCTCCACAGGCCCAGAACCCCCTCCTTCAAAGTCACTCTAGGCTGAAGCTCCTCTCTAACACTGAGACCCCAGGACAAACACCCTCTAGACTCTGTACACAGTATCACTTATTAACTCATTGTTGCCATATTCCACGTGCTCCCAAAAGCACTTTAGCCTGGCTGTCAGTAACAATGTCACAGCCATCAAATCAAGGATGAGGAGACAGCAACCAAGGAATAAAATAAAGAGGACACACTGTTTTCTGTGGCCCACACCTGAGGAAGGTTTTCAAGAAACAGCAGCTTTGGAAAATATCTAGAAATTGTATAATTGCTAGAGCTTCCCTCAAAAGGGAAGAGGTTCCAACAGACAACTCGGGTCCTTAAGGACAGAGGAGCAGGGCACAGCCATAATCATCCCAAGTGACAGATAGGTAAAGCCTTCCATGTGTCAGGATCCACAACAAACTTGCACATTAACCCACTTAATCCCACCCCCAGGTGAAGAAGCCAAGTCCTAGGCACAGTAATGTAGAGGACAACAAGGGTAAGGACAGAGCAGAATCAACACGTGACAGGCATTCTGTGCTAGGCTCTTAATAATGCTATGTTAAAGATGAGAAAACGACTAGAGAGGTGAAATAACTTGTTCAAGGTCACACAGCTAGGCTGTAGGTTCAATCTGTTGAATTCCAAAGCCAAGCTCTTTCTCTTACCACCCATTTCAAGCAAGTGTTCCTAGATAGCCTAAGGACCCCAGGGGACTATGGAGGCCTGTTTTCCAGGCCCTTTCCCCTGAGAGCCACACTTAACAGGCACCTATGGTATTCATAAATGGGGAAAGCTAAAAACAGCCCACCAATGAAAATCACACCACCACAGCATGGCACCTGCCTTGGAGGGGATGCTGACAAGAGTCCCCCACGGTTCAAGGACCCCACTCACTGAGCACAATCACCAAGTTACCAAATTCTGAGACCAGAGACTCTACTAGAGCAGCAGGATACCTGTCAGCACATCAGAGAAAAAAAGGTGGCTAAAATTACTCAGGGCTGGTCTTAGACTCATCCAATGTTCTGCATGTAGCTGATGAAGCAACTGAGGCAGCAATAATGACCGTGTGCCCAGTCAGACACCTCCAGCTGACTCCAGCCAGCACATCACCTAGTACAGCAAAGGTCCAATATGGGCTTCACCAGGGGCATGTGCACAGCCAGGTTGGCCACAAATGCTTCCAGCTGTGAAGCTTTGGGCCCAGAGGCCCCCGAAAAGCAGCTGTGAAGCTGCTGGCAGTCCTGCACACTCTCTCCAGGCTCCATGTCCTTCTGTACAGCACTCCAGAGTTTGGGAGATCATACTTGCTTCTGTGACTGACTGATGTGTCCACTTGTTTTGGGGGTCACATGGTGACTGCAGATGAAGTGACATCAGTAGTAATAACTCACATTTCTTACACCATGCCCTCTGAGAGAGACCAGGCTGGTCTATCTGGGTTTTCCAGTTGTGGTCCTGTTCTGGTGCTTATGCCCTGGCCTGGTCCTGCTGTCACTGCACTGCAGCCACATGGGTTCCTGTGGGATAATGTGCAATAAAAATAACCTCATGACCTGAGGTTATTTCAATTGCATATTACCCCACACGACCCACCTAGAACAGGGCCTCAAACACAGATGCTTCCTGAACAAAAGCATGAGAGCACAAGCAAGAGGCAGTAGCCGAAATAGCCAATTCCTAGGACTTTGGGGACAACAGACACACCAGGAGGCCTGTGTGGTAACTGGGGACAGGGTGCCACGAAGTGGGTATACAGGCCAGACTCAACACAGAAGGGAACGCATGTGGCTGCAGTGCAATGGCAGCAGGACCAGGCCAGGGCATAAGCACAAGAACAGGACCACAACTGGGACACCCAGATAGACCAGCCTGGTCTCTGCCAGAGGGCACAGTGTTAAAAATGTGAGTTATTACTACTGATGTCACTTCATCTGCAGTCACTATGTGACCCCAAAAACAAGTCATTAGATAAGGGCCCTTTAGAGCCTAAGGGCTGATTTGGTGACAATGCTGATTTGGTGACAATGACCACGTATGAGTTACCCAGAGCTACCACAGGCCAGAGACCAAAAAGTGACAGAGACTGCAAGTGAAGCCAAGGACACAGGGAGGAACGAATGATAGAGTCACCAGCAGACCTGACCCACACAACTCCCATGCTGCTGGGCAAGGCATGGCTGTCTGCAGGACACAGCACCTGCTCAACCAGGACACATGACACACATTACAACAGAACAAGGTGATAGGTCTGCAGTCCAGCTCCTCCACAGTGACACAGACAGCATTACCTTGTAAAGAAGCTACTAAATGGTGCCAGTATCCTCAGTTTACTCCCCTCCTCGGTTCCATCAGCCCAGCCCTGCTGGTGCAGGTCACTGCTCTCCTTGATGGAGCTCAGGGTGACATCAGTAAACTGTGGGTCATCGTCATTCTCCAGGGTCACAATGGCACTGGAGCTGCTCGTGACCATGAGGTCCAAGATGTCCTCATTGCTGACAGACAGCGTGGTGGACAGCTCTGTGCCAAGACTAGACACACTACAGATGGAGACATCATCACTACGGTTCAGGGTTTTGGAGGTGGGACTATAGAGCTTCACTGAGTCATAGCCTGTCCTAGGAAATGTGGAGGACTTCCGCACAGTCTGCTCACGCTCTGCACTGGTGGGAGCCAGAGGTGTGCAGGATGGTAGTGGGCATGCACTCTGGAAGGCCCGCTCAGGGACAAGCTCTGACTCCGACTGCTTCCTCTTCACAAGGGCCACACTACAGGGGACAGGTTCTGGGTTGCCAACCTCCAAGGTAGGAATGCCAGAGTCCACTGACTGAAGGCTGTGCCGGTCTTCTGAAGCACCAAGTTTCAACTTGGGCCCGTACTCAGGTGTTAAGAGGGATCTGGACCCCTTGGCATTCACTTGCTGCAGGTTCTGAAGGGGTTTTCCCTGATGAGCATCCAGAATGTCCATCAAGGCTATGCCATTTGTGGAAGTGGAAAGGTTTCCATCAGTCATCTTGGTCCAAGGAGAAACTAGAAAAACACAAGACACAGAAATCAGGCAGGTGGACATAAAACCCACAGATGCCATTCCTCAGACACAGCTCACTACTAGGACATCCCTTCTAAAGGGGGATGCCATGGAAAGAGTCCCACATAACCAAATTTTGATTCAGAACCAACCACATCAAGAATGTTAACATGCACTATCATGTCAGAAAATAACCCAAACAAAGCATATATCTAAAGCAAAAATCATTATCTTCATCATTGTCACCCCACCAGTCACATTTCTGATACTCAGGACAGTGCTGGGAACCTGAGAACTGTGCTAGGCAGGGAGGAAGTTTTCTTTTTTATTTGGAGGTCAGGGAGCATACTATAATTTGGATTTGAATGTCCCCAGAGGTCTATGTGTTGAAAAGTTGGTCTACAAACTATGGCACTTTGGGGAAGTGGTGGCACCTTTGGGAGGCAGGGCTGTGAGAAACAGAAAGTCCAGAGGTCCGTTAACCATACTACTACTAGAGTGCTTAGCTTAACTGGGAGGTAAGATCCAATCATAGCCATTTTAACTATAGTCCTTCCCTTTGCCCACCCCAATCTTAAAATTAGCCAGTTGTGTAGACTATAACCCTGAACTCCTCCTGTCAGAGCAAGGGGCAGTGCAGCATTAGGGATAAAACTGGAGGACTGCCCACCTAAGCGGGCTTATTAGCCAGACTCCGGAGCACACCTTCCTGGTAGAGGTAAAGTTGCCTTGCTGAGCTACTTCCCAGCTCATATTGGATTCCTTGTGGCACTCTGGTTATTTCTAATAGGGCTCAATGGGAGGAATTTGGGTTACTAGGAGTGTGCCTTGAAGACGATATTGGGACCCTTCCTATTGCTCTTCTTACTTCCTGGCTACCATGAGGGGAAGAAGCCTCTTCAACCATGTACTCCTACCAGGATGTACCATGCTACCCCAGGCCCAAAGCAACAGAGCCAAGTGACCGTGAACTGAAACCTGAAACTATGGGCCAAAATAAACCTTTCTTTCTCATAAGTTGTTATCTCAGGTATTTTGTCACAGTTACACAAAGCTAATTCAGGGGGGCAAATGACAAATAGGATAACACTATCAAATGTTTATGAAACTAGAATTTTTAAAAATTTTAAATTTTTTAAAAAGTATATGAATTCACAACCCACAAATAAGTTAAGGTTCTACTCATTACTAGGCAGCACAAAAATCAAGATATCTTCATTAGGACAGAAAAAGAGCAAAAAGAATTACATAGACCATCTGCAGTGACACTGCACAACCAGGCCTGAGCTGGCCATGTCTTGCCGTAAGCACAGCCACACTTACCTCATAGGCAGGACATGCCAACCCTTTTCCACAGTGGAAACCAGGTGCCAAGAGACTTAAAAGTGGGCCCAGGATCCTACTGCTACCCCGTGGCAGAGCTGCAATCTGTGGGCCCCAACGAGGGTCCTGCCTAGTTTAGAATGGCTACTATACGGTTATAAAACCCAGGTTGAGAGGATAGCTCAGTGATGATAAACCACCAGTAACGGAACCACAAAAATCAAAACTAGAACAAGAAAAGTCAAAAGTACTGGTGCCACACACATATCCAAGGCCATGTCCAAAGTGCTCTGGCCTAAGGTGAGGGATGGTAGGATACATGAAACAGCCTGGAGAAGAGCCCACAGCAGACTGCCAATCCTAACCTGTGTCTGGTTACCTTTTGTTTGTCTTGAAAATGTCACAGCTAAGAATTCAGCCAGGTGTGGTGACACATACCAATAATCCCAGAGGCTCGTAAGGCTGAGACAGGAAGATCACAAGTTCAAGTCCAGCCTCACCAAATTAGCAAGGCCATAAGCAACTTAGTGAGACCCTGTCTCAAAAATAAAAAATAAAAAGGGCTGGGGAAGTGACTGAGTGGTTAAACATCCCTGGGTTAAATCTCCAGTACAAAAAAAAAAAAAAAAAAAAAAAAAAACCCTAAGAATTCAGATGGCGCACTGAAATCCACACCCCAGAGTAGAACAGAATGAAGACAGAACTTTGCACTCAAGACATTCCTGTATTCTGGTCCCAGCTCCACCAAAGGCCTTGGAAGAAAGCACTGAGTAGGCACCTGGCCCAGAGGCCTTTTGCTATCATCCGGGTGAGGCTGAGGCTCTGCAGTAGTGAAGAACAGTGGCTGCCTGGGCTGGGCTATTATCTTAGCTTCTGAAAGTTCAGGAGTCAGTGCCAAGACAGAAGCAAATTCATTAAAGCAGAAAAGGGGGAGGGGAGTATCCTCCCTCTCTCCCTCCCTCCTAGAAACTGAAGGAGCTGCTCAGACAGCATAGCACAGGAGCAAAAATAGAAAAGTAAAGGAATGAATCGAAAAGCAGAATTCAGAAATAGACTGAACTATATAAAAACAAGAAATAGGACCCAGTGAGTAGGAAGGATTATTTAATCCCGGTGTTGTACTAATTGATTATCAATTTTTCTTAGAAAACTATACTATACTACACCAGGATAAACATACAGACAAAATTAGAGATAGACACAAAAGTGAAATTCATAGGCACTACAAAAAATAAAATATTCCTTAAACCTATAGAGCAAATACTCAGTTCACCTTCCAAAAGGATCTGGGAATCTTTTCACCAGGTATAAAATGGTGCAAGTCTGTGCAAGGCTCAGTGCTCTGAACTTCTATCCTAAGTCCACAGCCACGTGTTCCCCTAAGGCAAGGCCACTGCACACTATCTGTATGTTCCCTGATCTGGGAAAACCCCTCAAGTTGTTATGTTATGAATAACAGGATTCACAAAGGAAGATGCAGGTATATTCAAACATACATAAATTTGAAAGTCGTATTTTTTGTGGGGGCGGGGGAGGGGAGTAGAGGGTATAGGGGCACTTAACCACTGAGCTATGTCCCCAGCCCTTTTTACCTTCTGAGATAGATAGGATCTAAGTTGCTTTGGGCCTCACTAAGTGGCTGAGACTGGCCTTCAACTTGGGATCCTAATGCCTCAGTCTCCTAAGTCACTGGATTTACAGACTTGCACCTCATGCCTAGTTACACTTTCTTAACTGAAAGAAAAATACAACCCTGACCCCCTCCCAAAAAAAATCACAGTTAAGAGCTATTTTTGACAAGGTTAAAGGTAATTAAAGTTATCAAAATACCATCAATACTCCAAGGGATCAAACTGGCAAAGAGCCATAAAAAGAGGAAATCCTGACACTATACAGGGCTAAGCATCTCCAACACTGCAGTTCTGGCTCTGCAACTTAAGTAGTGGGGGGCTCACAGGCCAGGTGAGGTGCTGCACCTTTCTGCATCTCACCTTCCCTCCTCCCCCACAGTACAACAAGCAGCAACACACTGTTCACAGGCTGCTCTAAGTTAAAAGAAATAAGATCTGGTGAGAGCCCAGTCAGCCAGCACTGACACACAGTAGGTGCCCAGGAATGTGCCATTCCCTCAACTGTCAAGCCACAGAAAGAGCTATAGCACCTACAAATGATGGCTCTAAACTGTTTACAGAAGAGATATGTGTTTGCCCACAAGAAGTTCTGGCATTTGAGTGGACAGGAACGTGTAGCAAGTCTACCCTTCCTAGGAAAATCAGTGCCTGGGCAAACAAGGCAGCCAATTATGTCTGCAGTATTGGAAACTGGTTAAGTGAGACAATTGTGTTTCACGCATGGCACTCTAAGGACCCTTTCTCAGATTCTCACCAAGAGGAAAGCACAGGGAAGAAGGAAGAGGGGCTGAGAGCCCTCAGCCAACTGGTATAGCCTCTGTCCTATTCCCTTCTCCTCTACCATGGAAGCTGGGGATAGCAGCCCCAGGGCCTTACTTCTAGGGAAGTCCGGAGACCTTTGAGGCCTCTATTGGTCCCAAGTCTGGGTTAAGTTCCTTAAACCTCAGGAACAGAGTGTTGGTCTTCAAGAGAAATAAACCTAAAAGGGAAAAGGTATCTCCTCTTCCAACACACAGCAAGACCAAGGCCAGCTGTCTTCAATCCTTTCTACCTAATGCCATAAAACCAGAAGCTGTACTTCAGGCCACCTGCCTATTGCTGATGCCACACAAGGGATAGGTTGTATGAACAAGGTACATGCCTGAGACAAGGCTATGGGGTGGACTTTGGAAAGTGGCCAGAGGCAAATGGCCTGCCTCCAAGTCAAATGCATTCTAAACACAGACAGAGCCTGAATAAGCAATGGTCTCCCCACAGGCTCTGCCTCCTGTGCACCAGTATCTTTGGCCCCGACATGCAATGGGACCACTCTCAAGTGCACTCTTCCCACCCAGGCCACCAGGGTTCTTGGGCTCCAGCAGTATGTGGCACAAGGAGCCACTCTATCACTGCCTGCAAAGTCTACCTCCCCTGAAAAGCCCTCCCCATCTCTCCCAAGAGCTACAGGACTTCCCTCCTCCTGAATCCTTTTGGCCACACCCCACCTAAAACAACTAGATTTTATGCCTTTTTTCATGTCTCTCTTCAATGGATTCCAAGTTTCAGGCAGGCATAGTCTTTCTCATTTCTAGACACCACTGCATTGCCAAAAACTTAGCATGGATTACTTGCTGAATTAAATATTACTAACTGCTAAGTTCTTTGGTGGGCATGTTTCAGGGACAGTCACAACCAAGTAACCTCTGTGGAGAGTTGGGTTATGTTCCAAGAACAAGATGAGCACTAGAAGCAGCAACAGGAGGAAGAAAACCCTTGCCATGGGGTTCCTGACAACGTGCACAGACAACAGACACAAGCAACTAAGTAAGCTATGGCCATCCATTCCTATATCGTGTTGGGTACCAGACCTGACAGTGAGGCGCCACTGTCCATACTGGATGGTCAGGAAAGTGAAACATAATCCTTCCTATCACATTTGTCTTCCTAAATCCACAACCTTAACTTACCAGCAGCACCAATGGTGGCCTGAGCAACCTCAGCTCAGTCAGCTCAGGGAGGAAGGAGCGGTCCCTGCCAGGGAGGCAGGCACTCAACACAGGACTAACAATGATTAATCACTTTCCGGACAAGAAAAAAACATGCAAGATGTGAAATGTGGATAAGAGGAAGACTGTTTTTATTCCACTCAGCAAGACCATCTGAATTTGATGTGCCTGCCCCAACATTGAGCTCTGCACGAGGCAAAAAGGAAAACTGCCTGAGGGACTGGAACAACGGGCGACTCTGGACAGGGCTGTGAGAAGCAATCCCACCTAGAAGCAACAGTCTGATTTTCTTTTCTTTAAAAAGCAGTGAGACTAGATCTTGATGAAAGTCTGCATAAATAAAAAACCATTTATGAAACCCAAACCAAATGATTTAGTTATGTCCTCAAAGGGAAAAACACATACTCATGGGCAGCTTCAGGGAGAAGCCTGCTGCCATATGTGCTGATGTCTTCTAGCACCTTGCCCAGAACACAGGCCCTGAGCAGTCCTTCCTGTTCTAGGCTCCTCTCTGGATGGTCCTGAGGGGATCAACCTGCTTGTAACCCCATCAGCAAGGGGCTGCACTGCTCACTTTAACCTTCAAAGGACAGAGGACTTATCCTGGCTGCAGAGACTCCCCCAACCCAGCCATGCCCAATTTCCAGATCCTCATTCTTTAGGGTCAAGCATACACAAACCATCTCTACTCAGTCATGGCCTAAGGGCATACAATTCCCAGAGCTAAAGTTGCAGGAAGACAGGACCAGGACTGTACATCAGACACCACACCCAGTTATCACCATGAAATTACAATTTGATGAGTCCTGGGCTTCATTCTCAACTCTGAATGTACCATCCTGGCTCAACCCCATCAGCTAAGTATTATCCCCACTGCACAGAGAAGGAAACTGAGGCATGTGACTTGCCAAGGTCAGCACTGGACCCCAGGTCTGTAATTCCCTGGCTCCCTGGAAGCTCTGCTGCTTACAAAGGCCACATGCAGACAGCTGGCACCTCCTCCAGAGCTTACTATGGTCACGGGGGAGACAGTAGACTGCATTTCACACAAGGAACACCCCCTAGCTGAGCCAGATGCGTGATCTACTCCAGGTCTCATGGCAGCCCCTCCCCGCTGTTCCCCCTGCCAGTCTTCTGTTCCCAATATGTGCCTCTGGGGGGTCCTCTGTGTTTCCTGGGGAAAAAATCTGGTGGCACTATCAGCTTTCTCCCAGGAATGGTTGCTGTACCAGGCCTGCAGCTCAACCCCAGGCACGGACCAGTCAGGAGAAATGATCAGCCTTTGACATGAGGAGAACCATAGTGTGTGCCACCTCCATGTGAACCCACTTGCTGTGTAGAGGGCTCATAGGCACCAACCAGCAGCAAGTCTCTATTCTTGAATTAAAGTGTTGGCTGAGGCAGAAAGGACCAGGCTAGAGCTAGATCTCAGTATCTCTACATGAACAATTAACACTAGCTCTGCCTTCCAGGAACATGTGACGCATGGGGCCCTGTGCTCAATGTTCACACCCATAATCTAGGTGACCTCCACCACCACCTAAAGAGCTTTGAGTATTGCTACCACATCACAGCCTTGAGTCTGAGGGGGGACATGTGATAAAGCAGCCGTGCTGGTCTAGCCCAAGCTGACTGCAAGTGCTCACTCTACACCATCAGGCACGATGCCTAAAGGAACCAACAGTGTCCAATATGCATTATGCACAGTGGAAAGACAAATCACAAAAACTGGGGTTTCTGAAATGCATTATTCTTTAAGATAAAAATAATTCTTAAAAAATTACCTAGATACCTCTGGAAGATGAATGGCAACTTCCAGGTACCCTCTAAGATGCTATTTAAACAGGTTTCATCCATGAATACTCAGTACACCAGGCCAAAAAGGGTTAAACTGTTGAGGTCCCCAAAGGCTCCTTCACAGCCCTAACAGACAAGACACTTACACAGGTCTCAGGTGGTTATGTTTAAAAGTCAAAAATGGGACACTTTAAATTAAGGAGACTGAACATATGGACTGCTCCCTCTTCTCTAAAATGTCTCAGCCACATTTAGAAAGTGACCAAACCCAACTGTCATAAGTACCTGTGAAGTAACTGGAAGGCAACTAACAGGCTGAGAAGATATTCAGACCACCTAATAAAGGCACATAATGTATTATTTTAATTGTTAATATACCAACCACTGAGCATTTACCATGTACTATTCATGGCTAGGGGCCATCACGTGCTGTAATCATCACAAGCCTGCCAAGAACACTGAAGAAACAGACTCAGAGAGGCTAAGTATCTCATTCAGGATCACACAGCAAAGAAAACTGGACTCAGACCAAGTCTACACCAAAGCCCATACATACATGACCTGTGGAGTACTTAAGAATATATGCTCTAAAGTTTGTGACAATCATTAAACTGAAATCAAGTTTTATATTTCTCTGTATGTATGTTAGATTTCAACAGAAAAATTTTAAAAATAAGCAAGGGAAAAATAACACAGGCTCTAGAAGTAGACTGCCTGGGGTTAAATTCCCAGCTCCTCCACCTACCAGTTGTGTGACTCTGGGTTAGTTTCTTAACCTCCCTGTGCTTCAGTTTCCTTGTAGCAAAGTGGGAACAATACTAGACCTACTTCATTAGGCAGTTGACAACATTAGGAGAAGAAACCCACATAAAGCCTTTAGAACTATGCCTGGCATGAGCTAAGCCTAGAAGCTGTTGGCTGGTATTATTCTTCACTGGGCACCAAATAGGGCCAGCCAACTCAGCCCCACTATTTTAGCAACACATTTGCATAAGCAAGCCCAGAAACAGCCACTCTGTGCATAGGAAGCTCATGGTACAGCTTCTTCCTGTTGCTAATATTTCTCCTAGCACCTGCTGCACAGCTCTGACTGCGCTCTGGACCTCAAATTCCCCACCTGAACAATGTAGTGACAAGCCAAGCAGATCAACCTTTAACCTTAGTTCTCTAATTTCCCAAAGGGTGTGTCCTGGCATGAGCACAGCCTCAAGCCAGGTTCCCTAGAGCTGGGTCTCAGTCAGAGTGTGGAGCTCAAAATCTCAAGGGTCTAAAATACACAAAAACTAAGAAGGCAGTTAAGAGAGCTGGAGGGAAAAGCCATACTCAAACTTGAGACTTGGGTTGGTACTGTCCTGATAAGCTGGTCAGCAGGAAGTGTTCCAATTACGCTGTAAAGACCAGCCCAGTTCCTGCAAAGCACCTGCCGGTGCCCAGCAGGCAATCCATTCCCAATAAAAAAAGCCAAGAAAACTAGGTACTAACATTCTACAGATTGGGGGCAGGGCAGAAGGGTGAATGCTCAGTCCCCAAGACACTATGGTGACTCCCTGGTGGCCTTAGTCACGGCAAAGTGCGTGGTTGTCTACAGAACCTTCCAAAGCAACTTCCAATTTTACGCGGGAGAAAACGGTACTCTATGCAACTTTAAGACAGAAATGGTTTCAAGCAGCCTAGTCAGCAGTCGCTGAAATGGTCACTGAAATGCCCGCTGCTTGGGCTCACTCTGGAATCCACAAGGGCCAGTCGGCCTGCCTCCAGGCCAGCGTCCTCACGGTGGCCGCGCCCCACCGCGTTGACCCACTCCTGCAGGGGAGAGCCCCGTCCCCGCGCCTGGATAGCGGGCCGCGAGGACACGCGACCGGCCTCCAGCCTCCCGGCTGCCCACCGCAGGGACTCTCCGGCCAGGGTCTCCGCGGCCCCGGGGCTCCCGGAAGGGGTCCTGCGCGCCGAGCGGCCGGCTCTGCCGGGCGCGCAGGAGCGGTGAGTCTGAGGGGAAAACTTTCCGCCAAGTTCCGGAGGAGGAGCGAGTCACCGCAGGGTCTCCCCGCGGGCCGCAGCGCCGCCCCCACCGGGCCTGCCGCGCGCCGGGGCAGCCCTCGCGCAGGAGGGGGCGCGGCGGTGTCCGGGCAGCGCCGCGCCTCGGGCAGCGTCGCTCCGGCCGCCGGCGGCAGCAGGTGGCAGCGGCCCGCGCCTGCCCGCCCTCACGGCCCGGCCCCCGCGGAGCCCTCAGTACCGCAGTCAGCGCAGCTGCGACGCCATCCCCGGCCGGTGGGCCCGCAGCCCAAGCCTGGCGGGACCCGCTACTCGCTGGGCCAGGGCGGCCGACGCACCACAGGCAGCGGATCCCAGGCAGGTGCGCGCAAGCTGCCCGCGGCCAACAGAGGCACACTCTCGCCCCGCCCCGCGCCCCCTCGTCACGCCCCGCCCCGCCCCCACGCGCTCTCACCACGCCCCGCGCCCCATCGCCACGCCCCCACGCGCTCTCGCCACGCCCCGCACCCCGTCACCACGCCCCCTGCCGGACTGCGTCAGCTCCTCTACGGTAGCCGTCGCCCCCCACCGCGGATTCTGCGAAGTTGCGAGCTCCAAGCCGGTCGGTCCAGCAGCCTCCGACCTCCAGAGCGGCATCCCTGGCGCTTTTCTATTGCAAGGGCCTAACGGAGCTGCGAAAGAGCTCTGAGAGGCCCTTTGTGTCTGCAGAGCCGCCGCAGGCGTCCGACAGGGGCCCTTACCTGATCGGCTCCACCCGCGGCCATCTTGGAAGTGGGAAGCGGCCGGGAGGAGGAAGGGGCACGAATGGGCAAGGACCAGGCGTGGGGAGCCGAGCGGCGGAGCGCATCGATGGGAGCCTTTTCCCTGCAGGTGTGTGGGAGTGATGGCCGGGCTCAGCCCGCGGAGGGAAGGTGGTCTGTGTGGAAGACCCGGCCTCACGTCCGGGGTTTGTGGCTCCGGAACTGCGCTTTGGCACCCTCCCCGCCCAGCCTTAGCCTTTTAATCTGTAAAACGGGCTTTTCTGATTGCTCGCTCGTTGCGCTTTCACTCAGTGCCTGACTTAATTCCCAAATCTGTCTGCTTTTTAAACCTGAGTCTTTTGAAATTCCAAAGCGCTGCATGCCAGTGGCCTCCGGAGGTTTGCAACAGGCTTTGCAAATGCATTTTGAAAGCTGTGTTAGGTGTAGACAAGTTTGGGAACCACTGGCCTAACGTTTATATGCCCTATTTTGCTTCAGCGTTGCAGAATCTCCAGAGATGCAATCTATGATCAAGTCCGTTTAACAGAGTGAGAAATGGCTCAGAGAAGTCCTTCTGATGGGTCAAAGAGAGACTTAGTGAGGCCCTGAGTTAGTGTGTAGGAAATCACACAAGTAACTGATTCTCATCCCCCCTATGGAATATAGGTTCTGAGCCAAACCGAGCTTATTTGATTTGCTGCTCTTTTCCCTGTGCCTGGCAAATACTGGATAGTTGAGTATTTGTTAGATTGAAATTATATCCTAAGGACATCATAGCAAGAGCAAAGACTTCAGTGGCAGGAGCCGGAAGGCGTGGGTTTATATTAGGAGTCCTGAGGGTTTTCATAGTTTGAATAATTACTAGAGGGGAAACTCCAGAGACTACAGCTGAATCCGTGGGAGGATGAAAGACCAGCTGCGGGATAGGTAGTCTGAAAGCTTGCAGTGGGCCATTGTCCTTAGGGATGGGCAGGGAACTCCTAACTTGTGTTTTTTCCCCAAGTCAGAGTTCTAAAAATTCAGTACCTAGTCTCCCGGCAGAAGAGTGGAGATTTGAAAATGTGGTCTCAATAGAATGCAAGAGAGGCCTCACAGACATTTCTCACAGTATTTGGTGCATAATAAATGCTTAAATTTCCGGTGGTTTTAAGCAAAAACAATAACCTGGCAGCTGGTTTTGAGTACTAACAGAAACACAGACTTGCCTCAGCCCTGCTCAGTTCTTACAACTGATACTTGGGATGAGCAAGCCTGCTTTGATGGTGTTCCTTGAGCCCCAGCTCCCTTCCACCCCTAATTCTGAGTCTCAGCCTTTTAAAACGCTACAGTGACAAGAAACTGCCATTGTCAGGAATCTAGAACTAGAGTTTGTGGTCCACAGGTTTGTGTTTGGCGCCCTCTGTCTGCCCTGCTCTCACCTTCACCAACCTGCTGCCAGGATTCAGAGCCTCTCCTTGGGAGTCCATGGTCACTTACACTGGCCCTGTGACTTGACCTGTGTCCTGCCTTTTGTCAGAAGAGTACACATGTCTGCTAGATGCAGTCTCATTATGACTTGAGTCTGACAAAATCAAAAACAGCAAACAGCCCTGCAACTCTCAGCAGTTCGGTTCCTCCCCACTTGCCCATTGCCTCAGAGAAAACACCTCCCAGTGAGTCCTGACAGCACCACCCGCCCCCAGCAGCATCAAGAAAGTGTGTTGGCCAACCCACCACCATGAGGAGAGACCCTCCACCCTGACCTCATCCTCCCTCAGAGGAGTGAGGATGCCTTTCCTGGGATGTCCAATATCCATGGAAACCATACCTGAGCACCTGCTGGGCATTGGGGACACTAGAGTGGCCCACAGCCTCAACTGCTTCCCTCACAGAGTTCCCAGGACAGACAGATGTACGTTTATATATGCAATTTTGTCCTAAGGAAAATGGTTGTCTGGAAGACCTCAGGAGGCACACCAGGGCACCAGAGCTCCAACAATGAGTATTGAGAGAGAAGGACAGAAGGACTTGTGGTTGAGTGGGGCAGGATGTCAGCACACAGTCTGGAGGCCTCTGCCACGCCCCTCATCTCTCCAGAGGGACCTCATTTCCCCAGCACATATGTGTGCCACTATTCCCTGCCCCTAGATGTGGCCTTTATCATAGGTGTTGACTGGGATCATGTTCATGCCTTGTCTGCACCCAGTGTCAGCCCAAGTGCCAAACAGTCGAGTTTCATAACCTGCCAAGCTGAGGCAGTTACTCATATCTTGGAGGTGAGGAAAGAGGCTGGGAGGCAAAGGCATTCAACCCAGGTCTCAGCTCTGCCTACAATGTCTTACCATCATCATCCTCCTTCCTACCCAGATTCCTCTTATGGGCCACCAGGGTCCACAGCATGAATAAAATTAGTAACAGCATCATACTCGACGCTAGGACTCAACGTGGTTCTGGGCCCATACCACACTCCATGCTAGGACTCAACGTGATTCTGGGTACATATCACATTCCATGCTAGGACTCAACGTGGTTCTGGGCCCATACCATACTCCATGCTAGGACTCAACGTGATTCTGGGTCCATACCATTCTCTGTGCTAGGACTCAACGTGGTTCTGGGTCCATATCATACTCCACGCTAGGACTCAAGTGGTTCTGGGTCCATATCATACTCCACGCTAGGACTCAACGTGCTTCTGGGTCCATATCACACTCCACGCTAGGACTCAACGTGGTTCTGGGTCCATACCATACTCCATTCTAGGACTCAACATGGTCTGGATCCATACCATACTCCGTACTAGGACTCAACGTGATTCTGGGTCCATACCATACTCCATTCTAGGACTCAACATGGTTCTGGTCCCATACCATATTCCATGCTAGGACTCAACGTGGTTCTGGGTCCATACCATATTCCATGCTAGGACTCAACATGGTTCTGGGTCCATATCACACTCCAGACTAGGACTCAACATGGTTCTGGGTCCATACCATACTCCATGCTAGGACTCAACGTGGTTCTGGGCCCATACCATACTCCATGCTAGGACTCAACGTGCTTCTGGGTCCATATCACTCTCCATGCTAGGACTCAACCTGGTTCTGGGCCCATACCATACTCCATGCTAGGACTCAAATGGTTCTGGGTCCATACCATACTCCATGCTAGGACTCAACGTGGTTCTGGGCCCATATCATATTCCATGCTAGGACTCAACCTGGTTCTGGGCCCATACCATACTCCATGCTAGGACTCAAATGGTTCTGGGTCCATACCATACTCCATGCTAGGACTCAACGTGCTTCTGGGACCATACCATACTCCATGCTAGGACTCAACCTGATTCTGGGCCCATACCATACTCCATGCTAGGAATCAAATGGTTCTGGGTCCATACCATACTCCATGCTAGGACTCAACATGGTTCTGGGACCATACCATACTCCATGCTAGGACTCAACCTGGTTCTGGGCCCATACCATACTCCATGCTAGGACTCAACGTGGTTCTGGCTCCATACCGTACTCCATGCTAGGACTCAACATGGTTCTGGGCCCATATCATATTCCATGCTAGAACTCAACGTGCTTCTGGGACCATACCATACTCCATGCTAGGACTCAACGTGGTTCTGGGCCCATACCATACTCCAGGCTAGGACTCAACGTGGTTCTGACTCCATACCGTACTCCATGCTAGGACTCAACGTGGTTCTGGGTCCATACCACACTCAATGCTAGGACTCAACGTGGTTCTGGGTCCATATCATACTCCATGCTAGGACTCAACGTAGTTCTAGGCCCATACGATACTCCTTGCCAGGACTCAACGTGGTTCTGGGCCCATACCATATTCCATGCTACGAATCAACGTGGTTCTGGGCCCATATCACACTCCATGCTAGGACTCAACGTGGTTCTGGGTCCATATCACACTCCATGCTAGATCTCAACGTGGTTCTGGGCCCATACCACATTCCATGCTAGGACTCAACGTGGTTCTGGGCCCATATCATACTCCATGCTACGACTCAACGTGGTTCTGGGCCCATACCATACTCCATGCTAGGACACAACGTGGTTCTGGGTCCATATCACACTCCATTCTAGGAATCAACGTGGTTCTGGGTCTATATCACTCTCCATGCTATGACTCAACGTGGTTCTGGGTCCATATCACTCTCCATGCTAGGATTCAACGTAGTTCTGGGCCCATACCATACTCCATGCTAGGACTCAACGTGGTTCTGGGCCCATATCACATTCCAGGCTAGGACTCAACGTGGTTCTGGGTCCATATCACATTCCATGCTACCACTCAACGTGGTTCTAGGCACATATCATACTCCATGCTAGGACTCAACGTGGTTCTGGGTCCATATCACATTCCATACTAGTAATCAACGTGCTTCTGGGCCCATACCATATTCCATGCTAAGACTCAACGTGCTTCTGGGCCCATATCATACTCCATGCTAGGACTCAATGTGGTCTGGGTCCATATCACTCTCCATGCTAGGACTCAACATGGATCTGGGCCCATATCATACGCATGCTAGGACTCAATGTGGTTTTGGGCCCATACCATACTCCATGCTAGGACTCAACGTGGTTCTGGGTCCATATCATAATCCATGCTAGGACTCAACGTGATTTGGGCCCATATCATACTCCATGCTAGGACGCAACGTGGTTCTGGGTCCATACCATACTCCATGCTGGGACTCAACGTGGTTCTGGGCGCATACCACACTCCATGCTAGGACTCAGCGTGGTTCTAGGTCCATACCATATTCCATGCTAGGACTCAACGTGGTTCTGGGCGCATACCACACTCCATGCTAGGACTCAACGTGGTTCTGGGTCCATATCACACTCCATGCTAGGACTCAACGTGGTTCTGGGCCCATATCACACTCCAAGCTAGGACTCAACGTGGTTCTGGGCCCATACCACACTCCATGCTAGGACTCAACGTGGTTCTGTGTCCATATCACTCTCCATGCTAGGACTCAACGTGGTTCTGGGCCCATACCATACTCCATGCCAGGACTCAACGTGGTTCTGGGTCCATATCACATTCCATGCTAGGACTCAATGGGATTTGGGCCTGTATCATACTCCATGCTAGGATTCAATGTGGTTCTGGGTCCATACCGTACTCCATGCTAGGACTCAACGTGGTTCTGGGCCCATACCATACTCCATGCTAGGACTCAACGTGGTTCTGGGTCCATATCACACTCCAGGCTACGACTCAACGTGGTTCTGGGTCCATACCATACTCCATGCTAGGACTCAACGTGGTTCTGGGTCCATATCACATTCCATGCTAGGACTCAAAATGGTTCTGGTCCCATATCATACACCATGATAGGACTCAACGTGGTTCTGGGTCCATACCATATTCCATGCTAGGACTCAACGTGGTTCTGGGCGTATACCACACTCCATGCTAGGACTCAACGTGGTTCTGGGTCCATATCACTCTCCATGCTATGACTCAATGTGGTTCTGGGCCCATACCATAATCCATGCTAGTACACAACGTGGTTCTGTGTCCATATCACACTCCATGCTAGGACTCAACGTGGTTTTGGGTCCATACAATACTCCATGCTAGGACTCAACGTGGTTCTGGGTCCATATCACTCTCCATGTTAGGACTCAACGGGGTTCTGGGTACATATCACACTCCATGCTAGGACTCAACGTGGTTCTGGGCCCATATCATACTCCATGCTAGGACTCAACGTGGTGCTGAGTCCATATCACTCTTTATGCTAGAATTCAACGTGGTTCTGGGTCCATACAAAACTCCATGCTAGGACTCAACGTGGTTCTCGGTCCAGACCACACTCCATGCTGGGACTCAACATGGTTCTGGGTCCATATCACATTCCATGCTTGGAATCAACGTGGTTCTGGGCCCATACCATACTCCATGCAAGGACTCAACGTTGTTCTGGTCCATATCACACTCCATGCTAAGACTCAATTTGGTTCTGTGTCCATATCATACTCCATGCTATGACTCAATGTGGTTCTGTGTCCATATCACACTCCATGCTAGGACTCAACGTGGTTCTGGGTCCATACCATACTCTATGCTAGGACTCAACGTAGTTCTGGGCCCATATCACACTCCATGCTAGGACTCAACGTGGTTCTGCGTCCATACCATACTCCATGCTAGGACTCATCGTGGTTCTGGGCCCACACCACACTATATGCTAGGACGCAACGTGGTTCTGGGTCCATATCAGACTCCATGCTAGGACTCAACGTGGTTCTGGGCGCATACCACACTCCATGCTAGGACTCAACATGGTTCTGGGTCCATATCACACTCCATGCTAGGAGTCAACGTGGTTCTGGGCCCATACCATACTCCTAACTAGAACTCCATTTGGTTCTTGGCCCATACCATACTCCATGCTAGTACTCAACGTGGTTCTGGGCCCATATCACATTTCATGCTAGGACTCAACGTGTTTCTGGGCCCATACCATACTCCATGCTAGGACTCAACGTGGTTCTAGGCCCATATCAAATTCCATGCTGCCACTCAACATGGTTCTGGTCCCATATCATACACCATGCTAGGACTCAACGTGGTTCTGGCTCCATACCATATTCCATGCTAGGATTCAACGTGGTTCTGGGCGCATAACACACTCCATGCTAGGACTCAACGTGGTTCTGTGTCCATATCACACTCCATGCTAGGACTCAACGTGGTTCGGTGTCCATACCATACCTCATGCTAGGACTCAACGTGGTTCTCGGCCCATACCACACTCCATGCTGGGACTCAACGTGGTTCTGGGCCCATACCATACTCCATGCTAGGACTCAATGTGGTTCTGGTTCCATATCATACTCCATGCTAGGATTCATCATAGTTCTCTGCCCACACCATTCTACATGCTAGGACTCAACGTGGTTCTGGGTCCATATCAGACTCCATACTAGGAATCAACGTGGTTCTGGGCCCATACCATATTCCATGCTAAGACTCAACGTGGTTCTGGGCCCATATCATACTCCATGCTAGGACTCAACGTGGTTCTGGGACCATATCATACCCATGCTAGGACTCAACATGGTTTTGGGCCCATACCATACTCCATGCTAGGACTCAACGTGGTTCTGGGTCCATATCACACTCCATGCTAGGAATCAACGCGGTTCTGTGTCCATACCATACTCCATCTAGGACTCAACGTGGTTCTGGGTCCATATCACTCTCCATGCTAGGACTCAACGTGGTTCGGGGTCCATACCACACTCCATGCTAGGACTCAACGTGGTTCTCGGCCCATACCACACTCCATGCTAGGACTCAACGTGGTTCTAGGCCCATACCATACTCCATGCTAGGACTCAATGTGGTTCTGGTCCATATCATACTCCATGCTAGGACTCAACGTGGTTCTGAGTCCATACCATACTCCATGCTAGGACTCATCATGGTTCTGGGCCCACACCACACTACATGCTAGGACTCAACGTGGTTCGGGGTCCATACCACACTCCATGCTAGAACTCAACGTGGTTCTGGGCGCATACCACACTCCATGCTAGGACTCAACTTGGTTCTGGGTCCATATCACACACCATGCTAGGACTCAACGTGGTTCTGGGTCCATATCACTCTCCATGCTAGGACTCAACGAGGTTCTGGGTCCATACCACACTCCATGCTAGGACTCAACGTGGATCTCAGTCCATACCACACTCCTTGCTAGGACTCAACATGATTCTGGGCCCATACCATACTCCATGCTAGGACTCAATATGGTTCTGGGTCCATATCATACTCCATGATAGGACTCAACGTGGTTCTGGGTCCATACCGTACTGCATGCTAGGACTCAACGTGGTTCTGGGTCGATACCATATTCCATGCTAGGACTCAACGTGGTTCTGGGCCCATACCATATTCTATGCTATGTATCAACGTGGTTCTGGGCCCATATCACACTCCATGCTAGGACTCAACGTGGTTCTGGGTCCATAAAACACTCCATGCTAGGTCTTAACGTGGTTCTGGGCCGATACCACATTCCATGCCAGGACTCAACGGGGTTTGGGCCCATATCATAGTCCATGCTACGACTCAACGTGGTTCTGGGCCCATACTATAATCCATGCTAGGACACAACGTGGTTCTGGTTTTATATCACACTCCATGCTAGGAATAAACGTGGTTCAGTGTACACACCATACTCCATGCTAGGACTCAACGTGGTTCTGGGCCCATACCATATTCCAAGCTAGGACTGAACGTGATTCTGGGTCCATATCACATTCCATGCTTGGAATCAACGTGGTTCTGGGCCCATACCATACTCCATGCAAGGACTCAACGTTGTTCTGGTCCATATCACACTCCATGCTAAGACTCAATTTGGTTCTGTGTCCATATCATACTCCATGCTATGAGTCAACGTGGTTCAGTGTCCATATCACACTCCATGCTAGGACTCAACGTGGTTCTGGGTCCATACCATACTCTATGCTAGGACTCAACGTAGTTCTGGGCCCATATCACACTCCATGCTAGGACTCAACGTGGTTCTGCGTCCATACCATACTCCATGCTAGGACTCATCGTGGTTCTGGGCCCACACCACACTATATGCTAGGACTCAACGTGGTTCTGGGCCCATACCATACTCCACGCTAGAACTCAACGTGGTTCTGGGCGCATACCACACTCCATGCTAGGACTCAACATGGTTCTGGGTCCATATCACACTCCATGCTAGGAGTCAACGTGGTTCTGGGCCCATACCATACTCCTAGCTAGGACTCCATTTGGTTCTTGGCCCATACCATACTCCATGCTAGTACTCAACGTGGTTCTGGGCTCATATCACATTTCATGCTAGGAATCAATGTGTTTCTGGGCCCATACCATACACCATGCTAGGACTCAACGTGGTTCTAGGCCCATATCAAATTCCATGCTGCCACTCAACATGGTTCTGGTCCCATATCATACACCATGCTAGGACTCAACGTGGTTCTGGCTCCATACCATATTCCATGCTAGGACTCAACGTGGTTCTGGGCGCATACCACACTCCATGCTAGGACTCAACGTGGTTCTGGGCCCATACCATACTCCATGCTAGGACACAACGTGGTTCTGTGTCCATATCACACTCCATGCTAGGACTCAACGTGGTTTTGTGTGCATACCATACTCCATGCTAGGACTCAACATAGTTCTGGATCCTTATCACTCTCCATGTTAGGACTCAACGTGGTTCTGGGTCCATATCACACTCCATGCTAGGACTCAACGTGGTTCTAGTCCCAAATCATACTCCATGCTAGGACTCAACGTGGTTCTGGGTCCATATCATACTCCATGTTAAGACTCAACGTGGTTCTGGGCCCATACCATACTCCATGCTAGGACTCAACATAGCTCTGGGCCATATCATACTCCATGCTAGGACTCAACGTGGTTCTGGGTCCATATCACACTCCATGCTAGGACTCAACGTGGTTCTGGGCCCATACCATATTCCATGCTACGACTGAACGTGTTTCTGCTCCCATATCACACTCCATGCTAGGACTCAACATGGTTTTGGGTCCATAATATACTCCATGCTAACACTAACGTGGGTCTGGCTCCATATCACACTCCATGCTAGGACTCAACGTGGTTCTGGGCCCATACCACATTCCATGCTAGGACTCAACATGGTACTGGGCACATATCACCTCAAAGCTAGGACTCAACGTGGTTCTGGGCCCATACCATACTCCATGCTAGGTCTCAACGTGGTTCTGGGCCCATATCACATTCCATGCTAGGACTCAACGTGGTTCTGGGCCCATACCAATTCCATGCTACCACTCAATATGGTTTTGGGCCCATATCACATTTCATGCTAGGACTCAACGTGGTTCTGGGGCCATATCACATTCCATGCTAGGACTCAACGAGGTTCTGGGGCCATATCACATTCCATGCTAGGACTCAACCAGTTCCTAGGCCCATACCATACTCCATGCTGAGTCTCAACGTGGTTCTGGGTCCATATCATACTCCATGCTAGGACTTAACGTGGTTCTGGGCCCATACCATACTCCATGCTAGGACTCAACGTTGTTCTGGGCACATACCATACTCCATGTTACGACTCAATGTGGTTCTGGGCCCATATCACATTCCATGCTAAGACTCAACGTGGTTCTGGGTCCATATCACATTCCATGTTAGCAATCAACGTGGTTATGGGCCCATATCATACTCCATGCTAGAACTCAATGTGGTTCTGAATCCATATCACATTCCATGCTAGGACTCAACGTGGTTCTGGGCCCATACCATATTCCATGCTAGGACTGAACGTGGTTCTGGGTCCATATCACATTCCATGCTTGGAATCAACGTGGTTCTGGGCCCATACCATACTCCATGCAAGGACTCAACGTTGTTCTGGTCCATATCACACTCCATGCTAAGACTCAATTTGGTTCTGTGTCCATATCATACTCCATGCTATGACTCAATGTGGTTCTGTGTCCATATCACACTCCATGCTAGGACTCAACGTGGTTCTGGGTCCATACCATACTCTATGCTAGGACTCAACGTAGTTCTGGGCCCATATCACACTCCATGCTAGGACTCAACGTGGTTCTGCGTCCATACCATACTCCATGCTAGGACTCATCGTGGTTCTGGGCCCACACCACACTATATGCTAGGACGCAACGTGGTTCTGGGTCCATATCAGACTCCATGCTAGGACTCAACGATGTTCTGGGCGCATACCACACTCCATGCTAGGACTCAACATGGTTCTGGGTCCATATCACACTCCATGCTAGGAGTCAACGTGGTTCTGGGCCCATACCATACTCCTAACTAGAACTCCATTTGGTTCTTGGCCCATACCATACTCCATGCTAGTACTCAACGTGGTTCTGGGCCCATATCACATTTCATGCTAGGACTCAACGTGTTTCTGGGCCCATACCATACACCATGCTAGGACTCAACGTGGTTCTAGGCCCATATCAAATTCCATGCTGCCACTCAACATGGTTCTGGTCCCATATCATACACCATGCTAGGACTCAACGTGGTTCTGGCTCCATACCATATTCCATGCTAGGATTCAACGTGGTTCTGGGCGCATAACACACTCCATGCTAGGACTCAACGTGGTTCTGTGTCCATATCACACTCCATGCTAGGACTCAACGTGGTTCGGTGTCCATACCATACCTCATGCTAGGACTCAACGTGGTTCTCGGCCCATACCACACTCCATGCTGGGACTCAACGTGGTTCTGGGCCCATACCATACTCCATGCTAGGACTCAATGTGGTTCTGGTCCATATCATACTCCATGCTAGGACTCAACGTGGTTCTGAGTCCATACCATACTCCATGCTAGGACTCATCATGGTTCTGGGCCCACACCACACTACATGCTAGGACTCAACGTGGTTCGGGGTCCATACCACACTCCATGCTAGAACTCAACGTGGTTCTGGGCGCATACCACACTCCATGCTAGGAATCAACTTGGTTCTGGGTCCATATCACACACCATGCTAGGACTCAACGTGGTTCTGGGTCCATATCACTCTCCATGCTAGGACTCAACGAGGTTCTGGGTCCATACCACACTCCATGCTAGGACTCAACGTGGATCTCAGTCCATACCACACTCCTTGCTAGGACTCAACATGGTTCTGGGCCCATACCATACTCCATGCTAGGACTCAATATGGTTCTGGGTCCATATCATACTCCATGATAGGACTCAACGTGGTTCTGGGCCCATACCATATTCCAAGCTAGGACTGAACGTGATTCTGGGTCCATATCACATTCCATGCTTGGAATCAACGTGGTTCTGGGCCCATACCATACTCCATGCAAGGACTCAACGTTGTTCTGGTCCATATCACACTCCATGCTAAGACTCAATTTGGTTCTGTGTCCATATCATACTCCATGCTATGAGTCAACGTGGTTCAGTGTCCATATCACACTTCATGCTAGGACTCAACGTGGTTCTGGGTCCATACCATACTCTATGCTAGGACTCAACGTAGTTCTGGGCCCATATCACACTCCATGCTAGGACTCAACGTGGTTCTGCGTCCATACCATACTCCATGCTAGGACTCATCGTGGTTCTGGGCCCACACCACACTATATGCTAGGACTCAACGTGGTTCTGGGCCCATACCATACTCCACGCTAGAACTCAACGTGGTTCTGGGCGCATACCACACTCCATGCTAGGACTCAACATGGTTCTGGGTCCATATCACACTCCATGCTAGGAGTCAACGTGGTTCTGGGCCCATACCATACTCCTAGCTAGGACTCCATTTGGTTCTTGGCCCATACCATACTCCATGCTAGTACTCAACATGGTTCTGGGCTCATATCACATTTCATGCTAGGAATCAATGTGTTTCTGGGCCCATAGCATACACCATGCTAGGACTCAACGTGGTTCTAGGCCCATATCAAATTCCATGCTGCCACTCAACATGGTTCTGGTCCCATATCATACACCATGCTAGGACTCAACGTGGTTCTGGCTCCATACCATATTCCATGCTAGGACTCAACGTGATTCTGGGCGCATACCACACTCCATGCTAGGACTCTACGTGGTACTGTGTCCATATCACACTCCATGCTAGGACTCAACGTGGTTCGGGGTCCATACCACACTCCATGCTAGGATTCAACGTGGTTCTCGGCCAATACCACACTCCATGTTAGGACTCAACGTGGTTCTGGGTCCATATCATAATCCCTGCTAGGACTCAACGTGATTAGGGCCCATATCATACTCCATGCTAGGACTCAACGTGGTCTGGGTCCATACCATACTCCCTGCTAGGACTCAACGTGGTTCTGGGTCCATATGACAATCCATGCTAGGACGCAACGTGGTTCTGGGTCCATACCATACTCCATGCTAGGACTCAACATGGTTCTGGGCCCCTATCACATTCCATGCTAGGACTCAACATGGTTCTGGTCCCATATCATACACCATGCTAGGATTCAACGTGGTTCTGATTCCATACCATATTCCATGCTAGGACTCAACGTGGTTCTGGGCGCATACCACACTCCATGCTAGGACTCAACGTGGTTCTGGGTCCATATCACAGTCCATGGTAAGACTCAACGTTGTTCTAGGCCCAGATCACACTCCAAGCTAGAACTCAACGTGGTTCTGGATCCATACCATACTCCATGCTAGGACACAACGTGGTTCTGTGTCCATATCACACTCCATGCTAGGACTCAACGTGGTTTTTGGTCTATACCATACTCTATGCTAGGACTCAACGTAGTTCTGGGTCCATATCATACTCCATGCTAGGACTCAATGTGGTTCTGCGTCCATACCATACTCCATGCTAGGACTCATCGTGGTTCTGGGCCCACACCACACTACATGCTAGGACTCAAGTGGTTCTGGGTCCATATCAGACTCCATGCTAGGACCCAACGTGGTTCTGGGTGCATACCACACTCCATGCTAGGACTCAACATGGTTCTGGGTCCATATCACACTCCATGCTAGGACTCAACGTGGTTCTGGGTCCATATCACTCGCCATGCTAGGACTCAACGTGGTTGTGGGTCCATACCACACTCCATGCTAGGACTCAACGTGGTTCTGCGTCCATACCACACTCCATGCTAGGACTCAACGTGGTTCTGGGCCCATATCATACTCCATGCTAGGACTCAACGTGGTTCTGGGTTCATACCATAATCCATGCTGGGACTCAACGTGGTTCTGTGCCTATATCAAACTCCATGCTAGGACTCAACGTGGTTCTGTGTCCATATCACACACCATGCTAGGACTCAACGTGGTTCTGGGCCCATATCATACCCCAGGCTAGCACTCAACATGTTTCTTGGTCCATATCACACTCCATGCTAGGACTCAACGTGGTCTGGTCCCATATCACAGTCCATGCTAGGACTCCACGTGGTTCTGGGCCCATACCACGTTCCATGCTAGGACTCAACGTGGTTCTGGGCCATAACATCCTCCATGCTAGGACTCAACATTGTTCTCTGTCCATATCACACTCCATGCTAGGACTCAACGTGGTTCTGGGTCCATATCATACTTTATGCTAGGACTCAAAGTGGTTCTGGGCCCATATCATACTCCATGCTACGACTCAACGTGGTTCTGGGTCCATATCATACTACATGCTTGGACTCAACGTGGTTCTGGACCCATACCATACTCCATGCTAGGACTCAACGTGGTTCTGGGCCCATATCATACTCCATTCTAGGACTCAACGTGGTTCTGGGTCCATATCACTCTCCATGCTAGGACTCATTTTGGTTCTGGGTAGATACCATACTCCATGCTAGGACTCAACGTGGTTCTGGGCCGATATGACACTCCATGCTAAGACTCAATATGGTTCTGGGTCCATATCACACTCCATGCTAGGACTCAACATGGTTCTGGGCCCATACCATACGACATTCTAGGACTCAACGTGGTTCTGGGCCCATACCATACTCCCTGCTAGGACTCAACGTGGTTCTGGGTCCATATGACAATCCATGCTAGGACGCAACGTGGTTCTGGGTCCATACCATACTCCATGCTAGGACTCAACGTGGTTCTGCGCCCCTATCACATTCCATGCTAGGATTCAACATGGTTCTGTTCCTATATCATACACCATGCTAGGACTCAACGTGGTTCTGGTTCCATACCATATTCCATGCTAGGACTCAACGTGGTTCTGGGCGCATACCACACTCCATGCTAGGACTCAACGTGGTTCTGGGTCCATACCATACTCCATGCTAGGACACAACGTGGTTCTGTGTCCATATCACACTCCATGCTAGGACTCAACGTGGTTTTGTGTGCATACCATACTCCATGCTAGGACTCAACATAGTTCTGGATCCTTATCACTCTCCATGTTAGGACTCAACGTGGTTCTGGGTCCATATCACACTCCATGCTAGGACTCAACGTGGTTCTAGTCCCAAATCATACTCCATGCTAGGACTCAACGTGGTTCTGGGTCCATATCATACTCCATGTTAAGACTCAACGTGGTTCTGGGCTCATACCATACTCCATGCTATGACTCAACGTGGTTCTGGGTCCATATCATACTACATGCTAGGACCCAACGTGGTTCTGTGCCCATATCATACTTCATGCTAGGACTTAACGTGGTTCTGTGTCCATATCCCACTCCATGCTAGCACTCAACGTGGTTCTGGGTCCATACCATACTCCATGCTAGGACTCATTGTGGTTCTTGTTCCATATCACACTCCATTCTAGGACTCAACGTGGTTGTGGGTCCATACCATACTCCATGCTAGGACTCAACGTGGTTCTGGGCCCATGTCATACTCCATGCTAGGACTCAACGTGGTTGTGGGCCCATATCATACTCCACGCTAGAACTCAACGTGGTTCTGGGTCCATATCATATCCATGCTAGGACTCAACGTGGTTCTGTGTCCATATCCCACTCCATGCTAGCACTCAACGTGGTTCTGGGTCCATACCATACTCCATGCTAGGACTCATTGTGGTTCTTGTTCCATATCACACTCCATTCTAGGACTCAACGTGGTTGTGGGTCCATACCATACTCCATGCTAGGACTCAACGTGGTTCTGGGCCCATGTCATACTCCATGCTAGGACTCAACGTGGTTGTGGGCCCATATCATACTCCTCGCTAGAACTCAACGTGGTTCTGGGTCCATATCATACTCCATGCTAGGACTCAACGTGGTTCTGGGCCCATGTCATACTCCATGCTGGGACTCAACGTGGTTCTGGGCCCATACCATACTCCACGCTAGAACTCAACGTGCTTCTGGGTTCATATCACACTCCATGCTAGGATTCAACGTGGTTCTGGTCCATATCACACTCCATTCTAGGACTCAACGTGGTTCTGGGCCCATATCACACTCCATGCTAGGACTCAACGTGTTTCTGGGCCCATATCACACTCCATGCTAGGACTCAACGTGGTTCTGGGCCCATATCACACTCCATGCTAGGTCTCAATGTGCTTCTGGTCCCGTATCACACTCCATGCTAGGACTCAACGTGGTTCTGGGCCCATACCATACTCTATGCTAAGACTCAATGTGGTTCTGGGCCCATATCACATTCCATGCTAGGACTCATCGTGGTTTTGGGCCCATACCATACTCCATGCTAGGACTGAACGTGGTTCTGGGTCCATACCATATTCCATGCTACGGCTCAACGTGGTTCTGGTTCCATATCACACTCCATGCTATGACTCAACGTGGTTCTGGGTCCATACCATCCTCCATGCTAGGACTCAATCTGGTTCTGGGTCTATACCATATTCCATGCTAGGACTCAACGTGGTTCTGGGTCCAAACCATACTCCATGCTAGGACTCAACGTGGTTCTGGGCCTATATCATACTCCATGCTCGGATTCAACGTGGTTCTGGGTCCATACCATACTCCATGCTAGGACTCAATGTGGTTCTTGTTCCATATCACACTCCATGCTAGTACTCAACGTGGTTGTGGGTCCATACCATACTCCATGCTAGGACTCAACATGGTTCTGGGCCCATGTCATACTCCATGCTAGGACTCAACGTTGTTCTGGGCCCATACCATACTCCACGCTAGAACTCAATGTGGTTCTGGGCCCATACCATACTCCATGCTAGGACTGAACGTGGTTCTGGGCCTATGTCATACTCCATGCTAGGACTCAACGTGGTTCTGGGCCCATGTCATACTCCATGCTAGTTCTCAACGTGGTTCTGGGCCCATACCATACTCCACGCTAGAACTCAATGTGGTTCTGGGCCCATACCATACTCCATGCTAGGACTCAATGTGGTTCTGGGCCCATGTCATACTCCATGCTAGGACTCAACGTGGCTCTGGGCCCAAGCCCAATGGGGCATTGTCTCTGAAGAGGTTTCCATTGGTCCAAGTGCTGTCAGAACCTCATCACAAAACTCATTTTAAGGACACAATCCCTAGAATTTGCTTTTCTCTGATTGGTTCTGGAAATTGGGTAGTATTAGGAATTTCTGGATAGGAGACAGCCAGAAATGGCCCCGGAAGGACCCAGACTTGGCGGATCTACCTCGCAGAGCCCAGTACTTTGCTTATATGAGCCGCCTTGGCCCTTCATACGCGGCCATCAACTGGAGTTGTACTCAGTTTTAACACGTGTGTCTATTTCCTAGCCTGCAGGAGATTCAAAGTAGCGAATGTATGAAAGCAGGACATTCCTAAAAGGAAGAAGCAGCAACAGAATCCCTTCAGTCCAGTGACATTTATGGGCATCAGCCTTATAAAATTATCCCCAAATTCAGGCAGAAACTTCTAACAAGATGGTCACCACAGTGTTATTTACAACAATAAAATGAACAAAATATGTCCAACAAGCTGGAAGACTGACTAAATAGAATGACAAATGCAGCCATCATAAAACCTTTAGGAGTGCAGTTGGTTAGGAATAATTCAGCATTCTGTAGCTCCCAGTAGGGCATCTATGGTTGACAACAATTGTGTATTTAAAAGTAGCTAGTAGGGAAGATTTTGAATGTTCCCAACACAAAGAAATGACAAATATTTGAGGTGATGATATGGCAGTTACCTGATCTGTATTGAAATAGCACTGGTACCCTATAAATATGTACAATAGAATATTGTATCTATTACATTGTATATACTATATACATAATATAAATCTACATATACATATTCATAGGGCACAGTGTGTGTCAAAAAGTTCTTAATGTATTTTAAAATCATAGAGAATGTATTATAGGCCAGAAGAAGAGTTTAAATTATAAGACATGCTGAGTATAATCAAAGGATTTGAAACACCATCCACAGGAAAAATGTCTAACGGAATATGTGAGCATAGCTGCCCATCTTCTGCCCATGTATGTTTGGTAACTTTAAAATTTCCCCACAGCGAACATATGCTGCATTCTTAAGGAAGATGTGCTAGTAAGCTGGCTGGGGTGACCAAAGACTCCAATAAGCACAGCCACCTGGGTCCAGGGAATGAAGACTCTCAGCCTTGTCATCAGAGCCCGAGCTAAGCCAGGGGAGCCCTGTGCTGGGGAAATCTGCAGCTCCCAGGGGCTGTCATCTCTGTGAGGCCTACCCCTTGCTGCTACTGGGGGTGGGGACAATTGAGTCCTACCACTGTGGCGTGGTTGACCTTCCATCTCTGCTGCATTTCTAACTGTCCTAGGTACCCCATGATGATCTCAGGTTACTGAGGGCCTTGATCCAGGTAGGGCTGGCTCACAACCTAAGGTCACCATTCCAGAGCATCCCAAGTGGTTGACTAGAAGAAAAAGTCACAATGAAAGAAAGGGGTCTTCCAAAGCCTGCAGCTATGGCCTGGAGTGGTATGGGGGAGGACTTGGATCTTCTGTGGCCATGGCTCATTGATCCTTAAGGGGTACCAGACACAGGGAGGGAGGAGGGACAGGAAAGCAGAAGAAATGCAGAATTACTGATAAAATTACACTGCATGCATGTATAAATATAACAGTGAATTCCGCCTTTATGTATATCTATAAAGCACCAATTAAATTATATAAATGAGGGGCTGGGTCATGGCTCAGTGGTAGAGCGCTTGCCTAGCATGTGTGAAGAGGCCCTAGGTTCGATTTTCAGCACTGCATATAAATAAATGAATAAAATAAAGGTCCATCAACATCTAAAAATATTTTTTTGATTATATAAATGAGTGGAAGGTAGACCAGAAGAGCAGAAGAGGAGGAGTAGGTGAGAGGGGGAGGGAGGGGAGGGAGAGGAGGGAGCTCCAGGGGACTGAATTGGAGTATATTAAATTCCAGGCATGTATGATTATGTCAAAATGAACCCAGCTACTATGTAGAGCTATAATGCACCAAAGAAATCAAAAGATAAAAGAGGTACCAGATACTGGAGGCCTCCAGGCTCAAGTACTAGGAAAGCAGAGAGCCCTTGGGGGTGGCTCCAAGTCACCGCACGCCTGAAGTGGAATTTTCCAAAAAGCCCCCACTAAAGGGACACTGGGTCACCTGCTGCCACCAGCTCGCAGCCTGATGCCGAGGTCTGCAGAACTCAGGTCTCGTGGAGCTTCATGGCAGGCAAGTGGGCAGAGGTGGGCTAGGGATGTAGGCCCAGCTCCTGGCCCCACCTGCTGTCCACTGTGGGGGATCCCACCTGTGTAAGCTCTCTGCCATCAAGCTGAGGTCCCCCAGGCTCACGGAGCCACCTGGGGCTCCTGGAAAACACTGGGAACTCCCTCCCAGGCAGGGTGCTGGGTGGGGGGGAGGGATCTCATGTTTGTCTGGCAGTGGGCGTGACATGCCAGGTAGAAGGGACAGATCCACCTCCAAAAGGCTACTGGTTCACTTCTACTCCCCTGAAAGCTACCAGATGCTTCCTCCACTTATCAGCCTTGAATTTTACCCCTCCCAAGCCTGGCTCCAGCCTAACCTTGCAACCCCCTTGTCCCCTCTCCTGCTGGGCAGATTCCAACTGCATCATTTCCCAAAGGGCCCCAAAGCCCCTTGCACTTCCCCTGTGCCCCTCCATAGCTGTTGGTGGCACCAGAGTTAAGGGGCTCCCTGCCTCAGGGCAGCCTGGGTAGGAAAGAACTCTACAGAAAATATCTGCAGAGTGCAGGAGTCTTCCTACTCCAGGATGTGGGGGGTGCCTTTAAGCTCCCCAAAGGGCTAGGAGGTTTGCCCAGAATGAAGGTGCAGACTGAGGGGCGGGTGGCACCTTGTTGAGCTCTCTGGCCTCTGCTTTTCTCCCGGGACATCTCTCTTCCGCCTCTTCCTGGTCAGCCTCCACAGGCCTGGTTGTGGCCTCTGGTACTGCCTCTTCATCTGCCTCCTCGCCCTGGCCCACAGAAGGTACTCAGGACAGTTTGAGGATGGCTGGTCTCACCTCCAGACCCCGATCCCAGTGGACCCAATCCTCCTGGGAGATTGTCCTCACCCAATAATTATGAACCACCTCTGCCCAGGATGGGAGCCCAGAAAAAATACACCTGGGTGCTGAACAGAGCTGGGTCTTGGTTTACAGAAGGAAAGAAAGAGCAGCTCAACTGACCTCCGCCACACCCTGGGCCCCTACCTGAAGGCCTGGGGAGGGCAGGTGGCTCACACAGTGTAACAGCCTCCAGCTCTTGCCCCCAAGCTCAGTCCTCTCCTCAGCACCAGTTCTTGCCACTCGGCCTACAGACAGGCTCAGATGAACTCCTCGAGTCTTCTTAAATACCCTTTCACCAGGCCTGTGCAGCTGAGCTTCCAGAAAGGCCGTCTGCCCCAGCTCCTCCTCCCAGCAGTGTTTCCTGAGGGCCTCCAATCCCCTGTCTGAGTAGGGCTTGGACACACCTGCCCCCAATGGTTCCTCCCAACTTTTTCCTCAATCTGAGTCTCAATTTCCCCTTCTGTAAAATGAGGATGGTCATTGCCACTCCCTGGGCTCAGGGGAGCTGTGTGGACTCTGGGGAGCAGAGGCTGGCGTGGATCAGACAGTGATGGTGGGGATCTTTGTGTAGGAAGGGGGCCATTAGGGGAATTCCAAAGGACGCCACATTCTGAAGTGTAGATTGGCTGTTCCTCTCAAAGAGGACACAGAAGCTATGGAGCCTCCCTCAACTACCCATCTATCACCGTCCATGAACTCACTGTGTACCCAACAAGGAACAGGAGGACCTCAAGGGCAGGTGATGTTGGCATCTTGACTAGCAGGCACCATTACCTCTGTTTTACAGAAGTGGAAACTGTGATTTTGGGGTCACCACCTTGTACAAGGTCACTGGCTAGAGAGGGCAAGAGGGGAGGGCCCTGGAGAAGAGGTTTCAGAAGTCTCAATGGCACAAAGTGCTGTGTGACTCCACAAACTTGCGTGGAAAGGGCTGGCTGTAAAAATCAAACCCAGAATGGACAGTGAGAAAAGCCCCAGGAGGTAGCCAGGGTCGGGTGCTCATCAGAGACGACTCAGTGCCTTTTGTCAAGGCTGAAGTTTCCCATAACAATCTCCTATCTTTTATTTTTATTGTTTTAGTTATAGATAGATGTAATATTTTAATTTTGTTTATTTATTTTTATGCGGTGCTGAGAATCGAATCCAGTGCGTCGCATGTGCACTTGTGCAAGGCAAGCGCTCTGCCACCGAGCCACAGCCCCAATCTCCATCTTTATGATCAGAGTGAAAATCCTGACTAGAGCAAGGTGGTGCCGGGAACAGCATGGCCACGTGCTCCCCAAGGCCTGAGCACCTGTGACAAGAGGTGCAGCTTGAGCCCCCACCGGGTGAGGTTGAGAGGGAACTGTGCCACCAGCTGGGTATTCAGGAACCAGAGATGCTGCCTCTATGGCCAAATCACCAAACATGCCCGGAGTCGTGGAGGGGGGCGGTGCAGAGAAGTGAGAGCTGAGGGGCAAGAGGGGAGGGGAGACTGGCAGAGGAGGCAGGGCCAAGGCTGTGGGGAGTTGTCTTTGTCCCCCCAGGGCAGCAGAACGCTCCACAGGCTGGTGGCTCCTGAACAACAGAAACCGAATTCTCAGGGTTCTGGAGGCGGGGAGCCCAGGATCAAGGTGCCAGCAGACTCAGATCTGCCGAGGGTCCATGTTCTCACATCTAGCATCTCCTCACTGTGTCCCCGTGTGGGGGACAGGTGAGGGAGCTCTCTGGAGTCCCTTTTACATGGTACTAGTCCCATCTATGAAGGTGTCATTTGTGACCCAATCAGCTTCCAAGGCCCTGCCTCCTGACACTAACACACTGGGGCTGGGGGCCACACAGGATAGGAGGTGTCAAGATAAAAGTGGAGGCACTGCATCAACCCTAAAAAATAAATAGATAAAACCGGGAGTCCTGAAGGAGGGGCTGTCGCACAGCATCCAAAAGACGGAATCAGCCTGGCACACAGACACCTCTGCACTGGGACCTCCCTACAGCTGCTCTTCAGGTGGGACTGGCACCACCCTGCTCACTGCTCCTCTAGCCCAGGACTGCCATTTCAAACATCATACGAGGGCCTCCTCCTTCCACCTTGAAAAACTCCCCTGCCTCCTCCTCCCTCGAACAAACATGATCTCTCTAGCCCATGGGCTCCACTGCAGGATTCTGCCACTCCTGAGGAGGCCTCTCTCTATCCAGCCAGCCATCTAGCTATATATTTTTAACCTTGGATTGAACCCAGGGCACTTAACCACTGAGCCCTACCCCCAGCCTTTTTGTATTTTATTTTGCAGAGTTGCTTGGGGCCTCGCTAAGTTGCTGAGGCTGGTTTTGAACTCATGATCCTCTTGCCTCAGCCTCCTGAGCCACTGGGATATAGGCATGTGCCACCGTGCCTGGCAACAAATCTGTATTCTATGGAGAAAGTCCATGCTTGCTATTTAGGGTGACACAGACATTCAGATGGTGGCAAGGTGGGAACAACTGTGGGGGAGGCCGTGCAGACAGAGCCAAGATTAGCTCAGATTTGTACTTTGCCAATATGTCCAGTCCACCATGCAGAGACTGGCAGGTGCCTTGAGAGCACTTGGGAATCACTTCCCACTGTCCCAAGCTCCATGTGTGGGCTGCAACAACAGGTTCATCCAGGGACTGGGGTTGTGGCTCAGTGGTAGCATGCTTGCCTGGCATGCGTGAGGTGCTGGGTTTGATTCTCGGCACCATCAACAACTTTAAAAAATATTTTAAAAAACCAATGGGTTCATCCCACAGCAGGATTACCCGCTATGTAAAGCATGCAATTGTTTACTTCATAATGAGGCATCTTCACAGGATGAAGTACCTGCCCCATGGAATGTTCTGGAATACCATGACAGGGAAAAGCCTTCAAGGGAAACCTCATAATTTCTTTCTTTTATGGCCCTGAGAATTGCATGACTGTTCCACCATGGGCTACATCCCCTATTTTGAGGCGGAGGTCTCACTAAGTTGCTGAGGCTGACCTTGAACTTGTGATCCTTTTGCCTCAGTCTCCCAAATTGCTGGGATTACAGGTGTATGCCACCATAGCTGGTTTTTTTTTTTTTCGGGGGTGGAGTGTTTTTTTTTTTCCCCCCAGTAAGATGACCTGGAGTTCAGTGTGGTGGCACACCTATAACCTCAGCAGTTTAGGAGGTGGAGGCAGGAGGATCATGAGTTCAAAGCCAGCCTCAACAAAAGTGAGATGTTAAGCAACTCAGTGAGATGCTATCTCTAAATAAAATATAAAATAAGGCTGGGGATATGGCTCAGTCCCTGGTACACTCACCTCCAATAAAAAAGAAGACCTGGTATTGCTGAGACTTGGGTCTTCATCAGAGAAGATGTGCTGGCCTTATATTATTTAGAGAAAATGTCAAATATATGCAAAAGAGAGGACAGTGTGGTAAAGCCCCAATACAAATCTCTACAGAAATCAATATCTTGCCCTGCTCATCTCCCCACAATCTTAGCATTTTTAATTGTTCTAGACTCTTTCAGAAAATATCCCAGGTATATCAGTTCACTTGAAAATATTTTAGCTTGATATGTGTCTCTACTGTAAGGAAGACTTTTTTTTTAAGCATAATCACTACCATCAGCATACCTACCAAAATTAACCATAATTCCTCAATATCTTCTAATGTACTTTTTTTTTTTTTTTTTGGCGGTAGAAATTGAACCCAGGGTGGCCTAACCACTGAACCACATCCCCAGTACCCCCTTTAAATTTTTTTTTAGTTGTACGTGGACACAACATCTTTTTATGTATTTATTTTTATGTGGTGCTGAGAATCGAACCCAGTGCCTCACATGTGGGAAGCAAGTGCTCTATCACTGAGCTACGGTCCCTGTCCCAGCCCCATCCCTAGCACTTTTTTTAAAATTTTGAGTCAAGGTGTCTCTGAGTTGCTGAGGCTGGCCTTGATCCTCTTGCCTCAGCCTCTTGAGTTGCTGGGATTACAGGTGTGTGCCATAGCACCTGGCCCCAATCATCTTTAAAAGAAGTCTTTTTACAGATTGGTCAAACGTGGAGCCACAGGCCACACACGGAGCTGGGTTCATATTAGGGCTGTCAGATGGCAAGACCAACTATGCTTCAATACAACTATGATTTTAAGAATTCCTCACAGATGCTGACATTTAATCCCACCTGTGATCAAATGACAAAGCCTACCACCACGCTAAAGGTGGACTGGCTGATGCCCATTTTCTCCACAGGAGGGAACTGAGGTCACGGGAGGGAATGGCCTATACAGGGCCCTCAGCAAGGGGATCCAGCACTGGAGTAAGCCTGCCTGGTCACTGTGTAGGACTCATCCACATGTGTCCACTGAGCTTTTAGCACTTTTAAACACTATCAAAGTCCTAGCCTGGTCTCTGCTGTGCAACAGCTGATTCTAAATCTCCTACCCAACCTCAGGGGCCATGGCTTACCCACAACGTAAATGGTGCACCTGTCTGCCCCTTTGTGATCTGTCAGCTGCAGGATGAAGTCTAGACTCCTGCAAGAGGCATCAAGGCCTCTCATGGGCTGACCCTTGCCATCTCTCTGTTCCCATCTCTCTCTCTCCTCAGCTAAGTCAAGCTAGGACTCCAAGGATGGGATTCTGAGACATGAACTGGTGACTGCGGGAATGGTGTTCCCGTTTGGTTTCAGGGGTACTAATGGTGGAGTCCCCACCCTGTGGGGCAGCCTCGCGTGCCAGACATGTTGCTCCTTTCATTCACTCCTTTTAAGGTTCTGGGAATGGAGCCCAGGGCCTCCTACATTCCAAGCTCTTCCACTGAGCCAACCCCCAGCTCACATTACTCCTTTTATTCTTGGAAGTCAAACTTTTGCAGATGAGGCTACTCAGTGGCCCCAGTGACTGACTTGCTGTAGGGCACAGGTGGAGTGAGGTCATAGGTGGAGATGGCCAGACCCTTTGTGCTGCCCCACAGGCCTTCCTGGCTGGCTCCCCTAGTGCTTGAGTGGGCTTGGCCCAGGAAAGAGGAGGGAGACCCTGTTTCTTGTCATCGACAGGGACTTCATGCCACACTCAGGCTCCAGTCTCAGGGAGGTTGTGCCCAACTGGGGCTTCCACTGCTTGCTTTGATCTGCAGCTGCCCCATGGAGGGTCAGATACTGCCCATGAGGAAATGCATGTCCACAACTGGTCTGCAGAGACATGAGGTGGAAACGGACCCTCACATGTCTCCTGAAGATGAACCGTGCAACTCCTCGCGCAGGAAGGAAGGCACACCCCCTTGGATATGTAAAGTCACTTACAGTGCCCCACCCCTCCCATATCCTCCCCAGAGACGCCCCATGGTCTTTGCCACCCAGCTGGTCAGGGCAGAGCTGGGGCCAGCAGGCTTCACTGTGTACAACCAGCCAGCTGACTTCACAAGGTCTCTGCAGGGCTGCCAGGCAGGCCAGTAAGGGACAAGGAAGGAAGACAGCTACAGAAGCTGGGAGGGGCTGCCACTTATTTCTCAAACTCCTGCAGACCTGAGGGCTGTGCCCAGGCAGCCTAGAGAGACTGTGGTTTACCAAGGAGACTAAAGAGAAGCCATGCTGCCTTCATTACCATAGAACCAGGTGGAAGGAGCTTTCTTGGTCCAGAAGAATGAAAGTCACTACTGATCCCAGGGCTGGGGCCTAGCACAGGATAGGTCCTGGTTTCATGAACTGAAATTGCCAGACCCTATTTGCAGTGGTGACTCTGATTTACTCTCCCACGCCCAGCTTCATTCTTTTCTCATTTTTACTGCCACCTCAGACCCCAGTTCACATCAACCACATCAGCAGTCTACCAGATGCTTCAACTGGAACATCATCGTGGCTGCCAGCCACCTGCCTCCACCCTGCTCCTGGGCCCAGAGCACCAGCCCACCCAGTCAGGAACTTGCTGGCCTTGCTAATGCCAAAAAAAGCCACTCCATTCTTCAAATGGGGGCGTAAAACCACTGCCTGCCTTTTTAATATTACTGGAAGTCAACATCTGTAGCACACCTGATGGGTGCACAGTTGGATTTGGGGCTTCTCCTCTGATGTCCAAATGAGGACTTATACATACCCAGGTGGGAGGAGTGTCAGGCAGCCTGGGGCACATCCTCTCTCTCTCCACAAACACTGGGCATTCCACGCCAGGCCTGATGCCACACCCTCCTGGGACACCTCCGAGAATTCTCCCTTCTCCCTCCATGGGGAGCGACCCAGCTCTCACAGGTCGGGAGCCCAAGGCCCAGGAGGCTTCTCTTTCCTCTTCTCTTTCCTCACTGTTAGCAGCTTAATGTTAAAATGAAGACCTCAGCCCCCCAACAACTCCAACCTGCTGTCCCCGTTTCCACTTGATGCCTGTGAAAGGTCAAGGCAAAGAAGGGCAGTAGGAAAACTAGGCTTTCTACCCAGCAGCCCTGTCCAGACAGCCTGCTATCTGTCCACATGGGATGCCACCCAGGCCTGGCAAGAAGTAGGACCTGTTTGCAACAGAGGGACCTCCCTGGGCCCGCGTCCCTCCAGGTCCTCTCCAGCCTGGGAAGAGGAGGTAGAAGGTAAGTGAGCTTGGGGAAGCAGGGGAGGAGGAACACACAGAGCCCCTGAGATTTCCACCTGATCTCCGTGGCGGAAAGGAGGCCAGGCTCACTTTGGGCAGCAGGGCTGCCAGGCAAGCTTAGGCTACCAGGGGTGGGACACCAAGAGCAGCTCAGGCATGAGTGACCAGCGCAGGTGTGAAGGGCTGGAGTCAGCCTCACAGTGCAGTGCTGCTGCCAAGATCCAGGGTCTGTCTCAAAGGACTTTGTCACCCAGGCAGGGTCCTGACCTTTCTGCGCAACCTCCCCATCTGTGGCCTGGGGAGAGAGCGGCACACACACCAGAGCATCAGGCAGCCTCCAGGGGTCGGGGAGGAGTGCTGCTCCAGTTATCGTGGGTCTGCAGGGCAGTTTGTGGGAGGACATGGTGGTTATGTCTGACATTCTGACCACCAGGAACTGGATCCTGAGAAAAGCCACAGAGGGTGCCCTCAGGCCCCTGACAAGAGGCCAGCCACTCATCGCTTAGGGCAGAGCCAAGGACGTGTGAGAGCCAGTGAGGCCCCACTGAGCACAGGACGTCCTTGGCTTGAGTCTGGGTTTGACAGAGGGCCCAGGTCCTCACAGGACTGTCCCTTCTTCAGTAAGGGAGGACACTCCTGGCTCTGGCATGAAGCTGGCCAGCACTGGGCATCTCATGCTGTCTTGCTCAGGTTCCCAGCCTGTGGCCCCAAGGAGGACAGGCCTGTGTCCAGGCAGATGCATAGCAGCGTTCTTAGCTCCACAGCTGGTTCAATCCCCTAACCAGATATGGGGGTCACTGTAGGGACCTTCACTTGGGGCTCTGATGAATCCACAGCAGCCTCCAGCTCACCACCACTGGTGAGTGATCTGGGCCAGTCCCTTGGACTCCCAGCCACAGTGATGGGTACCCTAGGTGTGCCGGGGAGGACCCAACATGGTGCACATGCAGATGGGTCAGTGAGCAGGCTGGAGAACACAGGAGCTCCCAGAGTACAGTGCTGTCCTGTCCCCTGCCCCAGGACTCGGGCACCAGGCCTTCCCAGGCCCTGGGATAGAGGCCCAGCTGGTGGAGAGGGCCCTTCCCACGGTGGCAACGAAGGGGAAGAGCAGCCCCTACACACATTGACCCAGGATCCTGGCCTTGGTCTACTCTTGAGGACCAGCAGACAGATGGCCCTCAGCTTTGATAGTGGCCTCATCTAAGCCTTGAGACTATCTAAAAGGGGACCCTATCCCCATCTGTAACAGGGCCTAAGGGTGACAGGCCAAAGGGTGGGGCCTATCCTGTCCCCCTCCAACAGGCCTCTCCGACTCCTGGGGCCCCCAGTGGTCCCTGGGTGTAATGTGAGGAGCAAGACTGCATCATTGTCTCCCCGACAGGGATGGCGGTCTGCAGGCCCTTGGCTCAGCTCTGATGGACACTTGGTTCTGTTGTTGCCCTTGGTCCCCGCCTTCGTGGCTCCCATGGGATCCAGGGACTGCAGAAGCTGGTTTGCCATCTCAAAAGGCTGATGTGACTTCCCTTCAAGGTGAGAGGGTGACATGACTGTGGTCAATACCCAGACAGCACAGTGGTGCATGGCCTCTGTGGGGCCTGGAGCCACAGGCCAGGCAAGTGCCCTCCGAGGGTGCCTCTGACCAGTGGAGGGAGGATGGGAGGTGCAACCTGAGCAGGCGTGACTTTCTCGAATTACTGGACTCATGGGGCAAACTTCCCTTTTGCACGTCCACCTTAGTGGGATTCCTGCCAAGGACAGCAAACCCAGGGAAGGCAGAGGCCGGACAGCCTAGCAGACAGGGCTGTATCTTGTTCACCTCTGCGTTCCAGCAATCTGTGGTCTGTCTTGTCCCTGTGACCAACCCTGATGAGAGGTCCCATTATGACACCCACTTACACCTGAGAGAAAAGCTCACTTGAGGGTCTACAGTGGTGGGGGTGAGTGGGGGTGGAGGAGGGCCCTGGGACATGACATCCTGCCAACAGGCAGCAAGTACCCGACACCGGGGTTAGAGAAAGGCTCTTGGGCGGAAGCAGAGGGCCCATGCCTCCCAACACACTGTTCATAATTAATGGGATCTTGGTGAAACAAAAAGTGTGGTTTTAGAGTATCCAATGGAGTCTAGAATCACAGAGCCCAACAGCTCATGGTGCCTCAGTTTACCCACCTGTGCAGGGGCAACTCTACCTGTCTCACAGGGTTGGCCAACACCACAGAGTGCATGGAAGACTCCGGGCACTCAGGGGCCCCCAGCTCACATCAGCTGATGCTGTGAGCACCATCTGATGTTAGGCGGTGGTGACATTACCGTCATTGCTAGCCTGACAATGTGAAGCAACTGTCCCTGGAAATGCTGTAATCACCCACACCAGTGGCTACGGCTGCAGAGGCTCTGAGGCAACAGTGCCAGGCTGAGAGGTCACCTGACCAGCTGCCTGGAAGAGAAGCTGGGGGCTGGGCTTCCTCTCTGTTCTGGGTTTGGTGCAGGTACAGGCCTCCTCCTGGGCACTGCCATGGCCACTCACTGCATGTGCCTTGAAACCATGGTGACAGACAGCAGCGTCAGCTGCAACAGCAGTGGCCTGAGTTCTTTGGGTGATAGAGGTAAAGAAAGGCCTTTCCTAATTCTACAGTTCTGTGATATCAGAATTCCTGGGGATGGGAACAGGTCAGAGCCTGGGTGATAGGCCACCTCGGCACTGGCCCCTCTCCTGCAGGCACAGGCATCTGGGAAGCACTACGTAGACACTGTGCCAGAACCCCAGCGGGTAGGGGCAACAGTGCTCACAGCCACTCGGGGAACCAAGGCAAGCCACCAGGAAGGCACTGCTCCACCTCCTGTGGGCAGCCCAGCATAGCCGGGAGGAGGGTGGTGCAGCCTGCTCCAGCATGGCCTTGGGGGACTCCAGGGAGGGTGTCTCTGTCCCTGGTGCCCCACAAGGCACTGCTGATGTTTGATGAGGCCACGACTAGCTGCTTCACAGGCAGACACAGAAGCTGGGACCTACATGAAAGAACCTTTGAGATGATAAATAAAGACAACGCACTCTTTTTAAAACTTTTTATTTGGTGTTAACTCCACAAGAAAACAAAACAAACAAAAAAAAAATCAGTTACTCTGGTGTACGTGAAATCAGAACAATACAACCACGGGAAAAAAATCTCAGCCCAGGAATGGAAACTGGTACTTCAGTGCCATGGAGATGCAACGCGCTTCATACCACAGTGCGCTTCAGCGTTTGCCAACTTTATTTATTTTTTTAATGCTTTTTGTGATCATCCATTCACAAAACTAAAAACCACACTTTCAACTCTGTTGCTGAAAGCCTCTGAGTTTTAGTCACTTAACTATTAAAACAAATAAATACAGAATTTGTTAATCCCTTGGCCCATCTATTATCCGTCCCCATTCCCTGTGGAAGGTGCTCCACCGTCCCACGCCTGAGGAGGTCGGCACTCTGCCACCTGGAGCCCTTTCCTGATGAACAGCAAGCAGCTGTCCAAAACCAACTGAGCTCAAGGTTGTGTCTGAAATCTACTTATTTGGTCTCTGCTATGTAAGCAACGATTTCTAAGATCATCGTTGCCACAGTGATTTTAGGAATTTTACAACTTCCAATCCTTTTCTGCTGTTGCTGTTAAATTATATTTCAGTGCAGATGCTAATCAATTTTTAGGAAGCTCCAGAAAAAAGAAAAATACATAAAAACTTATCTGATGTCTGTAAATAAATAATAGCAACATAAAACCTCACACATGCACACACGCACACACAAACCCACTGTAAAGTGTCAAAAGATGTGCTGTATAAAGACAAACCCCCACGACGGCGAGATGGCACCAGAGGATCACATCAGGCCTCTCATGGTGAGGACACACGGAGCCTCGGCGACTCCACAGCCTTCCACGGTGTTTCTGTTATTGGGAAAAAGGCGATAAACTCACATGCTCAAAGCAAGTCAGGTACTTCACAGGCAGCTCAGCTCCTAGCTAATCAGGTGCGTCTGCTGCCTGAAGCAAGTGGTGAAGCTGTCTCGGCCACGTCGGGCATCACCGCCATTCCCGATATCACAGATGCTAAACTGACTTCACAGATTAGGTGTTTTTAAAATGATGCACTGATTAAAAGAGAAAAACAACCTAAAACGTCCAGGCTTTGCAGATAGTGCTCCTCCTGGCTTCAAACTGTTGTGGTGTTGGGAGAGCTCGAGGAGGTGTCTGCACGCACAAGTGCGACCTGCACGAGGTGCACCGACTCCCAGGCTCACCAAGGTGCTGCAAAGCAGGTCACATGAGGGGCCACATGGGCATGTGGGAAAACTACTCTACCCACCCAACCCACCGCACACACAACTCATCCAGAACCTTCTCTCCAACACAAGATGATATAAGAAGCTACATTACATCACAGCCACAAGAGCAGCTAGCTGCAGCAGCCAAAGATTTCTTTGGGGTGATAAGGTGGCCTTTATCTCATGTCAAATGTTTATAACTTCAAGTTTTGGGGGCTTTAATTTAATGTAGTCACCAGAAAATAAAATGTGCAACCAAGGTCCTCACTGTGTGCTGTCAGACTCACCACGAAGAGCCCTGATGGCGTTCTGGTGTCCACGCACTGCAACACCAGCTCGGGGCAGGCAGGGTGGGTGTCTCACCCCACTCTGCCTCATTTACCACCCCACGGCCCAAGTCCTTAGCATCTTCAGTTAGCAAAAAAGTCACAAACCACAGTATCTTCATGATACTTTGGGGTGGGGGATCCTAAGACAGAAACGCGGTATTTGGTGGGTCTCTAAAAGCACGCCTCTGTGGTTTCTACTTTGAATGCACATGAGATCTGACTGAAGGGAGACCATGGCCATGTCACTCAGGCTTCCCTCCTGCCCTCGAAAAGGCCTGATCCACAGAGGGCAGGACGCATCTCCCAGGGACTGAGAACAAAGCCACGTCTCTGAGCAGCAGGAGTGGTGTGGACACTGCGATTCGACGGTGTACCGACATGACTGCAGTGAGGGGCGGGGCTGCAGGGATGGTGCAGGCGCAGCGGCACCTCTACGACAAGCACATGCACACCCATCTGGATTCCACAACACAAGCTAGTCTATTTCAAATAGCCAAGAATTTAACAGCTTGGAAAAAAAATCTTCAACAGGACAGCTGTCCTCAACTCTAAAATAAGCAAGAAGAGAAAGATAATTACTGATCTGAATCAGTTAATTGAAGAAGAAACCTATTTGTTGCTTTAGATTAACAGGCCTCACAGAAGGGCAATTCCCATCACATATGGTTTAAAAATAATTTGTACTACTCTGCAGGTTAGAGGTGAGTGCGGGAAAAGAGGTCCTCTTCGCTGGGGCCCACCCACTCGCCACCACCTTCGGAGCCCGAGTCCCCCGAGCTGGAGCTGGCGCTGGAACATGTCTTCCTGCGGAGGCCGTTTGGATTCGCCCCAGAACCTCTCTCTCCTGTGCATCTTGCTTCATAAACAGAAGACACCTGTGAGTCAAGAAACAATTTTCAACAGATCAAAATCAGATTTTGCCTCCAAAGAGCTGATGCACCCTTTGTTCACACACAGAGATGAAGAAGGAGGCCCTGCTGCGCCGCACAGCAGCACAAGCTCCACTGCCTCAAGAGCACCTCTCCTTCAGCCCAGGAAGGACCCCGGCCCTCGCTCTGCACATCAGTCACTTGGACCAACGTGGCTCTGCAGGGTAGGATAAAAGGGTTGCTTAACTTCCACTAAGGCCTGCCTGCTGCAGGACAGCAAGGTCACACCCTTTGGGGCTTGCATTCCAGTGGAGAAGACTGACAAGCAGACCAACACACACAGTTTCAGACTGCAGATGCACAGCACAGGGGGAGGGCACGGGAGTGGCCGAAGGCACGGCTTTCGAGGAGAGGCAGAGCGCATGCTCATGGCTGCCTCGAGGCACTGCTTCTGAACTGGGTCCCGTCTTCGTGAATGCTGTTTAGGCACATTCTATTGTATGAGACTGCCCCCACCAGATGGCTAGCATTTCTGGTCTCCAGGACACTAGATGCAAGTGGCAGCCCCTTGGCAGTCCCGGCAACTAGCAACACTCCCTTCCCTGTCATCGCCACTAGACCAGCCCCACCCCACTTCCAGATGGCAGCATTGCCCCTTCTTGAGAGCCCCTGAAGCAGGAGCACAGAAAGCCAAAGAGCCAGGAGAGTGTCGGGACCTGAGGTCAGAGAGGGCAAAACAACAGGGCCTCACAGGCGCACAGGAAGTCTGGATTCTGTCCCAGTGCAGCGGGTAGAACGTGTGTCCTACAGTCTGACTGCTGGGCTCACAGATCAGGTCCACACTGAATCAGTGTCTCCACAACCTTAGATAACAGCATTTACTCTTTCTTCTTCTTCTTTTTTTGGTACTAGGACTTGAACCCAAGGCTCTCAGCCACTGAGCCACACCCCTAGCCTATTTTAGTTTTTATTTTGGAAAATAAAATTCAGGGAGGGCCTTGCTGAATTGCGGAGGCTGGCTTTGAACTTGCGATCCTCCTACCTCAGCTCCCCAGCTGCTGGGATGACAGGCGTGGCCATTGCACCTGCCAGTGTATACTCTTTAGATGCTGCAGTTTTCTACTGTGTAAGGTGGACATGCCAGCAGAGCCTAGTGCACAGGGTGCTGTGACGCCACCCTGCACTGCTGGCCGGAGAGGTCGGGGGAAGTGGGAAGAGGGAGCTGGAGTGGCAGCTATTGTGGACTGGGAGCAGTGGTGTGGCCCAGTTGGGTAGAGGGAAGGTGAAGAGGCTGAAGGCACACTGCCCGGGGGTGAGAGCAGGGGCTGAGGAGTGGCTCTTGATTAGGTTTGGGGATCGAGGCTGGTGGGGCAGGTGATAGGAGCTGTTCACTGAGGCAAAATCCCTGGAGAGGCCTCATGAGGCAGCCTTGCCGCATCCAGTCTGACAGGTCCACGGTACCAACACCAAAGGGCACCTGAGGAGAGCCCTCACTGGACTTGAGCCGACACGCAAGATCAACACTGGGAGGCAGAGGAGCTTCCCAAGGCCATTCACCTGTCTGCCTAACGGCAAGGTTTGAGACTCACTGAACCAGGCCCAGCCAGGCCTTGTTGTCCCAAGGCGCTCACTGGCCCATCAGAGAGGCAGACATCAGAAGCCACACACAGCTGGGTGCCAGGCCAGTAGGATGCTGCTCAGGGAGTGGCAAAGGCCCCCAAGAAGTTGGACAGGCAGAACTGGCCCCAGGACGGTCTCCCCTGGGGCATGCCTCAAAAGATGAAAGGGGTACCACTGAGGGACCAGCAGCGGGGTGACAGGGGCAGCTGTGCATTGAGAAATGCTCTGTGGCAGCCCTGGGAAGGAAAGGCTGGGAAAGCCAGGGCTCCTTAGGAAGCTTGGCCAGGGATCATCAAGGTGGGCTGTGAGGCAGACCACAGGCCCAAAGAAGGGCCAGAGAGGAGGAAGTCTGCACCTGGGGTGGGGTGGCATGTCCCAGGACTCCCAGGTTTCTGACTAGAGAGATAGGGGAGGTGGTAGTCATTCTATGTTAATAACGAGGAGGACAGTCCACTTACCCTATTAAAATCTAACAGACGCTCTTCATTACTGGGTATTTCTTTAACATCTGGATACTCTTCTATACCATTCTCTCCCTTGGCATTTGTATAACATTCTTAATCATTTTGAGTGGAGAAGGGAAGAGAGGGAAAGGGGAAATTCCATTAAGACACAGTTATGAAACACACATTCTTGTTCCGTTTTCACTGAAAAGCTAGGTCTCCCAACCCTCTGGAGATTTTAGGTAGTCATTAAAAGCATAGTTGGCCAGGTGTGTGCGAGAAGAAAGCCGCACCAATAGCAGCTTCTTGGACCCGCCACTCTTGAGTGAGTTCTTAAAACCAGGCCAGCGTAAGCTGGTACTCCTACTGCTCCACCACAAGACGGTCACTCAACAGTACACCAGCACACTTGCCATGTGACAGGCCCTGGGGGCACAGGACAAAAGGACCAACGAGGTCTGTGCTCTCAAGAAGGAACGTGGAATGGAGGAGACAGACGATGCACCATGGATATGCTCATAAAACACAGGAACAGAGGAGCTCGGACAGAGGGAGGTGCAGTGAGGAGACACAGGGGGGCAGTGTCCTGGCTTCCTTCTGACTCAACACCGAGCTAACACGCGTTCACACCATCTCTGGGGCAGGGAAGGAAGTCAGGCCCGACTTCCTGCACAAGTGGCCCACTGGATGGAAAGGAATCGAACCCAGGGAGGGCAGCCGTTCTCTGCCTGGGCTGCATGCCCAGGTCACCCGGGGGCTCTGGTCTCTGGAGCTGCTCTCCAGCAGCACCTCATTCCCTGACTCCCTGAAGAAGGCTGCTGTGGCAGAGGCACGGTGAAGGGCGGGGAGGACTCCAGCAGCGCTGGGTTTGACCTGTGAGCCCTCCACACCTGGTCCTCCACGAGTGTTAACATGAGGCGTCAAGCACATGCTAAGACTCCCCCACCCACAGCCACGGGGACAAGGTGGGCCTCGAGGAGCACTGCACCACCTCTCCATCTGGGGTGGACCTGGGCCAAGGGGTCTGGCAGCTGCAGGCACTTGAAGTTGCTAAGTCAGGTCAGGAGAGCAGCCTAGGCCCCAGGCTGGTCAGGCTGCAGCTGATTCCATGCTACGCCATCCACATGCAAGGCACGTCAGAGGGTGACACAGCGATCACACCCTCTACAGCTGCTGGCCAGGACAGGCTTTGGGATGGTTGCAGAGAAGGCCACCACCCTCTGATAAGGCTGGAGACCCTGTCTCACCCCTCCTGGCCAATTGCCACTCATCCTGCACCCCTCCCCGCTGCTGCCAGGGGAGGGCTATGAGGGGTAGGAGGCTGTTCCCTAGAATAGAATATGCTCACGGGTGGAGCGATCCTCTGCCCCTTCATGCAGGGAATCGGGAAAGGGCAATGGTGAACTGCTGTCCTTGTTTTCCTACTGCTCCACCAGGTTTTGAGTGACATGTATGTGTCAGGCACTGCTCTAGGTACTGGGCACTCCACAGCTACCAGGAAGGCATTCCTTTTAGGTCCTTAGAAATACAGCAGTGGAGACACAGGAAGACCTAGGCACTGCCAAGGCTGAGCAGCTGGACACAGTGGCACTGGGCTCTGGCCACTATCTGTGCTGCTCCCCTGCAGGGCTTGCTCTGCAAGGCTAAGGCCACACACATTGACATCAAATGGGCCTTCGAAGTACCAAGAAGCCGTTCCCCAGAGCCCTGGAGAGTCTCAAGGCTCTGTGAGTTCCCTGCCAGTCCCTGGCTGGCCTCATCCCACTGTACTCCTGAGCTTCCCCCTCTGGCAGCCACACTTCTGCTTGGCCTCTCTCCCTGTAGAGCCCCAGCTCTAAGTGGTTTGCACCATGCCCTCAAGTCCCTGCTCGGAAGGCCCTTGAATAGGAGGAGTGGGACAGTTTGCCTGTGTTCCCAGAGCCTGGAACAGTGTCCAGCAGAATAAAGCTACGCATCTGCAGAGTGGAAGCACCTACCATGGCAACACAGGTGAGGGCAGAGCGCCAAGGGCGTGTGTTCTCAGGCCTGATGGGTGCCAGGACAAGCAGCCCCACCTCAGCCTGTCTCTGCACCCTACTGTAAAAGGGAACAGTCCCCTTACCAGCAACCCAGAGGGCTCCAGGCCAGCCACTGGCCCAGGGTAGCACGTGCCTGTTATGAACCACTTGCAACACTGGAACAGGAGTCCCTGGCTATTTCTGCTTGGTGGGTGAGGGGCTACCTGTTTTCTTGGCTAACCCTCTCCTGAGGCTACTTGTCCCCATCCTGTAAGTCAAAAGAGGGGTGCTTCATAATGTCACTGCAGGGCAAATGCATGGGATTTAGCTCTACCACTATTTGTCCTCTGAGTGTTCCTCTAGTGCCACCCCACCTCACACACAGAAGCACCATGGACGTTCATCTGCTAGCAGCTACTGAAAGACTGTGCAGGTGACCAGGAACCTAGAATTAGGAGCTAGAGCTGGGTTTCCACTAATGGAGGCAGAAAACTGAACTCAAGTAAGGGAAGCATGAGATGAGTGTGTTGGAAAATTGCTATGAGGAAAGGTCTCCCACCATGAGACAGCAAGCACCCGTCTCTCGGGGCCCTTCCTTCTGTGCACAGCTCTGGCACTTCCCACCTGCTTCCCTGCACCTGCACCTGTCTTGTCCTGACCCAGCTGCAGGCTATATGTTCAGGAAGACAAGGTATGTGCTGCCCCAACCCTGAAGTCCAGCTCAGTGCCAAGCACAGACTGCTGTGGTGGAGGACAAAACTTCTGGACCACAGGATATACAACCTGGCCTCCAGTCACGCTTAACAGTTGACTTGCAAGATCTGGGCAAATTGCCCCCCTTGATACATAGCTTCCTCTTCTGGGAACTAGGCCTAAGACCCTGCCAGGCTGCCACAGAGCAGCTTGCCAACCCTGAGGCTGCCAAGCCACTAGCTAACACAGGAGAGGAGCAGCCACCACCTTGGACGGGGCTCCCAGACAATCAGAAGCCACATGAAGACTCGGCCCTCTGCTCTTCTCGGGACCCCTGGGGAGAAGGAAAGGACTTGGGAAGCTGCCGCAGCTGCAGACCAATGAGAAGCAGACAACCCCCAAGAAGAGTCTCGGTGCTAACCCTGCCTCTGTCCCATCGGCTCTGCCCAGGCATGGGAAGGAAGGCTGACTGTGGGCAAGTGTGACAGAAGCAAACCCCTGAACACATACGAGAGCACCGTGGCCCTGCAGGGCTCTGATGGGAGAGACTGGTAAGGAACCAGCATGCAGGAGCCAGGAGGCCAGGAGCCAGGCAGGCTGAGCAGGCTGACCTCACCCTTACAGATGTTTCTTTAGCTCTTGCTTCTCCCCAGACTCTAGGTAGAAATGTCTTATAGCTCTGCACAGGTCCACCTGGGAGGCTCGGATGGTGCTCTCAGAACATGCCCCAAACTCGTGACCTTTCTCCCAAATCAGCAGCTGCCACCCCCGGCCACCATCTCCCCGTCTTTATCTGGTGCTCACTCCTCACAGGAAGTTGCTTGACAAACACATCTCTACACGTCTTGATCATGTTCCCTTTATCCCTGCCACTGCCACCACCTCAGTTCACACCTTCGTCTTACCACTCCAACTTCTGCCACAGCCCAGGCACCTTGGCAGATGCCCTGCAGGTCCAGTTCCATCTCCACTGCTGCTGCAAGTGTCCTAAACACACACCCGACCTTGACGCTTTCCAAACTGAAGTCCCTCATCAGGCCCTCCCTACACCCTCAACCCCCGACAGGACCTTCCCCGTCTACCACAGCCCAGCTGAACACAATGGCTCCCTGCTCCTTCTGCCTGCCCCAGTTCCCTCACCCTCTTCTTCCCAGGCACTGCCTCGTTACCTCTTCCTCCCCAAGTCCATATAGCTTGTATGCATCTCATCAATGGTTGGACTTTTCATGAATTTCCTGTCCTTTCCCTCCATCAGCCCATGGCTGAGTTCCAGAGTGGAGTCTGGCTCTTACTCATCGCTGTATCCCCAGAGCGTGGCAAAGCACTGGCCACAGAAAACCCTCTAAGAGTCTCCTGGACTGATAGTCACAGCCAGAAAACTTACTGCTCTTAATGAACTCAAAGTCTGAATGCATAATGAATAACACAGGCCTCCTTACCTTCACACTCTGATGCAGGGAAGAGAGGAGAGTACAAGGCTTTTTCCCACCAGGTCTGCTTTTCTTGACTTCTATTCATTTCTTGTACATTAGTGTTCAATACAGGAAACTGTTCAGATTAAACGAAATATAGAAAACGTTGATAAATTTCAGGATAGAGGTAAAAATATAAGTTTTATTTATTAATTATGGACTAAAACCCAGGGCTTTTTTTGTGTATGTGGTATTGGAGATTCAACCCAAGGCCTTGTGCCTGCCAAGCAAGCACTCCCCCACTGAGCTACATCCCGCCCCCCAAATCCAGGATTTTTAAATTGGTGAGTTTTTTACTGTTCTGGATATGGTAAAGAAAAAAAGGCCAACATGTTTGTAGAAAATAAAGAAAGACTTCCACTGAGTGATAGAGCTAACCCTTATCTGTAAGTTTTGAATTCACATTGTTTCATCTCTTGTACAAAACTGTTATTTTTCCTACAAAAAAAAAAGAAAGTCTTCTTTAAAAAGCACTCACACTGTAAGTGGAATGACCATCTTGCAAGCCCAGAGAACTCTTAACAAGGCAAAATTACAACAGAACAGGAAATACACCTAAACTAAGGCAAATTTCTTGACTTCAGCAGTGCACAAAGATAACATGCACCCTGAGCCTGAGGTGTTCTAAAGAATGGGGGCCTCTTCTTCACACATCAGGCAGGAGATAACAAAAGAAGAGATGGGATGCAAGGTAGGTTCTTACAGGCAGTTACTAGCCTAAATGTTTTTCTTTAGAAAAAAACTATTTGCTCAGGTGAGAACTCAAAAGGAAGCTGGGACAAAAAGAAGACAAATCACAAACTCATATTCAAAACCCACAGCGTTGCCTGAAAGCCATGAGGGCATGACTCCTGAGGAGCAGGGGAACTCACACCCTGAGCCCCGGTGGCCAAGGCAGAGTGGAAGCACCCAGCCTCACAGGAGGGACCCAAGTCAGAGTCCAGTCTCCAACTCTCAAAGCCCAGCAGGACCCTGCCACCAACCTGGGCAATGAGGCAGCGTGGCTGGTGGTCAACAGCGGCTCTCCTCAGTGACCCAGGAGAGTCCTTGAGAGTACTCATTAGGAGATGCCTAGTCAGTCTCGGTCAGCACCTGCACCCTGGTGGTGTCCTTCCACTTGCCTGCCCAGCTCTCCCAGATGAGGCCTGGCCTCTGCATCTTTGTATTGCCCAGGGCCCCTACACTGTGCTCTCTCGGAGCAGCCCTGGACTCTGCGTGAGTCTTTGCTGTTTTAAGATGTGCCACTGTGGATTTGAGTTTAACATGATGTGTTCTGGACTGTTTTAGTAACTAATAAACAATTCTCCAATAGGATTCTGTTACGCTTAAAATTGTAAATTATTTTATGGGTCTAAAATTGCTTGATTCAATAACATGTCTTTTACAACATAAGAAACACTAAACTTTTTGTTCTCATTTTATGCATCTTTTCAGATATATTCCTCAATTAGGAACTGAAGGAAACCGTACTGTCTTCCCAGGTCAGTCAACCTGCACTGTTTTCTCCGCAGCTTATCCTAACAATAAAAACTAGTCCTGCTGTTAGATAATAGATGCCCAGGCCAAAGGAAAAAAGTTCTACCTCATGCAAATGAGGTGAGAAACGCGCAGGTCAGCAGTGAATTTGAGGCATGTAAAGCACCTGGCACACCATTCCCAGCACCCTGAGCCCTCGGCAAGGCCTCGCCTGTCCTGTGATATTACTTAAAGCCATTCAGGCAGCAAGGAAGGCTCCCCTGGCCAGAATCCCCTTATCATCCCAAGGCACTACACAGAGAGCTGGATCTGGAGGTGGCAGGCGCCAGTGTGAGTTCCTATCAATTTTTCTAGTGTGGGTTCAGTAAGACTGCTTATCTTTTAATCCTTTATTGAGACAGGAAGCAAGGAAAGGATGAGAGAGGGAGAGAGTTCATCGTGGAGGACAGGGCATTGCAGGAAAGCAGGCCGGAGGGCCAGGACACCACGGGGCTTGGAGCCCAAGCCAAGCCGAGGCCAGCTGCCAATGGAATCGAACTGGAAGCTTTTAAAGGGCAGGCCCACGTCTTACTCATCATCTTTGCATCTCCAAGCACAAAGTAGATTCTCAGCATCTACAGAGCTGAACACACCAATTCCTGGGCCTAGACCCATATTACTGAGCACACCAATTCCTTTCTCTCCTGTTGAAACCACTGGTAAGAGCCTATCAGTTTCTACTACAATTTTAGGAGTCTTTCTGTATCTTCAATTTGAGTGTCAATTCCTGTGGTAGGCATTTAACAGGGCCAAGTGACTCTTGACTGAAATCTCTGAAACCATAAGCCAAACAAATCTTTTTTTTTTTTTTTTCTTTTTGGTGGTACTGGGGATTGAATCCACAGGCACTCTGCTACAATTACAAGTGTATGCCACCATACCCAACTCTAACCAAATCTAAGTTGATTTTTTCCATAAGCAATGAAAAGCAAACAGAAAACTGATACTGAGAAGTAGGGTCATTTCTGTAACTATACTTAGTGATGTGATTCAGAAGCCTTAAGAACTGGTTGGCGGAAGAAGTTTGGAAAAATTTGGCAGAAAGACGAGAATGCTATAAGCAGAGTTAATGGGTGATTCTGGTGGGAGATCAGAAGACCAGAACGCTGATAGGACTATGGAGAGTAAAGGCTGTGCTAACAAGGCTGCAGACAGAAACGAGGACTCTATGGGGAACTGGACTTGTGGCCAACCTCAATATATTCTGGAAAAGAACTTTTCTACATTATGTCCATGCCCAGAGACTTTGTGCAAGGCTAAATTTAAAGGGGATGGACTGATTAATTTGGTGGAGGAAATTTCAAGGCAGCACAGCACTCAGGTAGTGGCCTGGATACTGCTGGCTTTCAGCCAGGTTTACTGTGAAAATGGGGAGCAGAAAGCAGAGTGGAAAGATATGAAAAACTTGACCAGAGAAGGAGTGAAGTCCCAGCCAAGAAGAGTACAGTTGCTAGAGATCAGCACCATTAAAAACGAACCAGCAGGGCTGAGGATGCGGTCAGTGATGTGTCTGCCTTGCATGCAGGAGTCCTGGATTGGCTCCCCAGCACTGTGGGACCAGGGTCACCAGGGCAATGGGAACAATGCCTTGAGGGCAACTTAGGAATCAGCAGGAACTTCAGACTCTAAGTTGCTGTTTGAGACCAGCGGCCCACTGTTGAATCCCCACCCCACCCCACCCCACCCCTGATGGAGTCCCACTGTTCAGCATCAAGGCATTCAGAATGCAGCTCGCTGGCTCAAGTTCAAACTGGCAACAGGCACTGGCATCATCTATGTGACACAGTTTTGTAGACATGCAGAATGTAAGAGTTACAGGATCATGGAGGTTGCCATGGGAGGTCAGGCAACGTCTGGCAGGTCAGGAGTTCCTACAAGCACCTCTGACAGGGTGAAGTGTGAAGTTTTAAGAGTCAAACTGAAGCTCCATTAGAGACCCCAGTTAAGTTAGAGATGCCAGGAAGTTAGACCGGCTGCCAAAGAAAGCTGCAGGCGGTGGGCAGAACCAGCCCTAGAGAGCGTCTATGTGGGCTGCAGCCAGCAAGGCTGTGGGGTGGGGCTGCCCAAGCGCCGAGGAGCTCACCTCACACCACCTTGTGCCCTGGATGCCAAACAAGGAGTTACATGATTTAATGTTTACCCTGCTGAGTTCCAGTCTTTTGTTGGTCCAATTCCTTCCTGCTATCTTCCTGTTCCTCCCTTTTGGAATGGGAGTTTACCCTGTGCCACTGTATCCTGAAAGTACATAACTTGTTTCCTAATTTTTAATAGGGGCTCACAGCTAAGAGTTTGCCTTGACATTTAAAGGAGACTCTGGACCTGGATTTTTGAACAATGATGGACAGTTAGACTGTAGGGGTTCTTGAAGATGGACTAAATGCATTTTGCATCATGGCAGAATGTTGTGGTTTGGATCTTAATGACCCAGAAAACCCACGTGTTAAAGGATTGGTCACCAGCCGGTGGCACTATTACAAGAAGCTAGGTCATTAGGGATGTGCCCTTGGAGGAAATACTGGCATCTCAGCCCTTTCTCTCCCTCTTTGCTTCCAAGCCACCAGTAGTTGAGCAGCTTTGCCCCCGCCACGATGCTCTCCCTTGCTTGCGGCCCGAAAATAATTGAACCAACTGACCATGGACTAAAACTCTGAAACTGTGAGCCAAAATAAGCCCTTCTTCCTTGAAGCTATTTTTCTCAGGTATTTTATCACAGCAACAGAAAGACGACTAACATGACCAACGTGCATCACTGAGACAGCCTTCCCCTCAGCTGCTGCCAACTTTTAGGTTGTGAGGCAGAGACCACACTTTGCTCATCTAAAGAGCTCACACTTTACTCAACTTCTGGTTTGGTTGTGACTAAAAGGAATGCAGAAAGGACAGAGGGAACAGGAAGCAAAGCAAAACAGAACAGGCCTGCCCCGAGGAGACACACACACCTGCCTGCCTCTGGGTGTCTTCTGGGCTCCCTCCCTCCAGGGCCTTCCTCCAATGGCAGCTCTGCAAGGAAGCCTGCCGCATCACTCAACTAACCTGGGAAGCTCCTCCCAGCAGTCCCAACCCACCACATGCCTCTTCCAACTCTTTTCCTTCTTTCAGATACCTTTTATATTCTAACACAGCACACAATATGTTTGCTGTTAGCTCCCCAAGATTGCAGGTAGCTCCCCAAATGCAGGGCTCCACTTATTTCCACTCAGAGGCACTTAACACATTTGATGGAAGAAACGGAACGGGGGTGGGTGCGCGTGAGAGCAAAAAGACATAAACTTAACCTCAAAAGCCTGACCATAAATGCTTCCAGCCACAGACATCCTCCTCAGTTCTGTTCTTCAGTGCTGGAAATAGAACCCAGGAGTGCTATACCATTGAGCTCTTTTTTGTTTTTTGAGAAAAAGTCTTGCTGTGATGCTGAAGCTGGCCTTGAACTTGCCATCCTCCTGCCTCAGTCTCCCAAGTAGCTAGAACGATAGGCACCAGGCCTCAGGAATTTTTTAGAAGGTGGAAAATGGAAATCAGGTAAATGAACAGGCTTCACAGCTTTAAATTCTCACTGGACATACAAGTTCTGAGAGAGCAAGCTGCCAGGGTTTGGTTTACTCAGGGGCCCCTGTGCCTCTGTCATTCGGCTTGCAAAAGCAAAAGGAACCCTTCCAAAGGCAGAGACCCGAGTCCTGCTTTGAGACTCTCTTTGCTCAGAGCGGCGGGAAGAGCTCTGGCTCTGTCCCTTCTGTGGGATCTGGGCAGGCCTCCCACCCCTCTGGGCCTGCATGTCCTCAGTAGTCGGGTGGGAAGAATCTGTCTGGCCCCAGCACAGGTCAGCTGGGTGCCCTGCCACTCAGATCACCCCCACTCCCTCTCTGGCCTCCAGAACTGGTGACCTTCACAGAGCAATGTTTGCCTGTGGCAAAAAGACCTCCCCCACTGAACAGGACTGGAAAGTCCCCAAAAGAGAGGAGGAAGACTTCTGCTGCTTTTCTGGGCTTCAAAGTGCTTGGCACCAAGTGGGCAACCAAATGAATGTAAAGGACACTTGTGCCACAGATCTATGCACCAACAGATAGTGCAGCACAGTGCTTCCCCTGCTACTCCTGACTTTCCATCTATACCTGGACCATGAGCCAAGCTCATCGCCCCGTGTGCCTGTGGTGCAGGCCCCCTGCCTTGCCATGCGCTCTGTTCACAAGGTCTGCCTCCTCCTTCTGACCCTGATACCCAGGTGTGGGTAAATAGCCTTCCTCACCTCTCAAAGCCTGGGAGGATTCTCCAGAGGTTCCAACAGCCTCCTGGGCTCACCTTCACTGCTCCACCTACCACATTACCAGAAAATTTGCTGGCCCTAATGCCCTGAAAGATAAGGAACTGGCCAGTTAAATTGTGGTGCACCCATACAAGGGAATAGTATGGAGGCAATAAAAGAAGAAGGGTGATTATATTGTGATGCCAGTTTAGTTAAAATGAGAAAAATAGGAGGAGATAGGTAAACAGGTACTTGCTTATCCATGCAGAAAATACCCCAGAGGAGCCCAGTGGAGCTCGCACTAGAGGTGGCTCCTGGAGAGGCTTGCACTGTGCCAACACCCACTGGCAACTTCTGCAGCTTAACCAGACAAAAACCAGAATAAACTGCTTACAAATAGGTTTCCTTTCCTCGTCTGAACTCCTCATGGGCAAGGACAGTCTTGTTTAGGGCTCACTATACTGACAGGCAGGCATGAGACAGGTGTCTAATAAATGTCTATTGAGTTGAATTAAAGCATGTTCAAAAAACATCTTATGCTCCCAGACACCAATGCTATTAGAAACCCTGCGTTTTCATCCTCTTGCTCTGAAACAGATGGACCACTAGCAAGCTTTAAGTGGTGCTCCTGAGACTGACCAGGCAGTGCGACAAGGCAGAAGGGCACAGGTCCCAGTCCTGCCTGGTCCTAAACCATCCTGCAGGCAACTCTCTCCAGCTCTCGTCCCCAGCTCCAAGCACTGACAAGACCTCTCAGACACCCACACGTCCTCCAGAGCTAAAAGCTTTCAGGAAAACCCAGAATTCTGGTAGCAGGTAAACGTGTCAACATACTAGAAAGCGAAGGAGTGTGGTAGTGGTGTGATGCAGAATCGTGCTTCCTTCCTCCTTTTCTTTCTTCCCAATCTGGAACCAGGTGAAATACAAAGTACATAAAGGAATATTTAAGGAGGAAAATGGGGCAATAAACAACAAATAAGGCTAACAACATTACTGATTTTTCCTCAGTTCAGACTTCAGTGTTGAATGGGATGAAACTCATCCCTTGGGGATCTCTAGAACAGTGATTCGAGTCACCTGGGGCTTCCTGCAATCACAGGCAAGCAGCTGCACACCTAGGCACTGACTCAAAGAATAAGCAAGGCACAGTCCACAGCCACAGGAGCCGACAGTTGGGTGAGAGAGAAGGTGCATAACTCACTCGTGAGACACAGAAGTGCAATTAAAGAGCCACAACGTGCAGGAACATCAAGAAAATGGAGAAATTAATTCTGATGCAGGGTGGGGTGGGTAGGAGAGAAGAGGAATTGAGGACAGTGTCAAGGAAAGGAGTACGCGAAGAGGGCCTCATGGTGTGGGTGGGACTCGCATGCAGGACAGACGGTGGTGGGGGGGGGGCCACCAGCTGCTCCGCCTCAGATGGCACACTACTAAAACTCCAACCCTGCCTGTCAAGTTGGCCGCTCCCAGAGAAGGGCCAGGCGCTGCTGAGTCCAATCGCAGCCGGAGGAGGCAGGCTGCTATGCTGTTTTGGGAAACAGGTTACTGCTTTAAGTGTTAGTTCTGGTGCAATCAACTTAACCTCAAGCCACTTTTAGGAATGTGGCTGAGGACTCAATGATTCCTATTAACAAAACTGTCATTGGGAACCTCCCTTGACAGACTCAACAGAGCTTGCGGCCAGGCCCCAGTTGGCAAGTGCGTCCATCACTGAGCTACATCCCCCCACCCCACGCTTCACTTTTATTTTGACATGGGTCTGAAAATCGCTCAGGCTGGCCCAGACTTTACAGTCCTCCTGTCTCTGCCTCCCAGGTGCCTGGGATCAAAGGCGTGGCCGCCGCCCAGCTGTGTAGGCTTCTGCTCTACACATAGCACATGTATGTTAACATAAAAGAATCCCAAATCCTGTGATTTAATGTAAAAGGTCTTTCCTTTGAAAGAATATCTGCTAATTCAAATTTATAATCAAGTCCATTTTCCGTCCTTAAAGGTAAAATCATAAGAACTCTTAAAGACATTTGGGCTAGTCTCCCCAATAGTTGAACCCTATCTTCTGCTGTCTGATACAGCTATTCCTGGTAGTAGGATGAACAGTGGTGATTATACCTGATCCAATCCTGTGCCAAATGCTGACGTGCACAGACATACCTCCTCCAGCTGTCCTGAAGAAACTGGATCATCTTCATAAGCAGGGAACTGACAACCTGCTTTGCAACTGCAAAAATTATTAATTTCTTCCTCACATTGTGCCATTATTTTACAATTTGCTTCTGAGCTTTCTAAATCTATTTCCAGAGATTCATTCATGCTACATTCCAAACATTGATTTTGCTTCCCGACTGGCAAAATCCCAGTTGACTCCTCCTGGGAATCCAGTGATGTCTGAGCACTCTTTTCCATTCCAGACTTTTTTAATCTTGGAAGGAATTTTCCAGATTCAAGTTCTGATTTTCCATAGTAATGGCCTTCTTTCTCTGCATCTTCTTCCAGAGGTTTGAGATCTGCTTGTGGATCTTCAAATACATCAACCTGAGAAGGAATGGGAATATTTACTTCGTCTTTCTCAGATTCAAATTCCGACTCGCTTCCTCCTCCTGGGGACAGTTCAGATGCAGAAATTGGGCGAAAGTGAGTCCTAGGAGAGATCCGAATAGCCCTGTACTGCGTTCTATCAACTCCACATATCCTAGGGTGGAAAGCTTCACTGTCTGAATCAGAGCAGAGGATTGATTTCGGTTTAAAACTGGGGCTGAAAGATGTAATCCCTTCAGGTTCAAATGAACATTCCACATGAAGAACTTGGGAAAATGGATTGCTTAAGTCAAAGGAAGAGAATGAATATTCAAGTCCGGGATCTTCAACTTGAAAGTTACTGCAAGCTCCTAGTAAGTCTTCATGGAAGATAAAAGAAAATCCCTTATTTAATCCATTTTCCCCACTCTTCGGCTGATCATTTTGTTCAAATGACATGAAGGGTTTCCATAACTGCCTATGGCCAGGAGCAAAGCTGTTTCCTGGGGTCATGAAGACATCTGTTCCAGCTATTGTCACAACATCAGACGCTGCACACTGTAACAAGCTTCCTTTTGTGTGACCAGGTGGTACAACTGCCCACTCCCCATCGCTGCTGAAGGTTTTGAGTTCTCCATAAACCCCTCCAAGAATGAATGTGTTCTCTTTATCTTGGGCCACGTCCCAAGGTTTAGAGGGTGTAGTATAATCCCCACCGTCCACCTTTGATAGCTCACTGGAAACAAACGCTCTCTTCTCTAGGTTCTCCTTCTGTCCCTCCCAGAGATGATACTCAGATCGTTGCACAGCTCTACGAGGCTCCTGAAGGGTCTCCACCTTTGCTTCAGCATCCAGACAGCAGCAGTAGTTATTTACATCGGTGGAAAACAACTCGTCATCAATTCTTTCTATTTCTACTGTAGTCGCAGAATTTTCATCTGCCATCTTTGTCCAAATGTCTTTGATAACCCCTGAGCTGTAGCCATCTCCGTGTGGACTGCTTTTATTACATACTTGTGTAGTTTCAAAGTTTTTGTTTTCCGTTTTTTGTTCTAGCTGAATACCACAGACAGATTCTAGCTTAGATCTTTTTTTGAAAACTAATGTAGGAATTTCTCCTGAAGTTCTACTGTTCTGCTGGCAAGTTTCATCTTGCAAAAAATCTAGAAGTTCTTCATCTACATAATTTGACGAGACTCTAGGAACTACATAATTAATATCTTCTGCATTAAACTGTGTGGACTCTTCAAATTGAATGTTTAATGTCTCATTGTCTGAACGTGTTTCTTCTGAATGGGACCATGGACTACAAGTTCTTGTTGAAAGATTAGAACAGTGTTCATTTTCTTCAAAGGCACTATTTTTGGTCCATATTAGTAATCTAGACTGTGTTTTCCCAAGCATATTAGCACTAGAATCTGTATTTTCATTTCCCAAGTTGAGTGTTTCAAAAGAAAATGGTAAAACAGAATTACTGCATTGCACTTCAAACACTGAAAAACAAGAGTTTATACCAGATCCTTCATTAATATCTGAGAAGAGCTCTTGATTGCCAGCAAGCAAGTGTGAATTGAGCATTGTGCCATCCAAGATTGGAGAGAGTCTAATTGGAGAGTCTCCTCCAAAGCTCTCTCCGTCGGCATCGCCGGAGCTGGACGAACAGCACTCCCAAAACTGAGCCAGATTGCCAAGGTCTTGCAGGAACAAGCCCTCAGCACCCACAGAGCTGGTAGAATCTGTCCATATTGCACGTTCCCCTTGCAACTCCACACCATCTAACACTATGCAACATTCTGCCTCAAAATCTGTATTCTCTTTGCTTTTTTGTCGAATCATATTCAAAATCCGACTTTCTCCTTGCATGGTTTCTGAGGCACCAGGATCCAACATGGATTGATCAATATCCACTTCATAGAAGTGTGTTAATTCTGATAGATGAATGTCATCTAGGTATCTGTTGTCCTCTGGTAGAGAACATAATGAGGTCCCAGTGAGGTCAATATCCTCATTTATAACTGCAGGCATTTCTACAAAGTGACCATCAATGAAAGTACCTGCTGCGAGGTATGTTCTGTGAGTATTATTGTTGCTGATACACAGACCGTGCACTGACTCAGACAAGTCTTCCACCACCTCTGACGTCAGAGCACTTGACTCTTGTCTGTTTCGGTATGTGGTCTCTAGTTTGCTTTTTCTGCTCAAAGGAACAAAATATTCAGCAATTGGTTCGGTGTACCACAACGGCTCCTCTTTATACTCGGTGTCGTTTCTGCTCTCTGCATACAGGTCCCTCCCTGCAGTGCTGGCTGGATCTCTCCTGCCTGTCTCCTTGGCTGCTCTCTTGCCGCGCTTGCACAGCTGCCTCACAGACCCGCTGCTGCTGCTGCTGCCGCCGCCTGCGTGGATGCTTCTCTCTGTCTTGTCACTGTGCTTCAGTGACAGCCTGCTTTGCCCATTCCGCCCTTTTCTATTTCGAATTTCTCGTGCCTTGTGTCTTACTTTGACATATTTCATGGATGCTTTTAATTCTCCCTGATTCCCACTTGAACTTGAGCCTGCTTCACTAGAGCCGGAAGACCAGGAGCGAGGGCGGACCTTCCCTTCAGGTTTGTGCCGCATTTGCTTTCTATACAAGGCAGGCCTTTCTTCAGCAGGGCCACTGCTCAGCTTGTCCTCCTTCTCATGTCTGCCTCTGCCCTGGGCTTTCTCATGCACAGCAGTGGACACTTCAGAGCGTCTTTCCTTGATGACTTCGCTTTCGCTATTGCAGTCCTTGGGAGAGGATGTGTCTGTGCTTGCTGGGGGGGCTGTGGACGATGAAGAGGAGCTGGAGTAAGAGCAGGCTTTGGACTTGTTCCACACAGTCATGATTTCTTGCAGGCAAACTGGCTTCTCAGAAAGTGGTGGAAACGCTTCGTAGTACCTGAAAAGCAGTGAAGAGTTTGAAATGAGCACTCTGATGTGTTACATGCAGGAAAACAATGCTGCTAGGCAGCAAAATGGAATGTTTCATTTTAACAGAGTCAGCACTCACATCATTCAAGAACCATTAGCCAACATGGCTCACAATAAAGCACACTATACATTAACACTGCCCCATGCCTCAAGCACCTGTTTTGCTGAGCACTGTGATAAGCACTGTACTCTGAAAATAAGTAAAAGGAGAGTTTTTATCTCCAAAGCTCAAATTTTAACAAATACAACATAGTAAGAAAATGTAGTGTTTTTAGTAGGAAATGTTGGAATTTGAATCTCAGCTCAGTCACTTATGCTTGTGAATTTAAACTCATTACTTAGTGTTCTGGTCTATTTTCTTAATTGTAAAATGGTGAGCATATGACTTACCTCACCAAGCTGTTGTGAAAGTTATAAATCAATGTAGCTGGAAAGCTGAATGGCACCTGAGTCAACACTGTAAGCTCTAAAGCCACATTCCCTAAGGTCAAATCCTGGCTCTGCCACTCACTAGCTGTGTGACCCTAGGCCTGTTGCTTAATCTCTCTGTGGCTCACTTTCCTCACCTAGAAAGTAGAGGTAACAATCATTTCTGCCTTACAGAAAAGCACTGCTTATGGGACTGGCCTCGCTGCTGTCACTTTATCTCAGGATGGCAGCACAGTGCCCTGGCCACTGAGAGCACTGCTAGTCTGGAGGCAGTGCTCAAGTCACACAGGAAGTGGCCACGAGGCCATGCTTTCAAGGGCCTGGACTTGACCCTCCTTCCCACCTACGTGGGAGCTGCACAACAGAAACATAATGTTTCCCATGTGCTGGCAATCTTATTACAAGTGTAAGGAAAAATGAGTGAAGTTAATTCCAATAATACATTTTATTTAACCAAGTAAACCCGTGATATCACCATTTCAACGTCAAATCAATATCAATCTAATGCCATATTAAACACTTCTTTACATGTTTCTGAAAGCTAGTGAGAATTTTGTATTTAGAGTACATCTCAAGTTGAATGAGCCACTTTCAAGTGCTCAATAGCCTCCTATGGCCTGTGGGTCTGATTTTTATTTTGGCACTGGTGATTAAACCCAGAGGTGCTTAACTGCCGAGCCACATCCCCAATCCTTTTTTATTTGGAGACAGGGTCTCGATAAGTTGCTTAGGGCCTTATAAAGTTGCTGAGGCTGGCCTTGAACTTGCATTCCTCCTGCCTCAGCCTCACAAGTTGCTGGGATTATAGGTGTGTGCCACTGTGCCTGGCTTGGCTGTGGTTATTGTGTTGTACAGCATGGGTCTATACAAACCAACTAAATGCATTTTTTCCTTGGGTTTTAGAGGTTCAGAAGATTAAAATAAAATGTATAACAAGAAATCTGCTTATAAAGCATATTACAGTAACACTATTCATTTACAAAGAAAGAACTACAAGTACAGGAAACAGGTCTGGTTAAATCAGGGGCCTGCCCATGTTCCCTTTGCAAAAAGAAGTGAGAACTAGGTTTTCTTGTTATGTGGACAAGAATAATCATAATTTCTTACAGCTATCTCAAAGGACTGTTGTGAATTTCAAAAGTAATAGTACATAAATGGACTCTCTCGGCAAACAGCCACTTTCCTTGTCTCATGCATCTCATAAACATTTATTGAACATGCGTGATATGCACAGAACCCACTTGTTCACCTCTGAAGAGGTGTCAAGCACTTAATAACTACTCAGTAAATGTTTCCTAAATTATGAAACATGAAATTAAACAGAAGATGACAAACCAAAAATGGAAACCACATAGAGTTATTAGTCTGATTTTTAACAAAAGCACACTTTTACATACATTTCCACTTGATCCTTTGCTGTAGGGGATAATTCTGCCTCTGGAGAGGGAGACCCCTCTAACTTTTTGTGAATCTTCTCTTCTGTTATGAAACAAAAATTCAGAAAGATTTGTCTTACATCTAGTTAATAAATACCCATATTGTTAAAGTTTCTCATTTAATTTTAAACAGAAATGATACAGGCTTCTGTGGCTTAAAAATGAGAACTCTAGACCAATTTATCTTTTAATAAAAATGTGTTTCTTCAGTGTGCCAGAAGGAATTTTCTGGCTAAATCACTTTAACATTAGGCTGAGAGGTGAGTTGTTCGTCACTGATATGGTGTTCTAGAGGCGCTTAATTAAAAGGCTGATGTCCCTGTGTACTATTAATTAGACCAGATGGGGAGAACATCTGTTTAGATTCCAAAAATATTTTCTCACAAAATTCTGACTGATGGACTCTATATGGACTCATTTTTAAACAAATACTAATCTGTAAAGAAAATCCTTCATTATAATTAGCTCTGTTACTTGACAAGGTGGCAAGCCAGGGCTATGTCTCACCTCACCCAGAAACAACGGGCTATCCTTGTAGCTTAGCCTTAGGTCAAAATCAATCGTACTGATCCTTCAGCAGGAGGCCAAGCTTTGGTGCACAGCAACGTAACCACGAAAAGGGCAAGGAAACAAGAGCCTCAGCCTTCAGCGTGAGCCTCCTTCTTAGGTCTCAACACAGTCATCAAGAAAAGCAGCAATGAGGTTCCCAGACCTAAATGACTTAATGGGCTTGTCAAGTCTGACTATCTAAAAAATTAAAGTCAAAGCAGAAGTTTCTTCCAAACCTGAAGTAACCAGTGTCCCCGTCTTTAGAGGGCTTCACATGGATGGGCAGATGGTGACAAGTGGGGTAGGGATGGAGGAGGAGAAGGGGTGGTGCTCCTGTCTCTGAGTGTTGATATGAAGACACACACGGGGGGATCTTCCTGTCTAGGAAGGCACCAGTGGATTAAGTCCCTCTTCTCTTCTGGGAGCAGGGAACTCTACAAATTGGCTGCCAAGGGCCGTGGCAGAATCCACAACAGGGCCGATGACAGAGTAGGACGCTGGCTTGGTGGGGTATGTTAGGCACAAAGGTTTGCTTCTGCTTTCTTTCTTTTTTTTAATTAATTCTACGGTTTTCCTCACTCTAGATCCTGGGGCTATCATCCCTGAGTGTGGCCTCTGCTTGTGAACTGCACGCTCACCTTGCTCACTCTGCAGGTCTTTCAGTCTGCAGCAGAGTTCTTCCACCAAGGTCTCGATCCCAGAGCTCTGTGAGATGACAGAAAGACCAGGGGTTACCTCTGGGTCCAGCAAAGCAGGCACCTGTACACTTCTGTTTAACACAGAGGTTTGCAAATCTCAGACGTTCCAAAAGAAATATATCATCAATACTTTAATGAATAGCAGAGTTTAAAAATTACACAACTGCAGACCTAAACGATATATTTTACTATTGAAAGACATTAAGTGGAACTTACTAACAAAATGTGGAAACATTAATGTATCTCCTAGAATGGCTTCTATCTTCCCAGAGGCATATCACTTTGCTCATTAAGACAGATCAAAGGCCTAACTGCCCAAAGCCAGTCACCAACAAAAAGAATCTAAGTGAATCAGATTAAGAACATATGAGAAGGGGATGGGGTTATGGCTCAGTGGCAGAGTGCTTGCCTAGCATGTGTGAGGCCCTGGGTTCAATCCTCAGCACCCCCATAAAAATAATCAAACAAATAAATAAAGGTTGGGCTGGGGATGTGGCTCAAGCGGCAGCGCGCTCGCCTGGCATGCGTGCGGCCTGGGTTCGATCCTCAGCACCACATACAAACAAAGATGTTGTGTCCACTGAAAACTAAAAAATAAATGTTTTAAAAAAAAATTCTCTCACTCACTCTTTCTTTAAAATAAACAAACAAACAAATAAATAAATAAAGGTATTGTGTTCATCTACAACTAAGAATATTTTTAAAAAGAAGAAGAGGAACATATGTGACATTGGGTGTGATGGCTCCTGCCTATAATTCCAGAAACTTGGGAGGATGAAGCAGGAGGATGGGAAGTTCAAGGCCAGCCTCAGCAACTTAGTGAGACCCTGTCTCAAAATTTGAAAAAAGGAGACAGGGAGGCTGAGGATGTGGCTCAGTAGCAGAGCACCCCTGGGTTCAATTCCCAGTTCTAAAAAGAAAAGAATTTATGTGAGTACTACCGTGTACAAACTCAATGCAAAGAAAATTTAAAAACCTCATCTTGGTCCTCTAGGAGCTCACAGTCTAATACAAGAGGTGAAAACTCTTCATGACGGCAACAACAAGAGCAGCCCAGACAAGTGGCTGCTGGGAGCCAGCGCGAGGACCTTGTTTTCTCTGCAGGGTTGCACAGGTACGAGCCTCTGCTAAGAACAGGGGCAGGACTGCAGAACACCAGGAGGAGCCTGGGAGTGAGGGGGTGGAAGGAAGAGTCAGGTTTTGGAGAAAAATGAATGCTGGACACAGGCACAAGCACATCTTTCACTAAGCAGACTTCCAAACTTTGTGAATTCTCGATTTCTCACAAGAAAGAAGGATATTCTACAATGAATAAAAAAATGAATGTGGTTTTAGGAACTTTTTTTTTTTTTTTTTTTTTTAAAGAGAGTGAGAGAGGAGAGAGAGTGAGAGAGAGAGAATTTTTTAATATTTATTTTTTAGTTCTCGGCGGACACAACATCTTTCTTTGTATGTGGTACTGAGGATCGAACCCGGGCCGCACGCGTGCCAGGCGAGTGCGCTACCGCTTGAGCCACATCCCCAGCCCCTGGAACTTTTGATTTATTCAGTGGGCAAAGTCCTATTTAAGTTGGCATCAAGTATCTTTCGGTGGGCACAATCAAACAGATGCACATGACCCAGCCCAGCTGTCACTGGGCCTAGGGAAGCTAAAAATAGAACTTTACCTCATTCACTTAACCCAAAATGACTCAGCACAAGTATTATAGATATCCTAAAGGAGAAACCGCACAGTTATATAGTTTGAGCAGCAAGAAACAGATTCCACTGAAAAGGGATAACTGCAAACATTCAGTTACCCTCTATGCCACATCACACCACAGTTTTAACGGGGAGACAGGAAAACAGGCCAGACAAGAGCTGCCGTCCCTTAAAAAAACACTCTTAAAACCCAGGCCAGATGTTAGTCATAAACACGGGTCAGCTTGACAATTCCATTAGAGAGGGTCTGCTTACCATGATGTTCAAGGTGTGACAAGGACGGCAGTTATATTCCCTCTTCCGGGTCAAACAACTGACACCGGGGTCAGCTGACCTGCCGCACGACGCTCTGAGCTGCAAGCCCATGTCACTGTGCTGTAAACCCTGCGGTCTCCAGTGCAGGACACTGAGCCTCCAGGGACTGCGTGCTAGGCTTCCTTCAATACTAAAATGGGCTGCCATGTAATAAGCTACCGCAGAATGACCACTACCACCCAGGGACTCCGTGGAGGGTTGTTATGCTGTGTCTCGGACACCAACTACACATATACCATGTTGATCTGTATGTGAGAACAAAGGTATATACATACATGCACGCACAGACTGATATGTGTATATATACATATATTTGTTTTCATATAAATAAGTAAATATCTATGATGCTTTCCTATATAAATAGCAAGAGACAAACAACTTACTTCTTACCTTGTGTGCAGAAATAAGCTTTACCAACCAAGTTTTGCTTTTCTTTCTTAACTACCTGCAGTATCCTATTTAAATTTTTAAAAATATATTTTTAGTTGTTGATAGTCCTTTATCTGTTTATTTATATGTGGTGCTGAGAATCAAACCCGGCGCCTCCTACATGCTAGGCAAGTGTGCCACAAACCCAGCCCCTGTTTATGTTTTTTTAATGAACAATTAGGCCACTACATTATCATGATCATGACTGAGAAGCTCAAAAGGACATCAGAAACGGGCATCATACTCTGTTGTGTCCTGGGAGGCAAAGTGTTAATTCAGAACTATTAAGGAGAAATTTCACTCACTTTCCCAATTATGCCATAAGCTACTGAAGAATTTTAACATTCATATTTCATAGTAGGCCGAATCCATACAGCATTTAAGAACACTGCAGCCTACAGCATCCTAAGACACAAGGAGAGCACAGCGCCCAGTCTTTAGTAACAACTCTGAGGGGCACAGGCTGGGGAGAAACCCAGACCTCTGCTGATGAGCTCACCTTGCTTTCCCCACCGCGTTGATAACAGAGGGTGCCCGCTACTGGTGGGTATCCAGCAACACAGAGGTACACCAGGACGCAAGTCAGCACTCCAGACCTGCAGAGCAGCCGGCTCTGCACAGGGACCAGCTGGCCTCCAGAGCTGTCCAGCAAGTGCCCATAGGAGCCGGTGGCGGCCAGACCTGCTCACCACACACGCTCACCCACTGCACAAGCGGTCACGACCCCACCGCCAAGCGGCCGTGCAGAAGACGACAGCCTGTCCTTCCAGAGTACACGGGCTGCTCACCTCCTTCTCAGGCAGCAAGACCAGGGCGGCTGCATTTGGGCTCCGGGTTCCGCAAACCTCGGTCTGAATGCCTGCCCTGCCATGCTCGGAGGCGGCCAAGCAGTTGGGCGCGCATCAGAGCCCCTGTCATCCTGCTCACTTAAATGTGGGTTTACTTCTAGATTTTGTATGTCTTTCACTTTCCAGAACTCAGTTTTGGATTCATCCCTTCAAAAATGCCTTCAGGGCTGCTGTAGCTCAGTGGTAGAGCACCTGCCTTGCACGTGTGAGGCACTGAGTTGGATCCTCAGCACCACATAAAAAAATAAATAAAGATATTGTGTCCAACTACAACTAAAAAAAAAAAAAAAAAAAAAAAAAGCCTTCAGGTTTTCCTGCTTTGAGTTTGGGGTGAGAAGTGGGAATGGGCACTAACCAGACGCGGCTCGGCGCACCCCTCTGGGTCCTACCTGGGCACCTCGGCTGAGTCCTTTTCTCTGATCAACACTGGGTCCTTGACAGCACCCACTCTGCTCTGCGGTTGCAGGCAAGGTGAAGGACAGTGACATAATGGAGACTAAGCCTGGGCCAAAGCACAGCTCATGTCTGGTACTTCCAGAGATTCTCGTTGCTCCTGACAGTTCCTACTGTTTCCTACCCTGCGACATATCAGTGCTTCTCCACTGGCTGCACACTTCCCATCCCTTTAAATTCGTGACATAATCATCACTGCAATGGCCTGCTCTGCTCATTATCTGTCCTCTGCATACCCAGAGGCTTCTGCTGCTGCAGAAACCTTCCCACAGCGCACTCATCTGGACGGAAGAGTCCCTATGTGCTGGACAGTGCCCCCGCCCCTCCCCTGTGACCCCTATTCAGTACAATACTCTGGCCCGTAACTGCTGGTTCCATTTGGACACTGAGAAGTAGGATCAAAGAGATCTAGGTGTGAAGCCAAGGTGAACCACACTGATCGTACAGAATTTAGGGGCCTACTGCAGCCTCAGTCTCTACATTGGGAAATGGTCACTGGAATTTCTGGAACGGTCCCCATTTCTTTTTCCCTCCTGTTCACCATTTCTTTACTTTTTTGTTCTACTTCAGGTGTACACTCCAAACCTTCAACTCAGTTTTTCACATCAATTATGCTCACAATCTCTAAGAGATCATCTTGTCTCTTGACTTGTTTTTTCTTGAAAGCAACCTCTGTGAGAGAGCAACCCCACCCTCCGTCACCGGTACCCAGCAGCTGGGAACAGAGAGGGACGGGGTCTGCAGGAGTCCACCGACTTCATCCAGTCCCCGATTTTCATTATGGAGTGCCCATGTTTTCCCTCAAGGGTGTCTGATGTCTCAAAGCCCAGAACCTGCCCCTTCAATCCCTCTAGAAAGTAACTGTGAAGACAAAGCCAGCTATTCTGGTGCACTGGTGAACCTGACTGCTGGTACTCACCCCTGGTGGGGTCCCCTCACATCGTGACAGGGCTTCATAATGACTATTACCAAGCAGGACACACACCTGCTTGGAATGCCGACTCCTAGGCTCCACCTGCATGCAGAGTGGGGTGGCAGCTCAGAGCCCTGCTGCTGCAATACCAGTTCTTCGAGGAGTGCCACCCTGCCCTGCCGCTACAGCTGCACGGACGGCAGCAGGACCAACACAAGAACTTCCCAGCTGAGCGCGCACTAACCTATACAATCAAGAGCAAAGGCAATGGGTGCTTAAAGCCCCCAAGTCTTGAGTTCTCCGTCCTGCAGCCACACCAAGGCAAAGGCTTCCCAACCACAGCTTCCCCACGGCTGACCGTGACGGCGTTTCAGACTCCAGACTGATTTCTAAGGCAGAGCTGGGGGAGGGAGAGGAAGCCCAGTCACATGCTGAAGGGGAGGCCACTGGCGGCAGCATACTGGACAGCAAGGGTGCATTCCATACTTTAATGATTAGCTTTTTAAGTTTTATTAAAACATTTAGAACAAAAGTAATGTTACAGTTAAGTCAGTAAATGAGCACCAACAGAGAGGACTAAGGGCAAGACTGGGGTCCCACACACATGCCTTCAGAGGCCAGAAAAAGAATACCAAGATTAAAGGCCCCCGAACCCAAAGCCATTGCTGCTAAGGACATAGATGGCAGACTTCTGGAATGACAAAGGAAAGCATGTCGAGAGTTATGAGGAGAAGTAGAGGGTATCACTGTGCTATCCGTAATGATAAAGCTGACATGATCAAGTTTGGAAAAAGATAACTGTTTTGAATCAGTGTTCAGTAGGGTGATGTATGCAAAGAGAATCTTTGCATGATGATCTGGACTCATCAGACATCCTGTGCTGTGGGTGGCTGGACAAGTTACTTAACTTCTCTGTGCCTCTATTTCATCATCTACAAAGAGAAGGAAACACTTCAATTTGAATTAAGTCCTTCAATGTTCCTATTTCATTGTAGCATCCTGTTGACATAAGCAGACCCTATTTTTCAAAATTGCCCCATTTCTTACTTGAACCTGGAGATAGCAGTCTTTCTTCCTTTCAGATAGCTGTATTCCTTCAGGAAGAACTAAACTCCCTGAACAAGACTCAGACCCAAAGGCTTGGCTCTGGGTTGAGGGTCTGGATACTCCTTGTTTCTTAAAAAAGAAGGCACAAGAAAAGTCCATGTCTGTCTGTCTGGTTAGGTCCTGACTTCCACCAAATACTGCAGGCTACAAGGCTTCACAACGGCTTTTCAAAACTAGTGCTGAGGCAAACTCCTGTGGTCCCGACTACTCGGGAGGTTGAGGCAGGAGGCTTACAACTTGGAGGCCAATCTAGACAAAGTAGTGAGACCATCTCAAAATAAAATAAAGAAGGCTGGGGGTATGGTTAGTGGTGGAGCATTTGCCTAGCAGGTGTGAGGCCCTGGTTCAGTCTCCAGTAAAACACACACACACACACACACACACACACTCACACACACACACCAAAAAACAAACAACTGACTTCAATGTAGCAAACTGATACACTAGAGAAAGCACTGTGGGGGCAGCACGGCCAGGGCCCAGGGCTCCTCTGCTGCACTCCTGTGATAGCCAACAACCCCAAACTCTTGTGAGTGACTCAGTGCTAAGAAAATAGATGAGTGCTTCACAGTTTCCCTATGGACAATTAGTTAGTAATGAAAAGAAATAATAAGAACGATTACTAACAGATAAATTCTAAAATGTTAACTAAAAGAGGAATATTGCAGAATATACATATACAGTGTGGTACCATTTAAATAAAGATATGAACATCCAAAATAATGCTCATATCTGCACACAACTTCAAACAATATTTAGTAGAAATAGAAACATAACAGGAAAGACAGATGCCAAGTCAGGTCCTGAGGACATGAAGGCCGGGCCAGCAGGCCAGGGAGCACGCCAGCGTCCGCCGGCCCAGCCTCTGTCCAAGCCCTCTGCCCCTCACTCCCTCGCTCCTGCAGTCGCCCCACCTGCTTCATTTCACATCCTCACTTTCTAATATTCGAAAGATCAGGAAATTTCTCAGAAGAAATCCCAATTTTCCACCTTTTTCAAAGGGAAAGCAGAAGCTCTGGGTCAGATAAATGAGGAAGAAAGAGATGCCTGGGCTGGGGATGTGGCTCAAGCGGTAACGCGCTCGCCTGGCATGCGCGGGGTGCTGGGTACGATCCTCAGCACCACATAAAAAAAATAAAATAAAGATGTTGTGTCCACCAAAAACTGAAAAATAAATATTAAAAAAAATTCTCTCTCTCTCTTAAAAAAAAAAAAAAAAGAGATGACTGAAGTCCTAGTCAACCCTGGACACTCACAAACACTGCCTGGACTCCCAGCCACTGGGGAGGAGGCTGAAGCAAGAGGATGGTGAGTTTGAAGCCAGCCTGGGAAATTTATCAAGACTGTCTAAAAACAAAAAGGGCTGGATGCAGCTCAGGGGGTAGAGTCCTTGCCTTGCATGTGTGAAGCTACAGATTCAATTTGCAGTACCAAAAAAAAAAAAAAAAAAAAAAAAACCTAAGCCCAGCTAGCTCTCTCATGGAGGCACCATCCCACACAGGCTCCTTCCTGGGGACTCTGCTTCTCACCAACAGGGTATTCCAACCTTGCAGCTGCCTAGACCAAGGAGCTGACCTCAGGCCTCTACTCCTTCCTCTTCTCTACCCATGCACAATTCTGCCAGCTCTGCTACAAAGTGTATCACAGACCAACCAGTTTCCACCTTCCTGTCCCTTCTGGGTCTCTCAACTGGTTCCCCCAGTCTGCCCTCTGTCCCTCACCTACCCGGCCTCAGCCACCCTGTCTAGTCTCCACACACTAGCACACGCCCTGATGCACATCTGCACCAGGCTGCGCCACCCTTTCCTCCAAACCCTCCAATGCTTTACAGGGCCTTTAGCTCTGTCTACATGCCAGAGAGCCAAGGCCAGGCTTCCTTGGGTAGGGCTGACTATGACTACACAGCAGGAATGTGTGTCCTTTGCTCTTATAACCACTGGCTGCTCCTCAGGGGCCTGGCCTGAAGAGGGAACAGGCACCACTTCTCCCAAGTACAGAGCACGTGTACATAGGGGGCCCACACAGCTCAAGTCTCAATAAATGCTACTCATCATTGTTTGGTGTTCTTATTACACAGAAAGAATTAGATTAAAAATGCTCGTGCCAACAACATACATGGTCAAGATCTGCTGTGAAAACGAGCTGTCACGAGACACATTCTCTTGTACACAGCCCTGTAATGCACACAGACAACCCGTGCAAAACATGGAGGCGAGTTCTGCACTTCTAATGGCAAAAAGAAGTTCCCAGAGGGCTCACCTGGATGGGAGAAGCTGAGCAAGCGAAGGCAGAGCCTTGCGCCCAGAGCGTGGGTGCTCCGCAAGGCCCTCTGAGCCCAGAGCCTGGTCTGCTGGCTGCAGCAGCAGCACTGCTCCAACACTCCCAAGGTGAACTCAGTCACCCTGCACTTGGCGTTGGCCACCCCCAGACAGGGCCACACCGCATTTCTAATCTTCTAGCCACCCCAAGTGCTGATGATGGGCCAGCTTCAATTAAATCTTAGGGGCCCAATAAAAACAGAACAGAAATAAAATTAATCATTAACAACAAAAGCAAGCAAACAACTTAAAAAAGCCCTAACTTTGGGAGTAGGGAAAATAGAACCAGGTAAACTTGAGGAATTCAAAAAACAATGGCTGGGGCACACTTCAGAATTCTGTTTCATAGTTTTTTAAAGGGGGAAAGGGAGGAAGGCCTGGATTTATACAGCAATTTCAGGCATGAGCCACGCCCACTGATAAAAACCATCAGACAGCTTGCATAACATCACTTAATAAAATCTACACATCTGGCAGAGGGTTGGAGTTATCTATTATCAAGTCTCAGTACCGTTCCTCTTTAACAGACCCCACTTCTAACCACAACCAATGCAAAGTGTGTTACAGAAAGTGAACACCCGGGAGACCTGCATGTTATGTTATTTGCATGTATAAATGAAAGGGGATTCGGCAAAGGCAGCTTTAGCAGGGACCCAAGGACTAGAGGTCCATCAAAGGTCATGACCCCAGAGGAGTGACTCTTCAGCAAGAGCTTGGGGATACTCATAGGTGCTGCCAAACTCTCCTCCAAGTACAAAAATGCATTTGACACCCCTGAGTTGTCATTCAGTTCTAGTGATGCCTCTCAGATATAAAATACTGAGCCAAGCAGGCCAAGAGGTGCACTAGAAAGTGGTGAACGACTCGCTACAAGACAAAGGGAGGCAGAGGCAGAGTCACACACATGGGGAGGTAGAGTGAGGCAGGCCAGCCATTTCCCTTAAATCCCGACACAGTGGGCAGTCTGCAGTACAGATGCAAGTGCAGTGGTCAACCACACAATAATACAGGGAGACAGGGTCCCGCCAAGCTGCCCAGGCAGACCTGGGACTTGTGGTCCTCCTGCCTCAGCTTCCTGAGCATGTCATGAGCATTTTAATCAACTGGATGATAAACATGGATTGCCAGTGGGTTTCAACTGTGATCAGTTGACAGTGACTGACTGAAGAGCATACTAGGAAGAGCTCAGAGAGGGCATCTGGACTGGGCAGGCAAGCAGGGCACAGCCACGGCCCCTGCTGTCCTCAGTGTGTGGTAATCAGCCACAGCCACACACTATCACTCACGGGGCAGGGCAATAAGCTTCCTCTGCAGGTCCTCCTTGCTCCTTTCTTTGCACTGAAGCCAAGAGATTTGGAAAAGACAGCTCGGAGAAACATTCATAACTTGCCACACCAGTTCTTTCTATTGCTACAGAGTAAGTACAGTGTTCTTCTCTTTTTTCTTTTTTGTGGTGTTGAGGATTGAACCCAGGGCCTTGTGCGGCTGGGCAAGCACTCCACCCCTGAGCTATATCCCCAGCCTGCACATTCTTTTTATCGGATCTCAAAAGCCCTAAGAACAGTTTCCAGGGTCTATAAGTTGATGCACAAACAAAGTGTATGGCTCTGGGGCAGGGCCCTGATACTTGGGGCCTGTCTCCATTCATTCTATAAAGAGTCACGGAGACCTGGCACATGCTCAGCACATTCACTTCCCCTGCCGACTCCAAATCCATCTGATAGGACTAAAAAGAATTATTAGGAAAAGCAATGGACTTAGGATGATATGTTTTATTGCCGGGCAGAGGAGAACACATCTCCCGAGCAATGACCCAAGGTAGCAAGGACCTTTGCAGGCCACTGTCCTTCCCTGCATGGTGTCCACCTCCTGTCAAGTTCTGCCCAGCATACAACATGCTCAGCTACTATGAAGGAGACCCAGGCTCAACAAGCTGCAGAGAAGGGTGGTGACACACGTTCTCCCATTCCTCCTGCTCTCACAGCAGACTCCAGCCGCCTTGCTGCTCACTCAGCTCAACCAGTCATTTCTCCGCAGCCTTGGTCCAAAGGAGAAAGGAGATCTTTTCTCAGATTCAAGCTCCCCACCATGACTCAGCAGTTTTTTGGACTTTGTTCAAAGCATTTACCACTTGCTGAAGATCACGGCACTCTGAATCCTTTCAAAAGTGCCAGCTGGCTTATCAATCTACCCCCACCACTGGGGTGTCATGAGGAAAACACATCTTGGGCAATTGCCTGAACGCACACCTCTCTGCAGGCTGCCCATCACCTGGAGACCCTGCTGAAGGGGGTGGCCCTCCTCGCAGCCTGCCCCTCACCACAGTTCACAAAGTTAGGGGTGCTCAGAGGCTCTCTCTAGCTGAATGGTGTTGGGTGCTAGAGTTTGGCGGCCATGCTGGGCTGGGGATGGAATGGCCATCCTTCACCATGTGTGCGCCAGAATTCAGAAATGGGAAATGACCCGGGAGCGGGGAGAGAGCAGGCTCCGTGTAGGAGTAGGGTCATGATACAGTGGTCTTCTATTCTTCCCCCTCTTGCAGCAGATTTCAGCTGCCCTGTTGCTCATTCAGCTTAACCACAGTCATTTCTCAGCAACACTGATCCAAAGGAGAACGGCAAATAAGACCATGGCTATTAGAGAAAGTGACTTTATCTGCGACTCACAGAGCTTCCGGTGTAGATCCCTCCTTAGCCCAGTACTGTCAGCCCTTGGTTATAGTGTGGTACCCCTGCATCCTTTATGTATATTCTTTTTTTCCCCTTAAACTAGATCAACCATGTTCCTACTTGTAGTAATGAAATGGTGCCCAACTAAGTCATACAAGCAATACTTCCAAAGTCAGTTTTGGACAATTCAGAAGTTTAAAAAAAAAAAAAAGTAGGGTTAAAGGAGAGGAAAATAGTTGGGAAGAAAAAAGGGATCTGATGGAGGGGAGGCTCTTAAAAAATTGAGACTAGATTTAGTTCAGGAGACATTCAGTAACTTCCACAGGCAGGCACACACTGTGCTGGGCACCAGGGAGTAAAAACCACACAACGCACACTCCTTGCCCACAAGCGGCACAGCCTGGCAGGGGCAATGAGGACGCCAGGGCTGCGACACCCAAGGCACACACAGGTGCTGTGAGCCCTGAGCTGGAAGGACTGGCCTCCAAGGACACCTCTGCATTGGACAGGAACACGGGTCAACACTGAGCAGGGAGGCGCCCAGAGGCATGTGCACTGTGTAACAGGCCAACAGATGACAGGGAGCAAAGCTGGCTCTCCTGGAAGAACACCCAGACCCCCTGCTCCAAGAGGAAGTATCCAGAGATGGGAATCCCTCAATTTCATCTTGTACCTTAAGAGGTATTGAAACCACCTTATCTCGAACAGCACAGCCAAAGAAAAACCACTTTTTAAGAAGTTCTTATCTCAGAGATAACATCCTAGAGTAGGTAATAAAATAAGAATTCATAATATTAAATTAAATAAATGATCATATTTTAGAGTTATTTTATATCAGGATGCAAAAAGGTATGAGAAATATTTTATATAAAGTACTAAAAGAAGAATTTTTAAAAATCTTATAATGTTTTCCAAAAAACAAAGAAAAAATATAAATCATAAGTGAAAACACTACTCTTACAGTGTCAGAACTGCTATCTTACTTCTAGGAATATATCCAGAAATAATGAAAATCATGGATAAAACCGCACATGCGGGCTGCGGCTGGGGCTGTAGCTCAGTGGTAGAGCACTTGCCCAGCATGTGTGGGTTTGATTTTTAGCACCATATATAAACACATAAATTAAATAATGGTCCATCGACAACTAAATATTTATATATATATAAACCACACATGCAAAATGCTAGAAAGCATAACCAAAAAACCAAGAGTAGGCTAAATATCTAATGAGATGATTATGTTAGACTGCTGAAAGAATGTTATTTGGGAAATAAATTAAGACACTAAAAAAAGTAAAGACTATGTAATAACAGGACTAACTATATGATTTTAAATTGGAAAAAGTGGAAATTTTTGTATACATGCTAATTAGAGCAGTATATACAAAATAATATATTTTACAAACAAGGCGTGAGAACTTCCATAAAGAATGATAATGCTGTTTGTCCTTTTTAAAGCTGGACATTTGATTCTGATTTCCATCTTTGTTTAAAAATTACCAGTTATGCATAATGTTTAAGATGAGCTGGAAAAATAAAAGAAGAAGAAGAATGATAATGCTCACATTACAGTGGGAAGATAACGAGTGATTCATTTTTCTGAGTTTTCTGGGTCAAGTTGTTGTATTTGTCAACTTTTCCAATGTTTCTCTGTGTTTGAAATAAAATGTAAACTCACTTCATCAGAAGCAGATCGAAGACACTGGACAGCAGCCTGTTTCTTCATCTCCTCCAGCGTCAGATCAGAGCACTTCTTCTTACTCTTCCCCCATTTCTTAGGAGCTCCTTTTTCCCAGCCCAGGAAGATGTCATTCTCCTACAAGAGGAAGGCACCCAGTTAAGGGACCAAGACTAAACAAGCCTCAAGAACCACTCCATCTCCTGACACATGCCTTCCAACAGGACTCACTCACAAATGAGACCCTGATGACCAGGAGGACATAGAACACTGCCAATCAGGACACTGTGGCATAACCCAGGTGGTACTGCCACGTAGGTGGCTTAGGGCTTACTGTTTATCAACTTACCAAGCCTGACCACTTATATTTATAGTACATGCCAAGAAACAACCCTAACGTTTGTGTGTAAAGAAAATATAAATTTCAGCATAATTTCTAAATTATAAACAAAATTAAATGGCCTTTTATAATTCCTACTCTTTCATATGGGACTTCAGGTTATTATTAGATTTTAAAACTTAAAAAATGATTCAACCCATATATCTATATCTTATAGTCTAAATAATCAACAGGTAAAAAATATTATAATTAGGATTTTGTTTTTTTCTTGCTTATATGAGCCGATTATAAAAATCTAAAGAAAATTTCAAAAAGCAGCAAAAAGGAAAAGAAGGAAATCACCTGTGATCCTAACCTCAGTCAAAACTAAATCAATTAACTATGCTTCATTCAGTCTTTTTTATATGTTTAAAAAAAACATGCATGAACTCATACAACTTGTATAATTCTGCATCTGACTTCCTGCACAGCAAACCTTACCCTGTGTTGGTGCAGATGAATATTTCAAGATGTAGGTTCCTAGGACTGTCCTAGATGGAGACTAAGTAAGACATTTTATTGCTTTGTTATTTTATTTATTTATTTTTGCCTTTTAAGCCTTTCACTTGAAAATTATGGTGAAAACCAGTGGAGAAAGATGTTGAAAGACAGAGAGAGAGAGAGGGAGAGAGAGAGAGAGAGAGAGAGAGAGAGAGAGAGAGAGAGAGAGAGAGAGAGAGAGAGAGAGAGAGAGAGAGAGAGAGAGAGAGAGAGAGAGAGGAAGGAAGGAAGTTGAAGGAAAGAGAGAGAAAGAAAGGGACAGACAGATCAGACAGAAAGGCAATGGAAAGCCACAACCTGGAAGAGGCCCTGGGGGCAGGAGGCCCTGGGGAAAGAGCCAGGCGAGTGCAGAGATGGAAGAGGAGGCAAGGCACCACAACAGCGTGCTTAAAGATCTTCCAAGATCGAATCACACCCCACCAACCGCCTAGCCCCATTTTTCCTTCAATCCCATCTATGAAGTCCATTTTTATGCTACGAGGAAGACAGAGAAAGAGCTTCCCCTGTACTCATCATGAACAGCACGCTTTGTAAGCAGGTTTTTGGGCATGGATTCAGAGCTCATAAACTTGAAAAACATATTCTTTGGCTGAAAGGTTTTATTTCCCTTTTCCCAGGAAAAATATGCTTTAGGCCAAACAAGAACTCTTGGTGTCTCCACTCATTGAACATAAGTTTACTAGCTGGACCACATCTGGGCCTGCTGCTCCCCGGCAACGATTCCTCCTAGAGGCAGAGCTCCTCCTGTACAGGAGCACACAGAACCCGAACAGTGTCCACACACAGCTTCTAAAAGGCAGAGAAAGGTGTAACTTCCCGTCGTTCATGATATATAAAAGAACAAACACAGGACAATTATTTGTAAATTATTGAAAATACCACTCATTTTGTCTGGCCTGCTACGCCTGGCTTCTCCTTACTGAATACTTACAAACATATTTCTCTATTGTTGTATATCATAACTCAACACGGGTAACGGACACTCACTGATCCTAGCACACTTGTGTTACAAATACAAATAGACTTTCAGAATTCTGATGGGCATGCTGTCCTTTTGGAGCTCAGTTTGTCAATACATATCAAGCACCTTAAACATGTGCATGTAATTTTGATCCAATAATTCTACTTCTAGGAATTTATCCTAGAGAAATAATCACTAAGTGTGCAAATATTTAGCTATAATGATGTTGACTGTACTGCTGTCAATAATGGCAAACATGTAGAGACAACCTAAGTGCCAAATGACAGGCATGGTTAAATAAGTCATGATTCATCCAATGGTATTACGGACACTAAAATGGAATTATGAAGTGTGTTTATTGAAACAGAAAGCTACTGACAATGTAAGAGAAGTAATCTATACAACAATATAATCTCATTTTTGGTTAAAAACACACACACTTATGTGCATTAAAATGTCTGAGAAAAATGTCATCAAGAGATTACCAAGGAGCTTTTCTCTTGGTGAGGGTAGGCCATTCAGCGCGCGCGCTCTCTCTCTCTCTCTCTCCCCCCCCCCCTCTTTGGAGTGCTGGGGATTGAACCCTGGTGTGCTCTACCACTGAGCCACACACACCTTATTCTTTTTGAGACAGGGTCTTGTTAAGTTGCTCAGGCTGGTCTTGAAATTGTAATCCTCCTGCCTCAGCCTTCAGAGTCACTGAGATTATAGATAAACACTACCATACCTGGCCAAATTTTTATTTCCCAAATTTTTTTAAAAAATAGAGTCATATGCTCTATTTTTTTGAGAGAGAGAGAGAGAGAGAGAGAGAGAGAGAGAATTTTTTAAATATTTTTTTTTTCAGTAGACATAACATCTTTATTTTAATTTTATGTGGTGCTGAGGATCGAACCCAGCGCCCCGCACATGCCAGGCGAGCACATTACCACTTGAGCCACATCCCCAGCCCCGAGTCATATGCTCTTAATGGTCAAAAAGGTTTACTGTTGTCTTAAATAGAAAACTTCTAAGACAAAAGAAAAGAGAAGCACTCCTTCAGATTTTCACCATAACAGGTATCTGGCTTTACTACATTCATTTCCTGTCTGGGGACCGTTTGTTTACACTTGGAAACATTCCCCATTCACCCAGAAACCAGGCGAGAGTCAGGTAGTGTCCAACAATGAGTACGACTTGCCAGAGGCAGAATCTAGTGGGGAAAAGACAGACATGCCAGCAGGTACAGTGTGACTGCCGGCCCAGCAATCACAGCCCTCCGCAGAACCACTGAGGAAACAAATGCCTCAGCGCTGCGGCCTCCTCTTGGCCTTGGTGCTGGCACAGGCTTCCTGTGGGAGGAAGGTCACTAACTGCAATCCTTTTGCTAATGTTTCCCCCTCCTCTTTTGTGTGACAAATTTATTTAGAGTTCAACAATTTCCTTAGTTTTCCATCCACTTCCCCTCTTCTAACATGCACAGTCTCAAAGAAAGAGAAGTTTGGGCTAACAAAGTGGTGAGTGGGAATCCAAGCAGAACTCTGAAACAGAGTGCTAACGCAGGACCAGCAGGCCCTTTCTGTAAGCACTGCAGGTACCTCAAGGCCAATGTGGTAGGGAAGGACAAACAGGAGAAGAAGGAGAGGAGGAGGAGGAGGAGGAGGAGGAGGAAAAAGAAAGAGAAAGAAAGAAACTACGTAAGTTCCAGAAATTTATAAAAATTTAACTCTTTCCCACTCTGTGTTATACAGCTCTAATGACAAGAAGAACGCAATTCTTTCTGGGGGAGATGATGTCATCTGATTGAAGGGGTTCCAAGCCTGGGGAGGTGACACAGAAGCAGGTTCAAGGCCAGTCTGGGCAACATGGTGGCACAATACCTCAACAAAACAAAATCAACTACCAATATTCAACTTTTAATACTAACTTTTTTCTTTCCAACTTTTTAGTTGTTGTGGTATTAGAAGTAAAGTAAAATACACATGAATGTGCTATCTCGGCCATTTTTAAGTGTATGTTTTAGTGTGAATACTGATGTTTAACACTTTTGTGAACCTATATCATAAAATTGACTTTGGGGGAAGGTGCTAGAGAAGCAACTGGAAACCACTGATGTGTCTCCTGTCTGCAGTCCTGCCTATTCTGGAAGTTTCAAACCAATGCTGAGAATGGTGCTCTGAAGGTCTGTGAATGCTATAGCCTGTATCAGAACTTCATTCTCACTCAGGAGCAAATGATATTCAAGTGTAGGATGGACTCTGTCTTGTTTGTTCATTCATCTGCTGATGGACATCTGAGTTTTTTCCACCTGTGGATATTATGAATTATACTGCTATGAAGACTCAAGGAACATTTTTGTACGGACATGTATTTTCAATCCTCTTGAGTACACACCTAGGAGAGTTGCTGGGTCATAATTTGACTCTATGTTAACCTTTTGAAGAACTGCCAGGCTATTTTCCAAAGCAACTGCTTTTACAATCACTCCAGCAATTTATGGGGGTTCCAAGTTTTCCATATCTGTGAAGAGATTTGTGACTGACTGGGTTTTTTTAGCCATCCTGATGGATATGAAAGAGAAGAGCATCACAGTTTTGATGTCCTTACCAACAAATGACACTGGGAACTTTCCATGTGCCTAATGGCCAATTGTATATCTTTTTGGACAAGCTGAGTTTTCTTTCCATTGTTGAGTTGTAGAGTTCTTATCAATATGGATACATGTGCCTTATCAGACATATGTCCTGCAAAAATTCTGTGCCATTCTGTGGGTTTTTTCTCACTTTTTTGATGCTACCCTTTTGAAGCACAAACTTTTTAATTCCAATAAAGTTGCATTTATTACATCTTCTTTAGTTGCTTGTGCTTCCGGTGTTGCAGAAATTACTGTTCAAGCCAAGTTATGAAGATGCATTCCTATGTTTTCTTCTAAGAATTTTAGTTTCAGTTCTTACATTCAAGTCTGTATTCCATTTTGAGTACATTTCTGCATGTGGCCTTCCTTCATTATATTGTACTCCCACAGGTCCTCAACTGAACAGGTTAATAGATACTGAGATAGAGAAATGTCCTTTGCACTGTCTTAGGTGTGTAAAGCACTGCTAAACTGCAGTTTGAACTCTGACAATAGAATCATTGTAAATTTGTGTAGGAACAGACATTTTGGTTCACGTTTTAACTTCTGACAATATTAGACTGTACAAAGCACCTTGCTATTTTTTATGAATCAAACAATTCCTTGTTAAAATGACTTTACCACATTTTAATTTTATATAAAAGTACTATTTCACCATTCAAATTTTAGGTGGAATTCAGTAAGAAACCTCTAATCTGTAGTAAAAGCTGCATGAACAATAGCATGCCACATGCATTTTATGGGCATTTCTTTTGACAGCTTTCTCATTCTGTTTTCTTCTGGATTCATGTTAATTAATATCACATAACTTATTAGCCAACATTCAACTGCAGAACTGTACAATCAGATTTTAAGAGAGCATACTATAAAAAGATCCAAGATATTTCTATTTTATTTGTTATCTTTTCAGTTTGCTGTGCTGTTCTGAAAGTCAACTGACACGTGCCCAAGTCACTTTAAAAATGGAGTAAAATCAAATGTAGTTTTCTGAATTCCTAATCTTGAAAACAAAAACACAATTATTAAATACCAAAAGCAGATGTGGCAAAAGAACTTCCCAGCGTGAGAATCTATTTATTACCAGGTACATTTTGGACACTATTGTGAGGTAATATAAGGCTGGAGTTTTGACTGACTTCCTCATGCTGTCTTCTATCAAAAAGGAGACAGGGGACTGGAGGAGGAAAAAGAACACAACATTCTAAAATACAGCTGGTATCAGTGACGTCTGCTGTTAGCTGCAGAGCACCCAGCCCCCTGCCTCCCACACCTTCCTGCTAGCAGCCTTGGGGAGAACAGAGCCCTGGTGGCCTGAATGGGACTTGGCCACCCCCACCGGCAGGCCCCAATTGGTCAAGTGCAAATCAGTAGGTTGGTCCCTTCTCAGCCACAGGGTAGATGCGAGAGGCAGGAGAACAGTCAGAAAGAAGCACTTGCTGGTTTCCAAGGAAGACTTGTGAGACTGTGATGCTAGAAACACATGCACTGTCACTACCCTCTTACCCACAGGAGCTGGTTCAAAACCAAGCCATAAGAAGGCAGACTGGGCCAGTATAGAAGCCTCAATGACTAGTGAGCGCTCCATCAAGCCAGGCAGGAGAGTCCTTCTGAACTTTCAGTCATGAGAACATTTTCCCTCAAGTCAATTCAGGCCAAATTTTTGGTAGCTTGTGAATAATGAAAAATACGGTCAGAATTTGAGGAAAGGACTCAGCAATAAATCAACACATCTCACTGCTCAAAACCATTTGCCTCTAAAAAACAAGAAGTTCCAATCACACAAGCATAATTTGAGGTTAATTACACTTATTCCCTCTCTTCTCCTCCTAGGTTTTCAGCCCCAATCCCTAGCCCACACTGCGTATCTGCCCCTACTGGCTCTTCCCGCTCAAGCCCCACCCACGCTCCCCCCCCTCACCTCTGGCCTCACAGAGCCCCTTCTGTTTCTGTGGCCTTATATACACAATTCCTCTCCCCTTCCTTTATGATGGTTCTTCTACCTTTATCTCCTCCAGGACTCCTACTGTGACTGCCCCCACGCACTGCCAACACAGGATGGGTGAGCTGTCAGCTGCAGCTGTTCCTCAGGAACCATTCCTATCTGTCTCTATACTCCTGATGCCTGACAGAATCAGGCAAGCCCTGAGCCTTCACATTTGAATAAAAAAAGCAAAATGGGGAATTTTAAAAATATTTGCATTCAAAACTTCTTTGTCCCATGAAAAGATTCAATACAAAAAAATTTTAATATGATACCTTGGGCAATATGTGGATGAGTTTGTGCACATACCATCAAGATTAATTCATAATGATTATTTTCATATTCCTTATGCATAAAACTTTTGTACATTTTGCTCATGCAAAATAATTCTAAACCTCGGGTTTGGGATTGTGGCTCAGTGGTAGAGTGCTTGCCTCACATGAGTGAGCCACTGGGTTCGATAGTCAGCACCACATAAAAATAATGTTATTGTGTCCACCTATAACTAAAAAATAAATATTAAAAAAAAGACATCACTTCTCATTACTTAAAAAAAATAATTCTAAACCTAATGGGAAGTGTTTTTTTTTAAATATTTTTAGTTGTAGATGGACACAATACCTCTATTTTATTTATTTATTTTTATGTGGTGCTGAGGCTTGAACCCAGTGCCTCACATGTGCTAGGCAAGTGCTCTAGAACTGAGCCCCAGCCCCAGCCCTAGCCCCAGCCCCAGGAAGCTGATTGTATTATTCAAAATTGTTCCTCAGAGTTTCAGCGGGGAAGTCTCTTGTTTTATTTATTTTAGAAATATCAACTCATAAACTGCAAAAAACATACTTTAGCCATAATCAACCTTTATAATAATTTTGAAACGGACTAAAGAATTTTGACATTCAGATTCCTTGGTTAATTTTATTATAAAAATATTAATAAAGTTAAATATGTAGAAGTTAAAAAGTAGCTTAAAAAAGAAAAAGTCAGTTCCACCCCATTGTCAACCCCCAAAAGTAACTATGGTTAATAACTGGCACACAACTAGATGCTTTTAATGCTGAATCTGTCCTAGGCACTAGAGTAGACACAATGTCAATGCAGAGTATCCGCACCAGGCTGCTCTCAGACCTAGAGCACCCCAGCAACCTCAGACACCTTCTCTGTCTGAGTCGTGTTTGTGAACCTTCATACTTAATAGCTTGGGAAAATCTCTTAGATTGGAAATAATTTTCCTCAAATCTGAAAGTCGCTGCTCCACTCCATTCTCAGAAGTAACACCAGAAATCAGAAGTCCCAATTCTTTGAGGCCTGTTTTTTCACCTGCAGGCTCCTCTTTATCCTTGGTGGTCTAAAATGTCAAAGCTACATGCCTGGGTGGAGAGGAAGGTCCTGTACCAAGAGGAAAAGTAATGCTCCTCTTGACTAGTGATGGTGTGTGACTTCCCCAGAAGCAGCAAAGTTGCCTGTATTATTCAAGGTCATGGCCCCTAATCCACATGAAGAGGTCTGTCAGCAACCCCAGCTGGGCTCAGCCTTCCAGCACCTCTCTGATGTGATAAATGTATCAGCAATGCCACCTTAAGCCCTCCAGGACAGCTCATCTACCAGTTGACAGCAGTGAGTAACTTTAGGTAAAGCTACAAAGAGAAGAATCATCTGACTGAGCCCTGCCCAAATTCCTGACTGACTCATAGAATCTGTCAGGTTTATAATAGAGGATTTTATTCATTTAGCTAATAAGTTTTGGATTTTTTTTTTGGGGGGGGGCGGGGGGGTACTGGGGATTGAACCCAGGGCTGCTTTAACACTGAGCCACACCCCCAGCCCTTTTTATTTTTCATTTTTCATTTTGAGGGTCTTGCTAAGTTGCTGAGGCTAGCTTTGAACTTGCAATACTCCAGCCTCCGACTAATTCTCCAGATTATAGGCCTACACCACCACGCCTATTAAGTTTCAGGCAGTATATTATGCAACAGACTCTAAAAATAAATAAATATATATATTTAAATAAATAAATATATATATATTTAAATAAATAAATATAAATATATATATATATTATATATAAAATTATTTCTTTTCTACTAAAACTTTTTGCTTTAAACTCAAGAGAAAGTCCCCTTATCCTCCCACTACAACTCTGGGTGAACAAATCCAGATTCACTCTATCTGCATTTTACTTTAGCTTCTTAAAAATTTATTATTTTTTAAACTGATAATTATTTCACAAAGAAATAATAATAATTGCCACCAGAATCTTTACTTCTCAGTTGGGGGGGGGCACGCAGGGACAAAACACCTTTTAAAAAGACCCAACTATGACAAAGGTAGCAATTATATCCAGAAATGCAACAGGCCCATGTTTGCTGAATCCATAACTAGGATACATGCAAGGCCAAATATTTCAAATTGAGATTATTCTGGAAAATGTTTGAAATACACTATCAAGAGCTTAAGCCTACTTTAATAAACGTATTTGCCCAGCAGCTGAAAGATGGGTAGTTAATAGAGGAAAAGCTACTTGCTGGGGAGATGAAAGGTCCTGCTCTAACTGTAGAATCAGTGTCTAGAATGATGCCTAGCACCTATAGCAGCTCAATAAACACGCAGAGAACAAGCCTCCTCTAGCCCTCAACAGTGCCACTTGACATGCTGCACAGGACACGCATCACAGCAGTGCAGAGACAGGCACAAAGACGCTGCCTTGCCCCAGTCAGGAAGTAAAGAAGGTGGCACCAGAAGGCAGGTCTTCAGGCTCCACAGCCCATGTTCTTTTTAACTGTGTGACACTGACAGCAAGGGAGGATCTCAGAGGTGGAGCGGAAACAGCCATCTGGGATAAATGTCATGGCGCAACAGGCACAAATTTGGGTAAGGTTAGCAATATGTAGTTTCACCCTATCACCCCTCCCACACCACCAGCTGAATTATTCATGAATGATCTGAAGAGGTGCACTCCACAGCAACCCTCTCAGGCCATAATGCTCCCTGTCACTTTTTAGAGTCAATGTGAACACTGGTGGGCACCATTCATCCATTAGGAGCAAGGGCAAATCCTGGGAAGGTTCAGGGCTAAGAAGACACTCCTGGCTTCCTTCCTCACACTCTGAAATTCAGACTGGAAAACTATTAAGCCAACTAGGTACATTTAAGCAAATAAGGGAATAAAAAAGTGTTCTTTGAATGCAAATGTCAACACTTGTCATGTAGAACAAACGTCTATTAAATGGAAAGTTGCTGAAAAACTGCACAGATGCTTAACTTATGAAGAGGCTGCTATAAAGACAAGATAAGTTGAAGATTCCCTTTGTTGAGCAGAGTGTAGTGGTGCATGCCTGTGATTCCTCTGGAGGCTGAGGCAGGAGATCCCAAGTTTGAGGCCAGCCTCAGCAACTTGGTGAGACCTCGCCTCAAAAATAAGAAATTTTAAAAAGGGCTGGAATATAAATCATGGTAAAGTGCCACTGGATTCAATCCCCAGTTCCACAAACAAAACAAAATAAACCACTCCCCCAAAAGAAGATATCCTAAGTCAAAAAATGCATTGAACACACCTAACCTGTTGAACATTCTAGCATGGCTTAGCACACTTTAAATGTGCTCAGTATACCCACATTAGCTTATAGCTGGACAAAATTGTCCCACAAAGCCTATTTTATAATAAAGGTTGAACATCTCGTGTAATTTATTGAATACTGCACTGAAAGTGCACAACAGAATAGTCATGAGGGTACTCACTAATAATGTACACCAGCTCAAAGCATCCAGGGCCTAAAGAATGTTTGAAGAATTGAACTAAAATTAATTGATGGATGATGGGATAGTAAAACAACAGGGTCATCAATTTCTGTGGCTGGTTGCCACTGCCCAGCATCATGAAAAAGTAGCATACCAACACATTACTAGCCCAAGAGAAGATCAAATTCAAAGTATGGTTTCCACTAAATGTGCACTGCTCTCACACTACTGTAAAGTCATTAAGCTAAACCCCAACGAGCAGAGACCTCTGTGCCTGCAGTGAGACACCCAAGGAACCCAGGATGGATTCAGTTTTTGTAGTTTCTACTTCAAAGACTAGAATAAATTGGGCACGGTGGCGCATGCCTGTAATCCCACTGGCTCCAGAGGCTGAGGAAGGAGGATCACAAGTTCAAAGCCAGCCTCAGCAACTTAGCAAAGTCCAAAGCAACTTAGTAAGACCCTGTCTCAAAATAAAAAATAAAAAAGGCTGGGGGTGTGGCTCATTGGTAGAGCAGTACTGGGGGAGGGGGAAAGTTGGGGGCAGTATAGCTTGAGGAAGTCTCTGGGGTCTAGAGAGCGAAAACTACAGAGATGCAGGTGCCAGGACTGGGGGAGAAGGAGGGGTGGGAAACAGGCCACTCTGCTGGATTCCCTTCGGACACAGGACCCCTGAAGCTGGGTGGGGCACAAGGGACTTCTAGATGGCCAGAAGTTTCTATTTCTTTATCTGGGCAGAGTTATACAGATGGACCTTTGTGGACATTCCCCACGTTGTGTGTCTTTCTGTTTGCAGTTACGGAGGCACCACCCTTCTCACTCTTGGACAGCATCCACGGTTGCTCCATAGCTGAAGTGTTCATTGAGTCCTAAAACCCCAGCAGCTCAAGGATCCCGAACCCTGCCACAGACTGAGGGTGTCCTGGAAAGACTGTGGGAGAAGTCTAAGAAGGTCAGACTCCTGCATGAGGAAAATGGTTTATTTGAAGACCAAATCTTGGAATGTAGTACAAATTGAAACTATTTCCTAAAATTGAGAAGCGGTAACAGATCATAAAAAGGAAGAATACCTTGTACAAAGGAATTTAGAGAGGACCTCTCCTCTGAAGGTTCAGCACTATCATTCTGGCTGCCTCTGGAGGACAGCCAATTCCTAGCCATCGCAGCCCCCTCATCACAGTGGCCAGGCCAAGGACAGGCCCATGGCCAAGTCGACCTGCAAGGACAAGAAGCCTCATTGTTCTGCTGGACGTGTGAGTCTGAGCGACAGCAGGCAGGAGAGGGATGAGGCTTGTGAACAAAGGCCAGAGGAGGCAAACTGAGAGCCAGGCTCTGCATCAGGCTGCCACTGAGGTCATCCTAACCCAGGGACATTTTAAGTTTTCCAAACCAGTAAGTGCTACCCGAGTTACTTAGCTGTGTGACCCTGAACAAGTTACTTAGCTGCTGTAACTGAGTATTCCACTTATAAAACACAGATAACAACAGCACACCGTAATAACTGAGTACTATAAACTGAAAAATCAGCACTTACAACAGTGGCTGGCACACGTGTTCGTTTTTACTGTATTTCCATTTAAACCACACTGACCTGGGCTTTCTGTTTTAATCCCAGACTCCTAGTATGAATAAGAAACAGAATTTACAACCAGGAAAATATTAAACTCTTCGGTGGTAGCTGTGCTTTTCTTCTTCTTCTTCTTTTTCTTTTTCTTTTTCTTTTTCTTTCTCTCTCTCTCTCTCTCTCTCTCGTGGTGCTAGGGATTGAACCCAGACCCAGGGCCTTGTGCATGCAAGGCCAGTACTCTACCACCTGAGCTATATCCCCAGACCGGTAGTTTTAATTAGTTAGCTATAAAGGAAAGTCGAGAATGCTTGGTGGCTGGGGTTGCAGCTCAGTGGTAAGCGCTTGCCTCATGTGTGAGGCACTGGGTTCAATTCTCAGAACTGCATATAAATAAATGAATAAAATAAAGGTTTATCAACAACAAACAATTTTTTAAAAAAATGTCTGGGACTGTAAAATGATCTTCCTGAACAGCCCTCCCCTCCCTACCTGGAAGGATAATGAGAGCTTGTTGCTGCCATCAATCAGCATGGCTTCCAGGCAAGGAAAGCCCCCAGCACATGCAGGTTGACAATTTACCACAGCTCCCCTCTTAGCCACTGTTGAGCAACATGCAAAGTGTTTTCAAGGGACACAACCTAGGGTGCAGGCCTGCCTTCCCAAGTTTCTGGCACTCACTTTCTCTCTGGGGGAACTGTATCCTACATCAATTGTCAACAACAAAGACAAGGAACTTTCCCCCTTCTCTAAAAGCTACCAGTACATGAAAAAACAGTAACCTAACTCCACCTGGTCTCTAAAGCTTGCCCTTACAATGCCTCTGTCACCACTTCTTGAAACACTGGCCAGAGAAATTAGACAGTTGATATAAATTAAAGGAATACAGATAGGAAAAGAAGAACTCAAATTAGCACTATTTGCCAATGATATGATTCTATACCTATAAGACCCAAAATATTCCACCAGAAAACTCCTAGAACTAGTAAATGAATTTTCAGCAAAGCAGCATGATACAAAATCAAAACCCATAAATGAAAGGCATTTCTGTATATCAGTGACAAATCCTCTGAAAGGGAAATGAGGAAAACTACCCCATTCACAATAGCCTCAAAAAAAGAAAATTCTTTGGAAATCAACTAACAAAAGAGGTGAAAGACCTCTACAATGAAAACTAAAAAACACTAAAGAAAGAAATTAAAGAAGACCTTAGAAGATGGAAAGATTTCCCTTGATCTTGGATAGGCAGAATTAATATTGTCAAAATGACCACACCACCACTATACAGATTTAATGCAATTACTGGTGCCAATACCATGCTGTTTTTGTTACTATCGCTCTGTAGTATAGCTTAAGGTACTAGAACCAAAACAGACTGGTAGAACAATGGTACAGAATAGAGGACACAGAGACTAACCCACATAGTTACAGTTATCTTATATTAGATAAAAACATACACTGGAGAAAAGATAGCCTCTTCAATGAATGGTGCTAGGAGAACTGGAAATCCATATGCAACAAAATGAAATTAAACCCCTATCTCTCACCATGCACAAAGCTCAACTCAAAGTGGATCAGGAACTAGGAATTAAACCAGAGACCCTGCATCTAACAGAAGAAAAAGTAGGCCCCAATCTCCATCATATCCGATAGGCCCCTACTTCCTTAATAAGACTCCTACAGCATAAGAATTAAAATCAAGAATTAATAAATGGGATGGATTCACACTAAAAAGCTTTTCCTCAGCAAAAGAAACAGTCAGTGAAGTAAATAGAGAGCCTACAGCTTGGGAGCAAATTTTTACCACTTGTACAACAGATAGAGCACTAATCTCTAGGGTATATAAAGAACTCAAGAAACTTAACACTAAATAAATAAATAAATAACCCAATCAATAAGTGAGCCAAGGAACTGAACAGACATTTCTCAGGTGAAATACAATCAATCAACAAATATACAAAAAAAATATATTTCATCTCTAGCTATTAGAGAAATGCAAATCAAAACTAAGATTTCATCTCGCTCCAGTCAGAATGGCAGCTATTAAGAATACAAAAAACAATAAGTGTTGGCAAGGATGTGGGGAAAAGGGTACACTCATACATTGCTGGCGGGACTGCAGAATAACGCAGCCAATATGGAAAGCAGTATGGAGATTCCTTGGAAAACTTGGAATGGAACCACCATTTGACCCAGCTATCCAATCCTCGGTCTATACCCAAAGAACTTAAAAACAGCATACTACAGGGACACAGCCACATCAATGTTTATTGCAGCACAATTCACAACAGCTAAACCTAGATGCCTGTCAGTCAGTAGATGAATGGATAAAGAAAATGTGGTATATATACACAATGGAATACTACTCAGCAATAAGAGAATAAAATCATGGCATTTGCAGGTAAATGGATGGAGTTGGAGAATATAATGCTAAGTGAAGTTAGCCAATCCCAAAAAATTCAATGCCAAATGTTTTCTCTGATATAAGGAGGCTGATTCATAGTGGGGTTGGGAGGGGAAGCCTGGGAAAATTAGACGAACTCTAGATAGGGCAAAGAAGAGGGAGTAGAAGAGAGGGGGCAAGGGGTGTGAAGATGTTGGAATGAAACGGACACCGTTACCCTAAGTACACATATGAAGACACAAAAGGTGTTATATTTTGTGTACAACCAGGGATATGAAAAATTGTGCTCTATGTGTAATATGAATTGTAATGCATTCTGCTGTCATGTATAACAAGTTAGAATTTTTAAAAATTTAAGAAAAAAAAGCTTGCCTTTAACAATAGAGTCTGCTATGTATCTGACAATGATTTGTTATATATAAAAATAAAATTTAAAAAAAAACCCACAAAGTCATCTGGCATAAAAAAACAGCTCTAACAGGAGCAGACTGAAAGAATCCTGGTATCTAAAACCATGTTGACCCAGGATCCTCTAACTGCTCTCTAAGTAATAAGGAACACCATCTTTACCTTCAAGGCTTACCTTGAGAAAAAATAAGGCAATCCCTACATGAGAAATAGCCAGCACTGCATCTGGTGCACTTGAGTGCTCTCTGCGTGACCTGGTTACTTTACTGATTTTAAAAAGAGAAAGCGGAAAAGGAAGGCCCTGCAGAATGTAAACCACAATGCAGGGGGCAGAACTGAGGTGGGAAATCACCACCTCCAACCACCACGGTAACAACTGATGTAGGCAGGACTCAGCAGTGGACTCCAGACTGTCAAGCTCAGCTCGGCTCATCACAAGGAGAGGAGCACTCGGCTCTGGAGTGGGACTCTGGTGGGCAACACCTGAAGCAGAGCCAGCATCAGCCAGAAGGCACAGACTGTCATCCAGCACATGCCATGCTATGGTGCACAGGGAAGGATACACCATCACTTAGGTCACAGCACTGCCACAACCTCAGGAACTGAGGCCAACTCAACACACCAACCTGAGGGACACCTTGGAAAGCAAATGGCCTATACTCTCCAAAACTGCCAATGTCATGAGACACAAAGGGATGATGAGATTAGAGACGTGACCACTAAAACCAATGCATGACCTCGCTGGACACTAGAGTTAAAAAAAAAAAAAAACTGCAATGAAGAACACCACTGGGACAACTGTTGAGAACTAAATGCTGACTGGATCTGAGACAGTAATGTTGCACTGATAGTAATTTTCCTTAATTCTATAATTGTACTATGGCTGTCCAGGAGACACACTGAGGCCAGGCTTAGTGACCACGCCTGTGATCTCAGCTCCTTGGGAGGCTGAGACAGGAGGACAACAAGTTCAAGGCTGGCCTGGATGATTTAGTTAAGACCCTATCTTAAAATAAAATTAAGCCGGAAGTGGTGGTTCATGCCTGTAATCCCAGCAGCTCGGGAGGTACAGGCAGGAGGATCCCAAGTTCAAAGTCAGCCTCAGCAATTTACCAAGGTGCTAAGCAACTCAGTGAGGCCCTGTCTCCCTGAGTTCAATACCTGGTACCCCCACAAAAGACATTAAATTAAATTAAAAAGGAACCGGGGATGTGCTCTGAGGCAGGATGCTCCAGGTGCCACCAGCACGTGCACACTGGTGCACTCAGGAGGTGGCATGCACAGGAGAACAGAGATAAAGCAAAGGGTGAAGGCACCACCAACTGTGGCCTGAGTGACCACCACAAGAGTGTGCACTACTCCTGCTGCTCCTCTGATGTTAGAAATGACTTTTCAAGGAAAAGTTGAAATCTTCTTAAAAAAAAAAAATGTGATTTTCTGCCCACAAGGATGTTGTAGCTGACTGAGAAAGAGAACACATTCCAGCAAACAAAGTGAAAAGCTGCACAGAAGTGACACAGTCGATCGTGGTAAAAGACATTGCTTTTGAGAAGAATCTGAAAGTTTCAAAGAAAATGTGACCTGAGCTTTGAAGGACGAGGAAGAAAAGCAGTTGATATCATCTAAAAGTGATACACAGGGAATTCTTGTCTGAGAATATACCTACCAGAGCACAGCAGTCACAACCAGAGAAGGAAAGCAGGAAAGCCCATGAGGTGAAATCCCTGCCAGCCGTGGCACCTCCACACCAGACGGAGCGGTTCACCACCACTCAGCGCGCAGCTAGCACCACCAGCCAGAGGGGTGAATACCTGCCTCGGCACCGAGTCACCTCTTTTCAGGTATGGTTTTCCATCTGAACTTCCTCATCAACACACGACACGCATGTCTGCTTCCCAGGGCTGAGTGGAGAGGTATTTTAGGGTCTTTTATTTCCCTGTGGGTCCTTCTCATAACTCCAGATACACTGTTTTCACCAACCTGTACCTTTTATGTCCTGATGATGAACCACAACTGAGCAGGGAGGACCAAAGCCAGGCAGACCCCCACCAGCTGCAGCTCATAGACACCAGCGGGTGTACCATCAAATCTCATCAGAGATGTGCTTCACCACAATCTTATCAAGAACAGGCCTATGCTTTACCCTAAATGTCTTACAGCCCTTAGCACATGAACACTTTGGGTTAGTAAACGTACTAATTTAATTTTAATGAACTTATTAATTTATTGATTAAATATTCTAAGCTGAAACTGCTGACATACATCTCTAAGAATTGAAATTATATTAAAGTCCTACTAAAAAATCACTCATTCCCATGTAAACACAAGTACATGTTTATAACTGAAGTATGTGATTATTTTAATTATAAGAAAGATGTTTCTTACTTCTGGAAAGTTCTTCCATGCTTGTAGATTTAATATTTTACTTGTCCCTAAATACTCTATTCTGCATTTGCAACAAAGATGGAGGCAAATCGTCAAGCTTTAGTAAGGAAACTACCAAATACGGAACCCATCTGCTGATCATCAGGTTCTGAGTCAACCCTCTGGAAACCTCACTTCCCAATTCCCTCTGGCCCAGGCTGTAAGCTGCCTGGAAGTCATGTGTCCAGAGAGACATGATGAGACACCTGCAGGGGGAAGGCCTGTCTGTACAGGGACGCGGGAGACCCGAGGAGATGTTCTGCATGTTACACTTACAGAACCTCAGGTGCTTTGGTGGCTTGAAAGGGCAAAGGCAGTTTCTCTGTCAATGAAACTTTGTTTTTGTTTTCAGCGTTAGTAACAATGGCTTGAAAAATAAAAGTCCACAAAATAGCCCCTTCTTCCCACCAAGGTTCTATAAAAACCAAGAGTTTATGTGAAATTTGCAGGCAGAGGTCACCCAGAGCCCATCCATTGGTGGCTGAAAACTGTGCTTCCCTTCAGCAGGCCACACTTGAGGAGCTCCTCCTGGAGAATGAGACTGAGGTTGAGTTATTTTTCAAGAACCCAGATTTGGTTGGTTTCTCACTTTAAACTCAGCACCCATGTCAAAAAAAATTCACAATCGGGGCTGGGGATATGGCTCAGGCGGTGGCGCGCTCGCCTGGCATGCGTGCGGCCCGGGTTCGATCCTCAGCACCACATACCAACAAAGATGTTGTGTCTGCCGAGAACTAAAAAATAAATATTAAAAATTCTCTCTCTCTCTCCTCTCTCACTCTCCCTTTTAAAAAAAAAAAATTCACAATGTCTGAATTTCAAGGTGACATACAGTGACTTCTGGCAAAGTTATGAGCTTTACAGAACTTTAAGTCTACTGATTTGTCACGCTAATTAACATCACTCTTGCCAATAAGATCCAGGTGTTAAACTTTGGGATGGTAAGAAGTGAACAGGAACAATGACTAAACACCTAGCTGTGATATACAACTGCCTGAATGTGGAGCCAAGGCTGCAGGACAGTGCTGCTCAAAGAGCAGGCCATCAACTTATCCGCAATCCAGGCAACATCTCGAATGCCCGTGACACGGAGAAAGCTGCCAAACAAACGACGAACTGAACAGTGTGCTGAGGGATAGGACTTGCCAAGTTCCAACCCAAGTTCCAACTTGTCATCTCGTCCCCGACAGAGTCGAGTCTGCACACCACACACTGACTGGCCTGCTCTGGAGCACAATCGCCCTTGTTAAGAACGTAACACATGCAAATACAATCATCGGTTTTCACAGGACATTTAAAACACGTAAATGAATGAATACCTGTTCCTGCAGGTCGTAGTCATAGCTGTCATGCAGCAGGAGACTGAGGACGTACCGAGTATAAATCATGGCATCGATGCCACATTTCTCCAGCTCTTGTCCCAGCCAGGTCTGCACTGGGCCCAAAGCATGAAGCAGAGACATGTCAGAAACAGACACGGGGCCTGGATAGAACTCGAGGAGCTCTCAGATGGCAAACCATCCACAACTGTGCAGACAGGTACATGAATCTAGGTTGCTGACATCCTTAGAACACAAGGCATTTTCTGTAGTTGGTGTGCTGTTGTACCTGGAGGGGATTTTCACTCCAGTAGAAAGGGTAGAAGCTTGACACCTAGGACCAGCATCCACCCGTGCTGGCCATCAGCTCTCTAGAACAGCACCTCCCTCTTCAGACATGACCACTGAACCAGCATCCTGACAGCAACAGATATGCGCGTGCAGTTTCCTACTTTCATTTCACATGGAGGCCAAATCTAAGTCTCCGGCAGAACCTACAAAAATGAGAGAAAAAAAGATAGCATTATATATACATGTAAACCAAATTATTTATCTTGTGAAAAAAAAACAAACTGTTCCTCTTTATTGAAATACCTTTGATCTTAGAACACTATTTTCCCCCTGGAACCTTTCACATTTAAAATTAAATGACACTGTAAACTTTTAAAAGCTTACTATCTTTTAACAGGAAAATTGAGAAGTTTATGTTCTGTCTGTGCTCAATTATACTGATGGTTTATTTTGTTATCTCAAGAGACAGGACTAATAAAAACATTTTATTAGATTACAATAAATTTTTAATAATAAATTTTTGTTTATATGTAACACTGAAAGAATTTACTAACAAATCACTAGTTCACATTTAAGTGTAACAGAAATAAGCAGTCAAATATTAATTTTATTGAAACACTGGCAAAACGAATTAGTCCTTTAAATTTAAGTTTTATACAGGTGATCAATTCTTTCATATGCCTAAATATTTCAGGACTAGTTATTGCTTATTTCATACAAATTAAGGTGAAACACAAACATTTTTATACCATGGCAGGCTACACTTTATACCTACTATAACTTTTCTTACATACGTAGGTTGAATTTCCGATTGTTTGTGATAGATGACACTCTTGATTTAACAGCATTCCCTTTAACATATTTTAATATGTGAAACTAATCTAACAATGAGTTTATAAAATCATAATGTTCTTTGTGGCAGAGTACTGATTGATGTATACTACTAGCAAATAACACCAACATAGTTAGAGGTGAAGCTCATCAGCTCAGCTTCTGCATGAACTTTAGCAGACAATAAGAAGGCTACTGAAAATAACTCTTAAAGCAGTCTTAGTGTTCACTGTTAGTAAAAGCATCAAGTCAGAAAGTTAAATACTCTTCCCCCAAAGATTTAAAGCTGAGTTTCTTGCATTCCATCTACAACTACATAGTAAACTTTACATACATCAAATATTTTTTAAAAAAAAATTTAAATCCACCGTAGGACTAAGTTGCTGGATTAATGTATCACTAGTGAGTATTTGGCTACTTTAAAAAACTCTTGCTACTATGTTATCTTTTGTAAATTATCAAAGTTGATTAAATCAAAGCAAAGGTTTTCAGAGTTTTCTCAACTGACTCTTAAAATGAAAACATTTTCCAGAACTCATTTAACAACTATTTGGTTCTCAGGATTATAGACAGATCATCAGTGGAATAATCTGGGATGTCACATGTAGCAGGCTGAGAAGTTGTCTTATCATTCAAGGAGATTTGACACGATGGCTAAAGAAATTAGAGGGGAACCTAGGCCACTGGATTCACAGGAAGAAGTCGGAGAGGGCTGCAGAGAGTGGAAATATCAGACACTTGTGCAAAGGGTTGTCCACAAACATTCACCAGTGTTCATGGGTGTGTGTGTGTGAGTAAGGACCTAACCCTGCGCGGGCAAGGAGCACCATGAAGAGCAGGAGGAGACAGGATTCCTGCTCAACAGTGGGGCAAGCGACACCCATCAGTTAGTGTAGGGGACCCTGGCTTGAACACTCAGAAGGATCTAGTGTTTATGGTGGGCATTAGCCCTAAACAATGCTCTGGTCCTGCCTGACAAATCTTAAAAGACTTCAAAGGACCAAACTATTTCCAACTAAATTCACTATGGTCCCAGAAAAAAGCTCAATTTTTATAGGAAAACAAAAACATCCAAAATGAAATGAGAATTGTCAGAGAAGTTAGAGGCGGAGAAGACACTGAAACAGTTTTGTAACTGTTCAAAAAGATGAGAAGAGAACAGAGGATAATGTAAAAGATGTACAACCAATACCTGGAGATGAAGACATGTTCACAGGGAGAAACATAGGAGAAGTCTGTTAGACAAAAAGATCACTGAACTTTACAAAACACAGAACTAACTGCAGGATGGATGAAAAAATAACTTAAAAGCCTGAATAGAGCACGTGAGCTGTGTGACAACTTTAGAAAAGCAAAATACGTGCAATTGGTATCTGAAAAGAAATGGAGGAGATAGAGAAATATTTAAAGATTAACACCTGAAAATTTTTCTACACTGATGAAGCTTTAAAAAAAAACTCACAGATCCATGATGCTCAATGATCTCCAACCCAAGAGACATGAAGAAAACGACACTCCATAACAAAACACTGAAGCATGAGACAGAGAAAATGCTTAAAGCAGCCAGAATGAGAGGCACACTGAGGATAAGAAAAGGATGACATCAGAGCTCCTGTGAGAAGACAATGGAGCAAGACTTTTAAAATACTGAAAGAAAAAAAAACATCAAAACCCTGTCAACTGAGAGTTCTATATTCCTTAAAAATATCTTCCAAAATCAAGGTGTGGGGCTGGGGGTGTGGCTCAGTAGTAGAGCACTGGCCTAGCACAGGTGAGGTGCTGGGTTCCATCTCAGCACCACTTAAAAATAAACAGACAAAATAAAGGTATTGTGTCCATCTTGAACTAAAAATAAACAGATAAAACAAACAAAAAAAAGTTGAAACAGACTTTTTTTTTTTTTAATAAGAAAGTTGGAGTCACTATATTTATATCAAGCAAAATAGACTTTAGGTATGTATTATGGTTTGGGTCTGCAATGTTCTCCAAAGGTTCACATATTAAAGACTTGATCCCCAATCTAGCCACATTCAGAGGTGAAATTGTAAGCCCAAATAAATCTTTCTTCTTTTAAGTTGATTTGCTCAGATATTTTGCAACAACAATGGAAAACTAACACAACATGCAACATTATTAGAGATAAAAAGAGACAGTTCATGATGATAAAAGGGCTAACACATCAGAAAGATATAAAAATTAAAAATATGTATAGATTGAATATAAGAACGTTAAAATACATGATGCCAAAATTAACAGAATTAAAGAGATAAATGGATGTCTATAAATATAGTTGGAGATTGTAAGACCCTTGTTCTATAATGAACTAGATTTAAAAATCAATAAGGGTATTAGAAAATCTACACAACATTACCAAGTACCTTGACTTAATTGGCATTTACATAACACTATTCCCAATGACAACAGAATACACCTGCTTTTCAAGCACACCTAGAATATTCATTAAGATAGATTATATGGCCAGAAATGGTGGTGCACACCTATAAATGCAGCAGCTCAGGAAGCTAAGGTAGGAAGATTGCAAGTTCAAAGCCAGCCTCAGCAACTTAGCAAGGCCTTAAACAACTTATCAAGATCCTGTCTCAAAATTTAAAAATTAAGGACTGGGAATGTGCCTCAGTGGTTAAGTACCCCTAGGTTCAATTCTTTTTTTTTTTTTTTTTTTAGAGAGAGAGAATTTTTTAATATTTATTTTTTAGTTTTTCAGTGGACACAAGAAACAAGACTTTTTAAGACATGTAAAAACTGAGGAATTCATCATCAGCAAATCTGTCCTACGGTAGTATGAAAAGAGAAAAAAATGGTACCAGAACAAAATGTGGATCCACTCAAAGCTGGAAATGGTAATTATATTTGTTTTATTATTTGAATATCCTTAAAAGATAACTGACTTTTTAAACAAAAATAGCATACGTGTAGCACATGTACAAGCAAAGTGCAGGACAAGGAGCAGAAGCACCCAGGCTGGGAGCAGAGATGCAGCACACTCCTACAAGCCTCTCCATTTTTTTTTTTTTTTTTAATAATCGTGAAATCTATTTATTTTTATTTTTGTTACTAGGAATTGAACCCAAGGCTGCTCTACCACTGAGCTGCACCCCAGCCCTTTTTCCTTTTGAGATGGGGTCTCACTTTAGGCTGGACTTAAACCTTGATTTCCTGCCTTAGCCTCCTGAGCAGCCACTGTGCCCAGATACTGCAAGGTTCTTACAGGAAAGGGCATTTCACTTGAAGACAGAGTCGGATAAATTAGCTATTAATAATCACAACAAATATCTAAACACACTGATTTAAAAGGCAGAGACAGATTGGATTTTTAAAAAATATTTATTTTTTAGTTATAGGTGGACACAATATCTTTATTTTATTTTTATATGGTGCTGAGGATTGAACCCAGTGCCTCATGCATGCTAGGTAAGCGCTCTACCTCTGAGTCACAGCCCCAGCCAACAGACTGGATTTTAAAACAGCAAGACCAGACTATGTGCTGCCACTTTAAATATAAAAATGCAAATGTTCCAAGGGAAAGGCTGGAAGAACACAGATGATGCTACGCTGACAAGACAAAAGCCCAATGTCCACACTGTTACTGTCCGAAAACACAGATTTCAGAGCAAAGAGGTCAGCAGAGACCAAGGTCAATGTGTGAAGATGAAGGTTGATGCATCAAGAGGGATTTAGCAGCTCTATAGTGCACACCCGACCACACAGTTTCAAAATATATAAAGCAAAAGCTGGGAGAACTGAAAGGAGAAACACAAAGTCCCAGCTACACAGGGAGGTTCAACACCCCTTTCTCAGCACATCACAGAAAACCAAGACAGAGAGGAGAACAGCCCCCCGCAGCTTGACAGGGACAGACTAGGTTCTCGGTCCGAAGGCAGTCTCAAACAGCTGAAAGAATTCAAGTCACACAAGCATATTTCCTGACCATGGAATTACATTATAAACAACATAAAGATGTATGGAAAATCCCCCAAATATTTTTAAAAATATTTTTTAGTTGTAGATGGACACAATGTCTTTATTTATTTTTACGTGGTGCTGAAGATTGAATCCAGTGCCTCACATGTGCAAGGCAAGCACTCTACCACTGAGCTATAGCCCCAGCCCCAGCCCTCGCCCAAATATTTGAGAAATAATAGATGTATTTCTAAACAACCAACTGGACAAAGGAGAGATCAGAAAATATTTTATACTGAATGAAAATGAAAACACAATGTATCAATATTTTCAGAATGCCACAAAAGCAGTATTTACCTAGGAAGAAATTTAAAACACTACCTATGTTAGAAAAGGTCTCAAATTAATGATCTCTGAGGTTTTTACCTTAAGAAACTAGAAAAAGAGAAGCAAATGTAGCCTAAACTAAAAAAGAAAAAGAAAAAGGATTAGAACAGAATGAAATAGAAAGCAGAAGAACAATGAAATAATCCTGATTATTTTACATAAAGTGGACAGGCCTCTACCTGGACTTATCAGCAAAGAGAGAAGGCAAATTATAACACCAGGATGGAGAGAGGAGGTGACTACAGGTTCTGCTGACATGAAAAGGGTATTAGAAGAACCTCACACCAGGGACAGCGCTTGCCCAGCGTGGAATAGGCCCTGTGTTCCATCTGCAGCATCACACACACACACACACACACACACACACAACTCTACACCAATAAACTCAACAACTCAGACAGAAATGACAAATTCCTTAGACAAATTACCAAAAGCTCACTTGGAGACACTTAATGAATATCTCTGTGTCCACAAGAGGAACTGAATTTACAGTTAAAAACTCACAAATCTCCAGGCCCTGACAGCTTCAAAGCTGAATTCTACCAAATATTTAAGGAAAATGTAATGCCAATTTTATTCAAATTTTTCTGAAAGTGAAGAGAACGTTTCTTGAATCATGTTATAAGGCCAGCATTATACTAATACCAAAAGCCAGATAAATATAGTACAAGAAAACTACGAACCCACAGGAAGAGAGATGAGAGATTCAGAAGTTCTAACCAAAATCTGAGGAAACTGAATCAAACAATATCCATCAAACGGAGAGGGCACAGGCTAATGAAATATATAGTCACCTTTGCCACTCACCTTCAAAATGTTAGTTTACTATGAAAGGCTCAGCTTATACTTGTTTCCCTCATTACTGAAATGGATAAAAGCCTTAAGCTTTTATGCTGTGAAAGACCTGGTTCACTGTAAAGATTTGACATAGAAATGTTGTCACGATTTTTATCCCATTTCTTTAAAAGAGAATCTCAGCCCAACCACAGGATGGCCTCTTGAAGGAGATTTTCTTTAGCCAAATGATACCAGGTAGCACAGGAAAAACTGGCATGCAAATACAAAATGAAGCCACTCCCGAAGCCGAAGCCGCACGACCTCCACCTGTGCTATCAGCCACTCAAAAGTCACTCTTTCTGTGACTTTCTCAATGGCCAAGCACAAATAAATGGTCACAGCCATAGAGTCACTAGGAGATTATAATCTACAGAGCACAGATAGCTGAGGACCAAGGAAAAGAAAGAGGAAGCAAGTCTGGAAACTTCAGACAAGGCTGTGCCCACCTCTCCAGTCCCTTCCCATCCACACAGGACACCAGTCACTAGACGGCTTACTTCTTCCTGTTTCTTCCAGTACCACATGCTCAGGGGGAGCCATTCTTGGCTTGCAGCTGGCGTCTGCCCTCCTTGCTCTGAACCTGGAGCTACTAGCAGGTATTAGGCTCCCTCTCCCTAAACACCAAGCTTCCCGTAGTAAAGGGCGAACATCTGACCAAGTCAGAGAGCTGATGCGGAGACACCCAGCTGAAACTTCCCTCTAGCAGTCAAAGCATGGGGCCGGGGGAGTGCGGTTTTACCCACGTAAACAAAACCCATGTTCATCTACCTGGCAAGCTGAAGAACACAGCTGGCAAAAATGTGACATTGTAAAGTCCCCAAAATGGCTAGTGGCAGAGGGCGAATACAGAGATACACAGCCTCCCTCTGCCGTCCAGCTTTCTATTTATTTTGGAATGCAGACATCTGCAAAGCAATCTCTGTGCATTTAAGCCACACTCTACCCAAACAGAACAGACTCAAAGAAGCTCAGCACAAATTGGGCTTTTTCTGCCTAGTAGACATTTTAAGGACCTTGGGATTAAAAACAGCCCTTGTAGTCAATGAAAATTATCCCCCAAAGACTGAAGCAACGCTATGCAGGCTTTTGGGTCAATATTAACATGTATTTTAGTCAAATTTTTCATTGCTGTGACCAAAGGACCTGACAATAACACAGAGAAGGGAAAGCGTATTTGTCACTTATGGGTTCTGAGGTCTCAGTCCACAGAGAGCCAACTCCATTGCTCTAGACCCAAGATAATGCAGATCATCATGGCGGAAGGGTATAGTGGAGGAAAGCAGCTCAGGACACGGCAATCAGGAAGCAGGGACAGAACTCCACTCATCAGGGACAAAATATAAACCCCAAGTCATATCCCCAGGGACCTATCTCCTCCAGTTGCACCTACCAGCCTACAATCACCACCCAGGTAATCCCTATTAGTGGATTAATCCAGTGACTGGGTTCCGACTCTCCTCCTCTAAGCGTTTCACCTCTGAACCTTTTTGCATTGTCTCACACGTGTGCTTTTGGGGGGACAACTCATATCTAAACCATAATAACATGGCTCTGTGCCTGGCAGCCAGAGTGTGGTGGTATGACAGAAGAACAGCAGTCAGGCCCAGCTGATCCCCCAGGTAACCCTGCACTGAGTTAGAATACACGCTAGCCTCAGTCTTCAGGAGTCAATGCCAGCGCCTGTGATGTGAAGATCTTTCTTGGAACCAGAATAACAAAGTAGATTTTTAAAGCAAAGACACTGATCCTTCCACCATCTAGTCTACATGTTTTCAGGGTGATGCGACATTCCCCAAGAGGTTTGGCCACTAAGGAAGAGAAAACTGGCCTAAGTACTCAAGCTATTATTACCTAAAACAAAGCTATTTCAAAAAATATATAAAACTGATAATGTCACAAATTTAAAATAAGTACTTCAATAATAAAGTGTTTTTTTTTTTTTGAGGAGGGATCATTTTGAGGAAGTTCACGAATCTTTCAAAGTCTCATCCCTATGTGACAATGTTCTAAGAAATACAGTCATCTTTCTATAAGCTTTAAACGCCACATGTTATTACTGAAAATAATTCAAACTATAGCTCTTGCTAGGTTTTTGAGATAGTTGTTTGGAGTGTACTAGCAGCAGCTCCAGTAAGAGATATACTTTGTCTACAGTTCAATTTCTTTGGTGTTCAAATACAGCAAGGTGTTTCTCTCTCTCTCTCTCTCTCTCTCTTTGCAATGCACTGTAAGTATTCTAGGTGTGATCACAACACATGCAAATCACTGAAAAATACAACAGTGCACAGGCATGGTGACTTGACTGCCTCGTGTGATATCCTAGCCAATCACATAGCACACAGGGAGGAGCAGCTGCGAATCTGGGTAAAATGTGGGAGAAAAAGCTGGGTAGCTCTGTGCAAACAGTGCATTCATATTTTGAAGCAGCCTGTTGACAGTTGACTTCAGAGTATTTCTTTCTGCTCAATTTTACCTTACTGGCTTTTTTTCCCCCTTTCCTGGTACTGGGGATTGAATCAAGAGGTCCACCACTGAACTATACCAACCCTTTTTATTTATTTTGAGTCAGGGTCTTGCCAAATTGCCCAAGCTGGCCTCAAACTTGCAATCCTCCTGCCTCAGCCTCCCACATTGCTGAAATTATAGGCATGTGCCACCATGCCTGGCTTATATTATATATTTTTTTGTGGTGCTGGGGATTGAACCAGGACCTTGTGCATGAGAGGAAAGCACTCTCCCAACTGAGCTATATCCCCAGCCCTCTTATATACTTTTCTTAAAAGTTTTAAAAAGATTTTATTAAATATGAAAATAGAAACACACAATTTTAGCACCTTGAAGTACTTTTTTTTTTAGTATTTCAACATGTTAAATAATAACATACAAATATTTCATATTCTGTTTTTTTCATCAACACTGCCCCCCATGTTGTTCCACAGTCTTGAGGCACTGTCCAGTGTGGTAGACTCTAGTCATATGTGGCTATTTAAATTCAGGTATTTAAACTCAGTAACTCAGTGAGCCCTGTCCCAAATTTAAAAATAAAAAGGGCTGGGGATGTAGCTCAGCGGTGAAGTTCAATCCCCTGTACCACAATAGTGAGAAAACAAAAACAGATTAAGCTTACTGACAGAGGAAAAGGAGTAAGAGAGCCCCTGAACAAGAGGCCAATGGAAGAAAGTTTTAGTTGAAATAGGGCACATGATACTTCGGAAACAACTGCCCCCAAATTGTAGCAGACTAAAACAATGGTTTATACCTTTGTCATGCTATATACCCCTCCTGGGTTGGCAGGGATACTGAGGGTAATCACTCAAAACATGATCATTCTGGGACACAGGGTGACAAAATGGACACCATCTTGAACTCTGTCAGTCCAGGGGCCAGAAAATAAGATGTGTACACTGGATTGAGGCCTTCTCAAAGAAGTGAGTTGCTCACACTCATCAGTCAAAGCAAGTCTCCTGGCCTCTCTTCAGCAGGGACAGGTGCAACCAGCCCTGAAGACCACTTCATGGGACAAAATATGGAATTCTTAATAGGAACTATCTAACATTGTTAAAATCAGCATTCCGGTAAACTGAAAATTAAAGCACAGATGAATTAAAATAATGTAAAACAAAAAATAATTTGTAAAAAAGAGACAAAAGCAATATACTCAGAAAGGTTCCAGAAGGCCCCAGTGCTGCTGAGACAGGACTGCCCAGCAGGCGGCACAGTGCGGCCTGCCCTGCCTCCTGCAACCCTGCAACCATCCTACTACTCTCTTCCTGCATACTCAAGGCAGCTACTGTCCTCATGCCTTTGTCTTGGGATGAGACCCATTCAGACTGTTCTCTAGCTGCCTCCTGGGGATAGGCTATTTCACAAAAGAAGGCTGAAAGTTCTTCAAGCCAAACTGACATACTCCATGTGCCACTGAGTGGCATGCTCCCATCTTGGCAGATCATTAAAACTGTTGAACTGATAATTTCCCAAACCTAAATGGAGATGAATAAATTCTGAAGAGAGTTTGAGAAATAAATCAATATTTGAAATACTAACATGTGGCACAAGACTCCCTCTGGCCCAAGTTCTGAGCCCGTGAGCAGGGGGGACTGTAACCTAGGAACTCCTCATTCTTTCCCACTCTCACGTGCACTAGAGATTCTTGTGTCCCACGCACTGTGCATGGTGCTGGTGGTAAAAGATAGTGACCCTGAGGTTTTGACTTCCAAATTCACCATCCTGTACATGCAGGCTTTGGCTTTATGCTCAGGTATTAGGTAAAACAACTCACTCTTCTACCAGCTGAAACCCTCTGCCATTCCCTTTGATCTAGTATGGTACTTCCTCAATTTATACATCCACTCCAACTACATATATTAACTGGTCATTCCAAAGTTCACAATAAGTGTGCAGAAGAGGTCAGGTTCAAGGGCATTCATGCCCTAAACTTTCTTTTCATAATTATTCAAGCTGGGTGCTGCAGCACTTTCACACAAAATGTACTTGAGGGGAGAGGGGAGGATGTAACAGAAAATAGAAGACCGCAGAAAAGAGAATTTTTAAAAGTATGTTTGAAATATTAAGGCTCTGGCTTTTAGATGCTACTACTTTTTACCAAGATCCTAAATAATACTTGCCTGGCAAACCAGAGAATGCAAACACATACCAAGGTTTTATATATTTATAAATAATTTTTGCCTGTTATTTACTCACTTTGGTGCTACAATTTGGACCACAAAGTATTGCTTACTTTCTTTAGTAGGGAGTCTGGCTCCCAAAGCCAATCTATAGCCAGAAGAGGACCTCCATAAAGAATCGGACCTGGGCTGGGGATGTGGCTCAAGCGGTAGCACGCTCACCTGGCATGCGTGTAGCCTGGGTTCAATCCTCAGCACCACATACAAACAAAGATGTTGTGTCCACTGAAAACTAAAAAATAAATATTAAAATTCTCTCTCTCTCTCTCTCTCTCTCTCTCTCTTAAAAAAAAAAAAAAAAAAGAATCGGACCTGGAACTCTATCACTAACAACAGGAGATAGGGGCCAAAAGCTGATCATGTAAGCCTGTTTACTCCATGTCTGAAAAATTATGTATGCTGGACATTCAGATCCCATTCTAGAGATGTATCCTGTGAAAAATGAACAAGGCTTATTTTTAAGATAATGTAATATTAAAAAAAAAAAAAAACAACTCATGAGGGACCTGAGTTCCTTTCATGAAAACAGGGAGAACTGAACAAAGAATAAGACACTGCATCCTTACCAGCCAAGGTATCAGAAAGGAACTGCTAAGAACAGGCTCTCCAGTGATACAGTGAATTACTTTCATAAATACAGGATTGTTCTGATAGCTAAGACTACTACTTAACAGTAACAAAACTATTAAGAATTTTAAAAATTTGCAGGCCTGTAACCAGACCTGAAGATGAAGGCAAAAAGAAGAACCAAATGTGACGACACAGGATAGGTGAAAGCAATTGCTTCCATGTAGAATCAGCAATTTTCCATTAAAGCAAAAGGAGAGCAGGTCACATATGAAAGGAGATGGGAAAGGGAAGGGCTTTCCATCCAATCTGGGTAAATTCTCTACTGACCCTGCTACTTGCAAATACATACAGACCAGAAAGCTTTGGTCAGCCTTTCTGTCCTTATTGTTTGAATTCAGCCATTTAGGAGATAAGCTGCTTAAGTAAAGTTGCACTATTTTATATCTAACTTTTACCTGATCTCCAGGTATCTGATGATCATACTCATCTGTTAGCATTTCAGGTTTGAAAAACTGGACTGCCAGATTAAAACTGTTTGCAGGTTACTATGTTATTAATAACCAATACAGTTCACTTAGATGTGCTAGATGTCAGAATTCATTAGCAGGGCTACAAAATGGCAGTTTTTCTGCCTGCAAAATGAAATTCCTTATTTAAAAAATAAGTTCCTTATTTAAAAAAAAAAAAAAAAAAGTCCTAATGGGCCAGGTGCAGTGGCACACACCTGTAATCCTAGTGACTCAGAAGGCTAAGGCAGGAGGATTACAAGTTTATTTTATTTTTGATATTGGGGATCAAACCCAGGGCCTTGTGCATACAAGGCAAGCACTCTACCAACTGAGCTATATCCCCAGCCCCAATGGATTACAAGTTTAAAACCAGCCCTCAGCACCTTAGCACAACCATAAGCAACTTAGCAAGACCCTGTCTCAAAATTTTTTAAAATGGGAGATGGGGATATGGCTCAGTGGCTATACATGCCCCTACGTTCAATCTTTGGTACACACACACATACACACACACACACACACACAAAGTCTTTATGTGAATTTACAAAAATTCATTTTTTCCTAGCAGAGGCAAATTTCATGTCAAACAGGTTACAAATTTTTAAAAAAGCATAAACTATTTTAGCCAAAGGGATGGGGAAATGTACACACTCACAACTACAACAGTTCTCCTCGCCTGCAAAATGCAACAAAACAGCCACCACACAAGATCCAAACACAAGACAAAACAAAGTTCATTATCATGAAATTCTAAGAGCTTTTGTTAGAAAGGTAGTAAATGAAATTAAATGAAATGAAATTTGTTGCAAAAGTAATGAAACAATTAAATTTTAGAAATTTTAAAACATCAGATAGGAGAAATTAAAATTTATCTTCACTCTAGGAAATTAAAAATTTCAAAAATCCTAAGCAAGTTTATTTAGAAACTAAAACAAATAGATTTTTAGAATTTTTGAAAATACAAAAAGCTCAAATATGATGAAAAGCACTGTCAAAGCTGAAACATTTTATCATGTAAAATACTAGATCACACTGTGCCAAAATGATCTTTCAAAGTGATACTCTTGCTTGTCAAAATGTCTGAGCATAATCCCAGCGGCTCCGGAGGCTGAGGCAGGAGGACTTCGAGTTCAAAGCCAGCCTCAGCAACCACGAGGCACTGAGCAACTCAGTGAGACCCTTTCTCTAAATAAAATACAAAACAGGGCTGGGATGCGGTTCAGTGGTCGAGTGCCCCTGAGTTCAATCTCCAGTACCCAAAAAAAAAAAAAAAAAAATTGTCTAAGCATAGATATTCTACTGCTTTCAACTTCTAAACTCAGAACCCAAGGCAATCTACCTCTGAGTTTCAAGAGAGGGGGAGAGTGGCCCAAAACTCTCCAATTGCTAAGACCATGGATTTTTAAAAATTACTGTAAAAAGCTAAAAAATATTATAGTTCCCCAAAATGGGCTTAGGTAATAAGCAACACTTCAACAATGTTTTATTATCTGCCAATAAAATCTCATTTAATATAAAAATTGTGTGGAGTGTCTGATACTAGTTAGAAATTTCAAAGGGTCTAAATGAAATTCTATTTGATTATGCAGAAAGATACACTGGAGAACTCAGAAAGTATCAAAGTATGTGTGATAAATTTTTCATCCATTGTTATATGCTTCAAACATTAAATCAAGTCTTCAGATGTACCTCTTAAGGTAACTACAGTAATTCTTCTAGCCCCTAGAAGCTATTTAAAGGAACAGTGTTATCATTTAAAAGATAACAGGCTGGGGGGGGGGTTTCTCAAAGTATATTCTGGATGACACAAAAAATGTATTGTATTGCTTTAGAACTTTATTTTGCATAAATTAGGAAAACACCAGAGCTTCTTGAAACTTTCAATATGTTAATATACATCTAGGACCTCCAAGAAGGAAGGAAGTAGGTAGTTTGTGTGCTGAGTTATTTATAGACCCCTTTTGCTTCCTTGGAACAAAGTTTGGGAAACATGACCTCTAATCAGAATGAAATTAACATTTTCCCCAAAGTCTAAATTATAAGTAAGATATAGACCACCTGAGGTCCTTCCATCCTGAATTCTCCAAGACTGAAAAGTTAAACTAATGGCATAATTTAGGAATTGAATTGTTAAGTATCTCTCTTCTTTACTTCCCCTCAAATAACTTGCACAGTTACTCTATACAGCAAACCAACCAGTACTCCTTTTTATAAGTATCAGAATCCTTCAGCTTTCCCCTCTACCCTGGACAGCCTCCGGGCACATCTACTGTCTCTGAGTACACTAGAGTGGCTTTCAGGTTCCCGCCCTCACACGGAGTGTTCTGTGCAGGGGCAAAGGCCCTCCACAGCGCCCTGCCTCCCCCTGCACAAGACCAGCAAAGCCGACCCTCAGTGGTGGATGGCTTGAGCCCAGGAGTTCAAGAGCAGTTGGGGCAACACAGTGAGAAGCCAGGAGAAAGGAAGAGAGAACGGTGGGTTGGTTGGTGTGATTTATACAGATGTCCCCCCTACAAATCTCTTTTTCCTACCTTGTCCTCTCAGTCTAATAGTTCCAACTACCCACAGGATATTTCCATTTGACCTCAGCTAGCTGAAGAACATCCACACAAATACACGGACTCAGAAGTGCCCTTCACCCTTCCCTCCACCTTCTGCCCTGAGAACCTCCTGCCAGTTAGTTTCATTCCTTTGCTCCTTACATCACACCACCTACCACACCTTGCTCCACATCTGAATTACCTCTGCATTCTACCCTGTTAGGCAAAATCCCATTTCTATCTTTTTGCCCTTGGAGAAGGGGTGAAGGTGACGCATAACTATACCACCTATGAAGACAGGTGACGAGTGCTCTAGCAGGAAGGTGCTAAGGAAACACCCCAGAAAGGACTAACTAAACTCCTGGGCACAGTGGCACACGCCTGTTATCCCAGCAGCTTAGGAGGTTGAGGCAGGAGGTTCACAAGTTCAAAGTCAGCCTCAGCAACTTAGCAAGACCCTGTCTCCGAATTTTAAAAAAAGGAACTGAGGATGTGCCTTGGTGGTTAAGAGCTCCTAGGTCCAATCCCTAGTACCAAAAAAGAAAAAAAGAACTAACTAAAACATGCATGTCCCCACCTTCCGCCTCAGGGATCTGAGACACTTTCTACAGGAGCAACCCCTGCATTTCATTTTTTCTATCTGGAAAACCAACAATCCTACCTCATGGAAGGACCAGCCCTCCACCACCCTGCTACCACCACTGCTCTCATCAAGCTCAACATAACCTCAGGTCTGTCTGGGACTCAACCCTACGCCAACACCACACTAGTCTTCATTACGAGACCTTTACACCTACACCAACACCACACTAGTCTTCATTACGAGACCTTTACATCAAGTCTTGGAATTCTGCTTTAGGAGCATATTCCCTATTCTTTATCCTTTTCCCTTTCTTACAATTTTAGGATCAGTGTGTCATATTCTAGGAAAGGCCCTCTTGGGGTTCTGATGGGAAATGAATTGCACGTATCAACCTATCTGAAGAGAACCGACTGCTTTACAGCACCGTCTTCCTGTCAGGAATAAGAGCCATCCGCACATTTAATTAGGTCTCCTTTTATGTCTCTTGAATAAACTTTAGATTTTGACATCCAGACTCTGGCTGTTGGATTTATCCTAGATACTGGGTTACAGATTCTCTTTAGGTTTCTACACTTTATCATCTGCAAGTGACAGCAATTTTGTTTAGGCATACAGTCCTCGTGCCTGTCAATACCGTCCTGTCAGATTACTGTGGCAGTCAGCTAGGCTGGTTAGAATTGGCACCAATGGGGCACCCTTCGCCCTGCACCTGACTACACAGGAAATGTTCCCACACTCCCCCATGAGACTGACAGGCATTCTCTGTAAGGCCGGTTTTCTTAGACACTCTTCACGGATTAAGAACATTTCCTCCTACTTGAAGCTTGCAAGATCATAGTCACAGCTCAGTCACCTCTGTCAAAGACTCAGTGACAAAGGCTCTTTCTTCCTTAGGATATAAATGTGGTTTTCCTGCAGCAGCAGAAGCAGGAACTCACGCGAATCCTTAACATGGAAGTTTTGTACATGGATGTTCATCTCACTTCAACCACCCCAAGAGGTAGACACTGTTATTCCCTTTTCACAGATGACGACATGAGACTTCAAAGAGACCATCTCCCACTGAAAGAGGAGGAAGAACTGGGCAGAGGCACAGGCCGCACTGCCTCGGGAGCAAGCAGTACTTCCCTGCCACAGTGGCTCAGCCAAGGGCCCTTCTGGCCACAAAGACTACAGCAGCAATGATTCCAAAGTGAACTTGGGTTTCCAGCATTTACCTTCTACTCTACCACAGTCCAAAAGGCCACAGGTACTCTAAGAAGTCTTTCAAGGGGCTGGGGCTCAGCAGTAGAGCACTCGCCTAGCACATGTGAGGTACTGGGTTCAATCCTCAGCACCACAGAAAAATAAATAAGACAAAGGTATTATGTCCATCTACAATTAAATATATATATTAAAAAAAGGGGTTGGGGTTGGGGCTCAGCGGTAGAGCGCTCATCTAACACCTGCGAGACGCTGGGTTTGATCCTCAGCAATACATAAAAATAATAAAATAAAGGCATTGTGTCCAACTACAACTAAAAATATTAAAAAAAAAAAAGAGGGGGCTGGGGTTGTGGATCAGCGGTAGAACACTCGCCTCACATGTGTAAGACCCTGGGTTCAATCCTCAGCACCACATAAAAATAAATAAAATAAAGGCATTGTGTCCAACTGCAACCAAAAATATTTTTTTAAAAAAAAGAGGGCTGGGGTTGTGGATCAGTGGTAGAGCACTCGCCTCACATGTGTAAGACCCTGGGTTCAATCCTCAGCAACACATAAAAATAAATGAATAGAATAAAGGTATTATGTCCAACTACATCTAAAAAATAAATATTTTTTAAAAAAAGAGAGATATGTCTTTCAAATTATCAAAGCAGGGCAAATTCAACAGGGGAAAAAGAAAGGGGACTAAATGAGCTGAGAATTTTAAGTTCACCTGACATACATTCCAAATTTTTTAGAATGAGCTGTTGCTCCAAGGCCTTTAATGCCACTGGTGTCTGAAAATATGTGCAGAGACGGCTAAAGAGAGCCAAGACAATAGCAGGTTGAAATGGACATCATGTAAAATGGCACGTTTGAGAAAACCAGTACATTTAGTCCAGGAAAGAAGAGATTACTGAGCACAACAATTCTGTCACACCAAGCAGAGGCATGGAGAAAGGGGACTCATTTCTGTTATTACCTATATTTCTCCTGAAGGCCAACAATGGGTCAAATCAAATCAATCAAAACATTCCTAAGAAAAATACTGTTGCACTGCGGTAGACACTATGCTGAGTCACCCAGGATCCACCTGAAGGGGACCTGGCTGGGCTGCTCCCCTCTCAATCAGCCCCTCAGAGAGCTCTCTGGCTGCAGAAACCAGCTCCAGGCAACCACCAAGCCTCCCAGGGCTCCAGAGGCTGTGCCTCCTTGGGCCTGTCAGGCAGTTCAAGGGCTCCCTCCCCCACACATGCCCTAACTAGCGCTCCACGTGCCTCTGTGTCCAGAGAACCAGCATGTGACGCTGAGGGAAGAACTGGCTTCCCCTGCCCACTGAAGTACCTCTTCACTAACTCCAAACAGCAGAACCACCACCCTTTGGTGTACATTTACCATGGGCAAAACACAGAGAAGGACACAAGTGAGTTTAATCTAGAGGCAACAGCAGCATGTTCACAAGCAAATTTAAAACTAGGACAATATGATTTCATCACGTACATGAAATGCTCATCCTCATGGTCCTGGGAACTTTTGCACCACGGGTAAACCAGAACCCACAGTTCCACCCACAAAACTGTTTTTCCTCTAAACATGGATATACTCATCCAGGTCTGAGGCACCGCAGCCACTCTCAATCAGTAAACACCATTGCCTTTTCTTAAAACCTCAATGCATTTCTACTCCACTGGGGGAGAATGCCTCACCAAGACAGAGGCAGATTGGAGTGATGTGCCCATGAGCCAAGGAACACCAAGGACTGCCAGGAGCTGCTGGCACACAGACCAGGTCCTCCCTCAGAGGGAACCAGCCCTGCCAACACCTGGCCTCCAGAACTATAAAAAAAATAAATAAATTGCTGCTGCTGCTATAAGCCCCAGTTCATGGTACTTCCTTACAACAGTCCCAGGATGTAATGCTTAATTGAATTCTCAACTTGATTGGATTAAAAGATACCGAGGATTAAGACAATTACGGGTTGTCAATGAGGGCGCCTAGGAATGATTGGCATGTGGGACAGTTAACAGAAATGGAGACCCTCCCTAAGTGTGGGCAGCACCTACCAATAGGATGGTGGCTTAAATGGAATGAAAGTTAGAAGAACAAGGGAGCCACAGCAGACGCGATTGCTGCTGAGATCTGCTGAGGATATCGGACTCTCGCTTCTTCACTCTTCCAAAGCGGATTCTCCAGAAGCTTTGGACTTGAACTAGGGTAGCACCGTGGATCCCTCTTGTTCTGGGGCTTCAGCCTCTTGGACTGTGCAGCTACTGGTTCTCCCCACTCTCCAGCCTGCAGACAGCCACGGTGGACCATCCAGCTTCTGGTGGCATGAGCCAACCTAATCGTCCCCCTTTCGGAATCATACTTCCTGTGGATTCTGTTCCTCTAGAGAACCCTAACTAATACACAGGAGATGAATGAAGCCCCTCTGATTTTTCAGAGGCAAAGAAACCTAGACATGTTTTCAGGGTCCCAACACGCGTCAAAACCAGGGCAACCATGTGCCCCAGCTCCAGAGCTGGTGCCTTCCCTCATACTATTACCCCCATCTTACTGGAGCACTTCCTTCACCTGCTTAGGGAGGACTGCAGCAAAGCCTTTCCCCTGCACTAAGCAGAGCCTCCTTAATTCAAGTTTTTGGTTTGGCCATTACTGTTCACCATCCCCAAAGGCCTGAAGCCAAAAAGAAAAATGAGACCCACTCTGACCCCACTGTAGCCAATGACAAACCTGCTTCTTCCCAATGCCACCTTTTGCCAGTCCTGGTAAGGCCCAAGCAAGAGTCAATCAGGAGTTCCAGTTTCCATAACACCGCTCTGTATATGCAAAAGGTTTGTTGTTTTTTGTAAACAGAAGAATGAAATTCAGAGGGAAAAAGTATAACATCATAAGAAAAAATAACTGCCCAATACTGATACAGCTATCAACAAAGTAAAAGGCAGTCCACAGGCTCCACCGGGAAGATCTGTAGTCCCACTGTTGTAAATGGCCAAAGTCTGTTTCTTTGCCAGATGAGCAGGACAAAGGTGGATGAGGTTCCCAATGATTCTGGCTGAAGTGACCAAGTGGTAAACCAAAAAACCAAACCATGAGATTACACAACAGAAGGACACAAATCCCTCCCCTCAGGGTAGCCAAGGCCACACAAGAAGCCTAACTCAACACTCAATGGCATCTGAAGAGCTCAGAACTAGCAGACGGTGTCCACATAGAGCAGTTTCACCAAGTGAAGACTGCAAGGTGAAAGCCCTGCGACCAAAGCTTTAAGGGTCGTGAGAGCCACCTTCCTGAATCAGCTGTGTCAAACCCTATTGGTGTGTGCTTTCTTTTTGATGGACTCCTCAGGCTGCAGCAGAGCTTTCTCTGAATAGGCTCATGAAATTCATTTTATAAAAAACAGTATAGGGAAATATTTTGAACCTACAGACCATCTCCACAGCTCTTTCTGGCCTGTGAACAAACAATCCCATCTATTACATACTCCTCAGACCCGGTTTCTCCCTGACACTTCTTTTACCCAGTATGCTCACCCATGCACAGTCCACAACTGCATGGCCACAGGCCCAAACTCAGGCCTTCCCTGACTACACACAACTCCTCCATCATGCCTCCAAGAGCAATTCTTCTCTTAGCAATATCAATAAGAAACAAGTGTAACTTTAATATATTTAACCCAAAATATCCAAAATAGTGTCACTCCAAATATAATCAAGGTGAGATGTTTTTTACTCTTTTTTCATACTGTCTTTGAAATCTGATGTGACAATTGTGACACTTCTCCATTTAGATCAGCCTGTGCCAAAGCTCAAAACTCCATGTGGCTCCTGGCTGCCTAACTGAGCAGCACAATCCTGGCTGACCTCCTCCCCCGGAGTTTTATGTAACATCTGTGTGGTGACTGCTCCAAACTCTGTCCACCCTCCTCTCTCCAGAATACCAGAATTCTAATGCCATCAAGCTACCAAATAGGTGTCTGACTGGCACCTCAAACTTATAGCTAAGGCGCTTCACCCATTCTACCCAGGATTCCAACCAACTACTTTGCAACTAGATAATGCCATGAATCCTCATTCAACTGAACCTAACAATAAACCTTATTTTCATTCTAACTTACCTATGCTGTATTTAGTGTTTGTCTGACTTCATTTTACAAAGTGAAATTCCACCAGAGATGGACAGCTCAACACTGTGAAACTTAAGTTCTAAAGCTTCAGGTTAAATATGTTTTTTTAAAAAATAAAAACAGGGTTGGGGATGTGGCTCAAGCGGTAGCATGCTCGCCTGGCATGCGTGCGGCCTGGGTTCGATCCTCGGTAGCACATACAAAGATGTTGTGTCTGCCAATAACTAAAAAATAAATATTAAAAAATTCTGTCTCTCACTCTCTCTTTAAAAAAAGTAAATAAAATAAAAAATAAAAACAAGACAATATAAACCTGTAACTGCAGTTTACTACCAACCTCTTACAACTTACAAGACTTTTAGAGCCTTTTCCCCCCTTAATTTTAAAGCTTGTAGCATTTATGATCTTTGATGGAGTTTTCCAAGAAAATACATATGGACTTTCCATGGATCTCAAATTAATTATACTTTTTAAAATAGCATGGGACATTTTAAAGAGACATTGTATAAAGAGTCTCCAAGTAAATACATTGTTAATGTTAGTCATTATGGAAACAGGATTAGGAGGTGAGAGGGTGAGAGGGGCTTTACTTTACATGTTTTTTCATAAAGTCTTCCAAGAATGATTTCATAATTTGTAGGTGCAGTGGAGCATAATAATTTGGCTTCTGGTTCAAAAAGGACTATCAAGATTGTAGCAGGACATCATTAAACCAAGCAGGGGTGGTATGTGACTGTGAAGGAAGCAGGCTGAACCTGGGCCTTCACAAGTTTATTGACCTAAGATTCAATGTGTAACACAAAGAAGTTGAGTTTCCTCAATCATATAACATTGTATCACAGGACTACCCAGAAGAAATATCCAGCCTAATGTACAAAATTATTTAAATAGAGTAACATGAGAAGACTGTAATATGATACATGATATTCAGAGAAGTCAGAAACTTGGTCAATTATTTTTTTCTTAAATGGGATGCTTAAAGAAAGGTTACTTGTAAAAGTTCAACAAGGTGAATATACAAGAATGTTCACTGTAGCAGTTACAATAACAAAAACGCAAAAACTTATCCCTTCAACTAGTTAAATAAATTCTGGCTCATTCACACAATGGAATAGTAGACTTTTTTTTTTTTTTTAAACATGGTGAGCTGGGCACGGTGGTGCACACGTATAATTGCAACAGCTCGGGAGGCCAAGATCGGAAGATCTCAAGTTCAAAGCCAGCCTCAGCAACAATGAGGTGCTGAACAATCAGTGAGACCCTGTCTCTAAATGAAATACAAAGTAGGGCTGAGGATGTGGCTCAGTGGTCGAATGCCCCTGAGTTCAATCACCAGTACCCAAAAAACAAAGCAAAACAACATGGTGAGCCAGCCACAGTGGCACACACCTATAATCCTGTGACTAGGGAGGCTGAGGCAGGAGGATCACAAGTTTGATGCCAGCCTCAGCAACTTAGCAAGACCCTAAGCAACTTAGTGACACTCCACCTCAAAATAAAAAATGAAAAGGGATGGCAATGTGACTCGGTGGTAAAGTGTCCTTGGGTTCAATCCCCAGTACCAAACCAAACAAAACCATGGCAAAGCAGATCTATGTCTTGTATAAAAACCGCTCCAAAATATAAATTTAGTGTTTTTTAAAATCATAACACAAGAATACTCTCTATCATGATTACTTTTTTAAAAAGATATATAGGCAGCTTTTCCCCTGATATCCAAGAAATTAATCATTGATTTTCAAGGAAAGATGAGTACAGGGTGGGATGGGGAATAACAGAGGATACTTGCTTTCCGTTTTATATTTACTACGTCTTCAGAATTCTTTAACCTGTACATATTTTTCAAACAGGCTTTCTACCAGCTACTTATATTTAAAACAATGTTTTGGTAAACCACACTGCAGGAGACCCCAGAAAAGTAAAGTAGCCAGCAGAGTGCATGGCCTGCCCAGGTAAGCGGCCAGTGTCGGCATGCAGCCTGGGCATAAGCAAGTAGGCCAGTAGGGCCACAGAGCGGAGATGCCATGTTGGGGGATCACCTGTCACTGTATTGTGCACAAGAGCTACAGATCTAGTGCCTGGCCTATGGGGGCTCTGGTCTTGTTTTGGGTGATTACTCCTTTCTATTTCTTATTCCTTCCTTTTGGAATAGGAATGTTTAACCTGGGCCTCTCCTGCCATTTTACCTAAGAGGTATGCAACTTGTTTTGTTTTTTTTTTTTAATTGTGGCTCACAGGTGAAAGGCTTTGCCTTGAGTCTCAGACAAGACTCTGGACTTAAACTTTGGAACAATGCTAGAGCAGTTAAAACCTGGGGACTACCTGGGGTGAGATAAATGCATTTTGCACTTGTGAAATGTACATAAAGCCTTTAGGTCTGGGACAGATGCTATCCTTTGGACACATATGCGTGATCCCCAGGGGTCCATGATGAAACTTAATCCTCAGTGTGGCAGTCTTGGTAGATGGTGAAACCTTTAAGAGGTGAAGCCTCATAGGAGGTCCTCAGATCTTTGGGTACTGCCCTACAGAGAGATTAGTAGTTCTCCCAAAAGGGCTATAACAAAAGGGGGAAACCCGACTTCTCCCTCTCATGGCTTCCTGATACAGGAGTGGCTGCTTACTCCTGCACACATTCCAACCACAATGCGATGCCATCTACCATCCTCACCAATGGGCCACCCCATCTTAACTTTCAACTTCCCAAACTGTAAGCTAAATAAATCTCTTTTCTTCATAAGTAGCCCATCTCAGGTATTTCATTATAATAATGAAAAGCTGACTAATATGCATACAAAAAGTCCTTTAACAGATTTAACTTAAACTTTACAGTTTATGACAATAAGAAACTCCTCTGGATGGAGTATTAACAAAAGATTATTAACAAAACTGTAAAGTTGGGCACAACAGCACACATCTGCAATTCCAGCAATTTAGGATGCTGAGGAAGAAAGAGCAAGAGTTTAAGACCAGCCTGGGAAACACAGAATGACTCCATCTCAAAAAAAAAATTATAATCCATATTCAGCTATCTATGGTGATGACCCAAAGAAAGCAGTGGCAAATAACAGCCCGAAACAGAGGGTCAAAAACATGTCTATTCAATTTCAACTTTCTCTCCATTAAAATCTTCAGGGAAATGCTAATGAGGAGCAAAATGCTAATAAGATAGTCAAGAAAAGGCTTATAACTAAAGAGAAAAACAAGAAAAATATTCAAATAAATTTCCAAAGTGGGCAAGCAACTTTGAAATAGTTATGTACTGACTATGAAGATTCAAAAGGTGCTTTGGAAAATGTACCTGAGTCAGAAACAAACTCCTGGATAAAAGGGAGAATATTTTTTGAGGCACTATCCAACCACCCTATGAGAGGGGACACACTGAGGCCCACGGCTCCCCACTGCTCCCCACGAATTCACCCCCAGGAATCTGTCCTCCACCGTGCTCACTGACTGTCACACTTCATTTAACTATTACTTGGCAACCCCGCCCCAACCCTACCATCATAAAGGTGATAGAGAGACAGTGCCTAGTTTCTCTTATGGTCACTAGAGAGAAAAATACACACCCTCAGACACACACACACACACACACAGCGCCTGTGTGTTCTCCAAATTCACATTCCTCCACCACTCCAACTGGAAATGACACAGAGCAACATATTCTCAAGCATTTTTTGCAATTATTCATCTTCTAACTGTCCTAGTGTCTTCTATTTCTAATACAAACACTAGCAATATTAAGTTCACCCAGAGATAATCCCATCGTGTGCAAATCTTTAAAGCAAGTTTTAAGAGATTCATTAGGAATACGTAATTTCCAATGACTGGAAAAACTGATAATCATAAATAAAGCCAATGTAAGTTAATTCACCATCAATACATCTCTGGATACAACCTGTTCAGTTTGAGGCCCTATATAATCAGTAACCATACAAACTTAAATACAGTAACTAAATATTAAAAGTTTCAAAATTAAAACCAGTCTTCCTTATCAATATGTTCCATGTCCAGCCAGGGACAAGACTGCTGACAGAACAGAAGAGCAGGGTCTGCAGAAAGCCTAGAGACAGGGAAGGGGTTCTGGAGAAGATATAAAAAATAACTTCCACAGCCACTCTAAATCCTATACAGGGAAATTCTATTATTCAATGAATAATTACAAGATGTAAGATTAAAGTGAAAATATCTGCTTTACTGAAAAATAATGTATATGTAAAATTTTGACAACTTCAATTTTATATGATTTTCTTAAACCACATGCCAAAAAACAAAACAAATGAACAAAAATCCTTGTACACCTACAGAGAGGTTTCCTGTCTTCAGAATAATTTAGAACCACCATTACAAATCGTGAGAAAGTCCTCCCCACTATACTCCTAAGAATAATAAAAAATGTACGTGCAATTCAGAGAACAAATGTTTTTATCTCTACATACAAATGCCAGAAACAAATCAGTGAACTCTAAGAAAACAAACTAGCATACAGAATCAACCACTTGCCCCACCTCCAGGGTACTCTACAGTTACTCCACTAAAAGCCAAAAGCTGCCACTTACTGAGCAGCTACTACATGCTGAGCCCTGCTCCCAGGGACTGTCCCTGCCCTGTGGATTCACAGTTCTCCAGAGAAAGACATTCCAACCCCACCCTCTCCTGCTGAGCTCACCAGATGGGGACCTCGAAAGACACAGCACACTAAAGGGAATCAGCAATGAATAAGATTTTCCTTTCTTTCCTCAAGGAATTTAAGATCCAAGATAGGCATCCATGCAAATAAACTAGGAAAAAATACCTGAGTGGCAGTATCTGTCAAGTCCTGTGTGAGAGAACAGTAACGAGGAGTTAATTCTGGAAATCAGGTTATAGAGTGGAAGTAGCAGCATTAGTCTTCACTAGTTCTGACAGGAAGAGCAGGGCAGGAAGGGCAGTGCAGACTAAGGAGTGGGCCATGGTGGAAACGGCCCAAGGTATCAGGGACAGGAAGACACTCTGAGAGAGATGCAGCAAAGATCTCAGGGATTTCCTAACAAGTCACCTCCTGCTCCAGCAGCAGGTGTGGATGGTGGCACCCCAGGTGAGCCTGACCAATAGAACACCCTCAGGTGTGCCGCAGTGGGGCTGCTGAGACCCTGGTGCACAGGTACCTGGGGTCAGAGCACAGTATACAGTAAAGAAATCAGGCTCAGAGGAGGACCAGAGGAACCAGGGAAAGGAACCAGTTAGGAGATTCAGTAGCCACCTTCCTAAGGGATGGGGACCGCCTCAGAGAGTGGGTCCAGGAACCAGGAAGGAAAGGTGGGACAGAAAAGAGCCAGGGGCCCAGAACTGGTACAAATCTGGTCGTTGAGGAGGGAAGTTTTTGAGGCTTCCTGCCTGGGAAATTTAACTATTACTTGGCAACCCCCCCAACCCTACCATCATAAGGTGATAGGCAGTGTCTAGTTTCTCTTATGGTCACTAGAGAAAAATACACACCCACAGACACACACACACACACACACACACACGAACAAAATATGCTGTGAAGCAAGACATCTTCTTACCTCACACCTGCACAGGGATTGCAGCATGGCCTCACCACTCTAAGGCTACAAAACAAAGAGACAGAGACAGCACACTGGCCCTTGGTGACCCAGGGCCAAGGCATAAACGTGGGTCTTTCGAATCCAGTGCTAATGTTCTTCTTAATAAACCCCCCCAAGAATTACTTTTTATGAGTATAATAAATTTCCAAAAGAGGAAAAATATTAAACAAAAACATGTTATCTTTTCAATTTAAAGAATATTTTTAAACTCGTTCTCTGGTTCCCTCTACCCAAGAAATGCTGCAGAGATTCAGTCCACAGTGTAGACCCTGAGAGTTCAAGTGAGATGGGAAAGTGAATGGGTTCATTTTGTGTAAAATATCACTTGTTATGAGATTATGTGAGGGCCCAAAGATAATCGCAAAGAAATAAACAGTAACTATCTTCAACATAGTGAAACTACATTTCTGACATACTTGACAACATTAATATATTCTTTAAGGTGGATTATTGACTTTGATTTTACTTAGCAAACATTTGAGTACCTTCATATATTTAAAAGGTGTTGGGCTAAACTGATACCTCTAGCCCACAGCCAGTGTTTAATATAAATAACTTATAATATAAAATGATGGAAGTGAGTAGTAGATGACTAGGATTAGTGAACAGAAACAATAATGGAAGTGAAATAGAGAACTAGCATTGCAGTAAGGAATAATTCATTTTGATACTACTTCCACATTGCTTCAGAGAAGATATATTTGATATGAACTTCTAAAAACTGAAGGAGGTGGGGTCAGACAGGGCAATCCAGTCAGAGGAAAGAACATAAGGACTAAAGTAGTGTGGACGGAGAAGCAAGAGTTGTATAGTTAGCTGGACAATGTGGAAAGGAGACATGACAATACTTTAGGGTCCTTAGATGTGATGCTGGTTTGTCTGCATGTTAAGCTCAAAACAACAGGCACTCCTGGAAGCCTGCTGAGCCGGAGGCTGGCAAGAGTTGCTCTGCCTTTAGGAAAGGGCATGCTGGCAGCAGCCAGGGAAAGTGTGCATAGGAAGGGGCAGGGAGGAGCCTGCAGACAAAGCTAAAAGAGCTAAGTAAACTGAGCAGGTGAATCTGAAAATAAGAGCACTGATCAAGTCATTTTAAAGGGTTTGAGTGTTGATGAAATCATTTTACATCTTCCCTCACTGACCATCCTAACTATGCTGTGAGACATGTGTCCTCATTCTTCCCATTTCACAGATGACAAAACTGGCTCGAAGGCCATTAACTGCTCCATGTCAACTGCTACCAAAACAGGGACAAAGATCAGGCTCAGTACTTTTAAAAAAAAAAAAAAAATCTCAATTACTTTTGAAGTACTAAAAATTCATTTCATGTTCTTAAATATTTGCGCTTCTACAATAATAGTTAGATTTGCCTTATGATGTCATATTAAAAACCTGCATTTTAAAACAAAGGAACGCAAAGATACCTACACCTCTAATTACACCTCCTTTGGAGACAAATATTTAAGAGTAATATTCTCCTCCCCCTTTAATATTTCAATGCCCAAACTGGAAGTACAGGCTTCCGTAAAAACCTTATACCCCAAACTGAAAAGTAAACTACTTACAGAATTATGGAAAATTCATGATTTATCAAGCACGGTAACCGAATCCAGGATGTAAAGATCCCAAGACCTACTTAAGAATAGTTCCGTCCAAAATGACTGATGGGTAAATATTTGACCTTCAGGATGCAAACGGATAGGTATTTCTGTCCCTTTAAATTCGGAGGGTACGAAATGGCCAAAACGCTCTGGAATGAGTCGCTGCATCGCAGACACCTCGCCGGGGTTTTTCACCGGATAAATGGTGTCTCACACACAGCATCACCTGCCATCAAAACTAAGGGTTCCCACCTGCTCAGCGACCTTCCGCCACCGTGCTCCACACAAGCGCAGACCCCGAAGCGCGCGGCCCGCTCCGGGAGCCCGGGCGGTGACAACGGGGCGAGCTGCAGCCCCCTCCCCGCCGCCCTCCGCTCGCGCCCGGAGGACAAAACCCGGCACGCCCGCCGCGCGCCCCGACCCGGCCGGCCCGGCCCCGGCGCCCTGTCACGGCGCCGCGCCGCAGGCCACGCCGCGGGCAGCAGCACCGGGCGGGCGGCGCGGGCCCGCGGGGGGAGCCGGGCCGCGGGGCCCCGGGCGCGGCCTCCCGCCGCGGAAGCCCGCCCGCCCCACCCGCCGAGCCGCCCCGCGCCGCCCGCCCGGCCTCCGCCCGGCCCCGGACGATGCTGGCGGCGGGGCGGGGCGGGCCAGCGCGGCCACCGGACGCCGCCCCGCCCGCGCCCCCGGCCCCGGCCCCGGCCCGGCAGCGCCCGCCGCCCATTGTGCGCGCTCGGCGCCGCCCGGCCCTGCGCGGCCGCGCTCCGGGCTCCGGCCGGCCGGTGTCCGCGGGCCGCCCGCCGCCCCTCCGCCGCCCCTCCGCCGCCCGGCCCGGCCCGCGCCCCCCGCACCCCCGCACCCCCGCTCTACCTGCCGAGGCTGCCGGGCAGCGCGGCGGCGCCTGCTCGCGCTCCGGGGCTGCGGGCGGCTGCCGAGCGCCGGGCGGCCCTGGCCTGCGCCTTACGTAAAGCGGCGGCGGCCCCAGCGCCACTCGGCGGAGGGCGGGAGGCGGCGCGCCGCAGCCGCTCCGCCGCGTTGCCCGGCAACTGGCCTCAGCGCCCCGCCGGCCCGGCCGCGCTCCAGATCCTTCCGCCCGGCGCGGGATTACATCAGCGTGCCCGCCCCGCCCGTCCGCCGGGCCGCGGGGCCGCTGGGGGCTGCAGGGCCGGGCGCCGAGCCCGGGTGCGGGCGTCGCCAGGGCCACGCCCCCTGCGGAGGGGCACCGCGGGCTGCCAGGCCCAGGCCCCCCGCCCCGCCCGGGTGCCGGCCCCCCGCCCGCCCCGCCCTCCCGGCGCACGCTCCACCTGTCCGCGCCCCCTCCTCGCCGTGTCCTGGGATGGCTGGAGTGGGCGGCCTCAAATGAAGACTTTCTCTTTTTCTAAGAAGCCCAGGAGAAATGTGACATGGCTTTTTAAATTTGTTATTAAGTAGGCAAGAGCTAAAAGACATTCTGGAAGATTCGGAAGTGGGAGCCAAAAATGTGCACTAACCTTCTAATCAAAGTCTCTTCACACCCACCCACCTTCCCTAAATGTGACTCCTAGCCCTATTCTAAAAAAGCAAATAATTAAGTGTCATAGATACCAGGAAGAAAGAAGCCCCGGAGATTACCTACGTTCAAGGAGGAAACAGGTCCGGAGCCGGGTGCCTCGCTGGGTCATTTCTTCATTGTTTCATTTGTGGAGCACACGGTGGGTGCCAGGCTCTGCTTTTCTGTTCAGAGCCTGTGGGCAAGCTTCCCGCACCAGGCCCCAGGCTTTGTGGGAGAAGCAGGCTGAACCTGGGAAGTGCTGGTCCCCTAGGTAGGCTGCTCGGGGGAGGACCCAGAACAGCTGTCATTTATACACAGTCTCCGAGATGCTTTTCTGCAAATATTCCTTTTGATTTTCACAAGAATCCTAGGATGCAGCGATATCACCCCCCCCCCATTTTACTGGTAAGGGAGGTGAGACTCAAAGAAAGTGATGTCCCCAAGCCTGACTGCTAGTGGGCATGAGGCTATTTTCCTTCCCTAGCTCCTCCCAGGGTCCAACCCAGGCCCTTGGCTTAGCGATTGGGGGTCTTTTCCTCTACACAGCTCTTTCCCTTCATCAGCTCCCTCCCAGGTCACTCTCAGGCACATTCATTTCAGTGACTGTCTCCGGTCATAAACACCCTGCACTCCACCAACATCTCCTGGGCACCTGTTCTGAGCCTGGATATCCCTGCATTCCTGGAGAATGCGTTCTGCAAAGTGGGGAGAGAGTGGGAAAGGCCTGGGAATCCGAGGCTCCCTGGAAGCAAAGGGGAGGGTAACTTGCTTCAGTATCTAGTTCCCAGCTGCCCCAGGCTCTGGGGTTCACAAACTAGTATTTTCCAAAAATATGGGAGATATTCAAAAGGTGGCCAACTCTCAATCTTTGCCACATTAGTGACATTACTGTCATCTCCATTCATATTTTATGAAAGGACATTCATTGTTACAGCAAAAATTTTAAGAATAGTAACAGTATATTTCAGATATTCTCCCAGGAAAGAAAACACAGTTGGCAACTTCATAGTTACACACACCCACAGTTTATTGATCTTATTTTCATCGTTTTGTCACAGCCAGTTTTTATAAACTACGGACTAGTAGAACCTGAAGTTTTCTCAGAAAACGATTTTGAACCAAATCAGAATTAACTAAAACTAGTAGGATTTGGAGGTGGTGAGAAAGATTGAAGATTAAGGAATGAAAGTCTCATGGTTACTTTGTTTCCTTAGCAAAACAGCCCCCTATGGTTCAAATTGTTTTGAGAAAGGCCTAGAAAGAAGTCTTGGCAGATGCCAGCCTCAGGGCCTTTGCATTTGTTGGTTCCTCTTTGCAGAGTACCTTCTCTCCAAATCTTCACATAGCTGGCTTCTTCTTGTTCAAGGCTCAGCTACAATGTCACTTACCCAAGGACACTTTCCCTGTTGCCCAGCTTAGCGCAACCAGCCTTCCCAGTCTTGATGCCATCACCCTGCTTTGGCTGTTATGAGTATCTGAAATTACCTGGTGTGTATGTTTGGTAGTTAATATCAGCCTGACCCTTAAGACCTGCATCCCAGGAAAGCAGGCATCTTGTCCCTGAAGTTCACCTTTGCATGCCCAGGGCCCACCATAGTTGGCCGGTGAGTGACTGAACTGTCTACATCTGTACTGTAGCCAGAGTGGACATTCAGAGAGAAGCCATTCTGCCTGCCTGTGGATAATCGGGAGCAGGGTTCTCAGGTGCAGAGCCTGCATCTTTAAGTGTGCTGCCCGCCCACGGCCTTCCTTTAAGCTCCAGGTAGGGGTCAGCCAAGTTAAACTCAGGAGAACAAGACCTTTCCCAGGTCTGGGTTGAGATGCCCAGGAATGCACAAGAGGACTCGGGTTAAAGCAGAGTATGGAGGCCAGGAGGACACCCCCTCTGGCATTCTCTACAAAGCAGCCATCTTGCTTTCCCGTGTGTGTCTGAGATCATTTCTCCACTCTCCAGAGTTCCTGCCACAATCCTTCAACCCCTGCACAGGGGCACGTAGGTGTCAGGGGGAGATGTCAACCCCTGGTGCCCTCTGACTCGGATGCCAGCAAGGGTCTCGAAGAAGCCAGAGCGTGTGGTTTGTGGCATGTGCGTGGTGAACAGTGGGCCGGACTGCAGCCCAGCTCTTCATGACAGGTGACTGTGGGAAGGCAGAGCTCCCTGGGCTCAGATCCTGGGTGCAGAGCCTTTCTCCTGGACTCAGTTTCCCCTTCACCACGGCCATGGATTTGGGCAGGCAGATTTTAAGTCGTCATCTCCCCCGCCCCTCACCGCCTGCGAACTTTGGAAACAAAATGTTGATGAAGTGACGTTTTGATAAAAGAATATGTCTAAACCCCCCCTGTCACCAACACTGACAATGCCACTTCCTGTTTTAGGACCTCAACTGCCTTCCAGATACTTTACTGTCACCTGTTCTTAGACCCCAGGGTGGCCACAAGGGAAAGGTGATCCCTGCTTAGTAGGTAGGGGGTCCTGAGGCTCTGGCCAGGTTACCTTGCTCCCCCCAGGCCATACTGCTATGCAGTGGCACTGCCAGATGTCATCCCAGCCCTGTTCTTGCTACTAGGCCACACTGCTTCATTCAAGTCCCTCCTGAGTCAACTCTCTGATGATTGGTGGCCAGATAAGAAGCACAACCAGACACCCCCACGGCTTCCCGCAGGACCAACACCTCCTTTAGGATGCACACTGCTCAGCTCCGCTCACAGGCCGTCAGTCAGGGCGGCCAGTGACTTGGCTTTGTGATCTTCTCTCTTAACCTCCCCAGACCAGTACCATTCCTGGTCTCCCTCCTCTCAGTCACCCTCATTCCACTTAGATGGCTGAAAAGTCAAGACACAGCCTCACAGTGTGACCTTAAGTAGTTCACTGACCTTCGAGGGTCTTCCTTTCCTAGTATATGGAACGACAGAGGAATAATGGCCCCGTGCTACTGCTCTGTAGGCTAGATTTGGGGCCAAAACAAGTCGTCTGCAGCCTCTACAATGCCATGTAAAAGTCAAGTTCATCACTATTCCAAGCTCGTTTCAAGGGCTGATGGCTCTCCCCTCAGTGCCACCCTGATCCATGGAAAACCTAACAATGTTGCCAGCACCTGTCCAAACCAGGGGACGGACGGGCAGCATGGAGGCCGGGCCCCAGCCTTGCCCAGGGTTGAAGCTGGCCTCCACTGTGTCTGCCTGGTGACCTGGGGAAGCTACTTTCCTCATCTGTGAAGTGGCATTATCATGGTACGAGTCCCAGGGGGCTGTTGTGAGGGGGTAAGGGACACCATACAGCACGCTCGGACCGGTGCCCTGCATACAGTGAACAGTCAATGCCAGCACCCACAACCAGCCTTCCCCAGCTCAGAAGGTGCCCCATCTCCAGATGGTACTCTTCCTGGCCCCCTGCAGTTCCCCACTCCAACCTCGGCACTCTGCGTGCTCCTGGGGCGGCCCCATCCACTCAGAAAGCTCTCAGCTGGATGTGGGGTGACATCCAAAGTGTCTCCACCAACCTGGCCTTTGTCCAAGCTCAGTCCTGCCTCACGGACTTGCCAGCTTTGCTGTGGCCCTACCCCAGATGATTCCTGGCCTTCTCCACACAGTCCCCAATCCTGGGGGTACTCTACCACTGAGCTTCATCTCCAGCCCTTCATATTCGAGACAGGGCCTCCCTAAGTTATTGAGGCTGGCCTTGAATGTGCAATCCTCCTACCTCAGCCTCCTGAGCCTCTGGAATTACAGGCATGCACCACCATGCCCAGCCTCAAACACACATTTCTTGATTCATCCGTCTGGTATATGAAGCGCCTCCCTGTGTTTGGGGAAAACCTCTCCCTTACCCTTGCAAATCTGGATGTGATACAAAACTAGCACTCCTGCATGGAGCTGAAGGCTGGTCACTGGCCACACCCTCCTCCTCACCTCCTGGCCTCAGCCCTGATGACTTACATAACAACCTAAAGCCACTCATGAGGCTTCATCTGCCCTGGTTTGATCTTCTGTGCCCAGATACCTGGCATCTGTTCCTCAGCAAGCAAAGGAGGCGGAAATGATTTTAATCAATCTGGCCAACCATGAGCACAGGCTCCCTGCCACCCATCAAGACCCAGGCCTTGAGCAGAGGAGGGTGCTCCACCAGGTGAGACGGAAGGGCCTGGAGCAGGTGAGCGAGAGGTCATCCCTTCCTCTCAGCACTGAGAGCTGCCCCACTGCTGGGCAGTGGGAGGTCCTGGAAAGGCCTGAGAGCAAGTGGTGTTCAGAGAACCAGGTCCCACTGCTCAAAAGCTGGGTGGACTGGACCCTTTCCACTGACCTCCAGATCTCAGGCCAGACAAGTCCCCATGACTTCCCTTCCAGTGCACAGCACCAGGTGGGGGCCTGGCCATGCAAGGGGACAGCAACTTTGTCCTTTTCTTCCATCCATAGGACACTGGTGTATATGGCTCTCCATACTGCACACAGGGCACCCAGATGCCCCAGACACCCACCTTTTGATAATGGCCTCCATTCGTTACATCCAGGAAGACCTTATTTCCAAATTAGGTCACACTCTGAGGTTGGGGATTAGGACTCCAACAGGTCTTTTTTGGAGGGTCATGATTCAACATCTGTGATATTCCTGGCCTTACAAATTGCATGCTCTGTCTCATTTATTCTTCCCAAGAAGGGAGGGACTATTATTATCTTTGTTTCACTGATTAGAGAACTGAGGCTTAGAGAATTGAAGTCATTTTCACAAGGTCACAATTTCAGCTGGTGTAAAATTAAAACAAGAAGTCAACCCCAAATCTAGTTTTCTTCCCCTCCATCCTTCCACCCATTCATTTAACAAGCCTCTTTTGAGCAGTATAGCAGACACTGTGCTAGACTCTCTGTAAACCTTAGAGAACAAACCAAAATGTCTCCATGGAACTTGGGATCTAAGGATGAGGGCTGACTATAAAATGTAAAAATGCACCCCTGATAATTATGAGAAGAAACAAGTGGCAAATTTAGCCGTGGTACCAGTAAAAGCTTCACCGAAGAAGTGATGTTTATGTTTAGACTTGAACAATATGAAGGACCAGCTCTTCATGATCAGGAAGGGTAGGCTGAGGGGAACATATCAGACATGGGAACAGTACATACAAAGGTCCTGAGGCAGGAAAGGTCATGGTGCACTGAGGAAATGAATGCAATGGGGCATGGCTGGAGAGCTCCCTATGACTTTGGAGAGGCAGGGGCTGGAGGTAACAGGGTCCACATCAAGCCAGTGCTAGTGTACTATAACAAGGAGTTTGGACTTTACTCCCAAAGCTGATGGGAAATGGGAACTGCGGGCAAGTGAGCTGTGGAATAATCCACTTATCTATTCAACAAGTTTGGATGGAACTCCTATGAGGCATCTGGTGCTGCCATCAGTTCACAGCTGAGGAGGTTCTGGCCTGGGAGGTGTTTGGGCTCTGGGGTCTCTTGGGTGTCCACTTGGCAAGGTTGCTGTTCAGAGTTGTCTCTTCTAAGGGGCCCCGCGTTGGGAGGAGGACCTGCAGTTCCGGGTCTGGCTTTCTGGGTGACTCTAGGCCAGTTATGTCCCCTTGGAACTTCCGCCTCCCCGCTTACTAAGGGGGTGCTATGTGCTCCCTCTGAAAGACGGGGAGAAAGACAAAGATCCCATTTGGTGACCCTTTGTCCTTGACATCTCACAGTATCTTCAGCTCATGTGAAGTTGCAGGTTTACATAAGGCCAGACTCTGGCCAAGACTGTCCAACGCTGGGTGGTCAGTGAGTCTCAGTTTCTTCATCTGTGAAATAGGACTAATATCACACACCTGGAGCAGAGACTGGGTGGCTTCGGGGACGTGCACTGTTGCCAGGGGATGCTCCTGCCTCCATGAGCAGGGACTGCTGAGGACTTCCACTTCCCTCCCCTTCCCCCCGAAGCCCCCGTTTTATAGGTGAGGACACGAGGGCTCAGAGATGTGATATGACTTGTCCAAAGTCACTGGCCCAGCAATATTAGCCAGGTACCCTCTCCCCTTGTGACACTCTTCGACTTTGGACAGCCACGGGTGTCCAGAGCTGGGGGACGTGTCCTCAGGAGTGGTGAGAAACTGTGTCAATTCCATGCAAGACCCAGTCATCCTCAAGTGCTTCGTGGGCCCACACAGGATGATCTCCAAGGTCCTCCAACCCTGCAGGTTGGCACTCTAGGATCGACGCGTACCTTGGGTGTGTTTATGAAGCTTTCCTGGTTAGGAGGCAGGCAGGGTGGCAATCACTCAGAATGCCAAGGATTTACAGCCCTATTTGGGCTATAAAGAATTGCTACTAACAGCTAATGATGCTGTGGTGTTTATAGGGGAAGTGGTATAATTGTCATTTATTAAGATGGATATTATATTATATTTACATGCCATAATTATTTCAAAGTCTGATTACAATGCTTAAGTATCTTTGGCAGGATGCTAGCATCTTCCAGAAAGAAGTGACCGTAAATGAGATGACCCCCAGGTAAGCACCTGGCACAGAGCCTGCCCAGAGCAGGAAAGGCAGGCGATGGGGCCTCTCGGAGTCTCTGCGTTCCACAGGCAAAAGTCGGCAGGTGGCTGATCCTCAGAGCGCTAGACCTTGGTGGTGGGAGCCCCTGCTGCCCTGCCTCTCCTGCCTTCCACACTCAGCAGCCCCTCAGGGTCCCTGACCTTGAACGGGAATTCTGCTCATTCTGGGCCACAGTGGGGTTTGGATGTGTTTTAAGTGTGTCCCCTAGTGGGTTGAAATCTTGGTCCCCAGTGTGGTAACCCTGAGATGTAAACCTTTAAGGGTCAGGGCCTGGTAGAGGTGGTTAGGTCATGGGGAAGCTGCCCTGGGAAGGAGTTAATAGAGGTCTCCTGTCTCTCTATGGCTTTGAGGCTCTAGGAACCTTATATAACTGAAATCACCCAGTAAGCATCCTTTGCTACTCAAAGTTCACCCATATTGTAGCAGGCATCTGAATGTCCTTCTTTTTAAAGGCTGACTAATATTCCACTGTATGGATGTTTTTTTCCAGTTGTTTTATCTGTTCGTCTGTCCAGGCACTGGAGTGCTTCCACTTTTTGGCTATTGGGAATAACAGCCAAAAAGCTGCTATGGTTCAATTCTTTTTAAGTCTTGTTCCTTATTTGCAAAATAGTGTCCCTGTCCTCATGTTCTTATAGGAGTGACTCTGCCTGCCACTTTCTTAACAAGCCCTGGGGGCCTGGAAAGCATCGACACAGCCTGTGTGGGGTGTGCTCGATGTCGACAGACTGCGGGGACTCACGGTCACAGAGTCTTAGGCGCACCCTTGCTAACCCAGTTTACAGAAGCAGAAAGAAACAATGACCTTTCCCAAGGTCGAGCAGCCAGTTGCTGGGAGGACTCAGCAGAAGGATCTGGAAAAGCTGACTCATTTTGGAGCCAGGCTTGTGACCAAGCTGCAGAGAGTCTGTGCCTTGGGTTTGTGGGGAATGGGCCACCCTGCCAATCAGATCCAGTTGCCCAGGGAGGAGGGTGAGAAGCGGGCCTCGCAGACTTGCAGCTGCTCCGGCCGACTAAAGGCATACCACCCCGGAAAGGTAGGTGCTCTTCAGTCCCATCTGTTGAGAAACAGAACAACCTACCACGACAACCCGTTTGGGAATTACGTAAAAGCTCCTATTTCACGCATCTTTTTTGAAAATGTGCTAGAAAAACACATTCTGTCTAGTTGACATGATCAAGAAGAATATCAAACAATATCCAAAGAGAATCCTCCTCTTAATTTAAGGCAAAAAAAAAAAAAAAAAAAAGCCAACACCCATCACCGTGTTCACATCCACAGAGGAGTGGAGAGAAGGCTGGCCGCGTGGCTGTCAGGGAGAAACTGCTGCTGGTCTCCACGTCTGTCCCGCCCGTGGCTCCACACAGCAGGTCACGGGGACTCTTGGAATTTCTGCCTTGAAACCCTCTGGCCTCATTACCTCCGGGGCTGGCTCATGGCCCACGATTGCTACTGGTTTCAAGGTGGAGGTGCTCTGCGGAGGAGACCTCTTGGGTGCCACTCCCAACTCCAACCGTGTCGGCCGGGTCAGCGTGGGCTGGGTCGCTTGTAGCCGGCACCAGGCCTGGAGAAGTCAGTCAACTGGTACTTTGCCTCCAGGAAACAAGCAAACGAAACTAACTTCTTTTACTCTTGAGAGTGCTGGCAGCTCAGGTGAGAGCCAGGACGTACTTATGATTACTGATGGTTTTCTGTGCAGGGAGAGGTGACAAAGAGCTGGGACTTCTGGTGCCTGCCGACCACTCTTGTTTCCGGAGCGCCCTCTGCTCAGGGATTCACACCATCGACTCTCCAACCTGAGCAGGGATCCTGCAGGGCCCGTCCCCAAGTTTGTCAGATGAGGAAAGGGGGCTCCAGTGGATGAGGGCAGAGGCAAGTAGGTGGCAGAGGCTGGCTGGAGCCTGGCTCTGTCCCTGACTGGCCTGAGAGACCTTCAGAGCAGAGAGGCCCTGCTGAGACCCCGAGGGGGACACATGCAGGGGGACTCGGAGACCAGGATTGAAGCTGGGGGTATCTTAATCCGGGGACCCTAAAAGCCAACCGTGGGCTAGTATTCAGAGCAAAAGATTGATCATGAGGTGAACTCAGAGAATACTGACCCCCAAAGTCGCGTGCCTCCTAATTCCCAGACCTGGGAATATGTGGATGGCACATGGCAAAAGGGACTTTGCGGTTAACGTCATGGATCTTTTTTTTAGCTGTAGATGGACACATAGACCTTTGTTTTACTTATTTATTTCTATGTGCTGCCGAGGGTCCAACCCAGTGCCTCCCACGTGCTAGCTAGGCAAGCGCACCACCACCGAGCCGCAGCCCCAGCCCAGGGTCATGGACCTTGGGACAGAGAAGTCATGCCTTCACCTGGTCCTAACCTCAGCTGGCTGGCCACTGCCCCCCAGTCCTGGTCTGCCTGCTTCCCCAGCTGCTGCGTGTCCTAGCCCAACGGGCCCCCGCCTGCAGGAGCACGAGCCGCTGGCCCCTCTTTCCCCGTGGGCCGTGTTCAGGAACCTCTGCTGGGCTAACCTCTGCAGCTGGAATGCCCCCCCATCTCTGCCGCATTCTTCTTTTCTCCGTGTGACTGTGTCCAGCAGCTTCCCGTGCCCACTCCCAGGTGGGTAAGAGGCCTCTCTCGCTTGCTTACTGCTACCCCTCTCAGGCCCCCTTCCAGGTGCTGCCCCTGGAAGCATCTGTCCCACCCATCAGGCTGCAAGTCCCTCTGGGTGGGGTTTCTGGGCGTCCAGCCCAGGGCCTGGCACCTAGGGTGGCTTAGGGAAGGACGCTCCTCTGTGGCACCAAGTCATGGGAAAGGCACGCGCTGCTGCCCACAGCCCAGCCGTGGCCTCTCCGCCTGGCTATTTTTATTCCTTACCCTGCAGAGCAGAGGCCTGTGGGGCAGGTTCTCAGATGGAGCCAGGGAAACCTGCCAGACAGACCGGGGCCACTTGCTGGGGCTGCCTGAGCCAGGCCCGCAGGAGCGGCCCAGGCTCCTCCTCTCCAGCAGCCAGAGAGCTGTCCCTGGAGCCCAGGTCTGCCTCACTCTTGCTGCGACCTGGAGCAAACCATGTCCCCTTTCTTCTCCTCTGTCAGGAGGGTGGGGATTGAGCTCTGGTAGCCACTTTGAGGATCAAATGATAAATCACTGAGTCTGATTCTAATGTAAGCTTCAAACAGGTAAAATAACCACATGATTCAAAATTAAAATGCAGAAAGGAGTGTTTCCTGAGTGCCAACCCAGCCCGTGACCCTGCAGCATCCGGCCAGCTGTGCTTTGGGACGTTAGCTGGTGCACCGTTCTCCTAGGGAGGTAGGTAGGTAGGTGGATAGATTGGCCCACTCATGGGCACCGAGCACCTACTTGGTACTACATGCTCTGACCCATAGTTGGAGCTCAGAGGTGGTCATGCTTATGTGACACCTTCAACATCCTCAGCTTCTTATTTCCAGCTTCGACAGCCAGCTGATCATTGAGTGAGCAGCTCATAGACACCGTGCTGTGTTCCTCATAAATGTGTCCCCCATTTTATGGATAAGGAAACTGAGTTTCAGAGAGGCTGACTTGGGCAAAGTCACACAGCTGGCTGGTGGCAGAGTTAGGAGTCAAGGACAGGTTTTGGACCCCAAAACCTGTTTGGCTTCATTCCTGTGGCTGTTGTGATGACCCAGAAGGCTGCAGCCTGCTCGATATAGTGTCACGCATTTGCAATGCCAGCAACTCAGGAAGCTGAGGCAGGAGGATCGCAAGGTCAAGACCAGCCTCAGTGACTTAGCAAGACCTTGTCTCAAAATTTAAAAATAAAAATTAAAATAACAGAAAAGGGTGTCCAGAGATATGGCTCAGTGGTAAAGTGCCTCTGGGTTCAATCCCCAAGTACCAAAAAAAAAAAAAAAAAAGTGGGGGCTTTCTCCATGATCGCTGCTGGGCACCTCCCAGGGTGCAGGCAGGAAAGTCAGGTTGAGCTGTCCCTGTGAGGGCCCCCCACCAATGGACACGCAGTAGTGGGGACAGTGAGTGCCCTGCCTCCTACTACCTGATGGACTGCTCTGTCCAGATATGAGGGCCCCACTCCAGGCAGCTCACCCCACAGAGTTTCCCAATATCCAGAGAGACCAGGGCCTTGTCCTAAGTCACACAGCATGGGAGTGACGGGCCCAGAACTGGAACGTGGTTATGCCCTGCCCTGCCCTGCCCTCCGAAAGGGCGGCCCACCTGCACCTTGTCAGGGCACCCCAGAGCATCACTGGCCTTCCTGCACTTGGGACTGGCAGGGACACCCACAGCTTATTCATCTCATGGTCCCATTCATACTACTACTGGCCCACAGCTCTGGGACAAGGCCTAGAACAAGGTTGGACCAGGGCCCAAAAGATCCTTCAATTCCTCTGACACGACATCATTATGACTTGAATCCAGACTCATAAGAACTCATTATGTTTAAATTCTACAACATGAAGTTAAATTCTACTCCCTCATGAAGAGGAGGCCCTGCTCTAAGAATCAGGAGGGTTCTTTGAATTCAGGTTGTCCCATGTATCAGCTGGGTGACTCTGGGCAAGTTTAACTTCTCTGAGCCTCAGAGCCTCTTCCTCATCTGTAGGCTGAGAGTATTAATATCTACCGTCCAGGCCACAAGGAGGGTGAAGTCAGAAACTGCAGGTAGAAGCGTCTGGCAGATAAGGATGATGTCACATTAGCCACACAACCCAAACACACTGGACCCCCCTCTGGGCAGGTGTTGTTCTGGGCTCTCGCTGCTCCCTCTGTGGAAGGCACTGCAGCCTGCTCGGAGTTCTCTCACCTCCTCTGCTGCTGCTCATCAGCTGACACAGGAGATGCTTGTGTATCTGCTCCTTTCCATTCTGCAGGGCGGGCAGGGACTTCGTCCCTCTGTACCCTACTCTATCTCCAGCACCTGGAACTGGCCGGTGAGCTGTCCCCTTGGGAACCAGGTAGGGAGACATCTTTTGTCCATCTTGTGGACAAAGAAGCAGAGGCTCAAAGAGGAAAGGGCCTTCCCCAGAGCCAGACTGCCTGGACTCGAGGCCTGGCTCCCCGGTCACTCTGTGCATGACCTAAGGCAAGTCCCTTCAGCTCTCGGCCCTCGGTTTCCTTATCTGTGTTAGTAGGAGCTGCCTGGTGGGGTTGTCCTAAGTATTAAATGAGCCTCATCCTGTGATGCACTCTACGTGGTGCAGATGGCCAGCTCTGCACAACCACAGTAACACCAAGGAGCAGAAGATCCAGAGAGAAGAGGCTCAGCCACCGACATCTGTGGACTCCCCGGAGCCCCACTCTGCGCGAGCCTCACCAGGTGAGCCAGGCTGAGTGGTGGGCTCCCGAGGCAGTTGAGGTGTTGGGGTCTCTATCCTGGGCCAGGCCAGGCTGGAGCTCTGTTATCAGCACCACCTTCAGTTCCTGGAAGTGGGTGTGCCCACAGGGCCCGCATGCACCCCGTCGCCGTCTGGGTCCACATTGGCTGCAGCAGCTGTGGCCCAGGTTGAGTCCCGGCAGGGACGGCTGCAGCCTGGCAGGAGCTCTGTGGGAGGGGAGGGGGGCACAGGAAGGCAGCCACTACTTGGAGGCTCCTGGCTGCCCAGCCCACCTGGGCAGCCCCCATCCCAGCTCCCAGAGGGCCCCTCTACCCCACTCTGGAGGGCTGACTCTTGACCAGAGTCAAGGGAACTGATGGCAGTTCTAGGTGCCAGGCTGTGTTTACCATGAGCCAAGGATCTGGTGGGCAGAGAAAAACTGTCCCGTCCATGGTGACTGTTCTCCAGGGCAAGATGGAATTCTGGTTAAGAGCGTGGATGTAGATTCCCGAGTCCCCTGGAATTAGACCACTTTTGAGAGGCTAGGGATGAGCTTCTGCAAAGCATCTGTGCATATGATCGAAGACCTATCTTTGCCACTAGCCATGTGGGTGACATTGGGCACCTGAGGAGCTCAGTCTCCTCATTTGCACAGTGGGCATAGCGCCAGTTCCTCTTCGCCGTTGAGGTGATAAAGAAGGAGTGTATGAAGCAGGAAGGGGCAGCCATCTGCCATTCCCCTGGCGTCCCTGGGTGGGCTGCGAGCGGCTCTGCCAGGGCGGGGCTTTCAGAGGCTGCCCGCTGGCCATGATTGGCTCCCTCTGCTCACCAGGAGGAGAAGACCCCAGGAGGCACCGCCCCGACCCCTCCAGTTTCCCCAGCACTGGGCCAGCACCAGTGGGTGGAGGGTCCAGAGTGTGACCGTCAGCAGCAGACCCCTCTTGGGGTCAGGCACTGAGCCAGTGCCCTGGGAGTCAGGGCTGAGCCTGATGCTGCCTCCACGGGGTGAGGTTGGGCAGGACGCGCCGTCTCCCTGCGCCTACTTCTCTCCTCCCAGCCACACCGAGGGCTGAGCCTCCCCTGCTCCAGGAGGTAGCCGCCCTTTCTCTCCCAGACTTGAGCTCCAGGGCAACAGAATCCCCAGAGTTGACCCTGAGAAAGAGGCCGAGCACCCAGGAAGATGGGGGAGGCCTGGTGAGGACACCTCAGTCATGCCAGCCGAGAGACTGGGGGACTCCGTGATGGGAGACCATGGCCTCAGAGGGAAGGATGGCTCCTTCACCCCCACTGGTCACCTGACCTGACAAGCTCTGGGTCACAGAAGGAGAAGCCCCACAGGCCCACGGTCACCTTGGGTGGGGGCCATGAGTGGGGACAATGCCCCTGGAGTCCTGAACATGGTCTTTGCCTTGTTTGTCCCTTGTGGTCTATTCCTGCGACCCTATAGAATGAGCAGAGCGGGGGTCCTTGGGGCAGGGGGGAAGGGGCTAGGGCAGGGGAAGGACTCCTGGGAGGGCTGGACAGGGGCCTCTGATGGGGAGGGGAGGAAGGGCCAGCGAGGGAGGGAAAGGAGGTCTCGGTGCCAAGTGGGCTGAGAAGGGCCAGTGCTGGACAGCTCTCTGCTTCCCGTGGGCCCCCGGTGCTGTCCCACATGCCTTCCATTCTGGGATATGGACACGAGCCCATCCGCACACTCAGCCAGGGGCTCCCAGCTGGATCTGAGCCCAGGCCCTAGGATCCTGCAGCCGGGTGACCTGCTCCCGCCAGGCAGCTAAGGAGCAAGGAAAGAGTGGGCTCTGACTGTACAGGCCAGCTCCCTGCTCTGGGCGAGGAGACTGGCCACCCCAATCTCACTCCGAAGACAGTGACCAAGGCTGTGGAGAAATCACACCAGCGGGGACCTCAAAGAGAGGCAAGAACCCTCTTAGAGTGCTGTGCTGTCAGTGTCAGAGGTCTGCTCGGCCAGGGGCCAGCCCCATTTACTCACCCACAGGAATCCAGGTGCTGCTGGAAGGACACTTTGTAGCTGTGGTTAACATCACTGTCTGTTGATAAGCCAAGGAGATTGTGCTTGATGTTGGTGGGCCTCATCTGAGCAGTCGAAGGCCTGAAGAACAATACTGAAGCTTCCCTGAGAAGAGGAGCTTCTGCCTGAGAGGCTCCAGCTTGCAGGCCGCCCTGCAGACCGGCAGCCCTGTGAGCCAGTTCTTCGACATCAGCAGCGCTTCCCTGTAGGAGCCTGCGGGGCACCAGGAGAAAGCTGACATCCAGGCCTCTCCCCCTGATTTCCCTCTCCGCTGGAGTCTGTGATGAGCTAGACGCTGTGCTAGCCCCGGGAATGTAGTGGACTCCTCACCGAGCGTGGGAACAGTGACATTAAAAAGGTAAATGCACACCGTCCACCTCGGTTTGCACGCTCACCGTGTGCTGCAGGGTCACCACAGTGCATGCAGTTGGCTCACAGGGTTAACAAGACCTGCTTGCACACAGCTCGGAGTTCAATGATACCACACTGGCAACTTGACATTAGCTGTGGTAGGAGCATTTGCAGAATCAGCAATCCGGGCTTCCCAGCTGTTCCGGTCTGGAGGTGAGGTGTCCCCCAGAAGCTCAGGTGTGAGACAGTTCAAGAAGGTTCAGAGAGAAGTGATTGTGTTGTGAGAGTCTTAACCTAATCAGAGGATTGATCCCCTGTTGGGATTAACTGGGTGGTGACTGAGGCAGGTGGGGGTGTGGCTGGAGGAGGTGGGCATTGGGGACGTGGCTTTGGGGGTATATTTTGTCACGATGAGAGCGCTCTGCTTCATGGTGGCCATGTCCTGAGCCGCTTCCCTCTGCCACACTCTTCTGCCATGATAGTCTCCTCGCCTTGAGCCCTAAGGGATGGAATCTGCTGTCTCCGGACTGAGACCTCTGAAACTGTGAGTGACAAACTTTTCCTCCTCTAAAATCGTTCTGGTTTGATCTTTTGGTCCCAGTGTTGACTACAACCGCAGCTGAGGCACACACCATCGGCCGTGAGTGAAAGTACCCAGGGACCCCCTTAGGTGGGGCGTTGGAGGAATCAGGAAGTCTCTCCTGCTAGAGGGGGAGGGAGAAGGGAGTGCAGGTGGCCAAGGAGAGAGGAGGGCCTGTCACTGTCCTCCTAGGGGCATCTGGGGCAGGGCTGGGGTGTGTGCTGTGTCTCTTGTCTGCGTGCCTTCTCCTCCTGCATGCGCACAAGTCCCTTGACCCCAGGCTCGGCACCGTGGCTCAACCCACAGAGGCGAGGGTGAGGGGCAGGCCTTGGGGTCAGCAGGGCAGCCTTCTCTAAATCCGGTAGGAAGCCACGGGACACAGGCGTGAGCAGATTGATATTCTAAACTTCACTGAGGCTGCCGCAGGGGAAGCGGGGAGCCCTCGGGCGCAAGGGGACGGTGGCGACTGGCCAAGACTGGCCGCAGTGGAATGAGCATCCCGTCTGGATTAGAGATACATCCAGAGGTTCAGCTGGAAGGGCGTGCGATGAGAACGAAGAATGAAGAGTGACACACTTTCCTGGCTAGAAACTGGGGACAATGGTGCACTGACAGAGGCGGGAGGATGATGGGGACAGGCTAGAGTGGGCATCAAGTTCTGAATAGGGGTAGAAATCTAAATGCATTTTTCTTGGGGCAGATAAAGGGTTAAGGCACCAGGCATCTTTGGGCTAGTGGCACTGGCTTGGGATCAAGGACAAATAACATCTCTTTGATCTGCCTTCCTAAGTTCTGACCTCTAACCTTGGGGTTACTTCATAGCCCAGAATAATTGCTGGGGCTCCGGTGATCATGCCTCCATCTCAGGCAGAAAGTAAAAAGAAATGGTTTCAAAGGGCTTTCACCAGCTCTGAACTCTGTTTTTTTTTTTTTTTGTTTTTTTTTTTTAAGAGAGAGCGAGAGGGGGAGAGAGAGAAAGAGAGAGAATTTTTTTTTTTTTATATTTATTTTTTAGTTTTCGGTGGACACAACATCTTTGTTTGTATGTGGTGCTGAGGATCGAACCCGGGCTGCACGCATGCCAGGCGAGCGCGCTACCGCTTGAGCCACATCCCCAGCCTTGTTTTGTTTTTGAACGTTTGTCTTTGAGGATTAAACCCAGTACTTCAAGCATACTAGGCAAGTGCTCTAAATCACTTGGCTCTTAATGATCTTTCAGCAAAGACCCTCTCCAGCTCCTAGATCTCATTGGTTGGAATGCAGTCACGTGCCACACCAGGCAGCAAGGGACCCTGTGATGTGTTGTCTTCCGGCAGACCCTTTTCTGCACAACTGATTTCAGGGGTCACTGGAAGGGACGACAGGAGCCACAGAATGGGAGTGGCCACCGTCTGTGCTGCGCTCTCTTCTTGCTATTCTCTCCCTGGCTCACCCTCTCCCGGCCCCTCTGGGTGGCACTCACAGTTGGACCTCGCCCTCACGCCCAGCCTCCCCCTGCCTCCGCGCCGTGGTCCTTGTATTCTGGCTCCAGACAGTTTCCATTCCTAGTGGAAGTCACATCATGGTGACTCCGTGTCCCGTCCCCTCTGCTGGGTTCTGGCAGTGCCTTCTAGAACAGTATGTGATCCTGGGGAGAGTTAGGGATATTAGAAAGGCAGCTCTGTTCATGGCTGGGCCATTTCCACTGCTGTCCTAAGAGGCTCCCCTGTGGTTTTCCTGGGGTTCCGAGAGGTCAGGGTGCACAGAACTGGGCCACCACCTCTGGGAGAGGGGACTGCTGGCCACATGGTCCCAGGAGAGAGAGAAGTTAATACAACTTGGCAGCAGATAAAGGAGGCTTCCCTTCCTTCACCCCTCCCTCTCTCCCTTCCTTCTTCCCTCCCCTCCTTCCTCCCTCCCTTCCTTCCTCCCTTCCCTCTTTCCTTCCTTCCTTCCTCTCTCCCTCCCTCCCTCCCTCCCTCCCTCCCTCCCTCCTTCCCTCCTTCCCTCCTTCCTTCCTTCCTTCCCTCCCTCCCTCCCTCTCCCTCCCTCCCTCCCTCCTTCCCTCCTTCCCTCCTTCCCTCCTTCCCTCCTTCCTTCCTTCCTTCCTCCCTCCCTCCCTCTCCCTCCCTCCCTCCCTCCTTCCCTCCTTCCCTCCTTCCCTCCTTCCTTCCCTCCCTCCCTCCCTCCCTCCCTCCTCCTCCTTCTTTGTGTGTGTGTGTTACACGGGGATTGAACCCAGGCCCTTGCGTGTGTGTGAGGCAAACGCTCCATCACTGAGTTGCATTCCCAGCCCTGGAGAAGTATAAAATGTGATGAGTACCTTTTTATTTTATTTCTAAAATTTGTTTGTTTGTCTTCCAGTACCAGGGAGCCCAGGGGTGCTCTACCACCGAGCTACACCCCCAGACTTTTTTGAGTGAGATGGATCTCACTAAGTTGCTGAAGCTGGCCCTAAACTTGGGATCCTCCTGCCCCAGCTTCTGAGTGCTGGGGTTACAGGTGTGTGTCACTGCGCCCCGCTTTATGTGCACTTTAGGAAGAAAACAGAAAGGGATGTTTTAAAGATTGATATGGCCAAGGACAGGGACAGGATGGGGAGCCCAGGCACGGGCAGAGACCCCTTCAAGCCAGCAGCAGCCTTTCTCAGCTCTCTTTGTCCCTTGTTCCCATGTCATGGGTGAGAGGGACCAGTGGCCAAGTACCTTCCTACCAGGCACTGTGCTCAGAGATCATTTGCTTTTACAAATGGAAAAAACAAAATGAGGTTCAAATATTAAACAACCTGTGAGCATGCCCTCGACAAGGGATGGTATCTCAGCCCCCAGGAGGTCCCCCACTCCCCTTTCCACCCAGCCCCTCCCCTTCGAGAGCGCTGGGAGCTGTCTCCCAGGTCTGGTTTGCCCTGGGTGTCCGGGGGTGCAGGCTAGCTCTCCTTCGCTTTCATTGCAAAATGGAGACTGGACAAGCACTCGAGGAGTGCTGTGGCCAGGGTCCACTGGCCCGGGTGCTGCATCTCTGAATTGCCACCCGTCCCCACCTGTCCTGGCTCACGGCCGGCCTCTTGCCTCTGCATGGCACACTGACCCACTTTCTGCCTGCGAAGCCTGCCCTGCCCCATGCTGCTGGGTGCTCCCCTCGCCCGAGCTTTCCTTCACCACCCTCTGCACAGCCAGGATGAAGTGGCTGGTCACATGTCATTTTACCTTCACCGCCTGTGACCCCTCCCCCAAGTGGCTAACTCATGTAGGGGGAGCGTGGGTCTCAAGGAGGGCTGTGAGGGGGAAGGGAGGAGGGAGGTCGGGGGACAGCACCAAGGTAGGGTTCACGGGGCTGCCTGAGCCCGTGCCTTCTCTGCCAGTGCCCCTTCAGGTCCTGGGGGTGTCCCTGAGGAAGGCGCCTCTGTCTGCACCTTGCAGTGGCTGGAGAGGTGGGATGGTGTGCTCGGGGCTGCTGCCACAGGAGGCGTAGAGACCACAGATATGACTCCTCACAGCTCTGGAGGCTGGGAGTCCAAGGTCCGGACACGGGCAGGCTCAGCACCTGGGGAGACCCATTCCTGTTCATAGATGACGGCTTCTCGCTGGGTCCTCCGGTGGTGGAAGAGGCGTGAGTCTCTCTGGGTCTCTTTCCCATACAGGAAGGCTCTGCTGTCATGGCCCAATCTCCCTCTGAAGGCCTCCCTCCTGAGGCCCTTGCCCGGGGCTTGGGAGTCAACATACAAATTTGGGGGACATGGGCCTTCAGCCTAGAGCAAGTGGACAGACAGCTTGGCCCAGGTCCCACAGTGCTGGCTTCTCCCGTCTTTTGGTGGCAGCCATCACAAGAGGGGACACTGCCTCTCAATGCAGACTGCACCAGGCATGTCGGGGTCACGTTTCAAAGCCACCACACACATAATTAGATCAACAAACATCTCAAATTCACTGAGTGTCACCCAACTGTCCTAAATCTAGGTGGATGATTTGATATGAAACAGACATTTACATAAATAAATGTAAAAGAGAAGCCGCGTGGGAGACAGCTCCAGGAGCTCTGCTGTCTGCTCCAGACACGCTGGCCACGGGCCACAGGTGGTCAGGGAGCCCGGTGCCTCCTGCCCATGCCCGCAAGCCCCCACAGCCCCCTCTCTCAGGCCCTGAGCTGCTCTATTCAAGACCTGCTGTCCTACCTGGGGGTCGAGTGTGGCTACACTGCTGCCCCTGCCCTCTCCTCGCTGACCCCCAGGCCGTGGCCTTGGCCCAGCAGTGTCTGAGGTGGCCAGCATTCCTACAGCAGAAGGCTAGACCCGAGGGCCCGCCGGGAGGCTCCGTCCACCTTACACCCCGCAGTGGGAGGGAAGGAGCACAGAGATACACGGAACATCAAATGACCACCGGGCTGGGGACAGAGCCGCCTTTGTCCTCCGCCTGCCAGGGGACACCTCCCCTCAGAGGCTGGTGACACCGTGTTCCTTCAGAAGCGGGGGCCACAGATTCAGGCCTGAGGTGATCAGGTTCCCTGTTCCGAAGGGGAACAGGACGGTGAAAGTGTGGGAAAGGGGCAAACAGGACACCCAGGGCCTGGAGTGGACATGTACAGGACCCTGGGCACAGACAGCTGAGCCATCAGCCTGCGGGAGAAGAGGGTGGGTGGGCCACGCCTCCTGGTGTGGCAGGTGAAGACGCCCAGGTCCCAAGAGAGGAGTGGCCTTTCTGAGCTCACACTGCAGCCCAGGCTGCCCACATCTGGGTTGGTCCATTCCAAGGATCCTGCCCATGTCCAGCTGATGGCCCAGAGCAGGGAGGGAGGCTGGACATGAACCCTGCCCACACACGAGTGCCATTTCTGTGCCAGTACTCTGGGTTCCTCGCTCGGTCCTAACAGCACCTGACCATGGGTGGAAGCTGTCACCAGTTGGGCGGCTGCAGAGCGAGGGTGGGCTGGGCTCACCCACCTGCAGAGCTGGCATGCAGGGCGAGCAGGGATGGCGCTGGGGCCAGGAGGGTGGGGCAGCGCTGGCCTTCAACAGCCTGGCCGGTGGTGACTTGACCTGGGGCATGATGGAGCCACCCAGGGTCTTAAGCAGAGGAGTCGGAGGGTCAGGCTTGGTGTCTGGGGGAGGTTGAAGCGGGAGGAGTGTGGCGGGTGGCTGCAGCCCAGCCGGGAGGCAGTGGTCCAGGAGGCTGGGATGAGGGCTTCCCCAGCCACAGAGCTGCAAGGCCGTGTAATTCAAAACGTTTGAAGACCACGGCTCCTAGACCTCCTCTTCCAAAGCAGACCAGGGAGGAGAACTAACTGTCCAAGTCCTAGCTTTGGGGACTGTGCTTGAGTGTTCTGGGCCCATCCGTGGTGTCTGTCTGCTGTTGCCTCCCATTCAATCCCTGGTACCGCCCCCCCCCCCAAAAAAGAGGTCTATACTAACTTGGAAGACCAAGACCTCGGTTGTTTTTTTTGGGGGGGAGGGGGACACTGGGGATTGAACCTAGGGGTGCTTAACCACTGAGTCACATCCCCAGCCCTTTTTATATTTTAGTTTGAGAGAGGGTCTCCCTGAGTTGCTTAGGGTCTTGCTAAATTGCTGATGCTGGCCCTGAACTCATGATCCTCCTGCCTCAGCCTTCTGAGCTGCTGGGATTACGGGTGGGCGCCACTGCACCCAGCTAAGACCTCAGTTTTGAAGTGTCAGATAAGGAGACAGGAGGGCAAACCACTCTTTATTTTATGACATTCTTGGCCAAAGGGGCAGATTACCCTTCTTTTATGGCTTTCCTAATGTACACCTGGGCATCTCCAGCTACCCCCGGGGCCCTGAACAATCTTTTCTCCCAAACCTGAATGCCACTACACCTACACAAGGGCTGGAGGCCGTGTCGTGACATCTAGGCGGCCTCTTTGGGACATTTTTAGTGAGTGGGAGGGAGCCATGCTGCAGAAGTCAGGGTGTGGTGAGGTTAGAGCCCAGAGACTGGGTCTCACCCTGCCAAACCACGTACTCTGTGATCTCCAGAGGTCAAGGCTACTGGTCTAACCTCTCTGAGCCTCATTCCTTCACTCAGCAGTGCCTGGCGTCTTGCCGGAACTGGGATCCAGGATGAGTCAGACAGGCCCTTCGGTCCAGGCCCTCCTAGCTTCCCTGGAGAGGCAGATGAGGAAAGGCGGCAGGCAGGGTGCTCCCTTCCATCTGGGGAAGGTGGTGTAGCTGGGCCGCTGGGCCTTCAGAAGGACTCCCTGGAGGAGGTGAGGCCCAGGAGCCACATTCCTCTTCTGTTAGTTGGGGTGGTCGTAAGAGTTACAGCTTCTTGTTTCAGAGCTTAATTATATGTTAAACTGTGACTTTGTTACAAAAGTAATACATGCTCATGGTGAGAACTTGAGAAAGTAAGGAATTAAGTAAAAAAGTAAAACATCTCCTTCCTGCCCATCTCTGGAAGGACTAATTGCTGCCCACAGCCTCCCCGAGGCCTTCCAGAAACGACCTGCGTGTATGGAAACACGTGGGCAAAGCATTTAAAGCCCAGAGAAGCGGCAGTAGCTCCCACAGGTGAGCCTTCAGCAGGGCCAGGCTCCTGGCTGCCCTCGCTCTCCCCCTTGACCCTACACCTTGGACTTGAACATGTTTCTAATCCATAAGCAACTCCTCAGGAGGCTGCAGAACAGCCGGGGGTGTCTCAGGAGACGTGCACAAAGGCTCCCTGTGCCTCTGTCCCCGGGTGCCTAGCACTTCCTGCACCGCCCCACAGAAGCCTCCCTGGGCTGTGTTTTCAGAGGAGGAAACTGAGGCTGCTCAGTGACAGAGGCAGCTGGGTTGTGACGAACCCCACTGGGCTCTGGAGCCAGAAGGAGGCCACGCTGTCCTTGAGTCCTGGTTTCTGGAAGCAGCAGGATTAAATATAACCCAGGCAGGCGGCAGGCGGGGGTGGAAATCTCAGGCTCAACCAGAAAGTGCAGGCCAAAGGGCGGTCCATCCTCGCTGGCTCTGTGAGCAGTCCCCTGGGGTTCTGGCTGTGCCAGTGCTCCCTCCCACCCAGGTGCCCACGCAGGGAGAGGCCCAGTCCCCAAATGTGTCATCTGTGTGGGGGTTGGTACCTTTGACCCAGTGACTCCTCTCCTCAAAATCGGGTCATGGTAAAGGTCACGGGCTCTGGCAAGTGGAGAGATCTGTCCTGTGGCCTGCACTTGGCCCAATGGGGAATCGTGGCTCTGTGGTGTCACTCGTTGCCCTGGTGACCCTGAGCCCAGGCAAGTCACTACACCTTTTTTTCATTTTTTTAAAAATTGAGGCAAAATCACCCGCAGTGTATAATTTGGTGGCACTTGTACCTTACAACGCTGTGCACGCACCACCTCTGTGTGGTTCCAGTTCTCTCCTGGAAAGCACCGCCGCGGGATGCCCTCGCCCCACCCTCCCGCTCCCAGCCTGGCAGCTCAGCCGCGCTCCTGGGCCCAGCGCTGATCTGCTTTAACTCCTTCCTGACAAAGCTGGGGGTTCCTTCTGTTTCTCTGGATTCTCCTGCTGGGGATGCTCCTTATGAAAGGACTCAAACCCCAGGCAGAGTTTGGAGAGTGGCCTTTTTACCTGATGTTCTCAGGGTCTCCACTTGGAGCGCTTACCAGAACTTCATTCTCTCTCTGGCCAAGTACCACGGGGTCGCACGGACACCCCGTACTGCTCGCTGTTCATCTGGACCCACGCGTGGGCCTGCGCCCCCGGAGTCCGTGAAGGACTGGGGATTACAAACCCGCAGGCTGTGGCGAGCCCTGGGCCCGTGGCTGGCCGGGGTCACCGCGCCACCTGACATTTCCTGTGCTTCCTGTGTGCTGTCCCAAGCACGGGGCTGTGTCAACCCTTTTGGGACAGTGCTTCTGGTTCATTCTGGAATTCTGCCCTCGGCTTTATGGGCAGGCACCGGTGAGGTCGGTTCTGCCTACAGAAGACCGAGGCTCAGGGAGGCCAGCTGTCCTCTGGGAGGAGTGGAAGCCAGGCCAACCCGACCCCAGGCTCCAAGTGCCTCCTGGGTCCACAGTGCCAGGATGTCTGAGGAGGTCGACCCTGGGCTGGGTCCCGGGCACCTCTGCCTGCCTTCCCTGGATTCTCTCTGTCTGGTATTTCTGTAGCTGCTAGGCTTTACAATGGCCACGTTAAGTTTATAACAGAAAGAAATGGTAAACACCACCCTACAGGCTCACGCTCAACGAAAAGAGCTGAACGTGAATAAATTCCATGTGTCGCTTTATCTCAACCCTCAGAACCAGTGACCAGAAAAACACCCAGAGGGCTGGGCACCCATGTGTCCAGAGGGCTATTCCTGGTGTGCTTAAAATTGTGCAATGAAATTGCGATTAACATGTAAGTTTTCCACTTTTATTTTCATAATGAACACATAGATATTACTTTTATTCAGAAGGAAAGCAACTCTAAAGTCAAAAGGTGGACATTTCCAGCTCAGAGCCCAGGGTGTTCCTGCCCAGGGGAACAAGACAGGGGGTCTTGTTCAGAAGCTGTCAGATGGGATGTTCCTGCACCTGGGGTTTGCCCAGGGGTTGCTGGCCTGACCCCAGCCCCAGCCCAGGCTCACCAGTCAGGGCGTCCAGCGCAGCCCCTGTGGCAGGGGTATGTCAGCCTGGACCCGCCCACACCCTGCTGTGCTGCCCATCCGGCCTCTTGGCTCTGTACGGGCACTGCCCTCGGCCTGGGGCTCCTCCCTTCCAGCTCCGAGCGCCTCTTATCCTCGTGGTCCTTCAGTGGTCCTTGGGCACAAGCAGAGGGGCATTCAGAACAGCCACAGGCAGGAGGTGCTTGTCCTGCTACCCTGGGGCTTCCACACCAGGGTTTGGGTGATCCTCCCACCTCCCTGTGAGGCAGGTTTTGCCTGTCTTCATGAGAGCTGTGTTCTTGTGTTCTAGAAGGGGGCCTGATACTTAGAAAGTGCTCAATTAGATGGTCACTGCTACCATCTCTACTCTGGAAACGAGACATCTGAGGCTCAGAGAGGTTAAGCAACTTGTCTAAGTCCACACAGCTAGGAGGAGGCTTGGCCATAGACCTGTCAGATTTCACACAGTGGTCTCAGCCTCATGCCAGCCCCTGCCCCCCCGTGGGATCTGGTTCACAGTGGAGGTGGATTATCAGTGATAGGTAAAGGGCTCCAGGGGAAGAGCCGTGTGGGCCTGGTCTGCGGCACCTGACGCTCAGTGTTTGAGTTCTGGTTCTTCCATGTACCGTGTGACTTGGGCAGGTTTCCTCTGTCCTCTGAGCCCCAGGTTCCTGCCCGGCATGACTGTGGTAAGGAGTGAGTGAACCATGCCTGGCCCAGAATAGACAGGATACTTGCTGCTTAAATAACATCAAGCTTCTCCAGGGCTCAGTGAGCTTCTGGGGAGAGCCAGGTCCCGTGTGGGGAAGGCGGGGGGCCGCACACATGTAGGACAGTGCTCCAGTAGAGCCACACACCAGCCTCCAGGTACCCCCACCCTCAGCAGAGCCTGCTGGATTCTGGCTGGCAGTGTGGCCAGGCCTCCTCCCAGCCCGGGGGTAGCCATGGAGTGCCTCCCCCGCTGGACCCTCCAGAGCTCTCTCCCTCGGCCTGGCACCCCCTTGAGTCTGGGCCCCCCCATGCCCCAATGCCCTGGTGGAAAGAGATCTCCATCACCCAGGGAAACTGGAAGTTGACACCCCCCCCCAGGGCTGGGGACCTCTGCTGTAGTCAGGATGACAGGAGAAGGAAGAGGGGCCATGAAGCCCCTGAAGACACAGCAGGGGAGGCGCCTCAGGGCAACTGTGGCAGGGAGGTCCTGGAGCAAGGCCACTTGGTGGGGAGGACAGATGGGTGGGAGTTTGGGAGAGAGGGGAGAGGCTTCCCTGCCATGCAAGGAGCAGCGGGCAAAGGCAGGGCAGTGGGGAGGGCAGAGGACACTGCCTCTGACCTCACGGCCACCTCTGCTTTGGCAGGACACCAGGGCTGGGCTGACCTACCCTGGCAGCAGCTGCCAGGGAACAGGTCCGAGCAGGCGGACCTGGCAGGATGACTCAGGAGCCTGGCAACTTAGCAGAGCGGCCTAAGGGGCCTAAGGGGCCAGCTGGACCCGGCCTTTCTGGCAGTGTCCCCCCTGGCCTGACCCCTGGGCCACACTCAAGCTTGGAGACCCGTTAGAGGCCTACCAGGCAGCAGGCCGAGGCGCAGAGCTGGGTGGAGCCCTGTTCCTACCCAGGAGCTAGGCCAGCCTCTGTGGCTGGACACGCCCCTGCGCGTGAGGCAGGACCTGGCCCTGGGCTTCAGTGTCCCCATCTTACAGAGCCCTGCTGAGATAGTGCAGGTGAAAATCACGTAGGCTGTGCGGCTCCTCCTGAAGGACGTGCTGTGCTGACTGTTATTGTCATGGCTTCATACAGGGCTGGCAGGGGGGGTGACGGCACCATCTGGTGGGAGAAGCCGGAGACTGGGACCCCAGCTCTGCTCCTGGGGAGCCGCGGATCGGTGCAAAGCCCTCCTCTGGCCCTCAGGTTCCGCATCTGTCAATATCTAGGGGCGGGGAGTCCTTGGGCTCTGTGGTAGGGGTGGCCAGCCTCAGGGGAAGTCAAGGTCACCTGGGAGGCCTGGACCTCACTGGTTCTTCTCCAAAACCACAGACAACGTTCTCCTGATGCCATCCTGGCCTGGCTGACCCGGCCCTCAAACGCCCCTGAGGCTGGAGGGCCTCACCTGTGCATGACCTCCACGGGTACAGGGCATTTCGCCTGAAAGGGCAGCCCTTCCCTCTTACAGCAGCACTGGGACCACAGCAGGCCGGGAGGCAGAGGCCAACCCCGGGGGCACTGCTGGGACAGCCCAAGCAGGTAAGGCCTGGGGCTGGAGGGGCAGGAGGCCACCAAGCTCTCCCCAGGAGGCAGGGCCTCCCTTCTGCCCCTCCTGCTGCCTCCTGGGTGCAGATTCTTTGCTGGCCCTGTGCCCAGCCCAGGCCTGGGTGCCACAGGTGCCCATGAGGGGCGTGGGGTAGATGACATAAGGTGGAGAATATTCTAATATCTTTACATCAGGGAAAGAACTTGACTCTGGGAGACAATGAAGCCGAGCCTCTCAGGGGTAATGGAGGGTGAGGGGACCTTTGGTGCTTAATGGTGGACAGACCCCTTGGCTCCTGTGGCTCAGGTCTCCCCAACCCCCGCCTCCTCATCAGAGCTGGGTGGGGTTCTCCCCAGCCTGGGCAACACAAGGACAGGGCAGTCTCCACCCAAGACGTGCCGTGCAGTGTGGCCTCAGACCAGGCACTGACCCTCCCTGGCCTTGGTTTCCCCATCTGTGCAGTCTGCCAGAAGTCATCCCCAGGAGGCAGGGTGTGCACCTCGAGGCTGTTATAGGCCTGGCTCCCCGGAGCCCCAGGGTCTGCGCGGAGGCCGTTCTCCCTCAAGCTCCTGGTGCCTGGTGCAGCCGTGCGGGCAGGCGGCCCCGCTCCAATCAGCACCCTGTCTCCACATTGTCTGCAGCTCTGTCTGCCTGGATGGGCTCAGTAAGGCCCCACAAAGTGGAGTGACAGCGCACCATGTCAGAGAGAGGGACAGGCTTCCCAAAGGCCCTTCTGACCCACGCAGGGTCCTGGGGAGGGAAGGCGGTGGCTGCTGGGCCAGCCCTCCCCCGAGAGGGAGTATGAGAGGTGGACAGAGGAGGTGTGGGTGAGAGACAGGAAAGGGCCACAGAGACTAAGAAAGGGATAAGTCCAGGATGGTGGGAGGAAAGAGGCAGAGAAAGAGCACAAAGACAGGCCATGTCATGGAGACAAGCTAGGCAGAGCAGCTCGACTGGACACCCAGGCACCTGGTCTGGGCCACCACCATAACACACAGAATCCTGGGCGATGACAGAGCTGGAGAGGGAGGTGGCTGCTGGGAAGGCCTGTCCAGGCTCCCAGCTCCTCCCAGTGGGCCAACCCCCACACGCCCTCTCACTCACTGGCCTTCACACACACGCCCACCCTCCAGCCCGCCTCCCCATGCACACGCCCTCATGAGCACGGAGCGTTGTTGACAGGACTGAGCCCCTGCACCCTTGACCATCCCAGGCTGCATGCGGGAGCAGGCAGCAGGGTGTGGGTGTTTGGGGGTTTAGATGTCGTATCCCCCAAAAGCTCACGTGTGCCAACACTCACACAGGGGGACCAGGTCCCACGCTCACATTCAGCAGCACACGTGCACTGCGTGAGCCCAGGTCCAACCAGGTGCAGGGGCAAGTGCGGACCCAGGCCCACAAAGGCACAGTTGGGGCCCTGGTCCCTCAAGGGTTCATTGGTCCTGAGCTGACAAATGGCGGACAGACCCCTTGGTTCCTCCTCATCGGGAGCTGGGTGGGGCTCTCCTCAGCCTGGGCAACTATGTGTGGTACAGTCCCGGAACATTCTGGAGCTTTGGTGGGAGCGGATTCTCCCACAGAGGCTGCAGTTTACACTCCAGAGTTCACTCCTCCCACTACCTGGACATCCACCAGTCTTGGAGACCCCCCACCTCCTCCCTCAGGGTTTCTAAGTCCACAGGGTTTCTAAGTCCTGCTTCTGTGCCATCCTGCTGGTCCCTGTTGCCCCTGCTGTGACACTCAGCTTCCAGTTCAGGTTGCACACCAAAATTTCACTTCCAGCTAGCGTGGGGGACAGAGCAGGACTTTGGGTACTGGGGAGGGACAAAGGCTGCAAGGGCCCCACAGGGTGATGGCCACACAACTTCAAAGGGAAAGAGTGTCTATGACCTGAAGACGTTGTTCAGAAGTGGACAAACTTCAGAGTCCCCAGGTACGGCCAGAGCCAGGATCTGCTTCTCGGTGCCTGGGTTCTGCTAAATTCAGGAAAACTGGAGGGGCCAGAGGTTGAAACAGGAGGGGTCAGCTCACACAGAACGTTCTGCCCCAGGTGGAAGCTGAAATGAGCGCTGCTTGCATTTTGGTCAACCCACCTCTGTGAAAATGGATCTGTGACAGATACAGAATCCAAGGCAGCAGAGCAAGGTCAGTGTGTGCTGTCCGCTGGTTGTGCTTCTGGGGAGACCACTTGGGCCGGCATGCACACAGAACAAAACTCAGTGTTCTCCTATTTGCACAGTCTCACGCCTCTATTTGACATTGAATTGTAATTGAGAGATAATTCATATCATGTAAAATGTGTCACTTTGAAGTATACAATCCACACATTTTAGGACATTCACAGTGCTGTGTGACTTCACCATAACCTGATTCATCAACCTCAAAATAAACCTCACAACCCATAGTGGTTGCTCCCCATCTCTCCCTCCTCCCAGTCCCTGACACCCACTGTTCCGGTTTGCACCTTGAATGTTTCCAAAGGCCCAAGTGTTGAAGGTTCGATCCCCAAAGTGGTGTTACTGGGAGGCGGGGGAAGTTTAAGAGGTGGGGCCTAGTGAGAGGAAGTCAGGGCATTGGGTGTGCCCTCGAGGGGACATTGGGACCAGGAGGTGAGCAGAATTCCTCGCCTCGCCGTGCTTCCACCATGATGTTCTGCCTCACCACAGCTCCAAGCAACAGGGTCACACGACTGAGTACCGAACCTCTGAAATTGGGAGTCAAAGTCAATCTTTCCTCCTTATAAGTTAATTTTCCCAGTTATTTTGTCACAGTGACAGAAAGCTGACATAAACACCAATCTGCTTTCTTTTCCTCTAGATTTGACTGAACATTTTACATACGTGGAGTCACACCGCACGTGGGTCCGTCTCCTTTCACGTAATGTGATGCTTTTAGGTTCATTCTGATTTCGTAATTCTCAGTCCTTCCTTTTTACTTCATTCCACTGTGAGGGTGGACCCCACTTCAGTTGCCCACTCATTAGGCAATGGATTTGGGGGTGTTTCAAATGAACGTTTCAGATACACTCTTTACAAAATCGTTTGGGGGAACGTCAGGATGCTATTCACAGCTTTTTGTTACTTTCCCTACTCTGAGATGAAGTCCTATGACTAATTTATTTTTTCTTTTGAGAAATGGTGATAACCCTAGATGAAAGGTCTCAGCAAGATGTCTCTGGTAAAGAGAAAAAGAGCTGGGGATCCCCACAGCCTTTCCTCCCCACTGGCCCAGCAGCCAGGGGGCTTGTTAGCAGCCAAGGCAGCCCCTTCGCGTTCCCCTGGGGTTGTGGCTCAGCGCTAGAGCGCATGCCTAGCCTGTGCGAAGCCGAGGTGTTTTCAGGACTCTGCATCTAGGTGGAGACGTGGCAGTCTAGGCTTGTGGAAAATGGACACTCTGTGCATATCCTGTTCCAGCTCCTCTTCCTCCGTGTGTCTCTGCACAGGGGAGATAAAGAGAGGCGGTCTAGGCTGGAGGGCCCGTTCTCCATGAGAGGCTGACAGAGTCCCTGGACACCTCCCCAGATGTTCACCGTCTCGCCTGTGTGACTCAAATTAACAAGAGAGGGCCGCTGTCAATCATGGACTGCTGCGCTCAGCCAAGTTCAGGTCCTAGTCATCTGGAAACAGGGGTGACCGCTAGAATGGTGCAAGGTGACAAGGAAAAGGCCCAATTCAGTGGATTAATAATGACAAGCAGGGCACTGAGTTCCACTTAGAGAGAAGCAAGAAGTTCCAGTGTGTTTCTGTTCCGTAGAGCATGATGATGGATGTAAATTTCAAAGAACTAGGAGAAAGGATTTTGAAAGTTTTCACCATATGGAAATGATAAATGTTTCAGGAAACAGATGTATTTGGCCTGATTTGAACATTGCACAATGTAGATGTGTATCAAAACAGTATATATTGCCTCATTACTATGTATGATTTTTGTGTTTTTATGTAACTGCTAAAAATACTCATAGTTAAAAATTTGCAGACTCATAGAATTATTACAATGGTAATCTGATAATACAAGCCAAAATGTTGAACATAAAGAAAAAAAGTACCTTTCTTCTCAGCCTAACACAAATATTTATTCCACATTTTGATACACTTTCAATTTGTCTAAGTATTTTTTAAAAACCCTGTTTTTCATCATCTTAGGAGTTGTATGGACTCATACAGTAAAAATGTAAGTAAAAAGAGATAAGGGGATCTGGGTGCAGTGGCGCACACCTGTGATCCCAGTGGCTCTGGAGGCTGAGGCAGGAAGATTGAGAGTTCAAAGCCAGCCTCAGCAACTTAATGAGGCCCTAAGCAACTCAGTGAGACCTTGTATCTAAACAAAATATGAAAAAGGGTTGGGGATGTGTCTCACTGGTTCAGGGCTGCTGGGCTCAATCCCTGGTACAAGAAAGGGGGGGGGGGAGAGAGGAAGAGAAAGAGGGGTTTCCTTCCAGCATTCATGTCCCAGTGATTGTATTTTCATAATTGTGTCGTATACATTACTATAGCAATTTGCATACACAGTTTCATAGTCTTCTTTTTCACCAAAAATCATGGACTTGCTTTTTTCATTCTGCTAAAAGTATCTGAAGGCAATCATTGTTGCACCTCTTTAGTGGAGTTAAAACACTGCATGAGGGTTGGGATTGTGTAGAGCGCTCGCCCTGGGTTTGATCCTCAGCACCACATTAAAAAAATAAATAAAATTAAGGTTTTGTGCTCCCTCTGGTGTGCTCATACTACTGTGCAGTTCTGACGTGATTCTCCCTGCTCAGTGACAGGTGAGCAATGCCTGGGTCGCGTGTGCAATCCCCTGCGGCACCTCCTCTGCTGTTATAAATGATGCCAGGGAAGGCTTCCTTGGGACAGGTTCTTACAAACAGGTTTACTTTTTGGTTGAAAGAGAAAAAAACCATCCTAAAATTTTCATGGGATTGTCAGGGACTCTAAATAGTGAAAACAATCTTGAAAAAGAACAAAGCTGGAGGCCTCACCTTCCTGAGCTGGAGTCTCACCGCGGTCACATCACAGTGCGGTAGTGGCATCAAAGCACTGAGACATCAGTGGGAGAGAATGGATGGCCTCTGCTGCCAAGAGAAGTTCCATGACACACGGAGACCATTTGATGTGGAAGGGAGAGGCCTTGTGAAAACCCGACAGCCACATGCGAAGGACCGAGACTGGACCCTCACCCACTGTTACAAGCAGAATTGCTCAAGATGGACCCAAGACCTAAATGTAAGAGCTGGAACTATAAAAACTATAAAACCTGTAGAAAACACAAGGAAAGCATCTGGTATTGGGTTTGGCAATGGTTTCTTGGATAAGACAGATAAACAGAACTACATCCAACTTAAAAGCTCTTGGACATCAAAGGACACAATCAACAGGGTGAAAGGCGACCACAGGATGGCGAAACTGTCTGAAAACCACATATCTGATAAGAGATTGACATCTGGACCATGTAAAGGATTCCTGCAACTCCAGAACAAGCAAACAAAAAACAAGAAAACAAACAACACTAATGACTCAGTCTTTTAAAGTGTACAAAGGACTTGAACAGACAGCTCTCCAAAGCCGTACAGATGGCCAGTAAGCACAGGAGAAGGCGCTCAGCACCACTATCATTACGGAAATGCAAGCCCAAACCACAAGGCGAGAGTGCTTCACAGGCATTAGGACTGCTCGGGTAGAAAGCAGCAGAGGAAACGCCCGAGGAAACGCCCGCACGGCTGGAGACAAAAGTTGACACTGTGGCACTGCCAGTGGCCCCAACGTGCGCAGCCACTGCGCGCCACAGTACTGAACGCAGAATTGTCGCACAATCCAGCAATTCCGCTTCTGGGTATATACCTCAAAGAACTGAAAGAAGGGACTCACAGAGATCCATCTATCTGGACAGCCACACTCACAGCAGCCGTCTTCACAGAGCCCCGGGTGAAGACAGCCCCCACGTCCCCCAGCAGCTTAATGCATGAATACAATGTAGGGTGTCCACATGCTAGAATGTGACTGTCTGGAAGAGAAGGAGAGAGCCCAAAGACATGCCAAGGGAAGCCTGTCAGTCGCTAAAGGACAACTCTTGTGCGGTCCCACCCACCCGAGGTCCCTAGAGTCCTTACATTCTTAGAGAAAGAAAACGCAATGGGGGGAGTCGGGCTTGGGGGTGGGAATGGCAGTGGGTGTTTAATAGAAAAGTTTTAGCTGGGAACCTTCTGGAGGTGGCTGTACAACTATGTGAAAGCATTAGTGCAAGGGTGATATTTGTGTTTGTGTCTGTGAATTGGACACTCACAGGCATGAGCTCCAGGGACGTGGGGCTGGGGATTGATTGGCATGCACCACTGAGCTACACGCCCAGCCCCATGATCCCTGTTTCCTGACACTCTTCCCCAGACGTGCGCAGGACATCTCTTCTACAGAAAATCCCTTTTTTTTTTTTAATTTTTTTTTAGTTGTAGATGGACACAATATCGTTATTTTTGTTTATTTTTTTATGTGGCGCTAAGGATTGAACCCAGTACCTCATGCTTGCAAGGCAAGCGCTCTACCGCTGGCTACAACCCCAGCCCTGCAGAAAACCTTCTGATCATGCTGCTGAAACAGTGTCCTCCCCCAACCCTCATGACCCCAGGTCTGACGTCTGCTCCCTCCATAAGCAGGCATCCTGCTCCGGGTCTCACTTTTCCTTGGGGCACACAACAATGTCTGGTATACAGTAGGAGCTTGGGATGCATATCTGAGGAGTGAGTGCATCCTGTGAAGCAAGTATTCTTCCAATGAGGTCACGTAACTTCCCCAAGCGCACACAGCCAGAAGAGACAGGGCTGGGATTGGAACCAGGCCTTCTCCTGGGGTCAGGTCTCTCTGCTCCATGAAGCTTGGAGCCTGCAGCATGAGAGGGGTGATGTTTGTATTTGTTTTTGTGACACTGACAGATGCTCACAGGCATGAGCTCCAGGGGAGTGTGCTGGGGATTGATTAGTAGGTTTGCACTGTCATTGGAGGCTCATGGAGTGTGAGGTCCCTTCCCCACTCTCTCTTATTGAGTGTGTGCTCCTCCTTTAAGCACCTGGCCTATTCCAAGCCAAGGAGCACCCTCCCTTCTCCAGGTGAACTAATATCTCCTATCAAGTCCTACTAGAGTTTCTGTCACTCCAAACTGTGGATGAATAGAAAAGTCCAGGACAGACCAGCCCAGATTTGAGTGTGGCCTTCCCAGGAGCTGGTGGTGAGACCCTGGGCACATCCCTTGACTTCCCCGAGCTTCACCTCTCCCACCTGGGTGGTGGAGACCATGATACCCCCACCCCGTCTGTGCCTAACCCTCATTGTGACATCCAGCCTGGACTTGCACACCTCCAGCCAGGCGGCCCTCTACTTCCCAAGGGACATGCATGGTGATTAGTGACCTCTCACCGGTGCTTGGATGCCGGCCCAGCCTGGAGGAGGAATTCCTTTGGCCCTTCTGAAATGGAAAGCAGGAGAATTGCATTTCACAATCTTGAACCAGTCAAAGCAGCTTGTTTTCTCCCCAAACCCTGAGAGAGCCCTCTTGTTTTGAAAGACAAATTCAAAGGCAGATTCCTCACTGCAGAGTTATCTGTCTTCTTATCTGCCTGGAGCAGAAGTGGCTTTGGAATACCCAAACAGAGAGGACCTCTGGTTAGCTCAGATAAACGTCAAGCCCGCACCCAAAGAAAGCTCCGAAACCCACCTGGGGCGGGGAGATGTGTCGGCTTCAGGCCTGCCGACTGCTGTGAAGATGAAAATTATTTTCTTCCCCAAACAAGTTGGATTGTTCTTGTGAGTCCCAGCCAGGTGGCCAAAAGATGCCACAAGGGGTACTCTGGCAGAGACTCACACAACCCAGTTTGGCTTTTAAAATTATTTGCAGAGCTCTGCAAATGAGGCAGGTTTTTCTTTTTTTTCTTCTTTACCCTAATGTCGTTCTATTTTTTTCTTAAACTTTTTTCATGTTACAAACATCACAGGTATTTATTGTCACCTGGAAAATGTAGTAAAAAAATAAAGAACATCAAAATTACCCTTAATTCTGTCCCCCAGAAACAATCTAATATTTTGATGCATTTCCTTTCTCCCCCATCCCCTTGATAAAAAGAACACCAGCGTCCCTTCTACCACCACCTCTGGAGGAGCTCACAGTCTAGAAAGGAAACAGAAAATAGAAACATAAACAGGTTGTCCCTGGTTTCCCTTTTACAAACCATATGGCAGGGATGTAAGCCGAGTGTCTGAGCGAGCACACTGAGCCTGTTAGGAGAACTCTTTATTTGTTTATTTATTTATTTTCTTATGTGGTGCTAAGGTTTGAACCCAGTGCCCCACCCATGCCAGGCGAGTGCTGTACCACTGAGCCACAGCCTCAGCCTAGGAGAACTCTTTAAAAGTGGAATTTAGGAGACAGTTTTCCCTATTGCATTAAAAAAAAAAAAAAAACAACCTGTGGTGGTGATCCTCTTTATGCAGTGTGTATTAAGATGATGCTGAGACTGCCTGATACGCATGTCCTCGACCTGCATGAGGCTCTTTCAGGTTCTAGACCTATAGATTCTTGGGTCGGGGGGATTTTATGGGGTTCCTCTCTAAGCTCACCCTCATCCCCGTTTGCATCCCAGCTGGCACCCCACCAGACATGGGATCTCCTCCTTCCTGGCCATTCCGTTCTGTCCTCTGTTGGAAATGTTGTGAAGTCAAAAGGGTCCTCATGAGCTTCTGGCCCCAGCCCTGGTTCTCGAGACTGCAGAGCCAGCCCCCTGTCCCTCCCAGATCTGCTCTTGACACACACATACTGCGGCTGGCCAGGCTCCACCTGACCTGCTGACTGCAGGTGGGACTCCCCCTGGGGCTGCCTCCCCTCGCACCGGGAGCCGTCCTGCCCCTCCCCCTTGGGAGCAGTGGCCCCCCTCTGCACCCCCTTTCCTCCCAGCTTCTGCTCCTTTTCTTGTCTCTTGGTGGCTCTCAGCTTTTAGGCCACCTCTGCATCCAGTAGACACTGGGTAAAAAATCTGTTGCGCCGACTCGTGGAGGACTAGGTCTCTGCCTGCGTCTCTGACAAGCCGCGCAACCTCAGGGTGCCTTGGGCTGGCTCTAAGTCCCCGCTCTCCCTTGTCAAACACATGCCCAATCACCTTCCTGGGGTTGTCGATTTGCTTGTTTGTTTACGCCACACAAAATGTTCACCAAGCAGGGGCCCCCACCCCCCGCACTGTGCTGAGAACTGAGGACATGAGTCAGGCAAGATCAGTGGGGTTATGGTCCCCAGAGCACTCTGTCGTCATGGAGACAATCACTGACTCAGCCGAGGAGGTCCAGGAAGGACCTGTGCACGTGCGGGACAGAGAGTAGCAGGAAGCTGCAGAGTCGCAGTAAGGACAGCCCACCCCAGAAGCGGGTGATTTCCTTGGGACCTGAAGGAGGAGGATGATCTATGTGTGTGTTTGGGGAGGGTCCAGAATTCCAGATGCAGGAAGCAGGGGCCCAGGTCCTGCGATCATGTAAACAGCCTTGTCTTAGTCGCCTAATCAACAGCCATGGCAGAGGTGTGCGCCAGCCTCGGGCTAAATATATCTCTGTAGGCCAGGATTCCTGCAGGAGGGAATCAGCCTCCCATCCACACCTCCTGGTCTGGTTAATTAAGTAATCAGTCCATTGAATCTTCACTTCATGGAGTCATAGATTGGGTGACTAATTAGTTTGTTCACCTGCCTAGCAAGTCTTGGCTGTGGCCTGAGGCCCACTGGCTCCGTGCTGGCTCTGGGAGTGTGTGTGAACCAGATGGGATGGACCCCCGAAGTGCTTCTCTAGGCAGGAGACAGAGGACACCTACGTGGGAAAAATCAGACAGCAAGGAGACAGAGCTAGGTCCTTGGCTACGGTTCCCCACCCAAGCAGGAAACAGGGAAACTTGAGCTCAGTATTGAAGGAGGAGCAGTCACCCCTCAGAGACCAGACAAACAGCCCAAGCCAAGGCCCTGAGCCCAGTGGCCTGGCCTGTTTGGGGCTCAGTGGGAAGCTTGCTCTCTCTCAAGGGAGCTGAGCATTGAACATGACTTTGCCCATAACAAATCACCTCCTAATTCGAAGGGACTGCCAACCAGGGGGTGAACTTGACTCTGGCCACACACAGTGCGTGCGTCTTCCTGGAAACTAGCAAAGTGCAGCCTTCCTGGCTGGCACAGCCTCCTCCCTGAGTAGGCCCCAGGAGCGGGCGGCCGCTCGGGGAGAACAAGGCTGCATTATGGAAGTTCCCCAGGACGGCTGTGGGCAAACAGAAGGCCCAAGTGTGTCCAGGGAGGGCAGGCTGGGAGCTCAGAATAGCTCATTGAGTCCATGGTCGGCCAGGCCAGGAGAACAGCCAGGAAGAAACAGGTCTTTATGAAGGGGAGGCCCGGCACAGCCTGAAACGGAGGTCACACTAGCCACAACGCCCGCCCGTCTGCAACCTTCCCTAGCTGGCCCCACGCAGACTTGGTGCTCGGGCGCTCCAGGGCACATACGGGTGCAGCGAGACTAAATATATAGTCCACCGGTGGCCGGTCCGGCATGGGCATTTACCCTGCCTCTTCAGTCCCTACTTCCCTACTCCAGGTGCAAAGAGCATTTCAGAATTTCCAAATGGAATGTGAAAACATTGTGTAAAACTTTGTGCTCCTCAACAATCCTAGGAAGCGGGGGCCTTTAGGAACCCCAGTCTGCAGAAGGGGAAACTGAGGGTCAGAGCACAGGTCACTTGGCCAACTTTGCAGCTAGGAGATCACACTGCAGGGATGGAACCCGAGCACTGCACCACTGTGGTGTGTGCGTGGTGTGTGTGTGGTGTGTGTGTGCACACGTGTGAGGATTTGTGGAGGGTGGCCGGTGGCAGTATGTGTGGTGAGGACATCGTGTGCATGTGCTGCCAGGTTGTTCCAAGACTCTCCCTGGTCAGGACACCTCAGTGTGCTGGGTGGGGGGTGACAAGCTCACTTCCAGCAGCTGGTGGAAACAGGGCCAGTGACCCAAGTGCAGCCCTGCTTGTCAGGGCCATCTCCTGCATGGGCCAGGGCATCTGGGAGCTGGGTCCACCTCAGGAAAACTGGTAGCAGGAGGAGGAGCAGAATCCCAAGGTGGGGACTGGGGCCTACTGAGCCCCCAGCCCCATGGCAGATGCACATGCCTGGGGAAGGGGGACCCAGAAATTGTGGAGCTTTACCTCTCATCAGTCACCAGCTCCCTGCTCATCCTCCCCCATGTGTCCCCAGAGGGTCTTCCAGTGAACTCTGGGCCAGGCCTTTCTCTTCTTTAAGACCTTACTAAGGACAGATTCCAAGCCTGGCCATGTACCTGTGCCCAAGACCCCAAGGCCTGTTCTTCTTGGTCACCCTGTGCCACACCTGCTCCCCTGGGTCTGGCATCTTGGTAAAGCTGTTCACACGCACTGGAAGGCTCCTGCCCTGGCCTTGGCTCCCAGACTGTCTGTGGACTCCCTCCCCACTGTGCCCTCCCCCAGGGCTCTGCTGAGCCGGGTTCCTGTAGCGCTTCCCTGGCTCTCAGCTGACGTAGGTGGGCGCTGTGTCCTTGAGCTTTCCAGCCCCGGAGGCCTCCTCCAGCAGTGCCTGTCGCAGGAACACAGGGCCTCGCAGTCCCATCCGGGAACTTCTCCCCCCTGGGGCAGGGTGGCTTGCCCTGTCCCCCTGCTTCAGCTATAGAGCAAATTACCTTCAGACTCATGGCTTGAGACAAGCATTTGTTAAGCTCAGATTCTGGAGGTCAGGAATTAGGGTGGGGCACACGGGACAGGGCTTGTTTGCCCCACAATGTCTGGGGCAAGACTCAATGCTGAGGCTCGAGTAGCCAGAGACTGCTTCCTCCCCTGGGGCCTGCATGATGCTCTGTCTACTGGGGGCCTTGGTTCCAGTCCTCGGGCCTCTCCACCTGGTTGAGCTTACTCACCACACTCCAAGGACAGAGGAGGTAGAGGGGAGATCCCAGAGGTGGGAGCCAGACCCCCCACTGTCATGGTGCAAGTGACCAATCCTGGGTAGAGGAACGCCGGTCACTTGGGAGGATTTTATCTGCTGCCACTATCCTCAGAGCCCAGCACAGGGTGTGCCCTTCCCAGTGCTCAGGAGACTTTTGTTACAGTCTCCACAGGAGAACACTGAGGCCCAGAGAGTTGCAGCAACTGGTTCAAGGCCCTCTGCACTGGGGAACCAGCTAGTGGGCACAGGCAGTAAGACAGAGTGCCGCCTTGATGGTCACAGAGAGCTGGGCTGGCTGGGCCTCTCCTGGGTACCTAGGCAAACTTTTGAACCTCAGCAGCTCCAGACACAAAGACTATGCACATTTGTGGAGAGTGACAGGCTCCTGTAGCTGGCAGCTCCCCCACCCATCAAAGGCGCCTGAGAGCTCTGCAGCCACCAGGGGGCAGTGTGGTGCCCACAGCCTACGGCCTCCGTGTGGGTGCGCAGGAGGCTGCTGTGTGTAACTACTCCCAGGAGCCCCAGGGGCTCTGGGGTACCCAGGACACAGTCACAGTCTTCGAAGTGGGTGTCTTTGTAGGCTCCCCAGCTCCCTGTCCTCTCCTCAGCCTCTGATTGTTCAGGCTGCAGAGGTTGCCACTGCCCTGAAGCAAGTCAGCCTTCAGCAGAACCAGGCACCCAGAACCAGGCCAGCTGCAGGGCCTTGCCGTCATCCTGTGCTCAGCCCGTTGGTTTCTTTCTTTAAAAGTTTAAAATTTCAGCATGCTTAACTGAATCCTGAATCGTCACAAGTTAACTGATGACTCAGCTGGCCTGTGTGCTCACAGGCATCCACGCATCCACAGGAATCCACGCTTGTGCCTATACTCTTCCCTCTGCCTGCAGTCCCTCCCCCTCCCATCTCTCTGGTAAACTTCAGTGTTCAGGGTCAGCTGAGACCAGGCTCTGGCACCCGCCACTGGATCCCACTGTCCTCCCCTCCCCCGCCACAGGCTGCTGGAAGTAGGCAGCTTGTTTAGTTTCTCTGGACCTCAGCGGTCTCAAAGGCTGGAGGCCTGAGGCTCCTGTGAGTATTTTTGTTCCCAGCTGATTCCAACACTGGGAAGAGATATTAGCAGTCTACTACACGAGGACCGCTGAGGGACCCCTGTGATGGAGAGAGCTCCAGAGAGCTGGACACGCCTTTGGGTTGGCCTTGAGTGCCTGTGGACGTCTCTGGCCTCAGTTTTCTCAATCGCTGCTTGGTGGGGTGGGTGGAAGCTGGGAGCTGGCCAAGAGTGGCCCTGGCTGGGCAGGATAAGACGGCGCAGAAGTGCAGCGTAAGCTCGGGGACTTCCTGTCTCCTGACAGCACTGTTGCGCCTTTGGGTTCTACACATGGGAAGTTTGGGCTTGCTTTTTGACTGGCTCTGATGTTTCTGTTTGCGAGTCATCCACAGGGGCGTGCTTTAAGAAAGCAGAAACCCGTGGTGGATGGAAGGTGGGCATTTTTCTGTCCCTGCAGGTGACTCAGAAGGCTCAGGAGAGAAGGGGTGAACACTACACCATTTCCGAAGGCCCGGAAGCTTAACTACCTCTCAGCCTCCCCAGTAAGACTCCTCCAAACCCAGCGCACCACCTGTGACTGGCACCTGTGTTCTCCCAGTGCCCAGACTGGAGACCTGGGTGACCTTAACTGCTCTCCCATCCCCCACCCCACATGGAGCTACTCCCAAGTCCCACCTGGGTCCCAAGCTCCATGCCTGCAAACCAGGGTCACCTTCCTTGCCCCCTGTTACCCGCCCTCCCCTAGAGAGATTTAGCCCAGCTCAGTCCACCTGCTGCCATCCCCCACAGGACCTAGCCTGTGTTGACCTTGTGCCAGATCCAACATGCCCTTGACCTCGTTTAGCCAAAGTTGCACCCACTCCAGGATCAGTGGGGCTGGGTGGGACTTGTCCATGGTTCCCAGCTAGGAAACATCAGGAAAGTGGCAAAAGACAATGATTTTAACCTGGGTCTGTGGGTGCTCAAGCCTCCTAGCCTCCCCTCACCAGCCATGGGATGGAGCCTAAGTGTCGGGAATTGTCATCAACAACAGCTGGTGTCAGTTGCCACAGTGCATCAGCCCAGGCTCCCCTGGTCTCTTAGGCCCCCTGAGGTCCTGTCCACACCAGGTCCCGAGGAAGCGTCCCTCTCCCTTCTCTGTGTGTGAAATCCACAGCTCAAAAGCCCCCTCCTGGCAAGTGTCAGTACTGACATTCTGAAGTCTATCTGGGGGCCAGGCTCTGCTCCAATCAGCTGTGCAGGACCCAGAGGCTTTGGCAGGTGGGCTTGGAGCCAGATGGTCTGGGTTCAAATCCCAGCTCTGCCTGTTCCAACTGTGGGCCTTGGATGAATTATTGGCCTCTCTGGCCTTAGGTTCTTCCTCTGTAAAATGGAGATAATAATAGTATCCACTTCCCAAGGTTGTATGAGGACAAAATGACTCCAGAGTGTCCAGTGGTACCCGGCCATGTAATTAATGGTCAGTAAACATCCCTGGAAGTTATTAAGTTCCCACTAGTAAGAGCCAATGTTACTGAGCCCTACACTGTGTCAGCACGGGCCAGACCCTTCCCCTAAGTCCTCACCAAGTTCCCTGGATCATGCTCATTTTGTAGATGAGGAAACAGAGGCTCAGGGAGGAAAGCCAGGAGATATTGGTACGCAGAATTCTGCCGGGCTGTGCAAAATCCCAGAAGCAACTTGCCATGGGCTCCAGGTGCCCTTGAGTCTCTTGAGGCAAAGTCTGACTTCATTTCACTGCATGTGCTGGTTCTTTCTCACAAAGTGTCCCCATGGACTGATGACACAGGTGATGGGGAGACACTCTGGGGTACAGAATTGGCCTGGGACTCAGCAAGCACGGCCATGCCCATCAGAGACTGTGTGCCTGGGCTGAGGAGCCCTCTGGGAAACAGCAAGTCCATGTGGAGGAAATGAAGGAGAGTGAAAGGATGGAGCAGAGGTGAGGGAGGGGCAGCTCAAGGCCAGCAGTGCTCAGGAAGGAACCTGGAAACCCAGAACACCGGGAAAAATGGCAGGGCATTATTTGGGGTGTCTCTGAGTGTTTCTGGAGATTAGCATGTGAGTCTGTAAGGACTAGCTGGTGAAGAGCCCTGGTCAGTGTGGGCAGGCACTGGGCAGCTGGCCCAGGGAGGAATGAGCAATTGCAGAAGGTGAAGTGGCCTCTTCTTCAAGAGCCAGGACTGACTCTTCTTCTCCTGCCCTTGGACATCAAAACTCCAGGCTCCCGGACTTTGGACTCCAGGACTTACACCAGTTTCCTTGCTCCCTTTCTCAGGACTGTGGCCTGGAACTGGAGCCAGGAATTACACCTTCTGCTTCCCTGGTTCTGAAGCCTTTGGACTTGGACATGACTATACCACCAACTTGCAGATGGCCTACTGGGGACTTCTGTGAGCCAACTCCCCTAATAAATCCCTCTTGGGGATCTGAATACCCCTCTCCTGTGCTGCTCCTCTGGAGACCCTGACTGATGCGGTGTGGTGAAGAAAAGCCCTGGAGATGTTAGCCACGGGGAAGGCCAGTGGATGGAGTGCTCCCAGCTAACACTGCCAGGCTGACCTGGCACCCAGCCCAGTGAGGCCCTGTTCATGACACAGCGAGGACCTAAGGATGCAGTGGAAGCGGGCTGGAGGCAGAAGCGCAGTCCAGGGGGACGGACACAGCATGAAGTGAACCTGTAGGCTCTGGGCGCCGGCCTGCCTCACCATCAGCCACCTCCTTGTCCCCTTTGTCCCCTTTCATTGTTTCCACAGATATATTGTCAGGGCCTGCCCTGTGCCAGGCAGGCTGCTAGGTGTCGCAAAGGACCTTTGCCCTCTCTCTGTCTGTCCTTAGAGATAGAGAGATAAATGGTCATGTTCCCTCTGGAGACAGATAAGAGGGATGAGACAGTCAATGGAGGGTCACTGTCTAGAGCCCCACCAAACTGGCACCACTGCATTAGCACCCTGGCCTCCCCACCATCAGGCTTCCTCCCCTCCCACCTCCCATGCAGAAGCAACAGCCAACTCTGCCTTGGGAGTTTGGCTGTAGTCCCCCCTCTGCACTCAAGATGGATAGGGTGTCTCAATCTTCAGTGCCTTCACCCATCGAGTTTCCCAAGGCAGAGTCCGCACCCTGGTTTCAGGCCTTACCTGCTCCTGCAGTGCCCCCTGGTGGGGAAGGAGCTGACTGCAGACACCACAACCAGGGTCCAGCAACCAGTCCTGTATTTATACAGGCTTCCTGTATTTAAGCTCTCCCTCCTGCAGCAGGTGCAGGACCACTGCCTCACAAACCACAAACAGCCCCGCCCCTTGGATGATGAAGGTCCTGAAGGAGGTGCTCTCATTCTCCATTAACGTGACCAATGATTTAGGTCACTTTGGAAAATGTTTTTCGCAAAATAGTTTTTAAAAGAAGTCTACTTAGAAGACTTAGAAGCTAAGCATCCAAGTGCCGTACCAACAGTTTCTGGTGCAGTTAAGAATAAGGCCTCTTATTTTGTTCTTGGAGCCCGAGTACGCCTGCAGTCTTTAACCAGTGCAGCCCCAGAACTGTGGTTTGGACTAACACTGGCATCTGACCTTCTCGCCTACTAGCCTGTCTTCCTCTTGGGAGAAGCAGCATATCTTGTTTTTCTTTTGAGTCCTTGGCCCTCCTATAGAGCTTGCTTTCCTGGGAAACATCTGCTTGGTTGATTCTTTGTTTGCCTTTGTATCCCTCTGGCATTTCTGACGGGGGCCTGTTCTCTAGTCATTCCTTCCCTCAGCCAGTCTCTGGCCACTTATGCAGTAGCTGCATGTGCCAGGCCTGGTGCTGGCAGCTGAGGATGCAGACACACCTGGCATGACCCAGGGGTCACTCCAATTCTCACGGCTGGTGGCAGAGGAGGCAGGCTAGGGCAATAATGCCACAGCCACGAATCTCAATTGTAGTCAGTGCTATGACAGGGACATACCAGGAGTCTTCCAGGGTCAAGTGAGACCAGAGGGGAGTGAGGCACAGGAGAGAGGTCAGCTTGGGATGGGAGTGGGTTCTGCGGGGACCAGCAGGTCAGAGAATAGAATTGGAGTTTTAATCTAATGTCAGGAGAAGTTAGTGAAGGCTTCAGACAGGCCCCAGTGCTGCTGGCTCAGGAGCGAGAAGCCTCCTGGCTGCTGTGCACCATGTGCAGAGCAAGGGAGGCAGGAGAGGATCCACAAGGCTGCCGAGCCGCCTGGGATGTGCAGGGCACTGGGATGGCAGGGTGGCAAGGGGGGTGGGCAGTAGGGTGCATTGGGACACATTTTGGGGTGAGTTGAGTGTTACCTGTTAACAGATCACTGTAAATCAGAGTCCTCAGAAGACAGTGCCATGAGGGAGCTCATGAGAAGCTTCAGGTCCAGAGAGTGTGTGGCTTCACCTGCTTGTGACTTGGTCTCATGTGGCCTGCACTTCCTCTCTGGCATCCTGAGCCTGTCTTTCACTTTTCTCATTTTCAGCAGCAACAAAAAACCCTTAGGGACTGATACTTTCTTCTTGTCATCAGATGCCTGTTTAACCAAGCAAGAATAAAACTTTAAATTTCAGACCACCAGTAGTTTTTCTCAGTATGTCTCCTGTGCGTCAATACCCGGTTTTGTAAGTGAACTTTTACTGGCACACAGCCATGACATTGGCTCACATACCTGTGGCTGTTGCGGATCAGGGAGTAACTGTGCCACCAAAAGGCCAGCAATGCTAAAACACTTCCCCTGTGGCCCGTGTGAACTTTGCTGACCCCTGCGCCAGGGCAGGTAGACCTGGTTTCTACACTCTGAACACAGTGCAAGACTCCAATTCCTCAGAGTCCTAGCTTGGGGGAAAGCCAGAGTGCTCACCAGCTCATTAGTACCCAGTGTTTCCTGTGTGCACAAACCAACTCCTGGATGCCAAAGACTGCCCTTGATGGTAGGGATGTCCTTTGCCCTCCAGAAACTTTTAGAGGTTATTGTGCTCTTGCATGATTGGTGGGGTACCTGAGCGATTAGACCTTATCCCCATTTGTTGATACTTCTATAAAGCAGGGGTACTCCAGACCCCAGCAGCAGATGTCCACGGGGTCATCTAGGAAGACAACTGGGCCTTCCCCTGCAGCCCCATCTTGTATTTGACTTAGGAATAGGTAGAACAGGTTTTCCAGGATCCAGAAGTCCTCTTGACTCTCCAGCTGGTTGGAGTTGGGACAGCAGGGAGCCAGGAAGAGGCCTGATGGCAGTGGTGCCAAGGGCAGGGTGCACCTGGCTCTACCAATCTCCATTCTTGAGGCTAATGACCTTCATCTAACATCTATACAAACCAGCTTCAAATCCCACTCCATCCAGGAAGGCCCTGAATGAATCTCTACTTAGAAATCCTGTAAACACCTGTTAACTATTTTGGAAACTAAATGATTTATGGAAAATTTGATGTCCTCTTGCCCTTAGCTTCCAGGGACCTTCTATGTCATACTCCATCAACTGCAAAGATCTGTACTAACAAAATGACACAAAAACCACCTAAGGGGAATGCTTATTTGAGGTCTCTAAAGGGCCATCTATAAGACATTAAAATATAGATTGAACCCTATTATATCTGCAAGGGACTCTTAAGCATTCCCTGTTGACAGGGTAAAAGAACAAAATCCTAATACCATCCATTCACACCTATGCTTTAACTCTCCATTGCAAGGGGAAAGAAATAACAGTGCTGTGAAATAGCAGCTAAGCTTAATTCTTCCCACTGATTTCAGTGCGGAACAGGACGGGCGGCTCTTTATCCCACTGTTAAAATTGCAAGCAACATGCTTATTTTCAAATAAAAAGGGAAACATGAAATCTTTTTCAGAAGAAAGCCTTTCCAATGACACTTAAAATTTTCCTTAAGTTATACACCGGGCTGGGGATACAGCTGTTGGTAGAGTGCTTGCCTTGCATGCACAAAGACCCTGGGTTCAATCCCCAGCACCACAAAGAAACAAAAAAAGTTATACATCAAACACCCGCAACTATATACAGATTTGTTTGTCATGGATAAACCAAGACTGTGCTAGGTGTGGCGGCACTGGCCTGTAACTTAGGAGGCAGAAGCAGAAGGATTTCAAGTTCAAGGACAGCCAAGGCAACTTTCTGAGGCCTTATACTGACAATCATAAAGGGAGTGTAGCTCAGTCGTACAGTGCAAAGCAATGCAGGACGTCCTGGGTTCAATGCCCAGCACTGTAACAAAACCATATAATTTACTAAGATGTCATACTTTTGAAATGCGACTTCAGAATTAGTTGCAAAAAACCCAATATATTTTCTCAGAAATTGTCTACTTTCCTGTGGTTTATAATCCATGCTATGGAAACTTGAATGTAATGCTAATGTGCCACCTACCCTAAAAGCAGGCCATAGAGAAAACTGAGACATTATTAGGATTAATTAATAACAAAGCTTTACTGGCTCAGTAGTTTTTCTTATGATCATATAAATATATAAATCTTGAAAAGGTAATACTGTTGAGTAGTAAAATCCGTAAAAATAACAGTTTTGCCACAGTGCACAGATTAAGTTCATTCATTTTGCTTCCCCATCCCCCACCAAGCAGCTAGATGAGAACTGGAAGACACAGGAAAACTGCACTTTTACGTGGAATAATGAATATACTGAGAATTTGTTTGCAGAAAATAAACTTCAAAACTCCATGCTCCACATCCTAAACGCCTATGAGTAGGCCCTTTAATTAACTTAATACTTGGGATAAGTGTCTCGCTTGGGGTCCTCCTGCGCAGGGGCCGCGGGACTCAGAGCTGGGGTCTGTCAGGGCAGCAGGGGAAGTGGTCTTCAGTGCGGAACAGGACCGGCGGCTCGTAGGCGGCGCGCGGCGGCCTCGCGGGGGCCGGCTTGGTGAAGAAGGAGGGCACACTGATGGTGTGCAGGAGCTTCTGGAAGGCCCGGGGGAAGGCCCCCAGCTCGGCTTCAGCCCTGGTGACCTGCTCCTCCATCCTGGCCACGCTGCTGCCGATCATCCGCACGAAGGCCTCGAGCTTGTCGATCTTGCTGTAGATGCGCCGCATCTCCGTGGCCTTCGCGTAGATGCGAGGCACGCCCTCGCTGACCACGTGGGATGAGTCTCCGCGGATCATGTCCAGCATGCCCACGAACTCGTCCACTCTGGTGAGCAGGTCCTCGAGGCTGGCGTCCAGGGCCTCCACCTCGGGCCGCGTCCCGGCCCCGGGCAGCAGGCAGGCGGCGTAGCCCGCGGCGGCGCGGCGCAGCAGCGGCAGGTCGCGGCCGGGAGCGCCGTCCTCCCGGCCCTCGTCCTCCCACGGCCCCGAGGCGCTGCTGTGGCTCTGGGACACGTTACCGCTGTCCCCGCTCCAGGCGGTGCCCTGCGGCTCGGCCTCCTCCTCCCGCGGGGGCCCTCCACCCTCGGGGGGAACCTCCATGGCCCGCTGCCGGCGCCCGCGCGCCGCGCTCCCGGACCCTCTTGCCCGCACGCGCGCCCCGCTTCCGGCGCCAGCGCGCCGCGTCACGCCCACGTATGTCCGCGCGCCCGCACCACACCTCCGGCGTGCCCGCGCGAATGCTTCTTTCTGCTTCCGCCACCCACGCACGTAACTGTTTCCGTCCCCCAGGCGCGCGCATCTACCGGCTTCCTGCCTTCGGACGGGTGCGCGCACGCACGCTGTGGCTCACGCTCAGAACCCCAATCAACCGCAAACGTAAAGACGGTGTGAGAACCCAGGGAAGGGGTGGGCTCGCTGCGCGCGCGAAGCCTTTGTATACCCCTCCCACCCCGCAGCCTCCCTCCGATTCTGGGCTCCCTCCTGCCCCTCCTTTCCTCTTGCAGCAAAAAGTAAAATAAGAGAGATGAGCAAAAGAAAGGTCTGTTTGCCAGATGGGTGCTCAAGACGACTTGGAATGACTGGAAGTTCTTCAGGCCACAAATGGTTAGGAAATGGTGCATAAGCAGAGATCATATCCAAGGTACTGCAAGACCTAGAGATGACTCTGGTATTGATGGGTAACAGGCAGACCTGAGTGGTGGGACACTAGATTAAGGGAATAGTTCTATAAAGTGGGCCAACTGTCCTGACCCTACATACTTTCTTTTAAAAAGCAATTTGCTTATAGCCCTGTCTGGCTTAAGTCAATGGGATATGTTACATTCCTCAGAAATCAACCTGTTATCTGCAGGAGAAGTGCAGGCCCCAAAGTTTTCTTCCTGCCAACACAAACTACACTGGGGGCGGGGGACTTTTGTAGCCTTTACACAGACCAAGAACTCAAGGATATAGGATAATTAAAAGCAAAGCCTCCTCCCATAAAAATCTGTGACAAGTTTGAATTAGAACCTGTCAGCATGGGCCAAAGGGACCCAGAGTGGCCTTGGATCTTTAGGGTGTCATTATATTGGTAAAATTGCCCCTCCATCCGGTAAGATGGGGTCCAATAGGGACTTGAAAGTCTGATGCAGTCCACTTGTCAATCAGATCAAGAGGTAGACCTGGGACCTCCAATAAAACTGGATGGTGGTGTGGGGCATTCTGTCCCTTTCCTCTCTGAAAGATCCCACTCTATCCCTTGAGAGTTGTTCCCCTATTCCCTTTTTTATCCCTGCTAATAATCACTGCCTGCTACTTTGGAGACATGTCTGAAATCTTCCCAGTGTGATCCTAAGAAGTGATGAGAGGTCTCTTAGGCTCCACAGACAGTCTTGATCCATAAAGTGATTGCATGAATTCTTAAAAAGCCCAGAAACACTAAAGTCGGTGCCTCCTAGTATTGTCAGACTTCTGCTCTTTAAAGAGGCGAAGGATGTGCCTCATAGGATTTATCAAACAATAGCTTCTCTAGAAAGCTTAAGGACTTGCTCTTCAACACTTTGGGCAGAAGACCAAGACAGAGATGGCTTTGTCTTGAAGGGATTTGCAAGTGGGGCTTTTGTCTAATGGAATGAACCCCAATGAAATCCACAGTCAATCTACAAAGTTTTAAAGATAATTACAGTAACACAAATGCTGCAGCATGAATGGAAAGGGAGAGAGACGGCACAAAATGAAAGGCTTTTGGACCTCTCAAACTTCTACAAAAGCAGATGAGGAATGGCTTGTGGGCAAACACATGCTACCTTTCATAAAGAAAGAAGAAAGACCCAGAGTGCCGAATTAAGAGCCCAAATGGTGGAGTTGAGGGGCATGGGGTCTTAATTATAAACCTTGAGACAGCACTGCAGAATTCCTGTGGACCCCTGACTTCTTTGTGCCTCCTATTTCCCCCATTTTTGAGGAGGAATGTCTATACTGGTTCTCCCACACCTGCGCACAACATTTCAAAGGTCTACAGATCAAGAAAAACTCTAGGAGTTGGACCTAAGGAACTATGCCCAGGGAGCTTCATTCACACCTGGCCTAGTTTGGAAGACAAAATTCTGCACTTGAAGCTGATGCTACAGTAGGATAGTAATACACAAAACTATGAGGGTTTTTTAAAATTAACTTTTTTGAGGACCTTGGATGGGGGCAAGTGTGATCAGCCTTCCAGAGGATCCCCAGTGACCTCCACCCCCTGTATTCATGCTCCTGTGTATTCCTTCTGTGGACTGTGCATAGTGATTTGCTCATAATTAGTAGAAAGGGTAGAAGCAATGACTTGTGACTTGGAGATTACCATTTGGAACTCTTAATGCTCACGGGAAGAGGACAGATTACAGGCTACACCGCTCACTGCTCCACAAATATTTGGAGTCAAATTGGTAGGAAAAATAGGCTTTATTCAAAACCAGTTGTTTGAGTTTTTTGTTTTTGTTTTGTTTAGTTTTGGTACCAGGGATTGAACTCAGGGGCACTCAAACACTGAGCCACATCCCCAGCCCTATTAGGTATTTTATTTAGAGACAGGGTCTCACCAAGTTGCTTAGTGCCTCGCCATTGCTGAGACTGGCTTTGAACTCTAGATCCACCTGCCTCGGCCTCCTGAGCCACTGGGATTTACAGGTGTGCGCCACTGTGCCCACCTTCAAAAACAGTTTTAAAGGAGGTCAGAAGAAACTTTTTCATTTCAAATTTCCATCTTCAGAGGCTGTCAGGGTGGGGAATACTTTTAGAAGATGTGGCAAAATGGGACATAAAGTAGGAAATACACATTTGCAAATTTAGTTAGTCTGTGCCAGACTGGCTGGGGCAGGGGTTGTTTCCACCTATAGCTTCCTTGGCATCCCCCAGGCCTGTTCCCTTCATGAGGAAGTAGTCCTCAGGTTCAATGGGACTCTGAATTTCTGTTTCAGTTCATAAAAAGCAGCAGGGCATCCCTTTCTCTCTAATCACTTGCTCTGGGGAAAACCTGCTGCCTACTCATGAGCAACTGCAATCCCATGAAGAAGCCCACATAGCAAGGAGCTGAAGACATCATGCAAATGCTAGTGAAAACCAGCCTCACTAGCCATCTTGGACTTGGCCTCTCCAACACTGGCTGAGCTCAGAGATCACTGTGCCCCCCTGGACGATCCTGGGCTGAAATCACATGAAACCAAATGAGACTATGCTGTTGTCTGAATATTTGTGTCCCCTGAAATTCATGTTGAAATCCCAATCCCCACATTAAGAGATTATGCCTTAGGGAGGCAGTTAGGTCATGGAGGCAGAACCCTCCTGAGTATGATGAATGCCTTTATTAAAGAGGCCAAGAGATGCCTCTGCTCCTTTTACCATGTGAGGACACAGCAAGAAGCCACCATATAGGAAGCAGAAAATGGGCTTGAACCAGAAAATGGGCCTTCACTAGACACTGATTCTGTTGGTGCTATGATCTTGGAATTCTGAGCCTTTTGAACTGTGAAACATAAATTTCTGTTATTTTTGTGGTGCTGGGGATCAAACCCAGGGTCTTATGCATGTAGGCAGGTGCTTGCTATACCACTGATATACAGCCCCAGCACTGTTTCTGTTATTTATAAACTACTCACTTTATGGTATTTTATTAAACAGACTAAGACAATAATGAACTTTAGGACTGTTTTTTTTCCCCATAGCTCTGAAGAATGTTGTTGGTATTTTGATGGGGAGTGCACTGAATCTGTATATTACTTTTGGTAGTGTGGCCATTTTAACATTAATTCTGCCTATCCATGAACATGAGAGATCTTTCCATCTTGTTTCTTCTTCAATTTCCTTCTTCAATGTTCTATAGTTTTCATTAAAGTCAACCTCACAGTAAGTGGGGAAAAACTGAAACCATTTCCTTTAAAACCTGGAACAAGAACAGGATGTCCACACTCACCACTATTATTTAATATAGTGCTAGAAATTCTAGCTAGAGCAATTAGGCAAGAAAAGGAAATTAAAAAGACAAAAATAGGATAGGAAGAAGTCAAACTATCACTATTAGCAGATTATATAATCCTACACTTAGAAGATTAAAACACACACACACACCAAAAGACTGCTAGAGCTAATAAATTCAGCAAAGGTAGCAGGTTACAAAATCAACATATTCTACAACAATGAATATGCCAAGAAAGAAATCAGGAAAATAGTCCTATTCACAATAGCCTCAAAAGCAAAATGAAACAAAATCTAGGAATAAATTTAACAAGCAGGTTAATGGAGTCTTTTGATGAACACCTTCGAGTGCTATGGTGTTTGCCTAACGCATACAAAATCACCTCATGGGTACCTCTTGCCACTGAGATTCTTGGGGTGGGACCACAGGTCTTTAGCAGATGAGAAAAACAATCTCTGGTTTGTAGCATTTGTGCAAGCAAGCAAGATGCCTCCCCAGCCCAAATTACTGCTAGTGTGGCACTGAGAGAACATGCCTAGAATTAGACTGCATCCATTTCACAACCACATGTGTTGGTGCTTAACGAATGAATGTTAAAGCATCAATGACTGAACCCCACTGTTTTTTAGGCCTGGTGGGCAGTGGGGACATAAAGGTGACTAAGACCAGAACGTGCCCTCAAGAAGTTTTTTTGGCTCTTGTAAGTATAGGAGCTTCCAGTTCAGAAGAGGTGCTTCTATTTTAGGGAAGAATCTTTTCTCTCCAAAGCATTCCCAAAGTCCCTACTCATTGACAGGCCTCCAGCAAGGGCAGAGGACAGAACCAAACCAGAAGGGGCCCTTCACCTTGGTGAAGTGGTAACTGACCAGCACAATCCCGGGCGCCAGGAACCAGAGTGAGCAGTGGGGAGCCCAGGAAGAAGGGCTGTTGGCATCCTGGGTTTTGAGTCCAGGGTTGTCCCGAGGTGGGCATGTGCAATAGTAAAAAGCAGGGACTGTGGACATAACTGCATGTCACTCAAGCACGGCTTTTAGCTAGTTTCCCAACTACTTCATATGTTTGTGAGGGTTAATGAATCAATAAAAATTAACCTAAGACTGCGTGGGCGGGCGGACGGAGATAGGGGGAGGAGGGGGGAAAGTAAAAGCCTGCAAGGGACTGCTGCGGGATGGAGCCCCAACCTTCTTTCACAGAAGACAGAGCGGGAAAGGGGCAGGGCGGGATGCGGCGCGCGGGCGCGGCTCCTTTACGTGCGCGTGCCTAGGGAGCGTGACCGTAAAGGAGCCTGGCTCTGTCGTGAAAGGGCCGCAAACGTGGCCGGGCGGGAGTGGTGCTGGTTGGCGGCCACACGTCCATTTTGTTCCCGCTCAGTGCGTGCGCGGCGCTTCCTGCCGCGGCTGTCCCGAGGCCGAAGGCCTACGGTTAAGAGCAGGGAGCGACCGGAAGCTGCCTAGCGGCGCCGCGGCCCAAGCGCAAGATGCGGCCCCTGGACGTGGTGGAGCTGGCCGAGCCCGAGGAGGTGGAGGTGCTGGAGCCCGAGGAGGACTTCGAGCAGTTCCTGCTGCCGGTCATCAACGAGATGCGCGAGGACATCGCGGCGCTGACCCGCGAGCGCGGCCGGGCGCACGCGCGCAACCGCGGCAAGCTGTGGGAGATGGACAATATGCTCATCCAGATCAAGACGCAGGTGGAGGCCTCGGAGGAGAGCGCGCTGAACCACCTGCAGGGCGCGGACGGCGGCGCGGCGCCCCGGGCGGCCCCGCGCTGCGAGAAGGCGGAGGAGAAGGCCAAGGAGCTGGCCAAGATGGCAGAGATGCTGGTGGCGCTGGTGCGGCGGATAGAGAAGGGCGAGTCGGCGTGACGGCGGTGAGCGGGCGTCGGGCTTCGGGCTTCGGGGACCGGGCGGGCCCGAGGACGCGTGCCGTCGTGTTGGCGCCGCTGCGCGCCCTCTAGCGCCTCGTGCCCTGGGCGTTAGAGATGACAGACGCTCGGGGTTCTGAGAAACACGAAGGCTGACTCTTTCTCACTCCTTTTCCTCGGTGCTGCGGCTCCAGCCCACGTGCTGGGCCCGGGCTCCACCGCTGGGCCGGCCTCGAACTTGCGATCCTCCTGCCTCTACAGGCCGGGGGGGGGGGGGGGGGCGCATAAAAGCCAGTTCTGGTAGCGTCACCGCAGATGGATCTGCCCAGGCGCTAAGGGAATTGGCAGGAAACCGGACAGACCCCGGCTGTGGGGCGAGGGAAGGATGCGGGAACGGGAAAGGCAGGGGTAGAGCCAGAGGGTGCTGGGGCTACCAGACCTTCCCAGGTTTCCCTAGAAGGCAGGTGAGTCTGAGGACCCTGTGAGGGCGGTGACAATCCCTGTGGGTTTTAACCTTGGGATGTGAGAAACAGTGCCTTGATGGTAAGTCTCTCCCGTTTGTGCTTTAGGTTCATAGTTGATGGACTCTGCTCAACTGGCAAGAATGGACAGACCCCCGAGGGAACTGAACCAGCTCGACGTTGTTTGCTTTGTTTTTGTATCTCTTCTACCCCCTTGCAACAGTCTTTTTTATGGTAACATTGATATGGGTCAAATATATTTGATTCTGGAAAGAACTTCTGTTGGAGAAATATTCTAGGAGAAATGGGGCTTAAATCAAAAGCTGTTTCAGTGGTCATACTTAATTCTTGTTACTTTGCTGTGTTTTGGAAATGGTGGGCATGACCTGTTTTTTTGCTGTTGTCTTGTGACCTGATTGTTTTCTGGAGCTTGTGAAGACTTGGGGTCAGGATCTGGTATTGAAGATCCTGGGGAAGGCACTGCACTACCTGGTTGCCAGTGATGAAGGATGTATGGTTAAGACCGCTACAGGAAGCCAGACAGATCCAGAAGATGGTAAAGGTGGAAGATGACTTTGCATATAGTTTGGAACTTCAGTTCTTCTGTGAGACAATGGAAGAGGTTGTATTTTGTGTACACACTATGTTTGATGTATAGTGTGTAACCCGCCGGGTAAATTTATTTAGACAACCTTGCTAACACCATGTGATGACAGTTGAAGAAAGAGCTGTGTGGTACATGTCAGTGTTGGAATACCCTCCCATGTTGCAGGGACTTCAGAGAAGAGCATCAGGGACAATCTACAAGGACTGGAGGAAGGAAGAAGTCTCTTCCAGTCATCAGGGTAGTAGACCCAAAGATGTTTGAGGTCAGAAACCATACGTGCACTAAGTGTTTGATTGCCTTGCAAAACAAAGACCCCCTTAAATATATATATTTTTTGGTTCAAATGACCAAAACCCCTGTTAATAAAAGAATCATAATCTTTTTTGGTTTTTACGTGGATGGTCTTTTTTGAGTGTCCTCACCCTCCAGTGGAGGGAACCGTTGGTGGATCTGAGGCTTCCCGTAAGCCTGTACTGTGAGGGAGGATGGTTCCTGAAGGGCGCCGTGGGGCAGGGCAGAACATGTAGTTCTTAAGTTCAGGCCCTCCTCTGGCCTGAGCCCCTGCCTTTTGGCAGCTGCAGAGTGTTGACCGGGGACCCTAATGGGCCACATATCCTGTCCAGGGTACTAGGAATACAAGGGTAAGGGTTGGGCAAAGGTGTGGGGCAGAAAGTGAAACATAAGTGACATCGTAGTATGCCTGGCAGAGCCCTGGGAGCCCTCATGGAGAACCTGGGAGAGTGTCAGCAAGTGACTGGATTGCCTCGAATGCCAAGTCCAACTGGAAGAATAGAGCAGGGGCAAAACCTCAGGGCGCTGGCTCTGGGGAGACTGCTACTGAGCTGGAACCCTTGGAGCCTGGAGTGAGGTGGTGGGAGGCGGGGCGAGAGGCTAGTGGGCCTAAGAGGCCTGCACCACAGAGGTGGTGACCTGCTGAGCCTATGCTCTGAGGGCTCTTTTTTTTTTTTTTTTTTTTTAATATTTATTTTTTAGTTCTCGGCGGACACAACATCTTTGTTGGTATGTGGTGCTGAGGATCGAACCCGGGCTGCACGCATGCCAGGCGAGCGTGCTACCGCTTGAGCCACATCCCCAGCCCCCTCTGAGGGCTCTTTACCCTGTAGTGTGGGCACATTCAGACCTGCAAACAGGCATTCTGCAGTTTCCAGAGCTGCCAATCGCAATTTCATAAAAACAAATGTAAAATAATAACAAGCTTAGATATATGATTTGGGTTAAGGTGTAAAGTAGGCGTTTTTAAAATCAAGTATCCAGACTGGGGATATAGCTCAGAGGTCAAGCACTTGGCCTAGCAAGTTCAAGGTCCTGAGTTCCACCCCCAGTACTGCAATAATAACAGCCCCACCTAGGAATAGCAGTGTAATTTAATGAGTTACAAGTGGATGTGGCAAAAAAAAAAAAAAGTAAAATCAAGTGCCCAAGCATGGAGCAAAATCATACTTGGTGAGGCTGTACCTGGCTCTGGCCACCTTCCCCACTCTTCACTGGCAGCGAGGACTGTTGGGAGCCATGAGACTGATGAGCAAAGTAGTGGTGACTACATGAGCTTGTGGGGTGACCAGGCGAAGGCAGAGGAGTGGGGCTGGTGCAGAGGTGCAGGGGCAATTCAGTGCCCAACAGGTCAGTGCAGAAAAGACCAGCTCAGTCTTTGTGGGGCCAAGACTTGGTGTGCATCCACCAAAGCCCTGTACCAGTTCACCCCAGTCTTAATGGCTTACAACCACCAAGGTGACCTCACACGGATGCACATCACAGAGGCCCTGGGTCCTCTTACTGCAGGACCTGGCTGAGGGAGCTTCTCAGGGGTGTCAAAGACCTTGGTTCACTATTCACTGATGTAAAAATATGCTCTCTGGAAGCACCTGTTTTAGGCCCTGCTTTGATTCCCAGCACCAAAACAAGAAACATGCTTTGGGGGCTAAAAAATAAAACTGAATATATAAATATGAATGCATGTGTGAGTCCATAGTATGTGTGTGCTGTGTACACTTATGAGTGTGCATAGTTCCTTCCCCCTTGATTAATCAACCATAGGGATGTCTTAGGGTTGTGTTTTGCTTCTTAGTACTCCAGGGTACTAAAATAGTCTCATATCATTTTGACCCTTGGCTCTTAGGAGTATTGCAGTGACAGGCCAGTTGTCTTCTGACATACTGATGATAATTATGTAGCCTAGAGACACATCGCTTGTGTTTCCTACTTATCATCTCCTGTAGCCGATTATGTCAGTGGTCTGTAAGCAGCAGTCAGCTAGGAGCTTGGATTTCCCCAGTTGCTCTGGAGGAAGCTTCAGTGTTACTCCCTACACTGCCCTCCTCCTCGGCACTCCCCTCCCCTGCCCGGCCATCACCAAAGCATGTTGATTCCACCCTGACTCATCTGCCTCCCTCCAGCTATTCCAAGCCACAGCTGTTAGTGACAGTCTCCAAACTGGCCTCTCAGCTCTCATTTTACTTCAGTCCTGTCCTTGACAGATGAGCTAGAGAACTGTGCAGCCCTTCTCTGCTTGAAACAAATTTTTTGTAGTCCTGGGGACTGAACCCAGGGGCGCTCTATCACTGAGCTATACCCCAGCCCTTTTTATTTTTTATTTTGAGACAGGGTCTCTTGCTAAGTTACTGTAGTTAAGTTACCTAAGTGGCCTCAGACTTGTGCTCCTCCTGCCTCAGTGTGCAAAGTTGCTGGGTATGGGCATGTGCCACTGTACCTGGCCTTGAAACACTTAAAAATTCCTTTTGTCTTAGATGTTTTCTTTACCAATACTTAGCTCCTACTGTATACCAAGCACTGGTCTGTACTGAGAGACGGAGCACAGGCAGTCCACACGGTTTGCTTTCTGGAACTTCCTCCTAGTGCTGGAGAGGCATGGCACTGAGGACAGGCCACAGGGGCTGAGGATGCTCACTCAGTCACTCAGCACGTGGACTCCACGTGTCCTCAAGCACTTCTGCCCCTCCCAGAGCTGTGTCCTGGTTTTTCCTGTCACTGCCTGAAATTGGCCTCCTCTGTGGTCCCCTCAGCGTCCATCCTCTGCCTGTCCTGCCTTCCTCTCTGCTCACTCACCCTCCTTCACCTCCTGTGAACTCCCTCCAACACCTGCTACAGCCACGCCACCTGTCTCAACCCGGCCTGGGCTGTCTCTCTCTAACCCTGGGGCTACTCAGCTTCCTGGGCGAAGGTGCAGAGAAAGTGGGTCCAGCATACATTTGGGGCTTGCATTTTGCTAGGTGGTTGCAATTAAGGAAATGTGTGTAGTTGGTTCTCGTCATCTGTACTAGTTATTACAAGTCACCATGAACGCTGCATTAGCAAATGCCAAGTCACTGTCCCTGGGGAAACAGGAGTGGGAGCTACCAGCCTCCAGCCGCACACCTATGACTGGCCATTCTGTATCCGTGCCTTGTGTGTGTTTCTGTTTAAAGGCACCTCGTTTACCAGGTGCTACTGAGTTAGTACTGCACTCGAGGCTCACAGCACATCCGCTCTTGCCTCCTCTGCGGAGCTTATCTGCCATGCTTTCTCCGTAAGGTGGGTCGTAGCCTCCTATGCTTAGGAACAGCAGCCAGCGTCTGAGCAGTGGCAGAGCTGGGAGACATTTTAAACAAAAATGCACAAAAGCACAAAGAGGCAAAGACCAAAACCCAAACCAAGGCCCTGAGTAGACCCTGGCCCAGGTGCGCTCACAGCACAGGAGTTGGGCGGGAAGGCAGAGCAGGCTATTGGGCTTCAGCAGGGAGTGTGTGTGTCACAGGACGCAGCTCTGCTGCTTGCACACGTCTGCAAGTGACCAGGGGTTCACCATGAGCACCCGCTTGGGTTACAATAAACTATAAGAGGTAGGTGAACTTACACACAGATTCATGGATAGCGAGGCTAGGCTGTGCAACATCCTCACAGTGACGTCGGTGTTCTGGTGCCCAGCCCAAGGCCCGCAGGGTCAGCCCGCTGAGCAGGCTGGGGAGGGTGTCCCCAGTGTGCACAGTCCAGCGTGAGGAGGACTCGGGAAGGGCAGGGCAGGGGACGGGAGTCAGCCCCTGCTGAGTGGGGAAGGAGTCCCCGGGAGTATTCCAGGCAGTCAGCCCAAGTGAGGTGGGGAAAGGATCCACAGGGGACGACTCAGGGCAGCCTAAGCAGGGAGGAGGCCAGCCTTTGGGGTGACTCTCCTGAGAGTCGAGGAGGGTGTCTTTGCAGGGAGCAGTGTGGGGCTCGGACTGAGCAGGGCGAAGGGACACTAGGGTGCCCTGTGGCGTTGAAGGTGAGGTCCGCATCTGCGGTATCAGATGTACACAGGATAGATGCAGATGGTGGGTATGCATCTGTATGAACTTCCAGGCACACCTGCAAATATTCCCTGGGTCTGTCCATTGGGAGGGCTGGGAGCAGGGACACCCCAGCAGTAACACACTCACCTCCCTCTCAGGTCCTAGTTTCTAGGTAGCACTAAAAGGAGCCAGGGCTGCGTGGAGGAATGGCCAACTTCAGAGACAGGCAAGGAAAGATCAAGATATATCCAGACATCTTGATGTGACAGCAAGCAAGGGCCTACAGAGAATGTTGGGGACATGTTGGAAGGACAGAAGCCAGCCTAAGTAGGCTCCACCGGTCATGTCAGGGACAATTTGAGAGTCACTATAGTGATCATGGCAGATTACAACCCACTGAGTAACATGGGAAACCGTGATTCACATAAGCCTGAGCACATGTGTTAATTAAATGTGCTCCGAGGATTCACTTTGTGTCACAGTCTGAAGAAACCACAGCAGCAGCAAGAGCAACTGGTGGAGAAGCCCTCGCCCAACGGCAGGAAGACCCCTCACACATAGGAAGGGCTGCAGGACTGGGTTGAGTCCTAGAAACAAACCCGATAACAACCTCACACCTGCGACCTGCCCTTAGTCACTCTGGTCCTCTCCTGAAGACGGTGGCACAAAGCCATGAGCTCGGGTGACGGGAGCAGTTACTCACAGTGACTCTCATCCGTACTTGTATTCATTTCTTCTCTGTCACTGGGTTTATGCTCTTCTTGGCAAAAATACTCTGATACCATTAAAGGTGTTCCTTGGCCAGGCACAGCGGTGCAGCCTGCAACCCAGAGCCCAGCAGCTTGAGGCAGGAGGATGCTAAGTTCAGGACTGGCCTGGACAACTTAGGGAGACACGGTCTCAAAAAAAATATATAAAGGTCTAGAAGAGTAGCTCAGTGGACGAGCACCCCTGGGTTCAATTCCCATTACCTCAAAACAACCAAGAAAATTGTGCTACTTGAAAACATGGTGTTTGGAGTGACGGGGAGCCTGGCTCACTGAGCACCCCAGGAAAGGCTGAGGAATGGCATGACTTAACAGGTGGCTGGCTGGCTGGATGCACGCTCACTACAGGGTGGCCCTCGCTATGCCCACAGATTCTCTAGGGTGGGCACTGGGCCTCGGCCATGGGCTGGTTCAGAGTGCACCCCAGGGAGTGGACCGGGAACGGACTGTTACCAACCGACCTGTGCTTTTCATCTCTGTCCGTCTACCAGGCTGGCAGTGAGACATTAAATGTTGCATTACATAGTGAATGTTCCAGAAAATCCTGGTCCAGTTTGAGAACTGGCTGCCAAAGTGGGATGGAGCCAAAAGGCAGAAAAGCCAGACAGATCCAGGATCACACAATTTATTGGGGACTTATGGACAGAAGTGTGTCTTGGGTGGCCGCAGGATGGAGACCCCACACCATGAGGTGGAGAAAGGGTTTAAGTGTAAGAGGGACAGAGGTGGCCATGGTCTAGCTGCCTGGCCTTTCTCAGAAACTATGCACATGTCCTGTGTCGGCTAAAAAATCTCAGCGTCAGCAGCCAGCACACTGTGCTCAACCAACCATCTGAACAACTCTGCTTATGCCTCAGGGTTGGGGTGTGTGCCAGGTTACAACCAGATGGCTGATACCAGAGGGAATCGGTGTTTGTGGGGGAGGAGTCTGGGGTCTAAAGGAGATCACCACTTTGAGAGCAGGATCATTCACCAGCATTTATTAATTAGGGGACTTTGGCTCAGCCCAAGGAGGTAATTGCCAACAGAGGCTGGGAGCCAGGGACTCCTCCCAGGTCCTGCCGGTGCAGGGCATCACTTGGATGCTGTCTGTGCAAAGTACTTGTGACAGGCAGACGTGAGTGCGGCTACAAACACGATGAACTCACTGAAGTCCACCTCGGCATCTCCGTTGGCATCGAGGTCCTTGAGCAGTCTGCCCACAGCATCCTTGTCCCTTCCGCTCTAGAGGAGAGAGGCCCAGAGTCAGTGATGCAGGTGCTGAGCAGGGCCACGGGGATGGGGGCCACCTGCATGTGTGCCACACATGCTGTCACAAGGCTCAGTGCCAGGCCCAGCTGTGTGGAACAGACCCTGGGTCCCTGGAAAGGACACACAGGCTCTGAGTGTCGTGAGCTGCCCTGGGCTGTATGACAGGACAAGCTGACCTATCATGTTTTAGGTCAAGCGGGGATTGCATGGTACCCCCTGGGAGGATGCTGTATTATAAGTTCTTCAAGGGGAACAACTGGATTTACAGTGGGTTTTTAAATGGCGATCACCCCCAGGAAATGAGTTCCCTCGGTGCTCGGTCGCCTCATGCCAGCACTGAGCATGCTTTACACAGACCCTCAGTTCTTACAACTCCGGGCAAGAACAAGTGCCACTGGAGCCACAGATGAAGACAGTGAGGCCCAGAGGGTCCCTGGGACTTGCCCGGTGTCACACAGAGAAGGTCTGAGACCCAGGTGTGGAGGGAGCACAGAAGCCCTGCTCTTTGTCTGCTGGTCCTGAGCATTTGTGGCTCACGACCCATGGCCCCAGGTCATTGAGAGGGCCAAGCTGCCTTGACTCATGTGACAGGGCAGAGGTGGTGTCCTCCCCAAGGGACCAAGCTCCACCAGGTGCAGGTCTGCACGGCAGCAGCAGGGGGCGCTCAAGCCAGCCAGGAACCAGAACTCTGTGTGTCCAAGAAAGCAACACCTATGTCCTCTGGCTGTGGCACAGCTGTGTCTGGAGGTGGTCGGGACAACACAGCAAAAGTCAGGGGATTAGATGGCAAAGGAGCGCCCACATGTCCATAGCTTGCAGCCATTCCTAGGGACATTCACCAAGTTTGTAGCCAACAGTCACCTAGTACTCACTCTAATTCTTGCATGAGAAGCTCTGACTGAGCCAGGCCGTGGGCTGGGTATCGAAGAAACAGGACCACAAGGCCAGCACCGTCCCTGCCCTCAGATGGACATTGTTCTCCAACTTTCTCACCTCCAGGACCATCTGGAGGGAGGGCTGGCAAGGCACAGAGCCAGGCTTGTCCAAGGGCCAGGGCCCTGCTTTTCCAAGTTCCCTCCCTGGTTCAGACCTAACCCAGGTGGAGAATCCCTGGCTTGGGCACTAGTTCTCAAAGTGTGTTCCCTGGGCACCTGCCCCTCCCCACCCTGTGAGATCAAAAGCCCCACAAACTAAAATCTCAAACTTTGATGATAAAACAACCTACATGCCACACACAAGTTCCTAGCATGGGGGGGTGGACACTTTTAGTGACCATCAGAGTCTGAGGATTTACATGGTCACGTTCAGTCCAAGAAGACAGGAAGCTGCACAGGATCAGGATCCGCTCACAACAGTGTTTGTGGAGTAGACAGGAGAGGGGGCTCCACGCTCCTTCTATATTCATTTCTGCCTCAAACACGTATTATAGTAGAGGAAGACAGGTGACGCTAAATACATTTGACTTGGGGCTGGGGCTGTAGCTCAGTGGTGGAGGGCTCGCCTGGCACATGGGAGGCACTCAGCACCACATAAAAATGAGTAAACTAAAAGCATTGTGTCCACTCACAACTAAAAAATATATATATATATCCATTTCACTCATATCTAGAAAGTAGAGACCTGGGTACCAGGAGCTTGGTGTGTCCAGTCATGCTTTGGACTGGACAGTTTAGCTTTCCCTTTCAACCTGCTGTAGCAGTGAAGACCCTTCAGAGAGCAGAACGGCAGAGTGGTGGGCGCAGGGAGCGGGAGAGGGGCCCTGTTTAGACCCACCAGAAGCTGCCCAGGCGCTGGTCCCAGGGCCCTGGGGGCTTCCTGGGAGCTCCAGGCCCCATGGCTCCTGCCTGATGCAGAGAGCCCAGAGGATCCAGGGTGGGTTTTCTGTCTTACTCCTGTGGGTCCTACCAGGTAACAAGGGACCTGGGCACAGGAGGAAGGCTGGTGGGCAAGAGGAGGAGGAGGAGGAGCAGGGATGTCTGTGGCCAGCAGCCTTGGAGAGGGAGAGCTGAGGGGCCCGCAAACAACCTCAGGAATTGCCCTACCTTCCATGCTCGCCCCCACCCCTGCCCAGGAGTGCCACCCTCCCCCCAGACCCCACAGGGAAAGAATCCTGATCACAACACTGTAGGGACTCAGCTCCACGTCTCAAGGATCCGCCTGGGCACCCACTCCCCGCCCAGATGCCCAGTGTCCCCGACAGGGGCTTTGGGTCATTCCTTGCCTGCATCTGGGTCTGTTTGGACCTGCCCGGCTGGCTCAGTCGGTGGCTCCTGTCCCTTCTGCCTGCCATGCCCACCACCTTTCCCTGTGCCACCCTTGGACCTGGCCGCACCTGCAGGAAGCCGGGGAGCTCCTTCTCCATGAGCTGCTTCAGCTCCGCCTTGGTCAGGGTCTGCCGGCTGCCCTCGCCGCCTGAGTACCGGGCGAAGACGTCGATGATGAGGCCCATGGCTGTCTCCAGCTCTGTCATGGTGCTGGCTGGGACCCTCCTTCCTTCTGAGACTGGTCTTCTGGGGAAATGTCCCCTGGAGGCCTCATGGTGCTTTAAGGGCTGGCCTCCTATTGACACAGAGGGTGGGACAGTCAGCAAATCCTGCCCTTCCCGTTTCGTCACCCAGTCCAGTGAAATGCGTTGCTGAGACCCTTTCTGCACCCAGCAGGGTCGTCCCCTTTCCCCCTCCCTGGGGGACAGGAGGGGTCTCTGGGGCACATGAGGCCTGGCTTTGTTGAGTAGTGGGTGAGCACTGGGTGTGGGTGAGCATCACCCCCTTTTCAGAACTCAGAGGAGCTGCTCCCCAGTCCCTCTGTGGTCCATTCCTGCCACAGTCGGGGTGCTGGGAGGCTTTTCCACAGGATGCTGAGGGAGCAGCCTGCAGGGATTACAGGATGGGGGTCTAGGTTCAAGTCCTGCTCCAGTTTCCCTCTTCCAATCAGCCCCCACCCTGTAGACGGGGACATGGGGACACTCCTGCGCCAGGTGCTGGGAAGTTGCTGAGGCACAGCACACAGGGTGTGGCTGGAAGTGGGAGCAGCTGGGGCTTCTAACAGCTGATTTTGGACATAGGGCTGCATCCACAAGGGAGGCTCAGCACATGGTGACTGTGTGAGGAGCAGGGAAAGTCTCTTGCACTCACCCCTGAGCTGGGCTGGTCTCTCTTAGGACATGATTTCAGGGAACAGGCCACCATCCTTGCCAAGTCCCCACCAGCACCTTAGCAGCGTGTCTGGGGAGAGCTCAGGCTGTCACCTCCATGGAAGGAGAAAGGATCATTAGGAGGCGGCTGGTCCTGGAGCTTGCAAGGCTGCAAACCCAGATCTGTGAAGTGGCCTGAAATTAATGTGGAGGCAGTTTCACTGGGAGCAGAGCAACCTGCAAATCAGAGACCCCAGAAGATCAGCAGCCACGCACAGCAGGATCTGGCTTCCCAACAAGGAGGATTCTGGCTCTCAGGGGGACACAGCAGGCCTCTGAGCCCAGCTGCTGGTCACAAGCTGGGTAAGGCCACTGGAATGTCCAGGTCAGGAGACAAACTGGTCGGTCTAGTATTTCCCAAACCCTGCTAGATTCCGGAAGTTGATCCCTCTGGCGATTTAGTCCCAGACACGATGGCTGTGGGGGCGGCTCCCCCACCCCAGAAACACTGTAAGGCTCAGGGATTTTTGCTGTTTTGACCATCTGCGACCATTCAAGTTTTTATGTTATCAGGACAACCTGGGCTGCCCTGGCTTGAGTCACTCACCTATGACCTCAAGGACAAGCCCCATCCAGTGCAGGGCTGCTCCTTGGAGCCCCTCCTTAGGACAGGGCGCTGTATTCCAAGCCAGGGTTCTCATGGCCCTCTGGCAGAGAGCCTGCCAAAGAAAAATCATCCTGACATTTTTAAGCCATCAGTGACTTGACTTTGAGTGCTGCTATGAGGTCCTGAGGACTGGGTTGGGGGGTGCCTGGCTGGCCGAGGCCCTGGCACAGGGGAGCCACTTCAGGCCTTCACAAATCTATGTTTCTTTTGTCTTTGCTAAAAAAAGGTCTGCTTTTCAGAAAATTTAATTATGAACACATGTTCTTTTCCAAAGATTTTTGATTTCATGCATACTGCAAAAGGCACAGTGGGTGAGGCGCAGTGGTGCATGCCTGTAATGCCAGAGGCTCAGGAGGCTGAGGCAGGAGGATCATGAGCTCAGCCTCAGAAACACTATTAGTGAGACCCTATATCTAAATAAAACACACAACAGGCTGGGGTGTAGCTCAGTGGTTAAACACCCCTGGTTTCAATCCTGGTACCAAAAAAAAAAAAAAAAAAAAGGCACAGTAGCCTATTCAAGGGCTTCTCATGGTACAGATCTTTGGAGGGATTTTGAAAAGGTGTCAGATCATGATAAAGTAAAGGCAACAGAAAAGGAGGCCTGGAGAGAAGTACAGCCACCCGTTGTGCCCATGGGTTCTTTTCTATTCAAGATGTAACCAGAATCTCGTTGATCTGCGAGCTAGGTTTTTCCTAAAGAGATTGTGAATTACATTATGCATATTGCCTTCTCTCCGTCCCTGACCTGGCTGAGGTCCTTTCTCTTCCCTCCCTCCAGCCCTGGGCACCTGGACTCACTGGCCAGGGTCTCCCTGGCAGCAGCCAGATGCTGTGGGGTCCTGGGGAGCATGAAGCAGACCAGGGGCTGCAGCACTGGGGCAGGTGAGTGGTTTTCTTGGCGCCTGCAGCACAGAGAACTGGGGCAGAGGGCTCCTGCAGGATGGAGGCTGGATCAAGGCTGAGTCGGGAAAGCCTCTGGCCCTCAGGAGGAATGCCCCATTTGAGCTGCCCCATAGCCACTTGCTAGCTGGAGTTCCACACAGGGCAGAGGGACTGTGGTCAGGAAGTGATGAAACAGCACCTGTGTGTGCTGGCAGGGTTGCCAGTCAATCCCCAGAGCTCTGGGCACCGTCTGCCCACCGGGATGCAGGGCTCTCCCATGTCCAGAGAGCAGATGAAGAACTTGAAGGGCAGCTTCCTACATATTGACAGAAACTGAGTCAAAGGGGGTCCTGCCTGATAGACAAAGGTGTGGCCAGGAATGAGGAAGGGGTGGAGCTGCAGCCCCTGCCAGGGGCCAAGATGCCTTGTCACCCTACTGCTGAGACCACCCAGCATCAGAGATGGGCAGGCTGGAAATGTCTCCAGCAAATCTGGCCCTGGGAAGATCAGGGAGGTTTGAGGAAACCGTAAGGTGTGAGGTGAGATGGATGAGATCTGGCCTTCCTGGCCTGTTCTGAGTGTGACCTATAGTGGCAAGGGCTTGAGGAAGTGACCCTCTTCTGTCCTTTGTGTCTGAATCACATGAGGCAGACATCTATGCTCAGTGGACACAAACTGAGGCCCCTGGTGTATGACCCCTGGTGCAGCCCAGAGTCCAGTGAGCAGAGACCCAGTCCTGCCCTGGGCTGGGGGATGCCCATCAAGCCATGGAGGTCCCCAGCAGATGGGGCAGCAAAGGGAGGTGACTGAGGAGGGGGAATCAGAGAGGCATAGAGGAAGGTGGGGCCCAGCTGGCCCAGGACCAGCGCCTGGAGAGCAGAGTGGCTTGTGGAAAGGGAGAGAGGCTGGAGGACAGGAAGGACAGCACAGGATCAGAGAGGCACAGAGACCTGGAACTTTGGGATGGGCTTGGAGTCCAGAAGAAGAGAGACCAGGAACAGCCCTGTAGACTGTGTGTCAGAGCTCCATGGTGACCTCACGGAGGAGCCGAAGGGTCCAGAGATCACAGGTGGTGCTTCTGGGCAAGAGCAAGGGTCTGCAGGGTCTTCAGCTGGGGGGACATATGGCTGGATTTGTCCTTTGGGGCCCACTCAGCGCTGGTGTGAGACATGAATGAGGAGATGAGGCTGGGGGCAGAGAGGCCAGTGAGAGGCTGTGGAGTAAGAAGCCCTCCAGCCATTACTGGTTCAGAGTTCCTGCACCCACAGCCCAAAGCACCTCTGGAAACTGGTGGAGGCCTCAGCAGGGAGTGGGACAGTGAAGGGCAAGAGAGAGCCCTCATGGTCTGTGAGGGAGGAAGACAGCCAGCTCCATGGCTCCCGCCCACACGGGTCCCGGCTCAAACCAGTTTTATCTCGATAATGTCTCAGACAAATATTTGATGAGTGAGGCGGTAAAGGTTGAGAAAATGAGTTTCTCAGGTCCACCCCGAATGCCTGGGGTCATCCACATAGCGGTGAGTCAGGGGCCGTCTCCCAGTCCCTTTGCAGCTAGTTCAGTTCTAGTCAAACGATATTTCACTGAGGGCTTCAGGAGACTGGCCTTGATGGATACAAAAAGGGAGCCACAGCCCTTCTTCCTTCTGCCTCCTGTGACCTGGAGTGACACTGGAGAAGTAGCAGCTGTGGGTGGGTGACTATGACAGATTCTTACTGCTTGTACCTGAGGGCGTTCCAAATTAAGTGTTGTCTTAGGGGCTGCTGTAACCAATCACCACAAACTGGGTGACTGAACACAACAGAAATTATTCTCTCATAGCTCTGGAGGCCCAAAGTCTCTTCATGGGGTCCTTCATGGGGTCTGGCAGGGGGGATCAGCTCCTGGGCCTTCCCCGAGATTGTGGTGGTGACCGGCAAGCTGGGCTCTCCTTGCCACACAGCTGCCTCCTTCCTGGTGTCTGCCTTGGTCACGTGGTCATCTTCCTTCTGTGTCTTTTTAGAAAGACACCAGTCTTACTGGATTAGGAGCCCAGCCTCGAGGTCCAACACGACCTCATCTGAACTCATTACATCTGGAAGGACCCCATTTCCAAACAAGGGAACATCACCAGTACCCAAAAACAAGATCTCACCTTCCAGGAATGTGGATTTCTAACTTGAAAATCAGAGGTCCAGCTCCCCTGGAGAGAGGTCCAACCCCTGCCGGAGCTGGGCAGCCACACTCCTGCTGCTCCCCAGGCTTGAGACCCGGCCTTCCTGGGGCATCTGGGTTCCCCCAGCTACTTTCTGGTTATGGGTTTAGTGAAGCAAATATGTGCAGTATATTCTTCTGCTGGGTGCTCTGGGGAACCCGTGAAGATCAAATGTGCCCATCTATGAGGGGGACCAACCAGCAAGCTCGGGTGCAGAGAAAGAAGGGGAGCGAGGAGCAGCAAGGCATGGCCTAGGGGTGCTGGTGAGCACAGCAGGAAGACCCAGGGCTGGGCTGGATGACCTGCTCATGGAAAGCCAGGTGGGAGAAGCTGGCCTGGGCCTGGGGTCAACATGGCGCCACACAGCCAGCTTCCTGGAATGGAGTCTGGAATTGAGTCTGGGAGGTGCAGAAGTTCTGGAAGCCAAGGGGAGACCCGCCTCCTGGGACCCTTTGCCCATCTCTGGCCCACAAAATGCCCCCAGCACCTGTCTGACAGGGAAGTCGTGCAGAGCACTAACAAGGTGCAGACACAGTGCCTTAGCGCAGTCACGGTGGCGCACACCACCTGCCAGCACCCGCCCCGCCTGCCCACCGCGCCCTTCCTTTCTGTCCACAGACCCCCGAGATGGGACTACCGAGAAAAGGAGCGGTGAAGGTTTTGAAGGTGCTAAATATTTTACCTTTAATCCTTATTTAATTTTTTTTTTAATTTTGGGAAGTGTGAGGAAGAACAACACAAATATGAAGCCTGATCTTACCCAAATAACTTCTGTTGTCTTTAACCAAATAGCTGGCTCCTGAGCAGGTTTAGAAAATTCAACCAACTGGAAGTCGGGGGGGGGGGGGGGGGGGGGACCTCACCCTTGCCCCGCCCACCTCGGCCCCGTCCCGCCCACTCCTGCCCCGCCCCATCCTGGCCCCGCCCAATCGCGGCCCTACACTACGAACTCCCCGTCCCGCCCCATCATAGGCCCCGCCCCATCTCAGCCCCACCCTGTCTTCAGCCACCAGCCTCCAGCTGCCGAGGGTCCGAGGGTCTGAACGTGCCCCTTGCCCTGGCTGCGACCCGGGGTGTGCATACGTCCTTTTCCAGGCTCAGGCGGGGCAGCTTTCTGCTTCAGCACCCAGTCTCCTGGCTTCCTCTGCTGGCCCTTTGGAGAGGGCCCACCTCCCACTGGGGCCAACCTCCTGCTGGTGGCCCTGGCGTGCTGCGAAAGCCAGGACCGAGGGCTTCCCCAGGTCAGGGGCCCCTTTCCTAGAGCTGCCTTGTCCCGTCGTCCCATTGGGCTGGGGAGGGGTGGTCAAGGTGAGGGTGAGCACGCTGGTCCCTCTGCTGCGCAAGGCTGGTGCACTCTCGGCGTTTAGGCGGGAAAGGGTCTCCAGGCGGTTTCCCCAGGTGCAGGAGAGGGAATATTTAAAGTCAGTGCCCGCCATCCCCTGTCCCTGCCTTCCCTGTGCTCGGCCGCAGGCGCAGGCGGGTGGGTGGAATGTTATGGCAGGTTCGGGGCCTTCATCCTCCCACCTGAGGCTGTGGCGCTGGACGGCAGGAAATGCTTTTTTCTTCGTTTGTAATGCAAGTGACAACTCTGTGTGTGTGTGTGTGTGTGTGTGTGTGTGTGTGTGTGTGTGTGGGGCTTGAACACAGGGGTGATTTACCGATGAGCTATGTTCCCGGACATTTCTATTTTTCATTTTAGACAGGGTCTCACTAAGTTATTGAGGCTGGCCTCAAACTTGTGATCCCCCTGCCTCAGCCTCTGGAATTGCTGAGATTACAGTCATGTATCACCACACCCAGTTGCCACCTGCATTCTACATCACCAAGGGTGGGAGAGAATACTTCTGCAAACAGAGCCAACTCAGCCTGTGGGGGGGGAGGCATCCACTATCGAACAGTGCCACCTTCCTCTGGTGGCAGACTGCCTGTTGGGTGGCACTCAGGGTGACTGCTGCTTGGTGAGGAGGCTCTCTACTGTCCTCAGAGTGACTGTACAGGTCTGACCGTGGATGCAGCCTGCAGAGGAAGCTGCCCCTCTACCTCTTTCTGGAGGAAGCTTTGCAGGTCACCTCCCCAAGATGCCCTGGGGAAGGCGGTTGGGGACACGGTTCATAAATCCACTGTCATCTAGCACAGAACCCAAACACACTGAACTGCACCAGGAAGGGACCAGAGGTCCTCTGGGTTACAGACCTTGTCCACCTGGGGTGGACTGAACAGCTGGGATTATCGTATCTAATTTACATACTTAAAGGAACACTTAATATGAAGGCACAGAAAAAAGATTAAAATAATGGTAAGTGGGGCTGGGGATGTGGCTCAAGCAGTAGCGCACTCGCCTGGCATGCGTGCGGCCCGGGTTCGATCCTCAGCACCACATACCAACAAAGATGTTGTGTCCGCCGAGAACTAAAAAATAAATATTAAAAATTCTCCCTCTCTCTCTCCCTCCTCTCTCACTCTCTCTTTAAAAAAAAAAAAAAAAAAAAAAAGCTGCCCCAGGCCCTTCCTGCTCAGATTACTCCTCCACCCACCTATCTCCCACCTTTTAAAAAAAATAAAAAATAAAATAAAAATAAAATAATGGTAAGTGATTACCAGGTAAGTCAACCACAAGAAAGCTGGGGTGGTCTATATACATAGCAGAAAACTGACTTTGTGATAAAACAGATACAACAAGAATTCAACTCTACAGGAAGAGAGCACACCTCTAAGCTTGTGTGCACCGGATCACACAGGGGGATCATAAGTTTGAGGCCAGCCTCAGCAACTTAGTAAGACCCTGTCTCAAATGAAAGATAGAAAGGTCTGGGAACATAGCTCAGTGGTAAGTCACCCCTGTGTTCAATAAAAAATGCACAGAACTAGTCAGAGGCTCAGCAAGCCCTTGGTGATTGACAGCTGAGGCCTACCCCAAGGGACCTGTCATTGAGGACCACTCATCTCTGAGCGTGGAGTTCACGGAGTCAATAAGCTCAGGATAGCCACGAGTACCACAGAGCTGTCAAGGGTGTCACCACACGGCCATGAGGAGCAAGATCAAAAGGGACTACACTTGTTGGGCAGCTTTGGTCAGTTGGGGAGGTCTCAGGGCATCTTGTGCTTCCCAGTGAGTCTCAGTCCACATACCAGACCCATGTAGAAGTGTCAGCGTGACTGGGCCACAGTTAAATTCAGAGACTTGGAAAGCGTCTGGGACACCTGTCCTCAAAGTGCTGCTTGGGCAGGCTAAACTTGTCCTAGAGGTGTTACATGAACCCAAGCCAAAGGGGACGCCCAGCTCCGAGGAACCCACGGGACATGGCAGTTTGGAGCATAGTTTTAGAGACTGTCACTTGCTTGAAGCCACAGGGTGGTGCACAGCAGGGCCAGAAATGGAGTCCTCCTGCCCCTGCCCCTGCCTTGTGGGCTGCCCATGGCTGGTGTCCTTTCTGGGAGCCGGATCTTCCTCCGTGAGCATCTTCCCTGGGCTCAGACATGGATCCTGCTGGGAGGAGAAGAGGACCACCGCCCGGATCTGCTCTGGCAGTGAGTGAATGTTCTGCAGGTTTCTCTCTTTTCTTTTTTCCCAGCTCAGGCTTCCTCACCTGAACAATGAGAATCATCAAACGACTTCTGACATCCGTGAAAGTTAGGTGAGGCATGTTAAGTGCCTAATCCCAAATCGATATCTTGTCACAGATTTCTGTTTCCTTATTTCATGTACCTAATGTCCTGTTACTGGCTGGGAGCTATAGGAACTCTGCTTCTGCTGTGGGATGACAGAAGAATCAGGGTCCCTTTATCATTGTTTTGTTTTTGTGTGTTGAGGATTGAACCCTAACCTGTGGAGAGTGATGACAGTGACTGGGAGACCAGTGTCTGAGGTTAGGGTCCCCGATGACTTCATGGCTGTGGCATACTTGGTGACTAGGAAAGTTTCTGTGCAAAGGCATAGGATGCCCGGTTGCTATGGAGATGTCCTCCATGCTAGAGTCTTATCAGCCTTGACCCTGATCTCAGGCACAGCAGCTCCTGGGAATGAGGGAGCTTCCTTGCTAAGATAACCACAATTTTTCACCAGTCCCATGGCTCCTGAATCTGCCCGCAGATCAGTAACTTTAAACAGTGGACTTTCTTGAGAGCTGCACCATGCTCCTAACATTGTGCATTGCAACTGTAGAAGGTAACTGAGGAAATAGCTGCACACTGCTGCTAACTCTGCAACTTTCATGAATACAAAGAATAATGCTTGCATCGTCTTTAATCTGATTAGAGACATGCATAATAAAGATTGCTGGTGTAATTCTTTAGACCTGCTGCTCCATCAGAGAGCAGTGCTCCACCTGACCCCAGCCTGTTTCATCTTCAAGATCTGGATGTGACGACTCTTTATTTCTTCCAATCTCCCATGGCCCCTCGACAGAACCTGCTAGTTTGGCCGTCTGGTTGCGGCATTAAGCCCTGCGGCTCTGTCTCCACAGTCCCTGCCCTCTCCCCACAACCTAGGCCCTCCACACCTCTTCCTCCTGTCGTCCTTTGGCCTCTTTTGAATGGCCTTAGATTTGATCTGTTCCATCCTGTTCACATTTTATAGACTGGTTTCTCTATGAGTTTGCTGAAAGCAAATGTAACAATTCCAGATGAAATTTTCCATATATAGATACATTTAGCTGTAGATGGACACAGTAACTTTATTTTATTTATTTATTTTTATGTGCTACTGAGGATCAAACCCAGTGCCTCACACCTGCTAGGTGAGCACTCTACCACTGAGCCACAATCTCAGCCCCAGATTTTTTTTTCATTTTTTAAAAAGGGAAATCTCTCTCTCTCTCTCTCTCTCTCTCTCTCTCTCTCTCTCTCTCTCGTACTGGAGATTGAACCTAGGTACACTTTACCACTGAGTCACATCCCCAGAACTTTATGGTTTTTTTTAATTTTGATACAGGGTCTCTCTAGATTGCTGAGGCTGGCCTTGCACTTTGCAATCCTCCTGCCTCAGCCTCCTGAGTTGCTGGGATCACAGGTGTGCCCCACTGTGCCCAGCAATTATCTCTTTCAACTACAAACAGGCTTGCCTTAACAGATGGGGACGCAGACTCTCGCCTGCTTCCTTCCCCTGCCTTTGACTGTGTGACACTACCGCACACTCACCCAAGGTCTGGCCTCTGGGCTAAGCCAGGACAGGGACCTTGCAAGCTGGGGCTCCCCAAAGGGGAGCAGACCTCAGTCCTCACCCTGGCAAGCCCAGCCCTGTTTGGCTGTCGTTTCTGGTGGCTTCTGGGTGTCCACTGGTCAAGCCACAGCACAGGACACATTTGTACTTCTGATGAGATAAATGAGGAGTATAGATTTGGGCGTGGTAAGGGGGTATCTGAAGTTGGTGGCAAATGCAGCACAGTGGTCATAGCAGGCAGGGAGGTGGACAACAGAGGCAGGTGAGGTGCCTGTTTCCCTCTGTACATCCCTAGTTCCTGTCCCCTCCATAAACCTGGGTGCTGTGGATCTGCTCAAACAGTTCCTTGGCTCCCCATGGCTCTGCTTCTCAAAGGTTCTCAAACTCCCCTTAACTTCAGAGGCTCTGATCCTTGTCCAGGCCTTACCTAGGAGCTTATCAGAAACCAGCTGCTCGGCCGCAGGACCAGAACCTCATTTGGGGGAGACCCGAGGTTCAGGTGCACTGGAAGTTTGGTTAGCACACTGTGAAGGGCTGTGTGCAGAGCCGCAGAGCAAATTCTTTGGATGTTGATGTTTCATTTAGAAAATTAAGAAGTGTTTTTCCATCAAACATCAAATAAGCTGACCATTCAGAACGCATCAGGACCTCCCTCAGCATGAGCTGCTGCCCACAACTCCGGGCACACAGACAGCAGGCAGAGAGGCAGAGGCACCTGGGGCCAGGCTGAGATCTACCCGCTGGCGCCCCTGCCCACCCCCTCCAGCCGCATTCCCAGCTGAGGCTGGGCTCCTCGGCCATGTGGGCCCCGGCCTGCCCACTTGCTCTGTCCTCCCCCCACCTGTGCTCATCCTTCTGGCTGAACAGGTCCCCTGGTCTGAAAAGCTTCCTCTCACTCTCCCCTCCTGTTCTACCACCAACCTGAGGTGTCCCTATCTTTGCCTGCCTGTGACACTGGAGGGACCACCTTTCACTTTCAAAAGTGGCCCAGTTTGTTGACACATGCTACAGCCATCCTAAACGCATGCTCGGGCCACAAGTCTCAGCATCTGGTTGAACAGCCCTGTGCCCAGGGCCAGGTGACACCTTCCCAGCATAGTCTGCACTCACCAAGGAGGCCCTCGTCCTAATCCCTGGTGGGGTCCTGTGATTATGCGGAGTTACATACATCTTGTAATTATGAATACATCATAGATCACATGGCAAAAGGAAATAAGTTAAAGCAGTTAAAATTAAGGGTCTTCTGGGATGTAGCTCAGTGTTAGAGCATTGGCCTCACATCCATAGGTCCTAGGTTCAATCTCCAGGACCAGGAAAAAAATAAAATTAAATTAAGGATCTTGGATAGGGATGCTTCCCCAGCAGGTGTGAGGCTCTGGATTCCAGCCCCAGCCCCACAGAAAAATTAATCAATTACTTCAGAAAGATATTAAGGAAATTAACCTGTGTATTATAGGTGGGCCAATCTAATCACAGAGTCCTTAAGAGCAGAGAGGGAAAAAGAGAGGCAGAAGCGGTCAGAGCTCCCAGGTATGTGGTGGCTGCCCTGCCATGCTGACCCACGTGGGCAGAGCCTTGGGACCGAGCTTCACAGCTGGTTTGTTAACCGGTTGGTCTGGACAAATTCAAAGCACAAGAAGAATTTGATAAAGCACTGCTGGTTCTGAGATTCAGGTGACCCCGGGCAATGGCCGGAGAGTGGCCTATAGGGGTGGAATGTGGTTCCTAGCTGACCATCAGCAAGGGAACAGGGATCTGCATCCTACAGTCACAGGAACTGGATTCTGCTGACAGCCTGAACGATAGGGGAAGCAGTTATCTCCCACAGCCTCCCCCGAGGGCCCAGCTGCCCGGGGCCCCTAATTTGGGGCACGGGAGACCCGGAGTGGAGACACCAGCTGAGCCCACTGTGCTTCTGACCTTCTGAGCTCTGGTAATAGAGCTGTGTGGTTCTGTGCTGCTGGGTCAGGTCGTGGCAATCCGTTACCTTAGCAGTAGAAATGAGAGAGGGAAGGTCTGGCTGAGCGTGGGCCTGGGCGCAGCCTGCAGGACATTTACATCTGGTGAGGGGAGCCACGGCCTCTGCCCTCCCTGTTCTTTGTAAGCATGAGAGAAAGCAGCCAGTCCTGGAAGCCTTCCCTGGAGAACTCTCTGGTTCTTTTTATACAGTTTGGATCCTTTTCTTTTTCCCCAGAGTGTGTGTTGCAAATATCTTCTCCCAATTGAGACTTGACTGCTTTTTAAAAAATAGACTTTATTTCTTAGATGTTTTAGGTTTATAGAAAAACTGAGATGATAGTACACTTTATTTTTTTTCATAAACAATATTTTACTTTGAAATTTTGTGGTAAAATATGCCACTTTGACCTGAGTGTGCAGTTTGTGGCTTTGAGCACATTCACACGGCTGGTCCAGCTCCAGAACTTCCATCTTCCCAAACTGAAGTCTGTCCCCATTAGACACTAGCTCCTCATCCCCTTCCCAGCCCTAGCATCTGCCATTCCACTTTCTGGCTCTAGTCTTTTAAAATTTCAAGGTGAAATTCATGTAACATGTCATTAACCACTTGAAAGTGTAAGATTCTGTTCTATTTAGTGTCTCAACACCGCTCTGCAGCCACCAGTTCCCTCTAGTCTCAAAACTTTTTCATCATCCCATAAAAATATGTGGCACCTGGGGCTGGGGCTCAGTGGCAGAGCACCTGCCTCGCATGTGTGAGGCCCTGGGTTTGATCCTCAGCACCACATAAAAATAAATAAATAAAAGTATTGAGTCCGTCTACAACTGAAAATGTATTTTAAAGAACTATCTGGCACCCAACAATTGCCTCAGCAAACTTAGAGCTCAGAAGCCCCCTGGGCACCTCTGGAAACGCCTGGCCGGGTGGGGAGAGATACCTACTCGGACTTTAAAAGGGAGGCCTCAGAACCCAGTGCGCGATTGACTGAAGACGGCGAAGAGAACAGTGACGGTGGTCTCCCCATCCAAGTCAACACGAGAGCGAAGGAGCAGACCCCAAAAATTCGAGTGACACCATGGATTCTCACACTGAGGAGGACGTTGACCACCTCGTCACAATGAGGAAAGCACAAGACGAGGGGACAGGGAGGAAGATGGAGAACCCCGGCCTGGGGCGTTGCAGAGCAGTGAGGAGCAGGCGAGCAGGGCAGAGCAGATGAGGAAGGGCCCTGGAGGAGTGGTGACTTCAGAGGCTTCTCCCTCCTGCCCCCTCTCTGGCAGGTCCTCCACACTCCGGGAACGGCCGCTGGTCCCAGTGCTCATTCTGTACACGAGGCCCATGGGTCAAGAGCCTCTGTGCAGCAGTTCAGCTTGCAGTATGGTCTTGACGGCCGTTAGGTTGTGTGACCATGGCACATTTTAATCAGCGTGGCACCTGGCTGACCAGTGGTACTGAGGACCAGAGGGTGACGGCGTGGGATTGGATGGGGAAGCAGCCAGAAGAACAAAGGTGTGTGCCAGACTCAGGGCAGCTTCTCACCAGCTGGCTCTGAGCCAGACTCCCCTGTAAGTCCCTAACTTCAGGTGAAGATGCAGTTATTTTTACCATTGATCTCAGGCAAGGGCAGCAGCTCCAAAAGTGGTGGTAACAAAGAGAAGGAGAAGAAAGGGGGACTGTGGGCAACGTAGGTGGAGCCCAGCCACACCTGCCGGTGTGCAGTGGGTGGGCGAGGTCAGTGCATGAGGCTTTGTGACCAGAGACAGGCCGGTGAGAAGGAGAACAGCGGGCGAGAATCCTGTCCTCATGACCTTGCCGTGGGATTCCGAACTGATGAGGCCAGTCTTGTGGGCAACCACGAGGCACAGAGCTCCCCGGGGCTTCGGTGATGACGATTCTCACCTCTTCCACTTGGCGATACGTTAAGAGATGGAAGGGCCACAGAAAAGGTGCCACAGTGAGAGGCCTGGATTTCTAGGGTCCCAGAAGGGAGTCTGTGGTGAGCGCTAGTGGCTGCGGCCCACGTCCTCTGGGAGAAAGCATCTTGCCAGATCCATCAGTCCATGGTGGGAGACAAGGGCGGTAGGGCCACTGTCCTGAAGCCCGTCCTCGCCTGTCTTAATGGCAAGCAGTGGCCTGGACACGATGGCAAGACCTGGGCCCCACAGCCCCAGCCTCCACTGAGCTTTCCAGGGGAAAGACCGTGCTCAAGCAGAACGGGCGGGAAAGAGGCCCAGGGAACTTGCACCCCCACCGCGTGACAGTCCCAAGCTTCGGCTCCTCATGAGTCACAGGTCAGTCATTGCCAGCACTGGGAGGTCCGGCCTTGAGGGCAGGAGAGCAGACTCCCTAAGTCTTCTAGAACCTCCGAGAATCTGGGAGGAAGAACCCAGACTGTGCAGAGCCAGCCATCCTGGGGGTTCAGCCCCTCGTGCTAGGAGTCCCCCGTAGACTGGACTCAGATTCAGCTGAAACACGGATTTCCTTTGTCTCCTGTTCCTGTGAGGTGGAAACACTCCTACGACGTCCTTCCTCCAGCCCTCCTTGCCTGCACGCTCCCTCTCCCCGTCCTTCTCTCACCCTGTCTTCGCCCTGATCCTTCTGTGGACATATAAGTGAACCAGCTGTGCTGCTCTTCCTTTGTTCCATTTTAGTCAACCTCTGAAATTTCCAAAGTCCATTTCTGACCCTCTAGAAATTGCCAGTTTTAAATCTTTAGTAATTCACTTCTGAATATCAAGTTCTTCATTTGTCCTGAAATTTTTAGAAATATGTTTGTGCTTGAGAAGTAAAATAAACCATGTTTTTGTTCCTTGAAAAAAAAAATCTGGCACGTTTATTAATCACTCCACGTTCCACCCCGGGCAACCCCGGTCTGCCTTCTGTTTGTGGGTTTTTCTATCTGGACACGTCACATGGGCTCGGGCTGCCGTGACGATACCACGGGCTGGGAGGTTGGAGCGAGGATTTGCGCTCTCACTGTTCTGAGCCCGGAAGTCCTACACCAAGGTGCCAGCAGGGCTGGGCTCTCCTGAGGTCCCTCCGTGACTTGAAGACGGCCTCATTCTCACTGTGTCCTCTCTGCCCCTTTCTCATGCAGACACCTCCCTGTGTCTCTCCCTCTTCTTATAAGGGAACCAGTCACACTGGGTTAGGATTCCATCTTTATTAACTCACTTAACTTCTTTTTTTACTGTTGAAAATCTTTTTTATTTTGATTTTTCATCAAGTGTAGTGTAGATGGTTTGGTGTCTTCATCTGTGGCTTTCTTTTGGGAAGCCAGTCCCAGGAGGGACATTTCTCCTTAAATTACTCCTGGGGATTGATACCTGCAGGGGCCATGCCTGTGGGACGTCAGGCCTGTGAAGGAGGGTAGGTTCAGGACTCCCATTTCATACCCAGTTCATTAGCTGTCCTTAATATTGATGTTTCTTTCTTTTTTAAAATTTATTTTTTATTCTAACTTGTTATACATGACAGCAGAATGCATTACAATTCATATTACACATAGAGCACAAGTTTTTATATCTCTGGTTGTACACAAAGAATATCCACACCATTTGTGTCTTCATACATGTACTTAGGGTAGTGATGTCCATCTCATTCCACCATCTTTTTTTTTTTACCCCCCTGCCCCCTCCCTTCCCCTCCTACCCCTCTGCCCTATCTAGAGTTCGTCTATTCCTCCCATGCTCCCCCTCCCAACCCCACTATGAATCAGCCTCCTTAAATCAGAGAAAACATTCAGCATTTGGTTTTTTGGGATTGGCTAACTTCACTTAGCATTACCTTCTCCAACTCCATCCATTTAACTGCAAATGTCATGATTTTATTCTCTTTTATTGTTGAGTAATGTTCCATTGTCTATATATGCCATATTTTCTTTATCCATTCATCTACTGAAGGGCATCTAGGTTGGCTCCACAGTTTAGCTATTGTGAGTTGTGCTGCTATAAACATTGATGTGGCTGTGTCCCTGTTTAACTCACTTAACCTCTATCACCTCTTTAGAGGTTGTATCTCTGTTATGGTCTAGATGTGAGGTATTCCCTAAAAGCTCATGTGTGAGACAATGCAAGAAAGTTCAGGGGCAAAGAGCTTGGGTCATGAGAGCCTGAACCTAATCAGTGCATTAATCCCCTGATCAATAGGGATTGACCGGGTGGTGGCTGCAGGCAGGTGGGGCGTGGCTGGAGGAAATGGGCACTGGGGGTGTGTGCCTTTGGAGTTTACCTTTTGTGGTGGTGAGCACAGCTGTCTCTCTCTGCTTCCTGGTTGACATGTCCTGAACTGCTCTCCTCTGCTGCTCCCTCCACACCATGTTCTGCCTCACACTGGAGTCGGCCGTCTATGGACTGAGACCTCTGAAACAGTGAGCACCAAATGAACTTTTCCTTCTCTGAAATCATTCTAGCCAGGCCCTTTGGTCACAGCAATGCACAGCTGACTAAAACAATCTCCAAATCCAGGCAGGGCTTAACCTGAGTTTGGTGAAGACACAGTTCAGTTCATAATGTAACAAGAAGGGACTCACACCAGCTGGGGGCTGGCGCAGCGGTGAGCGTTTGCTCACACTGTGAGGCCCCGGGTTCCCTCTTCACCGCTGGGGGAGAAGAGGAATCACACAACATGTGGCTTTGTGTGCCTGGCTTCTTGGTGTGTGCATGGCCCTGGGGAGGAACCCAGGGCCTCACACATGCCAGCAAGCAGCCCACTAGGAGCCCGTCCCAGCCTTTAGCCCAATATTCTCGGGTTCATCAGCTTGTGGCGTGTGACAGCACTTTGTTCCTTTAAGTGCTGATAGGGTCCCCGGTGTGGCTATTCCAGTCTGTTTATGCTTGCAGCCATCGATAGCCATGGGGCTGTTGCTACCCTTGGGCTATTATGAAAAGCGTTCTGTGAACATTCATGTACGAATTAAGATTTTAGTTTGGTGAACACAAAATATCAAACTTTACTTTTATGCTTTGTTGTTTTGGTCTTAAGAAATCCTTTCCTACCCTTTATACTCTCTGAAATACTTAGTGCTTAGATTTTCCTATTTGTGGCTGACCCATCTGGAGATGATTCTCAAGCTGTTTGGGGCGGGGCCCTTATTGCAGAGCCTCCACCCGCACTCCACACATGGCCGGTTGTCCTCGTGCCACATGCTGACTCTCCTCCACGGCCCTGGGTGGCAGCGCAGCACCGGTCAGTGCGTCAAGCCTCCTTGTTTGCCACGCCTGTGTCAGCGCTGTCCGCGCTTGTGTGTGGGTCTCCATGTCCTGGCCCCCGCTAGCTCCACGGGAAGGACTGGTGCTCGGTACATTCTGGCAAGTGCCCTGGAGCGTCCTGGTTTTTCTGGTGAGATTTCTGTTGGGCTGCTGACCCCTGGACCAGTCCACAGGACAGCAATGCCCATCAGCCGTCTATTTAGCTGTTCTTTAATGTGTTTTATGTCATTTCATGCATAGAGACATTTCACATGTTACAAATTATACATGCCACGTCACAGTCCCAGCTGCCACTTGAGCTGGGTTGAATGGTGTCCCTCTAAGACTCATGTCTTGGAACCTCAGAAGGTGGCACTGAAACAGAGCTTGGCAGATGTGATTAGTTAGGACTGGGTGTCAATTGCTGGGTTAGGGTGAGCCCTAATCCACTGATGGTGTCCCCCTGTGAAGGCCAGTGACCACCGTGGCCCACTGGACTGATGAGCTGCAACACAAGGAGAGCCGAGGCTGCCAGCAGTCCCCAGAGCCGGAGGGGTCCTCCCTAGGCACATGAGAGAGGGCACAGCCCTGCAGCACCCCAATGCCACACTGCTGGCCTCCAGAACTGGGGACAAATTTGTGTTGTGGCATTTTGTTGCAGAATCCCTAGGAAACAAATACACATCAACAGTTTTTTGTGGATCCTATTATAAATGGTACCTTTTAGAAACTACATTTCCTCTTTGGTTCTGGTGGAGACGCTCCTGACTTCTGTGCTTGTGTTGCCTCTGGAAACCTTGAAACGCTGGGGACCCCGTTGTCCACACTGGCGATTTGTCTTTAGGTCCTTGACTCAGTGGTGTTTTAAAAACAGGCCATGACTGGAACGCGGGGGGCGCTCACCGCGCTCTGAAAAGCACCCAGATTCTTGCTACTCCAACAAGCGGAGCTCCATCCCCTCCCCTGGACTGCAGCTGGACTCTCGGCTACAGATGGCGCGGCAGAAGCCGTGTGCCCTGATACCAGGCTGTGGAACGTGGGTTCTCGTGGGCACTCCCTCTGGGGGCTGTGGTACCATGTTGGGAGTTCCCCAAGGGGAGCTCGATGTGGCAAGAAGCCATTTCGGGAAGGACAGGGAACACGCAGCCTGCACGAGTCATCCAAAGCCACGGGGCAGGGGCTGGGGCTGGGGCTCAGGGGTAGAGCACTCGTAGCGTGTGTGAGGCACTGGGTTCCATCCTCAGCACTACATAAAAATAAAATAGAAATGTTGTGTCCACCAAAAAAAGAAAAGAAAAGCCACTGGGCAGGAAGAGCAAAAGCCCCAGGGAAGCCCCTTAGCACCTGGCCCTCTTTCTAGAACTGCTTTGCCCCCTCCCCTCTGGGTGGCCAGCCGACGCTCCTGGAGACTCTTCTTCATCCATTACCTTCCCGGGCCACCTGTGGAGTCCAGCTGGGAAGTGCACCCCTCTAGGGCCATGCAGCCTCTGAAGCCTGGTTCCTGCTGGTGTGGGCGAGGGCTCAGGAGGGCCCTGCAGTGGACGCCTCAGGTTCTAACAGAGCCAGCTTGTTATTTCTTTGGCAATATAATGTTTCCAAACCCCAGGAAGCCTCCTGTCCACTCCCACCATCCACCTAGTGTAACAGAAGTATCCAGCTCTGCTGGTGCTCCATAAGGCCAGTGACTCGGGAGACAGCGGCAGGAGAAGAACTTTACTCAGTGGAGAGTGGGAAGGGGGCTTTGCTCACAAACCACCTCTGAGCTCCAGGGAATTGAAGAGATGGGACAGGAGAATGGGGGAGGGAGACAGGCTCCCAGAGGGAGCAGTGCTCAAGTCTGTCCTGGGAATAGGCAGAGAGCTCCCTGGAACTCAGGGGCCACCTCTTGTGGCTTCTTTTATGGTCTGGTGTTTCAGATCATGGCGGCTGGTGGTGCCTTTAGCCCCAAAGTTCAGGCCGCGAAGCAGAGAGACCCAAGATGAAGACAGACGCCGAGCTTCTGCCTCTGGTTCTGGTCACCCTACGGACACCTGCAGGCCCAAGTGAAGAGCCAGTGCTCTGAGTGAAAGAGCCTCAGGTCCCTGAAGAGTAGCCCAGGCCATTATTGGCATGGTCCTCGCGGCAGAGGCGCCAAAGGTGGTGGGAGACAATGTGTCACCCCGCTGTGTGACCTCCAGAATCAGTGATTTTTAAGTCAGCAAAAAGCAAGTGAAGCTAGAGGTCTATGTAGGCCTTTCCTCAGGGACGTGGCCACAGCCAAGTCTCCCGCAGTCTTCGGTTTGGTTCTGGTCTCTGCTGTTGTGGCCCTCCTCTCTCCGCTGGGGGTGTCCACGTGGGAAGGGGAAGGTCCTCATCTAGTCCTAGCTGGTTCGGCAGGTACCCCCAGCTGGGGGAGCGGGGGTGGAGGGGTGGTGGGGAGCTGCTCAAGGAAGCTCTGACTCAGCCCGTCTGCCCTGAGATGGCTGCTCCTGGTGCTGTTTCAAACTGCTTTAATTTGGGGTACAGAACCCCCTGCATTTTCAACCCTTTGAGGCCCTAAGTGACTGTGCAGATAGCCTCTCAGACCGGTTACAGAGGTGGCTGAATGACATCCTCCAACCGCGGCATCTTTGGCTTCCCCATGTCAATTAGGTGGAGGCCATGCCCACCCCTCAGAGGGACCAGATTCAGGACTGAGCCTACTGCTTCCCCCACGATGAGCGGGGCAGAAGACCCTGGACGCCGTCCTGCGACAAGTGTCCAGCGATGTTCTCCACTCCTCCAGCCCACACCTGTGTCCAGGCCTTTGCAACTGGAGCCACTGCCAGCCTGGGCCTCATTCTTGGAGAAGACCTGCCCTCCACCCCTCCTTGCCCCTTGCTGGTTAGTCTGTGAAGGGAAAGCCACCCATTTCCCCACGTCCTGTGTGCCATCCAGGAGCTGGGTCGGGGCTCCACGCCCTCCCCTGCCCCACTCTTGCCCACATGGATTCTCCTGGGTGCTTGCTAACCATCTTCCAGCCTCCCTGCCATGCCCACCTTCATTCCCATCATTCCCTGCAGCTGGCTGCTGGCTGTCCCTGCCGCTGCCCCAGTAAGTTCCACATTCACATGACCACTAGCCCACACCTGGGCCTCCTCACCTCCAAGGAGCTGCTCCACTCCCAGGAAAACCTGCTGCACCTCCACAATCACTAGACAGCTTCATCCCTCCAGGGCACATTTCCACCATAATCACCGACACATTAAAAAAAAAAAAAAAAAAATAGCCCTGACCCTCCCATTCACATTAGCTTTCTCCATCTTTTGTTCCTGCTCATCATTTCCCCACTGATCTGTTTGGAGTACCTAGCCCATCACTGCAGCAATGCCCCCGCCCAAACTTGTAACTTTTTGTATTAGCTTTTCATTGCTGTAACAAAATGCTTGAGAAAATCAACTTAGAGGAGGGAAGGTTTATTTTGGCTCACAATTTCAGAGGTTCCAGTCCATTGTCAGCTGGCCCCATTGTTTCTGGTCTGTGGTGAGGCAGATCATGGTGGAACGGCAGAGGAAAGCTGCTCACCTCACGGGGGCCCAGAGGCGGGGAGGGAGAGCAAAGGGTCTGAATATGATATAGTTCCCGGGGGTACATCCCCAAGGATCTACTCCCTTCAACCAGTTTCCACCACCTTCCAACTGACCAATGAGGTCAAAGCCCTCATATCCCATCACTTCCCAAGAGCCCCACCTCTGAATATTGCCACTTGGGGACCAAGCCTTCAACACATGAGCCTTTGGGGGACATTCCAGTTCCCAAACATACCACTTCAATTCCCCCTTTTCCTTCTTCATTCCTCTCTGGTGAAAATGCAGCCCTAAAGAACCCAGTTGTCGTCACCCACGTAGGCACCAGAGTGCTGCTGTGACCATCAACTGGGCTGCAGGGCAGCTAGGGCTTGCAGAAGGGTAGCTTCAGCTGTGAGAGTTGGTAAAGAACGTTTTTTGAAAAAGCAAAGATGAGTTTGGGAATAACAGCCTGGCGTATCTTGTGAACCAAGAATTAGAGTCTGAAGAGGAGGAAAGGGAACTAATCAGTATTTTGAGGATCTGGGCAGCAACTGAAGCAAGCTCTGGATGGTTTTAGTGGATTTACCTGGCCACAGTGCTAACCAGGATCACAAACCCCACTTACACCTGAAAGATAGTAGACGCCTAAGGTGCTCCATGTTTACCTGCTGCCTGGATGGGAGATGGTGGACAGAGCCAGGTATTTGACTTTGGGCATCCTGTCCCCCTGGAGTCATTAGAGGGCAGAAAAAGTGAATGAGTGACACAGGAGGTATTTATTGGACAATGATCCCAGGGAGGCAAGAGAGATGAGATCACAGTGGAGGATACAGGTTTCAGGAGGAAGCTTGGCTTTTGAGCAAAGCCAGGAAAGGAGGAAAATATCTTTTTCAGTAACCTTAGTCTAGGTTTAGTTTTTTAACAATCCCCAACTCTCAGAGGGTTAAAACCACTTGTTTTTCTTTATTTTGCTACAACTTTGCCGTAGATTGTCAGGAAGCTATGCTCATCAAAGGCACACAGGCTGACAGCCAACCACCATCTCAAGTGTTGCTAGTCCCCATGGCGTAGGAGACAGAGGGCTCTGGAGGCCATCATGTTGGAGGTTCTGGCTTGGATATGACAGGTGTCACCTGCCAATTAGTCACATGGGCCCACGCAAACACAAGGTGGTCAAGATGTGCAATCAAACTGTGTGCCCAAAATGTAGACAACTGGAACTTATTTGAACAGCACTAATGATCCCTACAGCACTTCATCCCAAAATAGCTTCAGTGCTAGAAGTCACTCAGAATGCCAGGGCTGCAAAGAACGTGGGACAAGCCACATCAGCCTAAGATCACTGAGGGCAGGTGGAGGATGAAGGGAGGCCAGGTCTCCCCATGCTCTCTGGCACTGCCCTGAGCCTTTATCTTCAGCGGATCTGCAGCTCTTCAGTGTTCTCCCTTCCTCTGGGTTAGACATCTGTCAGTGTTTTGTCCCCAAGAGTTGTGCCACGGCTGTTGCCGGTTCTGGCATGATGCCTGGCAGAATTAAATCTGCTTTGTTCCAAAGGGCCTTGGCAGTTCTTCAAGGCCTCCTTGGCTTGATGCTGACCAAGTGTTGAAGCTGCAGGCTTCAATCATTCTCCATACTTGCCCGTTTCTCCTCAGGGCTTGTTCCACACCTGTCTTCCAGATGCCTTTCCCACTCTCCCATGTTAGGTTAGGAGACACCCTGCGCTCCCACAGCCCTCATGACTTCTCTTGAGAGGGGAAAAAAGACTCACAGATCACATAGTATACGCCAGAAAAATTTTAAAAAGTATGGGAGAGTGTCTACAGAAACACACACACACACACACATCACAAATGTGGACTATTCATCAGGTTACTGGTATAAGGTTGTTTCTTAGGTGAACTGAGATGCGGGGGAGAGAGGAAGGATCGCTCTTTTATCCTGAATATTGTCTCATTAAGTATTATCTGTTTAAAAAAATCAATTACCCAGTGCAATGTAGTGCCCTGAGTGAAAAAGGGCATTAGTAGAAAACTGGTAAAATAAGAATAAAGTCTAGTAGCATTAGATCAATGTCTAATTTCTTAGTTATGACCAAATACAGCTTAGGTAGTTGTCTCCTGATTCATAATTCCACAAGGCCCAGTTTTCCCCGCTAGAGAAACACACAGGGGGAAAAAAAAACCCTCTGGATCTCTGGCATTTTCTTACACTCTTCCCTGTGACTGATGTTCCCCATCCTTCCTGACCTTGGAAGCCAAGTTCACCAATTACTTCCTCTGGACAGGTTTCCTAGGCACTCCCTCAATGCTCTCCTTAGATATGGTATTAGAGCTGTTGATACATGACTTTCTTTAGATTTGCCTACCAACTAGGTCCCCACCAGGAAGTAGACTTCCTGCTGCTAGTTTACTAGATGAAAATTCGTACAGGTAAGTTCTTTAGGAACCAATACCTGAGGAAGGTAAGGAATGTAACACTGGGCTGTGATATAGTCCTAACCAAAGCTTCAGTAGATCCAACAGGAGTTCCGAAGCAGAGATGACTTATATTGCCACAAACTGGGAGAAGAAGGCCCTATCTGGATGTGGACCACCCAGGAGCAGGGGTGTGGCTAGCTAAAGCAGCTAGGGGAGTAAGTCCTTCACTTCCCAGGGGGTGTGGCTCATCATCACATTGTACATTGATCCACCCCACTGTAATTTTATTTTATCATTATATTCCCAGTGCAAAGACTAGAAACGAATATGTTATGATTTGAAAGACTAAAGTCATTTGGTTTCTTAGAAGGCAGGGCCTGGACCACAGGATTACATGAGGTTCCTTCCTACACCAAGAGCTACCTATGTTTTTTTCTTTATCCTACTCCTTAAAGAGCACTCAGAGTTGAAGCTCCCTTTCACAACAGCTTAAGACCACAGGATGTCACCCCCACTCAGGAACAAGGACAGCCAAGGAAAAAAACTTAAATTTTAAAGATTGAAAATTTCTTAATAACTTTCTAGATATTCTGTCTTTTCAAGCAAATGAATACTTTTATTAACATGGTAAGTTTGTTTACTTTTTTAAACATGGTAGGGTTTTGACCTCAAATACTTAGCAGGCCTGCTATTCAAATAAACTTATAGCTGGACAACATATGAACCTTGAAGATGCCTCTTCCCTGTCCAGTTTAAGAGTTCAATGCAGACAGTTCCAGGCTTCCCTTCCCAGCCCCTGAAGGGTCTTTGCAAATATCTTTCATTTTATGTCCAGTATCCCCTAAAATACATACGGGCGTCACATCAACCCATATAGAACACCAAGATCTCACCTCCTACTCTAGGTTCCATGGCAAATAGAGCTGAGTTAGGTTGTCCAAACAAACCCACGAGACAGGTTACATCCGATAGTGTACCACATAAAATTTAAATTTTGAACAAAATACATCTCTCCGCCTTTGGTCTCACACAGAAATTAACGTCCCCCAATACAAACAATACCATCCTCCACCCGTTCTCCAGACTCATCAGTCCTAGCCAGGTCAGGCCCATCCGCATTCCCAGTCCAAGTCTGGCCCCTTCCTCAGCAGCTGCTGCATGGAGTGGTCTTCGGAGTCCACGCAGCTCCTTGGGCACCTCCAGAGCTGGAGAACACTGAGTCTCATGTGTTGCACACAGACCCAAAGTTCCAGGGAGCTATCAGGTCACACTAGAAAGAGCAAAGCACCTCAAAATTCAGAAATAACAACCAAACCCAGGAACAAATGTGACTGCCGCAAGAGTTCACAATCTAGGCCCTAATTCCTGTATGTGAGAGCTTTTTCCAAACAAAAGTTACTTCCCCAAACAAAAACATTTAACAATCAAAACTCATATTGAGGTCATCAACCCCCGACCACAGCAGAAACGTAGTGTAGGTGAGGACAGAGTGTAGACAGAGAAAAAGGGAAAACAAGAGGCTCTCTGGTTTCAGCTTCTCCAGGGTGTCACCAATCTCCATCACTGGACCAGGACCCGCTGCGGAAACCTAGGGAACAAACGGGAGACACGCATCAGAGAGGTCAACGCGGGGGGGACGCAAAGCCCACCACGCAGGACGCCCCTCTCCGGAAGCCGCCTGACTCGTCCCGGCCTTCCAGCAAAATCTGGGACCCTCCAGCGGCTGCCGAGAGCCACCGTTTCCACGCCCCGCGGCTGCACGCCTTCGGGTGCCGCAGGTCGTTTATTTCGCAGTCGCTCCCGCGGGTGCGACCGGGGCGGACACCGAACCGGCCTCCCGCGCAGCAGCGCCCCGCCGTCCCCGGCCGCGCGGCCCCCGCGCCCACGTGGCCGCGCCCGCTCACCGCCGTCACGCCGACTCGCCCTTCTCTATCCGCCGCACCAGCGCCACCAGCATCTCTGCCATCTTGGCCAGCTCCTTGGCCTTCTCCTCCGCCTTCTCGCAGCGCGGGGCCGCCCGGGGCGCCGCGCCGCCGTCCGCGCCCTGCAGGTGGTTCAGCGCGCTCTCCTCCGAGGCCTCCACCTGCGTCTTGATCTGGATGAGCATATTGTCCATCTCCCACAGCTTGCCGCGGTTGCGCGCGTGCGCCCGGCCGCGCTCGCGGGTCAGCGCCGCGATGTCCTCGCGCATCTCGTTGATGACCGGCAGCAGGAACTGCTCGAAGTCCTCCTCGGGCTCCAGCACCTCCACCTCCTCGGGCTCGGCCAGCTCCACCACGTCCAGGGGCCGCATCTCGCGCTCGGGCCGCGCTGCCGACGTCTGCGGGGGCAAGGTGGACGCTCGCGGCGCTCAGCCACGCAGCCACAGGGCGGTCTGTGTAACTTTCGCCCTTTTAAAACTTTTCCCCTCAGAGCAGCCACGGAAACGGCGACTGGAGAGCCAGAGGCGACGAACAAAATGGAGTCCTGGCCGTCAACCAGCGCTCTGCGCGTTGCGGCCCCTTTCACGACTCGGCCACGCCTCGCTTTACGGTCACGCTGTAAAGCGCGGCCGCGCGCTAGTCGACGCGCGCGCGCACGAGACCCTGGTCCCGTGTGCGTCACCCCGAGCTCCGCCCCGTTTTGCCCAGGTTGGTGGGCGTGGGCTTCTGTCGCGACCGCCTCCCGTGGCGCTTCCCTGGCACGGAAGTTTACGTTGACAAGGAGGTTTTCCCGCGCTGGACGCGGAGAAGGCGGGGGCCCAATGCCGACGAAGACTAGCATCTCGAGCGACGCTCGGAGCCCTTCCTCTTGGACTCGACCATTGAAGCGCGCCTCCGTCTCCGCGCGTCGGGGGTCTTTTCTCCACGCAGACCCCGCACCCCGGGGCCCGCGCACCCCCGCGCCAGCTGGCCAGCGGCGCCAGTCTCCAGCGCAGGGCGCCGCGGCCTTCGCTCAACACAGAATGACGAGCAAACTGTGACTTAACTCGTATTTTGACCCAAGTTCCCCCTCCCCCCCCCCAGCGATCTCCAGTTGACAGATAAAAAGTCACAGTTGGGGACTAAGATAAAAATCATGAAAGTACTTTGTAGACACCAAGCATACACATGTGTAAAGTGCATCTCTTTTATTTAGGCCTTTGTCAGATTTGTTTTTGTTTTTGTTTTGAGCGGGGGTGGAGTCCTGGGCTTTGAATCCAAGAGTGCAAAGATGCTTTATCACTGAGCTACATCCCAGCTTTTTATTTTTATTTACTTTTGCAGTTCGAGACAGGGTCTTGCTGAGGGCTTGAGTTGCTGAGGCTGGTGGGGAACTAGCTATCCTCCTGCCTCAGCCTCCGAGTCACTGGGATTACAGGTGGTTGCCACCGTGCCTGGCCTTTATATTTTGGTTGCTTCTCTTGTAAAATTCCAGGTTTGGGGGCTTTCTTGATATATCAGAAGCACCTATCTCAAATTTTTCTTAAGTAAGAATTAATGGCCCAGATGACAATGAGATTCCATTACACACTTATTAGCATAGTTAGATGCAGAATATTAACAATACCCAATGCTGGTGAGGATGTGGCTCAACAGAAACTCTTGTTCCTTGTTGGTAGGAGTGCAAAATGGCACAACCACCCTGAAAGACAGTGTGGTAGTTTATTATTATCATTTTGTGGTGCTGGGAATTGAACCCAGAGACTGATGCAAGTTTGCAAAGTGCTCTTGGCAATGTGCTCATTGAGCTACATCCCCAGTCCTGGTAGTTAATTTTTAAAACTAAAGAAACTCTTAACTATGTGTTTCTGCAATCACACTCTGATATTTATTCAACTGGGTTCAACCTGTTTGTTCTCACAAAAACTTGTGCATAGATGTTTATGTCAGCTTTATTCCTAACTGCCCAAACTCAGTAGCAAGTGGCCTTCAACAGGTGAATGGATAAACTATATCCCAGATAAATGGAATATAATTCAGTCCTAAAAGAAAACAGGCTATCAAGCCGTGAATGACATTGAGGAAACCTTGAGTGCATCTTACTAAGTAAAAGCCAATCTCTACAGATACTACATGATTCTGATACTTCCGGTTTTCTGTGATGAGTCCTGCTTCCCCACATGTTGAAGTTTGAACATTAGAGAAGCGCGCTGAGGCAAACATATGAAGCAGGGTTTATTTAAAACGGGGAACATAGGGTTGGGGCTGGGGCTCAGCGGTAGAGCACTGGTTTAGCACGGTGAGGCCCTGGGTTTGATCCTCAGCACCACATAAAAATAAATAAAGGTATTGTGTCCAACTACTCTTAAAAAATAAATGTTTAAAAAAGGGGGGGGGGGCTAACATAGACCTAAACCGTGAGGGAGAAGGGGGCCATAGCTGGTATCCCAAGAAGGTGTTCTGCCCTTTTTATGAGTCCTAGGCTTCCTTTGTTCTCCTGCCTTTCTCCCACTTATCTTTCTTTTTCCTGCTTATGTGACAAGGCCTAGGAAATGCTCGGTGGGAGGGCCAGAAAGTGGAAAACCGGTGGGCCAAGGGGGAAGGGCAGGGTGGAGTAGAGAGGGACCCTTTAACAATCTGATAACTTCCTGGAGGGAGGGGAAATTCCTGGGACAGGTGACCTTGGCAACAGGTTGGAACAAGGGCAGGTTCTTGTTAAGATCCTTCAGGGGACAGTCTCCAACTTCCCAGACTCACTCAAAATTGGCCTCCTTGACCCGACCTGACTCGATTTACCTGTCTATACTGACTGCCTGCCCAATTCTGGCTTCAATTCCAGCTACTATGGAGATAGCAAAAAGCTCAGTGGCTGCTTGAGGAATAAGGGGTAGGCAGGCAGAGCTTGGCAGACCCGACGTTCAGGGCAGTGAAACGGCTCTGTGTGAGACTATCCTGGTGGATACGCGTCTGAACCCTCAGAATGTATGCCACCCAGAATGGACCCTAAAGTAAAGGCAGGACCGGGTGACGATGGTGTGCCAACATGGTTTCACTGATTGCACACATGCTGTGCTCTGCTTCCGGGAGCAGTGGTGGTTGGGAACTGCGCTTGCTGCCCAGTTTTGCTGCAAACCTAAAACTATTCTAAAATAGAAGGTTGATTTAGAGGGAGTGAGGGGCAGATGACTCACACCCTGCCAAAGAGCTGGAAAACACTGCCTCTTCTCCAGGATGAGGTGAGGTGGGTCCCCTCCACCACGTACTTTCATGCCACGCATAAGATGCCAGGTGTCCAGTGTTCAGTAGGGGCCAGGTCTCCAGCATTTCTTTATTTTCTCTGTTAACTGAGTTAGGACACCTAGCGCCCAGATCTCTACTGTTATTTACAGACAAACAACTCAGCAGGGTGGCTGTGTGCCTAGGAGCACTTTGTGGGTTTTTCCAAGGACAAGGGTCACGCCCCGTCCCTTTGGACAGGCCTTGAGATAGAAGCTGGGTTTTCAAAAATGGAGTCATCAGTTTCTCAGTAGATGGACACAATATCTTTATTTTTATTTATTTATTTTTATGTGGTGCTGAGGATCGAACCCAGTGCCTCAGGCATGCAAGGCAAGTACTCTGCCTTGAGCTACAACCCCAGCCCCTCATTATTCTTTATTTATAAGTACACTTATTCCCACTGTAATTTTTGCTTGACAAATTATTAGATTTTGAAAAAATGTTATTCAAGCCAGGTGTGGTAGTGCACACCTGTAATCCCAGTGGCTTGAGAGGCTGTGGCAGGAGGATTCCAAATTCAAAGCCAGCCTCAGCAAGTGCGTTGCTAAGCAACTCAGAGAGACCCTGTCTCTAAATAAAACACAAAATAGGGCTGGGGATGTGCCCTGAGTTCAATGTCCGGTAACCCCCCCCACCCCCCCCACCCCCTGCCAAAAAAAAATGTTTTTCAAACATCCGAGAGCCATTTATGCTCTTCTGATTTCTAACTTAATTGCATTCTGTTTAGAAATGGAGTTTTGTTTTATGCTGTTTAAAATTTGTTAATATTTGTCTAATGACCTGGACAATTTTAGCACGCACTTTGCATATGTGCCTGAGAAGATTGAGCATTCTCCAACTTTTTTTTTTTTCTGGTGCTGAGGATAAAACCCTGGGTCTTGTGCATGCTGGCCTCTACCACTAGTTTACCCCTCTAGCCCCATGGAAATGAAATGGATCCATTAGACCTCCCTTAGAGGCCACACCAGGAGCCACATGGATTAGAAGATCCGAAAATAAAGAGAAGGTTCTGTGCCAGTCATAGGCAGAGGACATTTTCCTGTTGCGACCACTGTGTGCGTGTGCTACTCTTCACTGCTGTACACATGATCGACAGTGCTAGGTACTTCTTTGAATCATCCAGTTTTTCTAGCTGTTCTGAATTGCCTGGAACCTCTTAAAAGTAGAGGTAGTAACAACACTTTTTGTAAATATCTTGTTAAAATTCACTAGAAATGTTGTTTTGGGAATAGACTAGCTCCTTTGTTTGTGTGTGGGTCTGGGGAGAAGGGGTGCAAAGAGCCCAATGTCAGAGGGCTCGCGTGAGGAAGAGTAGCCATGTCCTTGGGTCCTGTGCTGTTTGCCTTTGCTGTGTGCACTGTGTAAAAAAGGAGAGAGTGTCAGTTTACAGCATCTGGTCTCTAAATGTTAAGGAAATTACTGGTGCATGACAGAACCGGAGCTAGTGTGCACACTCCAAGTGTGTTCAGAGCCAGGGGCTGCTCCTAAAACCAATTGTGCACCAAGGGGAAGTTGTTACAACCCCCTATGCATCACAGAAGCAAGCACCTGGCCACTGGCTGACAGGAGAGGGAAGGGGAGGGCTCTAGGTGGGAATGCTCCTACACAGAAGCCACTTTCTAATTACCGCCTTCTTGGTCTGTGCACAGCAGGACGCCTCAGCCCTGACTGGAAGCTTGCAGTCTTTCTAGATGTTGAGAAGGGCACCACGTGGTGGGAGTGGGCTGCAGCAAGCTCCCTGGCAGGCTTTCTGCAGTTTCATGGAAGTGTTGCACTGGGAATTTTGAACTTTGATGCGTTGGAGACTGTGTGGGGCCTGGATAGTGGTGGGTGGAGCAGGAGGCAGGATGCAGAGGCTCTGCCCCAGCTGTTAGTTTAGCTGTCCAGCCATTTTAGTCAATGTATTAAGGATAAGCAGGCCACATTGCCCCTAGTATACTTAAGGTGGAGGTGGTGAAATAATCCCTGTGTAACCGTCCTTTTGTTAGTTGTTAGGAAGTACTGTCTCCTGGGAGTAGCTTTGTCAACCGCCTCTGGGAGCTAGACTAGTGCCATGCTCCGTGGCTGGAAAGGTCAAGGGGGAGCAGAGCAAGGTGTGTGTGTGTGGGGCTCCTTGCTAGGACTTCTGCAGCTCACAGCTGGTTTAGATTGTACCCGTAGGTCTGGTGCTTTAACATCAGGTACATGTGTTTAATGTGGAGTGAGGTGGGTCTTTATTTTGAGGCACCTAGGCTTTGTAGATGTCCTGCACTGACACCTGTGGGGAAAAGTGAGCTAGTGAATGAGCTGATTTAAATATCTCTGACATCGTTGAGAGAAAAGACCCATCTCGATGTGGAGTTGTTTCGCCACCTGTCGTGTTCCTCGAAACTAAAACACTCAAGAGTCACTCCAGGGGAACTGGGCTGCGCGAAATAACCACACAAGAGACAGAGATGCCTTTTTCTTTGGGTCCTGTGACGGCTCCTCTGACCTTAAGGGTCCGCAGAATGAGAGAGCAAGAGAGTACAAGCACGTGCTGACCCCTTTTATTGAGGAGCAGCCATTCAAATGAGGCAAGAGGTCAGGTTTCAAGGGGCTGAGTCTAGCTTCATGATGTATGCTGTCAGCTAGGAATGACGGACCCAAAGGCAGAGCAAGAGAAGGGGACACACAAAGGGTGTTTCCATGGAGACACTAACCTAAACAGGGCAAGGGGGTAATATCACAAAGGAAACAGGTGAGCATAGCTGGACCTGTGGGGCTACAGGAAGGCGCGCCTATGCATGAGGACACATTTTGTGACATTTTGTGACTTCCAAGATCGGTGTAGCCATCTAGAGCCACTTTGATGTGGCCAGATCACTTGGAAGTGACCGACAGGGCCTCAACTGATCAGGGAAGGAAAATGCTGGTCACATAGCGCGATGGCCTCCCACAGCCACCTCTAGGCAGTGTGTGTCAGGACTTGACCGTGGGCGGCAGCAGAGGGTAGAGGGACAGGGAGAGGTGTGTGCACATGCATTCAGGTTTACTTTTCTTTCTCTTCATGGTGCTGGGGATGGCACCCAGGGCGTGGGTGAGCCAGGTGAGTGCTCTCGCCCCTGAGATCCACCCTGGCCTGTGGGCACCTCTCTGGCTGCACGTGGGATGTCAAGCAGTCAGTGGCACAGAGCTTCTTGCTGACATGTGAACAGTGTGGATGTGGAAACAAGCACTCCTGAAACCGTGCCTCGTGCGCCCCGTCGTCTCGTCTTCAGTGGGGCGCGACACAGAGCAGTGTTTCACCATGGCTCTGCCGGTCCTTTACCTCAAAGTCATGCCATTTTTGTGTTTTGTGAAAAAGGCGAGATTACATTTCTTTTTTGCCCAGACTGAATTTGCAGTGTATTCTTGGTTATCAAACCATGTAGCCCTGGGATTTTGAGTTGGTAAATATTCATGATGTGTGGGAGGCATGATATGCACCAACAGCCTGACCACATGAAACTGGACGTCATGTGCATTGGGGACCTAGAAGGACACGCAGCTGTAAGCTGCCCGTGTGTTGATGACTTTGTTCATTGTGTTTTTCTGTTTCCTATAATGCACATAACTTTTTTTTTTAAATAAAGGTTATTTTAAAACCAAAAGAAATTAAAAGAAAGAAGGAAAACACCCTTCATGTGTGAGGAGAGTGGGGGCGGGCTTGAGCACTGGAGAGAGAACCCAGATTTTGTAATATAAATTTTATTTAAAAAAATAAGAGAAAATCCCAAATAGGACCATTTTCTGCTGCCAGCCTGTGGGATCAGCAGCTCCTTCCCGACCCCAGACCCTCTTGATGGCTCTTCCTCTGCTTCGGCACTGACGGCTGGGGCAGTCCTGAAGCCGTGGCAACCCACTCATGGCTGTTGGAAGTCAATGAAGAACGTGCGGATTTCCTTGGGGTAGACAGTGACGATGGGGCCTCTCTTCAGTCTTGAGGGAGAGGTGGGATGGCCTGGGGGAGCACAGAGTGTGTCCAGCAGGGTGCTTCTTCCAGACTCCCCCCCAGAACCTGCAGCTGCATACAGCCTGCTGTGGTTCCCATGGTGACCATGGCCCTTGAGGCCTGTGCCCACCGGGGTCCTTACACAAATGGGTCTCTCCACGTCTCCCTCTCCTGAGGCATGGCCCAGGCGGAGCATGTCATACAGGCTGGTCCTGGCCCCAGTGGACGGGTTTCCCCCTGGAGTCTGTACTCAACACCTGTGGGCTTTCTAACTGGGCCACCTGGTAAAACATGGCCACTGAGGAGGCACACATGTCCTGCCTCCTTCCTCACCTGGGTCCCTCCTCTTCTCCCTGCCACTAAGTGTCCACTCTGCACTCGGCACTATGCTGTGTGCAGTGGACAAGAGGAGATGCCCAGGATAGAGGAAGCACTGGGGCAGGAGAGCAGCAGAGCCACCTGCCTAGTGGGGACTGGGGGGAGGCCAGAGCAGGAGCTGCCAGAGAACAAGGACAGGGACCTTCTGAGGAGGAGGGAGGGGATGGCAAAGCTGGAGGCATGAGGCTGCCCAGCCTGTGGGAGCTAATGGTGGGTGCAGAGTGGGCACAGGATGGCCACTCTGCAGGGCCAACTCTGGCAGAACCCCTGGGCCACACTCAGGAGCTTGGGGCTCTTGCCCAGGGCATGGGCAGGGTGTGCGGTCCGTGTGTATGTGTGCATTTCTCACACACATGCACGCTCATGTACATGCCTGCGTGTGGCGTTGGCAGGCGGAGACTGATCCAAGCCTTTCTTGACCTACTCTGGAAATCAGGAGGCTGCAGGGTCATGGGGGAAAGGGCCCCTTGAGACCCCGTGGCCAGGAAGGTGGATGGCTGCATCTGCACCAGGTCTGTCCAGCTCTGGAGCCTGGCTGGGACCTGGCTGGGACTATGGCAGGGGTTCCCACCTTTCTGGTGGCCAGTCTTCGTCCTCCAGTTCCAGCGCTGCAGCGAACGTATGTCCCAGGTCCCAGTGAGCGAGCGCTCCTTGACCGCCACCACGGGCCCCAGCCCCCGGAGGATGGTCTGCAGGGACAGAAGCAGAGTGAGGGGTGGCCCCAGATGCCCTAGATCCGAGCAGAGCAGCAGTGGGGGTGGCGTCCATTGTCCAGGGCAGGCCCTGCCTTGCTGGACGTGTCTGTCCAGCTCTCCACTCTGAAAGGAAGGGTCTGCCAGCCCATTTACAGAGGAGGAGACTGAGGCCAGGCTGTGTGCTTCCCCGTTGCCTGGCCGGATGAGGGCCTGGGGGACAGGCACCACCCTGGGGGGATGCTGCGACCCTCAGGTGCCTGCACTTGTGGGCAGGCTCTCGCTGCATCTCCACAGCCTTTCAGCCGAGTACTCCCTGTCTCCCCAGCTGACCAGGAGAGGAAGTTGGCCCAGAGGCTGGTGGGGTGGAGACAGCCCAGTGGTGGGGCTGGGTGGCCCCTGGACCTCTAAGTTATCTTCAGAGGAAGGCCGCCACAATCTGCTTTGTTCCTAATTATGCAAACGCTGTCTGTGTTGTCAGTGATCAGAGGGGAAGAAGCAGACTTGCTGTAACTGACAAAGCCAGGAGACCTTGAAGGAGGACCAGGGAGGTGGGCCCACGGGGGTGCTCACTCAGGGCCTCAGACTCTCCTGGGGAGGCCGGCCACAGTGGTCTGCGGGGATGGGCCAGGGGCAGTTACCTCCAGATCCACAGTCACCGGCTGAGACAGGAACGGGTCCTCCTTCGCCTCATACAGGTGGTGCAGCCGCAGCAGGACGCGGTGCAGGTCGGCTTGGGCCTTTGGTTGGTGGCCTTTAAGGACCAAAGATGGCAGTGAGGACCCTTACCAGCCAGCCTCAAGGCCCTGGTGTGTCCCAGGTGCTTTACATTTGACTCATTCCACATCCTCAGCCTCTCTGAGAGGTAGCTGCTCGGTCCCCACTTGACAGCAGAGGAAGCCAAGGTTCGGGGGAAGTCCCTGCCTGTGGTCAGGAAGTTGGAGTACCGAGGAGGGAGGACTCCAGGCCTCCCAGCCTGCCATTCGGGGTCGGAGGCCGGGTCCTCTTTCCCTGTGAGGTCATCAGTGGGCTGTCCTCACAGCTCCAGTTCTCTCCTGCCCTGCCTCCCAGGCGAGGTGCAGCCACACCACCCAGAGTGGTGGGAGCCAGCTGTCACTTTCCACAGAAAAGAGGAGGCAGGTGCTGCAGCACAACCTGCACATGGCGTCCTGGGGCCTCAGTGAGAGCGGCTTTCCCACTGACCCTCAGGGAAACACACGGGGGAGGAATGAATTCATGCTGCACCAAGTCAGGGGTCCCTGCGACCACGGCACGACCGGTCACCCGGCCTGACACGCTGGTCTTGTTCGCCCTAGTGTCCTGGGATCTCATGTCCTACCTTGGCCGCCCCTCACGGGAGGCTCGGTGCTGACGCTCCTGTCTTACAGAGGAGAGAAGGCTCAGGGGAAGCCCTGGGTCCAAGGTTCTGGGAAAAGGGCCCGCTGACTGTGAAGCCCTGGCTCAGGAGCCCAGCCCTGCAGCCACCCCGGCTGCCGACAGACTCTGGGCTGGCGCTGAGGTGCTGAAGTCCTACAAAGCTCGCCCTGAGGCTGGAGCTTGCTGGCTCTCAGATGGCACACAGGAATGGCTGCCGGGGCCCACACAAGCTAAGAGGTTTATAAAAGGCGTTTCTGTATGCTCTTGGTGGAACGGTTACGGATCTGAAACCCAGAGTCAGAGAACGACCCCACCTCCTGCCCTGAGCAGTGGGGTGCTATGGGAGCCCACTTTACAGGCAGTTGCAGGTATCCGGGCCCCTCATCTAGCAAATGGGGATGGACCACAGCCTGCACACAGGCGGGGAGTGGCCAGAGTCAGCCAGCAAGCTGGGCAAGTGGGCTCCAGCCCAGGACCAGCCACCCATTCTTGGAGTGGTACCTGCCCGTTTTCTGGGAGATGGACCCTGAGCAGCCCTGAGGGTTGGGCAGAATAAGGACAGCCATCTCTGTGGGCTGTGCCGCAGATAAGGGACCAGACAAGGGCCCCACAGAACTGCAATGACTCTGAGGTAATTCCTCTGTCTGGTGCTGGGCTGAGGGGTCTGGTGGTCTCCTGGAAGAGTGGGTCTGGACCGCTGGACGCCTGCCTCACCTTTCCGAAGGTACCTGTGCTTGGTGTGGACTCTGCTGTAGTTCCAGCCAGGGATACTCAGGATCTGCAGGTGCAGATTTGGGGGCAGTATCACGGCTTCTTGCTCCTGGGGTACTGGGAGCTTTGGAGCAGATCCTGCAAGGCAGACAGACAGGGTGAGGAGGGGTTCAGGACCAACTCCTCCTTCTGGCACTCAGCTCTCTCCATGTGGCATCTCCCTGGCCTCCGGCCATCTCTCTCCCATCCTGTGTGCAGCCTATGCCAGTCAGCCTGAGACCTGTGGTCCTGGTGTCCCAGGCGTCCATGCCCTTGCCCTTGCAGGCCCTTCCCCCGGAAGGCTGTTCCCTTCACATCCAACGGCTGGGATCACAGAGCTGAGGGGCTGGAAGGATCTGGAGCCTCCCCAGTCTAGACATTCAAACGACAGATGATACTAAGGCCCAGAGAGCTCGTCCGGGATCCCGCAGCTCTGCCTTCTACTTGAGGTCTGGGAAGCCAGTTGCTCCTGTCCTGACATCCATCTGCCCTGCTCGGAGGCACTCTCAAGCTGCAGCTGCGCACGGCACCCCAGCCACACAGACACCTCACGCCAGCAGGACCATCAGAAGCCTTCCCTGGGCCTACTGCACTTCGAGATGGGAAGTCAGAGTCTCAGTTTTGAGTGGTGCTATGGTTTGGAACTTGTCTGTCCCCAGAGGCCATGTGTTGAAGACTTGGTCACCAGCCTGTGCTCTTGAGAGAGAGTTAGCTCACTGGAGGCAGGTCTTTGATGGGGACACTGATTCTCAATCCCTTCTGTTTCCCAGCCTCTGCAAGGTGAGCTGACATCCTCCACCAAGGCTCCAAACATCACGGATTGCTTGCAATCCAGGACTGGAACCTCTGAAACAATGTGCCAAAATAACCCTTCTCCTTAAAGTTGGTTTTCCCAGAGATCTCATCACTGTGATGGGAAGCAGACTAATCTGGGGAGTGGGGAACAGGTGCCGTCTGAGCGCAGCATGTCCCAGCTGGGAGGACACCTGGAGTGGTGTGTGACCTTCCAGCTGTGCTCCTCCTAAGGCAAGGCACCATCATGTCCCCCCTTCAGGCTGTGAAAACTCCTGCAGGGCAGGGCTGCATCTGAGGCACCCTCGCTCTGCAGTTGGGGAAATGCATGCTACAAGAGTGTGGAGGCCCTGGGAAGGTTCTGGTCTGAAACTGAAGGAGGAAATACGTTGCAAGCACACCCTAATCAACACCTCTGCAAGTGGGTAGGCAACGAACTGAGTTCCAGGATCCTGAGGATGGGGCCAGAATGTAGCTAGGTCTTTACTTTTTCAAAGCCTGCTCCAAGGACCGTCTTCTGGTGGAATCCCGGTTTAATGTTACTCTGGTTCCACTATTTTAATGATACAGAACTGCATGGTTGCTAATCTACAGATGCCTCTATGGAGACAAAGAGCAGCCTTGCAGGCTGGGCCGCCTGGTGAGCATGCCCAGACTCAAACAAAACCTAGCTTTCAAATGCTGGGACCCCAGGCCTCAAGTGGCATGGTGACAGTGTCACATTAAGACACATCCGGGAGAGGTGCAGAGTGGCACAGCTTCGAGCCCCTGCTCTGTGCTTGCCAGCAGCGTGCCCTTGAGCGACTCATTGTTTGCCCTCAATCTCTGAGGCTCCTCCTTGCCCCAAAGCTGCCCAGATCCCTGAGGGCATGAGTCCCTCCTGAGGCCACCATGGCTCAAAGGCTCGTTCTGGGACAGGGCGATACTTACGTGCCATGGGCACCCCTTTGCTGGCCAGCTCTCTGACCAGCACGATGGGCCTGTGCTGCAGTGCCAGCCCCATCCTTGGGCGCAGGGCAGTGGTGACTGAGTGGGGCCCCAGCAGAAACCAGAGCATCGGGGAAACGATCGAGGTGTCATTCAGCGTGAGGTTGTAGTTCAGGTTCCAGGTCAGGTTGTTCCACAGCCGCCGATGGAGCATGACCTGCAGGAGGGGCTGTCTGAGGGCCTCCCTGTGTAGAGCGCTCACGGGTGGCTCTGAGGGGCTGCAGAAGGTCAGACCACGCCTCCTACCTCCACCTGTCCGTTGTCCTGGCTGGAGATGCCGTGGGCGCGTTCCGACAGCAGCACCAGCCTGCTTTTGTTGTCCTCGATGAAGGCCGACTGCACCATGGGGAAATAATTCTGCAAAATAAGCACCACGGCAGGCATTCTGGGTGAAGGGTGGTGCAGGCTGCCCGGCCAGACCCCAAAGGCTCGGTGGCACATAGAGGAGGTGCCCTGACCTTGGAGGCCAGTGCACGGGGGTTCAGCTCTCTACTCTGTTGCTCCCTAGCCATGTGGCCCAGCTGATGGCTCTAGGCCTTCAACACACAGCAGCACACCAACCCTCAAAAGGACCCACTGACAAAGCACTGATTCTTCAGAAGAGGAAAGAGGTACAAACAGAGCTCTCTCATACATATGTGGTAGCCCCAGAATCCAGTCACAGTCTGACTGGGAGCCTGTGCGCTCAATCCTGCGTAGGCAGATCTGGGGTACGGGGGCATTAAAGGAACCAGGCAGTGTGTGGCAGGGTGCAGTGGTGGCAAGGTGGGTTACCCGGGCGATGACGTTGTTCACAAAGGCCTGGTAGGGCCTCCGCTGCATCTGGTAGCCATTGTTGTCTGAATAGATGAGCTTCTCGTTATTTATATCACTGCTGGTCCTCAGGATGGCCTCTCGGTTCAGCTCCAAGGGGCCCACCCGGTACTTCTGCTCTATCCGGTGACAGAGCAGCTCTTGGTCGGGGTCCGAAGACACGTGGGCAAGCCGGGAGTGGATTGCAAAGGTGTAATTCTGGGCAGTGGTGTTCCTGGAGGAGGAGGAGGTGTGGGAGGTAAGGCTGCAGAGCCTCCCTGTGCTCCTTTCCTCTCCCCGTCCTTCCTGCTGGCAGGGTGGGTACAAAGGGGGCCTCCCAGGGCCACGTGCACAATGGCACACTCAGAAATGCTGCGGGAGGAGCCTGGGTCCCTGACACCATGGAGCTGCTGTGTGGGCCTGGACCTAACAAGAGCCCCTCTCTGAACCCAGGCTCCGGCCAAATGACTAGGCCCATGCACATGAGAAAGCATGCCCAGAGATAGCAGCCTCAACTGAATGCCAGGGCGGCCCCCGGGGTGGCCGCACTCACTCATTGGCTAGTCCAGGGCATTCCCAGGCACCTGTAGAAGTATTGCCGGACCTCAGTCACCAGCTTGCCCCTCACGAGCTCCATCACCACAGTCTTCCAGGCGGGCACTGCAGTCTTGTTGGCAGTGAACATGTAATTGTCAGAAACGGGGCCCTGGTGCACGTCGCCATTGGCCTGGTACTCCAGGAACTCCTGCGTCAGGGGCACTGTGCGGTTGCTTTCTCTGCAGTGGCGAGCAAGAGAACACACCACCGTTTTCCTGCACGGGGTCTGGAGCCAGCAGACCATCCCCCGTCCAGATGCAGCCAAGAGCCCAGAATGAGGAGAATCACCCGGAGGAGCCTGCACAACGGTCACCAGGACCCAGCGGGGTCCACGTAAAGACCCCAGCCAGAGCCAGCCAGACCTCGGATCCCACCCCTATCTCTGTGGGCTGCATTCCAGGCCCAGCAGAGGGCACCATCACAGGGGTTGGGCCATCCAGGTGGCCAGCTGGGTCTGTGAGCCACACCACTACTGGAAGGGATTTCTGTCCTGCTGACCCTGAGCTGTCCAGCAGGACACCATATTTATGACCCCATGTCACATCACATGCCAGGGCCTTCCTTCACCTGGTTAAATTCTCCTGACCCTCAGGCCCCAGGGACACGACCTGTTAACCAGCTTCACTCTGAGGCACGTGGAAGCACAGCGGCTGGGCCAAGTGCCGTGGCTCCACCAATGAACGCGGTGCATCTGGGAAGGAGGCCAGCCAGTTCAAGTTCAGCTCAGACTCCAAAACCCGTGCTCACCCCCCTTAGGTTGTTCTGGTTAAGATGGAGGATATGGGCAGATGGGGAGGGGTCCCAAGGCCCTAGAGATGTATATTTTAATTGCAAATATATATGCAGCCTCATCAAGGAACGTGTTGGTATGTTATTTTTAACGGGCTTGGACTTGTTGTGGGCAAAGTGGGAAGGACCGCACAGCCCACTTTGAGGACTTCCGTGGTCTGGGGAAGGAGCCAGGAGGGGAAGAAAGGAGACGTGTTAAGAAGGGTCCTGCTGAGACCCTGATGCAGAGGAGAAAAAGCAGTGATGTCCAATTGTCTGACACAAAAGGCCTCTGATCTCCTGGCCCAGGCCCACGGCCCTAGCTTCTTTTCAAAGGCCACGGAGACAGGATAAAGTCCAAGACTGGGGGGAACAATGTGCGAATCCTATATCTGCTCAAGGACCACCGACCTACATTACATAAAGAGCTCCTACAATCCAACAGTGCAAAGACAACCCAATTTAAAAGTGGCCAAAGACCTGGGTACACATTTCACTATGGTGACAGGCCACTGCCAATAAGCACATAGAGATACTCACCATCACTAGTCATCAAGGACATGCAAATCAAAAACACAGGGCAGTGGCACTTCACACCCACAGAACGGCCATGACTGAAATGGCAGAGACAAGTGACGGGGGATGTGACACACCGGGGCCTCCACACAGTGCTGGTGGGAAGGCAAAGCGGAGCAGGTGGGCACAGTGGCACATGCCTATAATCCCAGTGGCTGGGGAGGCTGAGGCAGGAGGATCATGAATTCAAAGTTAGCCTCAGCAACTTAGTGAGGGCCTAAGCAACTCAGCAAGACCCTGCCTCTAAATAAAATATAAAAAAGGGCTGAGGTGGCTCAGTAGTAGAGCACTTGCCTGGCATGCATGAGGCACTGGGTTCAATTCTGAGTACCACATACAAATAAATAAAATAAAGGTCCATCAACAACTTAAAAAAATTAAAAAAAAAAAAGGGCTGAGGATGTGGCTCAGTGGCTAAGTGCCTCTGGTTAGATCCCTGGTAAGTCCCCACCAAAAAAAAAAAGCTGAAACCCAGTTTCCCCACAACCTAGCAAGTCCACTCCTGGTCATACCCAAGGGAAATGTCAAGCACTCGTGACTGTTCACAGCAGCATCATTGACAGTAGCCAAACAACCCAAGTGTCCCTTGACTAAAGAAAGGTGAACAGAATATGGCCGGTCCGTGCAATGGACACCATTTGGCCTTAAAAAGGAATGAGGCGCTGGCCTTTGCTACCACATGTAAACCTGGAGGACAGGTCCTCGGTGACACAAATAGGCCACAACAGGTAGGTCGCTACATATATGAAATGTCCAGATTGGACAAATCCATGGACACAGAAAGCTGGCTGGGGTGGCCAGGGCCCCGGGGGAGGCTCCTGGGGAAGTGGCTGCCACACTGCAGGAGGGTTATTGGGTGACAAAAGGGCTCAAAATGGACTGGGGGACAGCTGCACCACTGCGAGGACGCTAACACTGCGGACTGGCACATTTAGAGGAGAAAAGTGTGGAAGGTGGCCACCTCAGGAAGCTGTCACATCAGGGCCAAAGGCCTCTCAACTTGCACGCTCCTCCTGAGGCTCTGCGTGGGCCGGTTCCCTTGAAGGGCAATGGGCTCCCCCGCTCTGTGCCTGGATCCTGGGTTTCAGCCACCTCTTCTGCGCCTCCTCTGAGCCCGCCAGCTCCCGCAGCCCCTCCTCTGTGCAGGTGACAGGTGGGCTTTAGGAACCTAATAAGAACATCCCTGTCCTCACCCCAGAGTTCCAGAGTGAGAGAGAGACAGGGCCAGGCACCGGACAGCATGGCGTGGGCTCTGGGACTGGAGAGTGCCAGGTGGGCAGGGCCTAGGTGCACCCATCTGCGGACTGGAGGAAGGAGGTGGCAAGGTGGTGCTGGGGACTGACGGAGGGAAGGCACTCGGCCTCTCCCAGCCTGGCCGGGAAGCTCACGCGGCTGGCGACCTGCTCCGTTTCCGCCTGCTGCCTACTGCCAGCTGCTCCAGCTGCCCACATCTAGGGAGGAATCCGTGGCCCAACTCCCAGGGAAGTCCCACGCTCTGGAAAGTGGAGGGCTGCTGAGAGACCCTGCCCCAGCCCTGTCCACACCACCAGCACAACCGCCTCTCCCACAGCACGGCCAGCCGGCGGGATGAGCGCAGGGCTGAGTACCGGACAGAGAAGGAAGGCTGAGAGCGGGGTGGGCGGGTGGGGGTCCAGGTATGAATGGATGGATGGAAAGGTAGTTTGAACTGAAGGTCCCCCAAAGGCTCATGTATGGAAGGCTTGGTCTCCAATAGAGCAATGTTCAGAGGCAGGAGTCTGGGGGTGACTGGCTCACGAGGGCTGTAACCCCATGTGGATCAACCCACCGACAGCAATGGACTGCTGGGAAGTGGTGAAAACCAGCAGGAGGAGGGGTGTGGCTGAGCAGAGTGGGTCCTTAGGGCCATGCTTTGGGGGACTTTATCTTGTACCTGGCCCCTCCCCTTCTCCCCTGCTCTCTGCTGAGGCTGTCGTGAACTGAGTGGCTGTCCTCTGCCATGCCCTTCCACTAGGATGTTTGCCTCAGGCCCAAAGCAACGGAGCTGGCTAACTATGGACCAAAACCTCTGCACCTGGGAGCCAAAGCAGCCTTTCCTCCTCTAAGTGGTTTTCTCCAGTATTTTGTCATAGCAATGAAAAGCTGACCAATGCACTTCATGTTCTAGAGACAGTGTGACCATTTCCTGAATAGAGATTCTCGGTTAAAGTGGATAATGTGAACATATGTTTTCTCAGGGTGATTTCCTCAATGCCCTCTTTTCTCTGGATAACAGCTTTGGAATCTTTGGAATTAGAAGGCATAAGAAAGCTTTTTTTTTTTTTTTGCCTTTTTTTTTTTTTTTTTTTTTTGCCTTGGCGTAGACTCATACGCCTTGAATTAAAGATCACAAGAGCAGGAAGAGGCCTCACCACATTTGGTCCTTCTCTCAGGCAGGTGAGCCAATGGAGACACCAATGGGAACTGGGGGCCCTACTGGTCCAGGCCCTGGGTGCGCCTCTGCGGCAGACCAGCAGTGACTGAGCCTTACCTCTCCCAGATGCTGTGCATCAGGTTGGTGTCCTGGTCGAACTGCACGGTGTAGCAGTCGTTTGCCATAGTCACCAGGCGCTTTTTCTGTGAGCTGCTATGTCTCCTCAGCTTGCTCTTAAACCGGAGCGTGGTGGCCATGGTGGTAGCCTCCTGGGCCTCTGTAGTGGGCATGACCCTGTAGTGCCGGTAACTGAGTCCCGGGATGACGCTCAGGATGAGCAGGTCGTAGGCAGAGGGGTCCTTCGTTGAGTTCTGGATCTGCAACCAGCAGGATGGAGTGGAGGTGGATTTCAGCGCAGGGAGGACACTCGGTCCACTGGTGACCCCTGGCTTGCATCCCTCCTGGACAGGGGGTGCTCACTGTCCACTGAGCCAGCAGTGTCCTTGTCTCCTGGATTGAGCTCTCCTTGTCCTCCCTTGTTTTGGCTGCACCCCCTAGGACCACCACAAAACATAATGGCCCCTGGAGCATATTTTAGTGGCCTGAAGATGGCTGGCTCTCAGGGTGCCCAGGGCTTCTCGTACTCAGGGTCACCCCAGCTCCTTCAATCCTCCTTCATCTGCCAAGTGACTGATGCCCTGATCTTATCCTCTGACCTGTCCTGGAACCTGAGACCCACAAGGACCGCTTCCTGCTAGATGCCTCCCCTGGTCATCCACAGCTGAGCTCAGGGCCACTCCTCCACCCCACCTGCTCCCCCAGCCTTCCCCAGCCGGAACCCTGCTGTGGCCCTTCCAGCTCACCACCCACAGCTACTGTTCAGGCCACCATGCCCCACCGTGCTCATTCCCAGGACTCGGCCTCTTGCTGTCTCGTCTTTGTGGCCTCCGGCTGGTGATAGCTGACGTGGACCCTCCCTGGCAGTAGCCCAGGTGTCCCCAAACCCTCTCTTGTCCCAACCATCTACCACAGCACCAGAGAAGTTTTTAAGACCCTCCTCCTCCTCCCCCCTCGGTAAGGGGGTCCTCAGTTCCAGCAAGATGCAGCTCCCCTCACTTCCTCAGAAGGGGCAACCCCATCCCTTGTCTCCACAGAGAAGGACCCTTTCAGGTCAACCCTCCTGGCTTCTCCCCAGCTACAAGGTATCTGGCTTGGGATGGGGGTGTTGGAAGGGGTCTTAGAAAAGTCCCTGGCTTAGGTTGCTTTTGGCTACTTTACAAATCACTCACTCTGGACGTCACACAGGGGAACTATTCATATTAGTCACCCATGATGGGAACAGCTCGGGTGCCTGCTTTTTTTTGGTATCAGGGATTGAACTCAGGGGCACTCGACCACTGAGCCACATCCCCAGCCCTGTTTTGTATTTTATTTAGACACAGGGTCTCACTGAGTTGCTTAGTGCCTCCCTGTTGCTGAGGTTGGCTTTGAACTCACGATCTTCCTGCCTCAGCCTCCTGAGCCTCTGGGATTATAGGCCTGTGCCACTGTGCCTGGGGCCAAGCCTGCTTTTGTCCTGCGGGTGCCATAACAGGGCGGGAAAGCTCTGCCTTCAGGCTGGATCCGCCCCCCTTCCCACTGAACCCTGCATCAGGTTTCTGCTCAACTCTGCGCCCAGCCAGGGTGCCCATTTAAGGCCTGCCGTCCAGGTCTGGGAGCACAGGCTGATTTGCCTGAAAGTTACCTGACGTCTCCCCCACTTTAAGGCAGAAGACACCAAGATAACGGTAATGAGCCATTTCCAAGGCCGCCAAGCTCTTACCATGAGCAGACCCACCCAGGGCACCTACGCGCCTCAGTCAGAAGCCCTCGCCTGTCCTCAGCCCCCTCCCTTCCCTTGCCTGACTCTCACTGGGGGGAGCTGGGTTTGTGAGCACCACAGCCTGCCATCTTCTCTTCTCTGGGCATCATGAATAGATCTTTTTCCCGCCCCTTCAACTTGTCTGATTCACTGACCCCTTTTTCGAGAGCCACAAGTAAGAGGCTTGGGCTGGGGACCTCCCGGCGGCTCTGCAGCTGAGGCATGCAGTTTCCGTGTCCCCTGGGGAGGCTCCTGGGGGCCTAGTGTTAAACCCACGTTTGCCACTCCTGCCCCCAACCTGACCTTTACCCCAAACACAGACACCGTGCGGGCTGCGACCTGGGCCACCCTTGTCAGGTGAGCCCCAGCCCTAGTGCTTGTGAACTGTTCCCCACGGCTGTCACTGGCCCCGTCTTATTTTGCTTCTCACCTGTCTCACCACTAGAATTTTATCCCTGACAGACAGCAGGGATTCTGTCCTGCGGTTACTACAGTGTCCCTGCACCTAGGAAGGGTCTGACACACGGCGGAGCTCCAGAAATCCCTGCGGAAGGGACTCCTCTCAGGACACAGGGGTGGCACGTGCTGGGTCTATTCCAGGCCTCCCCTCCTCCTCAGTCTCGGCTTGGGGACCCTCCACTGGCTCCTGAGTCACCCTCCACACCATAACCATCTGTGACTGGGTCCCCTGGTGGGCTGGGCCTCACTCCTGTCCAGGGGCCCAGCACCCCCCCTGGAGGGTGTGTGCTGAGTGGCTGAGCCATGTCAGTCCCTCTCCCTCCTCCCCAAGGGGGCGTGGGCTGGATGACAGAGTGCCTTCTGGAACCAGGGCAGCTCCAGGCAGCGGAAGGGGAGAAGAGATGGCAACTCATACGGATGTCAGGGGGGTGGAAGGGGCAGCCTGCGCCTCGCCAACATCTGCAGCTCTGTTCAGCCCTTTAAGACCCCCAGGCCTTTCTGCATGTGCAAGTGGGACACAGATTAGATCAGCAAGTGGCAAATGGCAAACGTCCTTCCTGCAGGACCACATGTCCATACCTGTGCGGGCACGGGGTGGCCCATTTCGTCTGTGACACTGACTCTGGGGAATTGAATAGTCAGGGTGACGATGGTGGTGACGGTCCAGGCCAATGGGTTGTAGACTGAGGCAGAGTACCCATCAGGCTTCGGGTTGCTGCCTGGCTCACTCCACACCTCTGGGTACATGGGAAAAAGGCAGGTGAGACCCAGCCCTCTGGAGCCCCCAGGGGAGCCAGAGAGGAGCAGGTGCACAGCTTGGTCACATGTGACTCAGTGCAATCCCTGAGCGGGGAAGAAACAAAGGGAAAATGAGGTGTCCCTCGGGTGGCTGAGGGTCCGCTGTCCCTCACACATCTCTCCCCATTGGCCCACTTTACTGATGAGGAGACTGAGACACGAGAAGTACAGTCATTGGCCTAAAGTGACCCAGCTTCCGAGGCCTGGATCCAAAGCTTTGAGTACTTGGCATTGTGAGGAAAAAAATTCTCTGGACCCTGAACTGGCGCTTGGGGGCCCTGCACCATGGGCCTGGCCTCCCGTCTCTCCCATCCTGCCATCTCCTGTGCTGGAAGTCCCAGGATCCCCAACACGGCACCCGCTTTGCAGCCTCCCCGCTCTGCTGGCTCCTCCCCTGTGCCTGGGACGGCTTCTCTGTCTTCTCTCCTGACTCCCTGTGTGCCTGTGGGGATGGCATGAGCATGGCATTGGAGTGGTTGCCCATCAACTGTGCCACTTGGCAATGACATCAAAGCCCATCTCACAGGGGCCTGTCTGTGCCTGTCTCTCTCAGCGCCCTGATGCCCCAGGGTGGGGGTCCTGTTTATTCCAGTCCTGGTCCCCAAGGCCTTCCAGACCTGCAAGAGGGAAGGGCAAGGGCAGGGCTGGAAGATGGCACCGCCCAGACACTGCTGGGGCGGCGGGAAGGCCGGGGGAGCATCGGGAAGTGCGTGACCACAGTAAAGGCAGAGGCGGGGATCAGGGCCGTGGATAGGAAAACCTCGTGCTTCTGTAGGGAGACCAATTGTCCCCATTTGCCCAGGATTTTTGGGGTTTGACAGCCCCCGTCCTGGGTGAACTGGTACACTGGACAATTTGTGAAACCCTGTGATCAGGAGGCGGATCCAACGGCCACCAGGAAGTGATCTGCAGCCCAGCTGAGCCCAGGAGGGTGCTGGGAGCAGGACAGGGCCAAGGACGCTGGCATCTTCCCTGCAAGGCAGGGGAGCATGGGTTAAGGGGTCAGACCCCTGCTCTGTTCCTTCCGACCCGTGTGGCCCTGAGCTAGTAGATCAATGGTCTCAGGATCGCAGCTATGAAACGAGGACCATGACAGGCCCAGTCTTACAGACGCCAGGCTTACCATCCCCAAGGCTCAGGTCAGCCCTTCCTCATCCCGTAGATGAAGAAGTGGAGGCCTGGGGCACTGGAGCCACTGCCAAGGTCAAGGTCATGCCAACAGTAAGGGGTCGCAGGGGCTGTGGACTCAGGACACTAGGCCCCCTCCTTGGCCCTTCTGGGCTCTATTCTCAGAGGGGGGTCTCAGCCTCTCTGTGGGGGTCTGGCTTACCTGATTCGGCTGCCCGGGCTGTCACCCTGAGCTGGAACTTGTCCAGGACAATAGAGGACATTATCTTGCGCACGCCCTGCATCCCTATGGCCAGATGCTCCATGTACATGTCTCTCACCTTGGGGGACTCAGTTCCAGTGACGGCGTCATGGTGCTGGACCTGTGGCACCCGTTGTCAGACGTGAGGAAGAGGCGGGGATCAGGATCTGACCCTACAAGGTGCTGGTCTCATGCCAGGGGAGAAGGTGGGCGTCCCTCCCACTTCCCAGAAGAGGAAGCTGAGGTGAGAGAGGCTGCAGAACCGGCCCCTTTCGCTGACCTTGTGGAACCCCTGGCCAGGTCTGCCATCCTGGGCAGCCAGGAGACTCTGGGAAGGACCTGCCCCACCCGGTCCATCTTGCCCCACGCGTAGCTGGTTTGTTCTGGGCACCCTTCACACCACACGACATTCACGCTCCTCTGCTCCGAGGCAGGGGCAGGACTGTGTCCTCACAGAAGGGGACATGGAGCTCCACAGTGGAAGCTGCTGTGGCCAGCCGCTCTGATGGACTTAGAGCAGTGTACGCCCAGCACAAGGCGAGTTCTGCCAGCTGCCCCTTCAAGGCAGCGGTAAAGAAGTCACAGCCAGCATGGTCCCGTGTGGATGGGTGACCACGGACAGCATACAAGGCTCCTGGGGCCTCACTTTCCCTACCTGGGGAGCACGTGGAGAAGGAAAGCCTGGAACCCTGGCTACGTGGCAGCTGCAGTGCCAACCAGGTCAAGCCTATTGTCACGACTGCCCCACCACCCTCCTAGATGTTGTCACTGAGGTCACAGTGGGGCTATGGTTTAGCTCCAGGCAGGACTGGCTGACACCACTGCCATTCTACTTGGTCCTTATTCCTCTTGGAAGAATTACATATAAAGCTTTGAAGCCACCAGCTGGGTGCCAAGAGAACTTGGCCCAGCTTTATGGTGCACGACCCAGTGACGGGGAGTCTCGCTTTTCTCATCTGTGAAATGGGGCCCCAGAGCCTGGGCTGGAGGATTTGCTAGGACAAGGATGCACAGCAGGGGTGTCAGTCCCACCCCTGTGGCTGAGAAGCCTGGCCTTACCTCTGAGACGGCCCAGCGGAGCTGCTGGAGCTGCTGAAGGGCCCAGGTGGGGTCCAGAGCCCCGTGAGGCACTGGCCACATGTAACGCGTGAACATGGACTCCCCTGCGTACAGCAGGGCGCTGGCTCTCCGTGCCATCCCCTTGAGCATACTGCGGGAGGTGTAGAAGCCCGTCCAGGCAGCAAATGGTTCTGGGAGATGAGGGCAGACAGGGAGTTTGAGGGTCCCTTGCCTGTGGAGCCCACTACGTCCTCACTCTTGCACTGCTCAGGAACGGGGACCAGAAAGGCGGAGTGTGCCTGGGTGGCCTAGGAGGGCAACTTGGGCAGGCGGTGACCCCAGGCTGTGGCTCTCAGTCCAGGGACCTTCTCCAAGCCAGAAGAGAACTGCTCAGGGAGCCCTGGACAGAGCCTGGGGCAGGGCAGGAGTGTCAGGGCAGGTTGGGGACAGAGTAGGTGCAGGAGGATCAACGCCAGTGACAAGGTAGTATCTGGGAAACCTCAGGGAGGGAAGAGAGCAAGACAGGAACCAGGTGGGTAGGACACAGCCCCAGAAGGAGGGCTTTGTGTGAGTCCTGGGACAGGCCTGCACTTCAGCAGCCTCCCGAGGCCTAGGAAGAATGCTCAGGGTAGTGTGGGAGCTGAGCCATCCCAGGTAGCTGCTGTCTGGCTGCCAGGGCCCGGGAGGGAGGTGGCTGAGCACCTCGGTCTGCCTGTCTCCCAAGGGGGTTCTCAGTTCCCTGCAGGGTCTGCCTCTTTGCTGCCCCGGGTTTGCCCTGTGCCTCTTCCCTGCTCTTCCCCACAGACCTGGGCCAGTCCCTGGTGGGTGGCCCCACGGCCCAGAGGAAAGGCCACAGGCTGTGGAGTCAGATAGGCAGCGTCCCCTGCAGCATGGCGAAACGGATGAGGGCTTGGGGTCAAGGCTGGGGGCCGGATTCCCTATCAGGCAACTTTACAGCCCAAACGCTAATTAGAGCAGCCAGCCTGGACGTGGCCACGCCCACCTCACAGCTAGCCACGCCCACAACTCTCCTGCCTAGCTCTAACCACCCGCCCCCACTGAGGGCGCATCCTGTCCCCAGGACAAATCCCCTCCCACTTTCACTGTAGCCACGCCCACATCATCTCTGCCCACCTTGATTGTAGCCGCACCCCTCAGCAAATTGGTGCAAACCAGAGGGTCCTGGCAGCTGTGCAGCCCACCCCATCTCCACGCAGCCTGAGACCGAGGCCCAGAGTGGTAAGCCTAACCCCCGACAGGCATGAGTCTGAGCAGCAGCCAGGTCCCCCGGAGCCCTGCAGCCACAAATAAACACGGAGAAGGGGGCTGGCCACCAGGAAGCTTTCACGTGGGTGTCCCCCCTAGTCCTGCAGAAACCCCATTTTACCACGACCACCCCAGAGCTCAAGAAGTATCTCCGCTTGCTGGAGCAACAGCCCATGCTGGGAGGGGTGTGACCCAAACCCAGGTGTGCTGGGAGTCACTGCCCAGGGCCAGTTCTTTCCTGTCACTGTGGCTGGGAGGCCCCAGATAGGCCTAGCTCCAGGTGCCCAGGCCACATGACATGGTGGCCACCTGGCCAGATGCCCCTGGGCTTCCTCAGCTCTCTGGGGACAGCCGTGGCATGCCTCCTTTCCCAAAGCAGCCTCTCGAATCAGTCAGCCAAGCATGGGAGTCAGTGCTAGGCAGAGCTGGGAGGAAAGGCTGCATTTGAGAGCCTGCGCTTTCCTGGCTCATGGTGGCCCAGCCACCATCCCACCCAGCCTGGCTGGGCTGCTCATCTTATGCAACCAATGTAGATTTTAACATTTGGCCAAAGCCATCCCCCTGTGGAGGCCCGAGGGGGTCTGGGAGTGGTCTGAGAAGAGCAATTTCTATCTGTCCCCCAAGCTAGGCAGGTGAGCAGACCTGCAGGAGTCGCCAGCGGGGTGCCCGGGGGTGTGGGTTGTAGGGCCCACAGGGACAGGGTGCTGATGCTACCATCAGCTTTGCTGTACCCTGCAGGCCATGAAGCAGTCTCTCAAGCAGGGGCTGGCAAGCCACATTCCTAACCTGGCACAAAGGACTGGGGACAGCGCTGAAGCCAAGCCCTCGTCCTGGAGCAGGGCTGGTGGCTGGAGTGTAGGCAGCCAGCTCGGCTGCAGCTGCTGGAGCTGGGCAGGTGTGGGCCTGAGGAGCAGACAGCCAGGGCCCAGGCCAGCCAGGGTGTCTCTGGGTGGCCAGGCCAAGGCCTGGTGCTGGTGCCCACTCTACACAGTGCTGCAGCCTTGAACCCCTGAATACCCATGATCCTCTGACCTCAACCTCCCCCTTCTCCAGGAGCGGCAGGAAAATGAAAGCAGGGCAGACCTGAATGGGATCGCAGCCCGACCAACAGCACTGGTACTTTTCCAAACCCCGTCAGCAAAATTTGGACCCATAGCATCGATCCAGGCGCTACCTAAACCCTTAGACTGGCACACTTGAGCGGCCACCCCTGTCGGTCCCCTCTTGCCCTGAGAGAGCTCTGGCTTTTCTTGCACTCACTCCTGGCTGTCTGTGGATTTCATTCTTTGAATTCACTAGACAAGAACCCAGAAAGAAGAAATTGGGGGTGAACTGCGGGGGTCGCTGCAGCACTGAGGACACAGACTGCTGTGAGGAGGGGCAACACCTCCCCCAATGGCTGTGAAGAACTGGCTTTGGCGGCTGTGACTCAGAGCTGACAGGGAGGCGCCCCTGCCTTGATGAGCTGCTACAGTGACAAGAGGCCTTCTCGGCCAGCTTACCAGACCATCCACTGGCTGAAGTGGGGATCTAGTTTCATCTCAGACTCTGGTTTGAGCATCGCAGTTACTCCCAGCTCCCTTGGCTGAGCCCCCTGTGTGCTGGGTGGGAGGTTAACCACTCTTCTGGTCTCATGCAATTGTTACGACCATGAGAACAAAGCACACTGGTGTCCCCATTTTGCCACAGGGAGGCCTCATGACTTTTACAGAGCCCCGGAGGAGAGGGTCATAGGTTGTGCTATGTGTGGCCGGCCAGCTGCGGGCCTGAGGACACATTCGTGAGGCAGAGGAGACCAGATCCCCAAGAGTAGTGAAGCAATTAAAAAAGAAAGCCTGGGGCTGTTGGGACACTGTGGAGTCACCCAGCCCAGACTCAGTGTCTGGGGAAGGGATCCCTGGAAGAGGTGCATAGGGGCACAGGAGAAGGAGCAGGTGAGGAGGGTGCCCCCTGCAGGGCACTGCCAGGGCAGGGCGGCAAACTGCTTGTGTGGGCAGGGTGGGAGCTGAACCAGGAAGTAGGCAGGTGGGGCCTGTCTGCCTCAGGGCCCCACACCGGGCCTGTGGGGCACCCCTGTGGACACTGAGGGATGTGCAGTCCTGTGCCGGCCCTGACACTAGACTGCTACCCCAGCGCCCAGGCTTGTACCTGAGGAATAGGGCAGGAAGTCATGGTGGTTGTAGACGGCCCAGGAGATATTGAGGGCGTGCAGGGCGCGGAAGTAATCGCCCAGCGTGGCGTACTCCACCGAGACGCCGAGCTCCTGGGACCGGTTGTTGATGTGGTCCAGCAGTGGGTCCATGTTAGCGAACTGCACCGAGGCATTGAAGAACTGCTTGTCACATCCCTGCAGGGGACACAGAAGCAATGGCTTGTGCCTCAGAGCACAGACCTTGCCCAGGAAGGAGGGTCAGCACTGCCTCCCAATGGCAGCCCTGCCACGCTCCGTGGCGCCAACAAGGGTCACCGGCTCCCACAGCTGGCACCCCTGCGCATCCGAGGCCCATGGCACTGCTACCTGCGGACATGGCTAGGGTGATAATCACTGATCCCTTGGCCTTTATGCACCTTCAGGAGAGGCAGCCCTCGGTGACCGGTCTGGACACGAATTCCCGCCCTTCCCAGCTGCCCTGCTAAGAGGCTGAGTGGCCTTAGGAAACTCCATAACCTTCCTGAGCCTCAGGCCCCTCAACTGCAAAACGGGTCAGCAGTAATGTCCGCTTTGTAGGCTCATTGGTGCAAATCAGATGGATGAGGCGAACCGTCCCTTAGAACAGTGCCTGGCACACAGCGGGTGATCGGTAAAGGTCCAAGACCGTGGCATGGTCTCCTGCCTGGCACTGCCCCTCACCAACCCTGGATGGAGACTATGCAGCAGGTATTGTCATTGTTCCCATGTTACAGAGGGAACCGGAGGTCAAGTGGGGGGTTTTGGCTTGGGCTTCAGCCCCCAACACTGCAATGGCAAGTGCGGTCCATCAGGCAGGAGTGGAAGCTGCTTGGCCCGGGGGTTTGCTGTCAGGTGGGAGAGGCCGGGGTGAGTCCAGGGTGGAGGGAGGCTGGAGGAGTGGCTGAGGCCCTGTGGTCTGTGGGGAAGGGGTGCAGAGGGGTGGGGCCTGGGCAGGCTGGCTTGGTGCAAGCTGCCACAGGGCCCGAGCACAGGGGCTGGACTCTGCACAGCAGGCCCTGGGCTGTGACAGGACATGAGGCCCAGGTCCCTGCCTTACCCAGGGCCAGAGGATGTAAGGAGTCTGGAACCAGGCAGCCCTCTGCTTCACGTTGGCCACCAGCTCCTTGGCGTAGAGGTCGATGTTAGCTGGGGTGACAGGCTCGCTCATGTTGGGGTACACCCCATCCGGAGGTGGCTCTGGAAAGACAGCCACACCATTCCAGTAAAACCCGGACCTGTGGGGAGGCAGAGTGCAGAGCAGGAGGAGAGGTGTGCCCAGACGGGGCTCCAGGCGCCGCTCCACTCACCCGCATGGGAACAGGGGTGCCACGCCCCCCGGCCTGGCCAGCAGCCCCTGCTCCCCCACCAGGACCAGCCGGTTCCTTTGTTCACCATTCACAGGTGCCCAAAATCTCGGTCATCAAGATCAATGACATATTAATGTGATACTTAGAAAAAAATCAAAATCAACACAAAAATCCATGATGAAGAAATACCAGTCGGAAATAATTTAGGACGGGTATCCAAGGGTCTCCCCTCTGCCTAGGGCTTCAGGGTGGCTGGGCATGGCACAACACCAAGAATGGGGCCTGGGGACTGGAAATGCTCAAGATGGTGTCACAGCAACTGCTCACCACCTGCGGGGGCCAGACACGTGGGTCTGGGGTCTCAGGAAGGTGCAGAGGAGCAGGTGGCAGCTGCTGGGGAAGGGCTGGAACCTGTTGGGGAAGGGGAGGTGCGAGGGCGGTCGCTGGGGAGGGCTGGTACCTGTTGGAGAAGGACAGCTGTGAGGGCGTGCAGTAGCTGAACTGGTCCATGACGTGTGTGAAGATCTGCTGCTGTGCCGAGAGGCTCTTGGACCCTCGCCACACAAACTGCAGCCCCTGCAAGCCACGGGGACAGTGAGGACAGGACAGCCGCAGCCCTGGCTGCATCACCCCAGCCCAGCTTGTGCCCCCTGGCCAGTCCTCACCTTCCGCTCTCTGTGGGCCAAGACCTCCTGCTGCTGCCCCCTCTGTAACATCCCTCCAGGCCACTCTCAAGCCCCCCGTGGAGTCTGCCCGCCAGCAGTTGCTCCTTCACCCTCCTGCTTCTTGCAGGCTTCTCGCTGCCAGGTCCTCCAGGAGAAGCCTGCTCTAGTTCACCTGAAGACTCCGGGCACGGGGCTCACTGCCTCTCACAAGTGCGAAGCCTGCCCCTCAATAGTTCTGATGCTCAGGGTTGCAAGGCAGGTGTGAAGTCCTAGTTCTGCTCGGCTCTGGCTTGGGGCCACACACAAGGCCTTATGCCCCAGGATAAATGGGGAGCCACTCCCAGCACTCATGGGGTCACAGGCAGGTGAAAGCAACTGACTGGAGAGGGTCCTCACCACCTCTCTGCCAGGCCCTCAGTGAAATGTTCCTTTGCTGACCTGCCTGGAGCCTGATGTCCTTCTGCATAACTTCCCCTGGCCAGCTCTACCACTCTCTACCACTGCTCTCCAGGGCGTCCTGGACAGGACAAGTCGGCCTTTTGGGCCTTAGTTTCCCCATCTGTGAAATGGGTACGATTATGATTCTGCTCATCTATGACGGGTTGAATATCACCCTCCACAAAGTTACGCTGAAGTTCCAGCCCCCAGAACCTTGACTGTAAGCAGGGTCTTGTGGAGGTGACCATGTTAGAATGAGGTCATTGGTGGGTCCAATGCAAGTAGGACTCGGGCCCTTATAAAAAGGGACATGTGGACACACAGCAGAGACACAGAGAGAAAACAACATTGACAAGCCAGGAGAGGGGCCTGTGGCAGCTGCCCCTGCAGCTCAGGCCTGCAACCCCAGATGTCTGCTGCCCAAGCTCCAGTTGGGGGGACTTTATTCCCGCAGCCCCAGCCTCCTGGGCTGCTGAGGGAGGTTAATGGGAGATGAGGGTGGAGCCCGCGGCTCCTGGGCACACAGCCGGGAGGTCTGCCCTGTCCACTGTCTTGCTGCCTCGGACGTCAGAGGCCGCTGCTGTGCTCCAGCTGGGCCTACTCTCCTCCTCTGGTTCCTCAGTGCGCTTTGCTTGGTCCCTGGAGGGGCCTGAGGACCTGGGATGGCCCCAGGCCCTGTGGAAGGGGAGGAAGGTGTCTCTGGACTGGAGGGGGCCATTAGGGCTGGGCCTGCTGGAAGAGGGCACCCTGGGGAGGTGGCAAGACGAGGGCAGGCCAGGCACCCCACACGCTCAGGCTCAGGCACCTGGTGGCGTCCCCCAAGATGTGCTGAACGAGGGGTGACGGCAGGTGTGGCACAGCACGCACCTGGGCCTCCTGCATGGCTTCCTTCAGGTCGTAGTCGATCCGGGAGATGAGGTGGGCGTTGAAGCCCGCCAGGGCAAACAGGGTGGGGGTCGTGGCCGAGGCACCAAATGGGTCAACGTGCCAGGAGAACTGTGGCCGGATCCCAAAGGTCTCATAGAGAAACCCGTGTCCTTCTGCAAAGAGAGCGTCGCCCTGCTAGTGACCCGCGGCAGGCTCACTGCCCGTCCAGCAGGCTGGGGCACCAGCCGCCAGGCCAGGCAGGTCCCACAGAGGTAGTGCCCAGGGTCCTGCAGGGTCACCGCCATCCAGATCTCCTTCCATCTTGCATAAGCTCTCTGAACGCCAACTCCTGTCCCTGGTGACGGCCATTCTGCCTTCTGTCCCTGTGGACCTGAGGGCTCCGGGAACCCCCTGTAAGTGCGGTCCTCCGTTTTGCCCTTCCTGACTGGCTTACTCCGTGCCCTCAAGGCCTGCCCATGTGGCAGCCCGGGGGCCGGTGAGGCTCTCTCCGTGAGCTTGGACAAGCTCTGGTGCTGAGGGGTGCCGGGCCAGCTGCGGGACCTGGGGACTCACCCCCAACAAACACGGAAGTGGGCTGAGTGCTAAGGGGCAGGGCACCTGCCATCACCATCACTTCTGCCTTCTCTCTTGGGTCCCTGCTCTGGGGACTCCAGCCGTGAGGACCTACAGAGGTCTGGGCCAGCCACACACGCACTCCCTTCTGTCAGCAGCCAGAGGTGGGTGCCCTCAATGACTCAGGCCACTGGGCTGTGGCGGCACTGGCGCCCTGGGTCTCTATGTAAGAGACCAAGGCAGGGACCGAGGGAGGACGGGTAAGCCACCAGGGCCAGACTTGCGTACGTGGATCCTAATCAGGGCTTGCTTCCAGGATCTCCTCAAGAAGGTTCTCCCCACATGGCCTCCCGCCCTGGTCATCCGCAGGGTGGTGCTGCCAATTCAGGGGCTGCCGTCTGCACAGAGGAGCTCCCACATGTCCCTCACGTGCCTCAGTTTATCTTTAATAGCATGGACGATGGCTATCGCACGTGTGGTGACCCTGCTGGGCTCCAGGGAAGACTTCCCACCTTAACCATAAAGACAGTCTTTCATGGCTCTTGGTCCCTACTGCAGCAGCCGAACCAGTGTCTCACTAGTACAGTGACCCAGTGGACAGGCCAAGCCATGTGTGGAGGCAGGGACAAGGGAGGACAGGAAGGCTGGATATCCACTATGCCCTGGGCTGCCCAGACCTGCAGATGCGTAAGGTGTTGTTCAACGTGTTTTAAATACTGCTAGGGAACACTGGAGGGATAGAGGGAGGGATCCATCAGCAAAGGAGAGGGAGGGAGCACCAGTGGGGGGACAGGACAGTAGTGGCCTCCTTCACTCCTGCCTGGACTCCTCCCTCCCTCCACTCCGCCTGGTGTTGCCTGGCCTCCTCAGGCCGGCTCAGGGGCAGGGGTGGTTACTGCTGGCACCTGCCACTCCCCCAGGCCTCTGAGAATCCGCTAGGGCACTGCTGCCTGAGGAGGGGGCTGAAAGCTTCAGTCACGGGGGCTGCGCCCACCTCTGACTCGTCTCAGAGATGCTGGAAACAAACGCCACCTCAATAAAAATGTCACATCCAACATTCAGGTGTGAGTTGACATGAGGGCCAAGAGGAGGGCAGGAGCTCCCAACAGCCCGGACAGCAGGACAGGTCTGGGCAGAGGCACCTCACGCCCCAACTCGGGAAGGGGCCCAGCTCCATGTGGGAGGCCAGCTTGGTGGGAGGCCGTCCACTGCCTGCCTCTTTCTTCCCTTCTGGGGCCCACTTCACAGCAGGGCCCACTACAGCTCAACCCAGGTAAAAAGGGCCCAGGGGACCAGAGATGGTGAGGGTGGTCAGCTCCACCACTCCCACACCTCTGAGGAACACGGCCCACGGCGGGCGTGGCTACAGCCTGCAGTGTGACATGCCCACTGCAACCGTGGCGGGGACAGGGAGTATAGTGACCATGGAGGGGATGGAGATGGTGAGGACGAGGATGGTGATGGTGCAGGGGAAGAGGGTGCTGGTGCTGGTGGTGACTGAGGTGGTGACCGAGGTGAGGGTGGTGGGGGGGTGGTGAAGTCAGCTGAGCACCCCAGAGGACCACACATTCCACTTAAAGTCCTTCACCTGAATCATCCCAATTGAATCCTCACGACGACTCTCTCAGGTGGGCATCAACATCACACTTATCAACAAAGGAAACTGGGCCACAGGGAGGCCACATCCCATGCTCAGGGCCACGGGGACGGGACTGAGCAGGGTCAGGATGCACCCAGCTCGACCCTGGCACTCAGCTCCCTTGGCCAGGCATGGGTGTGCTCCAGGAGTCACCATTTCCAGGGGGCGGGCTTCACACTGCGGGGTGGCCACAGCTGGAACTCCTAGCCCACTGGAGTCCCTGGGTGTAGGGCGGGGTGGCCATACCTGTGAGCTGTAGAATCTGGTCATCAAGGTGGGTCACAGCCTCATCATGCATGACCTGGCCTCCAAGGACAAACTCCAGTTGTCCTTTCTTCAGGAGCTGGTGGACCTTGGCAGGGGTGGGCGGAGAGAAACAGCCAGGTTCAAGCCCTGAACTTGACTGGGTCTGTGAGGGCCGCGCCTGTAGCACCTCATTAAGCTCCTCACCCTACTTTATTCCACAAAAGCAGGACACTGTTCTGGTCCAGACTGGGCCAGCTGCACCCAGAGAGCACCTGGCCATGGCTGCTGTCTGAGTTTTTACCTGTAAGTGCACTTGTAGTTTTCAAATAATTTGAAACTCAGCAAAAAGTTGTAAGGCTGGGTTACTTGGGAGGCTGAGGCAGGACTGTGAGTTTGAGGCCAGCCTGGGCAACTTAGTGAGACTGTCTCAAAATAAAATAAAGGGCTGGGGATGTGGCTCAGGGGTAAAGCACTTGCCTGGCCACCACAAGGCCCTGGGTTCAATCCCCAGAACAACAAAACAAACAAAAACTTGCAAGAATAGTACAAAGAGCTGAGGTGCAGCCTCCTGCCGGTTCTGTTTTGGAAGTAGCTCAGGAGCAGCGAGGCTTTCGGTGCACTTCAGAAGAGCAGCGGTAATTAATTATAACCACAGCATAATGATGAAAATCAGCACCTTTAACGTCAAGACAACACTACCAGCTCATCCACAGACTTTGTGCCAAATTCCTGTTCCTTTTGCCAGATTCAAGCCAGGACCACGTAGTGCATGACACTGTCATTTCTCTTCTGGACCCTTTAACTTGAAACAGCTCCTCTGGCTTCCCTTTTCCTTGTGGGACTGACCACTCTGAGACCACAGACTAGTTATCTTGCAGACTGTCCCTGGATTTGGGTTGGTCTCGTGAGTAGCTGATAAATATTTTTGGATAAATGAGTGAACAGGAGGATGGGAAGGTAAATGATCCCAAGGACGTGGGCCTGCAGCTATGGCTGGTACTCCAAGGTACGCACTGGGCAGGCCCTGGGACACTGCAATGGACAAAGGAAACCAAGTCCCTGCCTCCAGGGAGCTTCCCAGGAGTGTCCTGCCAGATCTCCACCAAGACATGCCTGTCACGTCCCTCATCCCTCTCAGAAAGGACTGTGGACTGTCCATAGCATGCTCCCAAGTCAGACACACTGATCACTCACAGGCTGTGTGACCTGCTGCATGCCCTCTCTGTAAAGCTGGGTAACATCCCCGTGGCCGGGCCCCTGGCAAGCGGCCATCACATGCAGGGTTTCTCATCATGGCTGGACAGGCTGCAGGCTGAAGAGACCCCCCAGTGAGGCCGGGAGGAGTCCTTGCTCTGCCTCTCAGCTTTGCTGCCTCAAGCAAATTGCCTAACCTCTCTGAAGTCCATGCTCAGTAACTGTTCTGAAAAGAGGAACAAGCTCCTGCCTAGGTTCTGGGTGTTTGTGTCACGGAGAGGGGGTGCTCTGGCTCTTTGCACTTGGTGAAGCCGTCACGCCCTGGCCCACGCTACAGCGCCCTCACAAGGGCCACCACCCCTGTGCCTGGGGGCCAGACAGACAGAGCAAATAAGGGAAGGGGTGCAGGGACTCAGGAGGGGCCAGGCAGCACCTGGGAACGTGCCCCTCCTGCCAGAGCCGGAGACTTTTTCAAGAACCCCCAGGAAAGCCTGGATTAAAAAGAAAACCCTTTCTTGCTGTGGCCCTGACCACGAAGCCTGGCCTAAGCAGTCCCTGGGGTTTGGTTCATGCGGACGCAGCTGCAGCCTCAGCCACAGCCCACGAGGTTCCTGCTCCAGGCTTCACTGGCCGCCTCACCTGGTGCTTCTGCTTCTCTGAGGCGACGCTGGTCCACCACAGCCGGAAGAACTCCTGCTCCACCGCGATGAACCGGCGCTGGGGCCGGCTGGTCAGCTCCGCCACCACGGAGGTGTAGACGTTGGCAGCATACGCCCGCATGCTCTCCTGGGGAGGGGCGCGTGTCAGGCCAGGGCCCCAGGAGCTCTGCAGGGCTTGGCCCCAAGAAGCAGGAAAAGTCCAGCTGAACAAGTGTCCCAGGGCCCTGGCACTTGCAGGTCTGTGGTCTCTCCCCCTCACGGCTCCCCCCTTGAGCACCTCACCAGTCCAGGGTGCCCATCTCTGCCCAGTACAGGAAGAGTGACGTGCTCCCTACCCATGGGGGGAACGGGCTCTTGGGGGCCAGGCAGGGGGCACCAGGAAACAGGCAAGGACACCTAGTGGGAAGAGGGATGTGCCAGCCAGCCGGGGAGCCAGAGTCAGCTGGGCAGAGAGGCATGTGTCCGCTGGCCCTGAGGGTCCATGGGCAGCAGCCCAGTGAAGCCCCAGATGCAAGACGGGTCGTGGGGGCTGGGGATGTGGCTCAAGCGGTAGCGCGCTCGCCTCGCAAGCGTGCGGCCCGGGTTCGATCCTCAGCACCACATACCAACAAAGATGTGTCCGCCGAGAACTAAAAATAAATATTGAAAATTCTCTCTCTCTCCTCTCTCACTCTCTCTTTAAAAAAAAAAAAAAAAAGACGGGTCGTGGCTCAGAGACCACAAAGGGGTCTGCTGGGCTGACGTGAAGGGGGATGTGGGTGGTGGGAGCTGAACTGAGAAGAGGTGCTTTGGGTTGTCCCTGGGGGACTTGCTGCCCGATGCCCCCAGGCTGGGCACTCTGAGGAACAGGGAGTCTCCAGGCCCTGCACACTAGTGCTGAGAGCCCGGGGCAGGAAGTTGGGAGGCTTGGGGTTACTCCTGAGTAGTCTCAGGAAACGCATCCACCCTCTCTGGTCCTCAGTTTCTTCTTCTGGGAACTGGGAGTGGTGGGTGCCCCTTCCCCCACCTTCAGACTGTCTCCTGTGGGTGGGTGGCCTCCCTGACAGGCTGCCAAATGCATCAGGGACAGGATTTTACATTTGGCACCAGGTCTGCTTCCTGTCTCTCTTTAAAATGTCACCATTTACGTACAATGTCCTTTGTAAGTTATTCTGTCCCTAATCACCCATTATTTATTCATTTATTTATTGGTACCAGGGATTGAATCCAGGGGCGCTTAACCACACGGAGCCACATCCCCAGCCCTTTTTCTATTTATTTATTTATTTTGAGACAGGGTCTGGCTAAGTTGCTCAGGGCCTAAGTTGCTGAGGCTGGGCTTGAACTCATGATCCTCCTGACTCAGCCTCCTGAGCCACTGGGATTACAGGCGTGGCCACCGCACCAGGCCACCGAGGGTTTGGCTCATTAACTTAGGCGTCTCCTTCCTCACCCCACAAAGGAGCTCGGGAGGCTGAGGTGACAACATGCAATGCCCACGGAGACCTGAGGAGCTCAGGGTGTCCACTGGTTTCCATCCGCACTCTTCTGGGCATGGTGGGGACACAGTGGACACAGTGGACAAAGCCCCTGCCCTGAGGAGTCAGGTTCTAGTTCACGGTCAAGAAGCCAACAAGCAAAACATATGGCCCCTTAGATGGAGACAAGTGCAACAGGGACCATCCTGAAGGGAGAGGGGAAGAGGGTCATCAGGAAGGCCACACCAAGAATGACTTTCAAATAACAAGCGGACAGAAGGAAGGGACTGTGTCCGCAGGTTCTCAGGAGGAAAGCTTCCTGGGCAGAGAGCACAGCCAGGGCAAAGGTCCTGTGGCAGGAGGGGTCTTGAGGTGTGGAGGAGGCCCAGGGCAGCCGTGTGGCTGGAGTGAAGCAAACCAATAGTCATGTGCCTCAGAGCCCGGGTGTCAGCTGACCACCACCCACCTCCACAGTACAGGCGCAGGCCTAATGAGGGCTGAGCACTTACACTGACCCTGATGCTGGGGCTCTCCTGCTTTCCACTCGGGATTCCAGGGGGTGGGTCTGACCAGTGTTGGGCCGCAGCAGGGAACTGCAGGGCTGTGCAGTGAGCTGGACGTGGGGCGGGGCAGGCGAGTGACTGCTTTCACAGACAGGAGAACTGAGGCTTAAAGAGCAAACCCCCTGCCCAAGGTCCGGAGCAGAACGGGGAGGTGACCCCTGGCCCGACCCAAGCCATGGGCTGGGAAGGCGGGGCATGCTGAACTGGCCTCCAATACCCAGCCTCACAGGGAAGCAGCCTCTTTCCAGCGGTCACCTGACGTCCACCTGCCCTGGAGCCTGCCTGCCCCTCCTGCTCCAGGCTCACATGGGCCACCTCGGTCAATGCCCAGGCTGGGGAGGCCACTCCCCTCTGCAGCCTGGAACGCAGGAGCCACCCATTCAGTGTACCACCCGACAGAAGGGAAACTGGGGTTCAGAGGCAGGAAGTGACCAGAGAAGTCGGGGGCTCCTCCAGCCCGAGCCCAGCAGGGACTTGGACTCAGCGGGGCCGCCTGCGCCGGCCCCCGAGACCTGGGGCGCCCCCGGCGGAGGGAGGCTGCAGCTGCGAGGGGCGCGCGTGGAGCGCCCCCCCCCCCCCCCCCCGTCACCTACCTGGACCGTGTAGACCCAGCCCACGTCCATGTGGCTGTGGGGCACCACGAAGACGCGGATGGGGCCGGCGGCCCGGGACCCCGGCGGCTGCAGCAGCAGCAGCTGCCCGAGCAGCGGCAGCCAGCGCGGCCCCATCCCGGGCGGCGGGGACCGTGCTCTTGGCGGCCGGCCGGCTGGGCGGGCCGGCGACTTCCGGGTCCGCGGGCCGCGTCACCCGGGCGCCCCGTGCCGGGCGGGGTGCGCAGGCGGCCGCGGGCGGGTAGGGGCGCGCGCTCCCGCCGGTTAGCGCCCGCCGCGCGCGCCGCCGCGCAGCCCGCCCGCCGCGCGCTCCCGCGGACGTGGGGATTGATGTGCCTGCCAGGGGCTGGGGACCCACTGAGGCCCGCCCTGCACTTGTCCGGGTCACACGGCTAGTGGAGGGTCAGGACCCTGCTCTGTCAGTAAGCCAGTGACTTAACTGGGGGCCGACTGGTGACCTGGGGCCAGGGCTTAACCTCTCAGCCTCTACGGAGGGGCCAGAAATGAGCGCCAAGTTGGTGGAACAGGAGAGGCCAAACCAGAGAGGCCAAACCAGAGAGGCCAAACCAGAGAGGCCAAACCAGAGAGGCCAGGGCGGAGGTCCAGGCTTCAAGTCCCTTCCACTTACTTGGAGCACAGACAACACTGTAAAGTCCACCATCAGACCTGACCCGACCCAAAGAAAAAACAGCTCTCAGAATGTTTTTGCTCAACCAGTAGAATTTTCTGTTTTTAGGGCCTGATTACTTCACCTGTTGCACTCTTGGTGGCTGTTCGGTCCCATGCAGTTGTAAGACTCTTAAGTTCACAAGAATAACCCCTGCCTTCCCTGTGGGGAATTAATAGGGTTCCCATCAAACCAGAAGAAAACAGCCCTGAGATGTAATGGTTAACAAGCTGAGTCACCAGCGGAGGAGAACTGAAACGAAACAGCCCTCTTGGGTCCTGTCCCTGCCCTATAGATTTTGCAGATCAACTTGCCTTAGCCAGGTGACGCTGACCCGTCCCTCTCCAGGGCCTCCCTCTAGGAAGCTCCTTGCTTTCCCTTAAGTCAGTCAACCTGTGCCTCACTGTGACTCACCCTTAAATCCTTTCTGCAAGGAAGTCAAGGACCCTCTGGGCCTGAGATGGAGTCCTCCTGTTTGGGGACCTTCTCAAGACTTGTCCCTCAGACAAGCAGAAAACCTTCCCATCTCCTTCCGGCCAACCTTCCAGAGGTGCGGAGGTCACATGGTGCAGCCTGGTGGGCAAGAGTGTCCTCCATGCCATCGCTGCTCCCCAGAGCAGGAGGCCTACGGTGGTTCCTGACCAGGAATCAAACAGCTGGGCCCTGGTGGGGATTTTCATGGGCGCGGGCTTGGCTCTGCACTGTTGTTGGAGTGGTCATGCTGCCCTTCATTCAGCAGGTGCACCCAGGAACATGTGCTCCAGGCGAGCCGGTGCGTCGTCCTCTGTCTGATCCAGCTCCTTGGGCCCTCTGCATCCCCAGCCCAGGGCAGACTCTCCGACCCTTGGTGTGTAGCGCTCATGGTGCCACACGGCCTTCCAGGACTTCAGCTGGACCACGCTTCCCGGCCTCCTCCATTCAAGTGTGGCCACAGGTCTGTGTTAGCCAGTGGATGTGGGGACAGGGTGCTGCACTTCCGGCCAACCCTGGCTCCCCGTCCCTGGCTGTCCCCGTGGGCACTCCGAGAACCTCAGGGGAGGGAAGGGGAGGGAAGAGCCTGGATGGAGGCTCCCAAGAACCACATGGATCCTCGAGGAGGTCACCAGAGTGGGATGTGGGGGACAGGTCTCACTGGGCTCGTCACCGGGCTAACTGACAGAGCGTGGGCCTCCCCGTGCCAAGAATCCTCACAGTGCGACCAAGGGAAGGACAAGACGCCCTCCAGTTGCTCTTGCTTTCAGTCAACCTTAAAATTTTAATCCTGGAGGTCCCACAGCTGAGCAGTGTCTTAGTCTCCCTCAGGCTCTGCCTGACCGGCTGCCATGTGGGTCATGACAATGGCTGCCTGGAACAGGGCGGGAAAGCCTGGCTGCTCGGCCTTTAGGCTGGGTCTGTCTCCTTTGAGGCCTTAACCCTGGGTTAGGCTTCTGCTCAACTCTGCCCTGGGGCAGGTGCCCATTTAAGGCCTGCCATCCAGGTCCGGGGAGCACTGGCTGCTTTGCCAGCACTTGCCTGGCTGCTGAGGGACCTCAGCTCAGGTGATGTTGCACCCTTCCTTGGGGCTGTCACTCTGGGGGAAGCCAGCAACCATGTCATGAGGACCCTGCGGCAGCCGTGGAGAGGCCTCAGCAGAGGGGACCCGAGGCCCTAGCCCACTGGGTCAGGGGTGCCACTTGGAAGCAGTCTGTTGGGCCTTGGCCCTACAGTCCTAGCTGACATCTTGACTGGGCCTCAGGAGAGACTGGGAACCAGAAGCACCAGGGTGCTCCTGACGAGTCACCTAGTCACTCTGTGATGATGATACACATTGTGTTCAAGTCACACCCCTCAAGATACATGGGTGCTCTTTCCCCAGGGTTTGGCTGCCTGAGTAAGTGGCTGTAAGCTACACTGGACGGGGGCCTGTGTACATGCCTTGGCCAGGTGGGGCGGGTCTTCTCCCCAGGACACAGTCTCCTCTGTCCTTGGTGTTGGATTTGAGAACCAGCTCAGGTCTGGAAACTGGGCCAGGGGACCAGGGCTTTTGCACTTTCTGTTTGGATCCCCAGTATCTAAAGGGGTTCTCAGCAAATACTATTTTCTCTGTAGTCTGAGAAATCCAGGCAGGCAATGGGGTCTTGGATGATTTACCTGAAAGAAAGGGTCTAACCCTAACCCAGTGCTGCCTGGGCCTGAGTGGACACACCATGGGTCAGACGTGCGTATGGTGCGTTTATCATTGTTTTTGTTCTCCATTTTAACGTTGCTCTGGACATTATCATTTTTTCTCTCATCAAGGAGGCAGCTCCCCTTTGGGAGGGAGGTTCCCTGCCCAAACCAACCATGGGGGGACCAGTGTCCCTGATCTCTGACCTCACAGAGCGGACCTGAGAATCATGGAACTGAAGCCCTCACCCCACCGGGGGCTAGGAGGGGCTGGCTCATGGGGCACTGCTGAGTCCCTCTCCAGGACTGTCCTCCACTACTGAGCCACCTTGCCAAGGCCACGGCAGCTCTCAGGGAACATGTTTCCCAGGAGGGGTGAACCTCAGTGGTAGAGCGCTTGCCTAGTGAGCTCGAGGCCCTGGGTTCCATGCCCAACACGGCAAACAACAAATAAAAAAATAAAAACAGAAATGTTTCCCTGGACAGACCACAGGCAATGACTGGTCTCTGCAGGGCAAGGCAGGTCAGGCTTGTTGGCCTCTGGGGCAGCTCAGAAGAGCCGTCTCAGAGCTCCTGGTGGGGCCAGCTGAGCCCCTGCGCTTCTCCCATAGGCTTGACCTCTCCCCTGACAGTCCTGCAGCTTCTCTCTCCCCCTGCCCTCCCCTCCAACTTCCCAGTCAGAAGCCCACCCCTGTGACAACTGGCTCTGGGACAGCAGTTTCTGATGTGGGCCTGGGGTTGGACTGACTGCTGGACCACAGGTCTCCCCCCCCCAGTCTAGCAGTCCTGTCCCCACCCCACCTGCAGCCGCTTCCTGTTGGGTGGTCCCCAGTGCCTTGGGGTGTAGCCCTGGTTCTCCCTGGCTATCTTGGGATGGCCTCCGCTGGGGGCCTTTGTGGCTTACATAGCAGTTGATCTGGGTTGTAGGGTGGATTCTGAGGGCAGCCCAGGATCTCCCCAGGTGAAGGTGAGGAGGAAGCTCCATCCTTTAAGGGAGGGGTCGGCCAGTGGGGTGAGGAGACCCAGGATCACGACCGCATGAGCCATCCCCCACCCTTCTCAGGGCCTCCTTCATGGTGGGCCTCCCCTCCTGCTCCTCAGACCTAGGCCAGCTGCTGCTGGCTTTCCCGCCTCCTTGGGCTTCACACAGTGGGGATCACTGCCCTCAGCTCTTTCCTGTCTGTCTCCAAAGCACTGGTAGCTCCAGCAAGAACCTGCCTCCCCTCCCCTCTGCTCAGGAGAACCCGGCTCTGACTAGGTGACACTGTAGCGAGGGCTGGGCCTGCGTCCCCTTGGGCTCTCCAGTGCTGGGTTAGGCGTAGACCATTCCCTTCAGGTAAGTTCTCCAGGTCCCTGTCGCCTGCCTTGATTTCCCAGATAACAAAGTAGTTGCTGAGCACCACTCTAGGTACTAGGGACCAAAATACAAGGACTCGCCGTCCCAGAGCTCCCACGGGAGGGGGGAGGAACAGATAGATAGCCGCAGATGTGGATGTGGCACCTGGTGATGGCAAGTCCTGAGGCAGCTGGGGACACGCGGAGGCGGGGTGGGGCAGTGTGTCCCTGGACTGCGCTCATCTCATTTCCTCTCTGTCAGCCTCCGATGGCTGGATGGCCAGTGGCCAGATGGCCCGGTTGGGTTTTTCCCTCCTCCATGTTTCCTGAGCTCTGGGAGCAGGGAGGGCTGGTGACGCACCCTGCTGTGGCTGGGATGGGCTGGGGCAGGTGGCCATGGCTCATGATGGGGGGGGGTCTGGGCAGTCTGTGACATCCTCTGGTGGCCACTCAGCACCGCAGGGGAACATTCCCCCAGGAGCAGGCCCTGGCCTGCCCAGCCCCAGGATGCTGTTGCAGGTTTCTTTGGTTGGTAGGAGGAATCCTCAGGGAGAGCCCTGGGGCCCGCTGTCTTCCCCTGGGATGAGATGTCCCGCGAGCGCTCCCATCTGCCCAGAAACACTGGGGAAACAGAGCACTGCCGGCTGCTGCGATGTCCCCGGTCCCCAGTGCATGCACGGCCATGTGCCTTGGCCATTGCACATGGAGGACACAGCATGCCAGCAGCATGCTTGCAGGCCTGTTCTGGGTGCACCTGGGGGAGAGGGGAATCAAGGCCTGGCTGCTCTCTGCAGGAGTGACAGTGCAATAAGAGTGCAGTGCAGTGTCCCCGCAGCCCAGACCCCTGTGACACCTGTGTTCTCTCACTGCTGCAGCCAGTAGGACAGGTCTGGGGCTTGCTGTGGCCTTGATGGACAAGTCACCTGGGGCTGCACTGGGTTATGCCTGGTGCTGACTGGCCCTGGCATGCTCCTGCCTCAGAACCCTCACAGCCGCCCTTGGCTGCCTGGCCTCCCTCAGAGGCGGATCCTCAGCCTATACTCTGGGCTCCATCTCCAACCTGCCCTCCTCCTGGACCCTTCCTGTGCTCGGTTCCCTCCAGCACCTGCAGCCCCCTCCATTGTTCCCATCCTCAGGCCCTTTTCTTCTATCACAGCTCCTCTGCCTGGAGGGAGCTCTCTTCCTCCCACCACCACTGCGGCCTAACCAACCCTTCCTATGCGCTCAGCCCTCGCCCTTTGCACATGTAGGCCCTCCTGCCTGGAAGCATCTTCCTCCCCTCTTTTCTGGCTTGCTATTCTCCTTTATGGGGCTCTTGGAATGTCCATGCAGAGAATTCCATGTTAATTGGTGGGTTGGTCACTCTTCCTCACCCATGATGCTTGATGCTTGATGCTCGGTGCTCTGGGAGGCTCCCTTCAGCTCACCACTGTTCTCAGTACCTGGTACAAGAAGGGGGCTCCTGTTTTTGTTGAAAGAACCAATGAGGTTCATTGTCCCCTGTCCCTGCCTGTCCCCCTCCCTACTCTGTGCAGTCCCACAGAGGTGCCCAGCCCAGCCCCACCTCCTGTGCTGCGGCTGCAAGCAAGTCACTCTTGCTTGCAACCGCATCTTGGGGTTCCTCATGGCCTGACCCAAGCAGTGGGGCCATCTGCGTCATTCATAAGGCTGTTGGAGACATGAACTGGGGATGGGAAGGGACTCTGCGCTAAGTATTTACCAGCAGAGGCCCCACAGCCCAGGCCTGTGTTAGAAACCACGCTGGGGAACAGGGTGAGTAGCTGCTCGGGAGCCTTAAGGCCCCTCAGCCCTGGAGGTCTTCCTGGGGGAGGCCAGGAAGGGGGGCAGACAGAGCACAGTGATGCTGGTGAAGCCAGATTTAAAGTTAGGTAGTCAGTGTAGTTAGATAAATCGGGTCTAACACCGAGTGAAATCTAAAATGGAGGCCATGCTGAGAATGATTCCGGGGGAAACCCAGGACAACTCATGGAATGTTAATGAAGTCCCGGAAAGGCCCTAGGCCAAAGTCCACCCCATAACAGCCCCCAACAGATTTGGAGATAGCCCATCCCAAAGAAGTGATAATGAAGTCCTTCCTGCCCAGATTACTTGTTTGGCCCACCTGTGTCCCAACCCTTCCCCCTTCATCAGCAAAACTATAAAAAGGAGAGACAACTGCACTTCCACGGATTCCACCTCTTGGGTCCCCTTCTTCCTCCGGGAGAAGTCTTTTCTGCTGTCCTTTAATAAACTTCTAATTTCTACTCTGACCTTGCCTCGGCGTGCTTCTTTGGTGTTATTCTTCAACATCGGGGAAGCAAGGACTCGTCACCGGTCAACAGCGGTAACACTGGGACTTGGGACGGGCTGGGGTGCAGCTCAGGTGTAGTGTGGGGCCAGGGTCTGGTCTGGAAGGACAGCAGGGGCGAGGGAGGCAGCTGACCCTCGGCTCCCTCCTCCCGCCCCTCCCCTCCCTCCTCCCGCCCCTCCCCTCCCTCCTCCTGCCCCTCCCCCTCCTCCTGCCCCTCCACTTTCTCCTCCTGCCCCTCCCCCTCCTCCTGTCCCTCTGCTTCCTCCTCCTGCCCCTCCCCCTCTTCCTGCCCCTCCCCCTCTTCTTGCCCCTCCCCTCCTCCTGCCCCTCTGCTCCTCCTCCTGCTCCTCCTCCTGCCTTTTCCACACCCCTAGCTGGCACCTTGCTGGCTGCTGCCCCTCCATGCGCCTCCTGGCCCTAGTGGTGGCCTATGCTCTGGACACCTGCCTGTGGGTAGGGCCCTGTGTGCCCTCTCTCTTAGGATGGGGCAGGAGCCCGGGAGAGCCAGGGTCAGCCCTGGGCCTTCTCTACAGGCTCTGCCCTTTCTCCACAGGACTTTCGGCCCCTCTTGGAGGCTGCTGGGAGAGTAGGGCAGTGAAGGGCCCCAGCGGGGCCCTCGGGGGATGGCTGGATGTAGAAGGTTCTGGGGGAAGTAGAGTGACACTCTGCTGAGTCCCCTGCCCTCCTGCCTCAGTGTATCCTGGATGAAATGGGGCCGCAGGAAGGCAGCGTGCCATCGCTGTGCGGCCCACAGAGGCCCAGTGGAGGGGCTGGCGGGGCAGAAAGGGAGGCACGGCACCCACCCCCCGTGACCACAGTGTCAGCATGGGACACACAGGCTAGGTGCACAACCCTGCCCTCTCCAGTGCCCTGTGGTCCTCACATGGCACCTGGCACCCTGGGCTCCCATACCCCTCACCGGGCACCCCATTCCCTCTCTCCCAATGCCCACCTGGGCTGCAGGTGAGGCCTCCAGGCTCACTTCCCTGCTGAGTTCACCTGCCCAGGCAGCCCAGACAGCCCGAGGCTTCCCCAGCCCTGACACTGTCACAGGGCAGGGCCCGCCCTGCGGGGGTCTGTGGGGTCAGGAGGGAGGCCGAGCGCTTGGAGCCCTGCTTCCACTTGTCCTCTGTGAACCTGGACGCTGAGGGCCTCGGGTGGTCTGGGCCCTGCTCCCCATTCATCCCGTCTCCTCTGCTGCCTGCGCTGGGAGGGCGCAGTCCTTGCCTGGCCACCACAGCAGCACTTGGCTGGACAGGCCCTGGCCTGCACTGGGAGGCCGCGCGGGTCACTGCCCCTCAGGGCTGCCGTTTATCTCCTGTCAAATGGGGAAAGAGGTTGGCCAAGTGGCAAGGTTGTGGCAGAGGTGGAAGCAGGCCCCTGACCCGGAGTCCTCACCAGGAGTGTCCCAGGCCTCCCCTGAGGGCAGGAACTGCGCCTGGTCATGTCTGCAGGGCCCTGGCTGCTGGCAACCTCCCGGCTTCTCAGTCAGGAACTGTGCTTGAGGGTGTGACGGAGGGAGCCCGTGACAGCCCCCTGGTCTCCCTGAGCCTGCACAGTGGGAGGGTCATGGCCAGAGAGCGACCCTGGATCCAAACGAGTCTGTGTGCCTTTGTGTGGGTGTCCGTGTGTCCCTGTTTCCAGGACGCCACCTGTGAGCTCCTTCGGAGCAAGAGCCTTGTGACTGCCCAGGTCACACCCCCACGAAGCTGGTCCCTGACCCCACGTCCATGGTGAGCGCTGAGGAGAGCTGCGGACCCCAAGAGTGTGAGGCCATGCTCTCGACATGTCAGCCTTCCCGCGACCATGACTCTGAGGCAGTGGGGGTGTGGGGGTGGAAGGACAGTCAGCGCAGGTGGTGAATGCTGGGTCAGGAAGGTGGCGCTGACTCAGGAGGAAATGAAATGCTGATACCCCCAGAGACTTCCCCTCCTCCACCAGCTGCCCCCCACCTGCCCCCTGCCCCCAGGGAGTTGCTCCTCCTGCCAGGAGTTGTCAGTGAGTGCCAGGGCGCTCCCTGCCTCCTGTACCCCTGGACCACTCCTTTCCCAGCTTCTGGCCACGTAGGCAAGATAAGGGGAGGAGGGGGCATGAGAAGAAAGGAGTCTAAACTCTACAGAAGGGGCAGGACACCCCCACTCCCTCAGGCACCAGCTGGGCCCCCTCCTCTGGGGAGGAGCCTCTGTCCCCCTCTTTCTATTCTCTCCTTTAAATAAAACTTTTTGCTCTTGCTTTGGTGTTTCTTGGGTGTCCAGTGTCCAGCGGGACTCAAACCTGATCTTCAACACCGTATCAACAGGTGTTCTTATTGACTTTGTTCTGCTGAGGCACAGAGAGGTTAAGTGAGCTGTCTGAGGCCCAATAGCCAGTGTGGGGAAGGGTGGCTGAGCCTGATAATGCCCAGGCAGCCTGCTAGGCCCCAGATGCCCTTCTTGGTGGGCTCCCCAGCCCCGTGGGAAGGGTCAGTTCCAAGGGTCCTCCGTGTCTGACTGGGCCCTTGGGGACACACACCGCAGGCTCCACAAGTGTGATCATCTGAAATCTTGTCGGCACACCCCATGGAAGCCCATGCCGAGAGGGCAGGATTGGTCAGCTAGGCGGCCACCGTGGCCACAGCCACCCAGCTCGCAGTTCTGGAGGCCAGGAAGTCCAAGTTCAAGGTGACAGCCACTCAGCTCTGGAGAGGGCTGCAGACTGGTCAGAGCGCCTTCTCATCAGGGCTTCACCTGGGGAGGGGCTGAGGAGTCCCTGGGACCTAGAAGCCTTGAATTTGCCCCTAGTCACCGCCCACAGCCCCTCCTAACGCGACCATGTTGGGTTAGGGTTTCAATGTGAATTTTGGGGGCCACAGATATTGAGTCCTCAGCATGAGGGGACTTCTGAGGGACCTGCGGGGGTGCAAGGATGGAGCCAGGGTTCAGGGAGGGATGCACCTGCTCATCCGGGTACCAGTCTTCACACATAGCTTTCTCTGCACCCCTGCAGCCTCAGCTGGGAGGCCTAGCCAGAGGGCCGCTGGTGGATTCCAGGTTGTACCTGGTGAGGGGGAGACGTGAGCATGCTTCCTCCTGGGTCTGGAGTGGACAGTGGCTCAGGTCTTTGTACCATAGGTGGCCTCATGTAGGGCTCCATGTTGAGCAGGGTGTGGTCTGCACTGGGAGGACTGTTGTGCATCCTCTTGCCTACTCCTTGTTGGAGACTGCTGTCCCCATCAATGACTTAGTCACTGTCTTCCCAAAAGTCTTTCCACAGCAAAAAACAAAACAAAAAAAACCCCAGCCAAGTCTGCCTCAAGTGCAGAGTGGATCAGGTTGTGTGTAAGTCTATCTTCTGTTGCTATAACAAAGTATCAGAGACTGAGAACTTTATAAAGAAAATAGGTTTATTAAGCTCATGGTTTTGAAGGCTGAAAGTCCAAGATCAGGTAGCCCCATCTGATGAAGTTGTCCTTGGCTGTGTCACAGCATGGAAGATGGCATCATGGTGGCAGTGAGTGGGAGAAGGGATCACATGATGAGACAGGAAGCCAGAGAGGGGTCCAGGGGCCAGGTTTGCTGTTCTTTGTCACCTGTGAAAAGTCCCTAGGATTCCCTGAGGGTGACATCAACGTCTTCCAAGGGCAACACGCCCGGTGATCCAGCCACCTCCACTGCCCCATCTCTTACAGGCCCCACTACTGCCACACTGTGTCACCAAGATGCTTCTCAGCGCTGACACCGTTGGTGTGACAGCCGCCCAGTAGATGGGACCGCGGCAGGTGCAGCTCTTGTCTGTGAGAAGAGATGACTGCAGGGGAGGGGACGTGGCTGGGTCAGCAGGCGCTGGCCCAGGTGGGAGTTTCTGTCTGGCTGCTGTGTCTGTGGGGTGTGTCACGGCAGCCACGGGAAGAAGCAGAGTGGGCACGAGGGACCGCGCAGCGGCAGACCCCGACCCAGGCAGGTGCGGCAGGGCCGGCCCCTTGCTGGGGTGCTGGACTCGGCCCTGCCGTCTGCCAGGTCCTTTGCTGCCGGGCTCCTCACTGTCACTCATGACACCTTTCCCCGCACTCCCATGCCACCCGCGTTCACTCCTGTCCCTCCACAGGTGGCTGCCTGACGGGCCAAGCAGGGTGCCGGTGCAGCCCTGGCTCTCAGGCTCTGGGATGGGGCTGAGGCCCTGAGTCTTCTGCTGTGTGTGGCACTGACCAAGGTGGCTTGGTGGTTTTTGCTGGAGGCTGGGCTGGTTGGGTGGCCGCGGCGGCTCCCCAGTGTGTCTGATACTGTCATTATACAGACGTCCCCTGGGCACCTGCCACAGCTTGGTCTGTGCCAGGACCCAGGGTGTGTGCTGGGGTGATGGGCAGGAGGTGCTGGGCTCTCTGGGCATCTTGTGATGGGTGACATCTCTTGGGGTGTCAGCCAAGCCCTGCCACCCGGGAGCCGGGTGTGTGGCTCATCCCTGATGTGCTGGTGTGAGCCGCAGGGCAGGGGCCAGGCCTGCTGGGGCTGCTCAGCTGACACCTGGAAAGCTGGGCTTTGACGTGGGCAGGCCGAGCGCAGGGCCACCTGTCTGCCTCGGAGGTGAGGAGGGGGCAGCGATTGTCCTCTAGGAGGGCCTCCTGGGAGAGACCAAGTGTCCCGAAGGGTACTTGGAAGAGTACTGTGGACGGTCCCCGGGGCCTAGGCCAGGGGGAAGCAGCCAGTGCTGCCTCCAGGCTGGAGGCCCTTCCAGGTAGAGGGCAGAGGGCACGAGGCCGGATGGAGGGTGCGGAACTCCCCAGGGAACAGCGCTGCTTTGGGCGGCTGCTAGGAGCCGTGACTTGTGTGGGGAAGGACTCTCGCCTGGGCCCGCAGCAAGGCCACCAGGAGGAGAGGCTGAGGGGTGCTGCGCATCTAGAGGGTCTCAGGTGCCCCCTGGAGAGGCTGGGGCCTGCCGGGGGCTGGTACATGGCGAGGGAGCTGACCGTTTTGAACTTGCCAGCAGGCGTCCATGGGGAAGGGAGAGGGAGGGAGTGGACGAGGGGGACACCGGCACTCAGGGGGCCGAGTGACTCCCCAGCATCACGCAGGCAGTGAGTGTGAGGTGAGACCCAGCCTGTGGGTGAGCCTCTGCTGTGACCTCAGCCACACCTCCTGCTGTGGTGACAAGGTGACAGTTTGAAAATAAGGTGCCGCAGTGGGGGCAGTCTTTTATTGGCACTGGGTGACACTTGGCTTTGTCACTTTTAAAAAACTCTTCTCTGCAATGTCACATGGGCAGGTTTCTTCCTAGACACGCACCTGGGATCTGAGAGGGGCACATCACAGCCACTGTCCTGTGAGGACGGTCAGGACTGGTCAGTAATCAGCACTTAGTGAGCACCTGCTGCATGCCACACCCTGCACAGGAAAGGAGATCAGCCCTAGAGCTCCTGGCCTGGTACCTGTGCTGCGTGGGCCCTTGTCCTCCTGTAACAAGGAGGGGCTGCCCGGGTCCCTCGGCCTCTAGTTTTAGCCATTCCCGTGGGTGTGAGGGTCTCACTGGGAGTTTAGTTTGTGTTTCTCTCAGGGTCAAAAGTGTTGAGCATCTTCTTCTGAGCTTACGTCTGGGCCTGTGATCCATCTGAACAGCTGTCCTCTGCGGTGTGTCCAGTTCTCTCTCTTGGTTGCAGGCGACCCTTTTACACAGGCCGGGACCCCTGCGGGAAGTCCTGCCTTCTGCATGCGTCTGCTTCCGTGTGGGACCAGTGGTCACCTCCCATGGTCCCCTCTACTTTCTGTACTCTGGAGTCCACGGGGACTTTTGTAGACTGAGGCTCAGCCTCGCATTTCTTGTTGGGAATGACGTGGCCTCCCAGGGTGTCCCACCTGGCCCTGGAGCACGCGCTAACCTTCCCGTGGATCTTCCCAGGGTCACCTTCCGTGTCTGGCCTTCTCAAAGTTTCAGGTTAGGGACTCTAGTGACGACCCCCAGGGGGACTGCCGCTCTGTTCGCTGTGGCCGCAGCACTGTGGTTATGTAAGAGGCGCCTGCTGGAGTGTGAGGCTGTGATTTTGCTTCAAAATCTCCAGCAGCCAGAAGTGGGCAAGAGGAGAGAGGGGGAGACAGGGCGGTGGGCGGAACCTCGGTGACGGTCAGCTCTGAGCTGCTGCCTGCTTTGAGGGTGAGCAGTGCTTTCTACAGTTGAGGCCCGGGTCGCAGAAGCCTCCCCAGCCCCCAGCCCCAGGCCTGGCCAGGTTCTCGGGAATGTGGCTGTTGGGAGACTGGCTGCGGCTGAGGTTAGGCACTATTTGCCACTCCTCTTCCTCCCCACTCTTTATCCCTCCTTTCCCCTCTCTCCTTTCTCTACTTTCAACCCCACCCTTTTCCCAGGAGACTGGGCAGACGCATGAGGAACTCCTGGCCCAGCGTCCTGTCAGGTCCTGCTCTTTCTCATATGGCCACCAGAGGGCGCCGTAATCCAAGCAGCCGCTGTTCTTGGTGCTGAAATTCGACAGCGGGCGGAACCCGGGTGCAGTCGCGCTGCTGGGTGGCTTCAGCCCTATTTCTGTCCCTTTGAAAACACGTGTTCAAGCCCAGGAAACATGCTACCTTGGCTTCTCCAGCAGTTGTGGGCCCGACCCTTGCACTCTGAGGTTGGAAAGAAAGAGACAGTTAAGATGCCTTGCATGGTGTACACCCTGGGAAGGCTTGATCAGAGCCTGCCACTCCCCAGCTGTGTGACCCCGGCTGGCTGTCACCTCTCTGGCACTTGATTTTCCCACCTGTAAAATAAGGATGACAATTGTACTTTGTGTGTGTGTGGGGGGTGGGGGTACTGGGGATTAACCCAAGGGTGTGCCACACTGAGCTACAACCCAGTCTTTCTAAAAATTTTATTTTGAGACAGAGTCTCACTAATTTGCCCAGATCAGTCTCCAATTTGGGACTCTCCTTCCTCAGCCTCCCAAGTTGCTGGGATTACAGGTATGTGCCGCCACACCTGGTTGACAATCATACATCTTTTAAAGATCACTGTGAGCGTCAATGAGCGGCTGCAGAGTTTAGTAATCTCACCATACTGTTATTTCCCTGCCTGAGGCGACTACTTTTGATACAAGCACATCTTATGTATCAAAAGTCCTCCAAAGCATCCGCTCCCAGGGGGAGTCAGGAGACTCAGGAGCTCTGGACATTGCCGCTGGTGCAGTTGGTTGGTGCCAGTCAGTGGCAGCCCTCCCGTCACTCTGGGCCCTTCTAGTTTAGCCACACATTGATTCTGTGCTTGTGGGTGATGCCCAGGCCCCCCACCTCTTCAAGCCTCTGTGGAATGCCTGCCCTGGGACTGGGCTGCTGGAGCACGGGTCCCCTGTAGCTTTCTGCCTTAGTCACCACGACCCTTCAGAACTCAGTCGAGGGTGGACATTTGGCCAGCGATTAGGATTTGCTACCAGTATCTTCCTTGAATCTATGTGGCAGAGCCCAGCAGCAGAAAACCTGTGTCTAGATTACCACTGAGGAAACTTAGGCCCCAAAGAATGAGATGGCCTGCCCAGCTGCCCCTGCCACTCAGCGACTGCATGAGCAACAGCAGGGCCAGGGCAGTGCAGAGACTGACTCACAATGCTGAGGGGGTGGACGTCCATCTGGGACAGGGACTCGCCCGACCCTGGCCCAGAGCCTCTTCACTGGAGTCTATTTTCCACCTAGAGCCTTGTGGGTGGGGTGGAAACAGACCCATATAAGAGCAGAGTGCCTGGCTTTGTCACCCCCAAGACTTGGGACAGTAACTCTCAGCATTTGGTTTCCTGGCACATCTCAAGAACTGTGTCCCCCCAGCACTTGGATCTGTGCACACTCAGGCCTTTGGAGCCCTGTGAGCAGGGGCAAGTTAATGTACCGATCTTTTTTTAAAAGAATTTTTGTTATGCCAGGCATGGTGGTGCACACCTGAAATCCCAGGGGATCAGGAGGTTGAGGCAGGAGGATCGTGAGTTCAAAGCCAGCCTCAGCAAAAATGAGATGCTAAGCAACTCAATGAGACCCTGTCTCTAAATAAAATATAAAATAGGGCTGGGGGTGTGGCTCAGCAGTCAAGTGCCCCTGGGTTCAATCTCTGATAACTCTGCCCCCAATTAAAAAAAAATATTTATTTTTTAGTTGGACACAATATCATCTTTATTTTATTTATTTATTTTTATGTGGTGCTGAGGCTCAAACCCAGGGCCTTGCATGTGCTGGGTGAGTGCTCTACCACAGAGCCACAACCCCAGCCCCTCCTCCAATTTTGTTATGTTATTTTTATCTTTAAAAAATAAGAATTTTTAAAAGTACAAGTCTCCTTCAAAGTTAACATTATCTTTTATCTGTCCTTGATTTCCATTTTCCTCTATATTAACCCACCCTTCCCAACCTGCTGACCCGGAGCTGCACTCATTGGGGTTTCAGTTGTTTTGTGGCGACTGAGGTGGTTGCTGACATGGTGTCTGCATGGAGCTTTCTGAAATGAATCATTAACAAATTCTCTTAAAATGCATGGTCTTTCTTTACATGCAATGGTCAACTGGCCTGGAATTTTAAGATACACGGTGCTATCAGGGTGAGGGTCAGCCTGGGAGAGCCCCGAGCTGCGGGTACCACTCCTTTGGAGACCAGTGTGACAAGGGCAGCAGAAACTGAAGAAGATCTCCATTCTCCTCCTACCACACTTACCCTTTTGGGGATTTATCCTAGAGTAATTATCCCCCCCCGCCAGTTAAAAACCTTTGTCTAAGTTTATTTACTGCAAAATTATATGATAATAGAAACATCACAAAATTAGCCTGGAATCACCCCAAACAAGCAGTAACAGGGACACAGGTTTTCACTTGTGGCCTTCATTGCTTCAGGAGTTCCTGGGAGTTTGTTTCTGTGGGTGATGGCAGAGCACAGGGAAAGGACGTCCACTGCCCAGTGGCTCAGGCGTCCTCCTCATCTCTGTGTCCAAACAAGCACATATTATTTAGGAAAGCATTTGGCTTCAAGGAAGAGGAAGTTTGGTGGAGTGGACTTCTGGTAGCTGGAGCCTAAAGACACAGAGTTGTGAAAAGTCTTGCCCACAGAGGGCTGGGCGCCTGCAGTCCAGAGCTAGAGGCAGGGGTCAGGACACCACCGGAACCAGGCTTCTGCTGTCTTCTGTTCTGCTGAGCTTGGCCTTGAACCTGCACCTCTCTTTGCCCTTGGAGACTGGTGGGTCAGGGTGAGGCTGGTCAAGCGAGGGAAGGCTGGGCCACTTTCTCCCCCTCCCTGAGGCAGTCCACTCTGGGGACTTTTACATTCAAGGCGGATCCTTCCCCTGGTGGCAGGCAGCTTGGGAGCCTCAGGGGTTGGATGAGGTCCCCTGAGCTTCCTAGGAGTCACAGAGAAAAGAAACGTGCCCACCTATCCCCCAAGACTGGGGACGAGTTTTCTGGGTGTGGCTTTCTAACTCAAGGCCCCGCAGTGGTCCCTGGCTTTCCGAGCCTTGTGTGGGGCTGTGGGTAGCAGGGTGGGGGCGGTGGTGGGGGATCAGGCGTGGCCTGTTCGCTTGGGATGTCTTTTCTAGCTTCTCCTGCCCATGCTCCTCGTGAGCAGCCGGTCAGCTGGAGCTGCTCCCTGGTCCCCGTGACACCATTACTGTTGCTCGAGGCCTCTTGGCCAGCCTCCCACCACTAGCAGCTGAGGTCGCAGGAGGGGGCCTGGGCACCTTCCCACCAGCCCAGACACAGCTTGCTGAGGCCTGTTCTGGCAAACAGCACTTCCGTGCCTCTTGGGGGGGCTCTGAACCCTGGGGCTCCCTCCGGGCATCTCCTCGGGAGGGAAGAAACTGTGTCCTTGGGGGGAACTCAGCCTTTGGGAAACAGACTTGTCCGTTGAGTGGGGAGACTGTGAGGAGGACAGCCCTCAGGCCTGGGTCGCCCTTGGCAGCTGCCAGGCCTTTAGGGGACGTCATCTCCTCTGGCCTCACCCCCTCCCTGGCACGCGGCATCGGCAGCCACAAACCACTGTGGAGGCCGCTGAGTCCCAGATGTGACTTGCTTGTGGCGAGGGGCTTTTGGTGGCCTGGCTCTCCATTCTGCAACCCCCAGACAGGTGGGTGGCCGAGACCTTCTGCGCTTCTGTTAGGGTCTGCGGGTGTTGGGTGTTGGGAGGCGTTCCTTCCTCCCGGGCTGTGTGCGGAGCCCTCTCAGCTCCGTGGATGAAGCCTGTCTCACTGGACCCAACCAGAGAGCGTGACTCTAAATCTGCAAACACTTTCTGCAAGTGTTGTAGTAACCACGAGGTTCCTTAGCAGCAAGGCTGGGTCCTGCGTTCCGCAGTCCTTGGGCTCTCCTGTGAACTCCTGTGAAGGAGAGCCTCTGCCTGTCTCAGCAAACAGACCAGAGAAGCACAGCTTTAGGACGAGATGCAGAGTGGCGGGTAGTGTCCCCTCGCAGTGTGCTCTGGTATGTAAACGTCCCCCACCCTTCTCTCACAGCTTAGCCCAGTGTCCCCGCTGGCCCACGGCCTGGGTCGTCCCAGTGTCGGTTGTCTCTCACTTCCACTGGCGCGGGGACCAAGGCTCAGACTCAAGTGGAGATGATGGGCGGGAGCACTTTCGGTTTCTTGCTTTGATCCACTCTCTGGGGCCTGATTTCCCACGCGTGCAATCGATACGTCAGCTTAAGAAACACCTGTGACTTACTGCTCAGGTTAGGAGACAGAACATTCTGGTGCATTAGAAGCCTGTGTGTGCCCCCCTTGGCCTTCATCCAGCCACTTCCTTGATTTTACACTAGTGACCTCCGCTCATTGTTAGGGTCCTTCAACAGTGTGCTGTGTGTTGCCTGCTTCTACATTTAAATGAAACCACCTGACAGCATTTTTTGATGATTTCTTACCTGATGCTGTGTGTTGTCAAAGGCCACAGTAAGTCTCAGTGCTATGTGGCATTTCATGGTGCAGGTATATCATGGCTGATTTATCGGCTGGGCCACCGATGGGTGTTCTGGTCACTTCTATTTTTGGCATGAGGCTTTTGGATCTCTCTCCTGGTGCACACTCCAAGGACTTCTGTAGGTGTGTGTGGGAGACTCGCTGGCCTGTGGGTGTGCATGTGTCCCCTTTACCAGGCAGTTTCACGCTGTGGTCCCAGGCGGCTGCTAGCTCTACACCTTTCTCTGTGTCCCGCATGTTTTAATGGTCACCGTTTCTTCTGGTCACTGTGTTTGCTGGCTTCCCAGGTTGCTCTGCAGGAGGCGGAGGAGGGACCCACAGGCACAGGATGGGGCAGGGGAGAGCAGGACTGAGTTCCGTGACAGCTGTGGCTGACCTGGTGAGAGGAGCTGGGGCTGAGGTGGCCCGTCCCACCTGTCCTGCACTGGGCCAGATGGCCAGGCTTTCATGCTTTCCCAGTCACAGGAGGGGGCCACGCCTGGGAGATGGCCAGCGACAGCATGCCAACTGCTGGAGCTGGAAGTCCCTCCTCGGAGCCCACTGTGTGGCTGAGCTTGCTTATAGTCTTTTTTTTTACATGATAATTTTTTTTTATGTGGTGCTGAGGATCGAACCCTGTGCCTCGCACATGCTAGGCAAGTGCTCCACCACTGAGCCACAGCCCAGCCCTGTTTGTAGTGTTTGAAATGCAACCCCTCCACACTTTTTTCTACTGGATTATTTTTTAAAAATTGATCACCAGATTTTCCCTTTTAATATTTTCTGTGTGTGAACCTTTTGTTTGTGTGCTCCTGACGCAGTGTCTGAGTCTGAAGCTTTCTGCTTTATGACAAGCACAATGCGTATCTGCTTTCTTATTGGTTCATGTGTCAATTTGGGGGAATTGTATTTCTTTTTAAAAGAAATTTGTTGTTTCTTCTACGTTTTCACAATATTCTCTCATTTTCTTTTAAGCCACTGTAACACATCTCTGTGGTTTTAGCCAAATCATTCTTCCTTAATTAACATTACTTGAGGTCTATCTACTTCATATTTTTAAATGAGGGTGTGGGGCTCAGGGAAGTATCCCCTGTCTGTGGTTTCAACCACTCAGGATCAACCTGTAGTCCAAAAATATTGAATGGAAAATCCCAGAAATGAATAATTCATGTTTTAAATTTTAGTCTTTTCAAAGTGGTGTAGTGAGATCTTGTTCTATCCTGCTCCGTCCCGCTGGGATGGCCTCATGCCTGTGTGCAGCGTATCCATGCTTTATACACTACCTGCCTGTTAATCCTTAGTAGTCGTCTTGGTTATCAGATGAACTGCAGTGCTTGTGTTCAAGAAACCCTTATTATGCTTAATATCGGCCTCAAAGCAAAATTTTATATTATAGTATATTGTTATAGTCATTTTATTTTATTATTAGTTATTATCAACCTCTTAACTGTGCCTAAATTGCAAATCAGACTTTATCATAGATATGCATGTGAGGGAAAAGCATCCTGTATAGAGGTTTCAGTACTGTCTGTGAATTTAGGATCCACTGGGGGTCTTGAAAAGTATCCCCCAGAGGTGAGTTCCCTGTGTTTTCCATAACAAAGTACCATAGAAGGTTGTCATCTCACAGTTCTGGAGGCTGGAAGTTCAAAACCAAGGCCTTGGCAGGACCAGCTCCTTGGGGACTGAGCGATCCTGGACATCCCCGGCCTCCCTCTCGCTCCTGGCACTTGCCAGCAGTCCGTGGTGCTCCTCGGCTCACAGATCATCACCCCGACCTCTGTCTGCATCTGCATGTGTCATTCCCCACGTGTGCCAGTCTGTGTCCGAGCTTTCCTTCTCATCAGAACACCAATAACGTTGGCTCACTAGGCTTGATGACCTGTCTTAACTAATGACGCTGTCTACTTCAGTCATCTTCCTTTAAAAATGGGTGTGGGGTCCTGTTCTGAGGGGCTGGGGCTCGGGACTTCAACCTCATCCGTGAGGGCAGAAGGCCAGAGACAGGTCTCAGGGGGACAAGGCTTCCCGTGGATGTGTCCAGCGTTTACCGAGTGTCTGGGGAGGCAGCATGACAAGCTGGTGATGTCCCACCCTCATGTAGCTCAAACGCCAGGGCCAAGGAGGACATTTCATGGCAGGAGCGGGAGGGTGGCCAGCTTCTTGTGCCTGTTACCTTGTTGACCAGAAGGGGTAAAAGGGACACACCGCCTTGGAGATTGGCTCTGTTCCAAGTAGAGCACTCAGCCGGGTTTGTGCCACTGCTCAGCAATCCGACTGGATGCAGGACTTGCCTGGCCTAGGAGGCGTCTGCTTACACAGTCGACGGCTCAGGATTTTAATTTGAAATTTTGTTTGTGGTGTTACTGGCATTTGAAAGAGGACATGGGCTGGGCACAGTGGCGCAGGCCTGTCATCCCAGCAGCTCAGGAAGCTGAGGCAGGAGGATCGAGAGTTCAAAGCCAGGCTCAGCAAAAGCAAGGCACTAAGCAACTCAGTGAGACCCTGTCTCTAAATAAAACACAGAATAGGCCTGGGGATGTGGCTCCATGGTCGAGTGCCCCTGGGTTCAATTTCTGATACCCCCTCCAAAAAAAAAAAAAAAGAAAAAAAAGATGGCAATGACATGGCCTAATCCTACTGTTCTTTAAAAAGTGAAATAGCATGGGTGCCTCTTCCCCCAACCCCGCTGTATAGTCCATCACCGTCACAAGGTGGGCTGCCTAGCTCTCTTTGTATGCTCCCATCAGCTTGGGATGCTCACGTTACCTGGGGGCTAAGGGCACAGTGTGCCTTGTCGCTGCAGCTTGGCTGAGGGGCAGCCCTGGGACCTCACAGGAAGCAGACGTGTGCGAATGAAGAGCTGGGAAGATGAAAATCTGGGTTGAATTTCCAAATCTGACGTTGCAGCCAAGGGACTGGGAAAAATTACTTATCCTCGGTCTCCTCGTCTGTCGGGAGGAGTCTAGGCTCCCCACATTACTGGGCTCCGAGGAAGATTGAGTGGATGATGGATATGGACAGGGAGTTTGGGGGGTGACACATGGCACCTGTGTTAAGGGTACACTGGGTGCCACCAAGTCCATGCACACTGCTGTCAGCCTCCCCCCAGGCGCCTCCAGAACTTTGCACCTTCCAGGCAGGAGCTCTGTCCCCACTGGACACTCCTCCCCACAGCCCGGCTCCAGGAATTCCTCTGCTCTGGGGCTCTCACCCGGGGATCCTGCAGCCTCTGTCCTGTGACTGGCTCAAGCAACTCAGTGCCCTGGCTTCAGGGTTCACCGGTGTCGTGGCAGGGGTCCAGTTTCCTTTTCTAAGGCTGAATGATATTTGTGGAAAAACTTTTAATCCTTAAGTTGCCATGTCATTTTCAAAAGTGTCACATGGTGTGTGGAAATTAGCACCCAGACACAGCGAACGCGGCCAGGCCACACAGCACGTGCGTGGGAGCTGTGCGTTCCTTCCCTTCCACCCAGATTTCTCCCCAGCAGCTCCCACCCAACAACCTGCTGTGCACGCTGCCAGAGCCTTCTCTGCACCTCCGGATCCCATCGATGGAGGCCATAGTTTATTTCCTGGGTCCATAACGATGCACTTTAAGCAATCTACAAATTCCTGCAGCTACCAACAGTGCTGGGAACGATCTTTCTTTACACAGATGCAACATTTGCCCCTGCGACCAGAGAAGACAGGAGGTGTGTGCATTTAAAAGTCTCATGCTGCCCAAGTGCCCTGCACACAGGTGTCCTTTTATGGCCCATTCCCAGTATGCGGGAGGCCTTCCCAGCTGACGGCACCTGCAGGTGTGTGCGCAAAGTGGCCGTCGGATCCTGTGCCTAAGATATTTGGAAAATGCTACATTTCTGAGTTAATTCTATTTTTAAAAGTTGTCATGAGAGAACAAATCTCTTTCACTTGACCTCGACTTCTTTCTTTTTGTGCAAGTCTCATTTTTCTATTGAATTTTCCCATCTGCCTTATGCCCTCATGGGGGTTCTTCACCCCTTGCTGAGTCCGTTCCTCCTGAGATCGTGTCCCAATGTTATGTAGAGAGCAGGGCCTTCTGCGTTGAGGTCACCCTAGACTTGCATGTGGAACAGGGTGGCTTCCTCCAGTCATCCACGGGGGCCTCCTGCCCTGGCTCTGTCCAGCCGAGTTCCCATCTGCCCTCCAGGCTGACCATCATATATCAAAACCCATTTCTTCCCTCCAGCTGCCCACGGTGGGGTGGGGAAAGGCGTGTCCACACGGGGGTCTGAACCAGGGGCAGCGCCAGGCTGTGATAGAGGCGCCGCATGGCCACGCGGTTCCTGTCAGCTCAAGGTGGCAGCATCGGGCAGGGTCCCTGCAGCAGGGCAGCGGGGCAGGCTTCCTGGAGGGAGTGGTGTCCTGGCTGGCTGAGATATCGGTGGCCCTGCTCCCTCATTTCCAGGCTCTGCAGTTGGCCAGGAAGCGCTGCCCCCACATCTTCGAGGGCCATGGCCGGCACAGGGGCTTCCTTTTCCATGTTTTTAAAGCTGGGAGCCAGGGAGAGTCCCTGGGGAGGGACTGTGCAGGTGGAGGAAAACTGAGAGGCACACCAAGTAGAATTTTGGAGGTGATGACAGAGTGGACATAGGAGTGGCCACCATGTTTGGTCACATGCCGAGGGATAGCTGGTCCGTGTCATCCTTGCTTCTCAGATTTGGAAAGCGGGGCTCAGAGAGGTAATCTCAGTGGCTCCCCCCTGGGAGGCTAGGAGGGGGTGAGCCTAGGTGGGGTCATGGGGCCTATGGGAGGTGGAGGGTCTCGGGTGTCCACTCTCGTGATTCTGTGTGATATTAGATAGGTTTCTGCGTTCTGTTTACATAGTTTGTTTTTTTCCTGATCATAGCAGTGCAGTATAAGGAGCTGATCAGGACGGGCCTGTGTCCGTCTCGTCCTGGGGTGTGGAACAGCACACGGCAGCTTCAGCTCACGGAGGTTTCCAGTACGAAGGCTGCTCATGTGGAGCCAGGTGCCAGTGGCCGTGGGGACCCTGGGCTGTTGGCCACACAGGTATCTGGACACAGCCTCAGTGATAACTGCCCTGAGTGACTCCATGGTGTGCAGGACAGCAGTCCTCAGGCTGCGCCTGCCCTGGGTGTCTCCATGGTGTGTAGGACAGCAGTCCTCAGGCTGTGCCTGTCCTGAGTGACTCCATGGTGTGTAGAACAGCAATCCTCAGGCTGTGCCTGCCCTGGGTGTCTCCATGGTGTGCAGGACAGCAGTCCTCAGGCTGCGCCTGCCCTGGGTGTCTCCATGGTGTGTAGAACAGCAGTCCTCAGGCTGCGCCTGCCCTGGGTGTCTCCATGGTGTGCAGGACAGCAGTCCTCAGGCTGCGCCTGCCCTGGGTGTCTCCATGGTGTGTAGAACAGCAGTCCTCAGGCTGCACCTGGCCTAGTGACTCCATGGTGTGCAGGACAGCAGTCCTCAGGCTGTGCCTGCCCTAGTGACTCCATGGTGTGCAGAACAGCAGTCCTCAGGCTGCGCCTGCCCTGGGTGTCTCCATGGTGTGTAGAACAGCAGTCCTCAGGCTGCACCTGGCCTAGTGACTCCATGGTGTGCAGGACAGCAGTCCTCAGGCTGTGCCTGCCCTGGTGACGCCATGGTGTGCAGAACAGCAGTCCTCAGGCTGTGCCTGCCCTGGTGACTCCATGGTGTGCAGGACAGCAGTCCTCAGGCTGTGCCTGCCCTGGTGACGCCATGGTGTGCAGGACAGCAGTCCTCAGGCTGTGCCTGCCCTGGTGACGCCATGGTGTGCAGAACAGCAGTCCTCAGGCTGTGCCTGCCCTGGTGACTCCATGGTGTGCAGGACAGCAGTCCTCAGGCTGTGCCTGCCCTGGTGACGCCATGGTGTGCAGGACAGCAGTCCTCAGGCTGTGCCTGCCCTGGTGACGCCATGGTGTGCAGGACAGCAGTCCTCAGGCTGTGCCTGCCCTGGTGATGCCATGGTGTGCAGGACAGCAGTCCTCAGGCTGTGCCTGCCCTGGTGACTCCATGGTGTGCAGGACAGCAGTCCTCAGGCTGTGCCTGCCCTGGTGACTACATGGTGTGTGGAACAGCAGTCCTCAGGCTGTGCCTAAACCTTTGCTGCTCCATTTTCAGTTGAAGTGCTGAGGCATGGCTCTACACCTTGTTTTTCCAGTCAACAGGCACCATCTGCCCAGCACCACTGTAAGGCACAAACTGATAAATGAATTAATTCTGCTAATAAGAACGACTGCTCATGAGATTTCAAATGAACGAGAAGCACAGGGAGCGTGGGTGTATTCCAATTCATATGGAAAAAACCAGGCCCACGAGCTTATCGAGCACACCAGACCTCCAGATCATGCGACCTTCTTACCTGAGACTTATAAAAAGAGGGACACCCTGAGACTGGACATGCAGCACCCTGACTCTGTCACCGGGTCCCTCGCTAAGAGCCTTGTAGAGGAAATTGCCACAGCAATGAATGGGTTTTAGCAGAGTGTGGTTCCCCTGCCCCTGATGACCACAGAAGTGCCACTCCAAGTGGACACGTCAAGGTCCACCCGACCCTGGCCTAGAGCAGGTCCTGCACTCTGACAGCTCCGCCCTGAGCGAGTCCTTCTGGGCTCCTCATGGTGTCTGACCACCGACGGCAACTCTGGGCCTCCATATCTGCTCTCTGCCTGGGCTCTCAGTTCAGCCTCCAGGACCTGTGGCTGCCTTGACCCTTTCTTAGCCTTTCTGTGACCTCTATGTGTAATCATGTCACGTGTCACGTGTGACTTGAGTGTTACAGATATTGAAGTTAAGATGGGAAAGCAGAGCCCGTGCCGCAGGGCTATGATGACCAGGTGACCCGCGGGTATTCAGCGAGCTGCCACGGAGGAGGGTGGGCAGCTGGCGAAGTCGCTGCTGTTCATAAACTGTGACCTGAAAGACGCAGACGTGTTTGGGCATGTCAGTCACAGCTCACTCATGACGGGGGTGTCATGTATGTTTTCAGGCGTGTGTACTGGTGTAGGTGACTGGGGTGTGTGTACATGTGTGTGATTGGTGTGTTCTGGCATGTTTATGCGTGTGATTGCAGTGTATATTGGGGTGCGTGTGTTGGTAGATGTCTTTTGGGGTGTGTGATTATGGTGTGTGTCGGGGTGTGTGTGTGGGTGTGTGTGATGGTGGCGTGTTGTGTGTGTGTTGGTGTGTATTGTGGTGTGAGTGTTGGGGTGTGTGATCATGAATATATTGGGGGTCCCAGGCTCTTCTCTGAGTGGCACAACTCCTGACAGCCCCCTGGTTATGCCACGCTGTGGACAGGTCCTTGTTGAGCTGACCCCTGACTGTTAGACATTTAGTCTGTCCACTTTTTCTCATACTATGCAGCAATTTTATTTTTATGCTTTCACTTAAGGCACAAATGGCATCTTTAGAGAGTCTTAAAAATCTCCAGTTCTGCCTTTGGATAGTAATGTCAACCACAGACTTAAGTTCCCCGGGAGGCCTTTACCAGCTGTGACTCTGGCAGTAACTGTGTCACACTTAACAGCGATGCCTGTTATCCCGGCTACCAGGAGGCTGGGGCAGGAGGACGGCCAGCTTGAGGCCAGCCTAGCAATTTAACCTCCACTCGGGCAGATGCCTTGCTGTCCTGTGCTCGGCCCTGATGTCTTTTCCTCTGTGAGGCTACACAGGCCCTGCTGGTCCCCACAGCCTGCCCCAGCCTCTCCCTCTGCCATCCACCAGTGGCCCCTTTCCCATCCTAACACATGAGACTTGGTGGCAGCTTCCTTGAAGAGACCAGGAGACCCCAGAGATGCTCACTCCAATAACTGGTGGGCAGTACTTGGAGCCCTGGTGCCCTGCGCCCGCTGACTCTGGGCAGAAGCACCTGTGCTGCTCCGCCGTGGGACGGCAGCCCTGCTTGGTGGCCCCCTCCTCTCCTCAGGGACAGCTTCCTCTCACCCAGAGCAGCTTGCTTTTCCTGTCTGGTGACCCCAGGGACACCGCAGCCACACGACCCCCTTGTCACCATTTGGGGGCACTACTGGTAAAGTCCCCTCACCCAGCTTGAGGACCATGGCACTGGTTGGTCAGTAAGGAGGGCCTGCGGTGGCGTCCGCTCTGGCGGGTCGCAGGTCCTGTTCCCGCTGGGTGCTCGGTGGAGGTAGTGCTCACAGGCTGGAGGACGGGGCCTGTGCCACCTCCGCTTAGTGGAGGAGGAATCCTAGGCTGGAGCAGCCCCGTCCCTCAGGACACTCGCCGAGGGGGGTAATCGGCCTCCAGCCACAGTCTGGCTCCCGCCATCACGTCAGATGTCACAGAAGCTACTGAGGACGAGTCTGCTGCAGCCACCCTCGACGCATCCTGGTTTCCTGGGGTTTCTGGGACGCAGGCACCTCGTTGTTGTGGCTTATTGTGTCTTGGTGTCCCCGAGACGCGGCTGTGGTTTCGTGCCTTCTAGGAGGACTCCGACCTGCCTGAGCTTCAACATTGGCTCACGGTTTGGCACACAAAAGGCTGTGATCCCGTCAGCCCCGCGAAAGGCACATGGAGCAGAGTGCGCGGAGCCAGTGACCCTTTGGCCCCTCTCCCATGAGTCGTGTGGACAGCACTTACTTCTCCCAGTGTGTGTGCCCAAGACACACGGATGTGACATCATGGGAGTGTCTCAGGAGAAGAGACGTCTCTGAAGAAGTTCCCAGAGGGAGGGGGACTGGACCCAGGACCAGAGGGGTTCTTGGCACACATGACCGAAAAGAACCTCAGCATGTGCCAAAGGCACAGACAGAGGTTTATTCCAGACGCAGACACATTCGAGGGAGAACGGGGATCTGCAGGTGGACACCCAGCTGCTGCTGGCGTGGGGTTGCTTTTCGCAGGCGCAGGGGTCGGGCGCAGGTGGAGGCAGGGCGGGGCCGCCCCATCTCCCGCCAGCACCCCCCCTACTTTTGCAGACCCAGGGAAGGGTCCAGGGCGTGGGCCAAGGGCCCTTGGCCCAGGAGGTGAGACTGTCCAGGGTGCTCTGTGCTTCAGTGATCTCCAGGCACTTCCTTTGACTCAGTATTTTTTTATCCCCAAATTCCTGCCTCAGGGGTGCTGCTGGCCAGGGGAGCTCACCCAAGCCCTGGGACGCAGGGTTTTCACTGGGCTCAGCCATGGGTCCTCCATGCCCACCCCTCTGTCCTCCTGCTGTCCCCTCCTGCCCTCCTGGCGGTTTCACCATGGGGTACTCCTTGCCAATACAGACCTGTTCCCAAGCAGGGCCTGGACATGGGCACCAGCTGTCCTCACGCTGTTGTTCATCCCACAGGTACTTTTTGAGCACCGTATCTGTGCAGGCCCTGAGGACCCAGCAGGGAGCGAGGCAATGCCAGGGACAAGGACCTTCTCAGCCCCCTGCTGACTTTCCCCCAGGGGAGGATTTGCCAGGGCGAGGGACGAGGAGCTGGGTAGGGGCAAGGGCAAGGGCTTCCTAGCTGGGGAGCTGGAGGGGACCCCACCCTGTTGCCTGGAGCTCTGTCACTGGGGCCTGAACTTCAGACCCCTTAGTGTTCTCATCTGGGGACGGGGAGTGTGAGTCCCCAGCTCTCGGGGTCCTTGGATGTAGCGTCCAGCACAGAGCCTGGCTCCTAGCAGGTGCTCAGGGGGCACACACCCAGCCTGCCAGGCTGCTTGGGTTGGAGACTCAGGTTCATGGCCAACTGCTCCAGTGGCTGCTCAGGTGGGAAGCAGCCTGGGGGCTGGAGGAGGCAGGGATGCCAGGGGGCGCTTTGTCTGAGGTTCCTCAGCATCTGATGACCCCACGTGCATCCCACCTGGCCCGGATCTGCTTGGGACTCAGGTCCGGATGGCTCCTGTGTCAGCGGGGGTCCTTCGCCAGCCCATTTAGGTGTGGTTCTTGCAGCAGACACCAGCCTAGGCAGGTGGGAACTCTGGCCTCAGGGCCCGCAGTCCTGGCCCTCATGCCGCCCCCTCCTTTGTCCCTGTGGCCCGGGCCAAGCCATCTGCACACGCAGTCAGGACCTGCCAACTCTGCTCTGCCCTGCATCCTGCTGACAGCAGGAAGTGCACTGAGGAGGGGGCGGGGCCCAGTGGCTGACTCCCCCCCACCTCCCTGGCCCAGAGCTTATCCACTCTCAGGGCCGGAGCCAGGACCATGGTGGCGGGGGCTCCGGGGAGTCCTGTTGAGTGGATGACCATCCTCACATGGCTCTCAAGGACTTTCAGGCTGCAAGGACCTCGAGGACCCAAGAGGAAACCACACCTCTGGCAGCTGTGTGATGACCTGACCCCTCTCCTGGTCTCCCGTGCGTGGGCAGACCCTGCTGGCTGCGCACTGGTTGGGGTCCTTGGGGGCCACGCAGTGCAGGACTTGGCATGTGGACACTGCCATGGGTGCTTACCCAGGCACCCAGCTGGACCTCTGAATCTCTGTCCTGTCCCAGCAACACAACGTGAGGGACCAACAGGGATAAGGAGCTGTAGACGCCGTGGCCGGAGTCCCACGTTCATCCTCCACCTCTGCATCCCAGGCCCAGCTCTGCAGCTGCTGCCGCTGGAGTGGACAGTCCTTGGACACTCCGGCAGCGCCTGCTTCTCAGTGGCACCGAGTGCCTGGGGGTGGTGGGGACCCTGTGGGTCACGTGTGGCTGGGGCCAGGGCCCCTGGCTCATCCCTCCCCACTGCACACATTTGGGCAATTTCCTTTCCTAAGAGTGGGGCCTGGGGGGTGGTGCTCAGAGCTGTGCCATCTTGGGCAAGTTCCTTCCCTCTCTGACTCAGTTTGCTCATCTATGAATGGGGATCATGGTAGATCTGGGACTCAGGTCCGGATGGCTCATAGAGGTGGTGTGCAGGTGAGATGAAGCACGGCTGTGGTAGCCACAGCTGGTACTAACCCAGTTTTTATGGAATTCCAGGCAGAAACACAAATATTCCAATTGCACAGAAGGAGGGAATGGCTGAGGCCATCTGGGGTCAGGCAGTTAGTGAGGGAGCTGCGTTTTCTGACCTCAGTGGGGCTCCCCTTTGGTGAAGCCCCCAGGGCCTGGGGCTTTGCATCCTGCAGGAGGTGAGTGAGCAGTGTGGGAATGGGAGAGGGAGAGAGGTGGCAGGTGGTGGGGTGGCAGGGCTGGAGTGTCACCAGGGCATGGGGCCTGATGGCGTGATGAGGCTGAGTGGGGTGCCACTCTGCACTTCCTGCTCAGTGGGAGGCCTGATGCATATTCATTTATGCAAAGCCAGGGAAGAGCCTGGGCTCCCCCGCCTCTTCTCTCTGGCATAGGGACCCGGAGCCCAGCCCTAGGTTCGCTTCCTGCCTTCCTTGCTGCGGAGGGCTGCCTGCTCCCTCTGCGCCAGGCGTCCTGCTCTGCCCCAGAGGAGGGCTGAAGCAAAATTCACGAAACAGACAAGGCAGCAGATCAACAATTGGAGGGTACAGTTCAGCGCATTTAGTGCCTTCGCGTGTTATGTAAGCAGGGTGCCTAGTTCCCGAACTTTCCCTCGCCCAAGAAGAAACTGGGCACCCTACAGTCACCCTCCTGCCCTCCCCCGAGGCCTGGCTTCCACGGATCTGCTCCCCGTGATCTGCTGATCTGGACATGGGTGTCAAGGAAATCACACCATCCACGGCCTTTTGGTCTGGCTTCCTCCACTTCCGGTTCTGCTTTCGTCCATGCTGACGGGAACACCAGAGGGGGGCTGGACTGGGGAGAATCAGGTGTTCAGGGCCCAGTCTGTGCCAGTGATGGAGGGAAGAGTGGGCTTTAGGAGGTGACCGGGCTCTGAGGGCTTCTTGCCTGCGAATGGGATTGAGGCTGTTCCGTGAGGCCTCATACCGTGAGAGGCCTTTTTACCCTTCTACCTTCCCCCACATGAGGACAGTGTCCCTCCCTCTGGAGGACACAGCAACAAGGTGCCATCTTGGAAACAGTCAGGGAACCTGCTAGCATATTGATCTTGGACTTTCCCAGAACTTCAAGATATATATTTCTGTTCTTTATAAATTGCCGAGTCTCAGGTATTTTGTTACAGCAGCACAAATGGACTGAGATGCAGCTTCACAGCCATGAGGGCATGAGTGGGGACCGTCCTTCAGCTCTTCCCAGTCAAACCCTCCTTGCTTGCCCTGAGCAGGGGAAGGAGGGAAGCACTTTCTAGGGAAAAGTGCTGAGCCACTGGGATCCCACCCTGGCACCAGGACTCCCAGGCTGGAGCTTAGGAATTGGGGGAAGTGGGGAGTTTGTACCTTACTCTGAAAGCAGGGGGAGCCACTGGAGTCCCTTGAACCCAAGTGACGTGTCTTCTCTGTGAAATGGGACTGGGGGGCAGCCAGGTGGGCAGTGGAGCTGCTGCCCTTGGGTGCTCCAGATGGGAGGTGCTGGGTCCTGGGGCGAAAGTCCAAAGGGACCGGGGCCATGGGGCATTGGGAAAGAGGAGGGAGAGCTGACCTCTAGGGTCTAGGTGAGGTGAGCTGCCAGCACCTTCCAGGGAGGCAGAGAGGGAAGAAGGACAGGCCCAGGTAGGGGGGTGTTCCTCATTTTGGACCATTTCAGTCTAAGTGCCCACTGACACCTGTGGATGCTGATTTGGTTAAGAGGATTGGAGGACAAGGGTCACAGCAACATCCTGCTGGTTTGGACCAATTAAGAAACAAGAAAACAGAGAGAGGCAGAAGAGAGATGAGAGGGTCTGAAAGGTGGTAGTGGGCAGTGTGGTCTCTGAGGACCAGGTCTTCCACCATGAGCCCCGGAATCTGCCAGGCTCACCACGGCCCTGAATGGCTGCTGGCCCCCACGGAGCCCAGACACCCGGGGCAGCTGGGGCATGAGCACTCCATGTGGGCCAAATGTCCACGAGAGAGGGCACTTGGGGACAGAACTGCATTAGTGGGGCCCTGGCGCTATCTGAGGAGCAGGGCACGGCCCTCCAGCCTGCCGGATCTACCATGATCCCCATTCCCCGATGAGCCAACTGAGTCCGAGCTCACAGGCAATGGGGTGTGGGTGCAGCTTGCTGAATGTCCTCCTGAGCCCTGGCATCCTCTGTGTGGCCCACCTGGGGTAGGTGCCATGGTGGCCTAGGGGTCCTGAGGACACTGATGACTTCCCAGCAGCCCCTTTGTCCAGGTTACCCCGGCAGCCTGGTCATCCAGTGGCTCTTCAGGTGTTGAAAGCCCCTGGAGACTCCCCTGGCTTTTCACTCCTTTGTCCCCTCTGGGGGCACATGTTTCAAATAGCCAAGCAGAGCCTCAGGAGCCAGGCGGCTGGTGCAGGGCCACAGGAGCTGCAGTCCGCAAGCCAGGACGTCCCAGCAGCCCGTGGGCAAGACTCGTCCCCCCAGGCCGCACTCTCTCCTCCTTCCTTTCCTGCAGTCTAGATCTCTGTGGGTCACTTTCAGGTTCCTATGGCTTCTGCATTTCCAGCCCTCCACTGGACTTGAAGGGACGTGGGGGCGTGTGTGCGGATGCTGTCTGGAAGTCAGCTTGGTGGATCCGGGCCAACTGCTTGTTTATCCCTTCATTCCATGGACACATGTCAAGCCCCCCAGTGGGTTAGGCTTGCTACTAGTGCTGGGGACAGAGTGGGGCTGAGGGCACGACTCACCACCCAGTAGGTGGACAGAACTGTCAAACGGGCAGACAGCAGTGGGAGGCAGCCCGGGCCTCCTGTCCTGCAGACAGAGGAGAGCAGCTTGGCCGAGCTGGGCTGGTGAGCTGGCGTGGCCCATCCTGTGGGTCCTGGGTCCCACTGATTTCCTCCTTCCTCCTGCCACGGTCACTTGCCTTCTTAGATGCTGTTGGCTGTGATTTGACCCCAGCCCCAGACATGGCCCTTTGATCTAAGGGCCTGCAACCTTAGATATCTGGGGTCCCAGCTGTCCTAGAGTCGAGGTGAGCACACCCCTTACAGGTCCTTCTGTCTCCTGAAAGACTACAAAATCGCCATGACATCCTCCTTAGACGTTGGTAGAACTCACCAACGAACCCACCTGGGCCGGGCGCTTTCTGTTTTGGCAGATCAATAATTATTGATTCAATTTCTTTAATAGATAGAGAAGCACTCGGATGGTTTAGTCTTGTGTGAACCTTGGCAGACTTTGCTTTCACATACTTGGTTCATGTCATCTAGTTATCAAATTTGTGGCATAGAGTTGTTCTGAGTATTATCTGATTATCCTGCCAACGTCCATAGGATCTGTAATGATGCCTCTCCTTCGTTTCTGATATTAATCCTCCGTGTCTTCTTTCTCTGCCTTAATTAACATGGCTAGAGGTGAATCAGTTTTGTGTTCCTGAGGAATCAGTTTCCTTTCCCCTCCCTCCCTCCCTTCCTTCCTTCCTTCTACTTGCTAGGCAAGTTCTCTACCACTGAGCTACATTTCCACTGTTCCCCCTCCCACCCCCATGCTGGGGAGTGAACCCAGGGGTACTCTCCCACTGAGGTCCAGCCATACTCCTTTTTTGAGACAGGGTTTGGTTAAGTTTTCCAAGGTGACCTTGAACATTCATCCTCCTACCTCAGCCTCCTGAGCTGGGATCACTGGTGTGTGCACCTGCATCTGGCTGACTCCAACTTTTTTGATTTTATTGATTTTCCCTATTGATTTCCTGTTTTAATGTCATTGATTTCTGCTTTAATTTTTATTACTTCTTTTCTTCTGTGTGCTTCGGATTTGATCTGCCCTTTCTTGTTTCCTGAGGTGGAAGCTTACATGATCAATTTTAGATCTCTCTTCTTTTCTAACAGATGCATTCGATCCTGTAAGTTTCCCTTGAAGATCTGCTTTGCTGGCTCCCATAGACTTCAGTAAATTGTGTTTTTATTTCCAAGGAGCTCAAAATATTTTAAAATTCCTCAAGATGACTTTTTTGACCCACGTGTGACCTGGGAGGACGTGGCTTGTGCCCTCTCCTCTCTGGCAGTCACGTGGGGTCTTTGCTTCTTGCATTCTGCCCAGTGGCCTCCTGACTGCCTGGAGACGGACTTTCTGTCTGTGCCGGGGACCGACGTCACTTAGCTGAGCTTCAGATGAAGATCTGTTCAGTGGGGAGCAGAGTACCAATCTTCCTGGGCCCGGAGAGTTCATGGGGTGGGGACTGGAACTGGAAACTCTGCTGCCAGACCCCAGTATTTCCCTTCTTCCCACACTGGGCTTCAGCTGGACCCTTCGGTGCAGCATAATGGACATTTGTGGCAGGTGTCTGGGGAAATGGTAAAGGAAGGGAAGGGATGAACTTCCCCAGAAGCTGGTGGGCAATTTCTCCTCTCTCCTATTCCCAGTAACGTCTCAGAGCCTCAGTTTCCATGTTTGCACACAGGGTAATAATACCTATCCAGAGTCTGATGGGATGACCTTGCACGTGGGGAAGGTTTCCTCCGCCCCACTTTCACCAGCCCTGCACACTTCTGCTGCTTCTGAAGCTCTGACTGTGGTTCTTTCTCGACTGGCAGGGTACTCAGAGAGGTTGGACGACTTGCCTGGGCTCCCCTGCTATCAGGCCTTCCAGTCTGACTTTGGACCCGGGTGGGCTGACTCCAGGGCCACCTGTTGGGGTGAGACCAGGTGGGTTTTGAGCCTGGCCTGGTGCCTATCACCCAGGGCAGGTACTAGCAAGGGGTCCCAGGGTGTCAGCGTCATCAGGAAATGTCAGTCCTGTCCCACGCCAAGGCCCTGCCCACCTCTGCCTAGTGAGCAGCCTGGTGGGCTTGCCGAGGAGGAAGCCAGGTGTCTTCTGCATCAGGGTCCCTCTCTCACCGGGGCCCTGAAGGGGAAGCCGCACCAGGATATTTCTGGGAGAGTGGGAGCTGGGAGGAGCCAGGGTTTTTAAAAGAAAACTCTGCCGTCTATAAATATCGCCTTGACGCCCTCCGTGTTCTGGTGCTCTGGGACAGCGTGGTGGCGCCCTGCCTACGCGGCTCCCGGGAACTGCTGAACGATTCACAGTGGAAGGGAGTGTGGGGTCAGCTGGGGACGGTGTCATGAACTAGTGACGCCTCCTACAGAGATGCAAGGGGCCAGCATTCTGCCACCTGTTTCTTTTGCCAGGTGAGGAGTTGTAAAAACAGGATTGCTTATTGTCACCATCATGTCAAAAGGACCTCCTATGTTCATGCCAAACAGGCAGAGGACATAAGCTCAGAATAAAGGGCGGGCCAATAGGTCGAATACATCGTTTAAACGCGAAACACTCACTTCAGGGTCCTTGCTATTCTAATTCTTCCAGAAATTCATGAAAGCAGCAATGGACAGAACATGGTGATGAAGAATCTTAGAGCCCCAGGCTTTGAGGGGCTGCCCACTCCTGGGGGAGGTGGACAGATGGACACTGGACTGGGCCAGGAAGCTGGGATATGCCAGGTTCTGGGGGTGGGGAGATAAAGGGCCCTGCTCTGACATGCAGCAGGGTGTCCACAATAGGGGTGGGGATCCCCTCCCCTGGGCACTAGGGTTAGGAGAGGGGATGGACGGGATTTGCTGTGCAGTTCCACTTCCTGCATAAGAAGTCCTGGTAGTCCTCTTTGCAGATTGCAGAGCCAAGAAGCTCTCAGGATGGTCCTGGAGCCTTGGGGGCAGGTTCTGGGCATGTATTGGGGATGATGGCCAGCTGGAGCATGCTAGGTGGGTGCTGAGGACACCTGTCAGCAAAACATGTCACTGATCCTGATAATGAGTTGAATGGCGCTCCTCCCAAGATATATGTGGAAGTTCTAACCACCAGTCCCCAAATGTGAACTTGTTTCAAAACAAGGTCATTGCAAGTCATTATGGTTTGGGTCTGAAATGTTCTCCAAAGGCTCTTGCGTTGCAGATGTGGCCCCCAGTGTTCAGAGGGGGGCTTTTGGGTTATGTGGGCTGTGACCTACACTATGGATTGGTTAATGCATGGATGGATTTGTTTTCTGATGGCATTATTGCCAGCTGCTGGAGAGTGTAGCCGGTGGGGCCTGGCTGGAGGACGCACAACCTTGGGGGCCTGGCCTGGAAGGGCACATCTGGGCCCAGCCCCTTCAAGCATGTGCTCTGCTTCCTGGCCACCATGCCCTGGGCCTCTCTCCTCTGCCACCCTTCTGCCATGATGTTCCTCCCATGGAGCCAGCCAATCGTGGCCTGAGAGCTTTGAAACCAAAGCCAAAATAATTTTTTTCCTCCAAGTTGTTTTTCCCAGTATTTTGTCACGGTAACAGAAAACCGACTCACACAGAGATATCAGCAGTTAAGGTGAGGTCGCCAGGGTGAGCCCTGACCCCAACAGGACTAGTCTCCTCGTGGGGAGACAGCAGACACACAGGGAGAAAGGCACATGAAGACAGACGCAGAGGACTGTAGGTCCAAGCCAACCAGCACCGAGGATGGGCCACAAACACCAGAAATGAGGGGGAGGCAAGGAAGAGTTCCCCTGTAGGTTTTAGGGGGAGCCTGGCCCTGTGGACCCCTTCCTTTCTGACTTCCAGAACCCTGGAGCTTTGTGTTAGAGCTTCATCGCTACAGCCCCAGAGAGCGAATACAAATGCCTAACTGCTGGTACACAGGTGGAGCTCAATAGATGTTTGCTGAGTGAATGTTTATTGGGTGCTTACTGTATGCAGGTGCTGGGCCAAAGCATCTCATGCTGGTTGGAACTTGTGTTGAGTCCCTGCGGCCCCCCGGAAGCTCTCCAGCAGCGTTCACTCGTTCAGTCCACAGTACGGCGCTTTGGCTCGCGTGCTGCTGAGGTTCTCACTGTATGCAGAGAAGAGACGACGCTCTTCAGGGTTACTTTAGCAGCTGAGCCGAGATGCGAGCCCACTCAGCTCTCACTCAGAGCCCCGCGACACCCCTCCTAACCTTGGCCCAGGGACTGTCGGCACTGGATCATGCTCACTGCCAGTGGCCCTCCATGGTCTTCCAGCTCTACTGAGAAGGTTCTGGACTCTATCCTCAGTTTTCCTATGAGAGAGGTTCTTGCTCCCCCACCTTCTCTGCCCAGAGCCTCCCGTTTACTCGTTAAGAATAGGACTTCCTTTAGCATTGTCCCCTCCCAAGAGATGTCCCTGACCAGCCCCCATCTGTACTAGCACCTCTCGTGGACTGAATTGTGTCCTCCTGAAAGAGACTTTGGGGCCTCACCCCGATACTTCTGACTGTGACCTAATTTGGAAGTAGGATCTTTGCAGATGTGACCAATTTAAGATGAGGTCACACTAGATCAGAGCTGGTCCTGGTCCCACAGGACAGGTGTCCTTGTAAGACACAGATACACAAGGGGAAGCCGCGAGGGTGAAGGCAGAGGCGGGGGTTGGGGGGTGTATGTACAAGCCCAGGAACACCACGGGCAGAGAGGGGCCTGGGGCAGATCTGTCCCTCACACCTTCAGGGCGGGGACAGCCCCACCAGCACCTTGACTCAGCTTCCCCGGCTCCGGGACTTCGAGACAATACCTTCCAGTTTTGAGCCCAGGCCATAGAATTTTCTTCTGGCCACCTGAATATACATCCCAAGCATTGCCAGGCTGACCGGCTTGTCCTGTGTGCACTTGGGTCCCACATTCCTCCATCAAGTTCTGGAACCCAGGTATGGGGCCTTCCCCAATATGATGGGCCAGAGGGTCTGAACAGCCTCCCCTTCAAGTCAGACCTCGCTCGTGCCGTCCACCTCTGTGTGCGTGGTGGGCAGGTGCGGTGCTGTGAAGTTCAAGGGTGGGGTCAGCCCGTGGTGGGCTACATGCTGGTCCAGTAGCTCACTTCTGCTGAGGCCTGTGCCCACCAGGTGAGGTCTCAGATCCTGATCACCTCTTCTGTGGAAGTGTCCACAACATCACCCAGAGAGCTGCACGGGTTCGACCACAGCTGGTGGGACCTCTGGGCAGCCCCTGACCCTGCCCGGTCACTTCCTGAATTGAACCTCATAGAATAACAAACCCTCCCATGGTTCATTCAGTAAATGACACCACGTATCTCCTACTATCAGAGGTTCACAGAATTGAAAAGATAAATTGCACAATAGTTTCACCTGCTTCTTAGATAAACAGCTAAAGAATAATTCAATGGTACTAGGTTTTGTACGTTCTGAAAAGACAAAAAAGTGTCAAAGGGAGGTAAGTGATTTTTTTTTCCTTACATGAAATGAATTTGGGGCTCATTAACATGGCTCTGTTTTTTGTATTCTTCAGCTTCCCAAATATAAGAGGCCCAATTTATACACCCCATCTGTATTTGAATATTTTTAGCATGCCTCTAAGTTAGCGTTGATTTAATTTATTGTCATCAGGGATTTGCAAAATATTTTCCTAGCTTGTTCTGAACCGGAGGTGATTCATTCGGGGAGAGTGGGTGGTGTGCAGGGAGTGGGGGTGCTCCGCAGCTGGAACCTGTGCAGAGCAAGGGGGGAAGAGCCGGCCTGCGGATACCTCCTTCCCTGCCTGCTGGGAGCCCTCCTGCCCCTCCCCAGGAGTGGCCTGTGCACACCTGTTCCCTGAGTCTGAGAGTCTGCGTCCCACAGGAGACAGCTGCTGTTCCTGGCCACCTGCCATGTCCACCCGCCATGTCCACCCCCAGCTCAGCCTGTTCATGCTCACTCCACTTTCGGACTCCTCTGGCTGGTCAGGGAGGAGCTGCATGAATAGGGTGGGTCTGCTGGCCTGGCTGTCTGCTGGGCTGGCTGGCCACGCCCTCCCTTTCAGCCGTGCCTGGCATCTCCCAGGAAGGCCTTCTTTGCTCAGGCCCCCTTCCCGTCCCAGGGAGACCCTCCTTGGGCTCCCCAACATGCGCTCCTCCCAGCCTCAGCCCAAGGCCTCGCCTCCTCAGCATCCTCCTGCCTGGGCCGTTCCTTGGACAGGCTCCCCAGGGCCTGTTGGTTCTCTGACCACCAAAACTTGTTCGCTAAAATATCATAGGTCACAAGATTGGACATGTGCACTTCGGAGATGCTCGTTAGGCGTCTGTGAAGGATGAGCAGGCGGATGAATGAGTCAGGTGTTCGGAGGTTTTCTAGCTCGAAGATATAATCAAATTATCCTAGCTGCAGTGGGTCTCTTTAAAACCCTCACACTAAGAGCAAAGTCAATCACATTGTTAAATAAGATTCCCTGAGATGCAATGAAGGGCAGTGGGCTCTTTTCTATAACCCTGATTTGGGGACCAGCTGATACTATTAAATCAGCATTTTAATATGAGGTCTTATTGGATCTGAGCTCACTGGCTTAATCATAAGATGGCCCATTTGCAGAACTGAGCTGAGATGAAACCCACAGCCACCAGGCACCTATCGTTAGTCAGGCACCAGCCCTGTAACATTGTGCAGAACCCCTGGCCCAGGCGAGGCCTCTTCCCAACTCTTTTTCCCTCATCAGTTATCACCATCACCACCACCACCATCACTACTATCAGCACCCTCACATAATTTCCATCAATATCATCACCATCATCCCCACCACCACCATCATCACCCTAACCACCACCATCACCACCACCACCATCACCATCACCACCACCACCATCACTACCATCAGCACCCTCACATCATGTCCATCAATATCACCACCATCACCCCTACCCCCACCACCATCACCCTAACCACCAACATCACCACCACCACCACCACCACCATCACCATCACCACCACCACCAACACCACCACCATCATTACCATCAACACCCTCACATAATTTCCATCAATATCACCACCATCACCCACACTACCTCCGTCATCACCCTAACCACCACCATCACTATGATCAACACCCTCACATCATGTCCATCAATATCACCACCATCACCCCCCCACCACCACCATCACCATCACCACCACCACCAACACCACCACCATCATTACCATCAACACCCTCACATAATTTCCATCAATATCACCACCATCACCCACACTACCTCTGTCATCACCCTAACCACCACCATCACTATGATCAACACCCTCACATCATGTCCATCAATATCACCACCATCACCCCCCCACCACCATCATCACCCTAATCACCACCATCACCACCACCACCACCACCACCACCATCATCATCACCACCACCACCATCACCACCATCACCACCATCACCATCACCACCACCACCATCACTACTATCAGCACCCTCATATAATTTTTATCAATATCACCACCATCACCCCCCACCATCATCACCCTAACCACCACCATCACACCACCACCATCATCACCATCACCACCACCATTACTACCATCAACACCCTCACATCATTTCCATCAATATCACCACCACTACCCCCATCACCACCATCACCACCACCACCATCATAATCATTAACACCACCACAACTACCACCCCAACCACCACCATCACCTCCACCACCACCATCACCTCCACCACCACCATCACCTCCACCACCACCATCATTAGCCTAACCACCACCATCACCATCTCCACCACCACCATCACTACCATCAACGCCCTCACATCATTTCCATCAATATCACCACCATCACCACCCCCACCATCATCAGCCTAACCACCACCATCACCACCACCACCACCATCATCACCACCACCACCACCATTAACTTCAACACCCTCACATCATTTCCATCAATATCACCACCATCACCCCCCACCATCATCACCCTAACCACCACCATAACCACCACCACCATCATCACCATCACCACCACCATTACTACCATCAATACCCTCACATAATTTCCATCAATATCACCACTATCACCCCCCACCACCATCATTACCCTAACCACCACCATCACCACCACCACCATCACCCCCACTACCATCTTCACCACCACAACCACCACCCCAACCACCACCATCACCACCATCACTACCATCAACATCATACCCTTACATCATTTCCATCCATATCATCACCATCATCCCAATCACCATCACCACCACCACCACCATTATTACCATTACCACCACCCTTACTACCATTACCACCATTATTACCACCACCAATACCACCTCCAATACCACCACCATTACCAACACCATCACAATCAGCAGCAGCAGCATCACCACCACCACCACCACTGCCACTGCCACCACCACCACCACTGCCACACCCTCACCATCATCATCATGACCAATACCACCATCACCACCATCATCATTACACCATCATCACTAGAACTAACGTCTGTTGGGCACTTACTCCACGCCCAGCACCATTCTAAGCATATAGAATGTTCTTCTGATGTGACCCTCCTATATACCTCATGCAATAGGCGCCATGATCACTACTTCCATTTTATAGATGAGGAAATTTAGACTAGGATAAATTCATGGACTTTCTCAAAGATACAGCTAGCGAGTGTCCGACCTGGAGATCAGATGGAATGCTTGGGCTCCTTCACTCAGGCATTCAGTAGACATTTTCAGAGGGGCCTCCAACGTATCAGATGCCATTCTAGGGACTGGGGGTTGCAAGGCTAGCAAGACAGGCAGGAAGTCGACATTCATGCGTGTGCGTGTGTGTATGTGTGTGCACATCACAAGCAAGCAAGCATGTGCATGAGGGGTTGGGGCAGGGATAGACAGTGAAAGGACAAACGTAACAAGAACAACTTCAGACAGAGAAGAAATGTCAACAGGGCGAAGGGACAGACGGTCACAGGCAGGGCTACTTGTGACTGGATGTTCAGGGAATACAGGGGGAGGTGGGCTTGGAACTGGGACCGGAAAACAAGAAGGGGCAGATCTGGGGCTGAGTCCCAGGGAGAGGGGTCCAGGTGCTGCAGCCAGTCGAGTCTCCGGGGTGCTGAGCAGGCCAGAGTGGTGGGCTGAGGTGGGGTGGGGGTGGGTTGGGCCATGGGTGTGTGTGAGTGGGGGTTACCCTATGAGATGGGAGGGTTTTCAGGGGGTGGCACAATTCTCTGGGTGCTGCATAGAGAATGAATGGGGGGGCAGGAGTGGGCGGGGAGGTGCCGGAGCCCAGAGGCTTGAAATGAATGACCCCCAAACTATCCCTCCTGTCCTACAGGCCCTCTGATGCTGGGGCTGCCACTCCTTCACCAGGAGGCCTGGTCTGTCCCCTCCTCTTGAGTCTGGGTGGCTCAGTATGGGGACACAGTAGTGAGTAAGACAGGTGTGACAACAGACCTGGCCCGTGGGTGGGCCCTAGGGTGCACGGGCTGTGTGCAGTACAATGGAGAGAAACAGAGGGTAGTGGGGAGGGGTGGTAGGGTGGGCATTTACTTAAAATTGGCAGGTTGGGGACACTTTGCTAGAAGGAAAGTCTGGGCCAAGATTTGGAGCTGCCAAGTGAGGAGGAGGGTACTGCGGACCCCAGGCTGCTGCCAGGTGGACAGAGTGGGCGAGGGAGGGGCCACGAGGTCTGGGGAGTACTGGGCAGAGAGGGCAATGATGATGTGCATGGTCCCCTTGATGACCTTGGGTTGCGTCCAGACAGGGTGGGAGGCCAGGAAGGTTTGATATCACGTTTAATGGTGGTCACTCCAGCTATGTGTTGAGAACAGACAGCAGCCAGGTAGGGTTGAGAAGTAGGAGCCTGTGAGGGTCCTGGCCACACAGTCAGGGAGATAGTGACCCAAGAGACCAGCGAGGGGACGAGAGTGGCCAGACCTGGGGTACGGTTGAAGGTACAGCTGGTGGGATTTGCTGACCAATTAGACAGAGGTCTTGAGAAGAGGTGACCAGGACGACTCCAAGATGTTTCTGGCCCAAGTGACGGGAGGTGTGGAGTCATGTGGAACAGCGTCGATCTGTGAGAGGACGGCAGGAAGAGTGGGACGTCACCGTTCCCAACCTGCCAAGTCCTTAGGGTCTGGGAAGGCTCATTTCTTTACCTGTTGTTTATTGTCTCTCTCCTCTGCTAGAAGACACTCCAGGGCCCAGCGCAGGGTCTGGCAGGGTCCATAGATACTATGGGATGGAAGGATGGGAGGGAGGAGGGAGCAGTAGGAGGTGGGGCTCTCCCCGCCAGGCCCCGCTGCCAGCTGTGTCCCTCACGGCCAGCTCTGTCGTCCCTCTGTGCAGCCCCACTGTGCATCACAGCTCAGGAGGGAGATCTGTAACCCCCTCTCTCCTGTCATCAGAAAGGCTGTGTGGCTTCGAGGCTCGGGCTCGAGCTTGCGCTTGGCTGGCGGGTCCCCAGCGCTGGCCAGACACGTGGATTCCAGTCCTCTTTTCCAGGCCTCATTCCTGATTTGTCATCTCTCCATCCATCAGACGATTCCTGAGCCCTACTGTGTGCCAGGCCCTGTGATGAGCCTGAACTCAGGGGTCAGAAAGGCACAGACTCCAGTCCTTCTCCTTGTGGAGCCACATGGGTCATAGCTCAGTGGCAAGCCCTGGGCCAGGTTTGCCATCTGGAACTCTGGGACCAAGGACCCCATGCTTCAGGGAGCAGCTGGGGACACCTAGGGACTCTGCTGCTCCCCAGGGCAGCCTGGCCTCAGCTTCCTCCTCTGTAAATGGGCAACGGTGGTGCCTTCCTTATGAGTGCCACGGGCTTAGAGGTCCTCCTGCACATCAGCCCCAAGTGCTCTAGGTGGTGGTCCCTGGGGCGGGGCCAGGAGCCCCACGGTACCCAGCTGACCCACCCCTGCTGACCCTGAGGACAGGGCCTGGCAACCCAGAGGGTCTTTGTGAGTATTTGCTGGGGGAGGGCCAGATTCCAGCCCCATTCCTGTGTCACCAGGGGGTGTTCCCAGAATCAGCCCCTCCCTGATGTGAAGGAGGCTTATCATGGCGCAGGGTATGTCCTGCAGCTCCAAGGCCCCTTGGGAATTGCTTCCTCTGTTCCCAGGGCCAGCCAATTCTGCTCTGTGGCTGCAGCTGGGTTAGACAGGAGGCCAGCAGAACCCGCACCCTGGGCCCAGTCCAGGGAAAGGCAGGGTTTGGGCTTTCAGTCATCAGCATGCCAGATCACTGAGTGGTTGATGGTTAATTATCCTGGCTTAAGAAGGCCCTGTTCACGGTGGCCATCACTCCCTTCAGGGGTGCACCCCTGTGTCACACCTGGGGTTGACGCAGGGAGCTGCCTCCTGCCTGCTGAGGGCCCCTGATCCCGGCCACTCCAGCAGGACCTGTGCCCATGTGCCGGCTTCCAGGCCCCATTGCTGACGCCGCATTCTGCCCATCAGCTGGTGTCCCCATTAGCACCCAGCGCCCTCAGGCCTGCAGGACTTCAGTGATCTCTCCAATTAGTGCAGTTTGCCTTGGTGTCTGGACCGTTCGCCCCGGGCGCCTGGGGAGCGTGCCACACAGGCCCTGACTCACCCAGGACGGTTTGAATGAAGGCCCCTTCCTTCATGGTCACACACGGTCCTGACACAGAGGCCCTGGGGAGATGCTCTGGGTTCCTGTTGGGGTCCCACAGTGCGTGCGCCCTTTCCAGGTGATGGGGGGCCTGCTGCCCCGATGGGTGAGCTCAGAAGGGGCTCAAGTGGCATCCGTCTCCTCACCTTCATTCTCCTGCTGAGGAAAAATCCAGAATATCTCCCGCCACGGCAGCTTTTGTTCACCAAGGACCCTGTGTGTCTGGGGACGGCCCCAGGCTGGGACACAGTGGTGGGGAGGCCAGAGTGAGCTGAGCAGAGAACCCAGAGGGCGGGGAAGAGGGCCTGCGGGGCCCCGGGTGAGGGGCTTCAGGGATGAACTTGAGGTTGGGGAAGCCTAGAAACCTGGCGAAGCCCTGTTCCGAGCGTATCTGTGAGCTCTCTGAGGGAGACTGTGCCTGAATCTTTGTTTTTAATTTGTTCTTGTTAGTTACATGTGACACATCATACACACAAGAAGTATAATTTCCCTTTCTTGTGGTTGTCCATGGTGTGGAGCCACACTGGTCATGTGTTCATATATGAACATAGAAAGTCACGACTGACTCATTCTAGGGTCTTTCCCATTCCCACCCCCTCTCCCCATCCCCCTTGTTCAACCTGGTGAATCTCCACGCCTCCCCTGGACCCCAGCCTATTGAGAGTCAGCATCCGCATATCAGATAGAATACTTGGTCTTTAGTTTTGGGGATTGGCTTATTTCACTTAGGATGATAGTCTCCAGTTCCATCCATTTACTAGCAAATGCCATAATTTTATTCTTCTTTAGGGCTGAGTGGTATTCCATTGTGAGTTGAGCTGCTATAAACATTGATGAGGCTGTGTCACTATAGTATGCTGATTTTAAGTCCTTTGGATTTATGCCAAAAAATGGGATAATGGGATCAAATGGAGGTTACATTCCAAGTTTTCTGAGGAATCTCCATACAGCTCTCCAGAGTGGTTGCACCAATTTGCAGTCCCACCAGCAAGGTATGAGTGTACCTTTTTCCCCACAGCCTCGCCAACATTTATTGTTACTGGTATTCTTGACAATTGCCATTCTGACTGGAGTGAGAAGAATCTCAGTGTAGTTTTAATTTGCATTTCTCTACTTGATGGTGATGTTGAACATTTTTTCATGTATTTGTTGACTGTATTTTGTCTTCTGTGAAGTGTCTGTTTAGTTTCTTTGCCCATTTATTGATTGGGTTGTATTTTGGTGTTGAGTTTTTTGAGTTCTCTATATATTCTGGAGATTAATGCTTTATCTGAGGTACAGGTGGCAAAGATTTTCTCCCATTTTGTAGGCTCTTTCTTCACGTTCTTGGTTGTTTCCTTTGAAGTGAAGAAGATTTTTTAGCTTGTTCCCATCCCATTTATTGATTCTTTATTTTACTTATTGTGTTTTAGGAATCTTGTTGAGGAATTTGATTCCTAAGCCAACATGATGGAGAGGTGTAGGGTCTCTGGTCTAAAGCCTAGGCCCTTGATCCACCTAGATCCTTGAGTTGAGTTTTGTGCATGTGAGAGATAGGGGTCTAATTTCATTTTTTTATATATGGATTTCCAGTTTTCCCAGCCACCATTTGTTGAAGAGGCTGTCTTTTCTGCATTGTATGTTTATAGCACTTTTGTCTTGTAGGAGATGACTGTGTTCATGGGTCTGTGTCTCTGTGCCTTCTATTTTGTTCATGCCTGTTTTTGTGCCAATCCATGCTGTTTTGTTACCATGGCTCTGTAGTATGATTTTTATTTTATTAGTTCTGTAGTATAATTTAAGGTCTGGTACTGTGATGCCTCCTGCTGCACTTTTTCTCACTGAGAATTGCTTTGACTATTCTGGGCCCTTATTTTTCCAAATAAATTTCTTGACTTCTTTTTCTGCTTCTATGAAGAATGTCATAGGAATTTTAATAGGAATTGCATTGAATCTGCGTAGCCCTTTGGTACTATGGCCATTTTTACAATACTGATTCTGCCTACCCAAGAACTTGTGTCCCAGGCATCTTCATGGACCACGGGGAAGATCTGCCCCCACTGTGTGTGGACACCAGAAGGATCAGGGGCCTGGAGAGAAGGAAAACAGAAGGGATGAGTCCACTGCCTCTGGGAGCCGGGACCCCACTCTCTCCCCTGCCTCAGTCAGGAAGGACTCAGCTCCTGGCTGTGGACTCCAGGACTCACGCCAGCACCCCACCGCCTGGTGCTCAGGCCTCTGACCTGGGAGTGACAGTCACACCATGTGCTTCCCTGGTTCCAGGGCCTTTGACTTGAACTGAGTAACACTATGGGCATCCCTGGGTCTCTAGCTAGCAGGTGGCCTGCAAGGGGACTTTCCGGCCTCTGTGGCAGCAGGACCAATTCTCATGGATCCCTTCCCATGTATCTATCTGTATCCTATTGGTTTTGCCTCTGGGGAGCCCTGACTAGGGCTCTGGGGAGAGGCTTTCCAGGCAGAGGCAACAGCACGTGCAAAGGCCCTGAGATGGCACAGTGTTCAGCATGTTGGAGGAACTGCGGGAAAACCATTGGAGCCAGAGCAGAGGCAAGGATGAGGTCCCATCAGGGGCCACTCTGGATGATTGTGAGTGCACTTCCCATTTGTTGTTCTTCGGTACATCTTGAGCTGGGCCCTTTGGAGAACCTGGCTATGGGTGAGTGAGTCCTCCTCTGTGCAGCCATTTAACACAGGAGCTGAGCACGGCTGAAAGAATGAAGGAGTCGTGGCTCTGGGCTGGGGAGGCCCAGTCTAGGGAGGAGCCTGGGGGTGACCAGTGCGGGCTCCTCCATGCTGCGCTCAGGGGTTTCTCAGCTCACTTCTCTGGCCCCAGGCAAGGTTGACCCCCCACTAAGTCATCCCCTTCTTCACTGAGCTCCCCACCCTGTCGGCCACCCACCCCGCTTCCCACTGCCCCTGCTGCCCGGCCACCCTGCACGGTTCAGTTTGTCCTGACAAATTCCAGAGTGAGGACGATGGAGGCTGAGGCACTGTCCACTCACTTTCTCTGTCACCCACATGAATAGGGATTTAAATCTAGGGGCACCTGCTTCAATTCCAGCCCCATTAAGAGACATGGTGTGGCTCCTCCTGGGCTGGAGAGAGGTGCCAAGAGTGACCCAGGGAAGGCTCAGGGAAGAGTCCCCTTCCGTGTTGGTGACTGCTGGAGTCACCTGTGTCCCAGGGAAGGCTCTAGCAAAGCTGGGGAGCTCACTGGGCCCAAGGGCTGTTTGCTGCCCCCAGGAATGAACCGTGTGCTCTGGATGGCTCTGCACAGAGGCCTGCTGCCTGTCCCTGGGCTCTGCACAATTTTGGTTTTGTGATGCATCAGAGGCTCTGTGGGCTCCATGCTAAACCAAGGGCATATGAGTCTGTGCTCCTCCTGCAAGTTCTGCACTTGTCCCCACAAAATGGGCCACTATGCCACAGTAGGTGTCCTTCCTGGCTCTAAGCTGAGTCACAGAGACAGAGCTCAGCCCTCCAGTGTCCAGCCCCTGTGGCCTTGGCCTTTCTGTGGTAGTGTGTCCTTTATGGACCGGGTTTTGGCTCAGCACTGCGTCGCTGCCAGCAGCAGCCACGTGCTCACGCGACACCCATGTGCCACCCCTGTGAGTGCTCCGGAGGGACCCCCCTCCTGTGGTGGGCTTTGGGGGCTGCTTCATTCTATGGCCATGTGCTGTGGCCATTGCTGTATGTGTCTCTAGACGAGGGCTCTGGGCTGGTGTGGGCGGCCCCTGTGCTGCAGTTGTCACGTGGACTTGGAATGCCTTGTGCTACGGCACAAGTGAGTGCAGCCCCCGCCTCGCCCACTCGCCACACTCCCTGGCCTTTTGGACCTCGCCAGTCTGACGATGCTACGCTCCCTCCTGTGACTTTAATGCCCGCTCCCCGTATTTCTGGTGTTTCTTGTGGACTGTTCTAGGAAGCGCTGTCCCTGGTCTCTGCAGACGTCTTTGTGGGGTCCTTTGGCCCCCACTGGCATCCAGGGGTTCCTTGTGCATTTTCTCACTCGGCCATGCTGGGGGGCAGGTGCACCCCGTGTGTGCGGTTTGTCTTTGCTCTGTTCATGGTGGCCTTAACGTGGTGGAAGGGGCCCCTCTTGGTGGTCTGCACTTTGGCCTTGGTTGGGGGTCCCCAGCGTCCTAACCACAGCCTTCTTCAATGCCTTACAACAGTTTTCATAGTTAAATCTTGACTCTTCCTAGAGTTTACTCTTGTGCAGGGCCTGAGTTAGAGACCCCACATTATTTTTCCCAAAGAGACAGCAGTATCCCAATGGCCCCTGCCCCTGCTGTGGAATTGCCCTGGGTCTCCCTATGCTTGGGAGGCTGCTGTCTGCCCTCACCAGCCCTCGGGGCACCTGCTCCTCCCTCTCCTCTTCCATGCATTCCTCTTCTAAAAATAAGCAGCTGGGCCCCTGTTGCTGCATTCCCAAACACACCCGGCCCCTTGTCATCTTGCCTGTGTTCTGCGCAGGGCGGAAACACAGAAGGCACCAGGAGATGCCGCTGGGCCATGATGGGCTATGAGCTTCCCCTGAAAGGCGCCTCCCTCTTTCCTCAACGCGGGTTGGTCATGGTGAGGTGTCACCGACAGCAAAAGGAATGGCTTTCCTGCAAACCCGTGTCGTGCCCAGTCCCAGGTAGTAGCTAGACGACTGGTTCTCGGAGCCGGGCGGGCCGCGAGGCCTTGCTCCTCGGCCGCTTCCTTCCAGCCACGATGCGCGCCCTCTGGGACTGGGGTTTTCTTTCTGTACATCGTGGGTGGAATTTTGTTCCCTTCCATTTTGTCCAAGACCTGATCCCCGGTAACTGGATGGGACCTTATTTGAAAATAAGGGTCACGGCAGATGAAATTAAAGACCTCCCGATGAGAGCATCCTGGCTTTGCTGTCTGGTGCTGTCCTGATGTCCCTTCCTGTGTCCTTATAAGAGAGGAGAGAGGAGAGTTGGAGAGGGGGCGGCAGAGATGGGCCGGTGTGTCTACAAGCCAAGGGATCCCCGGGGACAGTGGCAGACACCAGCAGCCGGGCAGAGGCCTGCAAGGGGTTGTCCCCCAGGGCCTCTGGAAGGCACCAGTCCTGCCAGCACTTTGGTTTTATCCCTTAACACTCTTTGGACTTCTGGCCTCCAGAGCTGTGAGGGGAAAAGTCCTGTGGCTTCAAACCATCCGCCCACTGGCGACTGGCTGCAGCCGCCCTGGGAGGTGAGACACCCAGAGGAGAGCGTGGGGGCAGCCCAGGCCCTGACCCTCCTGGACAGCACCGTTTCCAGGAGCCTTGAAGCTTCCAGCTGATTTCCTTGGGCCTGGGAGGAAGGCCTGACCTCCTGTCCCCATCTCCCAGGTAGAAAAGCCCTCCTGCCCGACTCTACTTCCCTTCTGCCTGCCAGAGCCCTGCAGGAACCCGGGCCCCACGTGCCAGGCCCCTCTAGGCACAGGTGCCCCCGGCCGGCCTCCACCCTCCGCCTGCTGCTGGCCCCAGCCTCCTGGCTGACGGCTGTGGCATTTGCTCCCCCACGACGCTAGCTACCGTCCCTGGGCCAGACCAGGAGTGGGGAGGGCAGGCCGAGGTGGGCCCACAGCCTGTGCTCAGGGGCTGCTTGCTGGTCTCCCCGTCACTGCTGTCCACACAGGGCAGGCTGAGCAGGTGGTTAGAGCCCTCTCCCAGGGTAGGGCCAGGCGGGGCCTCACTCTCCAGCTTCTTGTCCCCCAGTCACTCTTCATCCCGCGGCGTCTGTCCCTGTCACAGGGACAGTGCCCAGGCCTCCGAGCACCCTCAGTGCCTCTCCTCCTCTCCCCAGTGCGTGCCCAGGCCCGTGCAGCAGTCCCCTCAGGAACCTCCTGCTCCCGTCTGGCCCTCAGGGTGTCCGCCTGCCCAGCAGCCAGGAGCAAGCAGCTCTGCAGGCCTTGCTCTCCTCGCTCTCCTGCCCCCCCTCTCCCCAGCCCCAGCATCAACAGCCAGCACAGCCTGGTGGCAGAGCCGCGCTGCGACTCGGCCCCAGTCTCTCCCCAGGAAGAGGCTGACAGGCCTCCTGCCCGCCCTGCCCAGCGCCAGTCGCCTCCCAGCACCTGCTCAGTTACTGGGCGCGCTGGGTGCCCTTAGCGCTGACCCCATGGGGCTGCCAGCTCCTGCAGTTAGGGACTGGGTTTGTTGCGCTTCCTCCACGGGCACCTGGCACCCTGCCTGGCGGCCCCCAAATGGGCACCAGTCGAGCTTTTGCTGGGTTACATCCAGCTCTTTGGCAGGGCCTGCAGGCAGGTGGGGGCCTGGATGCGGGAAATGCTGTGGAACTGGGGTGAGCGAATGGGCAGGGGATGGGACGTGGGGTCAACGTGAGGACGCCTCTGGATCAGGAAGGTCCTTCACACCCACACTGCTGACGGACTACTGGGGACCCGAGGTGAGGGGTGGAGGTCCCCTGCATGACCAGGCTTGCTGTGGGGTCCACCCAGGCCCACGGGCTGGACTGAAGGGTCCCGCCCCTCCATGGCAGAGCAGCCTGCCTGCTCCTGTCCCTGGGTGCTGGGACAGCACAAGACTCAGACTGAAATATCCAGCGTCCTGGTGAGAGGCTCAGAGACACCCTGCCCAGGCCCCGCGAGGAGGGAGGCTGATGCTGGGCACAGCTGAGGCATCGGGCAAAGAGTGTGTTTGGATTTAAAAGGCCAAAGCATCTAACAGCCGGGGAGGTTTTGCCTTCCCCTTCCAGCATGTTCTGTGGACGTATGGCCGTTGCTAGGCAACAGAGTACACTGAGGCGGGTGTGATTTTAAAGCTGTGGATCCCGACCAAAGAGAAAACCATTAGTCGGGGTGGTGGCTGGGGCGGGTTTCAGCGCAGCCCAGAGGACCTGGGACTGTCGGAAGCAATTAGAGCAAAGTGAGGTCCCCAGCCCTCCAGGCGGCCCTCCTGGGCGTGCCCACCCGGAGCCTGACCTTCCCCCCACCCGGAGCCTGAGCTTCTCCTTCGGGGACGGTCAGTGTGGACTCTCCTTACCTTGCAGTGGGTGGCGCAGTGTGTGTCAGGCTCCTAACGTGACCCTGTGGGCTGGACACGAGAGCTCGGAGGGCCATCCTGGTGGGGGTGGTCAGGTCCTGTCCAAACAGGAGCCCAGCCTCACAGCACCGTCACCACTACACAGGCGCCCACACCTCCCGGCCCAGGGCGGATGGAAGCCCTTCGGTGAAGCGGCCTTCTGAGTCGGGGACAGGCAGGAAGCAGTGGTTATTATGCACAAGCAAATCGCACCTTGTGACGTTAATGGGAGGTAAATGCCAGGGGGAGAAAAGGGAAAGGCAGAGCCAAGCAAAGGTGACCAGGGGCAGGAGTGCCTGCATCGGGGCTGGCATGGCAGGGCTGGCCTGGGGGGTGGCTGCATCTGTAAGTAGGAGAACCTGGTTGGCCTCACCAAGAAGGTGACATCTGAGCAGCATCTTGAAGGAAGTGAGGGACTGTGCCTTGTGAGCACCCAAGGCAGAGCAAGGCAGGGGCTCAGAGTGGTGCAAGGGCCCTGAGGCTAGGGCCTGTGTGCTGTGCTGCAGTGACAGCAGGGAAGCCAGCCTGGCTGTAATGCAGTGAGGAGAGGAAGAGGAGGTCCTCACCACTGGGAGAACACGCCACCAGGACAGGTCAGAGTTTCACATCTGGGGCCCAGGTCCTGTGGTCAGGTCTCCCTCTTATCAAAGGCCAGCCTGCCCCTTGTACCTGTGTCCTTGCTGGATGTCCTCCAGACCCCAAGGAGCCCTCTCCATGTACATCTTGGTTTGGGTTTCTTGAAAGCAGAGCCCGAGATCAGCAAGTTGTTGCAGACTGTTGATTTGGGATGCAATCCCAAGGTGTGTCACTTGGGTCCCGGCTGTAGGGAACTGGAAATCTAGTCCACCAAGAAGTCTAACAGAAGATTCTAAAACAGATCCCGGAAAGACAGGGGGGTGGCAGCAATTCTCCAGGGGTTCTCAGTGCAAGCTGGGCCGGGGTCACCTCGGGTCACTGACACATTCCACACCTCACTCGCACAAGGCCCTGTGTGCCCGGAGAAGGCCTCAGGGCAGATGCAGGAAGACACCAGGGTGTGGTGCTGGGCCTGGCCTCCTGTTTGAAGCAGTCCTGCCCCTGGCTCTCCAAGGCCCCCTGGACTCCAGTCGTCCCACTGGGCTGACTCTCTGGCCCAAGGAATGCCTGAACTGGCCCCCATGCTCCTCTAACTCCAGGCTTGACCCATCGAGCCACACCCAGACGGGCTCTGCCATCTCTCCCCAGCAGAGGTCGCTGGACAGGTTGCTGGTTGGGGCAACATCCTTTGGGGGCTACTGTGGGATCAGCAGGGGCAGCATGAGGGGCTGGCCGCTGGGCATGCCTGCTGGCTTTCCTAATCGTCCAGCCATTCACTAATCCACCCGACAAATCCAAATGAACTCCTACGGCCTCCAGGCCAACCGGGAGGAAGGCGCAGGTCCGCCATAGTGCTGCAGGGAAAGAGCAAAAGGGAGGAGGCCCTGGGATGTCGGGCTGCAGTGCCCGGGGTTAGTGTGGGAACAGGCTGGGAGCCCCGCCCTGGAGCCAGGTGCCGGGTTGTGGGTGACCAAGCAGAGGTCACTTAACCTTTAGGCCTCAGTTTTCTCACCTGTGAAGATGGAGATGCCGAGTCCCTGCCTGTGGGGTTTAGAGGCGAAGTGAAGAGTGCTTCGGAGGTACAGGTGCACGGGTGTGTGGCCCTTCAACCCCGGCTTCTGTCTGGGGCTCACAATTCCCCTGGGCCTGAGGAGTGTCACTTCCTAGTGACCTGAAGCTTCCTCTCTCCCTGGGATGTGGAGCTGGGGTGCAGGGAAGGCAAGTCTCACTCTTGGAACGGGGCCAGTGTGCTCTGTGCCATCTTCCCATCCAGCTGTTCCCTTCCACATGTCCCTTGGGGCTGTTTCCTTGAGATCTTGAGGGCAAGAACAGGTACTGCTTATTGGTCTGTGCTCCAGCATCCACTGCAGCCTTGATACTCAATCAGTGATCAACCACTTTTAAACATTAAGTTAGTGAATGTTGAGTAACCACCGTAGGGACTTAGGCTTGAGCACAGAAGTTATCCAGGAAGGTTCCGCGGAGGAAGCATCATGGAGGAGGCCTAGAGATGCTGGTGGAGAGGGCGGGCGCCGTCTCCCGGGTGCAGGCCAGGCAGAGTGCCCGTTCACAGATGAATGCTGGTCCACAGAGGAGCCATGCCCCCAGGGGCTTGCCGTCTCCTTCCCCCCCCCCCCACCGTTGCCAGGCCCAGGTGGGAAGTGGGGATGGGCCTCGGGCTCTCAGGGCCTCTCCAGAGGGCTGGGCTGCCTGGCCAGAGGAGTGGAAGTGTGGAGGCTGCTCAGGGCCAGCAAGTGCTGTGAATTATTGATCACCAGAGAGCACAGTGGAGCCGAGGTCATTCCCCTCCCAGGCCAAGCCGCTCCATCTTGCTTAACTGCCTGTTTTCCAAATTTCCCCAGGGCTGGCCTTGGGGAGGGATCAGCTCAGTGCCCATTTGTTTTGCTTAAATCCAGTGTGTGGGGGGGTGGGGGGTGGGTTGGGGTGGAAGCTGAGGGGTAAAGAGAAGCCTTCCACTTGGGGATGAAGTTTGAAACAGGGGATGGGTTAAGCCAGGCATTCCTGGAGATTGCCACACTATTGGGCATTGCAAAGAGGTGCTTCTCTGCACCCCAGTTCTCCCCACTCTTGCCTCACATGTTGGGGGCTGGCAGAATCCCCCCAAATTAGGCACAATATATATTCTTTGAACAATGGCGATGTGCCAGGCTGCCTGCGTGCCATCCTCCTTCATTCCCACTGAGGCTCCAGAAGAACTGCCACAGCACACTGGGGTGAGGGATCAGATGAGGAGACTTCCAAAGAACCGTCAGAAGCCAGTGGGAAGGTTCTCCTACCCCCTGAACAGGCAGGATGTGCAAGGGTGGGTGGTGGGTCACAGGGGCTTTGTGGGGAGGGCCGCTGGAGGGGGCTGTGCCAGGAACCCTTCCCTACCATGGGGGAGGAAGAGGAGGTGCCCGGCCCTCTTGGGTTCCTCGTGGAAGGGGATAATGCAAAACCTGAAACGCAGCTGCTGAGCTTCGGGCAGAGGTGGAATAAAGGCAGCAGACTCACCTCCTCCGGAAACAACCAAAAAATGGGACAAAACACCAAATGGCTGTTTTCAAGCAACAGGACCCCAGGCAGCACAGGACAGCAACCGCTGAGGGTGGAACAGGAATGGGCGAGCTCAGCACCCCTCCCACGGCTGCCCGGAGCTGCCAGCCCTCATTCAGGGAGAGTCTGCCCCTGAGCATGGAGGAGCCCTGAGCTGGGCAGGCAGAACCGAGAGCCAGGGAGACCCAGGGGCCCGAGAGTCGGGGGGCCAGGGGTCCGAGAGCCGGGGGGTCAGGGGGGCAGGCGGAGAGCTACAGAAGGAGGACTCTGGAGGCAGCAGAGTCCAGCCTGAGCACTTGGTTGAGTGCTCATCAGCACAGGCTAGTGAAGAAATGACTACAAGGACCTGAGGGGATGGAGTGTAAGCGCACGGGGAGTTGGCAGAGGCTTCTGCTCCTATCAGCCTGACTGGAAACAGCGCATTGGGAAACGGCTCAGGGAAGTCTGGTCTCCATGGTGGGGAAAAACTGGTCCTAGATTAAGATCTGCAACCATCAGAGCAAGACTTGAAAGGGTCAAATTGTTTCTAAATGTGTTGACTACCTTTCAGAACAAAGTCCAAAAGCATTTATAGGAATATGGACGCTCAGCACTCTTGAACTTGAGAGTCATAGGGTCTGGCATCCAGTAAAAAAAAAGTCCAGTCATGAAAAGAAGCAGGAAAATGCAACTCACTAGGAGGAGAAAAGCCAGTCAACTGAGACTGATCCTCAATTGACACTTAAGTTACCGACAAGGACATCAAAAACAGTTATTATGAACACTTTCCACAGCTTTTTTAAAGCTAGAAGAAAGGTTCACTATTCAACAGACATGGAGGGTATGATCACAGGGCGGGGAGTGCAGCTCGGGACTGGGAGTACTTGCCTAGTGTGTGCAAGGTCCTGGGTTCCATCCCAGAACTGGAGGGAAAAAACCTAAATCAAACTACTCCAGAAGAAAACTGCAGCATCTGAGATGAAGACACACTGGGTAGGATTAATAACCCAGAGGACATTAAGAAAAGATTAGTTAACTTGAAAACCACAATAGGAACCATCCAAAAAGAAACAGAGATTAATGAGGGTTTTAAAAGGAAGAAGAATTTAAAAAGACAGAGGCCTCTTCAGTGAGCTGTGAGACAATTTTTAAAAGTCTAATGCACATGCAATTGGGGTTCCTGAAATGGGGCAGCGGGGAGGAACAGAAAAATATCTGAAGATACAAATTCTTCTTCCTTTTAAAAAGCCTTGTTCATCTCTGTGCTTCATTTTGGATCGTTTCCATTGTAGTTTTCAAGATAACTAACCTTTTTTTTTCAGTGTCTTCTGTGTTATTAATCCCATCCAGTGTGTCTTCATCTTAGATGCTGGCACATTTCTAAATTGATGAAAACTATATGCTCAGGGATACAAGAATCTCAACAAACCCCAGCACAATATAAATGAAACCCACATCATAATTTAATTACTCAAAATGAGTAATAAAGAAAAAAATCTTAAAATAGCCAGAAAAAAGGGGTGAGAGGGAAGAACCAGAAAAAAGAGGTGTGGGGAGAAACCTGTTAACACAGACGAGGACGACGGCAGATTATTGCAGAAAATAATGCAAGTGAGAAGGCAATGGAGCAACATCTTTTTTAAAAAAAAATTATTCTAATTTGTTATATATGACATCAGAATGTAGTCCAATTCATATTGCACAAATAGAGCACCACTTTTCACGTCTCTGGTTGTACACAAAGTAGAGTCACACCATTCGTGTTTTCATACACGTATTTAGGGTAATGATGTCCATCTCCAGAGCAACATCTTTAAAGCACTAAATTAAAACATGTAGTGTCAACTTGGGATATACATCCAGAAAAAGTCTTTTAAGAATAAAAGCAAAATAAAGACTTCTCAGACATACAAAACCTGAAATAACTTATCTCTGGCAGAACTGTCATACAAGAAGTGTTAAAAGATGTACTTCAAAAACAGAACCAAATGATGAGAATATGCATTTATGTAAGGGAAAGAAGAGCATCCACCATGACAATCACATAGGTGTATGTGTAATATTTTCTCTTGTTAGTATAATCTCTCTAAAATACCATTGGCTCTTGAAACAAAAATAATAACTATATAGTGTGAGGTTTATGGCACGTATAAAAGCAAAATATATGATAACAATAGCAAAAAGACTGAGAGGGGAGAATGGAAGTATACTGTTGTAAGTAAGTATAAGTCTCATCAACTTGATGTAAAATAGCATGGCATCGTTTGAAGATAGATTGTGATGAGTTAAAGAGATATACTGTAAACCTTAAAGCAACACTAAGAACTGAAACAGAGTTATAGCTTATAAGCCACAAAGTAGATAAAACTGAATCATTTAAACATGCTCAAATGATCCCAAAGAAGGCAGGAAAAGGAAAGAGGGTGATAAAGAAAAAATGGAACAAGTGGAAAGCAAATATCAATATGGCAAATATAAACCTAAATATTCAATTAAGAGACAGAGATGGTCAGATTGGATGAAAAGGCAGGACCCAGATATATACTGTCCACATGCAACCTTTTTGTTTTTTTGAGGGGGTACCAGGGATTGAACTCAGGGGAACTTGGCCACTGAGCCACATCCCCAGCCCTATTTTGTATTTTATTTAGTGACAGGGTCTTACTGAGTTGCTTAGTGCCTTGTTGTTGCTGAGGCTGGCTTTGAACTCTAGATCCCCCTGCCTCAGCCTTCAGAGCTGCTGGGATTACAGGTGTGTACCACTGCACCTGGCACAGGAAAACTATTTTAAATATAAAAATAAATAGGCTAAAGCATCATAATGGAAAAGATATACTATGCTGATATTAATCAAAAGAAGATTTTTGTGGCTTGCATTAATCTCAAAGTAGATACAGTAAAAAATATTATCAGGATTAAGAGTAATTTCATAGTAATAAAAGGGACAATTCTTAAATTGGATGTAACAATCTAAACATTTATGCACCTAATAACAGGTCTTAAGAATACAAAAAGCTCAAACCAATAGAACTGAGAAATAGATGAATACACAATTATAGCTGGATATTTCAATAGTCCTCTCTTCATAACTTATAAAAGAATTAGACCAAAAATGTATAAGGAAACAGAGACATGAGGCTTCTCTGTCCAACAACAGCAGAATAGAAACTCAAATACACAGCATAGAACATTTGCCCAAAGGGACCAAAACCAATCTTAGTTAATGGGAAGGGATTGAAATCATAAAAATATGTTCTCTGTTTTAATGGAATTAAATTAGAAATTCAATAACAGATCTGAAAAAATCTCCAAATATTTAGAAACCATGATACACACTTCTGTGTAACCTGTGTATACAGCAAGAAATGGAAAAGAAAATAGAAAGTACTTTCTCTTGAGTGAAAATAAACACAATGTATAAAAATCTGTGAGGTGTCCCAAACACAAGCCCCATAGGGGACTTTTTAGCCCTGAACTCGCATATTGGAAAAGAAGTTCTTAAAATCAATAATCTTATGTTCCACCTCTAGAAACTAGAAAAAAAAAAATGAAACCCAAAGTAACATGATGTTTTAGTCAGCTTCTTTTCTGCTGTGACCAAAATACGTGGCAAAAACAATTAGAGGAGGAAAGGTTTATTCAGGGCTCACGGTTCCAGAGGTCTGAGTCCACAGATCGGAGACTCCACTGCAGAGGGCTCAAGGTGAGTGGGAAAGTCAAAGCAGAAAGTGGGGAGGAGAAAGTCTGCTCAGCACGTGGCCATGGGGAAGCAGAGAGTGCTCCGCCCACCTGGGACAAACCTCAACCCGCAGGGAACTGCTAACCCTAACCCTAACCCTAACCCTAACCCTAACCCTAACCCTAACCCTACCTGTCTCCTCCAGCCACGCCCACCCGCCTCCTCCAGCCACGCCCACCCGCCTCCTCCAGCCACGCCCACCTGCCTCCTCCAGCCACTCCTACCTGTCTCCTCCAGCCACGCCCACCCGCCTCCTCCAGCCACTCCTACCCGCCTCCTCCAGCCACGCCCACCGCCTCCTCCAGCCACGCCCACCGCCTCCTCCAGCCACGTCCACCGCCTCCTCCAGCCACGCCCACCTGTCTCCTCCAGCCTCTCCTACCTGTCTCCTCCAGCCACGCCTACCCGCCTGCGGGTTGACCCACTGATCAGGTCCCGGCTCTCATCATCTGCTCACCTCGCCTCTGAACCTTGCCTTGTCTCACACACGAGCTTTGGGAGGACACCGCGCATCTCACCACGACAGAGGAAATAACACAGACCAGAACAGAAAACAGCAAAATATAAAACAAAAGTGATAGAGAAACCAAGGAAACCAAAGCCAGTTATTTAGTAATAAAGAAGTACCTGAGATTTCTGCTAATAAAATCCATACACCCCTGGCCAGAGTGACCAGGGCGAGGAGGAAGAAATGATCAAATGGCAGAGGGGGAAGACGCGAGGGGGACAGCCCACTGGAGGCTCTGAGAAGCCTCTCTGCTGGGCGGGTCCAGCTCTTGTCGCCTCATGGCATCCAGTTACTGGGGGCCACTGTGCAGACGTGGACACCAGCTCTGGATCACCACCAGGGCCTGAAGCAGAGGGAAGAGGCTGTGGAGGAGGCCGAGAAGGGAAGAGGGAGATGCAGAGCAGGAGGCCAACGGGGAGGCTGAGGAAGGAGGAGAAGAGGGTGGGGGAGGAGGATGGAGACAGCAGCAGAGGCTGAGGCAGCTGAAGGGGTGACTGCAGGACACCAAGAAACAGGAGCCCCACGAGGACGATTAGACAGCAGCACAGGAAAAGTCAGACCAAAAAGGAGAGAAAGCTGCCATGCCCTTCACAGGGCTTTTCCCAACTGAGCTAAAGGTGGTCACTGGGAGTTCAGAGGCCCCCACCCACTGTGGGCTGTGCCAGTGCCTCTGACACGCGCTCTCCACCAGCAGCCAGAACCACAGCGCAAGCCATCGCGGTGGCACACACCTGTAATCCTAGCGACTCAGGAGGCTGAGGCAGGAGGATCACAGGCTCAAGGCCAGCCTCAGCAATTTAGTGAGGCCCTAAGCAACTTAGCAAGATCCTCTCTCTAAAAAAATTAAAAAGGACTGGGGATGTGGCTTGGGGTTAAGTGCCTCTGGGTTCGGTCCCCAGTACCAAAACAAACAAACAGAAAACAACACCACCAATAAAAACAGAATGAATTTTCAACAGGGGAGGGGAAAAAAGAACTGAAACTTCTAAGGCTCTGCTTTTTTTCTTAAAATTACTTTAGAAAAGGAAAAATTATTGTTTTATATGCATTTTATATTTTTGTACATATTACTAGGGGTCAGCCATTTTTAATGATCTCAGATGACCCAACCAGCCTTCTGAGTGCTGCTCTGACTTTACTTATGGTGTGACCAGGTTCATCATCATCTCAAAGGAGAAAGAGAAACCAACTTGTAAAAACATAAAAAATAACAACAACAACAACAAAATCTTACTCTGAGAATTCCAGTAACATTTTGGGATATGTATTTTAGCTATACTTTAAGTAATTGGTTTGTATGAGAAGGCTAAAAAGGCCAAAAATAAAAAGGTTACTTTCCATTTTCTTTATTTTGGTCTGAGAAGCTATTGTTTATTTATTTATTTGTGACCTGTTTGATGTATGTGTGAAGCAATGTTGTCCAATAATAAACTGGAATTTTATTTTGCTGAGTAGTTCTAAAAAAAAAAAAGCAGTGACATTCTTGTAGATTCTGCAGTTATTAAAAGAATAATAAAGGAAAACTAGCGAGGCTTTCTGATACACACTTGTATTCCCAGCCGCTTGGGAGGCTGAGACAGGAGTGACACAAGTTTGAGGGTACCTTAATGAGACCCTGTTTGGAAAAATAAAAAGGGCTGCGGATGTAGCTCCGTGTAGAGTACTTGCCTAGCATGCACACGGCCCTGGGTTCCATCCTCAGTATCGAAAATAAAAACAATATTATGCATGTTTTACTAACATTAAAAAGCAGATGGAGTCAATAAGTTCCTTGAAACACACAAGCAAATATTCCTGAAGAAGAAGCAGCCAGCCTGAGCCCTCTTCTCGACAATACGGGAAGGAGTGTGTGATTCAAATCCTCCCAGGAGGAAATCTCCAGGCCAGGGGGCTCTACAGAGGCTCCACCGAACACTGGAGGAAGGTGGGGCACCACGGCTACCAGGATTTCCCAGAAAGCCGAGGAGGAGGAAGGCCCCGGGTCCTCAGGGAAGGCCCCATGCGTCTTCAGCCAGAGAGAGCAGCTAACGGCTGCAGCTCCGCTGCACAGATCCGGAAAAGGAGACTGTCCCAGTCGCCTCAACAGGCCTCGAAACACAGGGGCAGAACCCGCCTTACTCCTGATCAGATCTCAGCTTGCCCAGAGTGTCTGTGGGAAGGACACAGATGTGGCAGTGAAGCCCAGGCCCGAGGCGGGACGTCCACTCCACACTTCTGATCCACCTGCCCTGGAAGTCTCAGCGGTGTAGGTGGCAGGGAAGAGACTACAGGATGCTCATGTCAGAGGCGAAGAAACGAAACCTCACAGACTGCATGATTACCAGGTAGCTGTGGGATCTACAAAAGAGATGCCAGAACTCATAGTGAGTTTGTCAAGCTGCAGGATACAAGAACATCAGAATTAAAAATGTTTTATAGTTGTAGATGAACAGCGTGCCTTTATTTTTATTTATTTATTTATTTTTATGTTGCTAAGGATGGAACCCAGTGCCTCACACATGCTAGGCAAGCGCTCTGCCACTGAGCCACAGATTAAAATGTAAGAAGCAGCACCAGTTATGATATGAAATATGGAGAAATGAGTCCTAGTCAAGATGTGAAAAGCCTGTACCCTGAAAATCACAAGACATTGATGACAGAAGTTAAAGAGACTTATTAACCAGGTAGGGAGAAACACCATGCCAACAGGCTGAGAACCCACACTGTCGAGATGTCAGTCACCCCGAATCAACCTACAATTTAACAACCTAAATGAAATCTGAGCCGCCTTTTAAGAAATTGACGAGCCAATTCTAGAATTCCTATAGAAATGCGAAGGGCCTAGGAGAGCCAAAGCCCTCTCAAGTAAGAACAAGGAGGACTAACAGGATCTGACTCCAAAATTTATTAGCAAGCCTTGGTCATCAATACAGGCAGCACAGGTGTCAAGACAGAGGAGCTGATCAATGGAGAACAGAGTCCAGAAATAGACTCGCAGGCACACAGCTGCTCACACAAGGCACAAGGAGAGCAGCCAACTTCAACACATGTCTTGCGCCATCTACAAAACCCAACTCGATGTGGATAATAGATCTAAACGTAAACCTAGGTCTACAGGAGAAGGTGACAGAGGTCTTCAGGGTCCGGATATCCGTACTTTGGGCCTGTGGACTGCAGTGTCTCTGTTGCAAGTACACAACTCTGACATCACACTGTGAGAGTGACCATAGACAGTCCAGAAGTGAATGGGGGTGGCCGTGTCCCAGTGACCTCCTGGAGATAAAACAGGCAGCTGGGCTCCAGACACAGTTTGCCAATCCTGCTGTAGAAGAAAACAGGAAAAAAATCTTTGTGACCTGGAGTTAGTCAAAGATTTCACAGACATGACTCTTAAAGCAGGATCTGTAAAAGAAAAAATTGATAAATTGAGGCCTCATAAAAAACTAAAAATCCCCCTCTATGCAAAACACTCTTCAGAAAATGAAAAGACAAGCCGTAGACTGGGAGAAACCTCTGCAAAGCACATATCTGATAAATAGATTGCATCAAGAATATATTAAGCTCAATAATCAGAAAACAAATAACCCTATTAATAAGTGGGCGGAATGTCTGAACAGGTCACCAAAAGTCGTATACAGGTGGCATATAAGGCATGAAAAGACAAGCAATGTCACTAGCCACTGGGATGATGCCAATTAAAACCACAATGAGGTGCCACCACATACCTGTTAGAATGGCCTACGTTAAAAAGGCTGGCCACTCGCAACTGTGGTGGAGACATGGAGGAAGGGACTCCTCCTGTACGCTGCCGTCTGGCATGTAACATGGCATAGCCACTTGGAAATAGTATGGACTATTATCTCTATCACATGTAAACCATCCCATAGAACCATAAAGAGAAAGTTCTTCAACTCTTTTTATGATGTTAGCATAAGCCATCTAGTAAACTGCAAGAAAAAATTACTACTACTAAACAATCTAAATTCTAAACATAGAGGCAAAAACTCAAATAAATATATTAGCCAAATGAACATGGATATATCTGTATCTTGACCATGTAGCGTCCACCCTAGGGATGAAAGGATGGTTACGGACAAAACTGATAATCTGACTCACTCCATTAATAGATTAAGGCAAAATGTCACAGGATCATTTCAATAGTATAATAAGAAATCACCAAACAAAAAACATCTACTTTTGAAAAATGTGAATGCTCATTTTTTCAGAAAACTAGGAAGTGAATTCTTGGCCCGAGAAAGAACATTAATCAACCCCTGAATGCCAACATCATTCTCTGTGGTGGAATTTAAAAAATATTGCTAGACCTAACACAGAGATGCCTTCTAGCTGGGCTGGTGGCACATCCCCGTAATCCCAGACACCCAGGAGGCTGAGAAGAGAGGACTACAAGTTCAAGGCCAGCCTCAGCAACTTAGTCAAGACCTGTCTCAATGAATAAAATAAACAAGTCTGCGGATGTAGCTTGGTAGAGCACCCTTGGGTCCAATTCCCAGCACTGAAAAAGCCCTCTAGCAACACTGCTGTTCAATATCACCTTGTCTTGGAACTCACTGGGACAGAATGGCAAAGAAAAGTCAAAAGGGTCTTCAGTTATGATTGTCTACATGGAAAACCCAAGAGAATCTAATTTTGTACTATTAGAAGCCTGTACAGTTGAACAAATTGCTGGACACAAGGCAACACAGAAAATCAATAGCATTCCTATTGAGGAGTCACACCAACATGTGAGAAGGCACGAATCCCATTTACTGCAGCAGCCAACTCCAGACGGGTCTTAAGATGAAGTCTAGCAATGTTGGCATGAGTCCCTTGTGGAGGAGGTGCAGGAGTGGTTCAGCTGAGCAGAGCAGAGCCTCCGAACCAGACCACCAGAGCTCAGGTCACAGCTGTCCACCCTCCACATCCTGGCCTGCATGAATTAGTCCCTCACCCCATGCCTCAGTTTCCCCATTTATAAAAGAGAAATACTGATATGTATCTCACGGGGAAGTTGGGAAGATCAGTTGAGCTAGATATAAAGTGTTTAGAACAGGGGCTGCCACACTCAACTTCTCTATACGTGGTTCCTATTGTTATAGAGAAAATTACAAAGTTTAATTGAAAGAGGTGAAACAAGACCCAAATAAGTAGAGAGATGGACCACATCGTGGATGAGATGATTCAGTGTTAGGAAGAACCACATTTTTCTCCTGGCTAATGTAAATTCATCGCAATTATAATAAAACACCCAAGAGGATTTGGAATGAAATCCAAAAGACTAGAAATTCATATAGAAGAGTAAAATTCCAAGAATAGCCAAGGCAGTTTTGAAGGAGAGCCAAGGCAGTGCCATTTCATCTGTTTGATGTGGAGTTATTATAAAGCTAGCCTGAGACGGGGTAGTACTGTCACGTGAGCAGGGCCAAAAGACCAAAGGAACAGAACACAGAGTCCAGAAATGACACCCCCCCACACACACACACGTAGGAAGCTGGTATAGAGGTGGCACTCTCAGTCCGTGGGAGTGGATGGGCTACAGTGACTGACTTGGATATTATGTTGCTCACATGGAAAAGTATGTGATGCCCTCCCCCCTCACCCCAAGCCCACAGCAGCTCTAGATGGGCTAAATCTCTAAATAGACGTTCTTAGGGTCGGGACCTGGAATGTCCCTCAAAGGCTCCTGTGTTGAAGGCTTGAACCCCAATGCAGCAATGTTCAGAGGTGAGGCTTTGGGGAAGCAATTGGATCATGAGGGCTGGAAACTAATCAGTGTATTAGTCCACAGATGATCTATATTTGAATGAACCACTGGGAGGTGGTGGAAACCAAAGGAGGCGGGGCCTAGTTGAAGGGAGTGGGTCCTTGGGGACTGTATCTTGTCCCCAGTTCCTTCCTCTCTCTCTCTCTCACTCACACACAAACACGCATCTGCGTGTGCCTGCACACATGTGCACACACCACACACACACACACACACTGTTCCCTGCTACATGCTCCCTGCCTTGAAGTTCTGCCTCAATACAAGCCCACAGTGATGGGGCCAGCCAACCATGAACTGAAATCTCTGAAACCATAACCTAAAGTAAATCTTTCCTCTTTTCAGTTGATTTTCTTAGGTATTTTGTCACAGTGATGAAAAGCTAACTAATAGGTCTTCACGTGTTAATATAAAGGAAGGTCATTCTGAAGGACCACCTTTATAACTCAGGAGGGAGAGAAGTACTGCTCAAACAAAAGGGAAAAACATTTAAAATACAACACTAACAAATTTCACTGCATAAAAATTAGTGCCTTCTGTAGGACAAGAGTTCTGTACATAACATTAAGAAAAAAGCAACAAATGAGAAGAGAATATTTTCATCACATACAAGCAGATGAGAACAGGGAGTACCTTTGCATAAAAAGCTCCAGGAAGCCAGTAAGAAGAAAGCCAAGCAGGGGCTGGGGTTGTGGCTCAGTGGCAGAGCGCTCGCCTAGCATGTGCAAGGCCCTGGGTTCCATCCTTAGTGCCACATAAAAATAAGTAAAATAAGGTATTGTGAACAACTACAACTAAAAAATATTTAAAAAGAAGAAGAGGAAGAGGAAGAATAGGAAGAATAAGAAGAAGAATAAGAAGAAGAAGAGGAGGAGGAAGAGAGCCAAGCAACCTAATGGGAAAATGGGCAAAGGGAAAGAACAGGCAATTAACAGAAGAGGAAATTCATATGGCAGCTTTGGAAAGATTCCTGACTGCACTTCCAGTGTGGAGTTGCAAATGAAGCAATCATCAACTTCACTTGAATTTGCATCTGCTCCAGGTCTTAGTGAGAATGCTGTTGGAGTACAAATGGTTTCTCAATTTGAAAAGAAAGTTAGAAGTTGAATTTACATATCCACTAGTAGGCGTGACCCATCATATGTATGTACCATACTCCGCATTACACAAGTGATGTATATTCTTGGTATATGTAAGGGGTGGCACCCTCTCCGGATCCCAGGGACTTGCATTTGGGTTTGGGGAGCTAGGTGAAAGGACACCACTGCATGCTGTGTGAAATCCTGAAAGTCCGGAAACAACCTAAATATCCTTCAAGGTGGAGCAGGGTGGAGAAATCCTAAGTCTGCCATAGCCCCTGGCGTGCTGCTGAATGTTTAACAGCCCACTGTTCAGGGAGAAAGCCTTCATTTGCCAGTTTCTGGGATGTCACTTCTCCACCATGGCTGAGGTCTGTCTATCCTGTGACATCACTGACCACAGAGCTGGGAGAAGATGCACAGGGTGAGTCTGTGGGAAGGTGCTCGGAGCGAGTGGCAGTGCACCATTGATTGCTTTCTCCCAGCAGCCAAGATCGATGAAGAGACCAGGTATAGCCGAAGAAAATAATGCTTAGGGTGGAAAAGAAGCAATTTTCAATGTGGGACGATCAATATGATAATGTTTATATAAATTCAAAAATTACACAAAGTGGTAAGACGCACATTGTTGAAGAATGGAATGGGAACGGGTGGAAACGCCAGCCTGGGGACGCTGTTTGCCTTTGGAAAGAGAAAGGGGAGAGCAGAATGAAGGACGGGTACGAGGAAGCGCCCGCCTTCCCGCTCTCTCTTTTTCTCTGGTTTTGTTTCTTAAGTGTCAAGAGCTGAAGCAAATATGTGGGACTGGGAAGCTGGTTTATGTTGGATCAATATTCAAAAGGTGGGGATTGTCGTCAGGCATGACTCTGTGTATTTAAAATACAACATTAAAACAAACAGAATTAAAATAAAAAACTGAAGAGAAAACTAACGTGGAAGGCCCTGGAGGGACACGCTCCAAGGGGTTTGGCAACTGCGTGTGGACTCAGGATCTTCACTTTTCATCTTCCTTATGTCTGGATGTGCCTGGACTGGGGCGGCACTCCCTGGGCCCTGGGAGGGCTGGGCTAGGCCGTAGCTCTAGGCCCTTCCATGTGGACGTCAACTCCCTTTGCTGGGTCGTGGCCTGTTTGTGAGACATCCCCATCCACAGGCCTGGTGACCTAGGCTACGGTGAGTGGGTGGGATTGTGGCCATCCTGGCCCAGGAGGGAAGAGCCACGGGGTGCTCTGTCAGCCTAGAGGTGGGAACAGACAGTCACAGTGCTGGAGAGAGCTGAAACCATCTTGAAGCTCGGCCCCAGGATCTGAGAGGTCACAGAGGGGGACAGTGGCAGAGAGTAGCTAGGTTGTACTGGCCGTGTGGACCGACCTAATCAACTCTGGATTCACTCAGACCTGGGCAAATCTCTGTGATGCCACATAGGAGCTGTGTGACTCAGGAAAATGACTCAGCATCTGTTTTTTTTTTTTTTTTTAAATGGGAACTATGGTAGAGTGTCTTATGGTGCAAACTAATTGCAGCTCTTTCCTAGAGAAAGATTGTTCCCTTGTGCTCCCCTGAGACCATGAAGCCCTGTGACCTGGGTCCCTGTCCTCCCTGAACTGATGTATGGTGTTATGTGACCTGCTTGGGCCAGTGATGCCGTAGGAGTGAGCTCGTGATCCCAGGTCTTTCTTTTACCTCTGCATGAGTCCAGTGTCCAAATGTGGGGCTGCTCCATCACCTTGGGTCCTGGAACAAAGATGGAAATGATGAGAACTGTAACCAACTCATGAGGAGTGTGCGACGTGCATGAGAAATAAGCCTGTAAGTCACTGCATTACTGCAGTATGACTTGGTCCACGGTGGCTGAGTGGCATTTCTCATGTTCTGATAGAGGGTGCAATAACACATGTGAAATGCTTACAGGGACAAAGCAGTGGGGATAGGCGAGGGTGTGCTGCAGTAATAAGCAGCCTGCATGTCTTAGTGACTAACACAGCACATTCTTTTTCTTGCTTACCCTGATGTGTAATAGTTCTTCAGAGTCCTTTAAAGAAGTAAAGGAAGGAAGGGAGAAGAGAGTGGGGAGGGGAGGAAGGAAGATCTGGCAAGCCTCTCACAGAGAAGCTCCAACCCAGAGAGATACTCTCCTCTCACTTGCCTCAAGCTTCACTGCCCAACACTAGTCTCATGACCACAACTAATTTAAGAGGGGACAGGAAGTGCAGATCTACCCCAGGCACAGAAGAAGGCGAGGAGCAGGAGAACAGAGGGAAGGTCGACAAGATGGCATTGTAGGCAGGAGTGGCTGGTGCGAATGTGCCCTCTGGAGGAGTCTGCCTTGCTCCAGAAGCTGTGGTCTTCAGGAAGGCCCCAGGGTGCACACAGGGATGGCTGGAGACACAGTCAGGCACTTACTGGGAAGACCCTTGCATTCAGAAATAGCGTGTGGGAGATGGGAGCCCCTGGGTCCTGGTGTGGCCATGTGGCTGGATGGAGGAGGGCTTGGGAACTCTGTCTGAGACCAGGAGAGGGCAGGCTGGGAAGGCGTGGGCAGAGGAGCTGGCAGGGGTTTACCCTCGGTGGGAGAAGGAGCAGGCCAGTCGGTGTCAGCATGGCAGCTGGTGGCTGGGCTGTGCCCACAAGCCAAGGCAGTAGCTCCCTGAGGCAGGGGTGGGCCAACAGGGACTCTCTAATGTTACTCTAAGGAGACGGCTTGCCCTCTGCAACCAAAGTTAGATGTCTGTAGGCCGTTGAGTGGCAGTGCTGGCACGTGTGCACAAAATGCGGACGCGTGGGAACTTTCCGGCTTCCAAACTGAAGGTAACTGCAGTGCCCTGAGCAGAGGGCACATTGCAGCATTTCCACGAGGAATAGTACACAGCAATGCAAACGACTAGACCACAACCAGGGTGTACGCAGATCGCCAAGCGAGAACCCAGAGAGAGAACGTCAAGCAAGACACCAGGCGAGCGGCATTCGTGCCCTGGAGTCGGTGGCGGGAAATCTCCAGAGCAGCAAAGCCGCAGCGGGTGATGTGTGGGTGGGCCTCAGCCAGGGCTGCTGTAACACAGATGCCACCACCAATGGCTTACACAGGATGAGGACCCTTCACCCCTCTGGAGGCCGTGTGGCTCCCATGACTCGGAGCTGGTGGTCTTCTTGCTGTGTCCCCACTTGACCGAAAGGGACAGGATGCAAGTTCTCTGTGTTCTTGTGGGGACTGAGCTGTCACTAGAGTGCCACCCTCATCACCTAATCACCTCCACTGTTCCCCTCCTAAAACCTAGCTCTCGAGGGACAAGATTTAAACATGACTTTTGGGGTGGGAGTGAGGGGGCAGAAGGAGCCTCGTGGGTTGGCTGTGCTTCCCTCCTGCCGTGGGCAGCCTCAGGTGCTCCCCGAGGTCCGGGGGCCCAGTGTTCAACTGTGCAACGGGCCACCCTCACAAGGCACCATGGACAAGCTCTCTCACAGCTCTCGAGGCCAGGATGTCCAAGGTGAGGCTCCGGCCGCTCTGTCCCCCAGGGAGGCTCTCTCCCCAGGTGCCCAGTGACCTTCCAGAGGAAGCAGGTAAGCCTTCTTGTCTTTTTTTTTTAACAAAGGCAGCGATCCCACCGTGAAGCCCCCTGTGACCTCATCTGACCCTAATCACCTCCGAGGCATTGGGGGGTGGGCTGTGTGTTCTCTATGTCACTTAAAACATCCTGGGGAAACAGGGGCACGAAACTTGGGTCCATCAGGAGGAGCAGCAGCTCCGGGGAGAAGCGAGTGGGGCTGCCCACCAGCGGCAGCCAAGAGAGGGGCTACAGTGTCCCTGGCTCCAGGAAGCCTTTCTCTGCCCCACGGGACCAGCTTCTCTTCGGGAAGGAGAGGAGGATGGTGGTCAGAAGCCAGCAGGAGGGGCTGAGGCATTGAGAGGGTGGGGAGGAGGCGGTGGCCCATGTGAACATGTCCTTCAGCCTGAGGTTGTGAGCAGGGGAGGCAGGTGCTGGCACTGGGAGGGACCCGTCTAGGCCTGTTACTGTGGCAGAGACCCGAGCAGGCTCAGCCCTGAGTCGTGAGAGTCTCTGGAGGGCTGCTGCCAAATATTTCCTTACGCAGCCGTCCTGCCCCTCCCTTCTCAAAGGACCTCTCCCGGCCACGTGTCTCCACAGCAGCTCCTTCCTCCTCTTCTCCACCCACCATGGCCTCCCCAGGACATGCTCACCTCCTCAGGGCATTGCCCATCTCATGCCACGGGAGGCCTGCCCCTCTAACCTGTGCCAGGCCGTGCGTGCACAGAGCAGGCGCGCAGCAGACACACTGTGAATGAGTGAAAGGCAGGGGACTCTGCAGGGGGGTGCAGGATCTGGAGCTGAGGTTCCGGCCAGGAGGGACAGAGACGTGTGCAGACGCAGAGGAGGAAGCAGTGCATTCTGTGACTGAGTGGGTGCCGGTAGCCAGGAGGCAGAGGGAGGGCCTTGGCTCTGATTGGGGAAGGGTGCTCCAGAAGAATGGGGAGACAGCTTGGAGAAATCTGAAGGATTCAGAGGGACTTCCTGGGGACTGATGCTGAGCCTTGGGGTCCAGCAAGTCTGGAGATCACCAACTCAGGGGTCCCAGGCATGGCTCAGGCATGATGGACTGAGGCACGGGTGGGCCTCAGTGTCAGTATGGTTCAGGGCATCCCTGCAGGTGAGGCTCATGTTAGCATGGGTTGGGTGCTTTGGCAGAAGTGACAGATGGGAAAGGTGGGTGTGGAGACCAGAGAGGAAGGGTAAAGGACATGTAGGAGGCTGGGGCTCGGCATGACCACAGTATAGCACCAATGAGGTCAGGTTCCAGTCATGCCAACCTTCTGAGGCACCTCCTTGTGCCTCTCACGTCCCTTTTGCAGATGAGGTTGTGCCAGCCCCAGCTCCCTTGTTGTTAGGACTTGAATGCAGCCTGTCTGTCTTCCAGTGTCTGAGGCTGCAGTCATTTTTCTGTCCTGAGCTGGAGAGGTGAGGAGGACATGGACAGAGAATGGGTACTGGTTCAGGATGTGCAGTGTGGGACATCTGAGCAGACCAGGTATGAGAGACAGAGAATGTCCCCATTCAGTGTATGAGGCCATGTGGACATCAGTCACCTTCCTGTGGGCAGAGTGATGTGGAACCAGCACATGTGGAGGGTCCCTGCATTTAATCTGCACCCCTCTGCTCCAGGGAGAGCAGAAGCCCAGGCTGGGACAGGCAGGGCATTGGTCCTGGGCCGCTCAGCAAGCAGGTGCTGCAGAGCCCCCAGGCCTCTGATGTGTCCAAGCCTTTCCATTACACCTGCAGGGTGTTAGGTTGGGCACTTTGACCTCTGGGCATTTTGAGGAATGAAAACCCAGTTTCAGCTGTGAAAGCCCCCTCCTGTTCCCCACCAGGATGCCTCAGGCAGCATCTCTGTTTCCCATAAGCCTGCCCTCCATACCCAGCACCTTTGGACCCTCCTGTCTCTACCACATTTTAGTGAGGTTTCTGGAATTCCAAAACCCAGCTGAGAGAAGCAGAGAGCATTGCATAATTGCACAACTGGGCAAGACCAGTCCCGCTGGTCACCTGGAGCCTGTGCCCCTAAATCTTGGACCCCAGGGCCTCTCAGCCTTGGTGACCACATGGAATCTGTCCCCCCATGGCACACTGCAGCTTTTCTCTCCCCTCTTTCCAAGGAGGTCTTGCCGAACACCCAAGCAGGCCTGTGAGGCCACAGTACCCCATGCATCACGCACAGAGTGAGCCTGGAAGAGATGGCAGCTTGAGAAAAGAGGAGGGCCTGGTCCAGTGTACTGGAAGATGGGGAGGGAAGGAGTTAGAAGGGAGGGGAAAGGTGGGGTGGAGGAAGAGGGGAGGGAAGGGAGGGAGGGAGGAGGTAAGCTCCTGATGCCTACTGCAGGGAGATGGGTGAGGGAAGGTGCGCTCTCCAGCCTGTTTCTGGAGCGCCCCCAGTGCTGGTGTCCACAGCTGGATCTCACTTGTAGGTATTCAGGGGTGAGCAGGAGGAGAGATCAGGACTCAGTTTGGGGGTGGTAAACTCACCCTGGGCAGAACCATCCAGAGTTTCACCTTGCAAGTGCTGGCCTGCCTCCCCTAGCTTCCTCACAAAGAGCCAGGGTGCTCTTGGAAGGGCCCCCAGAACTTTCCGGATCCACTCGCTCTTCTACTAACCAAGGGGCTTGTGGTCCTCCCCACTACCACCCTCTTAGGACTCCCATTCTACAGGTGCCCCCTTCAGCTGCGCCCCACCCCCTCCCAGTCCTTCTATTGCCTTCTGCCCAGTGAAGCTGCCCACCTCCTCCGCTCTTCTAGTCCCCCTATCCGTTGGCCGTCTCTTCCCCAATTGGAGCACCTGGCACCCAAGGGACCCTCCTCCCACAGCTCAGCCGACCAGCACCCCCGCCCCCACCCAGGCTGGCAGTCTCCTCCTTCCATCCCTCCTCCGTGGCGCACCCAGCCACCAAAGGCGCCCACCGCGAAGACTCGAGCACTGCGGCCCCACCTCTGCCCGGGCGCCCGCTGCACCTGCAGGGTGGCTGGGTGCACGGCGGGTGGCGGGCGGTGCGGCCGCAGGGGCGGAGGAGCGGGCGGCGCGAGGGAGGGGCCTGCAACAGCAGCGGCGGCGGCCGCCCCAGCCCGCGCAGCCCGGCTCGGCCCCGGCTCGGTCGGCGCAGCGCAGCGCAGCGCCGCGCGCGTCCCCTCGCCGCCGCCGCCGCAGCCAGGCGCACCGGCACCAGGCCACCGCCGCCGCCGCCGCCGGCGCACGGACGCAGCGCGCACAGGCCGGCCGGGATGCGCGCCTGGGCCCCGGCCCGCCCGAACCCGCGGCCGCCGCCCGCCCGCCGCGCTCTCGCCTGACCGCGGCGCCCGCCCCGGCCACCCCGCCCGGTCCCGGCCGCCCGCGGCCGAGATGTCCGCCCTCCGGGGCCCTGGCGGCCCGCGCCCCTGCTAGGCTGCGGCGGTATGGCCCGCGCGCCCGGCGCGACCTCTGCGGATTGCATCGGTGTGCGGCGGCGGGGCATGCCCAGGGCACCGGGCACGGCCTTCAATGGGCGAGGACACGGACACGCGGAAAATTAACCACAGCTTCCTGCGGGACCACAGCTATGTGACTGAAGGTAACGTACGTGTTGTCTGAGACCCCCTCCGGCCGGCCGCGGCGTGGGGATGCCGTCGCACCGAATGCCCTCCGAAGGTTTGGACCGCGCGCTGTGTGTCGTGTCCCCTGACCCCACCCCACCCCACCCCACCTTCACCCCACCTCACCCTGACCCGGGCCTGGAGGGAGGGAACCCTAGGGCACCGGCCCCCGCTGCCCAGTGCCGGGAGAGGCCAGCGCCCTCCTCTGCGCCGCCCTCCGGGAGGCAGCTTTACCCCCTGGCCAGGTAGCATCCTGATCGGCCCGTGGCCATCATTTTTTTTTTTTTTTAAGGCCATGTCTGCGGTTAAGGTGATGCGGAAATCCCGGGGAAATGTAATGGCTTAAAACCCCGTGTTTGCCATTTCAGCCCTATCCAAAGCCCGCAGAATCTTCTAGGCTGCCCACTCCTTGGAGACGGAGAGGGGCCCAGAGGAAAAATCCATTGCCAGACCCTTCGGAGAAGCTCGCCTGCCGCGGGCCTCTCCCTGCCCCCAGAGGCAGGGTCCTTTCCTGGGAGGGAGGCGCAGATGTGGACTCGAGTTTTATTCCTGGGGAGTTATATTGAGACAGGAGTAGCGGGGCCCAACCTTCAGGATTCCCACCACCCAAGTGGCACAGGTTACCCCAGACAGACCCTGCATTTAAACCCCCTAAATTGGCCCTACAGCCCAACCCCCACACCAAGCTGGTGGAACCCAGAGGGTCAGCACCCCTCTTACATGGCAGTAACTTCCGGGGTCCCTCTGCTCTGCCTTGCCCAGAGAACGGTGGGACAGCTCCAGTGCGAAGCCAGGGGACAGCGGAGTGAACTCCTGGTGGAGGATAGGGAGACCTGGCCGTGGAGTAGCAATGGGCTGCGCCCGCGGGGACCCTCGTGCTGGAGACCTTCCCGAGTATAGGGCGGTGCATCTCCCCCGGGGGCTGCTGGGCAGGCTGCAGAAGTGCTTGTGTGTTTTTAGCAAGAGGCTTCTTAATGGGCACCGGGAGAAGGGCCCTGGGCACTTCGTCCCGCGGGACTGGTGCGCACGGTGCGGGAGCTGGGGAACCTGTGTGGGCCCTGCGCGATGACTAGCCTCCGGCCGGTGTCTAATGCCTGCTCCGCCGGAAATGAGGCCGAGAGGGAGCGGAGCCCTGCGGGGACTAGGCAGCGGAGGACGGCCAGGCGGGCTCGGCGTCCTGACCCCGGGGGCGGAGGCTGGGTGTGCAACCTGGGCGGACAGACCGCTGCTGAGGGTGGCGTTCTCCGCTCGGAGAGGAGAAGCGCTGAGTCATGCTTCGCCGCTGGGTGGGTGTGGGGAAAGCAGGCAGGGCTGCCGCGCTGGGGGACAGCGCTGTCAGGCCGGGCTCCGGGAGGCCCCGGGGAGCCCAACGCGGCCCTTTGTCGCTTGCCTGGGTGAGGTGGAGCCAAGATCCGCTGTGTGCTGGGGGTGCGCTTTCCGCTCACAGCCTGAGGAGCCGCAGAGGGTTGAAGGAGGCCTCGGGTTGCTGGCAGGTGCCCGAGCGGCCTGGCTCTAGAGCAAGGGGATCTTGGCAGGTCCTCTGCTGCTCGGATCTGGCTCCGGTCTGGCTCCCTGGAGGAAGCCTCTGTTTTCTCATCTTTATACTGGGGATGATGGGATGGGAGGCAGGACTGAGCTGTAATTAAACATCAACTGCACGGCCCCAGCTCATAGGCCATTTTCAGCATGAATTCCTTGGCATCCCCCTGGCTTCTCTCTCTGATGACTCCACCGGTTCTCAGCTGTAGGAGCTGAAGTCATGCTTTTGAGTCCCTTTTCCTTTTACATGATTCCTGAGCCCCTGTGTATGCAGTCGCTGCCTTAGGACCACCCCCTGCCCCCCATAGACCCCCTTGTGCAGGCTGTATTCTAGCAGGGAGCCCTGTGACCTTGAGGGGAGTTCTTCCCACCTCATGTCAGTTTCCCCACCTGTAAAATGAGAGTGCAGAAGACCACCCTGCCTATGAGGCCCAGGTGAGATGGGAGGAAGGAGCACCTTGGAACCCCAAATTGTCAATGGCAAAGTGTGGTCTGCACCTACTTTGTGCTAGGGCCTCCCACAGGTCTCACATAACCCTCATCTCACTTTTTAGATGAGGACACTGAGGCTTGGCTTGGTCCATGGCTCAGACAGAATGTCAGGATATATAGTGCCCAGGGCTGAGGTGCCAGGGCCTTGCAGGGGCCAGATCAGATTCCTGCCGTCCACAAGAAGAAACAGTAACAGTGATTGAGAGAAAATTAGATGAGAATTGTGACCTCCTTAGAGGAAACTGGACTTTCATGCTGTGGAATCCTGACTGCATTTGGTAGAGCGTAGATTTGTCAGCCTTCAGACCTGTGTTGGAATTCTGCTTCTGATGCCTCACCTCCTGTGCTGCCTTGGTCAAGTTGCTTTGCTTTCTCACTTTGTAAAGAGAGAAATAAAATGATCTCTGTCACCGACTAGATTATTGAGGTGACTATGCTAATGTAGAAAGGGCCTACTGTAGTGTTTAGCTTATCAGAATCATTTAATGAATGGCACCAGAATTTCATAACCAGTAGTGGATGCTGAGACTCAGTTTGCAAAAGACCAGGTTTGGGGGGGCTGGGGCTGTGGCTCAGCGGTAGAGCCCTCGCCTAGGTTCGATCCTCAGCATCACATAAAAATAAATAAATAAAATAAAAGTAAATAAAATAAAAAGACCAGGTGTGCACATTCCTGTTCCACCCGGTGTCTCGGTCCACGCTCCTTCAGGATGCCCCGCTGCGTGGGTTACTTCCTGCTCCTTCACTTGCCAATTTCTTTTGACCTCACAGTGTTTGCTCTGGCAGTTCCTCTACCTGGAGGCCTACCTCCTGCGTTCCTCCTGACTATCTCCCACTCATCCTTTGAGTCCCAAATTCAATGTCATCTTTGCCAGTGGGAGTCCTGCCTGGGTTTCTAAGCCTTGGGAAATCCTAAATACCTTGAGAAGAGTTTATGTCTTGTTAGTCATTCACACCTCAGTGTGAATTGGACTGTGTGGGGTTTTTTTTGTTTCTGTGCTTACTCTTGGCTGGGCTCAGCTGCATTGAGGGTTATTGTGATCATTAGGTGTGAGTGTAGGACCTGGAGAACTGGGGGGCATGAGGGCCAGCAGTGAAGTGGAAGCACTGAGGACATTGGAGAGACCTGAGCCCTAGGGAAAGGGGACCCAGGGATAGGAGGATGCTGGGACATCTCTTTCAGATGTTTCTCAAAAGCTGAATATTTCCAGAAAGGGCCCTTCCTAGCTGTGCTCTCTCTCGCTACAGAACCCAATACTCAACCTTCGAGTGAGTTCCCTGGGTGTTTCTAGGCTAGTCTGAAAGGGTTTGGATGTGCCAAACCCTCCCACCCTTCCTTCTCTGGGCACCAGGTGCCAGGCATGTCCTCCGCTGGGCCTGGCTCTGGTCAGGCAGCATGGTTCCCACACAAGAGCTCAGCTAGGGCATCACAGGTGGATCCTGGCGGGTCTGGGTCACTTTGAGGAGGAGCAGCGACTCCCATGTGCCCAGCAGGTAAGGCATGTCAGGAGCATGGTGTTTGGCTGGGACCACAGTCAGTGTCCCCTCCCTGGAGCATCTCAGTCATCGACCCCTTGCAGACACCTGCTGCTCACACCTGAGGAAGGGCCGTGCCTCTGTCTTCTTAACCTCATTCAGGTTGTCTGTTATCCTGGCTTAGCAGGGAGGAAATGAAGGGGGCTCCGGTGAGCAAGGGCCGCCGGCCTGCCCTAACCCAGCGCGTGGGCAGGTTCCACTGTGGGTACTTGTCCTGGGCTGTTCCCTAGAGGCCATGGTTTCCCGTCCACCCTCAGCCACACTGGAAAGGGTGCTGCTTGTGAGAGATGGGGCCAGTGGAGTTTCACCTTTGTGGTCATGTCACAGCCGGCTCCCCAGCATGCTGTCTCTGCCTCTGGGCAGCACACGTGCTGTTCCTGGCAAGAGGCCGTGGCCATGTCTGGGTCTGACGGGTCTAAGGGTGGGCAGTCTCATCCCCTGGGCAGTGACTGTTCCAGAGGGGATGTGGGGTAGTTCTGGAGGCTGAGTGGGAAGGAAAGGGGGCTGCGGAAGCCAGTCCCTCTGTGGGGTGAGCACACCAAATCCCTGTGGTTGCTGGTAGCTCTGTTGGCACCTGGTGGGGAGTAGTCTTAAGATGGCATTGTCGATGGCCAAGTGGAGAGTGACAGAGAACCCAGGACCATGGTGACATCCAGGCCTGATGTCCACCTCACCTCTGGGCATCCAGTTGCATGAGCTGTTCCACCTTTGAGTCAAGTCTCCATTCTTTGCAGCCAATAGCATCCGACTCACATAACCCTGACTTGGTATCAGGAAAGCCAGGAGGACTCTACATAAAGCCAGGGTTCTGTTCACTTCCTGTTTAGGAGTCCTTTTGTCCCTTACTGCACCCAAGTCAAGGTTGCCAAGTTCAGTTTTCCCCTTCCGGGTCCTATTGTGGTGACCTGATGTGTGACCACAAGACCTGATTTTGGCGACCTGGGTCTGGTGGAGTCTGGCTCTGAGCTGTGGTCTCTGGCTAGCCACAGTCTCTCGGAGCCTCAGTTTCTTCTTTGTTGTTGCCTATCTTTGCAAATGAGGGACCTGCCACTGTTTGGAGTTTTCACATCTCTCTGATCTCCCTGGCCCATAGCCCCCTGTGTTAAATGGCTGGGTATACCAAGCATGCCCAGCCCAGGACTCATAGCACAGGCTGCCCTCATAAGCGCTCTACATAAATGACAATGTCCAGGCTAGTCCTCAGAACTGTCATCAAGTGGGCTGGCCCAAATCCTACCCCAACCGGTGGGAAACAGGCTAGGCAGGGAGGGAATTAGTTGGTGCTGGACCTACAGCCTAGGGGGCCATCAGGGAGAGCCAGGCTTTGATGTTTCAAAATCCACATATGGACTGGCTGATTCCGCCCTCCTTCTTTGGGTCCTTCCCTGCTGTCGGCTGAGTGGGGTAGAGTGCTGCTCGACCGCAGGTATCAAGGAGCCAATACAACAGTTATTTCTCAGTGGACTTGCCTCTGCTCTGGAAAGAACAACGCGCATGTGCAAAATACTAATTTTGCCTCTCAGTGATTTCACGTTCTGGGTAAATGCTCTAGCATTTAAATTGAAATTGCATGACAAGATGATGGGCAATAAAAATCATTCTAAAATATAAACTTTTACTTTCTCTTTATTTCGATTGACTTAAGCTGGAAATAAATAACATCTTGACAGATATGGAAGAGATGAAAAAACTGAATTTTAGACCAGTCAGTGAGGTCTCTTGCTTTTTGGCAGAAGGATCCCACATTTTCTCTTTTCCAGGGCCCCACTCATGATACCCTTGTGCCTCTTTGCTGAAACTCGGGAGAGGTGGGGTCCCTGGCCACGCCCCTTGCCTTGGCCACGCCCTTCACCTTGGCTTTTGTGATTGGTGAAAACGGTGAGAGAGCCTGTTATCCATTGAGTAGCTTTTCTCTCCTGGGCGGGGTCGGCTTTGGAGGTTGCCGCCCCCTGGACCCCGCCCCCTGTTTCTCCATCCCAAAGGCCTCTGGCCCTTTAACTTGGGAGTCTAGACTTAAACGTGCTATCCATGCAGGGTCCCTGGTTCATGTTTTTCGTCCAGATTTGTGCATATTAGCATATTATATATTCTCAAGTCCTAGGAGAGGTGGGTAACTGTGACCTCAGCCCCGCCCCAGTGCAGGTTGACCCTCATTTTATTGGCTGTGTACTGTTGCTGTATAGATGTGTTGTAGTTCAAATGTCACTCCTTATTGTTGGATGTTTAGGTTGCTTTTTGTCCTTTTACAGAATTTCCTGCTCTATCCCTTCCCCTAACTTTGGAATGGTGTTTTTCAGAGCAAGTCCTATAAGTGTAATTTTATGTAAACATCACAAACATTTTTAATGTTTGATACAGACTGACAAATTATTCTCCAGAAAGTTTCCGTGTTTTGCTGCAAGCTGAGCAGCATTAGATAGTCTAATTTGTTTGACCTTTGCAAATATCATAGATGAAAAAGATTTGTTTTAATCTATGTCTGAATACCAATGAGGCTTTTTGTTCAACACACATTTACGGACTTCCCTTATGTTCCAGGGTCATGTTATATGCGAGATGCACCAAGTTGACGAGCTAGGCCATGACCTTCACTCAGTCATTCAACAAATATTAAAGGAGTGCCCACTCTCTGCAAGGCACAGAAGAGGCCATGTTGCTGGATTGGGGAGAGGGGTGGGGGGAGATGAGAGCTGCAGCTCCAAGGTTCGTCAGCATCTAGGGGACCAATAATGAGACACTGGAACAGGGACAGAGTCTGAGTGGCCGAAGAGCAGGAAGAGAAGCAGGAGGGCTGTGGAGTCCTTCTTTCCAGGGGACTCCTTTCCAGGGGACTGGGGCATCAGTGATGGGTCAGGCCGATCTGATGTGGTAGGAGGACTCTGTAGCCCCATAGTACCCCATCGAACCCTGCAAAGACAGAACTCGCTGGTCAGCCCTCAGGAATGATGGCCCATGTGGACTTAGGATTAAATGATGATAATGGAAACATAACAGCCATTATTATGAGTAACCATTTATTGAATACATAGTCTGAGTACCCCATTATATCTGAGGTGTGGGTACTTACCTAGTCTCACATGGTTTGTAAAATGACAGAGCTGGGTCATCTGCCTGTGGAACCTGCAGTCCTTACCCCACACTGAGTAGCTGGGACAACAGGACAGGGGCAAGTGGCCTGCTCAGTTCTGATTATGCACTGTGTTTAGAGGGTTTGAGGATTTGAACCCAGTCTGCCTGGCTCCGTCTTGGGCTCATGGGGGGAGTTCCTCTCCAGCGCACAGGTGTGTGGTGGTGGGCCGTGGGTGGTGGTCTACAGGAGACAGGAGGTTCAGGGGCTGGAGGATACGTGGCAGTCCCCAGGTTTAGAGTGATGGTGTTAGGATACAGCCTTCTAGTGCCTTCCAGGCAGTTGGAACAGCCTGGTGGAGTGCCTGATGCTCACCCTGACAGCGTCTGAGCTCCTTCCTGTCCTGTTTCCAGGAGCCAGTTGCCTGCCATGCAGTCCCAGGGAGCAGGGCACAGGGGGCTGCTGTGCTGCCCAGGAGCCTTGCACAGTGGGGGCCATTGTCTTCTAGATCCTGCCCTAAATGACCCATTGATGCAGAACAAAGGCTGTCCACAGGCTCTGGCTGGGGAGTGTGGGCTGCCCCAAGCAGGGACCCGATCTCCAACTGCAGGCCTGAAGGACCCTGGGGTCAGCCTGGCTTCCCAGTTCCCCGCCAGTCCCTGTGGTTACCCTAGGCTGCGGCTGCTGGAAGCCGGGGCTTGGGCTCGGCTTCGGCACAGCTGTGTTCTTCTGGCAGCTTCTTCAGCCTCTGAGCCAGTTTCCTCTTCTCCCAAGCGGAGAGAATGGCCAACTACCTAGGCTTTCAGCCAGGATTAAATGAAATAATGTACACACCACACTGGAATTGGAAGGAAAGGGAGCTACTTTTATTATTAACTTTTTTTTTAGAGAGAGAGAGAGAGAGAGAGAGAGAGAGAGAGAGAGAGAGAATTTTTTAATATTTATTTTTCAGTTCTTGGCAGACACAACATCTTTGTTTGTATGTGGTGCTGAGGATCGAACCCGGGCCGCACACATGCCAGGCGAGTGCGCTACAGCTTGAGCCACTTCCCCAGCCCTATTATTAACTTTTGAATTAAAAAAAATCCAAAAAACGATTTCACGAAACTTTTCACATATGTAAAAGTAGAGAAAAATAATACTCTAAATTGCTATTAACTCCGCTGCTATCAATATTTTTCTGTACTTCCTGCATTTGGCTGGAGAATTTTTAAGCAAATGTAAGCCGGGCGTCATTACCTCATGCCACCAGGCATTCCTGAACGTGAGGCCCTTCTCTTTTCTTACGCAGCCAAACCCCATTCACTCACCTAACAGAATGAGTGGGTGCTGACTCCTCGTTATCTAGACTCCGGTCCGTTGTACCAATGCCCCTGCTTGTCCCAACAGCCCTCTTACTGTTGGCTGTTCTGACCCAGGATCTGGCCCTGCCCTGCCTGTGCTTCTTCTTCCTCTTGAGTTTTTTTCTGGTCGAGACCTGTCAATTCTCTGTCCCATTTTCAGACCACTGACTTGCAGGTGACATTCTTCATTATGTTCTGAGGAGGACAGTGCCACCTCCACTGCCCTGACCCAGGCCCTAAGGGTCTTGGAGGCTGATGGTGACTGCTTCCCTCCTGGGGAACAGGCCCGGGGTGGCCCCCCTACCCTGGACCCCTCCCTGCTCCGCTGGGCGGCACCTGGGTCGGGTGGGGGAGGCCCGCCTTCCTCTCAGAGTGGCAGCTTGTGTTGGTGAGATGACCCGAGGATGAGCTCGGGGCTGACACACCAGAGGCAGGTTGTCTTTCTCCCGAGCTGAGGATGTGGCAGTGAGACCTGGAGCCCCTGCCAGCCGCTCCCGCTCATGCTTGGCTGGGAGACCAGGGGGCTGGACTGGCCGGCATGTGCCCTGTGAGCTTCCCCAGAGGGGAGGTGGCTGCGGAGGACAGTTTGTTCCAGCTGCTGGTGAGCACCTGCTGTGAGGAAACCCAGGAGTTGGTGGCTTGATACCAGCAAAGTCTTTACCATCCACCGCGGCTGGTCCCAGTTGGTGGGCAGACTTGTCCACAGAGTGGCCGGGGGCCCTTCCACCTGTCAGCTCCCTTGCCCTCTCTGTTCCTTGGGAGAGAGTGGAGAAGGTGCCCTCCCTTCTTAGACACTTTGGCCCTGAAGAGCCTCCTGGGGCCTCCCTCCAATTCCATTGGCTGGAGCTAGTCACACCGCCTGCCCAGCTGCAAGGGAAGCTGGGAAATGCTGTCCCTGGCTGGGCTCCCAGGGACAGTTCTACAGATGGAACAGATGATCCTTGTGGACAGCTAGTCATCTTTGCCACATGACCCAGCAGAACAAACTGTCACTTTTTGGTCTCAAAGAATCCTGCTGAGAATCTTGCAGGGAAGACACCCTTATTCAACCCCTGACCCTCTAGTGTCCCCTGGTACAGGGACCAGAGTGGAGAGTTGCACGTTGGCTATGGGGTTCAGGGACGCCTTCCTGGGAGAGGTGATGACTGATCTGAATCCTGAAAGCCAATGAGTTGAGCCCAGGCAGGTCAGGTAGGAAAGGAGTAGTGGGAATTGGTCTCAGGGGGTCAAGGCGGGCACCTCTGGAGAGGGCGTCCTTCCCGGGGACCCTGTGGGCCTGTGAAGCCTTGAGGGTGTGTGAGGGAGGGGTGCTCAGAGGAGGAGAGGAGGGGAGCTGGGAAGGAGGAAGCACTGTAAGGAATTTGGATTTCATCCTGTCGACATCGTGGAACACACAGGACATTCTCTCCACCTCATTCAAAGTAGTGTGATTTGTATTGGCTTATTGTTTTACCACACACACACACACACACACAAATAAATGCACTCATTGTAGGAAGTCCAGAAAATATATAGAGAGAAAAGGTGAAAAAGAAAATCCTACCACTGAAAATATTTGGCTTATTTTTGTTTGCCTAGGTGCAGACAGCCTATCTACCTGCTATCTATCCATTTCTACATTGACTCCTTCACAAAAATATTGTTTAGACATGTACTGTGTGCTCATCCTATTTTGCACTCCTTTAAAATTTCCCTTAACAACATTTATGGATAGTTTCCAGGTTATAAAATGCAGAGCCCCTTGTCCTAGGCTGCTCGCTGTCATTAAAAAGTACCAGAAAACAGGCCTCAAACAGCAGAGGTTTATTAGCTCACAATTCCAGACACTGAGAATCCAAGATCAAGGTGTTGGCAAGGTTGGTTCCTCCTGAGACCTCTCTCCTTGGCTTGCAGATGGTGTCTTCTCCCTGGGTCCTCATGGTCTTCCTTCTGTGTCTGTGTCCTTCTAAGGCCACCAGCTATGTTGGATTAGGTCCCACTCAGGCAAGCATATTTTACCCTAATGGCCTGTTTAAAGCCCATATCTTCAAATATGGGCACATTCTGAGGTCCTGCGGGTTAGGGCTTCAACAAATGAATTCGAGGGACCCCATCATCACTGTGGAGTGCACCTCATAGGCATTTAAGTCACTTCCACGTTGGTGGATTGAGGAAGTGTCTGTCTGCTCGAGGTCACGGCTGGTCTGTACATCTTTGGCTCCCTCCACGGGAAGTGGAATTGCTGCTCCTAAAGGTTTGTTTTTTTAGAGGATCCTCATCTGACACCAGCTTCTCCCGATGCCCCAAGCCGGCAGTGTCTGAACCTTTCCCCAGAGCCTTGCTGGATTCATATTTGCCCATAAAACAGTAAAATAAGCTGCATTCTTTTCTTATTTATTTATTTTCATGTAAATTTTTAAATTTGTATATGACAGCAGAAAGCATTACAATTCTTATTACACATATAGAGCACAATTTTTCATATCTCTGCTTGTATACATAGTATATTCACACCAATTCATGTCTTCATACATGTACTTTGGATAATAATTATCATCATATTCCACCATCATTAATAACCCCATGCCCCCTCCCTTCCCCTCCAACCCCTCTGCCCTATCTAGAGTTCGTCTATTCCTCCCATGCTCCCCCTCCCTGCCCCACTATGAATGAGCCTCCTTGTATCAAAGAACATTTGGCATTTTTTTGGGGGGGGATTCGCCAACTTCACTTAGCATTACCTTCTCTAACTCCATCCATACCTGCAAATGCCATGATTTTATTCTCTTTTATTGCTGAGTAATATTCCATTGGGTATATATAGCACATTTTTTTAATCCATTCATCTATTGAAGGGCATCTAGGTTGGTTCCATAGTTTAGTTATTGTGAATTGTGCTGCTATAAACATTGATGTGGCTGTGTCCCTGTAGTATGCTGTTTTTAAGTCCTTTGGGTATAGACCGAGGAGAGGGATAGCTGAGTCAAATAGTGGTTCCATTCCCAATTTTCTAAGAAATCTCCACACTGCCTTCCATATTGGCTGCATTATTCTGCAGTCCCGCCAGCAATGTATGAGTGTGCGTTTTCCCCACATCCTCGCCAACACTTTTTGTTGTTTGTATGCATAATAGCTGCCATTCTGACTGGAGTGAGATGGAATCTTAGAGTGGTTTTAATTTGAATTTCTCTGATTGCTAGTGATGATGAATATTTTTTTCATGTGTTTGTTGATTGATTGAACTCATCTTCTGAGAAGTGTCTCTTCAGGTCCTTGTGTTCTTTTCTCTCCCTCCACTACTGGGAATCGGACCCAGAGCCTCACACAAACTAGGCAGGCACTCCACAACTGAGCTCCACCCCAACCCTTTTTATTTTATTTTATTACTCTAAGATGGTGCTAAGTTGCTCAAACCTGTGATCCTCCTGCCTCAGACTCTTGAGTTTCTGGGATTCTCGAGTAGCTGTGTGCTGTCACTCCCGGCAAGCTGTGTGCTTCTGAATCATCTTTCAGTGAGGTTCAGCTGCCTCACTTGTTGGCCATGGTATTCATTTGGTTGTGAGTTTTGCACTTTTGCACTTTATTTGCTTGTTTTTCTACATTCTTGGTCATCTCTGTCACAGAGGTGGCCCCTTGGTTTGTTGTTCACCTCTGGTGGTGTTTAATTTTATGTGATCAGATGTCAGTTTCACCTCTGTGGTTCAAAACTCTGCTGTCTGCTGAGAATGGATCTGTGCATTCCTCAGTCATGAGAAGAACTGCTGGAATATGGCGGAGGTGACACTGTGTGGCTTTGGAGGTCAGGCCATTAACAGGCCAACACAGGACCAGGCCTTACTCTTTGGGGGACACTTGGTCTTGGAAGCCAGCCACCACATTGTGAGGAAGCCCAAACAGTTTGTGGAGAGCTGTCAGCCAACAGCCAGTGCCACCCTGCTAGCCAAGGCCATCTTAAAGATGGATCCTGCAGAAGTGCCCCTGCAAACCCAGCCAGATGGCAGATTCATGAACAAAACAGTAAGTGGTTTCTGCTGGGAGTCATTTTATTCAAGGTGCTGTTACACAGCAATAGATACCGAACCTCAGGCCTTCCCCACGTTGAACCCCCAGACCTGCCTCTGGCTCCTGCTGGGGCCAGTGTTGTCCCCACCAAGTCAGCAGACATTATGTCTGCTTGGTCCTGTCATCTTCTTCCATACCCAGTTCAGCCTGACACCCAGCAGATGCCCAGTGAATTGCTGGATGACCGAGTGAGCCAACAGATGACACCTCTTCACATCCAATCTCAGAGCAATGCAGGTGGGGTTTCACCAAGTGCCCTGCCTTCCCCTGGCCAAACTCTCTCTCTCTGGGCAGCCAGCTTCAGTTTGAGCGGCTCCAGGATGTGTTGACATTGGTTGCCGTGGTCAGTTAGGTAATGCTGACCCCAGCAGCACCTCTGGGATTTCACTTAGCAAGGCAGGCGGCGGGTCACGGCAGAGAGCACCACCCCTACTGCTCGCTCCGCAGTCCCCATGTCACCAAGGAAAGAACAGATGCATGTTGTGATACATGAGCAGATCACTTCTGTTGCCAAGGATCTCGACAGGTGTTCATTCATCCACAGGCAGCAAACATGTAGCTGTGCTGCTTCCTTGTCTCCCTACAATGGATGGAAGACTTGTGTCCCCTACAGTTCATGTTGAAACCTTGACCCCGCTGTGAGAGTGCATGTGGGGTGGGGGGCCTTTGGGAGGTGATTATGTTGTAAGGGTGGAGCCCTGGTGAGCGGGATTAATGCCCCAAAGAGCTCTTCTCTCCCTTGCCACATGAGGATACAGTGGAAAAGACACCGACTGTCACCAGAAAGCAGTCGTCACCAGACAGGGACTCTGCCTTGCCTTGACCTTGGACTTCGGCCTCCAGACCTGTGAGAAATGAGCATGTTTTTTACAAGTCACCCCAGCTATGGTGTTTTGTTATAGCAGCACAGATGGACTAAGACATTCCCAGTGATAAACACACACCTTTTTACAAATATGGGCAATTGAGAGGAGGAATTGGCCAATGAGGATGGCATTCAGCAAAGACAGGAAGTGATAATGCTGGGGTGGGGCTTGTAGCTCAGGGGTAGAGGGCTAGCCTGGCATGTACGAGGGTCCTGGGTGGATTCCTGGCATTGCAAAAAATAAAGCAAAATAAACCCACAAGGAAAATAAAAGTGATAACTCTGGAAGAGGACTCGTGACCGAGTGTAAGTGGACGTCCAGAAGAAGTCACTGCTCCTGGCAACGCCGAAGTTCCTGTCCTTCTTGAGGCTCATCTGCAGCCAGAGGCACTGTGAGACGGGGGACTAGCCCTCGGATGTGAGGAGAGTGGTTGTACCCAGAGGGTGGAGGTGCCCTGGAGGGAGCGGCCAGGAAGACACACTGTGTTCAAGGGCCGCTGGAAGATGTGGTGTCCAAAGCACAGGGGACGCAGTTTAGGACGCTGATCAAACTTAGCGGCACCCGGAGGCACAGGGAGGGCCTTCTCCGCCTGCCTGGAGTCTTGTAAAGGCAGAAGCACTGGATTTCTTCCTCTCCCCGGCGTTTTGAATTGCAGTGTCCTGAATAAACACCATTTCTCGTTTTTAATTTCCCTGTGCATTTATAACCGTCAGTAAGAGGGTTTTTAATGTCTTCAAAAAACGTTTTAGAGGACGCAGGACGACTGTAAATTTCTTCATTGACTGTTGACATGGCTTCAAGCTGTTCCGGCTGTGTTGCAGGTGACTTTTACTGTCCTACACTTCCAGGCGGAGGACAGACCGCTTGCCCTCTGTTTTAGTCAGCTTTTTTTGTTGCTGTGACCAAAAGACATGACAAGAACAGCACATAGGAGGGAAAGTTACTGGTCATGTTCCCGAAGTTCAGTCCTGGGTCAGCGGAGGCCGCCAAGGCCGTGGTGGTAGAAGGGCGTGGTGGAGGGAAACAGTCAGGACACAGCCACAGGAAGCAGAGAGAGCTCTGCTCACCCGGGACATGAACCCCAGAGTTTATGTCCCCAGTGACCCACCTCCTCCAGCCACACCCCACCTGCCCAGCACCACCCATTAATCCATGAGTGGATTAATCCACTATGAGGTTACCCCCCACAGTCCCCACCTCTGAAAAGCCCTGCGTTGTCTCATACAGGAGCTCTTGGAGGACACCCCACGTCCAGACCAAGCGCCTGCATTCCAGAGGAGCGGTGTTCGCTGTTGCATACGTCGCCTGTCGGTGCAGGAGGCTGCAGTGATGCCCAAACCCAGGAGGCTGCGGTCTCTCTCTACTGAGGCCGCAGCTCAGAGCGTCACATAATCAAGTCCCTTGCTGTGGACATGGTTAGGTGGCTCACGATCGCTGGTCAGTGAGTAGACCTGGGCCCGGCTGTCGGCTTTGGAACAGCCCCTCGTGGACAGAACTGATGGAGGCAGAGGTCGAGTCAGAGTGGTCCCTGTACCAGCTCTCAGTGCGAAAGGTGCTAAAACAACCGTCATATTATACAGCCCCGAAGAGCAGAAGACCCTTCACTAAAGCTTTGGTGAACACGTGATTCATCCTGTGTCCCAGGTCATCAAACTGGAGCTAAGTTGGATGTCTGTTAAGGTGCTCCTTGTGAGACGATTTTAGTCACATTTCTCTATTTTATGTCAGTACAGAAATGCCTGACAATGGAGAAGGGTAGCATCCTGATTTCATTGTCCCAGAACCATTGCTCACATTTTGTAACTGCCCCCAGATTGCAATATAAATAGTTTTGTATCATTTAAAACATCTGACACACCATCAATGATTTTCTGGCTGTGTAGTATTCCACCACACAGAGATGATTACTCATTCGGTGGTCACTTAGGGAACCATGCATCAGCTAGTGTTGTGTGTGGCCGGGGTGAGGATGGGGTGCAGGAAGGAGGATGGGGTGCAGCCCACTGTGACTGACCATGGTCCTAATGCAGTATGATAAGCAGGGGTGCCTGGGCCCCATCCAGCCTGGGGCAGGTCAGAGACACTAAAACTGTGACAGTGGCTGAGGAGCAGCCAGTGCTGCCCAGCCATTGGGGAGCAGGGAGCAGGGTGTCCCCGGCAAGAAGAACCTCATGAGCAGGCTCAGAGGAAGGTCAGCGGGTGGTTCCTGTCTACCGACAGGTCTTGGAGATCCCGGGTGGCATGGTGCAGTCAGTCCAGGCAGGGAAAGAAGAGGAGACTGAGAGTGACCAGAGGTCCTGGGAACTTGGAGAGGGGCCATGAGGGACAGGAGGGCGTGTGGGCACTTGTAGCAGAGGCTGGGAGACCCCAGTGAGGCACCTGGAGCTGCGGGGCTGCTGGGCTGGGGGCGCCAGGGGAAGGCAGGCCGAGCCTCCTGTCCAGGTCTTGATCAACAGGGCAGTGTGGCCTGCAGGGGCAGATCCCGGGGGTGGGCTTCTCCCCTCCTGTAGGACTCCCGTGTCCCTGGCTTCCAGCTTCTGGTGAGCAGACTTAGACGGGATGAGCATCCTCGTGGAGGTCCGTTTGCCTGGTCCCCTTACCTCAAGTCCTCCTCTCCAGGGTGCCGTGTCCTGGTGAAAGGGTAGGAGTGTTTTCATGGGGCTTGAATACCGACTTGAATACAATGTTGTCTTCTACGCAGAAATTCAAATATCCCAAAATTTCTGGGCAGTTTTTAAGAGTAAGTCCACTGGCAGGTGGTGTGACTGGAGCCCCCTGTAGGTCACAGCCGAACGTCTCGCTCTTGCTGAAACGACGGATGGACGTCAGCACCAGCTCTGGGGGCTTGGCTTTGTTGTCACCTTTTGATGGGGGCCTGACAGGGTGGGGCTGCATCGTCATGTGAGCTGCCTCTAGGTGGGACATGGCTATTTTGTCTTCATGGTAAACTGATAGCAATGAGGTGGTGACAGGAGAAGTTGCTTCTTGAGGCCACTGTGTAAGGACGTGTCCATGATCCTAGTAACTTTCTGCCCACTGTGGGAGGTGGTGGGACGATCCACCACACCAGGAAACAGCCTCAGAGAGACCGAGCCACATGCCCCTGTCACACGAAGAGTGCCGGGTGACAAATGACCCTGGACCTGAGGGACACAGAACCCTGGGGGGGGGGGGTGGAAGGTGGGGCTCCCTCTCAGCATGGTGGTCTTGGACAGGCGGACTCAGGGGAAGGCCAAGTGTCCCGGGGGTTCAGGTAGAAGCCACATGGCCTTCCCTGAGTTCCCCACAGTCTCACAGCATCTTGTTACTGTCATAGTTGGGGCTCATCACCTGCCGGCCAGGTCGACAGGGGCTAAACTGCCCCGGATGTGGGAGAGGCCAGCTCTTGCTCTTCAGGAGCACCCGGGACAGGTGACAGTGTTGTGCCCTGCCCCAGAAACACAATCGGCCACAGATGGCCTGGGCAGGACCCCGAACCAGGCTGGGCTCTGTGTGACCTTGGGGCTGCCGCCCCTCTGCTGAGCTCCCATACTCCTGTCCTCTGACTCGGTGAAGGAGCACAGGTGCCTCCCTCCTGCTGTCCCTGGGCCAAAAATAGCAGAATCACCCAAATGTTCGCTCATTAAAAGAGTTGGAAGGAGATGAGCAAAGGCGTTCCCTGGTGTAGGTGAGACGCCAGGCTGCCTCCTCCCTCCCCGTGCACCACGGGCTTTGTACACGGAGGGGCGCGGGCTGGGCTGGGCTGCCTCTGTCCTCGCCTGTGGCCACACCCTGTCAGGCTTGGTGGTGCCCACAGCAGGGCACAGTGGCCGAGGAGGTGCCCTTGGCAGGCCCCTGTGTGGGGTGGAGGCTGAGAGGCAGAGGTGAGCAGGCAGGTTTTCTCTTGGAGAGTTGGGTGCGGCTCGATGCCAGGAGGATGCTCCGACCTCCCCACCGGCTCCTTGGCTCCGCCTGGAGCAGCAGTTTCATGGGAAAGTGTTCCAGTCCCCATGGCGAAGGTCCTTGCCGGGCAGCAGGGGCGTTCTTCACTCCCCCACACCTGGCTGGGCGGAGTGGGCGCACTGGGCACCACCTGTTAGGTGGACCAGGCTGAGGTCTCCCTGGGCTGGCAGGAGGCGGGCTGGGCAGTGCCCCTTCCTCCTTGGGAAGCTGTCCGCAGCTTAAACCTCTGCAGGGGGTGGGCACAGAGAGGGACTCAGGCCACCCCAGGACTCACCTCTGTCAGGGGTCACTGCCAATGTGCATGTGGCCCACTATGGCCCCTCCCGGTGGCTCGATGTCTTCAGCTCTAAATCAAGCGTGTCCTCTCGGATCTCTTCAAGGGTGGACAGAAATAGCACGTTAGGCGCTGATGCTCGGAAGGAGGCCAGCACACATCCGTCCTGTGCCCGGCTGTGGTACCGGGGCCAACGGGCCTCTCTGCTTCTGCCCATGCTCTCCAGCATGGCGGGGAAGATGTCTGACCCACTCCCATCCCCACCTGGCCCTTTAACCAGACCAGAATGTCCTGCCACATGGCCTCGAGGACTGGAGCCAGGAAGAGGGTCAGGGGCTGGCAAAATGGCCCTGGGCTGTGGGCTGCCCAGCCTGCAGCCTCCTGCAGTGCCTCAGAGTTCTGAGGAGGGGCTTGTGCTGGGCCAAGAGAGCTGGACCTCTGGGGGACTCTGGGCCAGGAGGTCAGGCAGGACAGAGCTGATCCAGGACCCACATGGACTTCATGCTGAGGACTCAGGACTCACTTTGCTTCTGGGCTTGGGCACCATGGGGTAAAGCAGGAGCCTGGGGTCTTCCCTGGGCTCCAGGCATATCTGTTGATTGCCATTCTGGCAGGTGACCCCATTTTCAAATCCCCAAACTGGGACCTCTGTTGGGCCACACTGTGCATTTGGGCACAGTGGGAATGGCAGGTGAAAAATGGAGGTAGTCCCTGAAATCCTGGGGTTGGCATTGCTGCACAGACACCTCTAGGGACGTGTGCCAGACAGGATCCTCTCTGTGCCTCAGTTTCCTTTTCTTGTGAACTGGGAACTCTTTCTTGGGGGCCACAGAGGCTGGCATGTCCTCTGGGAGAGAGGACGCCCTCCCTGGCAAGGAGAGCAGCAGGTAGCACAGGCCAGGCCCCAGGCAGGTCCAGAGCCTTGGGAAAGCCATCCTGGAGGGCCTGGAATGGACAAGGGTGTCAGAGCCGGTCCTTGGGAACTGGGATGAGAGGACAAAGAGCTGATGGCCTCTCTGGTTCCAGGTAGGGAGTGCAAAGTCATCCTGAGGGGACACAGCGCTAGGCCAGCTGGAGGGGCTGCATCCAGTTGTCTGTTTCTAGCAATATTTGGCCAGCAGAAGTACCTGGTCCTCCGCCTCCTGTCCAGGCCGTGGGCCCCACTCTCCAGCCCTCCCACCCCGCCTGCCTTGCTCAGGCCCCTGCGGGGGAACAAATAGCCATGAGAGGTACAGTGACGCGTGGATTTGGTGGAGGTTGTGAGCACAGGGAACAGGGTGCGGGGGGTGGGGGAGGTGGCTCTGGGTCTGGGACTGTGGTCCCTCTGGTGCGGGTGCCTTTGCTCCTCAGAAGCCAGGAACGAGGGCCCCACTGAGCCTTCCATCTGCCGACCACAGGTCTCATTCCCCTTCCCTCCAGGAGGTTTCCAACTTGGACAGCAATCAGCCAACCCATCCTGATCGCTCAGAGGACAGAGGCTGGGGGCGGGGGGCTCCTTGCTGCAGTGCACAGAGTGCAGGGGGGGCCACCCAGTTTCCTTTGTCCTCCTCCTTTCTGGCCACGACCTGGGGAGGCAGAGTTAATTATGCTTTGTCTTTGTAAACAGGCAGCTATAAAAACCTATCAGCAGCTCAGCACCTTCTCCATAAAACAGGCTTGGCTGGATTTATCACCAGAGGCCCTTCTCCAGGGCTGGGAGGCTAAGGAGGAGGCCCACCCCACCCGCTGCTGACAGGGGAAGCAGCAGGGGACAAGCCCCTGCCCACTGTGTGCTCCCTGGGGTTGCCTCTGGGAAAGGTGGAGTTGTTGGGGGCCACGCTGTTTAGGAATGGTCTGGAGCAGTGGCAAAAGCTGCTTCTGGGAGGCTGGCCTGGGCAGGAGGGGAGGGCCCCGAGTGTGGGGGAGCAGGCGGAGGGGGCGGGTGGGGACTCTGCACACCCATCCATCCTGTGGGCAGTGTGTTGAGCATACGCTGGGTCAGAGCATTTCGGGGTGGGGAATGTGGCTGTGGACGTTATTGACAGGTCTCTGACCCAAGGAGTCCTTGCAACAGACCTTATGGGCAAGTGACCAGTGCTGGGACACTGCGGAGAGGAGCCTAGGGCCCAGCTGCCCAGAGGAGGCATCTCACCAGTGTGGGTGGCGGGGGGTTAGGAGGGAGGATGGAGCTCATTCAGCACAGACCTCAGGGCCTGCTGGGTGCTGGCAGTAAGATTAGTGTTGGGGACCCTGGTAGGTGTGGGGCCAATGGGGCAGAGGGCTCTGGGTGGGCCAGGAGCCCTGCAGTATGGAGGGAGGGCTGCCAGGGGCTTGCCCTGCTGAGGTTTGACCCGTTGCAAGACCCTCCTGCCAGGGCTGGGAGTTTTACCCAGGTCTGTAGCCACTTAGCCCAGCCCTTGAGCAGTCTGCCTGGGCCTCCAGCTCCACAGGGCTTGGGGTGGCTGGCCTGGCACTGTATCTGGTCACTCGTGGCCTTTGCTGGCCCTTCCCCAACCCTTCCTTCATCCTTCACCTGGCTGCCTGAGGGTGGGAATCCCTTGGTGACACCCTGTGTGGGTCACCTGGCAGTGTGCTTCCCACACCTGGCCACTGTGGTGGGTGAGACTGACCGTGACTCAGTGACTCTCTGACCCAGATGAAGAACTGAGGATCCTTGTGGGCAATAAAGTGAGACCTCTGCTCAGGTTAAAAACTGGGGCGGAGGACAGGGGAGGGAAGTGAGGGCTCGGGATGCCCATGGAATAGGTTCTGCACTCTGGCCAGATGCGTCCAGTCCTGACTGGGACAGCCACCTGCAGTGGGTGCTGTTACCTCACCCCAAGATGAGTGAACAGAAGCCCCAGGGGTCAGCCCTCTCCGGGGTACACAGCCACAGGGGTGGTGGAATTGGGTTCAGCCCCAGCTCTGCCTGCCACCAGGGCCCACGTCACCCCCACCACGCCGAGTGTTTCCCAGGCTCATTTTGTTGCTGCAGGAAATTCCAACACAGTTGCCACAGCTGTCCCAACAGCAACTGGATGAGAGATAATGAGAAGGGAATCCTGGGTGCAAGGCTCACGGCTCCTGGGAGGCTGGCCGGGAGGTGGTACAGAGGCCAGTGGGTGGCTCTTCCCATCCTCTCTGGCCAAAGTGGGTCGCAGCCTCCCCCAGAGCCTTTTCTCCATCCAGGACTGGACGTCCTCTGGAAATTGCATCCCCCCAGATTTGGCTCCTGGAGAAGAGGAGAACGTTTGGCTACCCAGAGCTGTGGGGTGTACCCACTCTCCAGAATTCTAGGAGGGAACGGGCTGTCGCCCCGTGCTGCCTGGGCCTGGTGCTCAGGACCTAGGGACTGTGGAGGGCCCTGCTTCGCTGGACCGCTGGCACATGGGCAGGGACGCTGCTCCCCACAGAGCTACAGACCGGGGGCTTCACGTGGCCCAGCCCCCTGCTGTTTTCCTTTCTCTGTGTGTCTTTGGCAGGAACAGTTCAAGGTCAAAGCTGTGTGTTCTCGTGGTCCAGGGTGTCGGGAGGGTGCACATGGGACGCAGACTGCGGTCCTGCAGACTGCCACTCAGAGACCAGCCGAGCTCTGAACAGAGGTGGCGGCACTTCACTATAGGGGTGGAGCACGACCCATCGTCACCTGTCAGTAGGCCTGCGATGGACCTGAGCTTGTGTCTCGCAGTGACTGTCCCTTTGGACGTGGTGCTCCTGGTGGGTGTGTCAGACTCCTGGTGTCCTGTGGGTGCCAGGCTTGCACAGCCTTCCCCCCTGAGATGTTCCCCTGCCCCTCTGTGCCCACCAGGTGACCTAGCTCCTGTCCTCTGCTGCCCTTGGTCACTCAGCCTGGCCCGGGCCCTGGAGGAATGTGGCTCTGGGTCTCCCAGGGTGGCTGGCTTCCTACTGAGATCCGGGGTCTCAGCTGGAAGAGCATGGCAGGACACACCTACCTGTGCCGGAGTCAGCTCTGGCCCCTGGAGTTGACCAGGACCTCACTGGTGGCCTCCCTTGCTTTGTAAAGGTGGACTGCAGGAGGTCCCTTGGGGTGATGGCCATTAGCTTGTGGTTCCTGTACCCATTTGGGGGCAGAAGGCATCCAGGACAGATGAGAGGGGCTTGCCGTGGCAGTTCTGGCCCTTGCCCAGAAATTCCCGGCTGAAGGCCCTGCAGTGTGTCATGGTGCCCTGTGCCTGGTTCCTGGTGACTGGGTGGTGGCAGTGGGAGTGGCCCTGGGAGCAAGGGGCGGGAAGGGGGTCAGGTGTGAGCGGCTTCTTCTCCAGTCTGCCTGGGAGCCGAGCTGAGCTTTCAGCGAGCTGCAGCCTGGTGCTCAGTGGGAAGGGCAGGGAGGACCCAGAGCAGCCTGTTCAGTGGGCAAGTGTTGGGACACCTGGGCCTGGGTCCTGCCTGGCCACCCCTCTGCAGGCAGCCTCTTGGTGCCTCAGTGTTCCCGTGGGTAAAGAGGGCGGTAATGGTTCTCAGATCCTGGGTGGTTGTGCAAGCTGCTCAGGAGCTGACCCAGAGAAAGTGCCCAGTAAATGTCCTCTGTCACACTCCCAGTTCTTCTCTCGCTCGCCTGCTGGTCTCAGGAAACCCCTCTGAGCCATGGTCTTCTCCTTTGTCAGCTGCCCATGGTAACCGTCCCTGTGTCCTGGGCCGTGGTGTGGCTCCCTTGGGAGGGTACGCAGGAGTCTCCTCCCCTCTGCCCTTCCTGAGGAGGTGCTCAGGGAATGTTTGCTGCCCGAGCAGCCGAGTGAACCAGCGAGCTTTCCACGCACCTGGGACGTCGAGGGGCTGCGGGTGGGCGAGGGCCCTTAGCTAAGTAGGGCAGGGCAAGTCCAGAGGCTCGTCTTGGTCAGCCTGTTCCTGTGAGCTGGCTGCTCCCCAGACTGGTCCCTGCTATCCTGGGCCTCTCTGGGCCAGGGTGGATCCCTCTCGCAGGGACACAGGTGGGTGTTCCAGAGAGGGACTGCGACTCTTCCTTTCTGTTGAACTGCTGAGGAGTCGTCTCCTTGGGCCCACAGAGTAAGGGGCAGGCACGAAGGTGAGTCCCCTGAGGCCCGTCTCTGCTGGGGTGCGAATGGGGTGGCCGCAGGATGGGGAACGGGACGCTGGGCCCTGGGCCTCAGATTTCCTCAGCACCTGGGCTGTACCCTCCCTCTCGTTTCTCCGGGGCTCTGCCCCCGCAGGGAGGAGCAGAACGCTGTGGGGTTATTTCAGGGGGATCCCCATGGAGACCGAGAGTGGGAGGCTGCTCTCAGCACCCTGCGCTGGAGTTGGCCGTGGTGACAGTGTGTCCCGGCTGAAGGGTGCAAAGCCCTGCTCTGCACCTCGGGGTCTCAGGGGCCCAAGAGAGGCTGGTGCCCCATGCTCCCACCCCTCTGCCCAGCTCAAGTCCCCAGGTGCCTCGGTGTGGGAGTCAGGCCCGTGGGCCTTTCTCCAGCAGGTCCTGGGCTGTAGCCAGCTGCAGCTTCTAGCACCATCCTGGCAGGACCTCTGTGCTGTGGGCTGCTGCTCCTCTCCCAGGACCTCTTCCCCAGCCGTGGCCTGGATTGGCTGAGTACCCTGAGTCCCTGGGCCGTCCACTCATTGGTCCACGCCTTTCTCTATCGGACTTTTATTGGTAACACGCAGAGCGTTTGCCCCTGAAAGAGCCAACTGTGTAGTCCCCCGAGCCTCGCTCCTCTCATCCGAGTAGTGGGGACGGAGGCGGCTGCCCTGCCTGGCGGGTGAGGGTCTGATGGGGCAGTGAGAAGGCGGGCTGCAGTGGAGAGTGCTGTGCAGCTGTGGCCGGTGTTCCCATGGCACTGGGCCTGGCTGATGGAGAAGCTCTGGGAGGCAGGGAGGCCAGCCAGGCACCCGGAGACCTGCAGAGGTGCCCATGGGACCGTGAGAGCCATCAAGTCCTCCATCCCGTTGGGCCACGGACCCTCCTGTGTGTGGCTGTATTTGGTCTTTGTGCTGGGCCTGAGAGGTGACCGGTGCCAATCTCCATTTTACAGAGGGGGAAACGGAGCTGGGAGGCAGCGTGATCTTTGTGCCTGTAAAGAGGCAGGGCCAGGACGCAGGTGTGGCTTCAACCCCACTGCAGTTTCCAGGATGCAGTCCCGGTGGGGGTGGGGTGAGGACCCCTAGGAGGGCAGGTCTAGATCTCCACCTCGAGCTCTGCTCAGCTGTGTGTGTGGGGCGCTGAGGGAATCCACTGAGGGGGGTGTTGGAGATGCTGCAGGGACACCTCTGGGCTCTGGTGTCCCAGGACTGCGCTGGCATTTCTAGGAGTCCCTGTGGGTCAGGTTCCAAGAGCTCCAGTCTCTAGCCTGACCCTGAGGGTGGGCACCATTGGTTCTGGTATTTAATAGGGAAACGGAGTAGGAGAGCCTGGGGTGCCCGGACAGCAAGAGCCCAGCCTGGGTCCACCAGGGAACGTGGGCTTTCAGGGTCCCTTAGAAAGCGCCCAGCACTGTCACCCATGTTGGGAGACCTTGGGCATGGCCCAAGGCCATCTGGCCACTTGAGCTGGGAGTCCTCTGCAGATCTCCAGCTGGTGTGGGCGGGGAGCCAGAGGGCCTGCGAGCCAGGAGAGCACCTTGTGCTAGTGAAAGTCACGCATTCAGCGCTCCCTTGTCAGTCCTGGCCACCTGTGTACCAGGCTCTGCTTTGACCTAATGAGGGCCACTGTCACTTGTGCTTTGAACTTGGGACTAACAGGTAAATGGTGAAGCCCGTTGACAGCTTGTCCTTTTACAGACGGAGTTCACGAAATGTCCTCCAGCGGGTCCCAGCTGCACGTCAATGGGGTGCAGGTGTGAGTGATTCCAGTCGGCCAAGTCCTACCTGGACAGTGAACACAGGACTCTAGAATGTTCTTAGCTGTTGGGGAAAAGCATCAGGAATCCCTCTGGTCAGGTGTGAAAGAGGCTGTGGTCACTGGGCAGTGGACATGAAGGTGGCTGGTGGCCCGGAAGGGACCCTCATGTCCTCCCTCTGTCCAGCAGATGTAACCCAGTCTGGTTAGAGAAGTCATCCTCTTGGCCACCGTCACTCGAGATGTGCAGACACTTGGCCTTCTGCACTATCTCTCATGTGTAGCTTCCTTGAGTTTAAAGAAATTCAGAAACTGAGCTCCTGTTGACCGTCTGTGAAATGCAGAATTATCCCTTGAATCATGGGCTGGGGGTGAAGAGGCCTGCGGCTCTGAGCCTTCTGGGAAGATCCACAGCTGGCCTGTGAGCCCCTGGGATGGCAGAGTGTCCTGTGTGTCCTACTATCACCCAGAGGACCTGGGACAGTTCTGTGGTCAGTCCAAGCCCTGGCCTTCTCATCTGCATGACGGGGCCGGGGAGTAGCCCTGGGACTCTGGTTGTCATTCAGAAGACAGACTGAGGAAACGGACCCGAAAGGGCTGCCCCAGGCCCGGCCCTCCCTGGTGCTGTCCCTCCCACGGACGCAGAGCCCCTGAAACAGGCACTGGCTGCTGCTTGCCTTGTCACGCCTGGGGACACTGCCCCGCGGGTGCCGGGCTGGTGTTGGGTTCTGAACCTTCCGTCCTGTCCTGACGTGATTCTGGGCTCTTTCTCCTAATCTGCCCACTCATTCCCACCCCGGTGTTGAGCCCAGACGGGGTGCAGATACTCGTGGGTGGAGGGCCTCAGGCAGGCGGAGCGCGAGGCCAGGGCTGGGTGTCTGTGCTGCTGTTGTGTTGGAGCTGCCTGATGCCTGGCTTGTCACAGGGCTGCGTGGGCTGAAAGAGACAGCAGATAAGCTGCACCAGGAGCCATCTGTTTGCAGCCCCTGGACCAGATGGTCTGCAGGGACTCCTGGGGGCGGGCTGGGGGGGTAAAGATGCAGAGCACCCAGCATCTCCAGAGCTCCACCACAGCCTCTGAGCTGGGCCTTCCATCCACGCCTATACAGACCAGGAACACGAGGCCCAGAGTTGTCAAGCCACAGATGAAGGCCACATAGCAGGAAGTGGTCGCGGTGGGGTTTGAACACAAGGCTTCCCAGCTCCCAGGCTTGTCTTCATTGCTCGGGGCTACGGACGTTCCAGCTGGAAGCTGCCGCAGAGTGACTTGTGAGAAAGACCCCAAATGGGGATGACTCATGTGGGAAAGAGCTGGCCTCTGTCCTTGCCCGATGGTCCCCAGGTCCCCATGTGTCCTTGGGTATTGGTGCCAATCTGGACTGACCTGCAGCAGCATTGCATGGCCAGGCTGGACCTGGAGGTGGCCGCTGTGCCCCTAAAGTGCCCCTGCCTACAAAACCCTTCAGTGGAAGGTGGAGAAGCCGGCCCCAGAGATGACCCTCACCCTGCCAGCCGTGGTGGCCAGGGCGTAAGTGGACTCAGCCCTCTGGGCAGACTGGTGGGGTCCTGGGAGGGTGGGCCCCAGGAGAAGGGCCAGGGCTTGTCTCGGGCCTTATTTCCAGGGTGCTGAGCGTGGCCATGGTGTTTTTGTTGGTGGGGATTTGGGAGAGGGGCTCCAGAGCTGGCAGACCAAGGCCAAGTGCTCTGAGGCTGGTGTGTTGCTGGCAGTCGTGCGGGTTCCAGGCCTTCTCCACCTGAAGGGAGAGAATGGGTGCCTCCCTCCATGATTCCTGGGACCCAAGAGCCTTGAGGCAGAGCACTGGGCCCTGGGTCCGCACTGCTGCTCCACACCAGGCAGTGACAAGAGCAAAGGCTCTGTGGTCAGGGCACATGCATCGAAGCCCCGAGGCTCCTTTCACTGGCTGTGTGGCCTGTGGTGAGTTGTCTAACCTCTCTGTGCCTCACTTTGTTCATCTGTAGATGAGGTTGGAAACACTAGCCCCACATCCCAGGGCGGTTGGGAGTCAGACACTCAGTGAGTGCTGGTGTTCAGGTGTTTTGCACCTGTGACGATCACCATGAAATCATCATCGTTACTGTGTCCCCCTCCCTGTGGGCCATGCAGTGAACCCCAGCTAAACTGAGCTGAGTGGTGGGTAGCTCCAGCCACCCACCCACCTTCCTGGCAAGGAGAGGAGCAGAGGGAGGGGCGGCCAGGCCTTCTGCTGGGGGGCAGATGGCCAGAGCAGCGGGCCAGGTGCTGGACACCAGGCGGGGAGATGGCGTGTTAGGCACAGTCTGGTGGCCTCCTTGGAGCTCAGGCCGGAATCCTCGCCCTGTGCCCCCCAAGCCACCGGTGGTGTCTGAATCACATCCAAGTGTGGCGGGCTGAGCCGGCAGCTGAAGGAGCAGCATGAATCGAGGTTGAGATGGTCACCTTGGCCAGCTGCCTTCTCCCTGCCTTGGCCAGAGTTTGGCTCAGCCTGAAAGGGTGGGTGGTCGGGCGGCACCCCATGGCCTCTGCAGGGGACGGTGGGCTGGAGCCATGGGCGCTGCGGCCATCAGGCACTCAGTCCTGACGGCAGCGCTAGGAGGAGGGGCCTCAGCCCGTGCGATGGAGACCCTGGGCGGGCTGTGCTGTGTGGGGGGCGGGCACCAGCCCTTCACTTCTTACATGTCCACATCCAAGCCTCTTGGTCTCTCACTGGGATAAAATGAGGACGCAGAGGCCGGGGGTGCAGAGTGAGGTCTGGGCAGCGGTGAGGCAGGGGCCTGGGTATGCCGAGCAAAGGTGACGTGGAACCACCATCCAGGTGGCACACGGGGGGGGGGGGGTCCAGCCCCAACAGAGGCAGGACGGGGGCACAGAGTGCACACATGTGGTCAGTGAGCAGGTAGAGCCGGGCACAGGTCCTGGGGCCTCGGGGGGCAGGCGGAGGAGTGCTGCAGTCTTGGCTGGGCACAGAATCACGAGCCACTCAAGCAGGAACAAAACTTTATTTTGAAAAAGCCGCCAATACTCTGTAGGCGCCGGCAAGCCAAACCCGGTCCTCCCACGCGGGCGTCAACCGGAACCTCCCCTCTCCCGGAACCGGGGGTCCCCCGGACCTCCCCCGGAATTTCCTCCTACTATCCTTCCCCAACCAATGGGAACTCTCCATGAGTCCCATAACATGAGTCCGGTAGCAGGCCAGGGTGAACAGCGGGAGTCCAATTTCCATATGAATGTAAATCTTAACATAATCATATCTCAGTGGCTAGCTGGCGTCACTTTACAACCAAAGGTGCCATACATCGTATATTTGCTTGTGGCTCCTAGCAGAGGAGGAGCTTGGTCTCCCTGCAGCTGGAAGGGCCTGGACGGCAGTGGACCCAGGGCTGAGGGTAGCAGGGTCACTGGGGGTTGCCCTGGAGGAGAGGAGTGGGGGGCCAGTCAGTAGCCGTTGTGGACAGCCTCTGCCCACGCCCCTCATCCGCAGCCTCTTTGCTACATCCACGCACCAGGACCTGTGGCGGGTCCCTGAGCGCCTGCACTGGGCACCGGGTGGCAGGTGCCCTTGGGCTGCTGAGCCCTCTGCTGGTGCCCCGGGAACCTCCAGCAGCAGTGGTGCACACACCAGCTCCCTCCCTCCTGCCTGGGACACTGAGATGTGACCCGCACTGTCCCCAGGGCCACAGGTGTGACCGAGCCCAGGCTGCCCTACGTGGGACTCTGCTGAGTATCACTCTCTGACCGTCCCTTCCTGTCCTGGTTTCCCTGGGAACACTTCCTGACTACTCCACAGGAGTCCTTGCCTGGGCAGCCGCTTCAAGAGGCCCAGGCCACAGAGCTGGCTCTGGGGCTGAGGCAGGGGAGGGCTCCGAGAGGCTCCAGGTGGGGCTGCCAGCTGTGGCAGGGCTCCCAGATGTGCACAGGCCGGAGGCCAAGCTTCAGAACCATGGACAGCACCAGGGTGGGGCAGCGCCTTGGGTCTCCCCTTGGGGTGGAAGGCCAGTCTTCCCACTGCTTAGGGTCTCCAGCAATGCCAGCTGCAGGGCTGGGCCCTCCCTAAGGGCCTGCTGATGACCCTCCACATGACCGCTGGGACAGGACCTCACAGGACTTCAGTTCTCCGTCCTGCTTTCCTGCTGTGGAGTGGGATTCAGGATTGAGCTTGGGGGCCAGACCTGACTGCTCAGACAGGAAGCCCTAAGGAGAGATGCCCTCTTCTGAGGTCCTCCCAGTCAGTGAATCCACGGAACATCTGCTCACCCGTCCCGTCCACCTGCCCAGCATGTTGTTTGTTGACCCCTCACTAGGCCTTGTGCACCTGGGGATGTCTAGGCCCTGTCTTATTTTGTGTGGCTGTAACACAGTACCTGAGGGTGGGTAAATTATAAGGAAAAGGAATTTATTTCTCACAGTTTTGGAGTCTGGGAAGTCTGTGATCGAGGGGCCAGCACCTGGCCAGGGCCCTTATGTCTCATCATCCCATGGTGGAAGGCAGAGGTGCGAGAGACGGTGAGGCGAGGTGGGGCACACCCACTTTCATGGCAAACCTGCTGTCCTTGTGATGATGACATTAATTCTTGGGGGCTGAGCCTGAGGCCTAATCGACTCCAGGCCCCAGTGTGAACTCTGGGGCCACACTCAGCAGTCCCATGGCCACACCCTGGGGAGCTAGCTGGGGCGGGAGATGCAGTGCAGAAAGACACCATGTCTCTTTTTTTTGGCGGGGGGGGTACTAGGGAGTGAACCCATGGGTGCTTAACCTCTGAGCCACATCCCCAGCCCCTTTTTATATTTTATTTAGAGTCAGGGTCTCACTCAGTTACTTAGAACCTCACTAAGTTGCTGAGGCTGACTTTGAATTCATGATCCTCCTGCCTCAGCCCCCTGAGCCGCTGGGATTACAGGTGTGTGCCACCATGCCTGGCTGATACCATGCCATTTTGATAGGCTCTGGAAAGAGGAGGCCACAGGAGCCTCTATGCTGTGGTGGAGGGATGAGGATGAGGGACAGGTTTGGCCACACCCACGTGGGACCTATGGTGGAGGTGTCAGGGAGGCTAGGAGCTGTGCTGGGGCTGATCTCCCAGGGCTGGCCAGGGCTGGCCCCGTGGTGGTGTGAGGTAAGGCAGGCTAGGGGTGGTCACACCTAGTGGTGCAGTGTCACCGAAGCCACACGTGGAAAGCCTTGGTCGAGGCATGGGACTGGAGTGTGGATTTGGTTTCCAGGACTCTGGGAAGTGTCACCCAGAGCCCTTGCACCTAACCTTCCAACAGGGTTTAAGCCAGAGTGTGGGTGGTGAGACTCCAGTCCAGGAAGACCTCTCTGGGTGGGGTGCAGGAGTGGGTGGGCTGGGATGAACACACTGTCCAGGGGCGGAAGGGCTCGGCCCAGGCCTGGATGTGAGCACCATGCCTTAGCCCAGATGGTGTCTCCCTAACGTAGAGGAAAACAAGAGGAAAGGTCCTTTCTATCTCTGCCTCTTCTGGGGTGGAAATGAGCTATTTTGAACCATGCTAAAGTTAGATTTCTAATTTTCTTTGAATCTGTGTCTCATTTAGAGCATCAGAAACTGAAAACCGTCCCCCTATGAATGCGGGGCCATAAATCAGGGCCCGTCACCAATTGCAGGACGAGTCAGTCCAACCAGCATCACAGCCTTGCATTTATAGCACATCTAATTCTTTTTAGGCGTGGTCTGGAGTAATTAGTCATCTCTGCTGAGGAGGGCAGGGCAGGGCCTGGGCAGGGCAGGGCCTGGGGAGGGCAGGATCTGGGGAGGGCAGGGCCTGGGCAGGGCAGGGCCTGGGCAGGGCATCGACTGGGCAGGGCAGGGCCTTGGGAGGGCAGGACCTGGGGAGGGCAGGGCCTGGGCAGGGCAGGGCCTTGGGAGGGCAGGACCTGGGGAGGGCATCGACTGGGGAGGGCAGGACCTGGGCAGGGCAGGATCTGGGCAGGGCAGGGCCTTGGGAAGGCAGGATCTGGGCAGGGCAGGACCTGGGCTGGGCAGGGCCTGGGCAGGGCATCGACTGGGGAGGGCAGGACCTGGGCAGGGCAGGACCTGGGCTGGGCAGGGCCTGGGCAGGGCATCGACTGGGCAGGGCAGGACCTGGGCTGGGCAGGGCCTGGGCAGGGCAGCGACTGGGCAGGGCAGCGACCAGGCAGGGGAGTGGCGGCAGATTCCTCCCACTGCCCCCCTGCCTCTTGCTGGTGTGGCCCTGTCTCTCCCGCCTGCTTTGGGGGACGTGAGGCAGTTGGGCTGGCAGAGCCATTTCTTGGGCTCTGACCACGCCTGGTGCAGTACAGATTCTGGAGGGGAGGGTCCTTTGTCCACCTGGAGTCTGTCCCTGTGTGTCTGAAGGCCTTTGATGGGTCAGATGATCATTGCTGGCTTATGCTCTGTGTCCACCCTGTGCCACATCTAAACCTCCCAAACTGTCATCAGGAGTCACCTGTTAACCACTCATAAGTACCCGCCCCTTCTTCCTTAGCAGTTGACCCTGGACCACAGAGGAGTGGCCAGCACTTCAGGCCAAACAAGGAACTTCAGACAGGTGCAGGTGGCTCCTGCTCTAACAGGACACAGGTGTCCCCTGAGAAGCCTCCTGGTCCATAGACTCACATGGACGGGGTCAGGTCCGTGCAGACGCTGTGCAGGCTCCACCAGACGCTAGCCAGGATCAGTCCTGTAAAATTCTGCCTCGGTGTTTTCAAAACCTGTTAAGTTCCCCAGAATGAAACATGGCAGCCATTACGGTCTTATCCTGATGGAGGGGCTGCGAGGAGGGGGCTGACCCAGGAACGGGACACGGCGACTCAGCCAGAGTCCACCAAACGCCTCCAGCAGGGCAGAGGGAAGACACGAGGGATGGGCGCGGCCCTGTGCCCGGCTGCGCCTCTTCCCTACGCTGGCCGGCCCTGTTCTGTTGCAGTGGCTCCCAGGGACTGGCACAGGACAGCACACGCCAAGGGAAACCGCGTGTGAACCAACGTTACACTGGCGTTGTTCTCCGGCTCACAAACGTCTGACCTAATTTGCTGTGCGAAAGCCCTGGGCAGAGCAGGTCTGTGTGTACAACGGCAGGAAGAACTGTCACCTGCAGGCCAGATGCCACATGACAAGGCTGTGACCCGGGACCGTTACTCCAGTTCCCAGAGAATGCAAAAGGGCTGGAAGGAGGAGGCCGGAGGCCACCCTGGTAGAGCTTCGTGGGGTCACCCCCATTTACCCTCCAGAAAGCCAGGGAGCTGGCACTTGGTCCAGCCGTCCTGCCTCCGAGAGCCATAGCCCTGTCATGAGAAACGGCAGCTCATTCACACAGAAGCCCGGCTGTGCTCACTCCCAGGGTGTCAAGGACTCAATGAGGGCAGGTGTGTCCGAACACACAGGGCCATGGGTTGTCCCTATACAGGGCTGGTGACACATGCTATTCTGTAGGCCACGGAGAGCCACTGGGCTCAGACGTGCTTGTGGGTCCTTAGCATTGAAGAGGTGCACAGAACAGGGCTGCCCAGACTGCCCCGGGTTGGAGGAGGCCCTGGAGGGTGTCGAAGTGACAGGGCCTGGGCCAGATGACACTTGATCAGAGCACCGTTGCCAGCTTCCTCTGATTCGTCAAGGCCTTGCTCTCTCTCTGGCTTCAACGCCCCGTCCTTAGAGTGAAGGGGTTCAATCGATGACTAGGAGAGGATCCCCAGGCATGTGACCGGATCCTGTGTGACAACCTAAGGCAGCCCAGGTCCCAGGCGCCCTCCTCTCAGCAGTGCAGCTGCGTTTCCTGGCAGTGCAGCCAGCCCTTCTCCAGGCCTTCCAGGAGGCCAAGAGGGATGCCCGTCCATGGCCTGGTGACTGTTAGAACCCGGACATCCCAGGACACAGGGCGGCCGTGTCAGCAAGCCACTCAGAGTGACGAGACAGCAGAGAGGCTTTCCTACGATGGTGGCATCGTGATGACGGGGACCATAGCGTGCTGGGATTCGGGGCAGCAGATGCAGGGAGGCCCTGGAGACACGGAGACTCCCGCACAATCACTGGAGGGTGAGTGAGGGCCAGCGTTTGGAAGGTCCATGGATTCCTGTTGAGGGACGTTAGAGATGACAACGGCCAGCAGCCGGTGCCAGAGGCCCCAAGCCTCTGAGAGCCACGAGACTTTCCCAGGTTGTTTGGGGCCACACCAGCCCAGATGGGTGCGAAGCTATCCGTGGTCTCCAGTTGGCCCTCCAGGGGGGATTTCCGTGGTTTGCTACAGAAAGATAAACGTGACTGAGCGCCGTCCGATCCTCCTGGGGAGGGAGTGTAGGTAGGCCCTGTGCTCTGTACCTGCCCAACACCCCAGAACGTTCTCTTCCTAAACAGCTAGATCCACTCAGGGGCAGTGGGCAGAGAGTGGGAAGCTTGGTCAGGCGACTGGCTGCAGGGAGGGCTGCCGCGGCTCGGGACAGGACCTGTCCTTGCTAGGGCCCAGGGGCCTGTATGCACCAGGCTCTGCTCAGGGCTGGTGCCAGGCCAGCATCTTCCACTGCCCAGCTTCTGCTCTCCGGAGTTCTGGGGCCTCCTCCGTCTCAGCCCTGCACTCTCCTCTCTGGGGAGAGTCCTGGATGAGCCAGGGCCTTGTCTCTTATTTTATGGGAGGCAGGGTTCAGCCAGGGGTTCTGGAGCTGGCTTGCACTGGCTCCTGAGAGCCAAGTGCTTCGGTTTTAGTTTTGTGAGCCGGTTGGAGAGTTCTTGGTAGTTTGGAATCGGCAGATAAGAATGTTTGCACCCCTGGGACCTGGCTTGCCCGCTGTGGTTAGATGACAGTGTGCTGCCAGCTGCCTCCCGGCCTCCCTGCCTCCTGGCCTCCCTGCGTCCTGCTTTGCACTCCTTGCCAGCCGGTCCTGATCTGGTGACAGCCTCCTCTGTCATCCAGCTTCTCCTCAGGACCCCTGCCCTATGAGGGGCTCCCCCAAGCCCAGGCTTCCCAAGCTGGGGTGAGTGGCGGTGACCGGGGCAGGGGGAGGGGGTCTGGGCTCTGGGCTGGACAGGATAATGCGTCTGTGGGTTTGTTGACGGCGGGAGTGGTGAGGTTACAGAATTGGCCTGGATTTCCAAAACGAGCCTATCCACCTTCGTCTCTGAGTGGACTGGCAGCGGGCCACTATTGTCCACGCTGGCTGGGGCTGGTGTGTGCTGTCCTCTGAGGTTCAGTGTCACCTTTTGGGAACCTCTGGCTGTGGGTCTCCCCTCACATGGATTCTTTGGAAGCCAGTTTTTCCAGCACTGTGGGGTGGGGGTCGTGGAGGGAAGTCACCTCTCTTCCTGGGCCTCCCAGACTCCTCTGGCATTTCCCTGACACGAGGGAGTAAGTGCACAGAAGAGGCGTGGGCCTTGGAACCAGGCGACTGGTGCAGGCCGTGTGGCCTCCGCTGTGTTGCTTTGCTCTGCTCTTTAGCTGCCTTCTGGAAAATCATGGTGCCCCGCCCCAGGGTTTTGCAGGGAGCTGGTACAGGTGCTGGCAGTGAGCACTGTACCCACTGAGAACAGAGTTTTGGCTACTTTCACTGATTTTGTTGCTGGGGAGTGCTGCTCATTCTCATGGAAAAGGAAAGGGATTTGTATGGCCACTTGGTAAATGGGACCCACATGTGATCCTGGTCCAGAGTGGAGTTGGGACGCCAGTTAGGTTCCTAAGTCCTCGTTCTTAGTGGCCTCCTATTACACCAGTGGAACATTCAGGTGGGGCATCAAACCCTACTGTTGTGCACTGTGACCTTAGGCAACGCGTTTGGCCTCTCTGGGCCTCCGTGTCTAGTTGGAGCAGGCCATCGCCAGACAGGCCTTCTCCTCCACCCTCGTGGGTACATGAGGTCCAACTGGCACTGGCCCCACGCCCTGCTGTGAGAGCAGACTGCCCTCTCAGGCTCTTTCCTCCTAGGTGTGATGGGGTGATTATTCGTCCCCTGCAGCAACCCCACCCTCACCATCCGGAGGGCTGCACTGGGCGCTGGTCACCCTCTCAGCCTCCCTCCTCCCCCGTCCCGAGTCCCAGCCATAAGGATGTCGTGGGTGCTCCCCTCCCCCACTGAGACCTCAAGGCAGGGCACGTGAGCCTCTCGCACTGGCTGGCCCTGACTTGCCGTGGGCTCCACAGGTGTTAGTCGGGAGGGGACCAGGCCTGGGAGGGTGCCAGGCAGCCTCTCCCACACAGGGCACGGCCAGCAGAGGAGGTGAGGGTCGAGGCCCGGGGTGGGATGGCGGAGCCCCTCCTGGGTGTTCCCCAGAGGAGATGCCGTGTGCTAATGCGTGGGGTGCAGCTGGCAGCACCGTGAGCTCATCGTGTCCCCGTGGGTTCAGGAGCCTGGTGGCCAGCTGCTTCTGCTTCTTCCCGTAAGATGGACAGTTTCCGGAGACTCCAGTTGAGAGGGCGTGGCATATGTTGAAGTCCTACTGTGTCATTGCCATGGACTGAATGTGTCCCTCCCCGCAATTCACATGTCCAAGTCCTAACACCCACCCCAGTACTTCAAAATGTGACTGTTAGGAGAAGATCCTTTAAAGGCATAATTAAAATAGAATAAGGTCCCTGAGGTGGCCCCAATCCAAGATGGCTGTCTTCCTTATAAGAAGAAGCCACCAAAACACACAGAGTGGTGGCCCTGTGAGGACGCAGGGAGGAGAGGCCATCTGCACGCCAGGAGAGAGGCTCGCCAGGAACCCGCCTGCTAACACCCCGATCTCTGACTTTCTGCTTCCAGAATTGTGGGAAAATCATCCTCTGTTATTTGAGGGCCTGCGCCATGGTCCTTTGTTCCAGTGGCCTTGGCTGACCCCTCCAGTCCTCAGTAGATCCTCCCAGCTTGACTGGGGAGGAAGTTCTCTATTTTAGAAGCTGGGGAGGCCAAGACTCATTTGCCCAGTGTCCCAGTGCACTGGTCATGTTGGTGCTGCCCTCTGACCCTGGCCCTGCCCCAGGATGGCACAGCCAGTTTGGTGGATTGGGTTCCATCTCGTGCTGCCACGCCCAGGGCCCTGCGGTCGGAAGTCCCAGCAAGGAGGAGGTGTGTGGGCCCTAGCAGCCTCCTGGGGTGTCTGTCCCTCCTGGCCTTGCCTCCTCAGAGTGCCGGGCTGTCTGTGAGAGATAGGGGTTCACTGCCCACACGACTGGAGTTGAAAAGAAAGAAGTGGCCACCGATGTGGCGCTGGGCTGCAGCCGCTCAGGGCCGCGACTCGGTTATGCCTCCAGGAGCTGCCCCTGAAACCTGGCTGGAATTCTCTTTAGGAAATCCTCCCAGTGGACTTGGCCCCTGCCGTTCTGCTCAGCACACGTGAGCCACACGGTTCCGGGAGGTGGGAGAGGCCACACAGCTTCTGCTGCACCGCTGCTCCCTGGCTGTTGGCAAAGCCTGCATTGTCCACGTCTCATAAGTCGCTCACAACAGCCCAGGGAGTGGGCAGGGTAGGCGCTGGACTGTCCTGCTGTTGGCATCCTAGCAGGTGTGGGCCTCTGGGAGGTGGCCGTCCTAAGTGCCCAGAGTAGCACTGCACCCTTGGCCCTCAGCCAAGGCCCTCTCAGTGCGCCTCAGGTTGGCTTGTTAGTTAGGGGTCCACCTGCGCCTGAGCTCCTTGAGCCAGGTCTGGGGACTTTGTGTTCCAGAGATGGCAGCCACCAGGACACCTGGCACAAACCAGGTGGCACTAAGTATTTGGAGCCCTGAAGCCAAGAAGCAGGAAGCGTGCGATTGTGGTCTAGTGGGACAGGCCAGATGCCCCACCTGCTGTGCCCACCTGGGCCACAGTTGAACTCATGGTCACAGTCCTGGTTCAGCAGCATATGAGCCTGAGCGCAGGTAGGAGCATCTGATTGGCCCGCATGGGTCATGTGCCCATCAGGAAGTGGTGTGTGATTGGCTGAGTCTGGGCCCCACGCCCATGTGTGGCTTGGGGAAGAGGAGGACTTGGCTCCTTGGCTTCTGTGGCCCACCCTCAGTGGGAAACTCCCCCAGTAGGAAAGCAGGACCCGCAGGGCAGGTGAAGGACAGCAGAGCCCACACCTGAGTGCCCAGTGAGCTTGGTGTGAGGAGACAGGAGAGGAGGGTACTCTACCACAGATCGTTGGTGGCCTTGTTCTGCTGCCATGGTAGGGGAAGTGTCTCTGTGCCATGGTCCCTGTGGTCCCTTTTTCAGGACTACCATTATCCTTTTCAGGGTCCAGGCCCTGCTCCCCTCCCCCATGAAGGCCTGCCCAGGCCCACCAAGGATCACCACACCTGTCCTGCTCTCAGGGGGCCTCCCTTCCAAGGGGTGAGGCTGGGAGAGGAGGCTCTGTGGTGTTCCCTGAGAGTTCATTGGGTTTCTGCTGTGTGCCAGGCACGGGCTGGGCACCAGACATGCCCTAGACATCACTCCCTGTCAAATGCTACTCGTGTCACCGTTGGGCTCTGGGGTTCCACTCTGCAGCCACCTGTCATGTCTGACCAATGCTCTTGTTAAGCAGCACCATCAGTTTTGGGCTGCTGTGACAGAGTACTTACTGCTGAAGAATGATTTGTATGGAGAAGACATTTCTTCTCATTTCTGGAGGCCAGGAAGTCCCAGAAGGAGGGGCCACATTTGGTAAGGGTCTCCCTGCTATGTCAGCCATGGCAGAAGGCACCACATGGGTGAGAGTGCAAAGAGAGGCCTGACCTTGCTTCTAGAACAATCCCACCCTCATGATGGTGACAGTCTTCTCACAAGGGCCCAGCCCTTCCCCTTGAAGGCCCACATGTCACACATGAACCTTGGGGCCACACACGCTGAGCCATGGGCACCAGGTTTCTGTGTTTACTCTGCAGTCCATCCACAGGCCCTGGCCCCTTCCTTTCCATCAGCTTGTTCTGAAGTAGGCTAAAGAGCTTCAGTGAGGTCCCCATGACATGTCCCCAGCAGCTAGCAGGCGCTCCACCAATGGCCATGCCCTCTCCAGACCTAAGAGGCGGGAGTGAGAGGTTGGCATGGGGACAGGGGAGGGCACCTGCCCTGGCTCTTAGGGCATGGATGACACTTTGCAGAAGTGTATCTGTCCTTGCAGCTTCAGACCCAAGCTGGCCCTGCAAGGTCCCTGCCTGCTGAGGCGGGAGGGGGCGGATGCTTTTAGGTCACTTGCTGAGAATGATTTTATTCTCACCTTCACCACTGGTGGTGGGTTCTAGTGGAAGACATTGGCACTGGGACTTGGCAAGAGACAGATTATTTGTCATGGCCATGTGCCAGCCTGCATGTGTCCCGCAGCCTGTCCTTGGGAAGTCTTGCCTGCCTGTCATGCAGAGTGTGCGTGCGTGCGTGTGTGTGAGAGAGAGAGAGAGAGAGAGGTGTTCGTGCCTCTGAGAATACAGTTCCCCAGAGGAGGCAGAAAATTGGGGGTTCAGAGGATGGTGTATTGAAAATGCCCCCAAATTTATGTTCACTCAGAACCTTAGAGTGGGAAATATACGTAACTAGGTAAGAACAGGTCACACTGGATTAGAGTGGGCCCCAAAGCCAGTGTCTGGTGTCACTTTGAAGAGAAGGGGACAGACACCCAGGGGAAGGCTGTGACAATAGACGCAGAGACTGGCGTGGTTCCAGGAGAGGCTGCGCCCACCCCCAGAGCGTGACAGTTGGACCTGCAGAGCGTGGAGAGAATGAGGTGCTCTTGTTTTGAGCCCTCCTTGCAGTGATTCCTGAGAGCAGGACCCTGGAGCCCCGCCCCCTTTCTGGTGCCAGTTCTCTGGCTGCAGGTTGGGGTGTGGCTTGGAGCAGGGCGGGGAGCTCCCCTGGAGAGGGCAGCAAGGCCAGAGTTTGCTTGGCAACCACAAGTCTCCGTTGCATATTTTTTTGTTTGTGTTGCTCTTTGCTTTACAATTCCTTAAAAATGCAAAGAGCATTCTTAGCCCTGGGTCTGGGCTTGGCCTGTGGCCCCAGGCTGCAGAGCCCTGGAGTTGCCCACTTCACCTTTATGGAGCCCCTGCCCCATGCCCAGGCCTGTTTCCAGGCTGAATGGGCATGGACTCCGTCCTGGGTATTCTCTTCTGTCGGTGGTTTTCTTGGGTGAGGGGACAGCACCAGGTGGTCATATGCCCATTTCCTTATCTGGTGGCGCCCTGTGCCCCAATGCTGGGCACAGCCCTCAGCCCAGGGCAGCTTGGGGGACTTCCTGGGAGGTCGAGGGATCTTCTGCAGAAACCTCTCTGTGCCCTGGGACCTGGGGCAGGATTCCTCCACCTCACTGGGCTCCCTGGCCTTCCTCTGTCATAGAGGTGACTTCCATGTGTCACAGTCCCTGGGGAGGGCAGAACACCAGCTGAGACATCTCGGACCATGTGGACCAGCCCGGGGTTTGAAGACAGAGAGCGTATGTCTAATAGGGTCCCAGGCCCATGGGCAGTTTGGCCCCCACCCATCTGCACAGCCAGGGAGACCACCCCAGGAGGACTCAAGTGGGTGAAGGGTGGTGGCCTTTGCTGACTGTGCTGCCTCACAGGTGTGTGACTCTGGTGTGCCAAGCAAGCCAGAGGTCAGGTCTGTCATGGGTGGGGTAAGCAGACCATAAAGCCACGTGGCACCTGGGCTGCCTGTGCTTGGTGACAACCCTGCCACCTAGCGAGTGAGTCAGCCTCCCTTCCTGTGGAGCTCACCCTCCCTCCACAGACTTCACACCCGCGCCCCTTAGGTTCGTCCCCTCCACTGCTGTCTGTGGGTTGCTGCGGCTGCCCCCCACCTCACAGATGAGGAAGCAGAGGCCCCAGGAGGCAGGGCTTCCCAAAGCTACAAGTCAATGCAAGCAGCTGAGCAGGGACCCGCCCCTCTCCTCCCGCCCAGCCTCCCTATCCTGAGTCCCCGTCCGCTGGACCAGCAGTGTGTGGCGGCCACCTCGCCAGGGCTAAGGGAGCCAACATGGTCTTATGTTGGGTTGAGGGGCAGAAATCCCCTGGAGTGCGCCATTCAAGGCATGGTGACCTGGCCAGACGCCTGAGCCTGAAACCAACTGTGGGGACCTCGAGTGCCCACGCTGGGTGTATGGGCCACTTCCACGCTGTCCCCCCTCCTGTGCATGCCAACAGCCTCAGCCCCAGCCCCCTCAGCCTTGATCACCGCAGTTCTGAGGAGGCCTGCTTGGTTACCCTCGGCTAGTAGACATCTTTGAGTTACTGCTACTCAGCTGTGGCCATGGACATGGTCCCCTGGGGCCCCTGGGAGGCCCTGCAGGAGACCGTGTTTATGCTGAAGTCAGGCGGCTTCCAGAGGAGCCGGTGTGGTGTGCGGGGCAGGCTGTGCCTGGAGACCACCCAGTGGCCTTGCCCTTGGGATACCAGGGCTTGGCTCAACCTCAGTCCTCAGGAGGCCAGACAGGGGGGGGGTGGGGGGGGGTTCTTCTCTGGGGAAGAGTCCCAAGCCAAGGCCTGGGAGGAGAGGCCATGGGATTGGGGGAGTGCTCCCTTGGTCACCATCACCAGGGAAGGGTCCACGTGAAAACCTAGGCGACAGGGAGCCTAGGTCCAGACTCTGGGGCTGCATTACCACTGCCCCCCCCCTCTCTTCTGTCATGCCCCACCCCTCCCTGCAGCAGGGGTTCCCATAAGTGGCCCTCTCCCCCCACCCAGGGTCTGAGCCCCTTGAGGCTCGCATCAGGAGGCAGGATGGAGGAGGGTGTGTTTTTGTTTTTAATATTTTTTAGTTGTTAATGGACCTTGATTATCATTTTTTAATTTATTGATATGCGGTGCTGAGAATCAAACCCAGTGCCTCACCCATGCTAGGCAAGCGCTGTGCCACTGAGCCACAGCCCAGCCCGAGGAGGGGTATGGCTTTAGCCTCCCACACTGCTGACCTGGAGACCCGGCCTGGGCACGGTGGCCAGATGGGCTTCCTAAGCCCCCACCCCAGACCTGATCTGGTGCACCTTCCTGTTGGGACACTGGTGGGGGAGGGGGAGAACAGTGGGCTCCCAGCAGGCACGTGTCCCAGGAGGGGTCGGCCCCCTGCCTGCTGTCCCTTCAGATGCCCCAGTCAGAGCAAGTCCCTGCCCCTCCCAGAGGAACACGGGGTGGAGGGCAGAGGCCAGGAGCGCCCCCAGGAACCTGTATGGGGTTGTGTCAGGAAGACTCACGCAGCTGCACAGCCCTGCTGGGGTCCTGTCCCTTGCAGGATAGTGACAGCATGGCTCAGAGGCAGGAGCCAAAGCCTCCCGAGCAGAAGTGTCTGGATTCGGAGCTGGCCCTGGGCAGGAGGGCGTGTTGCAGCCTGGGCCTGGCCAGTAAGGAGGTGACTGCACAGAGTGAGAGGAGCCTAGGGTGGTGCTGGGTGCTACTCACCAGGGTCACAGCTGCTTGTGGCCAGGGAGCTCCAGCTGGAGGGTGGGGAGGCGACTCTGGAGTCTCAGTGGGGGCCAGAGGGGCTGCACAGGGGTTCCTAGGCAGGCACTGTGGACTGCAGGTGTTGCACATCAAGGCAGTGAAGAGCCTCTGCATGCGACCCCAGTTTGCATCCTGACCCCGACTCTGGTAGCTGTGTGACTTTTCTAAGTTTACAGGGCCTCTCTGAACCTCAGCTTCCTCATCTGTAAAGTGGGGAAGGCTGAGGGGTTGCTGTGTGCACTCAAGACATCCACTCCAGGGCTGGGTCCCAAGAGGCTAAGGACTGGAGTCGCCTTGTCTGTGAGGGAGAGAGGGACGCTGAGCTGCCTCCTGCCTCCTGCCTCCTGGGTGGCTGATGGGTGGAGGTGGTGCAGGAGTGGGTTTGTTCTGGACGATGGTGGGCTCAACCCTAACCATGTGTTTACATTGATGGTGGGGAATCCAAACAGAAAGGTCTGGTGCGACGAGCAGGGGTGGCTAGGGACTTGGGACAAAACTTGGTTTCTACCATGCCTGTGAATAGAGGGGCCGGGCGCTCTGTTCTGCCAGCGGGGGGCAGAGCTGGTACACTGGGGGGCAGAGCCGGTGCACTGGGGGGCAGAGCTGGAGCACTGGGGGGCAGAGCTGGAGCACTGGGGGCCAGAACTGGTGGCTGGGGGGCAGAGCCGGTGGCTGGGGGGGCAGAGCCGGTGACTGGGGGGCAGAGCCGGTGCACTGGGGGTGCTCCCAGGCAGAGCTCCTCGGTGGGCTGAGCTGTCAACGGTGGTGAGTCCCCATCCCGGGAGCCACGTGCCGCAGCGCCCTCATGTGTTGCTCCACGGTCGGGTACATTCCGAGAGTCACCGGTCAGGACACCGTAGAGCGTACTCAGGGGACCTGGATGGTGGGGTCAGTCACCCTCGGGGCCCTTGGTTCAATCAAGAGACGCGACAAACACGAGCCGTAGGAGGCTGCTGCCGTGTGAGAGGGTGGGACGGTCTCACAGCCACTTTCTTAATAAGTAGGAGTGCACTTGCAAACGACGCACCAGGCTCCGGGACAGGCCGCCTCTCAAGAGCTCGGCTTGGGGCTCAGTGCTCCTGTGCCTCTGTGCATCTAGCTGTGCAGTCACACCAGAGCCCAGGGGTGACAGGCACATGACAACGTGCTACCACAGCGACGTCAATAGGTGACAGGAAAATCTCAGCTCTGTTAGGACCTTACAAGGCCACTGCTGACACATCATGGTGTGGCACGTGTCCCTAATAGGAAGGGCACCTCCCCGTCCTCAAGACTCTTTGAAAGGCAAAATGAACACACCTGGCTCTCTGTGACTGTGGAGGGAATGCTGGTGGCCCGTGGGAGGGACCGCTACCTTGCCTGGCACTCCCCTCCCCTTCCCCTTCTGACCCACTGCCCTCACCCCCAGCCGTGGACCCCAGAGCCACCCGCAGATGGGAAGAAAGCTCTTTGGTTAGTCTCTGGCACAGACAATGTGGCCCGTCCAGCTCAGCTCTGCAAAGCCGGGTCTTTCCACATGGGTAGAAGGACCGCCTGCCTGTGCTTCTGAATCCCGCCAGGTCTCCGGGACTTGAAGCTCCAGCCAGTTCTGGCTCCAGCCAACGAGAGAGAAGACCGCACTGGCAGCTTCAGTTCCTCGAATCCTTGGCCATCAGCACACACGTCCATGCCCACCTGTGCACACCCGCCCCATTTATGCTACCATCAGGTGTATCACCGTGTGGATTTGGACATGATTATCCATCTTCGGCCAGCTGCAGAACTACTGGTCCCATTCTAAGTGTCACCAAGATGCTCATGGGAGGAAGGGGCTGAACAGGGACTGTTGGGGAACACGGTGGTTGGGAAGGTCACCTGTGTCAGCTGCAGATGGAGTAGGGACCCCAGCTCTGCCCCCTGCTCAGCAGTGGTCTCTGGCCAGGCACCCCGTTTCTCAGGGCTCAGCATCTCTGCTGCTAACAGGAGGATTGTTGGGGTATCCAGATATGGAAAGGCAGAGCAGACCTGAGCCTCGGATCTCACTGTCACTAGTGGACCTTGGTGGCACTCTCGTGGGATGAGAGGCAGCTGGGGGCTTCTGGTCTGCAGGCTCAGCTCTTGCTCTGACGATCTCTTCAGGACAAACGCCCCACCTGTTGGCATGTACCCACCAGCTTCTACCTGGTGAATTTAATCCTGGGCTGAGACAGACATGTCCAGGTCATCAACAGTGCTCCCTCCTCCAGGGTTGAGGCCAGGCCGCGCCCTCCCGGAGGCTCTGGATGTGATCCCAGGAGGCTCAGTTTCAGCTCCTGGGGTATGCGCGTGTGTGCATGAGTGTGCGTGCATGCGTGGGGGGTGCGAGTGCGTGGATCTGAGCTATGAGTGAGTGTGAACGTGTGAGTGTGAGAGTAAGCGAGTGCATGACGGAGTGTGGCACTGTTTATTCTCGAGGGAAACAGGAGCGAACCTTCGAGAAGATGACTGTACCTCAGAACCAGGTTTGTGATTCTGTTGGTCGCCTTCGGCGTCTGTCTTGGCCCTGCCGGCTGCTCGAGGAGCTGTAGGCTGGGCTCCTGAACCACAGGCTTTCATTTCCCACAGCTCTCCGGCCAGTCCGGGATCACGGTGCCAGTCGGCAGTGTCTGGGAGCCCTTCACCTCCCAAGGCCCCGCCCCCCAAAACAGTGCACCATGTATTTAGGGATTAGGTTTCCAAGAGGTGACTCTGAGGGACACGTGGGAGCCCGAGCAGGGTGGGGTTAACACGACAGGGTCACCCCGGGGACCAGCAGGCCACTGATGCAGTCAGCAGGGCCCGGCACGCAGTGAAGGTCAGGGTGGGCTGTGACCTGGGGAGCCTGCCACTGCACCCACTGGGAATGTGGCCCTGTCTGTGAAAGGCCCACCCCCAGGTCTGGTCTCACAATTCCTGTGTGGGAAGGGCCTGGAACCCCCGCCCCAGTAGAAAGGGCTAAGAGATGAAGACCCTTAACACACGTTTACCTAAGGCTCACTGCTCGGCCGGCTTTGTTCCCAGTGACTCTCAGCCATTAACTCATGTAATCCTCAAAACCATCCCTCAAGGTATGTTATGTCCATTTCCCGGAAGAAGAAACGGAGGCACCAGGGATATTGAGCTTCCGGGGGACTGGCCAAGCCACTGGGAAGGAGGAGAAGAGACATGTTTGAGGCGCACAGACAAGCCTGGTTGGTCTGGGTGAGCAGCGAGGTCCGCCCTGGCAGGAGTCCTGCCCGCCCCTTCCTGGCTGTGTGGCTGCAGGCATGTTACCTACCTTCTCTGTATTTCCTCCTCATTAGGATGGGGATGGTAACAGCGCCCCTCATGGGGCTGTGGTAGGCTGAAAGGAGAGCGGGTATGTGAAGGCGTCTACACTGTGGCCTATCTGGGAGAGGGTGACATGCGCAGGGCAGAGCTGGGTCTCAGGGCTTCTCTCTGCACGTGAGCTCCTCACGCTGACCGTCCCACTGGCCAGGATGCATCACGGCTTCGCCCTCAGGAGCAGGGCGGGACCCGTCCTGAGTACCTTCCCACGTCCCCAGCCTTCGTCCTCTTTCACCTTCCACCTGAGCCTGGCTGGCAGGTGCCTGGGACCTCTGCTCCCCTGGGCACCGTCTGTGCACACCCACCTGCTCCCTCCTTGCCCCGGCCCCCAGCAGGCTTGGATCTGCGCTGCGAGACAGGTGACGAGCACCCCCGGGCCAGGGGGTTAATTAAATCACACCGTGAACTTTGTAGAACACGGGATGCTCCATTAGGCCGCGTGAACCAGCTCCCGGGCGTGCTCAGGCGCGGGTGTAATTACAGCTCACACGCAGTCTCATGAGCTCAAGAGGCAGCAGGAGGCCCGCACCCAGGGGCTCCACCAGTACGGCCTGAGGCTCCCCAGCCCCTGTCAGGCAGGTGTGTCCCCCCACATGCCAGCCTGCCTGGTGTGGAGCTGGCGCACCCGTAGAATTAAGGGCATCCGAGGGATACGTGACATGTAGATGGTGTCGCACCAGCCTGGTTCTTGCTCTGAGCTGCTTCCCAAGACCCTGAAACCCCGAAACTGGGCAGGCCTCAGGCAGAGCTGAGCATGGAACCTTCATCAGACAGAGGCCAAGGCTGGAAGGTTCCAGGCGGAGAGAGCAGCGGGGCAAAGGCTTGGGGGACAAGAGCTCTCCTCCTGGCTCTACCCCCAGTCCCATCCATGACTGGGGCGAGGCCGGGTTCTCCCCTATCTCAGGGTCCCCAGGGCTGCTCTGTCATAGTGTTGACTCTGGGGATTCTGTGCCTCCCTCTGGCTTACTTGCTGGTCACAGACAATGCCACTTGACATGTGGGTGTGACTGCAGGAGCTCTGGATCACCGTCTTCCAGGTGGCCTCAGCTGCCTCACCTGAACTTCTGGGCTCAAGGCCCTTCGGTCCCTCTCCCAGATTGCTGGGACAGAAATGTGATTGGCTCAGCTCTCTGATTGGCTGCTTCTTGAAGGGGGTGGCTGCCCCTGGATCCAATCAGCTGAGGGCTGGCGTGTCCCTGGTGAGGAACCTGGGTCTGGCCAGGGCTCCCTGGAGCTCCCTTAGCCTGGAGTTGGGGGTGGGGGAAGGGGACAGTGAAGTCCCTGCTGCTATTGGCTTATCAGCTTGTTAATATTTGGTCCCTTTTGGGTGTCTTTGCATCCTTTGTGGGGAAGGTTCTGGCTCGTCTGCCATTTGGCTGGCATTTTAATTCTTTTGTCAACTAATCTAAGGGCACTTTACCTCCCAGCACTGTCCTGACCACATTTTCTGTATCCTCTACATCAGTGTCCAGCAGTGGACAGCAATGGGAACCCACGTGTGATTGAAAATCTCCTGGTAGCCATGTTACACAAATAAAAAGAAATAGGTGAAGTTGTGGTAGTTGTAAATGTGCAAACTACGGTGAACATGGTGCAGACTTATTAATGAGATGGTGGACATCCTTTTATGTCAAGTCTTCGAGCTCCGCTGTGCAGTCCCAGCTGACAGCGCACCTCAGCTCAGAGCAGCTACACTGGGGCCTTTGGCCCCCGCGCTGGACTGCATGCAGGCTTTGTTGTGTATCCTTAGGGAATAATTTTAAATCTACTTTTTTTATCATCTGGGGAAAAATTAAATCCATTTTATCCACTTTTGAATAGTTGAAGAACTTTCCAATCCATTTATCTAAGGGTATTTGGCTTTAAAACTTTGGGATTTTTGCAATAAATGCTCATGAAGTCTGCTGGACTTTGGGAGGGTCAGGTGCTTTCATCCCCTCTCTGTCCTGTTTCTGCTGGGCATTGTGGACCCCAGCCCAGGTCACACACCGTCAACACCATTTCCGATTGGTGAGCATGTTACATTTCCTGCCATAACATCATCAAAGGGTGGCTTAAAATGACAGATGTCGGCTCTCACAGCTGGCCAGTCCCCAGGGCTGAGCCGAGGTGGGGAGAGGGCCGTGGGGAGCACCTGTCTGGCCTCGCAGCCGTCAGCCCCTGACCCTGTGCCTCAGTGCTCAGGTTCTGCCTCCTTTGCACACCGCCTGCTCTTCCCTGTCTGCTCTGTGTGTCCGACGGGGACACTGCCCCTGGAGGGAGGGCCTGTTGGGACAGCGCAGGATGGTCTCCTGTCTCTTAACCGCTTCATATATGCAAAGGCACTTTTTCCAGATAAGGTCACGCTCATGGCTCTGGGGTTGGAACATGGACACATCTTTGGGGACACCATTCAGCCCACTGCAGTGACCTCTTCCTGTTTTGACAAGAAGGAAGATGAAGAAGGGTCATGAAATGCACAAGATGACCAGAGGTTGTGAGCAGCAGCTTCCCAGAGAGCAGTGCTGCCCACCTCTGTGGGGCTGAGGCCACTTTGGCCAGGACCGGCGGGAGCTGTTTGGTGAACAAGCACTTGGGGAGCTTCCCGGAGGGCAGATGGAGCCAGCAGAGGGGCCGGACCGCCAGACGCTGGGAAGGGGGCCTGTGTTAACGTCAGAGCAGGGCGGCCCTGCCCTGATGGGTGCTGAGTTTCATCCTGGCGCTTGGAACGGTCATTATTGTACACCGGCAGCCCCGCCGTGTGCCTCTGGATTATTAATGAGGATGATAACAGATAAAATAGAGGGAAAAGAGGCCCCACCAGGATACAAAACGAACAGTTAGCGGAATCCGTAAGTTACCAAATGGGTCTCGATGACAGCAGCCTCTGAGGGCTCTCCCTGCTCCGCCGTGATGCCGTTGCCCATGGTCACGCTTGTTCCTGGCTCTTTATGTCCCATCTTTCTTTTATACGATCATCAGAGTGGCACTAATCTGGGTCTGCGAATGAGGTTTCTGGGATTTTGTCGTGTCAGCATCTGGATTCCAGACCGGCTGCGTCCCGGAGCCGGCCCTCTGGGGTGGCGGGAGCAGGCCCGGCCCTCCCCCACCTAATCGCTCCCCAGGAACCGGGGACTCCTGTTAATGGGCCCAGGAAGCCATAAACGGTAATGAAAGTGCCTGTGTTGCTGCTGGCTGGGGGTTGCCCTGGGGGTCCCCTCCTCATAATTAAGTGGGAGCTTTTCCTTGTGCCTCTGAGTGGGGAAGGGGGTTTGTCCTCCTGGTGACACTCGTCTCTTCACCCCTTTCGTTTATGCAGTGGTTTACTTGTTTATCAGACCTCAGTTTACTGCCTGCTGAGAGCCAGTTCAGGGCAGGCAGGATGGGGGGTGGCTGCAGGGGGAGAAAGGTAGAAGGGCTGTCCCCACTCCGAAGCTCCGGAGCTCCCCAACGCTCGGAACCCCCTTAACCTTCCCGCTTGGTTTTCTCATCTGTGAAATGGGAAGACAAATGAATTCATAGCTACCCCACGTGGTGGTGGTGATGACGTGGGACCTAGTGGCTGTGCTGCCTGCATGCTGCCCGACTGGGCTGTAATGGCAGTGAGAACCCCCGCTCCCACGTCACACTTGTGCCCGTGACTCTGCAAGCCTGTGCAGGAGGCCACGCTCTTCTGACTTCCCTGATGAGGCTGTGGAGGCCTGGGAGCTGCCAGGGCTGCTCAAGATGCACGAGTGGCCGGGCTGTCACCCGGCAGAACTGGCCACAGCATTGGCAGCCCTTGCCAGCCTCTTGCACACCAGGACGCTCTGTCTCCTGGGCCACCTCTGTGGGGTTTGAGTCTCCACTGTAATCATCCTGCCACCAAAGTCACCCTGGGGAAGGAGTCCCCGCAGAGTAACGTTTCCTTGGGCACAGCCGAGCACTGCCCGGGGAAGCCGAGCGTGTTGGAGGGGGCGGAGGCCAGGGGAAGTTTTTCAAGGATTACGTAAGATATTTTGAACCAATCATTCTTGGCCACAAGGATCAAAAACCAGGGTGACATCCTCCAAGGTCAAGCAGACAGTTGCTGGGCAGACGTCCTTGCAGACCTGCTTTTTGTGGAGAGGTGGCCCTGGCAGAGCCCTCTGTGGAAGCTCTGGTGACTGGGCTTGGGCAGGCGCGCCCTCCTGCAGTACCTCCTGGGTCAGTTACTTATTTTGGTTAGGGTGGGACAAGACAGACTTGGCTTGGAGTTTGACCGTCTTCTTGGGCAGTGCCCGTCCTCCTGGTTGCACCCTGCCTCCTGCCTCTGGGCCTCTTGCAGGTCCCTGCTCCTGCTATGAGCCTGCTGCCTGGCCCCAGCTTGGGATTTTGGGGACCCACCATTTCCCCACAGGCCTTGAGGTTCATTCTGACACACCTGAAGGATGGGGAATCTCTGCAGGCCACCTAGGGTGTCCTGCAGTCTCTGGGGTGACAAGTGTGCTACCTGGGTGCTTCACAACTGATGTCGCAGGTGTCCCACCAAGCACAGGAAGTGTGTGTCTCTGCTTACAGGGAGCTGCCCATGGTCATCAGGGGCAGCAGCAGCCCCTCCCGGCAGGCAGGGTGTGTGCCCTTCAGACAGGAGGGGCCTCCTCCAGGGCTACACACTGTGCCAGTGGAAAGGGCTCCTACCGCAGAGAGTGGCAGTGTGCTCTGAGAGCGAGGACAGTGGCAGCCTTGGGGAGGCCTCGGCCAGGGACCTTCCTGTAACCTCAACTGCAGCTGATCACCAACCCAGGCATCTCGTCACCTCGACACACTCCGGCACAGAGCTGGGACTTGAGTGCAATTTCTCTCTTCTTTTTCCCATCAAAGGAGACACTTGGGGAGCAAGAGAGAGAGGTGGGGGCAGTTCTTGTTCCTGCTGCGGAGCTACCCCTGAGGGACGCCATCTCTGGGGCTGCCCCTCCCATGAGCAGTCTGCCCATTCCAACCAGGGAGCTGCTGGGGGTCCTGCCACTTCCCAGTGGCCCAGGGAGGGACATCCTCATGGGCACAGTCATCTACCAATGGGAGGGAGACATCGTGCTGCCGCCCTCCACTGCCCGGCGGCTCTTGTAAGCCCTCCCTGGCCCTCCCTGGCCCTCCCTGGCCCTCCCTGGCCCTCCCTGGCCCTCCCTGGCCCTCCCTGGCCCTCCCTGGCCTTGGTAGAATTGATGGGCCCTTCTTCTCCCTGGTTCTCCAGCTGGCCCTTGAGGATGGGCATGAGTCAGAGACAAGCCGAGTGACACAGCTTCTCCTTGGCTGAGTGGAGACCCAGGTGGGGTCTTTTTGGTGGATCGTTCATGTCCTTGCAGGGCCCCCTCTGCTGACGATGTTCTGCGTCCTTCTACAGAATGGGCTCCCCAGCAGTGCACCTGCCCTTGCCACCCAGGATGCCTCCCGCCTGCAGTGTTTCTGCCCACAGTTCAGGAGGATTCAGGATGCAGCTCCACCTCCTCCTCCGGGAGGCCGCTCCTGACCCCCAGGCTGGGCTGCACCACGTGGTGCTTGTTTACATCCCTGACTCCCCCAGGAGCCTGGGAGCCCTAGGGCAGGGACTGCTCCCCGCCTCCACACTCCTGGCCTAGTGCAGAGATGGGAGGAGGGAAGGACAAGGACCCAGGAAGGAAGGGGCGAGAGAGGAGGGCCAGGGGGGGTGAGCACTCTGGACACACCAGCGACCAGTGTGCCACGCTCTCCCCACTGCACGCATGTGCGCCTGTGGTTGGGGAAGTGGGTGGTGTGCAGGAACAGCTGCTGAAAGTGCTCCAAAGCCCCTCCCCGGCACATCTGTGCTCACGATTAACTGTGTCCCTACTATGAACCGAGTCCAGAGATAGAAGTCTCTGCCCTGGTCACATTCCCAGAGGGGCAGGTGGGTCGAATCATGTGGCACAAACATTTCTGATAGATAGTGATCGGCTCCCAGCCCTGGACCATCACAAGTGGGAGCAGGGAGGTGGGGGAGCCACGGCCCAATTCTGAGGTGTTTGTTTAGGGGCTTTGGCCAGCCTTGACTTTGACATTAGGCTCTGGGTGCCTTGTGACCAAAGGTACAAACCCAGGAGCTTGGGAGAGTCCTCAGCCGGCCGGGCACTCCAAGCGCTAAGGAATGCGCTTGATCCGTAGATCTGTAGATGCCTTGATCCGTCAAGTCAAGCAGCCAAATTGCCCAACATGCTTTTAGGGCAGTTGTTGCCAAACTTTTTGGTCTTTACATTCTTAAAAATTATTCAAGATCCCCAAAAAGCCCTTGTTTATGTGGGCTCTGTCTGTTGATATTTGTCATATTAGAAAATAAAACCTAGACTGTTAAAAGATTTATATATGAATTTATTTCAAAATAAAAATTACAATTCATTACATGCTAACATAAATAATTTTTTTTTCTGAAAAACTATACTTTCCAAAACAAAGCAGTAGTAAGAAGAGTGGTGTTTGGTAAACCTCTTTAATGCCTGGCTTAATAGAGGGCTGCTGCTTTGTCTGGTGTGTGGCTGTGTGGCTGGAGTATTGTCGGTCACCACCTCACACAACATGGAGTTGTAAACCCCTGGAAGGGTCTTGGGGACCCCCAGGGGTCTGAGGACACCATCTGAGAACTACCGATTCAGGCAAACTGCAGGATAATGTGTCAGCTCCAGGGGACTTCATGCATGGACAGGGAAGCCCAGGGTCTTTGGAGTCCTGACAGTGCCCCACTTGGAGACAGACCAGGAGAGGAACACCAGTCACACTGGCCTGGCTCGGCCCCCGTCAAAGCCCTCCACCCTTTGCCTGGGCTTCATTCTGCTGCAGACTTCAGCTGTCCAACATGACTGGATGTTTCTGGTGGGAACCTGCCAGCAGGTGGCCACTCTTGGCTGTGCCTGGGTTTTCAGGTCCCTTCCTCTGCCCGCCACGCCACGTGTGTGAAGGGCTCTGTGGCAGAGGGGGCAGCCCCGGGCTCAGCGCAGGCCGCCCTGCTGCGAGCGCCTGGAAGAGGGAGGGGATGTCTAACCCTAGGCGATGGATGCAGTTCTACGCCGTGGGGCACAGCGTGGTGCTTGTGCCAAGGCGGGTGGGCCAGGCCTCCTTGGACAAATCTGGGTGAACTGTGTCTTGACAGGTAGGATGCGCTTGATTGATGAAAACTGCACCAAAGGCTTCTTTCCCTTCTCAAGGTTACTTGGGGTGTGTCGATGACCCACAGTCCCGGGGTCAGACCTGCGATGCTCTGGAGGCCTCCCAGCCTCCCATGAGGGCAGCTGCTTCCCCTTTTCTCCCTTTAACACTTTAATACAGTGGGGTCTTGGCCACACTTTAATACACAGCGTGAGCTTGGGGTCTTGGCCACATGCACACGAAACCAGCACCTCCTGTGAGGTCCCCTTGTCCCCAGGTGGTCCATTCCATCTCTACCCTGTACCCGCCTGGCCACCCACGTGCTGTCTGTTGCTGTGTATTGGTCCGTACTTTCTAGACGTCCATATAAATGGAGTCACCACGCAGGCCTGTTTGGTCTGGCTCCTTTCCCCCAGCTGAATCACTCTGAGAGTCCCCCCGCGGTCTCGCACATGCCTAGGGTGGTCTTTACCATTGCTGAGTAGTAGCCCATGGAGTGGCTGGGTCACAATTGTTCATCCTTCTACTTGTCGATGGAAACTTGGGTTGTTCCAGGTCTGAGCTGGGTGGACCGGCCGCTGTGAACAGGGATGCTCACATCTTGCACATGCGTGTGCTTTGCTTCCTCTTGGCTATGAGGAACGGGTGGGTTGCATGGTAGGCCTGTGTGGCTCTTTAGGATCCTGCCAGGCTGATCCCGAGGAGCAGCTTCATTGCACAGTCCTGGCAGTGTCGGGATGCGAGCCACTCCTCATGGTCACCAGCTGGGACTTTTTAATCTATCTGTCCTCGTGGGTGAGTCCCAGTGTCGCCTCATGGTTTCAATTTGCTCCTCCCGATGGCCCAGGATGTGGCGTGCCTCCCCTGTGTCCACTGCCTGTCTGTGGACATGAGGTGTTCTCCTGGGAACACGAGGTGGAGAGCCAGACCTCTGGTGGCGCCTTCCCGCCTCTCCCTCCAGCTGCTGTGTTCCCACTGAGCGCTGTGCCCTTATGAGCTTTGGATGTGAGTGGCTGGTCAGGTGCCACAGTCTGGCTGGGCACAATTCAGGAGCCACTTGTCAAGCAGAAACAAACTTTATTTTTAGAACCACACACGCTGCACCACAGAGCTCTTCAGGGATTCCCTCAGAGCCCAACTGCCACCACCGGCTTCCAGTGAGTCTCTCCACCCCCTACTCCTCCTGCTCTTGAGGCCGATTGGCTGGGTCGCATGGGCGGAACCAAAAGAGCCCCCAATGAGCAGCTCCGTGGTCTGAAAGGGCGGGGAAACAGCCCAGTGAGCATCACCACAGAGGAGCCAATCAGCTGGCAGCTGGAAGTTTGCTGGGGCCAGGGTGAGCCAATCAGCTGGAAGTTTGCTGGGGCCCCTTCAGCTGTGGCTCTCATGAGTCAGGTGCATGCGTTACAGGTGTTTTCTCCCATCCTGTGGCAGGACGTTTTGTTTTCATAATAGTTTCTTTCAAAGAACAAATGCTTTAATTCTGATAAAGTCTAAGAAATCCATTTTTCTTTTGTTGCTCTTGCTCTTTGGGTCTTGTCTAAAAAATAAAAGCTGCCAAAATTCCCCTGCAGATTTATCGTCTTGACTTTCACATTGAGCCGTTGGCTCCCTCCTGGCTTCTTCCCGTGTGGACCACCCTTGCCTCAGTGACCGGCCTCGGTGCCTCTGGGAAGGCCAGCTGGTCGTGGAATCGCAGGTGGTTCCTGGTCCCCTGCCTGCTCTCTGTCTCGCCTTCCACCAACGCCACACTCTGGTTTGTGGTCACTTTATCTTGGTCTTGAAATCGGGTTGAGTCAGACTTCCAGCTCTGTCCTTTGTGAAATGGTTGGGACCAGTCTAGTCCTGTCTGTGGAACACTTGTCCCTCATTAACCCTTAAGGCCCTCTGAGGCAGGGTTAGCCTTAAGCCCATGGACAGACGAGGAGACTGGCCGGGGGCCGGGGGTAGCCTCCTCAGATGACTAAGGAGAGGGAGGGAAGCTTGGATCCAGGGCTGGCCAAAGCAGCTGTTCCTGACCACTAGGCTGTACTGTCCTCCCTTGGGTGTTCTGCCCACTCCTGTCACAGACTTCTTCCCCAGAACCTGTGAGGCTGGAATGAGTGTACTGGTTTCCTTTTTTGTCTCCCTCCAAGCCACCATGGAGGCATAAGCCATCTGCACATCCACCTTGGTGGCCCAGCCCCAGGGACTCCACATGGACTGGACATGGGTGAACGCTGGGTCAATGAATGACTGGCGGATGGCTGGCTGCAGGTCAGGGCCAGGTCCCACCAGCCCTGGCAGAGGGACCTGGAGAAGAGCTGTCCTGGGAACCTGAGGTGGAGAGCCAGACCTCACCTGCAGCCTGCGAGCTCCTGGGGGAGAGAGACGCTCATCAAGCTGGAGGGAGGGGGAAGGGGGAAGGCCCAGGGTTTGCCCCTGCAGGAACAGGTGTCCTCCTCCAGGGGCAGGTGGCAGGGGTGGGGCCCTGGGTCCCATGCTGCCTGTCCTCCAGCCCCTGTTCATCTTGCCCAAGCCAGAGCATCTATGGACAAAGAGGTCACAGAGGGACCCTGAGGCTGGTCCAGTACCCTCACCTGGCATCCGAGGCTGGCACCCACCCAGCACAGGGACAGCACCTGACCTCTCTTGGCTAGGCGCTGTATTTCTGCTCATCACACCAGGCCCCTGCAAGCCATAACTGGGGGATTGATCACAGCTAGAAGGCGCGTGGCTGGAGTGGGCCTCCCTGTCCTTCCTTCCAGCTGAGCTCTCTGGCGGGGTTCCGTGGCTGGCAAGGATCCTCCTGGGGCTGTACTGGGCTGGGTGGGTGCACGTGCTTCTGAGGGAAGACTCTGAACTCAGCGGTGACATTGGTGCCAGAGTCTGACCTCAGGCCACCTAGGTGGCTCACTTTGCCAGGGTGTGCCCAGGCTGGCCCATGTTGGCTGGTGGGAGCCGACAGTGACATTTTTAGAAGTTCTTGAACTAGCTATCAAACACAGGTGCTTGGCATCAGCTCTGGCAGGAGTGTTCATCCACAGGCTGGGTGAGCGCCACAGGTCAGGGTCCTCTCCACCTCCCACTGGGTTCCCCAGAGCATGGTGGACTCCCCTCCCCCAGCCTCGGTTTCCCTGTGTAAGAAGGGAGAGCGATGCCCACCCACCCCTTCAGGCTGGCTCCACCACTGAATGGGGGCACAGCTGTGCAGTGCTCCTTAATGGTCTAAGCAGGAGACCAAAGGGGAGGGGGGTCTCCACACTGGCCATTGTCACCCACATTGTCACTGGCTGTTGTCACCCACAGAGCTGCAGCTGGACCATGTGCCCGGCTGTAGGAGGGGCGCCCGAGGACGTGGGCAGCATCTGGGGCGGGGGGGCTCTGGTCTGGGCACCTCTCTTCTCTGTAAGGGGCATTGTGATCCCAGTGGCAGGTTGGTGAATGTGGTGGCACTGCAGTCCCCTTAGGCCACACCCATACCTCGGGAACTGCCACTTCCTCGATTGCCATCTGGTAACCTAGTCCAGGCGGACATCTGTACCGGCAGGGGGTCTGGAGAGGGGGCTGCAAGGGAGGTGGAAGAGGGGCAGGGAGCCTGGAGGCCACAGCAGGAGGGTCCCAGAGAGCAGCCACAGCACCCGAGGGCCTGCCCATTTTCAGAACCGAGGTACTGGGGACTCGGCTGCTGCCATCACCTGTCTGCTGACCTCACCTGTCTGTCAAGCCCACGTCCCACCCCATGGGGGTCTCTGGCTCTGCACCCCAGCTGGCACCTGAACAGGGTGACTGGCCTCCTCTACCTGACTGTCACCCAGAGACTGGCACATGGGGTGGTGCCATAGGAGGGCGGGGCAGAAGTCAGCTTTGCTCTGCGCCACAGGTAGTTCTTGCTGAATTTGAGGGCGAGCTCTCTCCCTGGTCAGGCAGTGTCCGTTGGGCACAATTCTGAATTCCTGTTGCCTAGGATACGGTCTAGCACTTTGTAGGGGTGCAGTAAGTCCGGTTTGAATAAGTAAGTGGCCTCTTCTGGGGAAATGAAGGATGCCTGGGCCAGCTCAAAGCAGGCGTGGTGAGCAAGAGGTCGCCAGGCAGATGGGCCTTCATTCCGAGGGCGCTGGGGAGCCCCCGAGGCTGCAGGGAGGCTCGTGATGTGATGAGGTGCTAGTTTCAGAGGAGACCCCCTGAGGCTGCAGCTGCTGGGTCATGTGGCCTGGGCCAGGATGAGACGAGAGCGGTGGGCAGTGGAGAGGGACCAGCCCTGCTGACTGACCCCAGCACCCCAGCCTGGGGAAGTCTGGCCAGGGACATAGTGGCTCAGTGCCTGAGCCCCTGCCTGGAGCAGACGGGCCTAAGGGGGTCTGGTGGTCACGCTGACGTGATGAGAACTGAGAGGCGTTGCAATGGCTTGGACAGCTCGCCCCCCCTTGCCTGCCTGCTGGCTGGGGTCTAAGGAACTGGGCAGGGAGGACAGGGCCCGTGGGACCCCAGGTGCTGGGAGGACAGAAGCCAGTGGGCCAGCTGGCCTGTCCCGACCCGGGTAATCCGTATGAATCAGCGTCAGGCCTGCACGCTCCTCCAGGCACGAGGGCAGCATATCATAGTGTGCAGAGCCCCCAGCATGGATGGCTCTAGTCACTAATAGGCTGCAGGCAGGGAGACTGAGGCTCAGAGCCAGCAGGGCTCGCCCAGACCCCACCACCAGGACCTGAGAGCCACACCGACCCCCACAGCCGCTTCGCCTGGTCGGAAGCCCTCTCCTGTCACTTACTCCCCTACCATGTCCAGGTGGCACTGCGATCGTGTGTGACAGCAGTGGTAATGCCCACTAGCTGCAGTTACCGACTCTCAGCAGGTCCTTGGTGCTGGGCAGTTCTGTTGTCCTCATCTCGGTCCCTCTCGCAGCCAGCCCGGGCGTCTCCCATTGGAGGTGGGGACATGGAGGCTCGGAGTCATCCAACGTGCCGAGGATCACTGAGAATGCACAGGCCTGGCGCTCTCGCCCTCCAGGCTGCTTTGCCAGGGTCCTCAAACCTCAGCACGCAGGAGGACCTTCCCAGTGGTCCGGCCAGGAGAGCAGGGCCGGGCCAGAGAATCTTCTTCTTCTTCAGGAGAGAAGCCCGGGTGATTTGAGGGTGCTGGGGGAGGCAGGCTTTCTGGAGCCTGTTTTGCAAGAGAGCAGGCAGGGAGCAGGTGGTCTCCTTCACCTTGACCCGTCCTGAGTCAGTGGCTGGCCTCAGGCCACCTGGCCACCTTAAGGCCCCAGGAGTCTGATTGAGGGCAGCCCTTAGAGGCTGTGCTGAAGCCAGAGCTGGGTGTCACCCCTGCTCTGGGCACAGTCCAGCCTGGCCTGGAATCAGACCCAGAAGCTTGACTGGACCCTGCTGACCACTGGCAAATCCATTGCTGCCCATCCCTCCCCCAGGCCCATCTGCCCTGCCAGCCCAGCCAGCAGACACTCAGCAGGGGGCCCATCTGGCCTGGGTGGGGAGGAGCTGCTGGCCACCATCACTGCCTCCCCCTGCCCTGTCCCTGACGGGGCAGCGTCCTTCCACATCCACCCTGGCTCCCACAGCCATCCCCTGGCTGGCAGAGCTGGGCACAGCCACAGCTCAGGGACCCAGGATGCAGGGGTTTCCAGAGGCTTGTGACGTCCCCCAAGGGACCTACCTGTCTTGGAAACATTGTGATGACTGGATAGTGCCCATCCATGAGAGAGGACCCAGGACTGAGATTCACTGTGAAAGCCCTGCTGGGTGGGCAAGGCCCCTGCCCCAGGAGGCCATGCAGCATGGTCCAGAGTAGGCCATGTTCAGGGGCTCAGGAAGCGGACGATGGCTGCCTGGCTGGGGAGGAGCGGGAACACCACGATGGGGCGGTGGGATTGCCCTGGACTAGGTAGCAGGGATGGTTCCCGCATGGCACGTCCAGAAACCACCAAGTGTGAGTTTGGTGTGGTGTAGGTCAGGCCTCAGCCCACCACGGTCTAAAATCAAACCAGAACCAGTGTGAGCCCAGCGTCTCTCCGAGCCAACGAGAAGCCAGAGTGCAGTGGGAGAGAGGTCACATGAGGAGCAGAGGTGACCCCAGGCTGCTGCAGCTTGTCCCCAGCCCACCCCGCGAGGCTTGGTTCCCTCTGGCTCAACAGATCTGTCCCAGAGCCGCTCGAGTGCCAGACCCTGCACCCCGATAGATCTCCTCTGTGCCACAGAAACACAGAGGGTTGGAGCAGTCTCTAAGCCTAAGTCAGATGGAGGCTCCGGCTTGCTTAGAATAAAGTCCCTGGGCCACCTCCTGCCTGCGGGGTCTGGTGTCCAGGCTGGCTTGATGCTTCATCCTTCCTGCCCTGCCCTGTCCTTCCTCCCTCTGCACACACTGGCTTCTTGCTGGCCTGCAACTGGCCTAACTCGCCTCAGGGCCTTGGTATGTGCTGGTCCTGCAGGTATCCATGCGGCTCCCTCCTGGCTCCCCTCAGGCCTCTGCCAGAACAAGGGCCCTTCTGCCCTCACTCCAGAAAACACTGCTTTCCATGGAAAGTCACTCTTGTCTGTCTCCCGGGGCGCCTGCTGTGCCCAGGGCCAGTGTGCGCAGTGCTGCCAGTCCAGTTGTCCTCGTTCTGTTGTAGAACACACCCCACACCGCATACCACTCCAGCTGCTCCTAAGTACATGGCTCCAAGAGGAAGCCCGTTCTCGGTGTTCCACAGCCACCAACATCGCGTTCCAGACTCTTTCCTTGTTCCCAGAAACTCTGCACCCACTGGACGACGCCCACTTCCATCAGTCTGGTCTTGAATGAATAAATGAGAGACCAGTGGACTTACTGAGTGCCTGTTCCAGGTGGCTGAGCGCCCTCAGAAGGTACACATTGCTGTCTTGTTGCACAGGTGAACAAATCCACTGGCTCCGAGACGCAGAGAGGTGCAGTGTTTCCCCAGAGTCACAGCTGGCAGGAGTGGGAGCTGAAGCAGGTCTCCCTTGGCCAGACAGCAGCTATTCCTGGGTGGACGCCACCCTAAGGGCACCACCCAGGCCTCCCTCTGCTGTTCCTTTCTCCCAAGGTCACTGTCTAAGCAGACGTGGCCAGAGTCCTCAGCCGGGCTGGCTGGCCACGTGTCACAGCTCCCCTCATGCTGACGTTCCCTTCCTCCTGGAGCTCCGGGGGGCGGGTGCCAGCTACGGGGACTGTCCCCGGGCCTCACAGTGAGCCAGTGCTAGGCCCAGTGTAAGAGCTGATGCAGTTCGACCCGCGCTCCAGGCTTGGAGGTGCTTTTCCTCTTAGGAGCCCGGATGGGGAGTTGGGGCTGAGGCCAGCACTGGCCCGCAGCACCCGCCGGGTTGTGAGAGGATCCAATGCCCAGCCCTGGGGTTCTGCCCGTCCCCCTCCCTGGTCCTGTCCTCTGTACACAGGAGGTGTGACCAGAGAGGGAGGTGGCTTGTACAGGTCACCGGCAGGAAGGAGGTGGCTTCCTCCTGAGGCCAGGCCAGGGCCTGGGGCTGGGGGGGGGGCACCCGCTTCCTGTTCTGAGGATGCCCTGGCCCGAGGGGCAGAGCCTGGGGTCCTGCACCCTGGCCTACCCACTCAGACCCCCACGCCTCCACCAGCCCCTCACGCCCTGCTCCAGCCCAGTGGCCCAAGCACAGCTCAGGGAGCTGCCTCACTCCTCCAGGCTCCCAGGCTCAGGCTGCAGGAGAGAACCGCTCACCAGGCCTGTGTGGTGACCAGTGTGGGGAAATTAGTGACCCTTGGATTGTCACCTCTGGGTGAGGATCATGAGCCAGGTGTGCTGGGTGAGCACAGAGGTGCACGGCAGGCAGGCCTGTGATTGACAGCCCCCCAGGGAGGCCCCTCCCTTGCCCTCGGGGCGGTCCGGCCTTCCCAGTGCCCCCCCCCAGCTACGTGCCCCTCACCACATACTCAGTACTGACTTTCCAGACCCGGTCAATGCCTGTCCCGATTCTGAGAGAGGCTGGCATCTCTCCTGTGTGCCTGCAGCCAGCCAGGCCTCTCCTCCCAAGGCCCACGGTGGGGAGGGCCTGCAGGGGGACGGGGCTGGGCTGGCGTCCTGTCGGCCTGCTCGCTGGCTGGGAAGTCAGCAGGAGACGCGGGCCATCTGCTGTGTGCTGGGCTTTGCCTGCTCTGGTGGGCCTGGCAGGGGGACATGGCTGCCCACCTTGTCCTAAGTCCTTCCCTGGGAGCTCTGGAAGACGCCTGCAGAGCCCTCTCTCGCAGGACCCTCACCTGGGGATCACAGCTGTTTGTCCAGTAGCCCCCTGCCCAGCCCCCCTGCTGCATTTCCTGGCCCCCAGGCACCAGCACACAGCACCTGAGATGACTGAGGCTGGCTCTCTTCTGTCCCTGGGAAGCACGTGGATGCAGAACCTCCTCCCCGGCCCTCAGACACCAGGTCCCTCAGCTCCAGGTCTCAGGCCACATCTTCAGCTTTCTCCAAGGGTCCTCTTCACAGGGTGTGTGGGGACTCTGAGCCCAGCACTTGCTTTCTCCCCAGGCCCATCTCTGACCCCTTTGCTGTCCTGAGACCCCCAGGCAGGGGTCAAGTTCAGGACTCTGGAGCCAGCCCGCCTGACACTGAATCTTGGCTCCGCTCCCACTAGCTGGGTGGCTTCTGGCAGGTGGCTGCCCTCTGTGCCTCGGTGTCTCCACCTGTACACTGGGGTGATGGTGACTGCAACAACTCTGGACTGTGGAAAGGACTCAGTGTGTGCGGCGTGCTAGGACCAGGCCACCCAGGACGTGACCCGAGGCTGGACCTGTGGTAACCTCTCCTGGCCTTCCCGTGTCTGACTCACTCTCCGTGGCAATCCTGAGTCCTCATCTGCCACCTCCCCTTGTCCCTCAAGACCCTGCTCCTGTCACTGCATCCAGAGACTCTCAGATCCTCTCTGCCTCACCTGGCCGCCCCTCATCTGCATGTGTCCTTGGACCTAGGGTGCCCCTGGAGGGCAGGCCTGAGGACCCCTCTTCCCAGGTGGGGCCTGGCTCCTCTTCTGGGAGCCCAGAGAAGATGCTGGGCAAATCCACTCACAGAGCCCCAGCCCCGGGGCCTGGCACCTGAGCCCCCTTCTTCTCCCGGGTGCCTGCCCACAGCCCTCCTCCTCCCTCCTCTCCCAGCCCTGGACCCTGAACTGCTCAGCAAACGCCACAGTCATCAGAGGGACGCTGGGCCCAGGCCCCCTGCTCTGAGCTCCAACACCTGATGGATCCTTAATGGTGTAGACAGCACCCAGGGTGAAGGACAAGGAGAGGGAGAGTCCCCAACAGTATCTGAATCTCCTGCATTTGCAAGCCTCTGCCAGAACCTCCAGAGAACTTTCTAGTCTACAGGCTATTTGAGTTTCACATACACTCTAGGAGAATTGTGACCAGGTAGTGATGATGATTTCCATTTTACCCATGGGGCAGCCTTGGATCAGAGAGGGTGAGTGGTTCTGGTGAGGTTACACAGCTGGTTAAGTAACAGGGCTGAGGCTGGAATGCCCAGGTGGAGCACCCTGTCATCTTCGAGGTCCACAGGCATCGTTTCCCCCACATGGCATAGTGGAGAAGAAATCAAGCACGTGCCCAGGCCAGGGTGTGCCCTGTGGAGTTAAGTAAGCTTCTTAAATTTGTAAACTGGACAGATTATATTCTTTGCAAATTGTGGAGTTCTCAGTGCCTGTTTCCACAGGTCTGTCTTCCTCTGTTCTCTTTCTTCCGCAGCTCCAGCTGTGCCGGGTGCTGCAGGGCACACGGGAGGGCAGGGGTCTCTGACATGCGGCTGTCACTTCCTGTGGATATACCCGGCATTGCGGATCCTGTTGTATTTGGAGACGGTCACCGTGCCCGAGATCAAGCGTCCGCTCTGGCAGTTGGTGGGCGGTGCCAGGGACCTCGATCACTTCTCTGAGCCTGCAGCTGTTTGGAGCCTGCCTCGTGCAAGCATGATCTGGGGGCAGCGAGAGACATGGCAGACTTTACCTGCCACTTTTGGGGATCCCTTCTCTAAAGAGACCTTCCAGAACCTTCTCTCTCCCTTTTGCAGCTGGCAGGTGTCTTCACACTGTTGTCTGGTGTAAGCCTGTGAGACGGTGGCCGTCTTGAGTTTCCTCAGTTGCGTGGCCCTGGCTGGGGCTTGTCCTGGGGCTGGAGGCGGGAAGCAGGCCCAGGGTAGGGCTTTTCTTCAGCGGCTGCCACCTGCTCTGGGTGGCCATCCCAGCTTCAGATTGTCCGGTGGTGGTGTTTGTGGTCATTTAAGGCCTGTGGTGGCCATCTGTGGGACAGCTGCTTGGTGGGGCTTCTGGGCTAGGGCGGGAGCCCTGGGGGCAAGCCTGGTGGGCCAGATGCTGAGCTGCCCCCTGCGGTCAAGACTAGAGGTAACAGCAACACAGCGCCTCCAGGTGGGAGTGCTGGCGCCCTGCAGGTGCACCCAGTGGCCCTACGGCCAGCTGTGGGCGAGGCCACTGAACTGGGATGGCAAGAGGAGGGCTGGCGGGGGCTTCTGGGAGGAGGTGGTGTGGGGCTGAGACGGGCTGCGCCCTCAGGATGAGAGGATGGCCTTGGTCTAGAGGTGGCACCAAAGCTCCTGACTTCCTTGTTTGGGGGATGGGAACTTCCAGGTCTCAGGGGAGGCCACTTTACCCAAAGACAATGGAGATGGCCACTGTGAAAACCTGTCACTGCGCAGCTCCCCCAGCCACCTGCTGGGCCTGAGCAGGCAGGGCTGGGCTGGGTGAGGGGAGGTGGCCCATCATTACCTGCAGAGCCAGTTGGAGGGGCTGGTGGCAGGACTTGGCCAGGTGAGGCTGGGCCACCATCTAGCTCACACCTCAGGGCTGCTCTCTGCACATTCTCTAGAGGCAGAATCAGAGGTGACAAAGACCTTAAACTTCTGTCCAGCAAATTATTTGAACGCATCATTCCTTGGAGTCCTGGTGGGCTCTCCCTCTCTCCTGACTCTCTCATCCCCTCCCCCCCCCCCTCGCCGGGCTCATGGGCCTCTAATCCCTGGAGGACTCTAATAGGCATATTGCAGGTGAGGAACCAGGGCTCAGAGCAGCTGTGTGACTCCCCAGAGCCACACAGCCAAGGGGCTGGAGCCCAGCGTCCAACCCACGTTTCTGCCTGACCCAGGAAGAGCGCAGGGGTCGCTGCTTGCCGAGGGAGCTCGGGGTCTGCAGCTGCCAAGTGGAAATAGTAATCTCTCCCCGGGGGCTGGCGTGACGTGCGAAGGAGGCGGTGGTTATGAAATGACATATGAATCGTGAGTCGCCTGCAGACGTTAGTGTCTGTTACTGTGGTAACCACCCAGCTTCTGTGGCCCTCACTCACTCTGGGTAGCAAGGTTACACTGGCATTTAAATTTAATAGCACTGTTATTTTCCACCATAAAATAACATACATTATTCATATGTCCAAACGCATCAAATTACGTAGATTAAATGTGTGCAGGTTTTGTATTTTGATTACACCCAATAAAACTTTTTTTTTTAAAAAATAATGTATCTTCATTACAAAAAAACCCCTGGAAAACAGAAAAGTAGAAAGAGGAGAAAAAATTATTTAATTTCAGCCATACTGTTGGCGTTTTGGGAGGTTTTCTTCCTGCCGTCGCTCGGCTGTTTGCTTATCTAACCTGGCTGTGATCACTGGTCTACATAATCAAAGACATTTTACATACAATTTTACATCTTGTTCTTTCCTCTTGGGGGGGTGTTAATATGAAACAGTGAGAACCAGCCCACATCTGGGAGCCTGGCATGACTGGGCTGAGGCTGGGCTCCACGGCCGCCAACAGCTCTCTGAAGGACAGGATCAGGGGGCCAGGACATTCTGCACCGTGCTCAAGGGACGGGTGCGTGTTTCCTCTGGGCCTTATTTTAAGAGTTAACAGAACGTCGTGCGTCTGTCTTCACAACCGCCTTCTGGCTTCTCAGCCCGCTTTTCTCTTTCTTCTGTCACCATCAAAGCTGGCATTGGTGGCTCAGAGGGCAGTGCCAGCCGGGAGCTGCTTCCCAGAGGTCTACATAGAATGACACCTTAGACTGACCTACCACAGGCCACACCGAGTTTCCAAGTGCCATTGCCAATCAAGGAGCTCAAGCCGCTGCCCGTGTGGCCTTGCGCTCAGGCAGACAGACAGACAGACAGCCTGCAGACAGGACAGCACCGTAGCAGAAGCCAGTCTGGGCTAAGGGGGTTGGGCTACTCCAGAGGGGCTCTGGGATACAGATGGCGATTTCAGCAAAGGTGGTCCAAGCTGGGCCCTCGAGAAGCAGCAGATGAGCAGAATTGAAAGACAGGGAAGGAGCTCTGCTGACACTCAGGGCCACCACCAGCAGGCCCGAGAGCTGTACTTTGGAGATGGAGCCCAGAGTCAGGAGAGGGATAACTGAGATGGAGTAGTGGCCAGGGCTGGGGCGGGTGTCGTCATCTGTGGTTGAGCTAAACCCCCAAACCGCTGCATATAAAGTAAATATGTAGCCAGATGCAGGACCGTGACTGTGATCCCAGTAACTTGGAGGCTGAGGCGGGAGGATCACAAGTTCAAGACCAACCTCAGCAACTTAGGGAGACCCTCAGCAACTTAGACCTTGTCTCAAAATAAAAAAAAAAAAAAAAAAATTGAAAGGACTGAGGATGCGGTTCAGTAATAGAGCACCCCTGGGTTCAATCCCCAGTACCCAAAATAAATAAGTAAAGCCGTTCATCTCACATCTACAGAGGCCAACATCAGGTCTCGTCTGGCCAGAGACTGGCTTGTACCTCCTTCCTCTGGGATGGGTGGGCTTCTGGGCAGGCCCCTCTCCTGGCAAAGGCAGAGGTGCAGGGTGGCAACTCTAGTGCCCAAGCCCTTTCCAGTGTCTGCTGATGTCCTGGAGCCCCAAGCAAATCACAGCTACACTCAGTCAGGGGCAGAGAGCAGGTTGCCTGGCCAGTGGGGGCACTGCCAGGTTCCATGGGGCACGGGAGAGACAGGCTTGGCTTCCTGATGTGTTCCACGTCGGGGGCTTTCAGCCCTCCTACCCCTAACCCTACCCCTACCCCTAGCCCTACCCCTACCCCTACCCCTAGCCCTATCCCTAGCCCTACCCCTACTCCTACTCCTAGCCCTACCCCTACTCCTAACCCTACCCCTACCCCTAGCCCTACCCCTACTCCTACTCCTAACCCTACCCCTTGTGTTACTCTGAGACGGGGCCACAGGAGGCCTTTGAGCAGGGGCATGAGGTGGCAGCCTGCCTCTCACTGCTCCATGGAAGCTGGCTGGTAGCAGGTGACGGCAGGGAGGTGATGGTCAGGAGGTGTGTGGCATCAGGTGGAGGTGGAAGCGGCTGGCATCTGGCTGTGTTGCCCTGGCAGCAGGATAATGTTGTGTCAGGAAGAGATGGAGTTGGTGACTTCAAGGCTGGGGGGAGTTAGCGTCACTGGTGCTGCCATCCCTGAGAGCAGGAAGCGGCAGATGGGGCGGTGTGGGAGGGTCGATGGTCAGGCTCTGAGCACACACGCTGTGTCCCGGGAATTGACCTCTGGCTGCTGTCAGGAGAGGGAACCTGGGGCCGGGCAGCCTGCTGGCATCCAGCCTGGGGGGGGAGGGGGGGCGGCTTTCCCAGGACTTGTTTGAAAGTAGGTCCAGATGGCTAAAGTCAGGTCAGGGGTCTCGGTGCCTAGAGCCCAAGTCAGGAACGGAGAGCTGGCAGAGCCACCGTGCATGGGAGGACTGCTCTCTGCTTGGGCATATGGGGACACTGTTCTGGAACAGTCTGTTTTTCAAACATACTTGAAATGTGGGTTTCATAGGCTCACGTCCCCTCGTCAGAGGACGGGCATGAGTGGAATCAACGTGTTGGTGGCAGACCCCGGGGGGAGCAGTAGTGCAGGCCAGCTCTCCTGGGAGGGAAGCATCCTTCTGCCAGGCCACGGTCGTCCTCCCCCAGCTTTCCCCTGCCCCCAGGCTGGCCCCTGGAACATCCGGGCTGCTCATCTCTGACTGGACCTTGAGAATGCTGGGGACAGCAGGGAGGCCTTGTACTTCCCACGTGCCAACTGTGGGATCTGGGGGTGGGGCTGTCAGTTCTCTTCAAACGCCTGCCTGTGCAGCCACGCCAGCCCTGGGGGCCGAAGGCTCCAGGTAGTGGGCGACTCTGGGTGCCCTGTAAGGAAGGTCCCCAGGATCCCTGAGGAAACATGGGTGGGAAGAAGAGCCGGAGGAGTAGCGGCCAGGACAAGCAGAGCTGGGCTCAGCCTTCCGGGCACAGACAGGAGGACCCCAGAAGCCTGCCTGGGGCTGGGCTCTGACGGGAGGGAGATCCACCCAACCCTGACTGGGTGCCGGTCCTTGCAGGCCCTGGCAGGCGAGCGTCTTGTCTGCCCACGGAGATGCTGGGAAGGGCTGGCCGGCCCAGGTGGCTGGAGTCCAGGGGCCGGGGGTTCAAGACAGGAGGGGGGCACATCTAGGTGCCTTTAGATGCCACCTCCAGTCTCCACTGAAGTTGCCCAGATTCTAGGAGTTTGCATGGCCACGTGGTCCCCAGTCCCGCCCACACCCCATCCTCTCAGGGTGGCTTCCTGAAAGCCTGCATTCTCCAAGGGCGTCCAGTGGAGACCTGTGCAGGACCCTGTCTTGGCCCATGCTGACCTCAAGTCTAGAACGTGACCACCAGCTGTCACCCAGCCCTGAGACTGTGAGCTCAAGGCTCAGTGAGTGTCCCACATGCAGGGGGACACCGCTCAGCACAGGAGGAAACCTGCAAACTAGAAGGGAGGGAAGAGGCAAGAGGGGCGCACACCCCAAACAGGGCTCCCCAGTCCAGGGAGGCCGAGAGGGGCCCTGTGCATGCTCCCCCACGTCTGGCTCCCTAAGGTCCTCTGGGCGCTAGTCCAGCGCCTGAACCCCGTTCTAACGAGTACGCCCTCCTGCTTCTCTTCCCCCAGCCGATATCATCTCCACCGTCGAGTTCAACCACACTGGGGAGCTGCTGGCCACAGGCGACAAGGGCGGCCGGGTTGTCATCTTCCAGAGGGAACCCGAGGTGTGTGGGTGGGTGGGGCCAACAGGGGGCGGGGCCTGGTAGAGGCTGACCGGTGGGCGGGGCCTGACGGGGTCGGGTCTGGAGGTCCCGGGCCCGGGGCGGAGGGAAAGATGGGGATGGGAACCGGCAGGTGGGACGTGGACCACTGCGCCTTTGGCTGGGCGGTGTGTTGACTGCACCCAGTGAGCTGTGCCCCTGTCCTAGACCCCAGAAAAACAGCTGAAGCCTCCGGTTAGACCTTGCTCTGCCTGGGTGACCTGGGGCCCTGGGCCAGAGAGGACAGGGAGGAGGACCCTCCCTTCCTGCCCTGCCCCTGCCTCGTGGGGTTTGTTGTCAGCAGAATTCTGGATGAAACAGGAGGCCTGGGACACCTGCCTTGGGGGTCACTTCTGAAATGCTTGGTAAAGGCCCCCCATTCACCGAGCACCTACTATGTGCAAACGCCTGGCTGAGTCTTGGGGCACTCTCTGACTCTATTGGTCCCCTCCGAGGGCAAGGATAAGACCCATTGTACAGATGAGCAAGCAGGCCAGTGACCAGCTGGTGCACAGCAGGCCAGCCATGGAGATGTGAGCTGGCAGGGGAGGGAGGATACCCTGAAGCCAGGAAGGGGGAGGGGCGGAGAGCTGCCCGCATGCCCTCCTGAGCAAGGTCCAAGCTGGCCTCCTTGTCCGCCCCACCCTCCCCTCAGCTTGCTGGTGTAGCTCGGAGCTCCCTTCCCCCAGGCACCAAATGGGGACAGATGCATCTTGGGCCTGAAAGAGCTCACCAGGGACACAGTCTAGTCCAGGGCCAGCATCCGTGACCCAGTGCATCACTGGCCAGCCCGTGTGGATTTTACAAGGTAGACCAGAGTGTCCCCCTTGGGGCTAGTGAAGCCTTTCTCTTGCCAAACTGCAGAGGGAAACTAAATTGGCAGATGTGAGCTGCTCCGTTTTGGATTCTCTTCATCTTAATGTCACGGATCTTTTTGTCATAACCAGTGCTCCCGGGAGATGAGGAGAATTGGAGGCAATTATTGCAAAGAACTTTAAAGGTTTTAAAAAGACACTTTTAAAAAATGAACAGAAATACCCAAAGTTGTGGCTTGGCAACTATCTTCATCTGTCCCTGGTTGCAGTTTTATGTCATATAAACTTGAATTGTCTACTGGGAAACGGCCTCTGGTGCACGTGGCATTACCGCGCCCTCATTTGGGGAACGCCACCAGGAGCCTCTTCACTATGGTTTAAGTTCTGCTGCCTGAACCAGAACAGGAGCCACCAAGGTGGGTCAGGGACGAAATTCTGCTCCAGGCCCGACGCTGCAGGATGTCCTACCCCAGTGTGAAATCTCCAAGCACAGTTTCCCTCAAGTCAGGCCCCAGCTGGACACACAGACACTAGGAACAGGTTGGCACCTGAGACAGGAGGGTGGTCATTGCCATGTGACCTCAGTGGAGTGAGTGGCGGCCCCTAGTGGACACAAAGCTTTGGAAGCTCCACTTGCCTGAGTCTCCACTTGATGCTCAGTAAGATAGGAGCTGTCCTGGTACTCCCATTCCCACAAAGGAAGCCTGGAGAATATGAGGGACAGCCCGAGAAGCCCTTAGCTCAGCGTCCAGCACATAGTAAGTGCTCAGTTAAATGTGAACTGGTCTGGATTGAACTGACCAGGAGGTGGGGTGTGGCCTCAGCCACACAGAAAGTTATTAGCCCTTTAAAATGTAGTTTCCGTTGGCCCTTGAATTGGACCAACTGGTGCTCCTTGGCAGCCAATTGCAAGGCAATGTCTAGTCCTCTGAGGTTCTGACCACCCAGCCCCTTCCCTGTGTCCACTTCCCCTGCGCTGGCCAGTCCTGCAGCTCAGCTCTGTCCTTGGGGTCTCCTTGCAGAGTAAAAATGCTCCCCACAGCCAGGGTGAGTATGACGTCTACAGCACTTTCCAGAGCCATGAGCCAGAGTTCGACTATCTCAAGAGCTTGGAGATAGAGGAGAAGATCAACAAGATCAAGTGGCTCCCGCAGCAGAACGCTGCGCACTCGCTGCTGTCCACCAACGGTGAGGCGCCCGGCCCTGTCCTCAAACACTATCTTGCTTTACTGTACTGTGGGCATTCTCCTAGGTCTGTGCAAGAGCTCAGCATAATATTTTGAGCAGCATGAAATCCCCCCTCTTGCCCAGGCCACAGCCTCCTTGGCTGGACCAGCTTGGCTGGACCCGGGTTGTAAATAGTCACGAGCACTTGTCTGTGAGGTGGAGGGGGCATGATGTTTTAGACGAGGGTCCAGGTCAGGACACCCAGCGGCAGCTGACACAGGGTGGACCCTCCAGCCCGGCCGCCAGCCCACCCCAGAACTGCTGTGCCGCAGGCGTACAGTGGCAGTCAGAGCAGACTGGTTTAGGAGCTGCTGTCATTCTGCCTCAGGAAGAGGACCCCCGCCTCTGCTGCAGGTGCCACCAGTGCCTGCTGGGCCACATTCACTCTGGGGCAGCAGCAGGGCCCTCGTGCCTCAGCGGCTGGGGGCTTCCGCACAGCAGGGTGCTACTCAGGAAGAGCAGGTAGCCGACCTCTCTCCCCGCCAGTGAGGGCCTTTGAAGGGGGACGGAGCGGTGGTCCTGCCTTGGAAACGAGTGGAGAGGCAGATAAGGAGGCTCGATAGGGTCACACCCTTGGCCCAGCCGTGCCACCTTTGGGACCAGTCACGAGGAGAGAACAGATTATGGACAAGCGCCCACATGCAGGTTCCCCGCGTCAGTGCAGGTGAACCGCAGGACCCCCGACCGCGGACAGGGTGACGAGAAGTGCCTTCAGCGCCTCGTGCGGAGCTGGCTGTCCTGGAGATTCTGCCCCTGTCCTGGTGGCTAATTCTGAGTCTCGTTTTCCTTTGCTCTGTTCCTAAAGATAAAACTATCAAATTATGGAAGATTACCGAACGAGATAAGAGGCCCGAGGGCTACAACCTGAAGGACGAAGAAGGGAAGCTTAAGGACCTGTCCACGGTGACGTCGCTGCAGGTGAGTGGCCTCCACAGGTGGTCCCGGGAAGGGGAGCATGTCGAGCTTCCTCTTTTAAGCCATGATAATTTTTGGACTTGAAGGGCCTTTGAGGTTTGAGCCAGGGCCAGGGTCGCATCCCGGACTGCTTCCTTGTTGGGTGGCCATGGCCAGCTCCCTGCCCCATGCCTCAGTTCCTCACCAGGAGAGGACCCTCATCCTGGAGGTCAGGTTTGCATGAGGTGTCGGACGTGGGTCTGCAGAGTGCTTTTCATCTGGGACGGAGGAGGAGGAACCCCCAGAGCTTGCCTTGGGAGGTGGGGGGCACTGCAACCCTGGAGGGGCAGCATTCGCGCCGAGGCACTGAGCTGGAGGAAGCAGAGCAGAGGACCTGTCAGCTGAGCCCTGCCCCCAAGCCTCCGCCACGGCGCACAGGGAAGCTGGGGTGAGCTGAGCCCCAGCACTTACAAGGCCCAGCTGGCCAGGCGGCACTTGTCAACAAGGAGGCCAGGCAGAGCCACTCCAAGGCACAGGCTGGTCCAGCATGATTGAAAGGCAAAAGGTGTCCTCTCCTCAGCAGGAAGTTAGTGAGGCATGGAAGGCATGAGCCACAGGAGGGTTCCCACCCCACCTCTGCCACTGCCTGGCCAAGTGACCTGGGACGAGGCACCAAGCCTCCCCCAGCTTCGGAGTCCTCATCTGCAGCAAGAACAAATGCTTCCGTAGTGAGCGTGTCTCCCAAGCACTGTCACCACGGGGCTGTCACAAGTGCTCACTCAGCCCTCACCAGATCCTTTAGGCTGGCTCTGTTCCCACCGTCCCATCTCACAGACAAGCAGGCGGACAGCCGGGACCCAAGCCTGAAAGGCTGTCCAGAGCCAGCCTCCTGGTCCTCCGCGAAGCAGGAGCGAGGTCCCTGCTCCCAGCAGAGCCGTGGGGTGGTTAGCAACGTCATGCTGACAAGACTAACGGTCCCTTTCTTCCTGAAGCAGGGCAGGGGGAGCGGAGCCCCCTTGTCTGTCCCTGGCTTCCAGAACCGTCCACTGATGAAATCGATGCTCACACAGCGGATTCACTTCTATCCATCCCACACACCTCCGTCCCCTGCTCTGCTCTGGGCACTGGGAAGCCTCAGTAAATGCAGGCCTTGGGTCAAGTGCTGCTCAGAGGAAGTGACCTTAGATGCTGGTGAATGAGCAGGGCGAGCCCCGGGGGGCCCAGCATCTCCCCGTGGCCTGGAATCCCATCTCCCTTGGTTCCTCAGTGACTCAGGGCTGTCGCTCCCATCCAGAAGCCTCCTAATGTGAGGCCTGGTGTCGGGGCCCCCGCAGGCTCCCAGACACACTCACCTACAGCTGGTTGGTGGCTGCGGCCACTTCCCTGCTCTGTGCCTCGGTTTCCTCACCAGCAAAGCAGACCTGGTAGGTGGAGGGCCTGCCGCCCAGCCTCCCACGCCCCGTCCTGGAGAGGCTTAGCAGGTGCTCGCACGCCCCGCGCCGGGGGCCTGGAGAGACGGAGAGCGGTCATCGGGTCGTTCAGACACGCGGGCCTCTGTGACTGGCACATTGCACAGAGATCCTGAGGAAGCTGGGAGGCAGTTACCTGGTGTCCACAATGGGGGATGACGCCCCCTGCCCAGAAAAGCTTCTGGGTATCGTTCAGAAGGAAGCAGGAGGGTCGCATCTCACTGGTCTGGTTTCCAGGCAGGGCAGTGGCCCCGATCATAGCCTTGGAGGCGGGACTGAACTTGCCTCTTCTTTACCTCCCCCTTCCCGTGACCCTGAGCCAATCAGCCCCGCGGCTTCCTGCCACCTGTGAATCCTGTTGGGGGAGCCAACGTGCTGGGCAGGTCCTGAGCCCCAAAGCAAGTCCCAGCTAAGACTCACTCCCTGCCCCCAAAGTTTTCCCAGACGCAGAGTCACTGCCATGAGGACCGTGACAGGGACATATAGGCTGGGAGAGCCTTTACCCTCACACCTGATGCTCACGCAGCCCCTGGACGTGGGAGCGCTGAGCGGGGACTGCAAAGCCACATGTGCATCAGAGGAGCCCGGTGCTTGTCACTCACTCTAATATTGTCTGTCCCTTTCCACCCCAGGTCCCTGGGAGCTCAGGAACATAGCCTATCATTCACTCATTCATTTACCCACCCACCCACTCACTCACTCCCCAGAGGGCCTCTTGTGCTGGGCCTGGACTCAGCACCAGACACAAACAAGAGAAGGTCACATCACACCCTGACTGGTCCCCAATTCCCCGGGGGAAAGAGGAGAGCAGACAACCTCAAGCTGCCCTAGGCTGTGGGAACCCCAGGGAGCCTGGGCAGCCTGCGCAGGGGGGGTCAGTTTACCTTTACCAGCCTAGGCCAGGCCTTGGGATAGCTCATAGCTGACTGGCCGGCCACCTTTGGAGACCTCATAGTTGAACAGAGCTGCACCCAAGATGCACTGCAGTGCCCCCCACTGTGGGCAGTGAGCTGGGGACAGAGGGACAGGGACATCCCTGGAGGGCAGTCTCAGCTTCAGAAGTGTGACTCTGGTCTTGCGGGAGGAAGCAGGGTTGACTAGAAGTCCAAAGCGGCTGAGCCTTCCAGGCACAAGGCACAGACTGAGGCCAGGGTCACTGTAGGGACTCTGACGTGGAGATGGGTTTGGATGAGTCAGGCTCCAGTGCTGTAACAGAGAGCCCCAGTGTTCCAGGGTTGGACAAGGAACTGTGTTCCTTGCTGTGAGGAGGTCCAATGTGCAGGCACCTTGATGGTGCGTGGCTATCCTGCAGCCTCTTTCATCCCCCAAGGCTTGGATCCTCACTGCCAGGCCAGAAGGCACACCCTTGCTTAACCACCTGCCCAGGAGCATGTGCATCACTTTGCTGACATCTCATTGGTCAGGATCAGTCACGTGGCCACACTTGGTTGCAAAGGCAGCTGGGAAATGTAGTCCCCTGGTGGGCAGAAACTTCCCAGTGATGTTGTTATTGCAGAAAGTAGAGCAGTTTGGTGGACAGTGGCCTGGTCTGCCATGCTATCTTCCATGTCATTTTAGAGATGGGAAAGTCTGGTGCAGAGGGGTTTTCAGCTACTTAGACACAGTGCATTCAGGCCAGGGCCCGGAACCCATCGCAGGAGCCTATGTTAAGGAGGAAGCCTCTCCTGCAGGGCTGGGCAGGTGAGGGACCTTGCCATCTGTCGCTGCTCATTTCAGACAGTGCAGCATCAGGATTATGGCCCCTCGAGTGCTGTGGCCTCTTGTTAAGATCGTGTGCCCTGCCATGCCACCCTCACCTGCTCCCTGCTGCCCCTCTGATCCCCGTCCTGCCCTGCAGGTGCCTGTGCTGAAGCCCATGGACCTGATGGTGGAGGTGAGCCCGCGCAGGATCTTCGCCAATGGCCACACCTACCACATCAACTCCATCTCTGTCAACAGCGACTGTGAGACGTACATGTCCGCGGACGACCTACGCATCAACCTCTGGCACCTGGCCATCACCGACAGGAGCTTCAGTATCCTTGCCAGGGGCCCCATGGGGGTGGCTTCAGGGGTGCTGGCTTGGCCACAGGCAGGTTTGGGGGCCTCCTCTTTGCCTAACTTCTTCATGGAAGCACCTCTGGCTCAGTGTGCCTGAGCCCAGAATGAGCCCAGGTAGATTCAATGAAAGCCTTAAAGTCATGGCCACTGAGGGTCACATCTGACCTCTCCCCTCCCCTAGAGTGGCCAGCCTCCCATCCTCCTGGGGCCTCTCTGGGACAGCAAAGAGGGCAAAGGGCCCAGGGTTCATCTGTCCTGGAGGAGGACGCCTGCCCTCCTGGAAGCTCCTGCAGACTCCTCTTGGGGTCTGAGGCAGGCTGTATCCATGTGTGATGGGCAGAACTGAGGGCCTTTCTAGGGCTTCGAGGGACAACCCGGGAGCAGAAGCCCAGCTGGAGTGGGGGCCAGGGGAACCTCTGCTCAGTGGTCCTGTGTCAGAACAGGTGAAGGTCAAGAGTGATGACTGGCTCACTCCGCCTGGTAAGGGAAGGACCCTTGATCCATGAATGTCAGCCTGGGGAGGGGTGAGGTTTGGCCCCAGGGGTGGTGGTGGACAGGGCAGGCGGCTGCTGGGATGTCACTGTGCTACAGACCATTCGTGATGCTGCCCCAGTGAGGTGCTGCCCAGGGGCTCTGGCCTCCCTCGCTGCATGGATTTTCACTCAGGTCATCCTCACGGCAGCCCCGGGAGGCAGGCATGGTCACCAGCATGGTCACCAGCCCCTTTCCAGATGAGAGAACTGAGTCACAGAGCCCAGGTTCACTTGCTCTAAGCTGACGGCAGACCCAGGCCCTGCAGCCCAGATTCTTCACCCAGCCTCCACTCTGACTGCCCTCTGTGGGAGCGGCCACCTGGGGGTGATGGGAGAGGGCACCCTGGGACCTTTGTGCAACTGAGTCTCCAAGTGCCTGTCAGTGCTGGCCCCCAGGGTCCAGACGGCTGAGCTCCCACAGGACTGTGAGCCTGGCTGGGCAGTGTTCCTCCAGCAGACACCAGGACTGGCCAGCGGGGAGGGGGGGGCAGGAGGGAGTAGGCTGGGGGTTAGAGGAAGGACAGAGGGTGACAATGGCTTCTGGGCAGGGAGACTCGTCCAGCAGGAAGAGAATTGGGAGCAGCTCTAAGCAAAGCCTCTGAGGGGCCCTGGGCCCAGCAGGAGGGCTTGGCCACACGTGGGGGCTGTGTGAGCCTCAAGCCCCTCTGTGGTCCCTCCTCACAGGACCACAACATACAGTCTGTGGGCCCCTCAGGCTGGGCCCAGCACACAGTCAGCTCCATGGTATTGGGAGCATCTGCCTTCTTGCTCCCGCTTTCCAGCATGGAGGGTGGAGGTGGGGGTGGGTGGTCAGGAGGACTCCAGGAAGTACTGGGCCTGGGACATTAGGAGGGGTGAGAGCTCAGATCTGGCTGGATGGAGGGTTGGGCTGCCCAGATGCTCCACCCAGGCTGAATCCCAGCAGGCCTGCCGTCCCTGGTGCTCACAGCATTGGTTGGTGGGACTTGCTGTTGCCGGGTCAGGACGCCTCACTCCAGCTGGTGTGAGCACGGCCTTTACTGACCAATGTAACCACAAAGAGCTTCCACACTGGTGGATTGGGGGCTCCAGCAGTGTTAGGGGGCAGCTCTCTGCTCATTGCCTCTGGTCTCAGGCTCCATGTGAGTGCCAGAGTGAAAGTCCAGGAGAAAAGAGACCAGCTCTCAAACTCTCTCAGGAGCACCTTAGATGGCACCCTATTGGTTCTGATTGGGCCTGGCTCTCTCTGAACCAATCAATGTTGAGGGAGGGTAAATGCCATGCTCTGATTGGCCAGACTAGACTCACATGGCCCCCTGGTGCTGGAGGCCTCCATCTCTGCCCAGCCCAGTGTCTAGGTGTGGGAGGGGTCAGTCCTGGAAGACCAGGAACCGCTGCCCACTGCCAAGTCTGGAACTACTGACTGACGTCCCAGTGTAACTGACCAAACGATGCCATGCACATGTCTATGAGGCAGGATGGATTGCACTCTTATGTATAACTATAAAGTGCCCATTAAAATAATGAATTAATAGAAGGAAGGGCTCGAGGTGAGGGAGGAGGGGAGGGAAAGGGGAGGTACCAGTTGTTGAAGTGGAGCACATTTTGTTGTATGCATTCATGGATATGTCAAAATGAACCCCACAATTATTAAAAAACAACACTATAATGGACTGGTAAAAACATTTTTAAAAAGAAAAAGAAAAGATGCTAAGGAGAATTGAATACAGACACTTCAGGTTTGCAAATGGGGTTGGTGAGACTCAGAGGGCTTCCTGGCAGTGCTCCACAGCTCACAGAGAGCCCCCTCCACCACTGGGTGCTCCTGGCAGAGCTGAGGACAGTGGCAATGTTACCACCAGCCCATTCACAGGTGAGGACGTGGCTTCAGGAGAGCCTGGGCGGCTCAAGTCCCCAGCTCCCAGGGCTGAGCTGGACTTGTGCTCAGCCTCCGTGGCCTGGCCCAGTGCTGTCTGCCTTGCCCTGAGCTGCCCACTGCAGACCAGGACAGTGGCAGCCACCCTCCTTGAACCCCGACTGCCTCCTGGCGTGGGCCTCGGGGGGATGGGCTTATCCCCGGGGTGCAGTGCGGCCTTGGTGATGCCCTTGCTCCCGGAGGCTCTGCAGCCCGGGCGGGATTGGGCTTTGCACTGCTCCCCTCTGCTGTTGGCTTCTCAGGGCTCTCAGGGCTGTCCTGTCCAGGCCCCTGCTAGGCCCTAGGACCCCGGGAGGAGTGGAGGGGTGCAGCCCTTCCCTGGAGGGCCTGCGGGCTCAGGAGAGGAGTGAAAGGGTCTTCCTTGCTGGTACCTGGGTCTGCACAGCGGCCGTGGCCACAAGGAGGAGGCAGGAGAGTGACTGTGGGGAGCTCCCTGGGCTCCAGGCAGCAGAGTGCCGGCGGGTGAGGGGCTTGACGGGGAGCAGGGCAGAGGTGGCCCCACAGCAGTCGGGCAGGCCGGCCAGGCTGTGAGGCATGCCTCTCCTGACCGGCGTCACTCGCAGGCCCCTTGGGTACCTGCCGTGTCTGCAGCCGCCTGTTCATTTACTCTTCCCACTTTTTTCTAAGTTTTATTAATTTTCTTTTAAGTCAGTTTTCTTTAGTTTTGCCTAAATAACTATTTTTTGAGAGGAAATTAGCTTCATGTTGTAAATGAAAATAAAATATTCGTGGTTCGTCGCATGCCGTAAATAGGAAGGACGTGGGTCAGTGCTGTGAAGTCATTCATAACATCTGCACTTGAAGCAACAGAGATGGAGCCCTCCTCGCCCCGCCTGGGAGAGCTCTGTCTGCACTCAGGGGCCAGCTGCGACCACCTGTGCCTGTCGAGTCCTACAGTGTGACCAGGAAACTGAGGAGCCACGTTGTAAGTTCAGTTCAGCTTTAATAATTCCCAACTTCCGCTAAACACCCACAGGAGCTGTGGGCCGCGGGGCTGCACCGCGCTCCATAAATGTCGGGCCTGTGGCTGGTTCTCCTGGTGGAAGGAGAGAGGCAGTGCTGGAGTGGCAGAGACAGAGAGCAGGGACCAGAAGTCCCCCTCTTCATCATGGGGTCCCAAACCCTGCCCCGGGATGCTGGTGTCAGAATGGCCGAGTATACAGCGGCCCTGGTATACAGTGGCGTGGTGTTTGCATATCGCCTCTGCACACCTTGCTGTGTGCTTCACACCGTCTCTAGGCTGCTTGCACTGACAGTGCTGTGGAAAGAGTCGTGACACTGTGCCATGCAGGGAACAATGACCGGGAAAAATAACCCGTGTTCAGTGGATGCAACTTTCTTTTGAGTTTTTTCCTTGGCACATGGTTGAGTCTGTGGATTCAGAGCCTGGGGACGTGCAGCGTGACGGCACGTGAACCTGTGACACGCAGCCACTGTCTGCCTCCACGGCTTCAGGTCTGAGAAGCTGTGGGCACACTGGAAGCTGGGGAGCGTCACCAGCGAGGTTTGCAGGGGCCGTGAGGCTGTGTGTGGTGGTGGGTGGGATTGCACACACAGCCTGGGAGCCAAGGAGATGCAGGGGAGAGGGGACAACTGGGCGTGTCCATGGGCAGGTGAGGTTCCCAGACAGTAAGAATGTAGGCTTCACAGGTTTGGGACCCAAGTGGCCCCAGGACATTAGAATGGTTAGTTGTGAGAGGGTTGATCCTCCGCAGAGCTGTGGAGTTCTCCTGGGCACTGCAGTCAGCCTGGGCTCCTGCCACACTACGAGCACACAGATGGTGCTCTCTGCATGCTGCAGGGAATGCCACCTACCAGCAGGTATTTATTGAGCACCTCGGTGTGCCAGGAACCGTGCTTGATGCTGGGGGTGGAGAGGATCCTGTCCTCCAGGAGTGGACGGGTGATGGACTATTAGTGAGGTGTCCAGTGTGGGAGCTGGTGACCGATGTGCCCAGCTGGCACAGCAGTGAGCACCTTCCCAGCCATGCTGTCTGCTGGCTGTGGGTGCCGGGGAGGGGCATAGTGAGTCAGTTGTGGTTTTGCCCAGGGAAAGGGCAGCCCTGGACCTGGTGGGGTGCAGGGGAAGAAGGATGATTAGTGGTTGGAACCTGAGCCAGGCCAGGGATCATGAAACGGGGCAGTGTCGTTGGATTACTGGTCCCCTGGGAGCCTGGGGACCTCCCTGGCTGCATATTCTGCCATATAGCTCTGCAAAACCTGGTGTAGCCTCTAACTTTGTGAAAATTGTCAGCTGATGAAAATACAGATGCTCTGGCTCTTAGCAACAGAGGAGGTGAAAACACTGACTGCCGGGCTCCAGGCAGCCTGGCCGGCAGAACTGGGCGTGTGGACGGCCTGGAGTGCGGTCTGCAGAGACACGTGGGGGCCTCCCCTGGCCAGAGTCCTCCTCCAGGCAGCCACAGTTTCCTTTCCGTGACCAGCTGGTGCTTGGCCATGGAGTGACGGGCACCCAGAGCTGAGAGACCCCGCACGGGGGGCCGGCCTCCCTCAGCAGAGAAAGTGCCGTGGCCTGGGTCGCAGGTGCTGCTGCGTCTCTGGTGGTGAGGAGCGGCGCGTCCTGTGGAGGAGGAGGCACCTGGGAGGAGCCCAGAGGGCAGGGGTGACCGCACCCAGCTGGAAGCTGCTGCCAGGACTGTGATTGCCCTTGGGCAGAGCCCACCTGGCGGGTTCTGGATGCTGGGTGACGACAGTCCTGACTGGTCCTGAGAAGAGAAGCCAGGGCTGGGGCCTGGGGCAGAGTGAAGGGCAGGCCCGGACTGCACCAGGGGCCTGTTCCTGCAACCATTGCCCGGGAGCCTGCTTGTCCTGAGGGCTCTGTGCCGTCCTCGTGGTCCCCTGGAAGTTCCCTGTTCGTCCCCATCTCCTCGTGTCCAAACAGTCCCCCTCCCCACCTCCCCTGCTGCCTGGCGCACACATGGCCCAGCTGGCACCAAAGCTCACATGAAAGCTCCCTGTCTCTTCCCCCTCGAGGTGGAAAATGTGCCAAGCCTTTTCATCCCCACCCCAGGCCATGGCAGCCTGTCCACCTGCACAGCCATGAGGGGCCCTGGGCACCCTCAGCCACGGCCAGCTCTCTGGTGACCAGGCCTATGGCCTTGCCTTTCGCATTCTGGCACATCAGACTTGCCCTCTCTCCTCTTCTGGTCAGCGTGGGCTGTGTACTGCTGACCCCCTGACCAGCCCATCTCCCTCTCAGAGCCCAGCTGACTCCCACTTGCTCCAAGCATCTGCTCCCAACCCTGTCACTCTGCCATCGTCTGCCTGTCCTCGCCATGTGCCCTCTCATGCTGGCCAGGCTCCTGGCCTCTCTCCAGCTGCACTGGGTTTTCTGGGGATATGACCGCCTCCCCAATTTCCGGCAGAAGGTTGGGATCAGGAGCCCAGGTGAGCACAATCCCTGCACTCCTGTGGGGCTGCACACAGTAGGTGCTTCTGCATGGCTGTAGGTGGTCAGGCTGGACTTGGGGTGAGAAGCTCACCATCCCCACAGAACCTAAGGACATCACCACCTGCTCATCAATGTGAGGTCCAGGGGGCCCAGACCCAGGCACTGAGAGCCCGAGGAGCAGCCTGGGCCCTGGGGCCTGGCAGGCCCGGGCTCAGGCCCACTGCTGGCCCTCCTGGACCATCAACTTCCACAAGGCAACGTGGGGAACTTTCCCTCTCCTGAGGATACATGTGAGGGGTGGAGCACTCATTCACACAAGGGGCCTGGTAACTGACCAGGCCGGCAACCTGCTGGGGTGTTTCCCCCCTGAACAGTAGCCCTTCCATATTTAAGGCCGGTCCTCGTAAAGCCTCCTCGTCTCTGGTGGTCAGGGTGTCAGCTCAGCCTCTGTTGAAACAGCCCCTTGCATCCTTTACCAATGTCTTGAGAGCTGACAGCACTGGGCAATTCTTCTACACTTCGATGCACCTCAGAGGTAACAAATGGTCCAGGAGGCCGCAGCTGAGGACCTCTGCTTTATTTTTAGCACCCGGAGGATTTTAAAGACAGTTCAATTGATTTTTTCTCCCCTGAGCAATTCTTCACACTGGAAGGGGCGCTGCGCCAGCCTCCGATGGGAACAGATTTCTGATTCTCATTCATGGAGCGGGTTCCCACAGCCGGGCAGGGAGCTGAGCGGTGGGAGGTTCAGGACCCCGGTCAGTGCACACAGGTCTGCAGGCTTCACCATCTTTCTGCGCAAGGAACAAAGGAAGGACCCTCCCACTGTGCCAGGCCCTGTGCTGGGTCAAGGATGCCGGAGCGCCAACCTTCCCCCTCTGCTCCCTCACCTGGCCAGCCACTCAGCCAGGGCCTTGATGTTCTCCATCTAATGTGGGATGCCTGCCAGGGGTCGTGAGGGCAGAATGGCCCTCACCAGTCTGCAACGCACTGTCGGGTCCCTTGTGGGCACCTTTTCATCCTGCCCACAGTGCCAGGAAGAAAAGGCAGCCACGGCGCACCCATTCAGAAGGGCTCTCTCCACCGCTGTTGGATAGGAGAGCTGATGGTATGAAGCAGAGGCCATGCATCTGCACCCCGGGTGCTTGTTCCAGCTCTGCTGCTCCTTTCTGGGTACTGTACTAGGTGCTAGGGATACAAGCAGGGCTTCTGCCAAGGCTTTCAAGTACTATAGGTTGTCTACTGCAAAAAAGGAGGTGGTGAGTGAGGACAGAAATCCAAGCCAGGCATCTAGGGAAGAAAATTTAAAAAAAAATCTGTATAGAAAAGGTATCTTTTCATGACTTGCACAAAGACGTCTTTTGAGTGGGGCCCCCAGTACTGCCCTCGAGGGGTTTATAGTTGAATAGGAAGACAGACCCTGAACTAGGCAAGACCTGGTGAGGCTGTTGCCCTGGCTTTGGAGTGCTGCAGAGCCCAGCTGCCTCTCCCTCTGACTGAGTCCAGGCCACTGCTGGCCCTCACCTTGGCTGGACCTAGTGGCCTCTCTTCTCAGTTTAGGACCCACTGAGGTTCAGCCTCAGCCCCTCTTTGTGATGCCTCCGTGGTCTGACCGTCCACATGGACCCCTGAGCCCAGAATGTGAGAAGACAACCCCCTGTTGCTGCTGTCCTGGACCGGGTGTTGGGATGTGGCCCATGAGTCTCTCTAGTAGCCTGGTGCTTATTGAAGCCGGCATCGGTGCTGTCATTAGCTGTGCTTCCCATGTCCCCTACAGCAGTGACAGGGGTGGCAGTTAAAAACTGCGAGTCAGAGCTCACTGTGGGGAGCCCTCCAGAGACTTTTAGCAGCGTTGACTGAGCTCTGCCCCTTCCTCCAGCTCAGAGGCCCCCGGTGCTGGCCCACTCCCTGGCTCAGTCCCACCTGCCCCTGGCCCCTGGACTCAGCCTTGCTGAATCTGCCGCCAGGTGGCCTGGAAGGCTACCTCCCCACTGGGCCCATGTCCCCTTGTTTGGGGTGTGGTTGGACTGGCACCTGAAATTGTCTCTCAGCCGACCTGGCCCCTGCCTGCTTGCAGGAGCGGTGGTCCCCCTCCTCCCCGTGTGTCCAGCTTTGGTATGGGCTGGGCCATAGCGATAGTGTCCTCTACCCATGTCGGCAAACACGACAGAACCTGCCTCCCTTCTTCCCAGAAAGGCAGCTGATGGCACACCATGATGGCACACTGTGCTGGGGCCGTGAGCAGGCCCAGGGCTTCCGCTTGGTGCCGCTGTCCGTGGTGCTGACCCCCTGACCCGCCCTCTGTCAGCCCTGAGCACTGGTGTTCTGAACACAGGGCACCTGGTGCCTTAGGCAATCTCCCAGCAACTCTATGGCTGAGCACACAGGTTAGGAGACCTGCCCCGAGTCACTGCAGGGAGATGGCAGGGGCTCGCCCCGGGCTGCCTACACGTGGAGCCCTAGCACCCAGCTGTCATGCCACTTGGCCTCTCCTTCACAATGACATCACCCCATGGCGGCCACTGGGGTGACTCAGAGGCTGAGCACAGCTCGTGCAGCTCCATCCAGTGACCTCTGACAGCGAGTCAGAGGGGTGTGACCTTCCCCCCCACTTGGCAGAGGTGGAGCTGAGCTCAGAGAGGTGGGCGCCTGCCAAGGCCTCTCAGGGCCCCAGGTCCCTCCAGCTGCCCGTCCACCTCCACAGCTGGGGCAGTGTCTCCTGGCTCCTGCTTTGGCTCCTAAGGAGAATGTGCCACCCAGGACAGAGGAGAGGCTTTGTGAAGCATGTGGCTGAGGGCGAGCACTTGGTAGAAGGGACCAGTGGCCCTGTCCTGAGTCCCATCCCTCCTGACAGGCCTCGGAGTATCTCAGGCTTCCCACTGAAGTCCCTGTGACCCCAGGCCAGAGCCCAGCCTGTTGCTCTTGTGATGGATCCTGCCACCCCCAGCCTTGCTTCAGGGCCACCTTGTACCCCATCCTCCCTCACCCTGGGCCTCTGCTAAGCTGCCCCCTTGCCCAGATTCCCCCCATCACCCTCTTCTCTCCTCTGGACAGAGGCCTGCTGGGCCCAGTGTGGGCTTGCCCTCCCAGCTCTTAGAACCCAGGGGTCCAGCTCTGCACCCACCCTGGTCCTCCAGGGCTGGAGTATCTATCCTTTGCGACTTCACTTAGTTTTTGTTTTGTTTTGTTTCTGTTTGTCCCCAGAGAGAGTGAAGGACTCTGAGTCGCGATTCTGGTTTAACTTTAGCCAAGTGCAAACCTTCCCATGTTTGTCATCTCATGAGACCTCATTACAGCCCTGCAGAGCCATTGTCACCCCGCCCAGGGACAAGAGGCCCGTGCAGAGAGGCTGGGCTTCTGAGAGGCCGCACAGCTGTTAGGTGGTGTCTGGACTCTGACTCCGAGGCTGTTACACACCAGGCAAACACCAATCGCAGCCCAGGACCTTAGGATGAGACTGTTTGGGGACTAGGCCTTTAGGGAGTGACTGGGTGAAGGTCAGACCATGGGGTGGAGTGGGCCCTCCCCAGTACTGCTGGTGTCCTTCTAAAAACAAGAAATCGGGACACACGGGCACCGGGATGTGAGAGCACAGTGCAGGGAGATGGGCACCCTTATGCCCAGGAGACGGGCCTTGGGAGGACCAGCCCTGCTGGCACCTTGATCTTGAGCTTCTGGGCTCCTTGACTAGGAGAGCCAAGCGTCTGCTGTCCAAGCCGCTGTCTGTGGCATTTTGCTGTGGCAGCGGGAGCCCGGCAGGGTGGATGTGAGGTGGCCTGAGTGCTCAGTGCACGTTTGAGGCCAGGCCATCTTTTGGAGATTTTCTGAGGAAAGCAGTTTTCCCAGGACTGTCTCCTGCGCTCCCAGTGTCCCTGATAGGCCAGCAGGGGAGGCTTTCTGTGGCCTGGTCCTGGGCAGGATGCTCCTTCCCTCCCTGCAGCTGCTTGGTTGCCATGGTAACAGTCTCTGGTGCGGAAAGCAGGCCTTGCGTGCTGCTTCTGCGGCGGCAGAGCAGGTTCCTGCCAAGGCACCTGGATGGCCACGCGTTGCTCCCTTGATCAGTGGAGCCAGAGGCCACAGATTCCCTCCCGTCCAACATCTGTCTGCACTCGGTCCTGCCTTGCTGAGGGCCCCAGCCAGTCCAGCGAGACCCAGCATCAGGGCCCTGGGGCACCGACCACAGGGGAGGCTGCCACGGGGCGGACCTGTGCCTGCTCCAGGCCAGCCTGGCCCGGCTAGCCCTGCCTCTGCCTCACATGTGGTGCTGGGCATGGTGCTGCCCACCTAGCACCTCCGTCTCCTGCTGAGTGGATGGGAGAGGGCAGCCCTTCCTGCAGAGAAGGCCAGCTTCTCTACTCCAGTGGGTGGCATTCGCTCGCTGTGTCTCAGGCTAGCCCTCCTGGCATCCTTGCCGAGGCCCACTGGGCGTGACTGGAATGGCCGCACTGCCCTGGCCTGCATGGGTGACGTCCTCACCATTCTCACCTAGCTCTTCACCAGAACCAACCGGGAACCTTTCCCCATCTCACGGCCTCGCCCCACTGACTGTTGGCAGATTCACCCGTGGAGTGGAGAGAGTGCCAAGGCTAGAGGACTGAGAGCCAGGGATGGGGGACCCCTCTCCCACAGGTCACCAGCCCTCATGATGCCCTCCATGCTGGTGTGACCCTGGCTGGGTCTTCTGATAATGCAGAGCTCCTGACAGCAGAAGACAGAGGGCTTCTATAAAGGTCTCTGAAAACCCGTAGAAGGCCGTGTGACCAGGCGCCCCGTGTCCTTGCGGGAGAGCCAGGAACTTCACTCTTGGGTGGAGTGCACCCCATTTCTGAGCTTCATTGATTCTCTTAGCTGCAGCTTAGGGTCCACAGGCTGGGCTGAACAGCCAGGGCATCCACACATCCACCAACCTCAGGGTGACGAGACCTCATCCTGAGGGCAGGGGGTGCACCCACCCTCCAGGGCTACATGGGACACCCATCCTCATCTCTCCAAGCTCCTTGGAGCTGCATCACTGGACCCTGGCTCATCTTGGCAGGGCATCCCCCTCTAGTGACTGTCCTCTGTGTCTCATGAGGATGTTCGTGTTGGATTTAGGGCCCACCTGGGTAATTCAAGGTGATCTCATCTCGAGATCTTGAATTACATCTGCAAAGACCCCCTTTCCAAATAAGATGACTCTCACACTCTCTGGGGGTTATGGACACCTTTTGGGGGGCCATCCTCAGCCCAGGGCTCTGGAGAAAATAATTGCTCAGTCGAGGAGGGGACTTTACCCACTGTCCTCGTCCTGTCTGTGTGACCTACTCCTCTCTCCTGAATCTTCCTGTGCCCCACAACTTTTCTTGTAGGGAATATGATTCTCAGCTGCCAAAGAGTGATGGGGAGTTAGCTAGAGCCCCCCGGACAGCTGGAGCAGAACCAGGCGGGAAAGCGGAGGGGCTCTCAATGCACCTGATTATGCCCCTCCCCAAGGGAGGCCCATCCTGAGGCGGGCCTTGGACAGCAGGGTCCCACAGGTGGGTTCACACAGCCGCTCAGGAGCTGAGGAGGAGCCAGGGGCCATCCTCTAAAAGAAAGGGCGTTCCCTGCTCACGCCCACCCCCTCGTTCTGCAGACATGGAGACAGGCTGCAGGGCAGAGGTCTCCCTGCTCTGGAGACAGGCCCTGATGCCCAGCCCAGGGCCTCTGGCTTCTGACCTGGTTGCCCAAAGCTAGAGCCGTCCAGGTGGTTGCTGTGGCTTACACACGCGTGGTCGTGCGGGCGTGTGGAGGCTGCCCTTGCTGGGCCCTGGGGCTTCTGCCATGGCACCTCCCTGACCAGGAGCCCACTGTCAGGCCCATCCTGGGGTGACTAAATGAAATTCAGCAGGGATGGCACCCTTCTCATTCATTAGCTCTGTCACATACTCAATGGCTTCCATGAAGAGGGAGGCAGCAGGACCTGTGGGTTCAGGGACCTGGTGGCCCCGACCCAGTGGGATGCCCACGGTCTGTAGGACACCATGCTGCCCAGAGGCACTGGCTTTGGCTTCAGAGGGAAGCACTGCCCATTGGCTCCAGGGCCCTGCTCAGAGGGCTCCTGGGTCCTGGCCATGACCGTGTTGTGCCCGTGGCGACCAAGCCTGCTCACAGAGCTGCCTTACAGTGTCCACTGCGCCCAGCATCCTTTGCAAGAGCAAGATTCTCCCCAGGTGCTCTGGCTGTGACAGCCACTGTCCTGGGCCACTGAGAGACCCAGGCTTTGGGGCCTGCGACTCCCCAGCCTGCACATAGGCACAAGTTGGAGCTGGCCCAGAAAGGAAGGAGGCCCTTTCCCCACAGGAGACCCCGATGCCATGGGCAGAGGGGAAAGGAGCTGGGGGAGGGGACAGAGGCTCACAGGCTTGGTTTCAGACAGATTTAGAGTGACAGAGATGTTGAATCCTTCACCAAGAGCATTCCTGATGAGTATGTAGTAGGTGCACAACAAAATCTCCTTCTGCTCAACACTGATAGGGGCTGGGAGCCACTGGGGAGAGGACTCAGGGTGGGAGGGAGGCAGTGGGTCCAGCTTTGCAAGGTCAGTGGACACCGCATGAAAAGGGGGCAGCAGGCACTGCCCCACGCAGCTCTGTGGCTCAGGGGCCTCTCTGCTACGGTGTTGTCCAGGGGTCCTGGGAACAGAGGTGCACAGCCTGGTTCTGGGGGCCTTGGGGGCAGGGAAAGGGGAGCAGCCAGGGTGCCGTTGCTGGCCTTCCTTGACCTTGCCCCCAGACATCGTGGACATCAAGCCGGCCAACATGGAGGACCTCACGGAGGTGATCACGGCCTCGGAGTTCCACCCCCACCACTGCAACCTCTTCGTCTACAGCAGCAGCAAGGGCTCCCTGCGGCTCTGCGACATGCGGGCGGCGGCCCTGTGTGACAAGCACTCCAAGCGTAAGTGCCATCCCAGGCCCTGCAGAGGCGGGGGGGGGGGGGGGGGGGGCGAGCTGCACGGCCTGTCCTGGAGCTGGGGGCGGCCGGCGTGGGCCGGGCTGTTCTGCTGGTCCTGCTGCCCAGGAGCCGCCCAGCTTCCAGGATCTGGGACTCTAGGGCCAGGGCCAGGAGACACAGAGGTGAAGGAGGTGCTGCTCTAATGTCACCTCCTCGGGGGCCCTCCCCTGACGCCACCCTGCTCTGCCCATCCCAGGCCGCATCCTCCTCCCTCGCAGAGCTCCCTGGGGGCTGCTCTCTCGTCCCCTGCAGCCCGAGCCCCTCTGGGTGTGGAATGTGTGGCCCGTTCATCCTGGAGCCCCCCAGAGGGTGCCCTGGAGGCCCAGGGGAACAAGCCCTCAGCAAGACAGCCACCACGGCCCACCTTCTGAACACTCGGCTGAGCCTGGCCCCCAGAACTGAGCACGGCTCAGCTGAGCATGGCTGGGCTGCCTGGTGCTGGCTGTGGCCCCAGTTGCCACATGGTCTCCAGAGGCCCCTGTGGGCAGGATCAGGCTCCCTTCCTGTGGAGTCGCAGGCTGCACCCCTGCTGGGAGAGCAGGGGCCGTGTCCCTCTGGTCCACCTCCCCATCCATCCCCAGTGCCTATTAACAGTGTCTGGAAAGAGACACCTCCTGAGTGAGTGAGGCCAGTCGGTGGCTGGTGAAGAGTGGGTGACACTCTCCCCTGGGTGCATGTGTCATGGGCAGTCATCATGGATCCTGTTCCCGCCCTGGGGACTCAGGCTCAGGCGCTGAAGCCTCCTGTCCCCTCTCCCTCCCTGAGCTCTGTCCCTTGCTCCTGGCCACCACCACTGTCCTCCAGGCCTGCCCACGCTCCATGCCGCCAGGGGCTTGCGTCTGAGTTGGGGAGACAGTGAACACGTACCTAGGCCACAGTGTCAAGTTCAGCGACAGAAACCAGCGAGGGTATGGCAAGACAGACCCCCGGGAGTGAGCCGCGGGAGTGGGGAGAAGGTGGTCCAGAGCAGGGCTGTGCGGGGCAGAGGCAGGGGGCCAGAGGGAGTGCGGGAAGGAGGGCAGGAGGCCAATCAGAGTAGAGCAGGGGCAGGTGGCTCAGGCCACCGCCCGCAGGTCAGGCCAAAGGTGAGAGGTCAAGTGTGCTCCAAGTGAGGTGGGCTGCGCCAGGCCTGGGACTCCCAGGCTCAAGCAGTGGTGAGGGGGGGTTGGCCTGGAGAGGTGGCAGGCCACCTGTGAGTGGGACATCTGCACACGAGGCTCCCGGGAGCCCGGTCCAGCAGGCAGCCAGACGTGGAGGCCTGGAGGCCAGGGAGAGGCCTAGGCCTTTGAGGTATCAGCATGTGGACAGGACAGAGGGGAGGCCAGAGGCCACCTGAGGAGTGTGGGCAGTGCTGGCCCACAACCAGGCCCAGAATGGAGCTGTCCCCTGCTCTGCCACAGGGGACAACCACAGGGAGCAGCTTAGCGCAACACAAGTTCATTCTCTTCTGCGTGCAGGTCGGAGTGTGACACGGCCTCCTTGCCACAGGTCGGGTGTCACCTGGGCAGGGCTGGCTCAGAGGGTACAGAGTAAGACGGGAATGGACGGGTCCAGGCCCTGACTCCCTCAGAACCCCATGGAGGGAAACCGAGGCTCCGGGGCTCATCCTTCCTACAGGACAGGAGCTGAGACACCCCGTGTCCAGGACAGCAAAGGGCGACTCGGTGACGTCGACGCCTGCATCATGGAGCACTGCTCGGTCCCTTGTTCCGATATTGTTTTAGAGGATTTTTAAATGACGTGGAAATGCTCCTGTGAGGAGGTTCAGTGGGGGACAAAAGAGCAATGAGCGCTTGGCCAAAGAGGGAAGCAAGGGAGCCCCGGAAAAGACGGGGCCAGGACAGGCCGCTGGCCACCGAGAGCAGCTGACACGCTGTTCCTGTTTTTCTCTCTGTTTGTGTTTAACAGGTTCAAACCTTGAATCAGCAAACATGGGTGGGAAGGGGACACAGAGGGGCACAGAGACTCTTGGTGCCGTGCTGCTCCATTGTCGTTGGGGGGGGGGTAGAAATCAGAGCCCCTAGGCTTCTGCAGCCCGTGTCACCCTGGTCCCCCGGGTGTGCGGGAGCACCTGTGTGCTTCCTGAGCTGGGCTAGAAGCATGGATTCCAGCCACGTGACCGCTGCGCTCCTGGTGGTGAGCCAGCCTTGTCTGAGTCACAGGCAAACCTGAGAGTAGGAGGCACGGAGCTTTATTTTCCATGACTCAATTCAATTTTCGTTCTCGCCCCATCCTCCAGCACTGCAGGGAGCATTGTTTTGGGGCCCTGGCAGACCCCTCCCCATAATGCACTAGGTTCCAAAGTCGAGGTGTTCAGGGAGTGATGTTGGGTCTTCCGGAACATTGTTTGGCATGGTGCCTGGTGACATGTGGCCAGGTGCCTCCGGAGACATCCCTGTGGCCTGTTTTCTGGCTGCCCATGACTTCCTGGAAGCATCCTGGTGTCCAGGCCCCTCCCTGGCCTGTGGACAGGTGGCCATGTGTGCATCGATGGTTTCACGTAGGCCTCTGTGCATGCTCCTAGGTGAAGTTGGCCTTTAATTTTCTTTCCCTATTCTTTGCCCAGTTTTGTTAAGGTTAGTTGATTTCCTACAGCGAGCTGGGTAGCTCTGTCTTCCTCTTTCTGGAACTTGGTAGAGTAAACCTGCCCCTGGCGTCTTTGTGAAGCTCACGTATGAGCCTATCCAGGGATTGAACTCAGGGGCCCATGACCACTGAGCCCCATCTCCAGCCCTGTGTTGTATTTTATTCAGAGACAGGGTCTCACTGAGTTGCTTAGCAGTTCACGTTGGTGAGGCTGGCTTTGAACTCTCGATCCTCCTGCCGCAGCCTCTGGAGCCACTGGGATTACAGGTGTGGGCCGCTGCACCTGGCTGGCTCTCATGTCTTTTTTGAGAATAATTTTTTTTAAAATAGGTCTATTTCCTTTTGATTAGTGGTTTATGTGGTTTATGCAGATTTTCTATTACAGTTAATTCTGTATTTTAAAATTTTCCAGGATTTTTTATTCTCAAACTCAATAGCTTGCATATGGAATAGCTCGCTCTCTCTCTTTTCGTGCCGGGATGGACCAGGGCCTGGGCATGCCAGGCAGCCTCTACCTCTGGCCACAGCCTCAGCCCCGGGAGCTTTCTCTTCAGATCTGGTGACAGGCTGGTTCCTGCTCTGGACGCCATCTCGGCTGGCTCTCCTTGTTTCGTTTAGTTTGCCGTAAATTCGGGGTGAGGGCTGGATGTCGCCCCGCTGCCTGCTGTGACCAGGCCATGCGTGGTCCTGAGGCAGGGAACTAAGCAGGCAGCTGATTCCTGATTGGCAGGTGGTGGTGGCTGTTTCTGATCAGAACACAAACGATTGTTACTTTAGCTAACTTTTTTAGACCTGGAGATGGACTAGTTCCTGACTCCCACTTGTATCTGTCTGTCCACTTACTGCTCAAAACTCAGCGTGGGAGCGAGCCCTCAGGGAGGCATGCTCATGTCATCACTTCCTAGCAGGACAAACCTGCGATTTTCATTCACACTGTGACCCGAGTCCTAGACCACATGTGGATGTTTATTTCCGCGATGGACAGATGAGGAAACCGAAGGTCCGAGAAGCACAGTAGCTTCCTAGACCCTCCACATCAAGGTGGGAGGGTGCTTGGTACATGGCTCCAGCTTCTCTCTGCACTAGAAACCAGGGTCTTTTGTCTGCTAGGCGATGTGACAGGGTAGCCATGGAAACAACCCTCTGTGAGTCCTCAGAATAGACAGTTATTTCTGCATTTGACAGCTTAGCTGCGGAAGGGACGGGGCGGGCCTGGAGCAGACGCTCCTCAGAATGGGCGGGTGGCAGTCCAGACCCTTGGTGGGACCAGACCGCATGCCCAGCTGGTGCTGGGCACAAGGAGAACCCCAGCTCATGTTGCTGAGAGCTTGGGGCACAGCATGCGCTGCTCTGGGTGGGCGTCCATCAAGTCCCAGAGCTGCCCGGAGGAGGGCAGGGTGGTGCATCTCACAGATGGAGCTGGGGAGCATCCCACCTCCGCTGCTGCCACAAGAGCCTGGGAGGCTGCTCTTCCTCTGTGGCTTGAAACAACACAGCTCTGGAGCTCAGGGAGTTGGAGGCGGGCGGCACAGGTTCCTAGGGCCTCCGGTGGAGTCCGTCCCCAGTCTCCAGGGGCCTTGCCTTCCCCATCCCGTGGCTCCCCTCACCCTCCTCGCGGGTCGCTCTGCGCTCTGTCTCTCCTCCCTCTCTTCCTCTGCCAAGAGCTTCCTGCCTCCCTCTCAGAGGTCCCTGTGTCGTCACTTGGTGGAGATCCAGGATTCCCCCCCTTCAGATCCTTTCTCCATGTGCACCGGCTCCCAGGAGCAGAGAACAGACATCTTTAGAGGCTGCTGTTGCCTACCACGTTAAGGCATCAGGAAGTTAGGACATTGGCCCAGGTCACACAGTCAGGTGGAGCCCAGGTGGAGCCCTGTCTCCTGTCACCAGCCGCAGCTCCTTCTGTCTCCCCAGAAATGCTGAAGGCTGAAAACTCAGGGGAATTGTGGGTGAGCCAGGCTCACCTGGCGGGGGCTGCATGGGGGCTCCCAAGGCGCATCCCTGACCCTGCACATGGAGCAGAAAAGCCAGACGGCCAGTCCCCCCAGCAGTCTGGGGGCAGAGTCAGGCCCAGCTGCCCCAAAAGGGAGCAGCCAGTGCTCAGGCCCTGCAGCTGGATGCTGAGGCTGGTGAGGCAGAGAAGTGGGCCCGTGGGAGGGGAGGCCAGGGGCACGGGTGGAGGAAGGCCCACATGGACAGACTTCACAGGCCACGGGGAGAGCATCCCTTATTCTGAAGGGACAGAGCCACAGAGTGCCCGAGTGTTCGGCAGGCTCCCCCTGGTGGCCAAGTGGAGAACAGACTAGGGGTGAGGTTGGAAACTGGGGACCAGTTGGGGGCTTAGCCTGTTAGCACGGGGCAGAGAGGCAGTGCTCAGAGCATGGTGGCTGGCACAGGAGGAGAGGGTCACGTCTTCACCTCACAAGCCTGCTGGAGCCATGGGTTGGGTGGAGGCAGGCTGGAGGGTCTGGGGTTGGCTGTCTGGAGACGAGGCTCCTGCCGTGTGGAGGAGATGGGGAGACCAACTGACGCACAGCAGGGGCCAGCAGGCATCATGGGCGAGCGACCCTTGGTCTCCCTCAAGGTGGGGAGAGGCCTCTGAAGCCACAGCAGTGCCCAGCCTAGGGCAGGATCCTGTCAGGCCACCCTTGTGATCCGGTGCTGGACGTCACCAGTAGGAGGCAGCAGAGGGCAGCACTGGAGAGCAGATCTGGGTTCAGAGTCACCCCTTTCCCCAGCTCTGACCCCCGGGCGTGGTTTCCAGTGTCTGCCTTGGTTTTCTTGGCTATAAAATGGGGGATAATCAGGGTATCAATTTGATACTTTTATTCAGGGATTAGATGAAATAATATAAGGGAAGACTTCACAGAATCTGACACAGAATAAATGTGTCACTGTTGCCACAAATGAGCCCTTTTAGGTGCCGGTTCTTCCTCTGCTGGATGATAGCTGGGCCAGTGCCTAGTTATGTTTGGTTGTAGGTCTGACGAATGAACAAATGACCTACAGACAGACAGCTGGGCCCAGGGTGGAAACAGTCTCCTGGCCCTCTGACCCATGGGCTGGGCACTCCAGTGACAGTGACCAACTCTCTCTGCAGTCTTTGAGGAACCCGAGGACCCCAGCAACCGCTCCTTCTTCTCGGAAATCATCTCCTCGGTGTCAGACGTGAAGTTCAGCCACAGCGGCCGCTACATGCTCACCCGGGATTACCTCACGGTCAAAGTCTGGGACCTGAACATGGAGGCGAGGCCCATAGAGACCTACCAGGTGGGTGCCACTGCCTGAAGACCTCGGGCCACTCCACAGGTGGGGTCCCACAGGAAATGTCCCTGCACCTGGGGCCTCGGTTTTGAGGAGGAGATGGTGAAAATGAAGATGGACTCCAGGCTGGGTCTAATGCGGGGTGCAGGGTGCACCCCTCCTCCAGCATCTGCAGTCCTCTTGCTAAGTGAGGCGAGCGCTGCCCTCCCCTGGGAGCAGCCGGAGCGGGCAGGGGACGGGGAGCGGGCATGGAGTGGGCACGCCTCTAGGCCTCAGCACAGGGCTGTGGGCTGGGTGCAGGGTGAGAGCCGGCGCCTCCCTGGGAAGGGTGTGCGTGTGTGTCCTTCCTCCCACGGTCCACGCAGACCCTGCGGGTGGGCGGCCAGCTTCACGGGGTGCTAGACTTGCACGTGGAGCTAGGGGGGCAGGCTTCCTGGAAGAGGAGGCATTTGTACTAGACCTGGAGGCATGAGCAGGATTTGGTCATGCAGATGTGGCCAGAAAACACCCACCAGAAGCCCAGCTGGATCCTCATGGCGTCACCTGGGATGAGTGCATGGGGTGTCACACCTGCCACACATGGGATCACCTCCGTTCTTTATGCCCCTGTGAAGAGGGTGTTGTCAGCCCTCCTGCAGAAAGGGAAGCCCGAGTTCTAAGGGGCTGGGGTGTGAGGGAGGCAACCCTGACTCAGTGACCCACACCCCGCTCCCTCCCGGAGGCCTGGGAGGGGCGTGTCTTGTTAGGCACAGGGGTGGGGACTGGGAAGGGGCACAGAGCTCAGAAGACAGGCCACTCCGAGGCTGAGCTGGGCCATGTGAGCAGTGCCCCTGGAGGCCAGTGCCCATGGAGCATCTCCTGGTGACGGCCCCTTATTTGGCCAAGGGTGAGGTACTGTGGCCCCCACTCCACCCCCACTGCACACCCTGGGCAGGGATAGGCTCTTCTGTGTCCCTCTAGAAATAGCAGAGGCCTCAGAATGGGACAGGGACAAACCATGCCTTTCATGATCCTGTGGTCAGTGCAGACCCGTGAAGCACATGCCTTGATTTCAGGCGCTTTGAGAGGGGGGTGCGGAGTCTCTTGTGGGTCTCAGACCGGCTGGGGACCCAGCACATGACTAACCATGTGCCAGGCTTCATGGAGAGCAGGGTCCTTTGGGCCACCTGCAGCACCTTGCAAACAGGGCTCTTTCTCTCCACCACAAGGAGTCTGGGGAGGGCAGCCCAGGAGCGGCCAGTTCCTGTGATGTCGTCCCTGTCCCTGCTCTCACCTGGCCCTCCTCTCACCAGGTCCATGATTACCTTCGGAGCAAGCTCTGTTCCCTGTACGAGAATGACTGCATCTTCGACAAGTTTGAATGTGCCTGGAACGGCAGTGACAGGTGAGCCCAGCCTTGGCTGCCCTGCATGTGGCAGGAGTGTTCTCGACCTGCAGGAGCTCAGCGGGCGACTGGGGCAACTGGGACAACCGTCCGGGGTGGACACGCCTTGCTGAGTGAAGGTGTCGGTGCGAGGCCACACCCTGGGGCCATCAAGCGTGATGGCTGAACCCTAGTGCCTTTTCTCCATGAGGCAGAAGCGTGTGGCACCTGGTCACTGTCATCTGTCCACACCTATGGGCCCCAAGACGGCCTCACTTCTCTACAGCAGTGGCCATTGGTCCACCTGGCCCCTGCTCCCACCATTATTGTGGCCACCATTGGCCGCAGCCCTGAGCAGGCCTTCCATTATCCATCCATGCAGTGGGGAGAAGGGGCAGGGTCCAGGGACATGGCAGCTTATCCCCTGCCACACACCTCTACTGGGCAGTCGGCCCCCTGAGCTTCTGAGGGCTGCCATGCTGCTGTAGTCCTGCAAGGGGCTGGGCTGTGACCTGCTGTGGCTTTGGACACAGGGCTGGGAAGAGGGGGGGGACAGCGACTGGACCAGGGTTAGGAGGAAGCCACAAGGAGGCAGGCCTGGCCCCAGGTGGGCGGAGCCAGTGGTAACAGGAGCCCCTGGGCCTGCTGATGTCCTGGGGCAGAGCTGCCTGCAGGGCCTCTGACCAGAGCTATGTGCAGTGGCCAGCCCGGTGGTCACAGGGGGTCCATTGAAGGACGCCTAGAAAGCCAGGATGGCCCCCCAGGACCCTCTCTGGCCAGTGGATTGACCCCACCCCCGAGGAGATGGGAGTGCTCAGACCCTCCTGTCCTGTGGCCCTCCCACACTTGGGGACTCCCTGGTGAACACTGGGAGGTGCAGTGAGAATCTCAGGAGAGGGACTTGGTGCTGAGCTACTAGGTATGTCCTTCCTCCACACGGGCACCAGGGGGCGCTTGTGACCTGGCGACGTCTGCACCCAGAGCCAGAAGTGCTGAGCTCCAGTGGCTGGTGCGTGGCCTCTGGGGCTCAGCTGTCCTGTCCTCCACCCAGCACTTCCTGTGGGGTGCACCTTTCAGGCCAGCTGTCTCGGCCCTGGTGGTCCCCACCCTCCCTGCTTCCTGCTCCCGCCCCCATGAACCCGCCCTGAGTGCTCTGCTCCTGGGTGGCTCCTCCTGGCTTCCTGCAGGAAGCCCTGGGGTCCTCCCATGCCCCCCGTAGCCCCCTGGGTGTTCCTCTCCTGTCCTGCCACCTACACGGGCTTTCCCATGGCCTTTGTCCTCTTGGCCTCCTGACCAGGACTAGACGGAGCCCCGAGGTGGGGTGGGCTAGGGTTTAGTCCGAGTGCAGCCCTCATTCAGCCAAGGGCTGTCGCATTTCTGGGGCACAGAGGCACCGGGCCACCTCTGAGATTGTCCTGCCTGTGGCTGGGATCCCATGCTGCCCTTTGGGACTTCGGGGGCTCAGGGAGAAGCTGTGCTGCCCCAGGACCCCATTCTTGCACAATGAGGCAAAATCAAGCCTGCGGCCCGCAGCCGTGCTCCCTGGCTAATGGGAAGCTGAGCCCCCACTGGACAGAGGGGCAGTGAGGAGCTGCTGATGCCACATTGTGTGTTGGGTGACAGCCCTGCAGTGACCCACCCATTCCAGCAAGGCACACGGTGGCTTCCTCTGGAGAGTGCCTGGTTACGTCGCTGGGCCCCTGAGTCTGCCCACCTGGAAAGTGACACTAATAAAGCCTGGCCGTCCATGGCTGTCTTGTGACGCCTGGCCGGGTGGCTCATCTGCAACTGTGCACACAGTTGGCAGGCCTGCGTTCTCCCTGGTCACCCGTGGGAGAATCCTGCTGCCCTCTGTGACAGCCCCAACACACTCCTGTCCCTGAAGCCCCCTGCAGCCTGTCCTCTTGGAGCATCTCTGGTTGCAAGGCTCGGACAAGCCTCGTCTCCCTGGAGAAGTGCAGCAGGGCTCCCCAGGCTGGCCGCATCCTGGGGACCTCTCGTTTGTCCTGCCCACGTCTGCCTCCCTGCCTCCCCTCTGCCCTTCCTCCCTACGATGGCTTCCTCCTCCCGGCTGGGATGACAACCCCCAACAGCCCCCCTTCCATCGCCCTCACAGCCCCCACCCCTCTTCCAGAGTGACACAGACACAGCCACCTTCTGAGGTCCCAGTAAGGCATGAAATGACCCTTAATCTGCCTGTCCCTCCCTCTCCCTTTCTCTCTCTGCCCCTCTCTCCTTTTCTTCCTCCCTATCTTCCTCCCCCACTTCTCTCCCTGGTGAGTCCCTCTCCTCTTGCCACAGGCCTGCAGGTCACAGGTGACGAAACCCTAAACCTACCAGTCCCAGAGCACTGCACTTCCCCTGTGGTACCCTTGGAACCTTCCAGAACTATCCATAAGTGCTTGTTCCTCAGACTCCTCTGGTCACCACTGGCATATGCTCTCATTGAGACCCTGAGTGAACCCTCACCAGGTGGGCCTGGGTGTCCCAGGGACACCCACAGAGGAGCCTCCTGTGGCTCACTGCCCACCTTGTCCCTCAGAGCCAGCTGGGTGGAAGGGAGGTGACAGGCAAGGCCTCCACTGTGGCACAGTCCTCCCATGAGAAGGAAGCCTTGATAAGAGAGATGTGTCCCCTGCAGCCTGGGTACACCTTCATCCAGGGCCATGAGCCAGGTTCCTGAGCCCCACGGGACGCCCATCCTGTCCCCGCACGGTGCTTGGGAGGAGCTTGCCTCAGAAGCACAGCTCGGCCTCCAAGAGGAGAGAGCCCCTCGGGGCCAGCGCCTCCCTGGGGTGCAGGCCACACCTCTGCACCCCCTCGTTGCTCTTGGAGGCCCCTCCTCCTCTCCAGTACCTCCCCACACACAGCTGCTCTGGCCTCCCCTGGGCCCAGGCCTGCGCACTCTCCCCCTCCGGGGTCTTACTCTGTGTGTACTCTTAGCAGTTCCCTCCGCAGGCAGAAGTCCTAGTTAGGAGAGGGGAGAGGACAGGGGAACGTGGAGAGCGCAGGCCCTCATCAGGGAGCTGGAGACACTGAGGCACTGAGCCTGCTGCAGCCACTCTACAGCTATGGCTCCTGGGAGCAGGGTGCCTGGGCCTGAGGAGGCGGGTGGGAGGTCCAGAGGCCTTGCCCAGCTGAGTGCCTGGCCTGGCCACCTCAGTGTCCTCCCCTCTGCAGTTTTAGGGCTGCCTGGCCTGCACCCAGGGAAATGCCCAGAGGAGGTTTCTGGTATGTTGGGGTCTCGGCCCCTGCCCCAAAGTCTGCATAGGATTAGCAGCTGAGAGGTAAGGGCGCAGAGGAGACCTAGGGAAAGGTGACGGGAGGCAGGGTGGCTCTTTCTGGGGACGCTGGCCACGGTGGGGTGCTCGCTCCCCCCCACCGCTGACCCCTCTTGTCCCGCAGTGTCATCATGACGGGGGCTTACAACAACTTCTTCCGCATGTTTGACCGCAACACCAAGCGGGACGTGACCCTGGAGGCCTCGAGGGAGAGCAGCAAGCCCAGGGCCGTTCTCAAGCCGAGGCGCGTGTGCGTGGGTGGCAAGCGGCGGCGGGACGACATCAGCGTGGACAGCCTGGACTTCACCAAGAAGATCCTGCACACGGCCTGGCACCCAGCCGAGAACATCATCGCCATTGCGGCCACCAACAATCTCTACATCTTCCAGGACAAGGTCAACTCCGACATGCACTAGCACGCAAGGCCCTGGCTGTCCCAGCCCGACTCTTGCAGATTGTCCCCGACCTTCAGCAGCAGTGCAGGAGGGAGGTCAACTCCAGAGGTGGCCATGGGGGACACGGGTGACTTGGGCCTAGTTTCCCTAGTGTCATGACGATGACCATTTAAGAGAAGAAAGGACTCAGGGCCACAGGTGGTAAAATGGGCGTGACTGCCAAGTCTCAGTTCAGGGTCCCTTCATTCAGGAAGCTTCCTGCCTCGGCCTGCGGTCTTTCCACATTTTTAGGACTTTTCATGTGTCTGGGTTAATTTTTCATGCCCGCAGGTCCTTCCAGGAGGAGCAGGAGCTGGTCCCTGATCTGGCTCTGGGGACGTCAGGCTCTTTGGACTGTGAATGGAGCAGCTTTCCCATCTCAGACGGTCCCACCTGGGTCTCAGGTGGCGAATTCCTGCTGAGACTTTGCAGATGCAGGCTCTGGCTCTGGACTCTGAATGGTCGTTAGCCCAGGCCAGCTGGTCCGGTTTCCTGAGACGAAGCGTGGGCCTGGCACCCTCTCCTCATCATCTGCCTCTGCCCAGCAGAGCGGCTGTTGCTTCTGGGAGTGGCACAAGCCAGAGGTGCACCTGGCCTGAGCTGCGGCACCTCCACCTCTTCCCTCCACACTCCCGGACGTTTTGCCTGAACAGACGCTGGCTGCAGCCTGTGGACTGTATTATTCCTCTCTCTCGAGCACGAGGTGGGTATCTGTTCACTTCCTCCACAAGCAGAACTGCTTCCGAGTGCCCTGCTGCGAGGGGCTGTGGGTAGGGATAAAGGTGAGCAGTACCGTCCTCTTTTGTACTTGGGGACACCGAGGCTCTGTGCAGACAGGCAAGTTGCCCAAGGCAGGCACCCACCAGTGGCAGGGTCAGGGATCCCTCTGGGTCTTCTCACAGGCTCTTTATGGGCCACCATTCTGATGGAAGGTTCTGGAAGGGGACACCTCTCCATCTTATGAAGAGGAGAGTAGGCATCTGTGTGACAGGGAAGATGGAGAAGCTGGTGGCTGCTCTCTCTGGGTGGCGAGGTTGTGAGCTGTTCCTCCACGGACTCTGGGCTCCACCTGGGACGTACCTGCTCCTCCTCCCAAAGACAGGACCATGCATGTCGTGACCATTAGGATATTTTCTTTGAGGATCACACACAGTCCCAGAGGACACTCAGAGGATGTAAACCCTGCTCTGCCAAGACCAGAGCCCTGACCTGCAGTGTCCTCCCGTGGAATTCGGCAGGACCACGTGGCTGGGCATCTCCATTGAGAAAGCAGGGAGCAGCGGGAGCTGGCCGAACCCAGCTGCATCCCTTACGACTTGGACTACAACCCAGGAAACAGACTCCGCTGGGGTCTCAGTGCATTACGGAAACCTTGTGTGTGTGTGAAAGCACAAAGCGCATGTCCTCTCACTTCCAACCATGTCATTCACACACAGAAATGGGTCCATTGGTCTTTCCTTTTTTTTTTTTTTTAACAATGTGAATGAAGAATGTTTGTTTATATGTCACTCCAAAATCCAGGCAGCCTGGACAGTATTATATGTACATATTTATCCTAATTCAGTTTAACAATCAAAGGATCAGGTGACCTTCCTGCCCTGTGAAGAGGTTCGAGAATGTGGTGAGTGTATAGTGATCTGTGGACGCCGAAGCCCAGCACTCAGCTCGGGGACCTTGGCCTCCTTCCTTGAAGCCTGCCTCTGAAGCTAGCAGTCACTGTCCAGCCACAGGGTTAATATTGACCTGATCTTCATCTTCAAAGGGGGTTCTTAAGTGCAGTTCCTCTGTCCTTACTTGTTCGGTTTTAAACTTTGGGTACCAAACCAAAAAGAAAAGAAAGACAGAAAAAGATCTTGGAAGAAAAGTCTGTCTTTGTGTCCCTGGAAGATGCCCCTGCCTGAAGCAGACTGTGGCTCACAGAGCGTGTGCAAGAGGCGGCGAGGGGGGGCAGGCGCGGGAAGGGGCACCCTCCTGTTTAAACTCCCTGGTCTCCTTGAATGTCTGGGCGTCACACGGTCACTGTGGCCTTGTCGGGCGTTTTGATCTTCTCCTCATCTGACTGCTCTCTGGGGAGGAGGCCCTAACGTGGCGTAGGTAGTGGCATGGGTGGTGCTGGTGGCGTGGGCCTGGTCATTTTGGACTCTGTGACGCATAGGTGCATTCTTTTTTTCTTCGATGTCTCACAAATTATCCAACTGTTGACTAAAATTATAAATATGTTAATACCAGCTTTTTCCAATAAAATAACAAATGTTACATCTAACACGAGGCCCAGAATGCCGTGTGTGCTTAGGCGGCAGTGGTGGGGTTACTCCCGGGCCTCTCAGGGCCTGGTGCCCAGCAAGGCTTTGCCGCCCCAGGGCCTCCTGCTGCCCCCGAGCTCTGATCCTGGAGCCATCGCTGAGGAGCTGGAGCTGGCGGAGTGCCTACCTTGTGGGTCTGGCGTGCGGATGGCCGGCAGGAGGACTTGGACAGTGTGGCACGTCGCACTCGATGAACGATAGTGTCTTGTTCTGTTTGGAAGCAGGTGTGCATAGCCTGTGTATTTCCAGACCCTCCTGTGCTCTCCACAGGACTGTACCGACGAAGAAACTGAGGTTCAGCAAGGCCGAGGACTTGCTGCAGATCACAGCTAGTCACACAAGGGCACATCCCACTTGGGCTGCTGGCCAGCTCCGCCTCCAGTGCTCCCCAGCAGCAGTATACGCATGGGCTTCTGGGTCCCCGGGCATGGCCAGCTGGTTGGAGAGAGGCCACAGGGGCCTTCACTCAGGAAGCCAGAGGCCCAGCCTCATCTCTTTTGATTGCTGGTAGACAGGAGCACATGTGGGGACCTGCTGTGCATCTGTCACCCCAGCCTAGGCCTCACCTGCACTTTCTAGAGGTGTCATATCCAGACCTAGCAGGACAAGGACAGGAGCCCTCTGTGGGTTTGCTGGCAGCATCTACCTTGGATAAGCTCCCCCTTGACCACACAGCCCCCAGGATGGCATGAGGGAGAAGGTCACTTCCCGGCTGGGGGGCAGTGGCTAACCTCTCTGATCCACACATGTAAACAGAGGGCACAACACCTTCTCAGCAGCTGGACGACTAGTTCCCTCACTGGCCCTGGTTCCACGGGGCTGGGTGTGACTCAGCCCATACATGAGAGCATTATCCCTTGTGCAGACCCCTGTGCAGGGCGTGGTGGCAGTACTATGGTTATGCCCATTTCACATATGGAGAGACTGAGGCCGAGGGGATTAAATAGTTTATGCCTCAGCTCATAGAACTGTAAGTGGTGGGATCGGGGTTAAACCAGGATGGCGAAAGCCTGGGCACACGGTGGAAGCTGGGCATGATGACATGTCATGTCCTCAGCCCCACCAAAGCCACCCTTAGCCAACAGTGAAGGAGCGTCCACTCTGGCCCCCTGCGGAAGCACCGAGGCTCCGAGGTGAAGATGGAGAGCTAGGTTACCCAGGTGAGCCGTCTCCTCACCCTTGACACTGGAGACTCACACTGGTGGGTGGGAAGGGGAGGTAACAAAGGAGAAGGGGGCGGGGCAGTGTGACGTGGCAGCACCACCATGGCTCTGAAGATGGGGGGCAGGCATGGACCTCGGCAGCCTCTGGAAGCGGGAAGAGGCGGGTGTGGACTCTGAGCCTGCAGGAGACCAGCCCACTTGGCATTAGCCCAGGGAGGCCCACATGGCACCTCTGACCTCCCGACTGTACAACAATAAATGTGTGCTCTGTTAAGCCACTGAGCTTGTGGTCATTTGTCACAACACCCTAGGGATCCATACACCTAGGTGCCTTACCACCCCCTGCACCCTGCCACCCCCGTTCACAGCTGCAGATCTCGGCGAGGCCAAGGCCGTGCAGAGGTCATCAGCACGCAGGGACACCTGAAAGGGAAAGTGCTGAAATGGATGTTCCCGCCACAGTCCCAGCCCTTGCTCCCAGAGCTAACCGTGCCCTTTACCCCCCATGAACCTTCTGAGCTGAGCCTGAGCCCCATCTCCTCCTGGCCCCTCAGCCCTGCCTCCCACCCCCCATCATAGCCCCCTGTTCCCTGTGGGGGGCCTCAGGGGACCACGCTTCTCCCTCCACCGAGTCCAGTGCCTGGCCCAGGCCTGGTGCTGCGGGTCCTTGAGGACCAGCTGCCCAGCAGAGTCTATTTGGAGGAGTGGCCCCTGTGGGAGGCCCAGGTTTAACACACCCTTTTACCACCAGCCACTCCCGAGGGCCAGCAAAATGGCAGTAAGGGATAAAACGCAGGAGCCACAGGGCAGAGAACAGAGGGGGGACAGCCTTGAGGCTTCTAAAGCAAGCAGCAGGGAATGGCTTGCAGACAGAAAGACAGCCATGGTCAGCCATCAGGACACCATCTGAAGACTGGCTAGGAAGTGCACCTGTGGGGACACCTCCACCACTTGTGGCCTCAGCAGCTGCTGTGAGGGCTTTGTGCAGTCAGCCAAGGAGGCAGCCGGGGGCAGGGCAGCTGCTAGGCAAGAGAGGAGGGAAAACACCCCAAGCCAAGGAACCTTCAGGTGCATGTAGTAACAAAGACGTTCTTGAAAATATGCTGTAATAGCCAGGCTCAGTGGTGCACATCTGTGATCCCAGTGACCGGAGGCTGAGGCAGGAGGGTTGCACGTTTAAGGCCAGCCTGGGCAACTTCAGGACACTCTATCTCAAAATGAAAAATCTTTTAAAATTTAATTTTAAGACCATGGTGTGCCGGGAATGTAGTTCAGTGGTCCAGCGCCCCTGGGTTCAACCCCAGGAGCACACGTGTGCACACACACACACACACACACAAACTGCACCAAGAAGATATGTAGGCCACACAGACAGGAAACGTCAAAGAACATAAGCCATGAAATTAGAAGTGTCATTGCAGAAACAAAGATTTCCACAGAGGTTGGAAGGGAGAGTTGAGACAATTTCTCAGGAAGTAGAATTTTAAAAGTCAAAGAGAGTCTCAGAGAAAAATAATCTCTCTGAGGTCTCAACATACCAAGAGGAGGGGCTCAGGGAGGCGAGGAGAAAAGAGGGGAAGGGAAATGATTAGAGAAAAGTTTTCTAGACCTGAAAAATCAAAATTCCCACCTTAAAGAAACCACGGTGTCCAGCACACTGGATGAGGTAGTACGTATGTCAAGGCCATTGCTATGAACTCTCGACACTAGGGACAAGGACAATGAGGAGGGACAGTGTGAAGGATGCCTGAAGAGTCGGACTGTCCTGGGCTGCCCCAGAGCAGGAGGAGAAGTCATGAACATTCTCACCCAGAACCCGTCAGACTCACTCTGTGGGTGAGCTGGGGGCACAGCTGAAGCTGCACGTTCTAGAACAGCCTCACCTGCACGTGTGGCAGTTGGCTTGAGGTCAGATGTGGCAACCTGACTGCCATCAACATTTGCCATTGTGCCATTGGCCACAACAGCTCGCAAGGCCAAGACCAGCATCCGTGTGAGAGGAGATTGCCCAGGGCTTGGGTCCATGTGGGTTTAAAAACTCCTCCCACTGGGTAAACGCCCTTCTCTGGAAGGACTGTGACTACTGTGCTGGTACAGGGGACCCTGCTATCTTCCTTCCTATGCAAAGGGACATGTTCCAGACACGCCCGACTTGGGGGCCTGAAGAATTAGAGAGAGAATGAATGGTTGCATGAATCCATGGGTCAATGTATAAATGATCAAAAGAATAAATTGAAGAATTGTGAAGAGTGATCGTGTGGACGAGAGCGTGATGGCTCATTTCTCACCAACTCACAATAACCCTGCAAAGCAGCTCTCTGTGATCCTGGTTTCACAGAGAAGCCAACTGAGGCCTAGGAAGCTAGGAAGCATGCGGGAGGCCCATGGATACGATAAGGACAGCGGCAGTGGTGCCTGGTGAAGGGAGGCAATGAGGCTCAGGAGTCTGACAAACCTTCCAAAGTCAGTGACCAGAGGCTGGGAGAGCAAAGATTAGATGGTGTATTAGTCCATCTGCTGCTGCTATAATGGAAGGCCTGAGGCTGGGTACTTTATAGAGTATGGAAGTTCATTTGGCTCACGGTTTTGGAGGCTGAAAGTCTGAGATCTATGGCTGCATCAGTTTGACCTCTGGTAAGGGCACCCTTTAGCCATGTCACAACATAACAGAGGAACAGCAAGGGAAACAGACACAGGCAGAAGGGGCCCAGCATGTGGGCCAATCTTGTTTTAAAACAACCCATTCTTGCACAAACTAATTCACTCTGAATACTATGGGTCCTGGCTCAGGGTCTCCTGGGAGTTTGCCACCTAGCCATTGGCCACGCCGCCATCTCTGAAGAAAAGCCAGATGGGAGTGGCAACTTTGTCCCAGCTCTCTGGGATAGCTGTTGGCCAAGGCCTCAAGCCCTGGACACGTGGGCTCCTCCACAGAGCCACTCAATGCAGTGGATTCACTTGGAGCCACTGATCTGAGATAGGGCCACAGTCTTCTTATAAACCAACCTCAGAAGTGACAACTCATCCCCTCTCCACTTTCTGCTGGTCACAAGGACTGCTGTGCTGGGGGAGGTGTGGGGACACCACAGGACTCTCAGGCAAGCAGCTGAACTTCTCTGCAAACCCTGTATGCCCCAGCTTCCCGGGGACAACCCAGGGATAATATCAACCTTGGGAGCTAAGTGAGCCTGGGGCCGATGCAGCAAAAGCAGTCTCCAGTGTCGTGGGGAGCCAGCTGGCTGTCCCCTCTGGTGGCCCTAACACTCTCCCTGGTGAGGCTGGGCTTTTGGGTCTCTGCAAGCTCCTGAAGAAGTCAGGAGCGATGGACCTGGCCACCTCACTGCTGGCCCTCCAGGGACAGGGCCCTGTGTCTCAGCCCCAGGGGCACTTTCGAAACCCCAGTACCCAGGCCCCTGGCTCCTCTGGGGGCTCTGAACGCTGCCCAGGAGGCCCACTGCCTACAGAGACAGGGTGTTCTGTGAATTCAACAGGAGGAAGGGGCTCTGACACGGGAAAGCCAGCCGGCTAGAGAGTTTGGTCAGGTGACTGTCACTTCTGGACAGGGAGGTGAGGGAGCGGAAGGCAAACTGCTTTTCAAAGTTAGGCTGGACCGACCACTGGATGAACCTTGGTAACAAAGGGCTGCCAGCCTCCCAGGGTGGTTTCCTAGCAACACAGAAGCTTTTAGAGCCTGAAATAATTGCTTGTGTGGGGAGCAATTCTTCAAACTGAGGTCCTTTAAAAAAAAAACACAAAGCCCCATTATCTTTACCTGGATGCTGTTGGAATTAGGCAGGAGGCCCACACAGTCAGATGACAGGGTGAGTTTCAGAGAGGGATTCAAAGTCCACAAAAGGCAGCGATATTAGGAGGAAAAAAGTAAAAATGAAAAATGTAAGAATTCCATTATTAGCTCTATATCCCCCCAAAAATCCTGAAATGCAAAATAGATGTGAATGTTTGGAGAAGTGGGTTTTTCATGTGTTACTTGCAGAGCCTCTGAAAGGTGCAAATGGGTGTGCCCTTTGAGAGTCAGTTTTCCTTCAGGAAGATCAGCACTTGTCTTCGAATGTGGCTCACCAGCCATTTGTTCATTCAGTGCGTTTTCTTTTCTTTTTTTTTTTTTTAGAGAATTTTAATATTTATTTTTAGTTCTTGGCGAACACAACATCTTTGTTGGTATGTGGTGCTGAGGATCGAACCCAGGTCGCACACACGCCAGGCAAGCGCGCTGCCGCTTGAGCCACATCCCCAGCCCTCAGTGCATTTTCTGAGCACCTACTTTGTGAGCGGCGATGAAGCTCTGGACACCTGGATTTTTGGGCTTTGATGCCAGCTGTGGATTTTGGGGTGTCTCGCTGTGCCAGCTGTGCCTCGCTGTTCTCACCTCCCTCACATCGTGACTGACTGAGTGGAGTCTTGCTCAGCGGCAGCTGGGTCCCAGCCATCCGTGGGGGAATGTGGACAGTCTGTGCCCTGCTGGGACCTGGAGGCCAGTTGGGGGCAGTCACTGCAGTCTGCAGGAGGCGGGGCTGGAGCACGGGGCCTGAGGCAGCCCAACAGCAGCCTGGAAAGGGACTGTGGAAACGAGAAGCACTGGACTGCCCCACCATTTCCTGGGACCCTGTTTGCCAAGCTGTTTCCTCCGTCCCAGCTCCTGCAGGCAAGTGTCGCACTGGGGATGGAAGGCAGAGCTGCTTCCCAAAGCCGGGCACCAGCGCTCACCGCTCCATCGAGCTTCCCCCAGGGATGGTCTCCAGAACCTACGGCCATGGCCTGCCAGGCCTGCTGGGAAGGCGTATGGGGGTGCTCTCTTCCCCTGCAGATGGGGCCTCACAGGACTTCCAGGCACAGCCCCCCAGAGCTCAGCCCTGAACTACAAGGACCCAGAAAGCCAGGTGGGGCTCCTTTGGGACAAAGGCCAAATCCCTTGTCACCTCCCAGCCACATGGAGTTCTCCTGTCCAGCCTCGGGTCACGCCATATTGGGGCCTTGCATAGTGGACACTCACCCTATTGGCCTCTCCGCTTCCTCTCCTTGCTTTTCCTGCCCCCTTCAACCTCAGGCTGGAAGGCCACTCTCTGGATCCCCATAGCACTTCCTGTTGGGCACTTGGGCCATCTGCCCCCTACACCCTGTGGGCTATGAATTTTGAGGCAGGGACGGGGTTTGGCTCAACTGGGGAGTCACAGTGCCACCTCAGTGTCACATAGCAGTACATACTGATCCAGCACAAAAATGGCCTTCAGAGCAATTGGTAAGGTAGAGGAACATTCTAGATAGGAAGTCACACTACAGAATACACTTCTGACGGTGCAGTTACTTGTGCAGACAGAACATTAGGAGATGCTACACCCTTTGTTTGAATTCAGCCCCTCTGATCAGTTCCAGTCTAAACAGTTATTTTCACTAAGTTTTAAGTTCTACCAAAGCTAGCAAAGACTTCACAATTCTCCTGATGAGAGCTGGTCTAAAGGTTCTTAGTTTTTAAGTTTCATGAATGCTTAACCTTTAAAAAAAAATTACCAAATATTTATGGAGCATTTACTAACGACATTCCAACCGACTCATCAGGAATCTCATTCCCCTCAAAACAGCCAGGGAGGCAGAGGAGGAAGTGGGCCCAGGCAGCCTGGGCTTGCCCAGGGTCATGCAGTTGGGAGGGCCTAGGAGTGGGATCAGCACCCGTAGCCACACTGCTACTCTGGGCTGTGCCTGCTGCTCCTGAAATGCTGGGTGCCCCTCCCACTCTGCAGGAGCGCTGCATGACATTCAGGTCATTTAAAAGGGGGTCACTGAGCCAGGGAACCTGTAATCCCAGGGGTTCGGAGACTGAGGAAGAAGGATTATGAGTTCGAGGCCAGCCTCAGCAATTTGGCAAGATTTTACCTCTAAATAAAAAAGGGCCAGGGATGTGGCTCAGGGGTTAGGTGCCCTGGGTTCAACCCCAGAACCAAAAAACAAATAAAAGGTGAGGGGATCATTGCTAAGAAGCTGTGAAAACCACTGATCCAGACTTCCTGTTTCACAGGTCGAGGCACAGAGGCCTGGGGACAGTGCCTCTGAAGGGCTTCTGGTCACTCAGGACTTCATGGTAAATGAGAGGGAGAACACGGGATCAGTGTCCAATGTGGACACTCACCACAAGTCACACAAGCCCTCCTCCAAGCTGGCAGCTCTGCTGATTGGCTAGAAGCTAACCGTGGGGGTGCCAGGAGCAGCAAGGTGGGCCAGGGGCCAGGGCAGGTGCATCTTGGTCCTATCCTGGTTCCGCTGCTAATGTGTGCCGGGACCTTCTCTCTGAACCTCAGTGGCCTGCTGCGGCTGTCACAGTACTTTTATCAGTGGGGCTGTGAAGATGAAGGGAGACCGTCTGTGTTGGCTCTGGGAGTGCCCAGTGACTTCCCCTGCTGGACAGTCAGTGGTACATCTTGGGGGCAGCATCGCATCGTGAATGCATCTCTTGGCATCACGATTGGCGGGATGGGGAGAGGGAGTGGGCTGCCCTTGAACCTCATCCTACTTTCCAGGGAAGAACTAGGAGCAAACACACCCGAGTCGAGGCTGCTCTCAAGCATGCCCTAAACGCGTGGGGTCCTAAGTAGAACCTATGGGCAGGGGGGACAGAGCTACACCCAGAACAGTGTCATGGGCAGTGCTGGATGGCAATGCAGCAGCCACGTCCCAAACCCTGAAGGCAGCCCACGGAGGGTGTGTGAATCAACTCCATGTTCCCCAACCACAGCGGGAGAAGCCTACCTACAAGGAGCAGGAGGGGGTGCTAGACATGCCCTCATCCTCAGGAGGGAAACCAGGATCCAAGGGACCCAGGCTCATCCCAGGTGGGGTGCCCCACTGGTCCAGCACCTAGGAATGACTTAAATTCTGATTATAATCCTATGAATTACCATGGTACCTGACTGAGCCCGGGACCTTTTACCAACAGACACACTACCCTGGTGGGGTGTGCTGTCATCATGAATTTCCATGGATGCTGTTTCATTAAGAATTTGAGTTTCAAAGCAACTGTGACCACTTTTCACCTAAAGATCCATCAGCAGCTGGCATTCCATGCTTGTGGGCACTGGGCATCCCTGCTGTCCCCCACCAGAGGGTTATGGCAGAGACCCTAAGGCCCTGCATACTTGGGGTGGCTGCAAGGTCTGCTCCTGGGCAGGGGATCAGACACGTGAAGGTCAGTTCTGCCTTCCAAACCCCAAGTGTGCATTTCATTCCACACTGTGTGGATGCTGGCTGATGCTCACACACGGCAGAAGTCACAGGCAAAGGAGAGAGGAGTGCAGATTTCACAAAAGCTCTTTATTTCGGCTGTGGGAGGACTCTGAGCCGCTCTACAGTACTGAACACGGCCAACCTTCCTGAGCAGTGGGGATGCCCAGGGTGCTCCTTATTTCCAAGTCCTGGTAGATTCAGGCAATCCGGCACAAACGTATCCATGACCTGCTGGACAGTAAAGCCACGAGGCAGGGTGTGGTTCCCAGAGCTCAGTGTGGCATATCCTGCCCATGGCTGCCTCACCCAGCTCAGAGCACAGGACTCAGCCAGGCCTTGATCACATGCTGGGATGCAGGCAGCAGTGCAGCCCCAGAGAGGCGAACAGCCATCAGGGCTTAGCAATAACCAAATAAATAAGAAATGCTATCATGGAGTACACAAACACGCAATGGTTCTTTAAAAAACAAACCCAACACAAAAGTAAGCCAGGGCCAACAGGGTATACCAACGCGGGGGAGGGGGAGAATACCACCTGTAAAGTGCTTTGTGAGACACGGGGCCTTTCTGGTCTAGCCTGGCACCCCAGCTTCATTGGGAAAGGCCAGGACTGTGGGCAAAGACTGCATGCGATTCCAGCAGGGCTCGGCCTCCAAGGTGGACAGAGCTAGGGAGCAGCCACCCTCACCCCTGGGCAGTCTACACACGAGCCAAAGGTCCTCGAAGCCCTGAGCACACGCCAAAGGTCCTCGGCACATGGGAGCACACGCACACGCGGCACGGGGCTGCGCCATCTGGCTGGGCAGTGCTCGGGAGGCCTCACAGCAACATGCACTGGTGCCTCTGTGGCGGCTGCTCATGCGGCTGACAGGAACGGGAAGAAGAAGAAATCGAAGGCGAACTTCAGGGCACCGTGCACGGTGCTGCGCCAGTCGTGCTCGATCTTCACGTGTCGCCTGGCGGGCGAGAGCTGGGCCATGCAGTTGAGGCAGCTGATGGCCTTAAGCTCGAAGACGGGCCACTTGCTGCCCAGGCGGCCCTCGAGGATGGTGCTGAACTCGATGAGGCTGCCCTGGCGCAGGTTGAGCAGCACGCTCTTGAACTCGCTGCTGGCCCGCAGTACGATGTCCTTGGTGATGTCGTCCTCCTCGTGGCCGCGGGTGCTGTTGGTGCTGCTGCTGAATGGCATGCCCACCGTGATCTCGAACTTGTACCGGTCGAACTTCTTGATGTGGCAGGGGTGCTTGGCCAGGTGCTTGAGGCGGCAGAGCTCCTCCTCGGCCGTGGAGGTGTTGCCAGGGCTGCAGGATGGGTAGGCCTCGCCGTAGAGGCAGCGCATCCAGTCGCCAATGAAGTACGGGAGCATGTTGATGGCCGACTCGGCACCGTTGTCGATCTCCGTCACCCGGACGTACTTGAAGCGGCCTGTCCACGTGACCCTGTGGCCCTCCAGGTGGCTGCAGAGGATCTGGGTGCGTGCCATGTTGGTCTCCTTCCAGGCCCGGGGTCCACACAGGAAGCCATACTGCTGCCAGGTCAGGGTGGAGTTGTAGACCTTCATGCCCTCTGAGCGGTACACGTAGAACCAGCAGAAGAGCACGATGGCTGTGAGCCACACCAGGATGAGCTTGACCATGGAGCTCCGCGTCAGGGACTTGACCATCTCCATCACAGAGAAGCTGGCCTTGGTCCACCAGCGGAACAGCAGGGGCACAATGCAGATTGCCATGGTGACCAGGATCTTGGTGAGCTCCAGGGACACAAACCACCGGGCAAACTGCACCACGCCCATGAGGGCCAGGCCGGCCACCAGGATGGGGAGAGCAAAGAGAAAGAGGAAGTAACCAATGGAGGCGCGGACCAGGCCCAGGCCAGTGGACTCCAGCAGGATGGCCACAGAGAGCTCACACCACATGAAGCAGACCAAGTAGGGCACCAAGTAGCAGTAGGTGCCCTTGAAGTTCCTCAGCTGGGCCATGCGGAAGAAGAGGTAGAAGAGGTAGACATAGAGCAGGCAGGGTAGGCTGACGTTCAGGACAACAAAGTGGCCTATAGGCACAGTCAAGAAGGTCTGCCCAAGTACCTTAAGGTAGCGCCCATCCACGGGCATGGTGGGCAGAAGGGAGAGCAGCCCAGCAGCCACCTCAGTGACCAGGGCCCTCCTGGTGTAGGGCTTGGCCGAGCTGCTCAAGCTCATGTAGCTGGTCACTGTGAAGAAGGCGGCAATGACGGCCAGCTCCGAGCAGGGGATACAGTCCTTGCTGGCCAGTGGGAAGGAGAAGATGACAAAAACAACAGAGAGCAGGAAGTGGGCGTAGGGCTCCAGGTGGTTCCAGCCGAAGTTGACCTCGGCCTGCTCCACGTCCAGGTTGGGCTCGAAGCGTAGCAGCAGGTCAGTGAGGGTGCGGAAATTGTCCCAGGCCTTGCTGTCCTGGAACACCTTGAGGGTGCAGATGATCATGGACACAAAGGACAGGTAGAAGATGACCAGGGGGATGAAGAAGGCAAAGAAGTCGATGGTTAGGTTGCTGATGATGAAGAAGAAGATGAGGGCATTGATGTGGTGGGTGGGCACAATGGTGGACAGCCAGTGCATGCCTGCCTTGGAGGCCACGTCGATCAGGTACTCTTTGACCTCCATGATGGCATGTAAGGGGTACTTCATCACCTGTGAGGAGAGGCTGCGTTGGCGTCACCTGAACAAGGACCCACTGCCCTCCCTCGCCTCACTCTGCACAGTGGGTAGCCTGCTCCACCATTTCCCTACCCCTGGCACCTTGTCCCAGCAGGTCCTCCCACCCGGGCACCCGCCTCCAGGTGAAAAAGTGCTCCCCACACCCTGCACCCCCCAGGACCTTCTCTCACCCCCCACAAGTCCTGGTCCTCCCTCTTCTGGGCCCTAGAGCCTTTCTCTACCCACCCCGGGCCTGGCTCCCCACCTTCTACCAGAGAGACAAAACTCAAGTGTGACTGTCTCCCTTGGGAGACCTCACGCACCTGGAGGAGGCCAGCCAGCTCCCCTCCTTGCCCCAACACAGCCTCCTGCGTAAAGGGCCAACAGCCCTTGGCTGCCTGTCTGGGAATAGGTTTGCATCTCCCTCTGCCTCCACGGCAAGGGCGTCTCTCCCTGAGCCTCCGCTTCCCTGTCAGTCAAGGGGGACAGCAGCCATTACTAGAAAGGCTCTGCTGGGCTCCACAGAGGGGGGAGCATGGCAGCCCTGGAGGGCGGCTGGGCAGCGTGGAGAGCACAGGCGAATGCGGGCAGTAAGGGAGCAGCTCTCTCTTGACTGAAGAGCCGATGCAGCTGCAGTGGGGCCAGGTGCAGCCCTGGCAACCAGCTGCCCACCACACACACATGCGCACACACACACACACACACACACCCCCCATACTGCTCACAGCAGACACACAGTCCATGCAGCCCCCCTCCTCGCCTTGAATTCCCCTCCCCAGTCAGTATCTAGTGTAAAGGTCAGAAGCAACTCGTGGCTTTTATCACAACAAAACCTGAAAACCCAAGCACACTCCGGGGGAAGGGCCATGGGAAGCAAGGCGGGGCAGCCTCAGAAGCAGGGGGCGGTTCTGCCACTCAGAACAGCCTCACGTGCCTACCACAGATCCCCTGGAGCGCCAGGCCTGGCCAGGGCATGGGGAAGAGGGGGAGGGTGGAGAGGACAGAGGAAGTGGTGGACAGTGCCCGTCCTCACACAGCATGGTGTGTGGCACAGGGAAGGGTCCAGGGCCTGGGCCAACACCAGGGAGTGGATCCCTAGAGGGCCCAGTCCTGTGAGGGGCAGAGAGCAGCTGCTCACCATTAGCAACGGGCCAGGGAGCAGCACGGCCCCCACTCCCCGGGACAGGCTCCCCCATGGCCTCCCTGGAGGGCTCAGGAAGACTCCTGGTGAACGGAAGGAAGTGACCACATGCAGGTGGCCCTCATCTGCCATGAGCCTTGGCTGTTGATTCACAATGACCAGAACACCTGGAAGCCACAGTAGGCTGACTGCTAAGGCAGAGAGGGATGGAGCTCAAGAGGCCCATGTGCACACAACTACGGGTACCTGTGGAGGAAGAGCCTCGTTCTTCTGGTGTCTTGGGACAGCACCTTGAGTGCTTTGTTTTGTTTTTATTCGTACTGGGGACTGAACCTAGAGGTGCTTTAGAGTCATATTCCTGGTCTTCTCAATTTTGAGACAGGGTCTAAGTTGTGAGGCTGGCCTTTAATTTTTGATCCTCCTGCCTCAACCTCCCGAGTTGCTGGGATTACAGGTGTGGCCACTGTGCCTGGCTCCTCAGTATGTTTTATAACAAGCAAACAAGTGAATGAGCTGATTAACAGCTAGGGTTCCCCTGCTCCCTGGGCTACAACCCTTTCCTACGAACAAAGGGACACCCACCCCTCTGGGAAGAGGTCATGGGGAGATCAGGCAGGGCAGCAGCCTTGGGACGTATTTCTGACACACGCCAGAAAGCAAACCAGGATTTATGAAAGTGCACCTCCTCTAGGGTTTGCCTGGGCAGAGCCCTCTGGCATTAGCCAGCAGCTGGCTAGAACCCAAAGCCATGCAGTCAGTGGGGTGCCAGCGGCTCTGCTCATCCTGTAGGCGGACCTTGCAGTCAGTAGGAGAATCTAAGGTGCCCTGGGCTGCTACGCCCCTCATCTCTATTGTGTGACCAGCCCAGGCAGCCTGGAGGACGTGGCCTGACAGTGCCCAAGGGGCTGGTGTTAAAGTACCTGAAGTCTAAGGCTCAGAACCACCCACTACTTTTCATGCTGAGGCGGTCACATGACAGCCTGGTACAAAGACCTGTAAAAGACAATGAAGCTTCTAGAACCTGAGACCCTGAGGTGTCTAGCACCTGCCCCAGGAGCCTCTGTGATCAGGAATGCTCTCCTTTTTAAGATTCCAAACTCTGGTCCCCACAATTTCTGCCCAAGCCCTTTCTCTTGGGAATCCACCAAACTGTGGGACTAAAATTTTAGTGTCCTTTTCTATAGAGAATTTCTAAATAAATTAAAATAAACTCTACCTTGGGCTGGAGAACACATGAAATAATAATTCAAAAAACACCAGTGAGGAATCCAGTTCCAGGAAAGGAACATCAAGGGCCCGCTGTGCAGGAGCACGCGAGCAGCCCGTCAGCTGGCACGAGAACCGAGAAGGAGCATCACGCCCAGGCCAGGCATGGGCAGAGCCCGCCGTTAGTAATGCAGGGCAGGTGAGTGCCTCCAGCCAGGTCTGTTCTCACCTGGAGAAAATGCTCACTTGTTGGGCTTTCCAATAATTTAATGTACAACGTGTTAGGGTTTTAGAACATTATTGTTTACTCTGAAGAGGGCGACAACTTGCACCCCCAGCTCAAGAAGAGCTGCTTGGCCTCTGGAGCCAAGTTGTTTGTGGAAGGACATCAACTCACAAGGAGGTATCTGTCATTTTCCTGAGTGTGGATGACCGCTCCCAGAACAGTGCCCCTCAGTCCTCTGAAAGGCCACTATAAGCTAGACAGCTCTGGAGCTGTGAGATGCTTGTCATGGTTCCTTACCTCTTTCCAAAGACTTTTTTTACCAAGACACACTGCTGGGGAGTCAAAAGGCTCTGACGGCCCCAAAGATGAAAGCAGACAGACCTTGACTACTTCCTGTCACAACAAACAGAACTTCCAACTGCTCAAAGCACTGGACTCATGGCCTGGAGCGAGTGACGCTCCACCTGCTGCCCCAACCAGGGCGGGCACTCTGGGTGGAGGATCATTGGCACCCACCCTGCATGTACAGCTGAGATGCTCTGGCCCAGGTCTTCTCCAACTTACCCGTCACCTCTGACCTTCACTGGCATTTGGGGATGCCTCCTCTTTGCCAAGAACCATGCCAAGCACTCTAGATCCGTTCTCCCGTAAGAAAGCGAAGGCATCCTGTCTGTGACCCCTCAGGGCTCGGGGCAGGCTCCCTGGGTTGTGGCTATACCACCCTGTCTCAGACCGCAGTCTCTCCTGCCCTGCACACACCACCGGTCCTCAGTGGAAAGGGCAAGGCCTTTAATTCATCACCCCAGGGACCTGCCAGCCTTAGGTGCTCGTCAGGGACTCAGACCCAGATGTGGGCTTAGCACCCAGTCCCTGGTTATGCCACTGCCCTCTGGCTGTGGCCTCTCCTCTTCCTCTCTGCCTTCCCCTGCCCCTGCTCGACTTCCTCCACTCCTGGCTCCCGCATGCTGCCTGTTCACCTGACCACCTGCTGGCCTGCAGCGGAGCCACCTTATTGCTGCCCCCATCCTAACTTGGTCACCCCATTCTCACACAGCCATGGGTCCATCCATGTTCTCGGTCCGTTATGAACACTCAGAAATGAAGAATGTTGGGTAACCCACACCCAGGGCTTCATGACACGTCCCCTGCTTGGAGGAACTGCCCCCGTGCTGCCCTGACAGCCCAACTCCTAGAAGTGCCGTTCTCCCTACAGAGTGAGCTAAGGACACATCTAATTCAACCTTGTGGGCTGACCAGGGCAATTCCGTGAGAAGGCCATGGCCTCGGTGTGTCTGTAGTCCAAACTACCCACATGGACCAAACCCAAGGAGCTCTCAAGGCAGGGTGCAGGGCCGCATTTCTGATTTCTCTGCCTCCACCACACTCCCGTCGATCGTATTGCTCACCATCCTCAGGTGTGCCCATATCCCCCACACAGGCGCTGGCCAACCCTCAGGATCCTTGAGCCCTGGTGGCCCAGCAAACAGGTCCATGGCCTGGCCTGCCAGACACTAGCACTCTGTGTCAAGGAACTGGCCTCTGGCCTGTGCTACAAATCGATAATCCATTTCTCTCTGTGGCGAGTCAAACAAAAAGTCCAGCTCCAACGCCTCCACCGGCTGTCCACACTGCACTGTGCGTAAAAATCCCCAGAGGGACCGCAGCACTGGTCACTCAGAACCTCCTTGGCTTCTGAGCCGGCTGCCTAAGGAGGCCTCCTTCTGAGGACACGTCTTTAGCAGACCCTGAGGACAACCCAAGAGACAAGCGGCATACCTCCAGGATGTCCCTCCCACTGCTTCCTGGAGGGTGACAGCGTGCTTGGCTGGCTCACCTTCTGGCGCAGTGGCAGGTCCTCGGGGCTCTTCCCAGCCAGCTCGTCGTCGTCATCATCCTGGAGGAAGAGGTTGCTGGGGATGATGCCCTTGGCGTACTTCTTGGTGATCTCCACGAAGTCGTCCAAGGCGATGTAGTTCTTGGCTGCAGCACAGAGGAAACAGCACAGGGGTTCCCCACTGTCAACCCACTGTGACTCTGACCTGGGCAGCTGAGGAAGGGCACAGTGGCTTGTGGCCCTGCTGGGACAAGAGTCGAGATGAGGTTCGAAGCCCTTCCCTGGGTGTGATTACGGATGAAGACCAGCCATATGGGGAGGAACTGGTGGGCATGCTGCACTCCAACCTCCACCGCTGCCCCTGGCCCTGGTGACATGCCATTCTCCATGTGAGGTGACCGGCCCACCCAGCTCCTGTTGCCTGGAGCCCGCCTGGCCTCTGGGCCCAGCTCCAAGGCTTTCAACAGCCTACATCTCCTGTGCCTCTGACTCCCTTTTTCTCCCTTGGGTGCTCACCAGGGCTCTTACAACACTGTGACAAGTCCCCCAGGAGCCAGCCACCACCTCCGAGCCCCCATCCAACATGATCCACTGAGAGCCAACCGGTGACCTCCGTCCAGCACTTGTCTGCCAGGGTCCGTATGCTCTGGGCATTCTTCTAAGCCCTGGGAAATACTAGGAAACCCAGCATGCCTGAGTCCAGGCTCCCAGTGGGGAAAACAGACACGAGACAAGGGCTGGGAGTCCCCCAGGGTGCGTCCATGTTAGAAGTTCTCCTCCAGGCTGCCCAGGATGGTGTGCAGAGGAATTGACACAAGGGGGTCACAACTGTGAACACCTCTCCTCCCAAGTCCCTCTCAGGTGTGGGCTCCGCCTAAGCCCGCCTGTTAGTGCTGAGCAGCCCTCTTGTTCCCCCGAGGAAGGAGAAATGGAAAAGAAATGGAAAAGGACAGGCAGGAAGGAGACACAGGAAGGAAAAGGAGACTGGGATTTCATCTGAAAGCCTTGCACTCAAGTTCCTCGGGCCTCTCCTCCCAGGTCAGTCTTTCCCCCAGGCCTGTCACTCCCAGATTTCTGAGAAACCTACAAATCTTAATTCACTCACTTATAAAAACTGCCCTGTGCAACGTACTACCATGTACATTTCTAGAATAAGCAAAAAGATAGACGGTATCTTACAGGGTACTTTCCACACAGTATCCATAGATCAGAAGTTTACTTCAACCTGAAGATCTCAAGAAGAGCTGGACCCACATGCCACCCTGTGATCACCAGGACGACCACCCTACACACCTGCCCATGCCCACCCCTCATGGAGTCGCCTTTAAAACAAGAGCCTGAGACCCCAGAGGTGCTTCTCACCTGAGAGCGAGCCACATTCTGAAAATGAACGTATCTTCACCTTTCTAACAAGCTCCTCCTCTTTGTAAAATCTGATGCATTCTTAAATTTTTTTTCTGCTACGTGTCAAGAGCCTGCAATCTGAATAAAGGGCTGTTCTGCCTCCGGAGACCCCCTCAAATCTCTACAGTGACACCCCCATCTGTCTTCTCCAGGACAGCAGCCCCGGGGTCTCTAGACTGCAGAGTCCACTCCACATAGATGGAGCGATGGTCAGGCCAGGGAGCTGCATGCAGAGGAGGTGAGGCTCTCTGATCCTGGAAAGCCAAAGGCACCCGCAGCTCAGCAGGTCCTCAGACCTCTCTCTCCCCTCCCTGTGCAAGCTCTGCCCCTCCCAGTGCCCAGCTGGGGCCGAGTTCTGCACACACCTGCAGATCCCCTTTTGGACCTACACCCACTCTCTTCCCCCTGCCTGGAGCGCCTCCTCTTGCTGTTCATGGCTGACCCCTCCTTACCCTTTCCAGCTCATGTAGGCACCGTGGGTGTGGGCTCCCACACCTTTGCCTGCCAGTCTTTCTCATATGGCAGGGGCTGTCATGTTGCAGGTGTGTTTTGCTGGAGCTTGGACAGCCTGGTGGGCAGGGTCTAGATCCCAGTGTCCAGAGCACTAGCACCCAAACAGACAGGACCAAGAATCCACTCACATCCCCCAGAATCTTGATTGTGGCCCAGGCCTGGGATCCACCCGAAGGAGCAGATGCCATAGCTGAGAGGTAGGCGGGAAGCCCCGGTGCCACCCTGGTAGGTACAGGCTTTACTCACACTCACTGCTGACCAAGCGCTCGAGCATTCGCCTCTGCTTCTGCAAGGACCTGGGGACAGGACCTGGCTGCGCTCCTCCATCTGCCAGAGACAAAGTGAACTGAGAATAAGGGCTGTCTGTCTCCTGCCCTGAAGCCCACCAAACAGAGGTCGTTAGTGAGCCGTGGGGATCCAGGGCTTGGGGCCTTCATGGCAGCCCATGAGTCTTACAAGCACCACACTTCTGGCAGCCACCTCTGAGCTTCCCCATGAGGTGGACTCAGCACCTCCTACAATGTTCCCACTCAATGAATGACACAATCTCTCCCACCTGGGGACAAGGTCACTGCATCCTAGGCACACTACCCTCTTTGGTTGGCACTACCTGATCTCAACCACTTTTGGCCAGCATCATGTATTGGTTTGGTTTTCCCACTGAGCAGTGAGCTCCCAAGCAGTGAGGGCAAGTTGTCTGTCACCTCTGTATACTGGCCCAGACACAAGGAGGAGCTCAGCACAAATTTGATTAATGAGCAAACACCCAAGCCAGGATTTACGCTGTCCTTCTGTGAGCATGCTGTACCTCCCTACTGCAGGCCCCAATCCCCATAAAGCATGCCCTGGCCCCAAGAGAGAAGGTCCCGGCCCCAGAGGAAGGCCCAGGCCCCAGGAAGGCCCAGTGCTGTGGTGGCCTGCCTACCATGCTCGTTGACCTGGCCCACATTCTCCAGTAGCTCCGACACAGCCACCTGCTTCTTCTTCTTGGGGTTGAGCTTCCAATACATGACCAGCGCAGCTTTGCGCACAGCCCTCTCCAGGTCAGTCTCGGAGGAAAGCTGCTTCACCTCTGGCTCGTTTTCGGAAGTGATGCCTGACAGACAGAGGCAATAGTAAGTCCTCCTGCCGCCCATCTGGGCCCATCAGTGCTGCTCTGAAAGGCCAGGGAAGGCAACGTGTAAAACATCTGTCAGGCAACTTTGGCTGCCAGACACTGGCCATCTGAGGCAAGCACCCCCAGCACCGGCTCTCCTGGCTGGGGCCCAGCTGGTCTGGTGGCAGATGGCCAAGTGTCTCTGCGTGCAGGTGTATAAAGGCTTTCTGTCTTCCTGGCTCGCTCCCTGCCCCCATTATCCTCTGAGACCCTTCTGAGTGGGTGCTGGTCTAAAGCTGAGGCACACAGCAAGGTGCTGGCTTGCCCAGGGCCACAGGGTCCCAGGGAGACAGAACTGCCTCGAACCAGTTCAGTCTCCCTGCACCACTACCAGCTGGGCGCAATGGCAGGGCCATCCTTGTGTCTACAGTGCTTCACAGGCACAGGCCCTTGAGGGCAGCCAAGGGAGCAGTATCTCCCACGTGGCAGCCCTTTCAGAGGGAGCAATGGTGAATAGGGTCCACTGCTTTGTCCCTTCACCCACCACTACCTGGGACAGCAGCCACCTCTTCCCGGGGGGGGGGGGGGGGACCAGACTTGGGAAGAATGACTTCTCCTTCTAAACACACCCCAAATTTTCCACACAAACAGGATGCCATAACAAATGGCCTCCTCTGGGTTCCCACTGCCCCAGTACCCCTCCCCACCCCGGCCGCCTCTGCCTGCGTGCCCGCTCTTAGGAAGCATCAGTCCTCCTCCTTCTACTGTGAGTGCAACTGAGTAGGTCTTCCTGGGCCTATGGTCCCCAACTGTTCTCAGAGACTGGATGGAAACAGCTCAGGGGACCAGAAATTCTGCCCACAGGACTCTGCTTTAACACGGTACAGCTGGCCCTGTGCAGCTGCCTCCAGGATCTATCCTTCAGTTTGGATCAGAACCCAGAAGGGAAGATGGCCATAGTTAATTACTACCAAAGGGGAGGGAAATGGCTTGGTCTGTTAAATCTCCCATCATGCCCCACAGTGTCTCAATCGACAAGGCTACTAGCCAAACACACTCCTCATTTCCCAGCAGTGTCACCAGCACTAGGTTTTCTGTGTACCATCTCAGATGTCCATTTAGCGAGCAGCATTACAAACTGCTCGTCCTCAGGCAGCGGCTGGAGCTCCCTGCAGACTCACCTTTCCTGTCGGCCAGGCACCGGCGCAGCAGCTTCACTGCCTCCCTCCGGCCCTGTTTGGCGGCCAGGATCAGCCAGTCCACGGCTGTGCAGTTGTTAAGCTCTTCGTCCCCATCGCTGGCCAGTCGCAGGTAATGTTTTCCCACCTGCAAGCCAGACACCACTCAGTCTTGCCTTTTGGGACCTCGCCTGTCCTGACTCCTACAGCCCACTCCTCAGGTCCCCTCCCCATGTCACTCAGACCAAGAAGAAAGGTGGTGGGAATGGGTCCCACTGGGTGCCTGCACTAGACTGGACTCTTGCAGGTCCTGGGCCCTGGCTCCTGCCCAAAACACTGTGAGGCAGGCATAGAACCCTGGGCAGATGAAGGAGCCACAGCGCCTGCACTCTTTAGATCTTCCTCAAGCTGCTCCTGCCCACCAAGAGCCCAAGGAGGGAAACTCACAACAGTGACGGCCCACAGACCTCCTCTCAAAACAGGTGACCACATAAAACCAGGGGTGGAGAGAGGGCAGCCAGACAAGGGCTGAACTGGCCCACTGGCCAGATTTTTTTTTAATAAATTCTCTACACAGAGGGACCACTCAGAGACGAGAGTGAGCAGCACAAACAGTAGGGGGGCTGCAGGAATGTGGAGGTGGGGAAGGCATGGTGGCTTTTCTGTGATCCTTGGTCAAACTGGGTGGGTATGACAGAACATGGAGCCCAAAATACTTACTATCTGGCTCTTTATGAAAATAAAGATGCCGGCCAACCCAGTCGACCCTCATTCTCTGGACAAAGTGAGGCCCAGGGCAGACAGGGCCTCAAAAAGGGCCAGTATGTGATCCAACCCTGATCCAACCCTGGAATGTCCAGGCTACAGGCTATAGAAGAACTTCAGAGTGCAGAGGGACAGGGTGAGCCACTGCTCTGGACAGATCTCTGGGGCCTCTGGCAGCCCCGCTACGAAGGATGTGGTGATCTCCCTACAGGGTGGGCCGGGCAAGGCTGGAGGGAGGCACCAGGCAGAGACCTGCTCACAGCTCGCTTCCTCACGCTCTCAGGCCCTCAGCTTCTCCACATTAATGACGGGAAGCTGGACTCTGGCACCCCCCCTCCAGATTTCCAGATACCAACAGGAGAAACAGCAAGAAGTGTGGGGACAACACCGCCCACACCACACCAAGGACCAGGTGGGAGGTCTCGGAGCTGCTGACCTGGGCATGAACCATGGCGCTGTGCCTCCTGGCTCAGTGAACTTGGGCAAGTTACTAAAGCTCTTTCAAAGAGAGTGAATGATGATGATCCCCCTCTAAGGACATCATGAAGACAACCTGAGACGACCATGACCTGCTGAGGTCCCCCCCCACCCCCATGCACCTCCTTGTGTTTTGGTTCCTGACCCCACTAAGACCTCTCTATCCTCAGGACCCCTGCTCCCTTCTCCTGTCTATGCCTTGGCAGAGATGGCACCTCCTCGGAGGACACCAGGACCCTCAGCTATTTCCTCTATCAGGAGCATCTGTTTACTTTTTTGTCAGCTCCTTCCACTTTCCTGTCACTTCCATGAGGATAGGGTCCCCATCCATGTGGCACTGGGTCTCTGGCACCGGCACAAACCCAGCCCACGTCTATGGTCACTTCTCTGAGGGCTCTGTGCAGTACTCTGGTCAGGCACAGAGTGGTCACTCAGAGACGAGAGTGAGCAGCACAAACAGTGGGAGGGGCACGGATCAAGGAGCTGCAGGAATGTGGAGGTGGGGAAGGCATCTTAGAGGAGGGGAGGCCCAAGGCGAGGTGTTAGCCGGACCTGAGGGAAGACATGGGGGCCGGCCCAGCAGGGTGCTGGGGGGATGGCACTGTGGATGTGGATCCACCGAACATGGCTGGGGCACTACCGTGCTGGTTCCACATTCCTCTTCTGTGGGCTGCAGAGCTCTTGGCCAGGCCTGTCCTGCTGGGGCTGGAAACTTGAGTTCCCAAGGGGACAGTGTGGTCCTCACCTCTGTCTGTGCCTTAGGGTCCCCAGCCTTGGCCTTCTCCAGGACTTCCTCAAATGGGATTTCCATATCTCTCCTCATAGGTCCTTTAACAAAGGGAAAAAAACAGAATGTCAAAAGCCAGACCTTGTCACTTGGCAGAGTGGAGGGGAGGCAGGAAGGGCCTTCAGAAGACGTGGTGCCAATACTTACTGTAAAATCCAGGCCAGGAGCAACAGAACCGCAAAGACAGGACAGGGCCAGGGAGCGGCAGTTTGCCTCCCAGCTCTCCAAACAGCCCCAGAGCAGAGACTGCAGCATCTACCAAGCGCAGTGACTTCTGACAGCAGAAATGGGAGGCACAGGGACAGGCACAGTCCTGAGTCCCACTAATGTCCCCCTCAGCTCAGGCCTTCTCTTGCTGGAGCTCTAGAAAATCTAAGGGCTCCATTTGAAAGACACTGGCCTGGACAAAAAGAATGTGCAGGACTCAGCATGCCAACAATTGTCACCACAGACACCTGCCTTCTGGAGAGTACAGTCAGCGTACGGACATCTTGGTACAGATGCTTTCTGCTGATGAGTGTCTCAGTCTGTCGGGGCTATGATAGATGCCACACACGGGGCGCCTTACAACAACAGAATTTATTACTCCCAGTTCTGGAGACTGGGAGTCCAAGATCAAGGTGCCAGCAGATGATGTCTGGCAAGGGCCCCTCTATAGTTCACAGATGGCACCTTCTTGCTAGGGCCTTGCATGGGAGGGTGAAGGAGTTCGGGGCGGGGGTCTCTTTTATAAGGGCACTATTCCCATGTGTGTGTTCTCTACCCTCATGGCCTCACCGGCCCCCGAAGGCCCACCTCCTAGCAGCACTGCACAGCAGGTCAGGAGGCCAGCATGTGACCTGTGGGGCACCACAATGACTCGCTCAATTTCCACACTGCGCCACAGTGAGTTCACCACCTCAGTGGCTCCTAATTCCCATGGGGTGAGGGGGCATGCTCAGGCTTGCCAGCCTTTCCACTCTCTCGGGCCTCGGGGTTGTTCCCTGTGGCCCCTTACTTTACAAAATGGTGCCACAGACCATTCTGTGCACCCTTTGTTTTCCGTGGGAAATGATTTTCCTAACAGCTTCTCCAATTGAATGACTCATCACAGGGCTCATGCTCTGTTCGTCTTCCTAAAAAGTTACCTACAAAAACATCATACAACTACATCAATTCCATTACAACCTTATCGACACTGGGTATCACAGCAATGAAGAGAGCTTTTAAAACTACTCATTTTTACCAGCTCCTTTCTTTGATTCAGGCAGACAATATTTAAGGGCTGACACTCAGTCCCACAGCTTGACTCCAACCCCTGCTCCGCTCCACCTTGGCAGAGACGAGACACCTGGCTCTGGCACCTGGGAAGCACGAGGGGCGCTTGGCAGAAGGCTTTTGCCCTCTCACTCTTTCCAGAGACCACAGGCAGAAGTGAGGGACGTGATACCTGGTCCCTAGCCACAGCATACAGAGGGCCAGCTCCTCACCACTTCCTCTGCAGCTGTCCCAGCTCCAGTCTCTGCCAGCCCTGAGCTGGGCTCTGCTGCAGTGCCACTGGCCCCTGCCTCAGGGCACCCCGTGCTCCAGGGGAGGCAGTAGCAGTAAAGTGGCCAAAGACGACACAAGCGCGAGGTTCAAGGATGAGGGTCTGAGTGTCATACCCAGTTAGGAGAGAGTGCAGGGAGATGGAAGATGACCCCAAAGTGCAGACAGGGCGTCGATGTCCAGGATCTATGAAGAGCTCAGAACACTCACACCAAACACCAGATGACCGGTCAATAAAAGGGTGAAAAGACTAAACAGCCACTTCTCAAAAGAAGAAATACGAATCAACAATACATCAAAACTGTTCAACATCTCTAACAACGAGGGAAATGCAAATCAAAACTACTCTGAGACTCACCCCACTCCAGTCAGAACAGCAATGATCAAGAATACAGATAATAAATGTTGGCAAGAAAGTGAGGTATGCCACACCTTTTGGTATTTAGGTAGGACTACAAATTAGTGCAATGGGAAAAGGAAGCACCCGGGTAGCAGGATGGAAAGTCCTTGAAAAACTAGGAAGAGGACCACCACATGATACAGCCATCCCTCTCCTGTGCACCCCAAAGATTTCTGATCACATACTGCAGTGACGCAGCCACGTCATGTTTACAGTGACCCAACTCGAAAAACTAAGCTGTGGAACAGACCTCAGTGCCGTCCACAGATGAGTGGACACACACCGGGGAGCCGTCGGGAAGAAGGAAATCACGGCATTTTTTGGTAAATGGATGGAACCCGGGGCTTTCATGGTAAGAAAAATAAGCCAGTCCCCAAAAAGTCAAAGGTTGAATGTTTTCTCTGGTATGTGAAAACTAATCCAAAATGAGGGGAGGGGCCACAAATAAAGAAAAAGAGAAAGAGAAAAAAGAGAAAGGTTTCATCAAAATAGAGGAAAGATCAGTAGAGCAGACAAGGCATTCAGAAGGAAGAAGGGATGGAAAAGGGAAGAGGATAGAATCAACCTGAACAAATTTTAAGCACATACGTGAGCACAGCACAATGAACCACAACATCACTACAGACACACCATATTAGTTTTTAAAAAATCTATAAGTAAATTACAGGAAGATAGTAGAATAGAGGGAGGGGAGGAAGGGAAGGAGGAAGTGCTGGGGATTGAATTGGAGCAAATCATATTCTATGCTTTTGCGATTGTCAAATGTATCCTAAAGTTATATAGAACTAAAAAGAACAAAAAGTATTTACAAAAAAAAAAAAAAAGTGGGGGCTGGGGTTGAGGCTCCGAGGTAGAGCGCTTGCCTTTGCACATATGAGGCACTGGGTTTAATCCTTGGCATCACATAAAAATGAAATAAAGATATGTATCCACCTACAACTAAAAAATAAATACAGTTAAAAAACAAATGCATGTAGCCCCTGAGGGCACTCTGAAGAGGCTTGTGATGGTGGAAGAGGAGCAAGAAGAGCTCCTTGGGAAGGTGCAGTGACCCCCACACAGTGGCAAGTCTCCCTGCAGAGTTTTGGGCTCAACTTCCCCCAGGGACTTTACTCAGCAATGATTCCAGGGCCCATAAAGCGGTTCTGAGAGGCCTTTTCCCTTCCCAAGTGGCCCACTGGGCCTTTCTTGCTGTCCGCTGTGAGGTAGCCTCCAGGGGCTTTGTGGGTGCAGTCACTGCCCTGGGCCTACCTGTCTCTAAACCCTAGTTTCTGATGCAGCACTACAGTGCAGCTAGGAAGTGCTGAACCAACAGAGAAGGGGGCTGAGAAGGCAGCAGCGAGAGCAGGGCCCTCGGCGTTCCTCTGTCTCCCCCAATCCAATACAGCCACAGCCCAGCATGCACCGGGCTTAGTGACTGAACTGCCAAGTTCAGCTCCCTTTGGTAGAGGAAGGGTTGAAGAGAGGGACCTTCCTGCCCATTAGGAGTGTAGGACCATCCTGGCCATGTGCTGCAAGCCTCTGGGTCCTTCCCCACCAGCTGACCACGTGCAGAGCCTTCCCCGGTTGGCCAGCAACAGCAAGCTGGCTTCCACTCTCACACTACTGCCGCTACCCGCGTACGCCTGAAATTTTTGAATGCATGTCAAAAAATGCACTGTATGTTGGCATCATCCCTGTGGCCAGAGCAGAGTGCTGTGGCCTTGTCCCAACAGGACACCTAGGCCACTTTGGACCAAGGTTTCCCACACATGGGGAAGCTGAGGTTACCCTGGTCCAAGGGGTGCTCCTCACAAGGGGCAGTTGGGGCCACCTTGCATGTAAGGAGTATGCCATTAGCCTCTGTGCCACTAACTCTGTCCTTGGGAAGGAACACAGTGAGGGATCCTTGACCGCAGTCCCGCCTTCCTGAGCTGGCCAAGCTCTGTGCAGGGATGGAGACAGTGGGTACTAGGGCAGGTCTTGCCCAGAGAGGCGCCCTTCCACTAGGCCCAAACAGGACATGTGAACTCAGCCACACCCTCACCCACCAATGTGAGTGCCAGGAGCCAAGGGAAGCCAGTTAACAAGGCATGACCCTTGCCCTTGGTAAGGCCCACCCCCAGGGACAGCGAGGACAACTCCATTCTACCAGGACAGGTGGGGACATCAATGGTGACAGGGAAGGCTTCATGGAGGAGGCGACATTGGAGGCTTGGAATGCCTCCAAAGGAGGTTAAAGTAACAACCAAGAGGCACACGGCCAGGTTTCCAAGAGGCCTGGAGGCCATCGGGTGAGCTCAAAGGACCCTGCTTCATGCCGTGTCAGCTACGGCACAGGGATCACAACACACACGCAAGCCAACAGCCAGGTCAGCGCAAGGCAACATACGCAACATGCTGTCTTCCTGCGCTGTTGACAGCGGGACTCCGAGTGCTGCTCGGGACTATGGCTTGCTCCCCACTCAGCATCTAGCGCGCACCCACAGTGCACTGGCTCCAGACCCCTCCTCACACCCACTGCCGGGACCAAGCTCTGACCCCTGCCCCTGGGGCCCCGTCTCAGCTGTGCCACCACTGTCCATCTAGGGGCTCCTGAAGTCACCCTGGCTTCTTCCTTTCCCTGTCCATGCCCAGCCGCCAGGCAGACTGGCCACCTTTCTTGTGCTCCAGGCTCCAAAGCCTCACTCTCCTGCTCCGCTCCCCCATCTTCTCTAGCACAAGGCGGTTCCTCAAGGTGAAAGTCAGCTCCTTCCCCATGGAGAGCCTTGCCAGCCCCTCATGCTCACAGCAACGTTCCTGCCCCGACCCTCAGGGCCCCACTGGCCCAGCTGACCTGGGCCCCCACACTCTGACCCTTCCTCTGTCTCAGCCCAGCTGCACGCCCCTTCCATGGTCTTGGAACTTGGTGTTCACTTCTTCCTGCCACATCCCAGTGCACCCTTCCAGAAGTGTCTTACTCCCAGCCGTCGTCATACTGGGTAGTGTCCTGGCAGACCATCCCTGTCCACCTCAGGGTCCTGCTAATGTCCCCATCATCTGTGTCTCTATAGCTGCCAGGCATATGTCATCTGGCACTAGTGGGTGGGAGGCGATGAAGACTCAGACTGTGCAGGCTGGACACCCACCATGGTCCCCGGGGTCTGTAGGAAGGGCACAGACAAGGAATAAGACTTACAGCCAGGTAGATCCCAGGCTCAGACCTGCATCTACCCAGAAACATTAGAGACAAATTGGAAGAACATGGTGATCTTTTAAAAGAGAAGCAGAGTCCAAAAGAGCCTGAGGTGAGGTGCGTGTCCAGCCGGAGCTGCACAGGGAGCCCAGAAGCCCTCTAGCTCTGCTAGCAAGGCTGCAGCATGTGACAGGTGTGTCACTACTGGGCCACCTATGGCAGGGCTGGCACACAGCCACAGCAGGTGCACACAGCAGGTCCAGGGCCTCGGCATGGATGGTGTAAGGGCCCTGCTGATGGGGCAGTCTCTCAGGGAAGAGAAGATGACAGAGGCTGGAAAGAGGGTTCCTCACAGAACCAGAAGAGCCATGGCCACACTCCTTCCAACTGCCCACCTGCTCTCAGCCCCTGCAGCCCTGAACCTTCCCTGCTCCTGTCCCTCCAGTCCTTGATGATGCTGTTCTTGGTACCCAAATCCTTGCCCACAGCCTCACCCCTGTTGTATGCCAACTCTTCCCCCTGCCTGGCGTCCAGCACACAGAAGAAATAAAACAAAAGCTGCCGAGAGTGGAGACAGGGAGTATCTGCTACAACCACTAGGGGCTGTAGAACAAGACCCACCCAAGGTACAGCTGGTGACCCTAGGCCTGGCCCTCACCTGCTATGGATGTGTCCAGGGATACCAGATGCAAAGAGAGAAGTCCCAGTGAGAACACATGGGTCTGTCACTGCAAAGCTCACTCACCCACACTGTCACCCCACTAAATACCCAGGACACTTCTGAACCAGGGACCCCGGCAAGATGGGGTCCTCCTCTGCAGACAGTGGATTTCAAACTGCAGATTTCACCCATGAGAAGGTCATGAGGTCAATTTAACTGCCCCAAAGCAGCATTTATTTTTAAATCACAGGAGCAAAGTAGAACATAGACCAGAACACATAGGAAGGGAGATACTGCTTTGGAAACTTGTTCCCAAGCATGTGAATGCATGTGTACATGTGCCACACTGCAATAGAACATGAATTCCTGCTATGGGAGCAGGCTGGAAAGTGCCAGAGGCAGGAGAGCCTTATTAAGCAGGTGGCATTGAACAGGTGAGATGGTGATACCATATCTGGGACAGAGGTTCCCACGTGGCCAAAGGGGAGGTAGGAAAGCATGGAGGCAGATTAGGGGAACCCAGAAAGGATACCATAGCAGCTCTTAGACCTGAGGTTCTGAATAAGACTGCAGAGTTGGAAGCAAGCCCCACCTGAGTCACCGAACAGCCACAGCCAGCCTGGGCTGAAGACTGCTGGCCCTGGCCCTACCCCCTTACCAGCTCCACCCATTTCTTCTTGGCTCCTGGCACGAGGGGCCCGAGACTCAGCTAGGGCAGCTGCTTCTCTGACGCTTGGGCCAGGGCCACCTTGGGGCCTGGGAGCTCGGGGCGCCTCGCTCCTCTCTTCTTCCACTGAGGCAGTGGCATTGAGCCGAGCGCGGGCTTGAGGCTGTGGTCCTGGTGGAGGCTGTGGGATGGAGGGGCTCAGAGGAGAGGTGCTGGAGTCCATCTTGCCTGCAAGAAAAGCAAAGGGTCAGACACACTAGGGCCCCCAACCCAGCTTGTGCCAGCTTTTCATTTTTCGAAAGAGAAGAAAGCAAAGAGATGGGTGGGAGCTGCCAAGCACCCTGTGATCTCGTTTAACCTCACAGCCCCGCAGGCAGCCCTGTGCTACAGCAACTCCCTAAGGGTGTCTAGGGCGACACACAGGGCAGCAATTCTGACCTCAGACCCTCGGTCTTAGGCTTTAAATCCCGAGTTCCCACCTCACCAGGTCAAGCCACAAGACCTTGGGTGTTAGTGTCCTCACCTGAGAAAAGAGGATGGGAATGACAACATTCAGACATAATCCAGAGAAACACTGAGCACAGTGCTTGGCTGTGGGAGCTTCATGTGATATAATTCAACATCTGTAAAAGTGAGCTGACTTGGAAAAATGGGTGTTTGCAGATGCTAATGAAGTTCAAGATCTTGAAATGAAAGCCTCCTGGATTAGAGTGGCCCTAAATCAACACGGAGCATTCTCACAGGAAAGAAACACAGACGTGCAGAGAGGTCATGAGAAGCAAGGGCCAGAGGCTACAGGGTGCAGCCACAAGAGACCTAAGGCCTGAGGCTACCATCGGAGCTGGGGTGAAGTAGGGAACAGACCCTCAGAGTCTCCAGAAGGGACTACCACAGCCCATACCTTGACCTTAGATTTCTGTCTCCAGAATCGTTTATGGTACTAGGGAATGAATGCAGAATGCTCTACCGTTAGATGACATCCCCAGCCCTTTTTATTTTTAATTTTTAATTTATTTATTTTTACAGTGCTAAGGATGGAACCTAGGACCTCACACATGCTAGGCAAGCACTTTACTATTGAGCACACCCCCTACTTCTTAATTTGAGACAAGATCTTGCTAAATTGGCCAGCTTCCTGCATCAGCCTCTCAAGCTGCTGGGATCTGCAGGCATGTGCAACCACACCTAGCCAGACTGCTGGTTTAAGCCACCTCGTTTCTGGTGATTGTTTATGGGGACTTTGGGAAATGAACACCTTGGTATAAAGTAAAAGTTAAATAAATTGAGGAAACTTAGGGAAAGATTGGTAGGATAGGGTGAGTGGGGATGGCACACACCTGGTGAATCCAGATTTTTCCAACCAGAACTGCCCAGATCCACAGCCTTCTAGACCAGGCCCTGATCACAGGACGAGAGTCACAGAACTTCAACACCCAGCTACTAACACTTATTAAAAAGCAAATGAATGCATAAGGGTGGTGGTGGCATATGAAGAGACTTCTAGAACAGACCAGAGAGCACAGAGAGCCCATGGCATATGTCATGATGGGGGAAGGGGTCAGTCAACAAAGGGCCGCTGCATGCTGCTCAGCAACATGGAAAACGGTGTCAACACAATTCAGAGCAACTGCAAGTCACAGACCATGGGGCAGAAAGCTCTAGAGGATCCTTAATCAGGGGCACAGACCCCTAAAATTGTCAGGCCCCATGCACACTGTGGGGCGTGGGAGATTTTTTCTTCAAACTTCCAAATAACCCTCCCCATACACAAGGCTCCTCTCTTCATCAAACATGAGGAAACTGAGGCACAGAGCAGGGGAGGCTGGTGATGAGGAAATCTGTTTCCCAATCCTCACCTGCCAAGGCCCCTTCCTTTTGGCTCTGGGCCCACCAAGCTGTGTGGTCCTGAGCAGCCCAAGTCCCTCTCTGTGCATCAATATCCTCATCTGCTTGAGGATCCTACCCTGTCCTTGGGCTGATTGTGAGGACCAGTATGACCACAGCTGCATGAGGGGCCAGGGTTCTGGCTCTTAGCCCTAAGTCAGTCCAAGTGGGTAGAGCTAGATGGCTCTAGACTAATCACTGGAAAACAGGAATGGCCGCAGGTCCCATCAGTTCCAGACTGTTCCGTTTTGTTCCATCCCCAGCTACCAAGGGGCCCTAAGGATCAGATTTGTGTTCAAAGAACAATGTAGATTTCAATCTGAATGTTCCTCCCTCAGAGGGACTGAGCCCTTATTTTAATTTAGTTTAGTTTTTTTTTTTTTGAGCCCTATTAAAACATCCCCAGAACAATGTCTTTAAACAACAACAACAAAAAAACATTGCCAATACTCATGAATTTGCTTGGAAATCAATGCAGGGCTTGCTGCTGTCTCCAAACTTTGAGCTTCTGGGAACTGGCCACTCCTGAAGACCTCATCATTTAATTACATGTGCAGAACTAAGGGAGTGCGAGGCCTGCTGGAGTCAGAGAAAGTGAACCCACAGCCTGGTACACAAAGCAAAAGTCATGCAGGACACCAGACCATCTGAGTCAGCAAGAAAGCCTTGTTCTAGCTCGCTTTCCCCCATGGCTCTCCTGCCCCAGAAACAGTGGCACCTTCTCTAAAGGCAGAAGGGCAGCTGAGCTTTACTGAGAGCTAGCTTATGGCAAGGCACCTATCATTAATAACAACGGCTCTGCTCTCAGTGCGCCAGATACTTTTCCCTTGGGGCTACTCCTAGGCAGGTACAACAGCATCCAGGGGCTGCTAGTGGAGAACCTGCTTCATCTCCAACCCTCACCCCATTTCACAGACTAGGAAACCAAGGTGAGAGACCTGATGAAACAGCTCGCAGAGCTGAGGTTAAAATTCAAGTCCACACCTGTATTCCCAAACCGCAGCAAGCTTGTTTCTGGAAAAGAGGCCTTTCAAGCTCCCTCCACCCTCTCCTCCCAGGTCCCTTCCCTCCGCAGCACTGGCTGCTGGTCTACTGCAACAGGCAACTCCCACCCTCACACTCTGCTCCTGCAGCACCTCTTCCTGGGGAGCCCATCCATCCCTACTGGACAGCCTTCATGCCGAGCTCCAGAAACACCTTTGCAGGTATCTGCCAGCTGCTTCTGTGAATTCCCTGTCTTCCTCATCTGCTCACAGATACACACACATTCTCCATTAGCCCCCTTCTGCTAAGGGGTAGGAGGGACAGATACCATCCCAGCCAACAGGACTAGGTTGTAAAACCACAAGCACCATGGGGAGTGGCTGCTTAACCTCACCATCTCAGCCTCCCCGCCTGGAAAATGGGATAACACCTTCCATGTCAGGGTGAGAAGGGGATTCCAGGTGTGATGGAAGAGAAAACAATCTGCAAACTGGAGTCGCTACATTCCCATTCAGTTGAAAAACACCTTATAAAAGGAAAATTCAGGAAAATGCGGCTTCTAGCTAGACGGCTGGGTCAAGTGATGTGCATATCACATTCCAGTCAAAGTAAAATCATTTAAAGCCAAACCTCTGATTAGTAAGAATGGATGAATTCAGGAGGATTAATTGTCATGTTCCCTGAGGGTTGGCCAAGCCTGATTTAGATCAAAAAGCTTATTTCAAAGCAAACAAACAAGTCCTGGATATGGTTATTCACAGGGACAAGGAGTGCCAGAAAGAAGCAACAGAGGCAGGACCTGCCTGGCAACTGCTCCTTTCTTCTCTGACTAGTGCCACTAAGGCAGGGGCAGCAGTTCAGGTACTCACTAGGGCATAATGTATGGGGTCAGAAGCCTGAGCAGCCAGGCCTTGGAAAGGCACACTACCTAGGAACTGATGTATCGGGTGATCTTAGGCAAGTCCCTCTCAAGGCCTGGCACTCCTGATGGCAGAGCAGAAGCTTCATCCCCCCCACCTCTGTCCCCCAGTTCCAGGCAATCCCACTGCCACGATGGCCAGAGCAGTAGCTTGGAACCCATCATATAAAGATCGCAAAACACAGAATGGCTAGCATTCTTTCCCTGTGAGCACCAAGGCATATTTTTATCCATCAAAACACAAACACCAGCACCAAGGAGCTCAGCTGAGGAGTTACGTCCCCCAGAGAGGGCTGCTCCAACCACAAGTCCACTGAGGGCTAGAGCACAATGACCATGTGCAGTCTTCTGCCCAGATGCACTGACCCTCCCCCAGGCCAGCCCTGATTCTGCTCTGCAGGGTGGTCCCCACCCTCTAGAAGCTGGGTCCTTAGAAACTGGCCTGTAGGAAGCCAAGAAAATGGCCAGTGCCTCCACCTCCAGAATCCCAAGATGGGGAATCCAGGGAGATACTTGTGGGGTTCACACACAGGATGTCCCCCAGCAACATTCATTGGCATCCGGAATGATCTGTAATGAAATATGCAGCTCTCCACATGGTACAGCACTGTACTGCTATTCAACATGATCATGTACGTGAATGTTTACAGAAGGGGGAAATGTTTGCATAACACTGATGGGCAAGATTAAAGCAGCATATTATTCTGGGTCTGTTTAGAATGAAAAGAAAATTTATCTGCAAAAATATATAGAAGAAAATGGCTTTTAAAATGTTAACACTTGAGGGCTGGGGTTGAACTCAGCTCTAGCCTAGCATGTGTGAGGCACTGGGTTAGATCTTCAGAACAACGTTAACAAAAATAAACAAATGAAGGCATTCTGTCCATCTAGAACTCCAAAAAAATTTTTTTTAAACTGTTAACACTTGATATCTCTGGGTAAACATTATGGGTTGTTTTAATTCTTTAAAAATGTATTTCCCTAATTTTCTATAATAAATATACAATGTTTTTAAATTAAAGAAAGGCATTTTAAAATGTGTCTGTGACTGAGTCCAAAGGAAGTGGGCTCAGTAGGTCCCTGGCCTGGGATGTCCACATTGGCCTGGCCCGACCCAATACCCTGGCACAGAACTGCACCTCAAGACAAGGACACAAAGCCCTTGGTGGCTCCCAGGTACCTATTTTTGCCCAGAGTATTAAAGGCCAAACCAAGGAACGGTCCAGCTCTCTCAATGTGACAAGTTCACAGGAATAAAGGGAGACTCAAAGTGGAATGGCCTCAGTTGTGCCTGTGGACAGCCACAGACCACCACCTGGCACCTGTCTGGGCCTGGCTCAAGCTGCTCAGCAGGCATGGACTGAGGGCCTGTCTCACACCAGGCACTGTGCTGGTCCTCCTTGCCCCAGAGAGGATGCATCCAGAGCCAGATGCGTCTTTGAGCAGCCCAGTCTAGATGGACAAACAACCACAAAGAGCAGTGCCTGGGGCTACAGAGCACAGAAGGGGTCCCTCAAACCATGGGAAGGGACAGGCTAGGGACTCTACAAAAGCCTAGCTGAAGGCCCACTTCAGAATAATGAGGCCCAGAGCCAGGCAGACAGCATGGGGGCATGTGTGTGTATGTGGGGGTTGGGGCACTCCAGCAGGGGATACACCCAAGAGAAGAGGTAGCACAGGGACAGCAAGTCAGAGTGTGGCAGGCAAAGTGCAGGAGCTGGGAAAGGGACACAGGAAGAAGAGGCCAAGAGAGAGCAGAGCAGGTTCCAGGCCTGAACAAATGCCAGGCTTAGGCAATGGACCTGACCCCACAGGCCAGAGGGAAGGAGAGGTAAAAACCATCAGGCTGTCTGGAGTCAGAGGCAAACAAGGTAGTCCAGAGAGGAGGCTGCAGGCCACGTAGGGAGAGATGAGGCTCTGCATCAGGGCAGGCATGGGGCAGACTGGGAGGCAGGAGAGACAGGAGGTGACAAACAATGTGAGGAACAAGGAGGCACAGGGTGGCCTGGCTGATGGCTGGGGGCTTCAGCCTACTTCCTGAGGTGGGGAGCAGTGCCATATAGAGCCAAAAACTCTATACCTGTTATGGTTTTTATAGCCACCATTATGGACCATGTTTGGCTTCTGTCCTAATTGTAGGCATTTCCAGGGGCCAAGACTGAGCTGGGTTCCCCTTTGTGACCAGACCCAAAGGCCTGTCCAGCCCTGACCTATAAGGGGCAGGGGAGGCCAGAACTGAGAGTCCCTCCAGCCACTTCCACCTGGGAAAAGTAAGGGGAGTCTCCCAGCCAATTCTGCCTGTGTCTGGGAGAGTAGAGGGAACAAAGGACCAAGCAGGAAGGAAGGAACCTCTTTCTAGATCCTTGGTCAGATGGAAAGGGCTCCTGTGAGAGCTGCAGACAGGTACTAGGTGGGGAGGGTGGACATGTTGCCTCTGGGCCCCCAGTGGACTCCCTCACAGGGCTGCACTGAACAGGGGCAGCCAGCACCCAGGGTACCAGGGAGGGATCCTTGAGTGAGTGATGGATTCTGGCAGAAGGGAAAGTCCTTTACAAACCACAAAGCCCTGGGCCAAATGCCAGGGGTCACTGTTCAAGGTGAGGGGGGCAGGGTACACTACTTGGGGTGGGGGACAGAGGGCCTGGCTGTGCTGATCACCTGCAGGCACCAAACCAGCTAAGCCTTACCTCACCTACTGTCCTAAGTGGAGGCTGTACCTCCCACCTGACTGAGAGGGTTAAACACAGCGGGGGAGTGGAGTCTTGGGGGACGCCAAGGAACTACAAATGCTTTTCCCTGGAATTTCATAACATCAACTGCAAAAAATGGGGTGAGAGGAACTTCTCTATCACACCCAGAGGGGTTGGGTCAGATTCTGCAGAAAGCCTCTATCTATTCAACCAGAAATGAAGTTTCCAGGGCAGTATCCTGCCCAGGCCGGGTCCCACCAGACAGGGTTACAGGTTGCCACGGTCCTCAGCCCTTTGGAGGCTTCAGGCTGGCTGGGCACACCAGAGCCCTGGGTGGGAACACAGAGGGTGAGGGGATCTTATCCCGTGAGGATGGCTTTAGGCTAGAGCCTAAGCAAATCCATTTTAAAACTCCAGATTGAAACCTGCAGTCTCACCAGGCACGCCTGACAGAGCCCTCCAGTATGGTCCTCAGGCACAAAGAAGTCACTTATCCCCACTCTGACAAACTCAGTGAAGCCTCTGGCAGGCTTCCTCGCCCAATAAGAGGGAAAGGCAAAAAGATCAGGGTGGGACCACCAGACCAGATGTTTTAACCCCAGGGTAAATGATGTCACTGGGAAATCCAGTGGCAACTGATAAGGACTGAAAGGGGGTCGAAATCCCCAAAATTTGGTATAAATAACGGAGCAAGAGAACAGACATTCAGTCAGCCGACACTGATGCCCTCACGCTGAGCGCCTGATGAGGACCTGGACTGACATCCCGACACTTTTCATCGTTGCTGATCCTCTGCATCTTCCTCGCCACTCTCAAACTCTACAGCCACATCTTGGCCCTGGGGAGAGCCTCCTCAGCCAGCGGTCAGCTTCATCCCAGGAGAAGCCTGCCTGGGTTCTTGACCTGATCACTGCGGTCTGAATGAGTGTGCATCTGGTCTGAGTGAGTGTGCATCTGCTGGACTTAACCGATGTGATTCTGCAATCTGTATTTGGGGTAAAAATGGGAGTTCATAACCCACTTGAATCTAATGTATGAAATATGTCAAGAGCTTTGTAATGTTTTGAACAACCAATAATAAAAAAAAAGGCTTGAGACTTTTGATCTGACACTTGGACTTGGCACGCAGAGGGCATGTCTGTCATGAGCCCGTCAGGATTAAGTGTGTTTGCGGTGCTTAGAATTAATCTTGAATGGTTTGCTGTGAACTGATTATGGCTACTGCAGCGACTAGCATTAAGGATTGACGTCTTTCTGATTAAGAACCTATAGAGTGAAATTGTATTGAGTGAATAAAACATTAAAAAGGGCAGAAGCGCATGGACATTCTTTCTCCCCTTGACTGCAGATGTCCCACTTTTGCCCATCGCGACATCCCGCCGGCCAGCTGGGCACGAGCAGGACGGCGCCTCTGGGGACACCCGCTCTGGTCCTCCAGAGCCCGGCCTCTCTGGCGCGCGCTCCCTGGGCAGCGCTTGGCTTGGCCAGTACTGAGGAGTGGGCCCGCCCGGGCAGGATCGCCTCGGGCATCGCGAGGCGGGCGGGACCCCCTGCCCTCCAACTTCAGGGAACTCGCGGGGGCCTTCGGGTCCGGCCACCCATCTTCTCAGAAGGGTAAACTGAGGCCCGCGGCGGGCGGAGCCGCCTCGCCTTCCGGGACCCTCCCCATCCCCGGCACGCGCCCCCCGCCCCAACATTCACCTTCCGGCGAGAGGGCCTCACGCGGCGCTTCAGGCCTTCTGGTGGGTCGCGAAGTTGATCGGGAGCAGCTGGACGCGCCGGGTGGTGACCACAGCAGTGGAGCAACCGGAGCGGGCGCCGGCCAGCGCGGACTTGGGCCCGAGGGGCGGGGCAGGGGGCGGGGCCTCCGCCGCCCTCCACTCGCGGCGCGGCCTCGCGGACGCGGCTCCGGTTCTGCCCACTGAGCGGCCGGCGCACCGATCAATCACTGCGCGCCTCCGCCAATCGCGGAGCGCCCCGCCTGCTGCTGCCGTCTCTCCCTCGGCGCCTCCAGGACCTTGGGCGCCGGGAGGGCAGGTCTGGACCGCCTACAGCGAAAGTTTCCGAGCGGATTCGGCCCGGACAGGGCCCCGCCCACAAGGCGTTCCGTGGCGGAGCTGGAACTGTGGGCTGGGTGTGTAACAGGTGGTGGGACCCACCCGCAAGGTTCGGGACCACTTTCACCCCGGACTCCGGCTCCGGGGGAACCACCTTTGGATTCATTATATTTGTTTTTGTAATATTAACAAACACGTTTTGAGCGCCTACTGTGCGCCGACGCCTTAATTCCGGTGCTGCTAGACATACAGGAGCTCCCTCAATATAGCATCCAGGGCAGAAAAATGCGGCCCATTTAAATGTGTACGTGTAACTAAGTATTGCTCTAAGTGCACAAAATCAAATGCAACGTAGCAGGCTTTTCACGAGGTAATTGTGGGATTCCTTTGAAAGCATATATGAGCCCAGGGAGTGATGTGAGGCTCTGGCAGTTGGGAGACCCCCTTCTTTAGGTCCCCTGAAGTGTGTGAGAGATGTGTTTTGGAGAAGAGGGAAAAGGTCCATGCTTGATACAGGCCCCCAGTCCTGAAGTGGAAGTCCCTGTCTGCTCTATCATTGGTCCCCACAGTCAATCTGAGATACCTGTCCTGGGTCATCTTTACAGAAACTGCAGTTCAGAGATGTTAGAAACAGCACTCTCTGCAAGGTGGGAGCAAATATTCCAGTGATTTTGGGGATGGATTCTGTCCATTGAGCCACTACCTCAGGGATTTTGTCAAAGCTACAAAGTTCATCAGTCTCTGCATTTAATCCTCCAGCTGTCCCCTTGACCCCCGTCTCCTGCAACCTTTTGAGGTTCACAGGGAAGGAAGGAAGGGAGGCAAGGAAGGCTGGGCTGAGCAGTGAGGCTCTGACAAGGATCCATTTAGGGGAATTTTCACACATGGAATTTTTTGTTGTTATTGTTCCACTCTTTCACTCCTAAGGACCCGAGGAAACAAGTGGCATTGGACTCAGTTTTGTTGCTAAGAAAATTGAGTCTTAGTATTTTGTCCACAGTCACTTGGAACACTCCCCTCTCTTCTAATTCAGAAAATGCTTGTATTTGGGGACTGAGTGCATCCAAAAAAGTGTTTTCGGAAGTCACCATGAGTTACATTGTGGGGCTGTTTCCTTAGGGCTAAGTGCTGGAAGCAGGAACACTGAATCATGATGGCTTTCTCAGGTCTGTAGATACACTTTACTAAAACAAGTTAATGAGTTTCTCAAAGTTGTTTCCAGCTCATCTCTGAGAGAGCACTCATTGCACAGGGGATTACTTTAAAAAAAACAAAACACTTTCCCCAAAATGGAAATTTTAAAAAAAATGAGCTCTGTAATTGTAATTTGCATTTCCATGGTAACTAATTATCTTAATCTGTTCTCTGTTGCTATAACAGAATACCTAAGACTGAGTAATTTATAAAGGAAAGAAGTTTATTTGGCTCATGGTTCTGGAGGTGGGCATGTCCAAGATCAGGCAAATGCATCTGTCGAGGGCCTCGTGCTACATTATCACGTGGCTGAGAAGTAGGAACGTGGGAAGAAGGGAACACACACACAGCCTCTCTTCACAACCACCTGCTCCCCTGCTCTGTAGGCAACGAATGAAGTTGGTGGACAGTTAACCCACACCTCAAAAAAGCTATTAATCCCTCTTGAAAACCAACCACCCTAAAGATCCTGCCACCTCTCAACACTTTGCTTTAGAGAAAAAAAATATTTTTTTTGTTGCTGTTAATTTAAATTTATGGGTTTTTAAAAAAATATTTATTTTATTTATTTACTTTTATATGGTGCTGAGGGTCAAACCCAGGGCCTTGCATGTACTAAGCGAGTGCTCTACCCCTGAGCCACAACCCCAGTCCTAAATTTATGTTTTTAACTGACACAGAAGCTATACACATTTATGAGGTACCACATGAGGTTTCAGTACACATATACATTGCATCATGTGTAAATCATGGTAAACATACCTGTCCCCTCAAACTTTTATCATTTCCTTATGGTGAAAACATTCAAAATCCTTCTAGGTTTTTTTTTAAACACTCAGTACAACGTCATTATGTCAGCCTACTGTGCAACACAGCCAGCCCACTGTCAACCTCTTGTTCCTCTGTACCTATAACAGGTGCCCATCTATCTCCCTCTTCCCATCCCTTCCCCCAACATGAGTTTTCAGGGGACAAGCCACAGCACTAATGAGTTTAGACATTTCATGTTCTTAATCTCAAGTAGCATTTGTTTCCCATTTAAGTCTTGATATCTTTGAGACTCTTTGAAAAGCAATTAGATGAGGTTCTTTCATTTTCAACCATCTACGGTCCTCTGGCACTTTTAGGGCCGGGGCCTACCAGAACCTGCTGCAGCACCCCCTCCTGGAACAGCAGCTCTGCTCACATCTGTGGCCGAGCCAGGAAGCCTCCTCAGCAACTCCACAGGACCTTAGGAAATCATTCTTTGTCGCCTTCAAGGACATCCATGCCCCTGCTGGCTGGCCTCTTCTGCCCAGGAGAAAAGAGCCTGGTCTTTACAGACACTGCACACACAATCACACAAAAGCAGAGACACTTCACAAACTCTTCCAGGGGACAAGCATGGGGAAGAGGACAGATGGAACCCTTCCTCTGTTGGGGACCTAAGGGAACAGAAAATTCAACAAAAATGTGCAAGACAGCTTTCAGAGAGCGTCAAGTAGAACATAGCAACGTTTAGCATCTCCACAGAACTGGGAAACTCACAGTCATAGGAAATTCAGAAAGAGAACCAAGTTAGCAAAGTAGAAGTCAGTTCGGAGCAAATACCCATACATCATGACGAAAAGACACGAAAGTCATCCGGAAAAAAAAAGCGGGGGGGACTTGAAAGAGTCCCAGGAAGGGTAGCATGCAGTTAACAGGAGTCCCAGGGAGAACTGGAAGGCAAACAGGTTAAAGAAAAAAGTCAGGCAGGGTCCCTGGCTTCAGCTATGCTCTGAGGCACGAATCCCAAGGAAACAGAAAATCTTGAAGAATTTCAGAAGGAACATCACATCCAAAGAAAGGAGAATCTGAGTGGCCCAGATTCCTGCTGGACTTTGAAAGTATCCAGACACTCTAGTCATGTGATGGAGAGCTCTGTGTTGAGCTGTGGTGGGAGTCATCCACAGGGGATAACAGAGAGGGTGCAGCCTAACACTGCAGGGAGAAGGCCCAGTGGGCCTCGGGCCTCCTGTCAGGGAGAGGAGCCCTGAAGTTGCCCTCCTGCTGAGAGGGCTCAATCAGGGCCAAGACTGATAAATAGAGCAGACTTGCAAAACAGGAAGTGGCAGCAAGCAATGACCCTTGCAAAATATATGGCTTAATCTAAAAGCCACTGCAGTTGCGGAGGATTCCCTAGGTACAAGCCACAGGCTGCTGCGGGGAAGTGTGTGTTAGCCTGAAACTGAAAAACTTCAGAGCATTCCAAGATCACATCTAGGTAGGGGAGAGGGAGGAGGAAGGAAAGTCTGATTTGGCATGTGGGAGGGAGAGTGGGGAAGAAGGGGAAGTGAGGATTTCATCATTTACTATTAATACATTAAAAGAGAATATCAGTTTGACCATGACTTTCAAGAACCCAAAAACAGCAACTAGTAGAGCAGAAGCAGAGGGCTTCTGAGCTAATGGGTGGAGGCTGAGGGAGGGCTGGGGAGAACAAGCCTGTAATCCGAGTGACTTGGGAGGCTGAGATAGGAGTTCAAAGCCAGCCTCAACAACTGGCGTGGGAGGTGGGGGGGGGGCTCGGTTAGCAACTCAGTGAGACCCTGTCCTCTAAATAAAATACAAAATAGGGCTGGGGATGTGGCTCAATGGCCGAATGCCCCTGAGTTCAATCCCTGGTACCAAGAAAAAAAAAAAAAAAAAAAAAGAAAGGTCAATCTGAAGTAAGAAAGTGGTTGATTTCAAGCCCACATGAGTGAGCGTGCCCCAGAAACCAACTCAAGTTAGCCACATGAGCTCCTGAAGGACATAGTCTCCCAGAACAACACGGTTTTCCCATGAGTTACACAGGTCGTCCAGAGACACCCCCCCAAAATAGGTGGGATCACAGTAGGTGGGCTGCCAAACAATGCTCTGTCCAACCTGGACATTGAACGGAGGCAGGTCTGTGAAGCCTAGCATGTGTTTATCCAGTGGTCACAGAAGTGCCAGGTCAGACGTGGGCCCATGACAGATGGCTGTCAAAGCCCCAAACAACCTAAGCTTCCTAATCACAGCACTTCATCTCTCCTCCAGGTCTCTATGCTCCAGTCAGCAAAATTCACACAAACTGGAAGTTCCCAAATACAAACGTGACTTTTATGGATAACTTTGGTTCACAGACCCAAAATTAAGGAAGGGGTAAAACAGAGGAAATAGCAGGATAACAATACAGTTTAGCAAAAGGAAACATAAAGTGAGAAGAAATAAATAACTGTAGAGATCAGCTTTCATAATAAATGGGTATGGGCTGAATTTCCCAGCAAACGTCGTAAGACAGTGTAAAACACTCAAAACCAGCTAGGTGCTGTTTACAGGAAACACACCAAAAATGTTGGCAAGTGGAGGTTCCAAGTGGACATTGGAAAAGTGGAATTTAAAAAAAAAAGCAACAAAAATGGCAAACTGATATTGGATAAGGAAGACCCAGAGGCAGAGCAAATTCACAGGAACAAAGAGTATTATGTAACAGTCTGAGGCACAGACCACAAAGATTTAATCATCATAAATCTCAACGTGCCGGAAACTCTAGCAGCTAAATATTTAAAGCAATGACTGGTGAAAATACAGGAGGACTTACTGAAGCTCAGCTCTGGTGGGAGAAAGACTGGCCATTGAGCGCCATCTCTCCAGGCCTGCCCTCGCTCCCCGCCGGCCCAGCCCTGTTCTCCTGTGTTGGGCATCAAATGAATGAATGCATCACGGATGCACCGCCCTCGTGCAAGCTCTTTCTTGCTTCTAGGACTCTTTAGTGTGACCTCCAAATATGCCTCTCCTAACCTCATTCTGATTTCTTCCCACAACTTTAAGAATCTGCGTTCATGACCTTGGCCCACTTCCTTGTCAGTTTCTATTTAAAACTCACTTCCACTTACTCAACTGACCTCTTGCCAGTTCCAGACATTGGGCTACGCCAAGCTTCCACAGAAAAATGGAGACAGGCCCAGTGAGTTGTCTTCTGAAGAGAGCAGAGCTGGGGCCTTTTGGGACCATTGGTGTGCTAGGCCAAATAATGTCCTAGCTCTGGGAACCCGCAAATGTGATTTTATTTGGAAAAAGATTTTTGCAGGTGTGAGATTAAGCTGAGGATCTGGGGAAGGGGCTGTCATCCCGGTACCCAGGAGGATCCTTAATGTAGTTACATCATCCTTATAAGAAAGAGGCAGGGGAGCAGGCCATGTGGAGACTGAGCAGAGGGAGAGCTGAGGATGTTGGCCTTGGCCTAGCATGCTGGCTGAGGAATGCTGGCAGCCACGGGAAGCTGAAGAGGCAAGAAATGGGTTCCTCTTGATTTTGGCCCAGTGATACTGATTTTAGACTCCTGGCCTCCAGAACTGCGTCAGAACAAATGTCTGTTGTTTTAAGCCACTGAGTTGTGGCACTCATACAATGATAACATCATGCTGGCACTGTGGTCTTGCTGTGGTCTAGGATCCAGCCAAGCTCCTTCAGATGGACTTGGGTGGAGGGCGTGGAAACCCCTGCCCCTGGCCAGGGCAGCCTTAGGGAAAACAACCAGCCCCTTGGCATATAAACAGGCATCGGCTGCCAAGTCACCTTTCACAGTTGCAGGGGGGTAAACAAGCAGTATTGAGCATTGGGGAAGTGGCCCCCAAATGACCAGGCTGGATGTCCCAGGGATCCTGTGGCCCCCAGAGCATGGCTTCTGTGACCTGAGCTGGGGTTTTAGCCTTCTGGGTGAATGAGTAAGAATGTGGTGGCGTGTCAATCACATCCTGCACACCTAAGACCACCCACATCAGCAACCCCAGGAGCCAAGCCCAGGGATCTGCATTTAACAGTGCCACTCCCCCTGGGGCCTCCGATCCATGGGGACACTTGAGCCTTATGACTGAAAAGCCCATGGTTTATCATGGTTCGGGGGTGATCGCGGCACCGGCAGTTCAGGTTCCTGCTGGGTGCGCAGAGCCCTGTGAGCTCCCCAGCCTCCTGAGTCAGAACTGCCCTCAAAGAGAGGCCCTGGGCCTCAGAGGCTTGGGAGAGGTGGGGCAATGCTCCTAGGCTGGGGGCTGTCACCCAGGCTGCACACACAGCCACCAGAGAGCTGTCCTGCCAGGGCCACTGGGCCAGGAGTCTAGATTCCACGGGAGTCACGTGGGGCAAAGCAGTTGCAGGGCACCTTGGGGCTGGGTAAGCCCTGGGCTCACTCAGCCTTGCTCCCACCTAGGCCCACCCTCCATGGCCCTGCTGAGGCTGCCCCACTTGCTCTTGCCCACACCTCCGTAGGAAGCTGTTTTTGCTGATTCAGCTTGATGATCGTCCTACCACCAGGTGACCTATTGGGGCGGCCCTCCATGTCCTAGATGGAGACTCCCCAGGGTCACACATCCCACAACTCCTGGGTGGCAGAGCCTCCAGGCTCCCGAGTCCCCTCCATCCACCTCCCTCCGCCATCCTGCCCATGCTGGGCTCTTCCTCTTCTCCATCTTTCCTTTACAAACCCCAACTGTGCCCCCTCCACAGCCTCCTGGGATCACAGTGCAAGTGGAAAGAGTTTGGGTGGTGCTGGGGGAGTTTGGTGCCGGTCACACAGCTCTGTGTCACTAGGGTGCATGCTACATTGGGCCCACGCCTGCCAACACCTCCACACGCCCCCGCACACACGCGGCATTGTCTCGGGAGCTCTGTGCCCGCCTGCGCGTCTGAGTCGTGATTTACCCGCCTCTGAAGGCAGAGAGTGACAGCCACTTAATGCCTCGTGGGTGAGTCACCAAGTAAACGGGAAGTTTCACATGCCAAAAGGGAGCATCCAGGAGACAGAGGCAACTTTGAGAAGGAAGGTGCCCCTGGTGGGGAGGACCGCCATTCAGAGTCCTCCTGGAAGCCCAGGAGACCCCCAGGCAGGGCCAGGGGAGGGGCTCTGCTGCCCAGCTGGCACCGGGGAAGGGGGCTCAGCCTGCCATCCTAGACAAGGCGGGGAGGGAGTAAAGCCCACAGCGTGGGGTCTGGTCACATGTCCTGATGGCAGCTCAGGTCCCTGGGCTCTGTTACCAGGGTTGGGCACGGCGGCAGCAGCAGCGGACCACAGCTGAGCACATCAATGTGCCTGGCACTGGGCATTCTTCATCCCGTACAAGCCCACCCAATCATCAGCAGGGCGCAGCGGGTGTCCCATGGACACTACCGCCTGCTCTACAGCAGGCGACGGAAGGGTCGAAGGCACACACCCCAGGGCCCTTAGGGCTTGTTGGTTCAGAATCAGGAAACCGCAGTCACCCTTTAGTCCGGGGGAGCTGGCCCAGGGGAGAAGCAAGCTTGGCTGCAGATTCCTGGCAGGAGGCCATGGCAGGGCCAGAGTCAGGGAAGGCTTCCTGGAGGAGGTGCTGACTTTACTCTGCCCTACCTTATTTAAAAAAAAAAAAAAAGAGTCTTAAATCAGTTTCAGGTTCACAGCAAAACTTGAGCAGAAGTATCAAGCGCTGCTTAGCCCCCCATCCCCCACCACATGTCAACCTCCTGTCCCAGGTGGAACACTTGTTACAAACAATGAACCCAATTCACCTGCCATCATCCATCCTCCAATCCGTGCTTCAAGCTCAGGTCCACTCCTGGGCTGTGCATCTTCTGGATTTGGACAGATGTATAATGACGCGTCCACCACTGTAGTATCAGACAGAATAGAGTCACAGCCCTAAAAACCCTCTGTGCTCCACCTGTTCCTGCCCTGTCCCCCCACCCGGGCACCCACTGATCCTTTGACTGTCTCCAGAGTTCTTTTCCAGGTCCTGGAGCTGGAGTCAGACTCGAGCCTGCGCAGGTTTCTTTTTCTTTCAGCAATATGCAGCTAAGTTTCCTGTGTGCTGCTCCACGGCAGCTCTGTTCTCTCCTGCAAGAAGGAACACCCCATTCTCTGGATGCACCACAGTGTCTCTTCTCCAGCTCAGCTTCCAAAACGGCCGGCTTTCATCAGAGGGCTGAGCAGGGCAGGTCTTAGGACCTATGGCAATTCACAGACCTCTCCGAGTGGCCCTCTGCAGACCCTACACCCCACAGGGCCACGGGGGAGACCAGGAGCTGGCCTGGGGGAAATGCCCAGTGGGACAAGGCACACGGACGGATGGAGGATGCTGTTTCCTCCATCATCTGGGTCACGGTAGGACACCTTGTTGGCCTGATTGTCCCTAATGCCAGCTGTGCTGCTGTGCTGCACACACTCCAGGTCCAAACCCAGCAACGGCACTGGATTTGATTTCCAGGGGCTTTAGAGGGGCTCACACATGCGTTGCCACAGCTCTGTAAGCACGTGCCCTCGAGGGTGGGTTGGGGGCGGTCACATGTCTCCCCCCTCACTCCCCACGGAAGCACTTTCAGCACCTGTCCCTACTGTCATCTTATGAAGCCCAGAGCTGGTGGGAGAGGGGATTTGTTCATCAATTTAGCAGGAAACAATAGAACAAAATCTTAGGCATCATAGAACTTAGGAAATTGGAGGAGCCCAAATTACCCAACTCAAAATCCTCCCCAAGATGTTCCGGACACTCCCAGCGCTCAGCAGCAGCCTTCAGAGGAATGGACGGGGTTGACACGAGACAGGTGGTGGTGGGGGGGGGTGGCAGGGAGGAAACATTCTTGATGCTCGTGGGAGCAACTCGGACAGTTGAGCAGGGGAGATATTGGTTTTTTTTTTTTACAATCTTTAGAAATAGAAATTACCCAGAAAGCTTCCTACAATCCCAGATCACTGTTTCCCTTACATTTCAATACAATGGCAGCTGCCATACTCTGGGTGCAAGGTGCTTTGGGAAGCAACAGAGAGCAACTGGGAAGAGGGAGAAGAAAGGCAGATACAGGAATCATCTTGGAACTTGCTTTGGGGCTGTTCCTGGGTAGAACCAGAAATGCTGCATGCCTGAATTCAAAGGTTTTCCCAGAGAAAATAGTCTTGGTAGTGACTCTCAGTTCTGCCGGCCTTTGTCCTTCTCAGATGCAGGGACCACAAGTTGCCATCCCAGAGGGCATCTGTCCTTCCTCCCTAAGCAAGATGTTGGGGGACGGGTGGCAGTCTCATCTGGTGTTGGCACAGAGATCCCACCTGCAGAGGCCTGGGGAGCCAGGACATGAGCTTGGGGCAGCACACACAGCTGTTTTCAGAAGGAGCTTTGGTGGCATGTGCATAGCAGGTGTGAGCGTGTGGGACCATAGGGTCCAGAGGAAGCCTGTGGGCAGCTGGGAGAGGACATCACTTAATCTAGGTCTTAATGAAGGAAACGCATCACTCTTGTTCTCCTTCTTTCATGACGGGGGAAAGCTGTGAGGTGACTTGTCCAAGGTCATACGGCCCTAGGGGTAGAAGCAGAATTCAGACCCAGACTAGCAGCCCACACTCTCTTGACCATTTCTTCCCATTCACAGGCCTGGCCATGGTCCTGGGGGGTGTTTGTATCATCAACCAACAAATGAGTGAATGAATTGATGTTTTCAGACCCTCCATTTGATAGTAGTCAGAATTACCTAAACCTGAGCACATGCCTCTCTCCTGCCTTGGCCCTCCCCAGACCTCCTGATGCCCCCGGGCCCCTTCCTGCTGCCAGCAGCACCAGACCAGACCAGAAGAGAGGTCCACTCTGGCTCATGGTTCTGTCCCCAAGTCAGCCGTGATGGCCTTGCTGGCAGAGTGCTCAAGTGGGGCAGGGCACCCGATGGCCAGAGGCCAGGAACGCATGAGAGACCTTGCCAAACTGGCTTTGGTAGCAGGCCCGCTCCGGAGATAACCATTAACCTGCAAGTCCATTCACGGGGGAATGGATGAATCCACTCATTAGGGCAGAGCTGACTCACCTCTTAAGTGCTCTGAAACCTATAACTGCACCTGCCTCTTCCATCTCACAGCAGGGATTGAATTTCAACGTGAGTTTCAGAGGGTGGACATCGTTCTCAAACCATGCCTGCCCGGGAAGGAAGCGGGGTCCTTCTGTGCCTCTGCTCACAGCTCTGTGCCTCTGGTTCATGCTCTCTCTGCACCTTCCCATGCTGGCCTGTCCTGCTGGCCTGTTTGCCCTTCCTTGGGGATATTAGGCTCTTCCCAGCTTGGGGCCTTGCCCAGGCTGTTCCCTCTACCCAGAATTCCCTCGACACGCTGCTGGCTTGTCCTGAGTCATCCCTCCCCACCAGCTGCACGGAAAGCCCTCCTGGCCACCGGCCTCGCTGGGGGCTCTGGGGACTTGCCCTGGTGTGGTGCACTTGCCGCCCAGGGCTTTGGTCCTGCTCCTTACTTGGTATGTGCCTGCTCTGGTCCCCTGGCTATGCCAAAACAAAGCTCCACAAACAAGTAGCTGGAAACCACAAAAACGTGTCCTGCACAGGTCGGAGTCGGAAGTCCAGGCTGGGCAGGGCTGGCCCCCTGTCGAGGCTCAGTAGGAGGATGTGCTCCTGGCCTCCTCCTGGAGGCTCCCTGCAGCTCTCTGCCGACCTGGTCCCCATCCCACTGTGACACGAGAGCTCCTGGGCACCTCTCTTCATGTGGCCTCGGGTCTCCTGTATCGAATTTCCTTCTCCTTTCCGGCTGCATGGGGTCAGTGACTCGATTTCAACTTACTTTGTCACCAAAGACACTTCTTCAAATAGGTCACATTCTGAGGGGCCATGTGGGCGTGAATTTGGGGGCCACTGTTCAGCCCAGCAACCCGTGAATAAACCTGAGTCCCATCCCAGCCCTACCCTCTGCCACCCACCTACCCGGGCCAAGCGCGTCCCACTCCCAGCCTCAGTTTCCCTGTCGGCAACACTGGAGGAAAGTCCGCCTCAGGAGCTCGCTAACTGGCCCGTGCCAAGGGAAGTGTCCTGGAGTAAGTGGCCTGAACAGAACCGCCTCCCTCCAGCCCAGCCCCACCTTCCCCTGTTGTCTGACCAACTTGGTCCTTTGGTCACTGTGGCAAGACCGCACATGCTCACGTCGGGGTTTTGCTGAGCAGACTATAGGATATTATATGAATAAAACTGTGCCTAAAATAAACCTCAAGAGGTGCTAACAGGCAGCCGGAAGGACACGAATCTGCTGGCCTCTCTCCACGTTGTGCTGAGTCCCCAAATACTCACTCTTCCAAGACCCTGCACCAGCGGTCTCCACCATCCCTGGGGGCATCTGTGACATCGCAGATCCTAGTGCCGCAGGCCCGGGGCAGGTCCAGGCTCACCCCAAGTGCCATGCGCAGGGCCGGCAACATCGACGTCCCCGGGCCGGGCAGCAGCGCAGCCTCAGGCCCCGGACCTGCCCCTGGTTGCTGCACGGCAGAGCCACAGCCCTGGAGACATCCACTCTGCAGCTGTGGTGGTGGACTGCGTGACGACCTGGGGAGGCTGTCCCCACCTCTGAGCGGGGCTCTCCTGGGAGCTGGCGCTTGCACCGAGCCACCCAAGTCGGCTGTGCTCTCTGGTCACACGACACTCCACCCACACCCACTGCCTAGTAGAGGCCTCTTTTTGCCCCATGGTCCTCTACTGAGTTCATGTTCCTCTCTCAGCCCATTTCAGAGGGGTGGGAAGGAAGGACCCCGCCCCCAGGGTCCTGTGGCCACCGAGGGCTGCAGAGGAGGAGCTGGGACTCGGGGACCTTGGCTCCACACGGGCAGCTGATGCTGGCTGCTGCGGATCTGAATTCAGGACCATCTGGCTGTGCTTGCCCAGACTGTCTCCGGAGACGAATGCACCCAACGCCCTGGACAGCACCTGATGAACAGCAAGGGGCCTCGCCCTCAGCACATGGCTGACATGTCTTGGAGAATGTTTCAAGCACAGGAGCTCAGGCCCTGCCCTGCCCTTCCCCTCTCATTGATTGCCACCGGGCTGTAGGGGAGGTTGCCCAGGTGACCCTGCCGGATGCCCTGGGGCCCTTGCACTCACAGGCACTGCTAGAGCGTCTGTTGGCCTGCTGACTTCTTGGTGGTAAAAGCAGATGGGGGGGCCGGCTCTCCAAGGATTCAGCATTCAGTACCGAAGCAGAAGAAAAATTCACAAGTGAGAGGTTCTGTTGGGGGTCTCAGCAAGTGGGCATCCCGAGGCAAAGAGGGAGTTTCTTCCTGGGAGTGCAGAGAGGAGCAGCTGGGTTGATCCGCAGGGGACATGGGAGTGAGTTCTGCTCAAATGAGTAGCCAGGTGTCTTTGGCCACAGTTCAGAAGAGGGAGTTTCAGGTAGAGGGGGCAGCTCCTAGGGAGCTCTGGAGGTGGGGCAAGGAGGCTGCCTCTAGTGGTCCCCATTTCTGCTCTTGCCCCTCTAGGCTCACTGGGCAGCCTTGTCCCCACTCCTTGAACAAAGCCTTGGCCATCCACGCTGGCCCAGTTTCATTTTGCTCACTTTCCTCATACATGCTTGAACTTATTCCTGCCTCAGGGCCTTTGCACTTGTGGTTCTCTCTGTGTGATGCTGCTCCTGACACCCTCACAGCTGCTCCCATGCCTCATGCCTTAGCTATGTGCCACCTTCTCACTGAGGCCTTCCCTGACCACCCATGGACAGTGTCGATCCCCTTCCCTCCTTCCCTGCTAAATGCCATGGGTCTCAGGTGGGCTACTGTATGTGTCTATCAGAACAAAAGCCTGAAGAGAGAGGGGCTTGTCTGCCCACTGCTGCCCCCAGTGCCTGGGGCAGTGCCTGGCACAGGTAGGGCCTCTGAACAGAGGTGAAAGCAGGCAGGTGGGCAGCCAGGGGCAGGCATGGGATGCTGGGCAGTGGATCCGAGGGCAGGTGGCTGGGATCCCAAGTCTGACAGACAGTGGATCTCTTCACTGCTTTATTGTCCAGGCAATGGGGACCCTCTGGGGATTTTGAGCAGAGGGGTGCCCTGGTAAGAATAGTGCTCTGAGATGACTAGCTGACCTCCTGTGGCCAGTAGGTTAGTGGGTCTCCAGTTCCTGAGTTGGGAGCCGAGGACCCTGCTGTGGGCAGAGACCCTTGCTCTTGCTATCCTGGCAGAAACCCCAAGAGCATTAGGAATGTGGGCAGTTCTCACAGCCCTCTCTGCTCTGCTGGCTGGGACTTGGAGCTCTGCTCTGTGCAGCAAGCAGGTCCTGGGGGACATCAGTGATTGCCAGCTCCCCCAGAACCCCAGGCTAGGAGAGCATCCAGTTCTGGGCCCCAGGCCCTTGGAACAAAGCCTCCAGCATGTGGGCTGCTTCCCCAGCTCCCAGACGCTTGGGTTCTGGCCCCAGTTCCACCACTGACCTGGCCACAGGACCCGTGACAGGACACGTCCTTGCTGGACCTCAGTCTCCCTGTCTGTGAGGCTGGTGGGTGAGTGCCCTCGTCATCCACACCTCTCCACCCATGCTCACACCCACCTGATGGTTTCCTGTTGCCTCTAGAATGCTGGGCACCTTGGGATCCAGGTCGGCCAGATGCCCCAATCCCAGGGGCTACAGGTCTCCCAGGCCTTGGACGACAGGGCAAGGAGCTTGTCTCACCTGGGGAGCTGGGAGCTGGGAGCTTGGTCCCAGTTCTTTGGCAGGCTCTGGGCCCAGGGCCAGGCTGTATCAGAAAGCACTTCAGGGCTGGACTGAGCCTTGTGGGCTGACAGGGCTCTCGGGAGTCTCGGGCCCAACTGCCTGCACTTATGGATGGAGATGCTTGGACTGAGAGAGGAGGGGTGACTTGCCCAAGGTCACCCACGAGACCTACAGCCCCAGTCCTAGGCCCCCATCTCTGCATGCTGGCCTCAACTACAGGGTTCTCACAGGGAAAGCAGCTCTCTGATCTCAGATCAGCATTCCCTTTGCAAATGCAGAATTCGACTCAACGTGCCTTTGAGGAGTTTGACACAAAGCTCCTGCGCCCAGTAGGATAGAAGGGAGTGGAGGAAGTCGCTCTGTTCTGACACTATCTCCAAGCTCCTGATTGGCAAGTGGAGTGCAAATGACCTGGCTCTGGTGCCCCCGGTGGTCAAACTTTGAATAGCAACAGTCGTGACTAAGTTTTACAGGGCAAAGGTGAGTTGGGCAAGCAGTTGGGTGAGTTGGCACCAGCAGTTCCCCTGGGGCTGCCCTTTCCAGCGTCTCACCCGCCTACTCATTGAGCTGGAATATTTATTAAAATGCGGAATCTGGATCAGCAGGTCTGGGGCGAGTTCAAGATTCTGCATTTGTAAAGAGCGTCCAGGTGATGTGGTTGCTGCCCGTCCATTGGGCCAGCACGAAGGAGGAGGAGCGTGGGCTCACCTGCACCCCCTTCTGAGAAGGACCCACAGGAGGAACCCCACCATCTGGTGCCACAGGGAAGGCGCAGCTGTGACTCCCCCAAGAACACACACTGGAGATTCCCGAGGGAAGAAAGTCTGTGTTGGGAATGTTACAGCAGCAATACCCACAGCTACAGCTTTCCACACTCAGTTCTCCTGCTTCATGATGTGAGGGGCCCAGTTCAGAATTAACAAGACGCAGGCCCCTGCGTCTAAAAGCAGGGGGAAAGTGCAGAAAAGGAAACTACATAAAAGCTTTTCCCTTTGAAAATGGGCCGCTTATGCAATGTGATAGAGATGACAGTGGAGCATAAGCAAAACACAAATGTAGAAAGTATAAAAGGACATTGTGCGAATCATCATCTTTATAACATAATAGTACTTTACTACTGTGATAGTCTTACCATTTTTCTGGCTCACTTTTCTGCAAATTCATTTAGGTCATCGAAATGTGTACTTTTAGCAACTTCATTTTCAGTAGATATCATTGAAAGTGATGTCGGTTTTTCTTGACAAATGCAAGACCAAACATCATTTTGGGTCATTTTTCATTTTGAGAGGGATATTTCTGTGGCTGCAACAGTCTTTGGAGCTGTTAAGAGAATTTCACAGGCTGTGGTAACATCAGGATATGTTTCTAATGAATAATTTCTTTAAATATTCTTTTTAGTTGTAGATGGGCACAATACCTTTATTTTATTTATTCATTTTTATGTGGTGCTGAGGATGGATCCCCGTGCCTCACATGTGCTAGGCAAGTGCTCTACCACTGAGTCACAACCCTGGCCCCATCTGATGAATAACTTTGAAATAAATATTGTAGGAATTGATGATTCATACAGAATAATTCTTCTAAACAGATTTAACTTTTCATACAAATCAGTTTGCTGTGAATCTGGGTTTACTTTCGAGTGTATACAGCAGTATTTTAATGTTTACTGTCGGCATTTCCTGTAACCGGTGGAGGTCACACAAAACCAACAGCAGTTTCACCATCTGTATACAGTTCAGCCTCCTGTTTATGCATTGGATCACCGAGTCTTGAATTCCGAGGGGGATTTAATGTTAAAATAGTCCTCCTCACCAAAGCTCGTCCCATCAAAGGCCCATAGGAAAACGGTGCTCTTTTGAGCTAGCGTGTCCATCTTTCCACTTAGTTTCTATTGGAGATTTGCTTTACAGTGTCATGGCGGGCTTTGAATCCAGAGGTTCTCAACTAGTTGCTGGGTGCCAGTAACTGCCGGGTCGTGAGGTCTGTGGACAGTCCATCCGTGGTGGTTCACTGACGAGGTCTGCTTCCCCTGCTCCTGTCCCAGCCCTCTGGCTGGAGAGTTAGAACTTCCCAGGTGCCTTGTGACAGGCTCCAGGATGGGAAGGTGAGCGGCCTCTCTGTGGTCTGAGAACTGGCCCCATGATGAGCCCTTCTGCTCTACCAGGGTCACCCTCCATCACTGCCAGCATCTGAGTCCTTGCTCCCAGTCCAGCAGTGTCCCCAGGTTCCATAGCACCCCAGACCACCCCAGGCACCTGTCCCTGCCCTCCTGTCCCATTGTCACATATGAAACACAAATTCAAAGATAAAATTAAGAATTTGAAGCTGGTGGCAGCCTGGTGTTCAACCCAGAGCAAGACCCTTTGTGAGTGGACCCTGTGTAATGTCTGAGGTCACACACACTGGAGGACGGCCACAGTCACCTTGAGGGCCAAAACCTGCTGCGTGCTCTCCACGAGCCCATGACCCTGTCAACAATCCAGCGTGGCCATCCCTGGTTTTGAGGTGGGGAACTGAGCACCCCAGAGGTCAGGTAACTTACCCGAGGTCACCTGCTACTCAGGGGCAGCTCTGCACCGTTGGCATCCCCTCTGACTCCCAGGTCCCAGGCGTATTAGCCAGGCCCAACCCTGCAGGAGGCAGAGGTAGACAGCAGCCCAGGCTTCTTGCCTCTCAGAGGAAAGAGAGGAAAGAATTCAGGCTTGGTCATAAATGTGAGTAACCAAACCTAGGGCTGCCAGGAGGGGTTTCCTGGGATTTTTAAACTATAGCCCATGACACATGAGGAAACCAACCCAGTGGGCTGAGCCCAGCAGTTTTAAACATGGAATAGAAAAGACAGCCTGTCCGAGGGCACCCTGAAGTGGGGTGAACACTGTTTGTCTAAGGTTGTGGTGTCAGTTATTGTCCACATGCTGGGTCACACGGCCAACGCATTTCTTACTTGCCTCCTTGTGCAGGAAGCCTGAGCAGGGTAGGATGTTGAGCTCCGCTCACTAGGGGGCGCCAGCGGACCCGCCCAGACGGCAGGGCAGCCTCTGCACAGAGCGTACCCTTTTTGTCCAAGGGCACTCTGGTCCCGTACTGGTCCCCATTACCCCAACGGACTTGGTTTCCTGGGGTCACATTCTCCCAAGGTCTGGGCCTGGAATTATCTGGCCAGTAGGCCCCAGGTGACCCACTGTATTGATTGGGAGTGGCATTTCAGGGAAGGGGCAAGCCCTGCAGCCTGCAGCCTCTGGATGTGTCCCAGCCTCACCCCAACACTGCAGTCCTGGTCTAGCTGCTGGATTGGACCCAGGACAGAGGAGAGGCTTAGGGTCCTGTAAATGCCAGTTCACCAGGTGGGGCATGTTATGCCCTGGGCTAGGGGCTTGCAGGCCAGACCAGAGACCCAAATCCACACCTGAGCTCCAAGGTTCACTGTGAATGGAGTCACCTCAGCAGAGCCGCAGCCTGGGTGCCAGGAGACAGTCTGCACAGGCCTGGCACTCCTGTAGAGCAGCTGTCAGTTACCACATGAATGTCAGCTTCTGGAGCCCCCCTCACCCTCCACAGTGTGTAAGTGCTGCGTCAAATGCATCTGCTTCAGTCCCCAGCACCCCGCTGGGGGTTGAGATCACCATTTTACAGATCAGAAAACTGAGCCTGGGAAGGAAGTGCCTTGGTCAGTGTCCCACCTGAGCTACTCAGAGACACTATGGAGCCTGGGCCTCGGTGTGTCTTTTTGACATTCAGACGGGAGGCATCAGACCCGGCTAGTCTAACTCCCTGTGGTCAGTGGGGAAAAGCACGTGAGGGATGGGCTGGAGGCCCCCCAGGCCTGGAGGTCAGGAGTCAGCCCCAGCCTCCGCCCACAGGTAGATCCTCACCCCTGCTGCCTGAAGCTCCGCGCTCACGTTCCGGCCCCCACCTCACTAGGAAACCGCCATTCTCTGCTTCCCTTGGTTATTTTTTCAGAAAAGCCCTGGTCTGGGTCCCAGGTGCCTGGAGGTAGCTGCTACTAACCTGCTCTGTGTCCTGAGAGCGCTCTTTCCCCCTCTGGGCATCTATTGTCCCTGTGTGAAATGAAGGGCTTGAGCTACAGGAGCCTGCAGGTCAGCCAGGTATTTGAATAGGATTGCCAGATAAAATACAGGATGCCCCAATATATTTGAACTGCAAATAAACAGTGGATAATTTTAAATCTAAGTATATCCCCAAATGGCATGAGAGATACTTACACTAGAAGTTATCCATGGCTTACCTGAAATTCAGATTTAGCTGGTGTCCGAGATTTTACTTGCTTCGCCTGGCAAGCCTATCCACAGTTTCAATGGGCAACTTGAGTGTTTGTGATTCTTCATCAAGGTTTGCTGGGCATGCTCGACGGCTGGCCCGGCAGGACTGGACTCCCAGTCTAGAGGAAGGAAGGGAGCATGACTGACACCAGGGTGGACAGGGAGGGGAGGAGGAAGGAGAGGCAGGTGGGGTACAGGGAAGCTTCAGGAGGCTAGGCAGGTGTGCAAAGAGAAAGATGCCCTCCTCCCCCAACGCTGACAGCCATCAGGCCCCTCAGCCAGAGCAGAGCTGGGATTTCCACCAGACCCAGCCACGGTGGAAAGGAGCCCGGCCCTGCCCTTGGCACCTCCAGCAAGGAACTGTGCCCACCTGTGAAGGGCTCTGGGTGCGGCAGACATGGTGACAGGCCAGCCTTCCACCATGTTCTTGTAGCTGCCACCTGGCGGGCTGGAGGAGCATGCCAGCATTCCTCCACAGGGACCGACCCTCGCCGGACTGCACTCGGGCCTGATGCTCCCTGCTACAGAAATCCCACCAGGCACACCCTGCCCTCTGCCCTTCCCAAACTTTTCTGTTCCCTTGACCTTCCTCACCCAACCCTAGTTCGCTCTGAGCAGCCACATTTTCAGCTAAAACTCCATCTCCCAGCCTCCCTCTCAGCTGGAGCAGCCAAGTGCCACCATCTTGGTTCTTGAGAGGCAAAGGAGATGCAGCTTGGCACCTTCTAAAACCTCTTTCCAAGGAGGCAGAACAGCTGGCACCACCTTTGGCCCATCCCCTTGCCCTCCTGAAGTGGTACTGGAGGTTGAGCAGCCTCACTAGGGACAAAGGATGTAGGCACAGTGCCACATAATAGGGAAACTGTGGACAGACAGCCGTTGCCCAGGTCCACCCAGCCCACATCGCTCACTGCTGGACTTTTTCCAGTGTGATGAGGCCACAATTTTCAGGCCTCTGCTGCAGGCTGGCAGCCCAGACCCTGGTGTCCACACTCCTGTGCTGTGTAGGAACCACCAGGGCATCCCTCCTGCCCCATTTCATGGCTGCACACCTATTGCACTCCAAAAAGCACCCTTGCGGTATCTAAGACACGGCTAGCACCCTGGCCCTCACCCTCCTGCCCTGAGGGCACCCAGGCTAGCCTACCAACTGTGGCACTCACTGTAAGTCCCTGCCCAAGGGCTCTCCTGGGCATCTGCACAGCAACCTGGAAGTCCAAGGAATTAGCCCTCTGGAAGCTCTTCCCCAGCAAAGCCTGGAGGGTGGCTAAATGTGCCAACCCTCTGCTATTGGGTGGGTCCCTCAGATGTGTCCCCTGCACTCATCCCACTGTCCCCAGGGTCTGACTCCAGTTGCTTGGATAACGCACCCTTCCCAGCTGTCTTCCCTTCCCCCTCTTCCCCATCTGCTACCTGGAATTGCCTTCCAATAACCCACTTGCCTGCAAACCCGGATCTCAAGGCTGGCTTCTGGGGGTTCCCAACATGAACAATTGATTGTCTTAAAGCATGTTCACCAGACCCTTTGAGGCTGGTGAGAATTGACCATTGTCCTTATAAATTCAGTAGAGAAAAGCGAAGCAAGCCCGAGTCAGACCACAAGAATGGGGGTGGCTCAAACTCAGGGCCCCAGAGGCCAAGGACAGAGGTGGTTCTGATCCCCCAGTGATTGCTCGGTGCCTGGGAACTCAGAGTAGGAGTGTGCTGTACCCTGAGCAAGGACCAGGGTGGAAAACCAGAGCACTGAACTCAAATCTTCCCAGTCAGCGCTGCCCCCATGTGGCCACAAGGGATTACTTCCTGGACAGACATTCTGCCCAGGAGGACACTAGACACAGGTGGAGACTCTGTTCAAACTCACACACACACAGGCATGCACACATAGTTTATTCTCCTCTTGGTCAGTACAGCTATCTGACTGTCCTCTGCAAGGCCTTGAGACTTTCCAACCTTCCACCTTGGGGTACCTGGGCAATGCCTGGGGGTCCCATGGGTGCTGAGCTGGGGCTTTGTGCTGCAGAGTTGGGAGGGAGAGCAAGAGCTCTCGCTGCCAAGCATGGTGCATCCCCTCTTTGCCCACTCCTGGGACCTACTGTGTGCTGGGCCACAGAGCTCAGAGGCTCACTCTGCCCACGACTGGGTCTTGAAGGATGGAGCCTCAGCTCCTTGTCCTGCCCAGGAGGCAGCCACACTGGGGCATCACCCGGAGGGCTCCATCACACCAGCAGTCCCTGTACTGCCCAGGTGCCCCCTGGGAGCTGTGAGAGGAGCCCCAGTCTCACTCCTAGCCCTTGGCATACAGGAGGCGCTCGGAGGTGTCTTCTGGGTGGAAGGAACTGACCCAGGAGGGGAACTGCAGGAGCAGAGAGAAGCTGGAGCTGAGGGGAAGCTGGGCCAGCGAGGCTGCTCTCTGGACGTCACACTGAATGCAGCTGTGACCAGTAGAGGCTTTTGGACCCCCCACAGTCCAGATACACGGTCCAGCAATGGGAAGGGCACTTATGTGACCAGGCCTTACGTGAAGGAGCACACCCCTTCTGCACCCTCCACGAGCTCCCCAGAGGGGGCAATGCCATGAGATCGGTCCCTAAAAGGGGTCCTGGCACAGAGGTTAGGACTGCGCCTGGTTCGAGGGACCCTCGCCGGGTTATCATCTTCCCTGTTAGTCCCCTCGCTTTCCCTTTTCCTTTTTGATCCACACAATGTCCCCACCCGTGAAGCAGGTCACCCTGCCTGACTAGAATAGTGAGACCTAGGCCACCGAGGGGCTGGGCAGCTGCTGAGCCACCACCCACTTCAGCAGCTTGGACACAGACTCTTGCAAGCAGCCCAAGTCAGAGAGCATAGCCCTTCCCTGGAACCACACTCCCGGCCACAGGGACTCGGCCCCCCTTCCCACTCCCCCTCCCACTCCCCCTCCCCTCCCCCTCCCACTCCCCCTCCCACTCCCCCTCCCACTCCCCCTCCCACTCCCCCTCCCACTCCCCCTCCCACTCCCCCTGCTCAGGTTCTGAGCTTCTCCCTCCTCCACGATTTCCAGACGACTCACGCGTTCAGTGGAATATTTTTCAAATTCCCCTAAAAAGCAAAGCATCCTGGGTCAGTCAGCTTTTCTTTGCTACGACCAAGATGTCAGACAAGGAAAACCTAGAGGAGGGAGAAGTTTATTTGGCTCGTGGCTTCTGAGCCTCAGTCCCTGGCCAGCCGACTCCATCGCTCTGGGCCTGAGGTGAGGCAGACAATCATGGCGGAAGGGCTTGGTGGAGGAGAGCTGCTCCACTCGTGGAGACCAGGAAGCAGAGAGAGAGGGAGGATCCAGGGGTGAGGTCTAGTCCCCAAGTCATGCCCCCAGTGACCTACCTCCTCCAGCCTGTGCCACATGCCTATAGTTGACACCCAGTAGAGTAGTCCTTTCAAGTTACTAGTCCCTCCAGGGTCACCCCACTAGCAGGCTGCAGCTCTCGTGGTTGCCTAAAAGCCCCACCTCCAAGCTTTGCTCTCTATGTTTCCAAAAATGAGCTTCTAGGGGGACATTTTTAGATCTAAACCATAACACCTCCATGGCAAAGCTCAGCCCCGCCCCGCCCTGGCCCCTGCAGGCAGGTGGCTGTGCAGGCAACACAGAGACCAGATGGGGTGGAGGGCCCAGGGGAGGCTCCCTGGGGGAGGGCTTGTGGAAGTGGCGTTTTCTTCCTGACAGCCTGCAGAGGTCTGATTCAGGCCCCCAACACTGGCTACATAGCATGCAATGTGATGGGTGGCCTCTTGTGTCTTCCCTGTCACGGGCACCCCCACACGTCCACCTTGAAAGTCTCTCCACCTCTCAAAGGACTGCAGCCCCCAGTGCCCTCCTGAGCCCCTGAACCCTGGCCCTAGACTGCCAGCGATCTCCTTTCTGTCTGCTGTGGTCAGGATCTGAAGTGTCCCCCAGAGGCCATGTGCTGAAGGCCTGGCCACCAGCCTGTGGTGCTGCTGGGAGGTGGAGGAACCCTTAAGAAGCAGGGCCTTGTGGGAGGAAGTCGGGTCACTGGGGCTTGTCCTTGGAGGGGAGGTTGGGGCCCTGACCCCTCCCCTCTCTCCTCCACCACATGCTCAGAGCAACACCACCAAATGACCATGGGCTAAACCCCTGAAGTCATGAGCCCCCCCCAAAACTTTCTTCCTTAAAAGTGGATTATCTCTGCTATTTTGTCACAGTGTGGAGAGCTGACTGACACGCTGTCTCTGTCAAGCTCCCCCTCTGGACACCTCAGGTGGGTAGAATGGTTTCTTCTGCTTATCATGCTTCCGAGTTTCACTAGGGTTGTCCCAAGTGTCAGACTTATTCCTTCTGTGGCCAAGATTTTCCCATGGTGTGGACAGGCCACTTTTGCTTGTCTGTTCAGCTGTGTGGACTTCAGGGTTGTTTCCTCCTTTTGGCTATGATGACTGACACCTCTAGAACATTGCCAGTTCATTTGGGTGTCTACCCCGAAGCATGGTTGCTAGATCCCAGGGTGACTCTTTCACCTTTTGAGAACCTGACAGACTGTTTTCCAAAGGGGCTGCGCCATTTCACATCCCACCACCAGTGTCTGGGGTGCAGTTACCCACATGCTCACCAGCACTTGTCACCTGTCTTCTTGGCAGGGTTTGGAAGCATGAACAGGAGTAGGACTTCCCGAGAGACGGCAGCCCAGGGAGAGACATGCGGGAATCACATAGAAGGTGCCCTGGGACCAATAGCATTTGACACTCCTAGGGAGTGAGATGGACGGTGGGGAGCTGTGGACACCCGGGACCCCAAGTTATCGGTCATCATCATCGTGGATGCCTGGAAACTGCTGATGGTCCAAGTTTGTGTCCTATTAGCTCTTTACCCCTGCAGAGCCGGGGTCCGTGCTATTATGGCCCCATTTCTACCCCCGAGGAGACGGAGGCCAGGGCTGGAGGCTCCACCCACTGGAACAGGGACAGAAAGCTGCAGAGCAGGGTTCAAACTCCAACCCTCAACAGTGACTTGACACGGCCCCTAAGACGTCACCAGGGCCGACTCTGCACAGAGCCACAGGAGTTAGAAGCGTGTGAGGATTCTGGCTGTGGAAAAGCCCAAGGCAGCGTTCCTGGGGCGAGCAAACTCCCGAGGTTCACAGACGCCCTGTTCCCCACAGTTGGAATATTCTGCAGTTTCTCCCAGGAACTAGTAGGATGACGGACACATGCTCGGTGCCTGGCTGCTGGGGTACTGTCCTCCGTGAGGAGGCTCTGTGCTAGAGTCTTACCAGCCTCGACCTCGATCTCAGACACTCAGCTTCTGGATATAAAGACCTCTCTCAGACAACACCAGTGTGTCACCAGACCTAAACCTGCCCACATGACAGTAACGTACACAATGAGCAATATGTAGTCATGACGCCAATGACCTAATGTGACCTATGGGTACAACTAACGCTGGCAGCTCAGACGAGCAGCCCTTTTTACTTTGCCCCTGCACCTTGCTTGCTTCTCTCTCTCTCTCTCTCTCTCTCTCTCTCTCTCTCTCTCTCTCTTACATAAGTGTGGCCCTATGACAGAAACGCACCCCAGTGGTGCCTGGGCTGGGCGAGGAGCATGGGAGTGACGGCTAATGGGGACAGGCTTCTTGTCAGGTGATGGAAATGCAGGGGTGATTGTGCCTGACTGTGCCACCCTGAGACCCACCCTCGTGGGAGGACTCATGGCTGTGACCGCATCTCAGCTACCCTGGTCAAGAAAGAGTGTGGCCCTCACCTGCCACCGGTTCGGCACCCGGACGAGGAAGCCAGGGTGGGGTGAGGAGCTCCGGTTTAGCTTCACTGCTGCTGTGACGAGAAGACCTGACAAGAACAATTTTAGAGGGGCTCATAGTTTCAGAGGGCTCTGTCCATAGCCGGCTGGCTCCCTTTCTTGGGGCTCAAGGTACGGCCAAACATCATGGCAGAGCAGTGTGGTGGGGGGAGGAGCTCAGGACCTGGTGCCAGGAAACAGAGTAAACCCCAAGGCTCGCCTCCAGGGACCCTGTCCTGCAACCACACCCCCTCAGTCGCCCTCAGTGATCCCTACCAAAGATTAATGCCTGACTGGGTTCAGGCTCCCATAACCCAGTCATTTCGCCTCTGAACCTTCCTGCATCGTCTCACACGTGAACTTTTGGGGGACACCTCATTTCTAGACCACAACAAGCACAGAGGTCCTTCCTGGTTGGGGATAGGAGGGGAGGACGAGTTGTGAGCTCGTGCCTGCCTGCACAGACCCCAGGGCGACAAGAGCCATCGAGGCCTGAGCAGGAGATTGTGAGGCTGACCCCCGCCCTCCAGGCCCCACGCCTCAAAGATGCCCACCACCAGGCCCCGCAGGCAGCAGCACAGGCCGATAAGACAGGAAGGAAAAGCTCCTGAGAGCCGACCGCGTCTGTCCAGCCGTGAGCCCACTGGAGAGAGGGCGAGGAGAGGTTGCCCACATGCCCCTTTCCATTACTGCAGAGGCCCTGGGAGACTGACCCCTGGTCACAACCTTCTGTCCCAGCACAAGATTTGGCAGATTTTTAAATAAGCCATGGCTCTCTGCAGTGGGTCTTTCACACAGAATAACCACGCATCCCGAGCACCCGATACACTCCACGCAGGGGGAGAGGCGTTGGCCCTCCACTGCCTGCGCTGGCCCTGGACAAGGCGTGGCCCCGAACAGCCCATTCCCTGCGTGTTCTTGGCCTGATATTTGTTTTCTCCCCAGGTCAGGCCTGTGCACGGACCACACAGGTACCCCTCTGCCGGCCCGTGTGTGAGCAGCGTATGCATGCCTGTGCACAGGAGTGTGTAGTACAGGTGTGCACTGTGGGATGTATGTGTGTAGTCTGTGTGTTGTGTGTTACGTGTAGTAGTGTGTTTGTGTCCATTGCATGTGTATTCAGTGTGTGTATATGTGTGGTGTGGGGTGTGTAGTGTATGTGTATGTCACATGTCACGTGTGCATGAATGCATGCGACATGAGGTGCACTTGTGTGAGCATGCACACGTGGGTAATGTGTAGTGTGTATTGTGCCATGTGTGCATGCACGCATCTCTGTGTTACGTTCAGTTGCCAGGTTTCTGTTCTCACGACTAAAAGGCTCAGGGGTCACTCTAGTTAAACTGGGCTAACTGGGCTATGCAAAACAACCACACAAGAGACACAAATACCTTTTTTATTTGGGGTCACTGTGACGGCTCCTCTGACCTTAAGTGTCCACAGGAAGAGGGAGAGCGAGATCACGCGCTGACCCCTTTTATTGAGGAGAAGCTATTCAAATGAGGCAAGGGGTCAGGTTTCAGGGGCTGAGTCTATCTTCATGATGTCTACTGTCAGCAGGTTGACTGACACCTGGGTAGGCCACACCCAAGGGCACAGTAGGAGAAGGGGACACACACACAAGGCACTTCCATGGAACATTCTATCCTGAACAGGGCAAGGGGTTATATTACAAAGGAACAGGTGAGCATAGCTTCACCATGGGGCTTTAGCAAGACACACCCAGGCACGAGACACCGACCCTTGAACCCAAGAAGGGTGGGGAAAGCTCTGCCACATTTCTGTGACTGAGCGCCTCAGCACCCAGCTGGGGAGTGTGACCCAGTCACGTGTAAGGTTGGTCTCCCACATTCAGTGGTTGTGTGTTGCCTGTTTTGCTGTGTATGGCGCTGTGTGTAGTGTGCATGTGCCGTGAGTGTTGCTGCAGCCACAGTAACAGGATGATAACCATGACGTGAAGGCCACATGCAGTAGCCTCAGGATCCTGAGGAGCCCCCAACCCAGGTCCAGGTCAAGAGTCCTGGAGTGGGCGAGTTCATCCTTACTTGACAGATGAGTGGTGGACACAGAGAGGTCTAGTAACTGTGCTATGAAACTCAGCAAGCCGGATGCAGAGCTGGAGCTTACATCACATCATTTTGTCTTAATGGAAGAAAAAAGAAACGTCACCTATAGTCTGGTGCCTGCCACTGGTCTTTGCATCCTTAGAGGATATTTCTAGCTCCCGAGCATGTCCAATTTTATACCTGTGGTGGGGACTCTGCTCTGTGGGTCCTGTCTCACTGGAATGAGAAACATCTCAACGCAGGGACATTCTTGTATCCCGGCCTTGACCCCTGATTTCCTTCCAGAATTCTGCCGTCTTCCTGGGTCGCTGGCTTCTGGCCCGCTGCCTTGAGGAGCAAGTGCTCAAGGTCCTCCGTCCAGCACCCAGCCAGCCGTCCGCTCCCCTCACCACAACCCCAGCACCTGCTGAGTGCAGGGGGCTGGGCCCCGGGGCCTGTGGTCTGGGGGGGCTGTAGCCTCAGTGCCCCAGCGCATACTGGACAGGTGACAGCATCCAGAGCTGGGGCTTCCGTTCCAGGAGGAAATGGGAAGAGGAAGGTGAGTCCATGGAGGAGGTACTGGAAGTCACAGAGCAGTGGAGGGCAACAGGGCAGGGAAGAAGGTGGCCAGGGGCAGAGGGGACCAGTGATGGCTTCCCTGGTGACATTACAGGAGACCAGCACAGAGTGCCCACGGCATGGACTATGGCACCCCGGGGCCCATGGCCAGGTGCTGGGAGCAGCTGAGAAGTCATGGCTGTGAGGGCCTAAGGGACACTGGGTGGCCAACTTGCTGACCAGGAGGCCCATTGCCAGCAGGGAGGTTGAGAGTGGAGTGGAGGCCACCCGAGGCTGGGGCCGGGAGAGCTGGCTCAGTCCCATGGTGGACATGCTACAGCATGCCACTGCACAGAGGGGCTCAGGCCAACAACATCCTGCGAACCCCAACACGCCCAGGAGAGGGGGGCAGGTGCTCACACAGAGAGTGGCAGACGCTTCTAGGGAGGGAGTGCTGCACCCAGACCCACAGCCATCAGCCACCAGGCCATGCTGAAAGCACCAGACCACAGGCGCTCAAGCAGCACCCTCCCAAGAGGCACCTGCCCAGCACCCCAGGCCCTGTCCTCAGCATGCCACAGAGCCACCCGCAGGCCACCTGAGGAAGGACCCTCTGCCCAGGAGAGCAACGGGCTGCAGATCACACCTGTGAGGAGTGACACCTGTGACCACTGCGAGTGTGACCAGTGACATTGTGAGGTGTGTCCCTGTGAGGTGTGTCCCTGTGGTGTGTGTCCCTGTGGTGTGTGTCCCTGTGGTGTGTGTCCCTGTGAGGTGGGTCCCTGTGAGGTGTGTCCCTGTGGTGTGTGTCCCTGTGAGGTGTGTCCCTGTGGTGTGTGTCCCTGTGAGGTGTGTCCCTGTGGTGTGTGTCCCTGTGAGGTGTGTCCCTGTGAGGTGGGTCCCTGTGAGGTGTGTCCCTGTGGTGTGTGTCCCTGTGAGGTGTGTCCCTGTGAGGTGTGTCCCTGTGAGGTGGGTCCCTGTGAGGTGTGTCCCTGTGGTGTGTGTCCCTGTGAGGTGTGTCCCTGTGAGGTGGGTCCCTGTGAGGTGTGTCCCTGTGGTGTGTGTCCCTGAGGTGTGTGTCCCTGTGAGGTGTGTCCCTGTGAGGTGTGTCCCTGTGAGGTGTGTCCCTGTGGTGTGTGTCCCTGTGAGGTGTGTCCCTGTGGTGTGTGTCCCTGAGGTGTGTGTCCCTGTGAGGTGGGTCCCTGTGAGGTGTGTCCCTGTGGTGTGTGTCCCTGTGAGGTGTGTCCCTGTGAGGTGTGTCCCTGTGGTGTGTGTCCCTCTGAGGTGTGTCCCTGTGGTGTGTGTCCCTGAGGTGTGTGTCCCTGTGAGGTGTGTCCCTGTGAGGCGTGTCCCTGTGAGGCGTGTCCCTGTGGTGTGTGTCCCTGTGGTGTGTGTCCCTGTGAGGCGTGTCCCTGTGGTGTGTGTCCCTGTGGTGTGTGTCCCTGTGAGGTGTGTCCCTGTGAGGTGTGTCCCTGTGAGGTGTGTCCCTGAGGTGTGTGTCCCTGTGAGGTGTGTCCCTGTGAGGCGTGTCCCTGTGAGGCGTGTCCCTGTGGTGTGTGTCCCTGTGGTGTGTGTCCCTGTGAGGCGTGTCCCTGTGGTGTGTGTCCCTGTGGTGTGTGTCTCTGTGAGGTGTGTCCCTGTGAGGTGGGTCCCTGTGAGGTGTGTCCCTGTGGTGTGTGTCCCTGTGAGGTGTGTCCCTGTGAGGTGTGTCCCTGTGAGGTGTGTCCCTGTGGTGTGTGTCCCTCTGAGGTGTGTCCCTGTGGTGTGTGTCCCTGAGGTGTGTGTCCCTGTGAGGTGTGTCCCTGTGAGGCGTGTCCCTGTGAGGCGTGTCCCTGTGGTGTGTGTCCCTGTGGTGTGTGTCCCTGTGAGGCGTGTCCCTGTGGTGTGTGTCCCTGTGGTGTGTCCCTGTGAGGTGTGTCCCTGTGGTGTGTGTCCCTCTGAGGTGTGTCCCTGTGAGGTGTGTCCCTGTGGTGTGTGTCCCTGTGAGGCGTGTCCCTGTGGTGTGTGTCCCTGTGAGGTGTGTCCCTGTGAGGTGTGTCACTGTGAGGCGTGTCCCTGTGGTATGTGTCCCTATGGTGTGTCCCTGTGAGGTGTGTCCCTGTGGTGTGTGTCCCTGTGAGGTGTGTCCCTGTGGTGTGTGTCCCTGAGGTGTGTGTCCCTGTGAGGTGTGTCCCTGTGAGGCGTGTCCCTGTGAGGCGTGTCCCTGTGGTGTGTGTCCCTGTGAGGTGTGTCCCTGTGAGGCGTGTCCCTGTGGTGTGTGTCCCTGTGGTGTGTCCCTGTGAGGCGTGTCCCTGTGGTGTGTGTCCCTGTGAGGCGTGTCGCTGTGGTGTGTGTCCCTGTGGTGTGTGTCCCTGTGAGGCGTGTCCCTGTGGTGTGTGTCCCTGTGAGGTGTGTTCCCTGTGAGGTGTGTCCCTGTGAGGTGTGTCCCTGTGGTGTGTGTCCCTGTGGTGTGTCCCTGTGAGGTGTGTCCCTGTGGTGTGTGTCCCTCTGAGGTGTGTCCCTGTGAGGTGTGTCCCTGTGGTGTGTGTCCCTGTGAGGCGTGTCCCTGTGGTGTGTGTCCCTGTGAGGTGTGTCCCTGTGAGGTGTGTCACTGTGAGGCGTGTCCCTGTGGTATGTGTCCCTATGGTGTGTCCCTGTGAGGTGTGTCCCTGTGGTGTGTGTCCCTGTGAGGCGTGTCCCTGTGGTGTGTGTCCCTGTGGTGTGTGTCCCTGTGGTGTGTGTCCCTGTGAGGTGTGTCCCTGTGGTGTGTGTCCCTGTGGTGTGTGTCCCTGTGAGGTGTGTCCCTGTGAGGTGTGTCCCTGTGAGGTGTGTTCCCTGTGAGGTATGTCCCTGTGGTGTGTGTCCCTGTGGTGTGTGTCCCTGTGAGGCGTGTCCCTGTGGTGTGTGTCCCTGTGGTGTGTGTCCCTGTGAGGCGTGTCCCTGTGGTGTGTGTCCCTGTGAGGTGTGTCCCTGTGAGGTGTGTCACTGTGAGGCGTGTCCCTGTGGTATGTGTCCCTATGGTGTGTCCCTGTGAGGTGTGTCCCTGTGGTGTGTGTCCCTGTGAGGCGTGTCCCTGTGGTGTGTGTCCCTGTGGTGTGTGTCCCTGTGGTGTGTGTCCCTGTGAGGTGTGTCCCTGTGGTGTGTGTCCCTGTGGTGTGTGTCCCTGTGGTGTGTGTCCCTGTGAGGTGTGTCCCTGTGAGGTGTGTTCCCTGTGAGGTATGTCCCTGTGGTGTGTGTCCCTGTGGTGTGTGTCCCTGTGGTGTGTGTCCCTGTGGTGTGTGTCCCTGTGAGGTGGGTCCCTGTGGTGTGTGTCCCTGTGGTGTGTGTCCCTGTGAGGCGTGTCCCTGTGGTGTGTGTCCCTGTGGTGTGTGTCCCTCTGAGGTGTGTCCCTGTGAGGTGTGTTCACATGGCCGCTGTGTGCTGCTCCCCACCGCCTGCTAGGGCCTCCCACAACCTGGCCCGTCGCCCACCCAGCCTTACCCACCCTCTCTGCCCCGTGCCGGTGGCTGCCCGCAGTGGGCGCGCCCTGCTGCCTTTCTTCCTGCCCCCTGACCCTACACAGGGCTGCAAGGCCTCTGCACCCCGCTTTCCCCATCCCACACCCCTCAGGGCCCTGTGTGAACCAAAAGAAAGATCTGGGGCTTCTGTGATGAAACCCCACTCTTACTGAGGTCAGGATGTGTGTCCCTGTCAGGTAGGTGTCCTGTGAGGTGTGTCCCTGTCACTCAGTCTTGCCCCTTGCAGAGCTGAGCTCCACAGGAGCTTGTCCAGGGAACATGGGAAGGGAGGCCACCCTGAGAGGCGCTGGGCCACGACCCGGCACTGCAGGCCCCCAGCCCAGGTGTGTTAGTGTCCTAGGGCCTCTGTGACCCATCCCCACCAACTCGGGGGTCACAAATAACAGAAATTTATTTCTGTCACAATCCTAGACACCAGAGTCCAAAACCTGTCTTCCGGGGCCAGGAGGCAGGAGTCGTGTGGCCGTGCTCCCTCCCTCCCTGCCTCTCCAAGGAAGGCAGCAATCCCAGCCCAGCCATCAAGGAGGCACCCCTGGGAGGTTTCAGTCCAGCACCCCAGGGGCACCCGTCTCCTCTCCAGGCCCTGGCCCTCAGGTTCACCTCCTAGAGTCCCTGGTCCTGATGGAGAACAAAGGAGGTGGGTTTGAAAAAGCTGGTCTCAGAAAAGCCTGATTTGGGGACTCACTAAGCCTCCTCTGGCCACAAGCACACTCTCAGGGGGCTCTGTGCTGTCAGCTGGAGGGTCAGTGCCCAACTCGGGAGGTCCCACGTCAGCTGAGGTCCACGAATCTCCACACGTCCATGGGAAATGCAGGCGCCTCAGCACCCTTCAGCACCTAGCCAGGTGTGGCAGCAAGGAGAGAGAGAAACAAGGAGAAGAACAGCGGGTCATTTTCCAGTGTGGCGGGTTATGAGTGACATATTATTAAAAGCGTATATCATGATCATCACAGTTATATTTGCATATAGCAGAGTTTTTTAGATTGCCATGTTTTAAATAAGTAAGCAGCACATTTTATTTGTTTGTTTAAAAACAAGGCTGAGTTTGAGTGGCTTTTCCCTGCAACAGGCCAGGTTTTTGCATAATAATTTATAATCACAAAATAAGGAGATGGCCACGGGGCCTCAGCACCAATGAAGAACTAAGCCAGATGAGAGGGTCTCTGCTAGGCTCTGACAAATGGCACTTTAAGGGAGAGAAACATGACAGGGGATGACAGCTGTTCCTAGGAGCACCGGTCACACAGCAGCTCTTGGGCTGCCTAGCCCACACCCTGACCACCCTGGGGAAGGCCAAGGTCTCAGGGCACACACTGCTCAGCCCTGGTACTCACAGACCTGGCACTCATGATGAGGACAGAGGCCTTGCCACTCCTTCAGAACCAGCAGACACCAGCCATTCCTGGTGGTTCTGATAGGTTGCATCTGTGGTTTCCAATGGGTGGTCTTTATCACCAGGCACTTGACAGAAAGCAGATGTTGAGCAGAAACCCAGTAAGTACCATGGGGCTGCCTCTGGATCAACTTGGCCCTCTGCCTGTTCTTGTAAATAAAGCTTTATCAGCACAAGTCATGCCCCTTTTTTATACATTTTCTGTGGCCACTTTCCTGCTATAGCCACAGCTTTAAGTGGTTGTGACAGAGGCCCTGTGGTTCGTAAAACCTAAGCTATTTGCCATCCATCCCTTAATGGGAAAGGTTGGCTGACCTCTGCTTTGTATGATGGTAGGATAGGGGCTGTGCCCAGAGCAAAGGGAGAGTGCCAAGCATGAACTTGTGCCTCGGACCAGGCACTGGGTGCCACCCTGTCTATGGTGTCACTCATTAATCCACACCAAATGTGAAGAGAAGGTCTATGACAGCTCCATTTTCCAGGTGAGAAAACCAAGCAGAGAGCACTTTAGGGATTTGTGCAGGGCCACAGCGTCGGTACCTGGCAGAGCCAGGATTCAGACCCAGGCATTCAGGAGCAGTCACCCGTGGGACCAGAGACTGGCTCCTGAACCTGCCAGCATGTGCCCCTCAGAGGGGACTGGAGCCAGGGTGGCTGGTGGCAGCTGAGAGTCTAAATGTAAAATGTGCTGCAGGCAGGTGCTGCGACTGATGAGACTTCCCAAAAGGAAGAAAAGAAAAGCAAACGGCCCTCCATGGTGAAGATGCTTGATTAACGGGGTTCTCTTCTTTGCCTGAGACTGGGACTTCCCAGAGCCAGGCCCTGAGACATGGATTTTGCTGTAAATGGTTTGTTTGGACACTGATCCCGGGAAGCTCGTGGGGGCAGTGGGATGTAAGGCTAGCTGTTGGCAACCACTTGGGCATGTGGGGAGGGCCTGGGGTACCCATCCTCCAACTCCAGGTGCTTGCTCACAGAGGCTCAGCTGGGAGTCCCCGGCACAGGCTGACCAAAGCCCAAGGCGGTGCTCTGGGGCTGCAGCAGGACGTTGGTGCATGGAGCGTGAGTACCGCGGGGCTGCGGCCAGTCAGTGTGGCCCCTGCGCCCGCAGCACCAGCTGCCCACGGCCAGTCACAGATGCAGATCCTGAGCCCTGCCACATCATAAGCTGTCTGTTAACAGCCCCTGGAGATTGTCTGCATGTGGTTGTTGGAGCAGGAGCTGTCTCAAGTCGCAGGTTCCTCTCCCTTTTCCGAAAAGTAACCACGGCCCCAGCCCCACCTGGTGTTCTCTGATTCCACCAAAAGCTGCCGTCTGTCTTGAACATATTCAGGGTGGGTCCTGATCTTGGTGGAGGAGGAACACTGGAAGCCAGCTCTCTGGGGCCAGGAGGATGAGGATTCAATCGAAGCCACCTGACATATGCAGACGCTGAGGCGGTGACTCTCACCCACCAGGTTCCAGACAACTCTCTTCTCTGCAAACACCTTGGAGCCCCAGGCCTACGGGGGAGAAGCTGTATCTGCCTGGCAACCCCACTCTTCACACAGTGCCTTGTGGGCTGCTCACCTCCACAGGAAGGCCCAGGAGGCCCCAGAGCTCTGGTGGGCCTGCAGCTACCGGATGTAGCTCTGCTTGTCCTCCTTGGGCTGCTAAATGTACTTCTGGAAGAAAGGGACAGAGATTCTGAGGGTCCCCTGACCTGGGTGAGTGTTCTCTTGTCTAGTCTCCCTAGAGTTCTTTAGGTGGTCTCAGGAGGCTTCTGCTCACACATTTCCAGGGGTAAGGGCCTCACTACTTCATAGCAAGTTTATTCCTTGTTTAAATAGCCTGCAACTCCCACCCTGCCGGGGTGGTCTGAGGGCTGCAGGGAAGGTGTCCCTGCAGGGACATTAGACTTTCATTATGTTGCATGCAAACATGAGACTTTCCCTGTGCAGGGTCCTGGACTGGATCTGGCGACATAGAGACACATCAGACCCTGCCAGGCCCAGGGTCGTTAACCAGCTGCCCCAGCTGCTCTGTCTTCCTCTACAGTGGCAGCTCTCTCCTTCCTCCCCAGGCAGATCCTGCCTCTCTTTCAGGCACCACAGATCACCTTCATCCTCAGATGGGTCAGGAGCTTCCTGGATTCCCCTGGCCAGGAATTCTTCCCTTGGGGCCAGACACCAGCACCTTGGATTACTTGTGTCCACACGGGGGCTCTCAACCCCCTGGACTGCAAGTTCCTTGAGGGCTGTGGTGCTGAGACACTGATGGGTGGCTGTTGGAAAACTCAGAAATCTGGGGTGGGGAGGTCTCCTTAAGAGTACTTGTCAGGTAATTAAAACTCAGCAATTACTTCATGCCATTGGTAGTTTGATATAACTAATCAGACTATTGAGTGTACTTTGTTTAAAAAGCACCAGTGGGTTGGCAGGTCCTGGTAAGCTGTGGTGCTGACAGTTCCTCAGACCACCTCTCTTTGGGCTCCTGGACTCTTGCCCACTGGCCTCTGGCCTCTTCCTGCAGAGACTCACATGGCCAAGTGGACGGCAGACGATGGTGCAGGGCACAGCTTTTAAGACTGGACTTCAGAGGAACCCTAGGCATTCAGGAGGCGGGCTGGAGGGAGGATGTCTGGAAGTGAAAGCAGTCACTCCTAAGCCCTGGGTTGGAGGTTTTACATCCCATTGCACAAGAGCTGCCTAGGCTCTGCGACCACCATGCTCATTTGCAAAGCCAGTGTGATTTGGTGTCTGCCGGGCAGACTGCAATGGAGGGGCTTGGGCGCTGTAGTGGGTGAGACCAACTGCCCTCTCCCAGCCGTAGCACAGCGGCTTTGCTTTGGTCTGTTTCACACTTTAGCATGTGTGTGCTGGGCATACTCCCCTGTTCCCCTTGTTTCCTTCCAGATGGAAGGAGTGCCCTCAGCTTTCCCTCCTGGCCTCATGTGCCACCCTCCCCTCCACCCCAGAGAAGGGGCCCATCTGAGTGACAAACCTGGGAATGGCAACTAGAAATCCTCAGCAGTGTCCCTCCCTTCCTTCTCTACCCTGAGATCTGCTGCCTGGCAGAGAGCCAAGGCTCAGGACTGCTCTTGGCAACGTGGCCAGGGCCTGCCCTGCTCAGGACAGCCGAGTTGTCCAACCTGGCCCTCTGCCAGCAGTTGGTACCTGATCCAAAGCCATCCTCCACCTAGGTTTTTGAGAATAAAACTGGCATTTTAATCAGACTGGCTATTGGATAGTTCCCAATTTGTTGCAAACAGGGTTGGGAGAAAAGGTGTGTTATGGATTGATTCCCCTACTTTGCAATCAAGAAGAGGTTCCATGACCAAACAAGTTAAAACTGCAGAAGTTTAAAGAAGCTCATCTAAGGCTCACTGCATTTGACCAAAGGAAGGACAGTCTAGAGGCAGGGCACTGTACTGGAGAAAGGACTGCCTTGGGACAGAGGCCTGCCTAGAAGGGGCACTGGAGGGCTGCTTGGAGGAGGTGACACTGGAACAGGCAGGGTTTGATGAGAAGGTGGAAGGGTGAGGGTGTTGGGAATGACATTGGTCAATGACACGTGTTTCCTGGTAAAAGGGCTTGGAGTGCACCCCCTAAGAGGATGTCTGCAGCAGGTGAGCAGGTGCTCTGTGACAAGGGAATCTTGGTGGAATTAGTTGGAGAGATGTTGCTGGCTAGTGCTCACACTCTGGGACCTTTGTGCCCATTAGTCCCTTGTCTCTCCCTGTCATCCCCATCCCAAGACAGTGGGGACCTTGTCTCTCTTGCTTTCAGTTGTATCCTCAGCATCTAGAACAGTGTGCAGAGGCCCCCACAATAGTTTCTTTAAGTGAACCAAACTACATCTGATGTACCTGAGAGTGCCGCAGGGAAGAATCTATTTATTTTGGTCTGTTCCAGAATCTCCTGCACTTACGTGACAACTCAGCTATGTTCCATGGACGGTCCATTCTGCCTAACCCATTTAGGAGGAGCTGGTCATTGATTGCAGGGCTGGGGTGGGAAGCCCCACACGTCTGCATTCCAGAAAGCTCTCTCCGGCTCCAGGGTGAAGAGGGCCTAGGAGGGATGGTCCCTGCTCAAGGGTGCAGGCTGCTGGGGCCACTCTGCGGACGGGGACTCCCCCCACCAGGGGAGTGAGACTTACTCACTTTTTCGCTCCCGACAGCTGTGCCCACTGAGTGTCCACTGTTTTCGTTATTCTGTAAAAGGCAGGCTGAGATGTTGGGCCTGCAGCCGGCCCCTTTGGGTTTAGGAACATCTCATATCTGTGCCTAGGAGCACCTGTTGCCCTGAGAGCAGCACCCAGAGGGGTCAGCAGCCTGGGTCAGTTATTTCCACTGTGTGGTTTTCATAAGAATAAGTCACGATTTGACCCATATTTTTCAATTTAACCAGAAAAATGGAGGTTAATTTAAGGAAAGAAAATACTGCTGTGGTCGGTTCACCCAGAGTCCAAGGAAAGGCCAAAATCCAGAAGAGGGCTCCCAGGGGCAGGAGTTGTGCACAGGTGGGTGGCCGTGTGAGACAAGGCATGTGTTCCCATTCCTATTCCCCCAGGTCCTGGCCGTGACGCCCCCTGCTGGCAGGCCAGTGCTCCACCCACCCTCCCCATTAGGAAGGCCCCAGTGGCAGGGAGAGTGAGAAAGGCTTCAGCTGGAACAGTCCCGGGATTTAGAGGAATGTGAAGAAAAGACCTCAGCTTTAGAACTGTGTGTGTCCTGTGCATAGAGACCCATACAAACTTCCAAAGGAAGGAAGGGGACCCTTGGGCCAGGGCCAGTGACTGATATGGGTCTTCTCTTCTGTAGCACAAGATGCAGAGAACAGGAGCAGGTCACAGGGAAGGGGTGTGAGCCTTGACAGAGGTCAGCCAGCTTGCCAGGGCCACAGTGCACCTGTGCCTTCAAGCCCCGAATGGGAACCAGACCTGCTATTCCCAAACCTCCCCCTTTCCTGCCCACCACCACACCCAGTTCATACAGAACTACAGCTCAAAGAACCAGACAACCCACCCTGCTCCCTCTGTAGTGTGGGCCTCCTCAAGGGCCTGAAATGAACAGAGGAAGGCTGAGATGGGATGGTGGCCTGGTCCTCACAGGAAGACCTGAATGGACTCTCACTTTGGGCCAGCATAATCTCCCTGCATCTTACTCTGTGGTCGGTGCACGGGAAGTGGGCAGGACCCCTGGGGGTTTCTTTCCCAGCCTTTGCGCCAGCCCCCTTTCCCTTTCTGAAACAGAATTCCACAGAGGAAGACCGTCAGTGATGGCTTAGCATATCTGAATCGCAGCCGATAACTGTGATGGGGACCACCAACAGGGACCTCTCGCCCCACACAGGCCTCTCACCTCCTAGCAACTCTGCAGAGCAACCAGTGATCGTCCACTTGAGGGGAGACTGGGCAGCTCCATGGTCACCTGCAGGTGTGGAAGTCAGGACCTTCCCTCCTGTCCAAGCTGCAGGATGCAGACCAAGGTGTAAGTTGCTGGGTTCACAGTGGGGCGGGACCTGGCTGCGGTGCTGGGGTGCAGCAGGCAGAGGGCTGACTTCTGAGCTTGACAGATGCCAACCCTGGGTTCCTGTACCAGCCCTGCTCCCACCTGTGGCATTTGGCAAATTATTAGTAGCCCATGCCTCAGTCTTGCAATCATAAATGAGGATCGCAGTTGTCACTACCTCATGGGTTGTAGTGAGCATTGACTGTGACAATTTTTGTGCAGTCCTGAGAACAGAGCCAGGCCCCAGTAAGTGCTTAGTCAGTATGGGATGTTACGACACAGGCCCTTCCCGCACTGAGCCAGTTCTCAGGAAGAAATCCAAGCTGCAAGTACATTTCATTTATGGACTTACTAAGTATCAGAGCCCTCACTGTGGTCAAGTCCCCATGGATGGCTGGAGGCTAGACACAGGCCCTGCCTTCCAGTGGCTTATTATCTGATGGAGAAGGCAGACAACATATCAAAAATTGCAACAATTCATTACAGGGGTTGGGAGTTACAGAAAAACAGCCCAAATGTCCCTGTTTCAGGTCTCAGTTTCATATTCTCCTAAACCAAACATGCATGCAGCAAAAATGGTGGAGATAATCAAAGTATGGCCTTAGAACCCCCAACTCAGCCATATCAGCTTCTGGGTTTCCAAGTTCCCTCGCCAACTTGCCCACTTGGGCCTTCTGGGCAGGAGACACAGTAAGCCTTAGGTCCAGCAGGTGGGGGGAGTGGTGCTGCAACTGCCAGGTCACATGTGCAGGAGCCCCAGGACAGAGGTGGGCTGGCCACATGTAGGTTAGGCAGGGTCAGGGCATTAAGGAGCAGGTGGCAAAGCCCAGATAGTGACGTTGTATGTTAACAAGATAATGCTGCAGAGGGAGCCAGGTGGCAAGCACAAAGTAGTGTTCCATGAATGACATCCTCACTGGCAGCTCCCGGAATCTGCAAAGGACACTTTCAGTACCCTGGAGAGCTCCCCTGCCGCTGGGTCCAATCTCTTTACTGCTCACCACTGAGGGCCATGCCCATCTCTACCAGGGGCTCTCAGATGCACAGGTCCCAAATCTGTGCCTTTGTCTTAGTAACTATGGTTTCTGGGTAAACTAAGAAACCACATGCCCCACTTGAAGCAGATCACCATCCCATCCCACAGGAAGGGACAAAAGACAGTGTGCCGTGGCCATTAAGTGGCACTGCCAAGCCTGGAAGCACACTTAGGACTTCTGTTGGAGCTAGAGCCTCCAAAGGAGACCCCAAACTGCCTGGGGTCAGGCAGGACATGGGCCAGGTCAGCTTGGCCCCTGTTAGGTAGCCACCGTGTCCTCTTTTCCTACTTAGCTCCTCTGCTGTAGCACCAGAGAAGCGTTTTGTTTTGTGTAGCCAGAGGGAATATTTTAATACATTTTACTTTAATTCTCCATATTCTAGTATTTTAAGTAAAAAAAAATCAAAATAAATGTGCTTATAAAGTTAAGGCCATCCTTAGCCCTTTGTTTTAGCTTCCTTATTAAAATAAAAATCCTTCTGAGTGGTTTCTTAGTTTACCCAGAAACCATAGTTACTGAGACAAAGGCTCTTGGGCAGGCTGCTGGGATATTTTTCTCAGAGGCTTTTTGTTCTTGTTGAATTTCTCCTGCAGGATTTATGCTAAATTGCCTCTGCCCTAAATAGAGCCACACAGAGGGCTCTGCGTCAGCAAGTGCGCCACCACGCGGACAGCACTGCCTAGCGAGGACCTCGGCTACAAGAAACAGGAACGTGACAGAGCCCGAGAGGCTGTTGTTCTTGTTTGTTTTTAAGAATGGAGCTAATAGTGCTGCAGAAAATCAACTGATGGACAAAAACTGAAGAGGAAAAAGAGTCCATCCAGTAAGGTCTCCATGGGCACAGACCTTCTATGCTCAAATCACAGGAGGCAGTGACTTTTAGATCATTGGCTTTTCAGGCAGGATTTTGTTTCACAGAGAACCCTGCTCCACCACTCTCTGCACCTGTTGCCTGGGGAAGGTCACTAGACCTGTCTGAGTCGGCCTCCATCTGTGAGGTGGGCCTGGCCCATGGTGAAGATCACACAGGGAGGATCAGGCAAAGGCGACGGTGCCATTACTTATGACAGTGCTGGCTCCAGGAGCAAGGGCCTGGGTTGCACTCCACACACATTCTTCTGTGCCCTGGAGTCTGTTAGGCACAGCCACCTAGTGGCATGACCTCTGCATGTCAGACACCCATAAGTTACAGCAAACCCCTGAAACCAAGCGCCACTTTGCTGGGACACACGTGGAGAGCTCTGAGGGAGGCTGGTGTGGAGGAGACGCCCCGGCCTGTCAGACTTGACTCTCACCCTTCTCTCGGGGGAGCATTATGGCTAAAAGTGTGGGTTCTGGACCCTGAATGTGTGGGACCCAACACCAGCCCCATGGATTGGTTGCTCATTATTGGCCACACACATCACCTGAGGCCCTCAGTTTCCTCTTTAATGAATTAGGGAGAATTCCAGGCCCACTGCGCAGGGCCACGTCGAGATCTGTTCACCCCACTCCTCTCTGCAGAGCGTCTGCTGTGTGCTGAGCACCGTGGACATCAGCATGCAGAACAAATATCCCTGGCCGCTGGAGTTTACATTCTGGAGAGCAGGAAGGAGGCAGTGAAAACATGAAGTCCTCCAGGCGGTGCCTGGCCTCAGCAAATGTTAGCTGTTATTTCAGAGGCATTTTAAATTGGCACATTTGTAGCTGTCTATCACTGGAAATGTCAAGAGTTGACTGCCATCAACTTCCTGACCCCACCATTCAGGAAGGAGGCAGGGCAAGGATTGTGACCCCACTGCACACTGGGGAGGGAGGAGGTGGCAATGGCAGGCCCATCGTGTAGCTAGGCCCATTAGGTGCATGCATAGCCATGGTTTATAACCCCCACCCCCCACGTGTAGATGGGGAAACTGAGGCACGGGGAAGCAGAGTGATGGTGATCCAGAACCATGCAGGCAGGGAGAGGCCAGGTGAGGTCTTAAACCCAGGTCTCCTGACTGCCAGCCCCAGGCTTGTCCCCTGTACCACCCACCACAGTAGGTGCCTCTTCAAATGTGACTCCATCAACCAACCGTGCCCCTATTTAACAAGTCACAATATGAAAACATCCCAGGGCCAAAACGACCCCAAGAGTAAGGAAAGACAGGAAAGAACCCACAGCTTTCCCTAGGGCCACCTAGGAAGAGGAAGTAGGCAAACAGCCAGGACCAAACCCAGAGCTCCAGGATGTCCTGGCCTGTCCCCTTTCTGTATCCGTGTGGCCAAGCTTGGTCTAGACCTCAGGGCCCATCACTCACCTGTGCTTATTTTTCAGTGGATTCTTTGCTTTGAATCATAACTCATGCTTGTGGCTCAGAACTTCAGGTCCCCAGGGATGGCAGTGGAAAGGTAGAGCTGGCCCCACCCTGGCCCTGAAGCTCCCAGATCCCTTCCTGGAGGCAGCCTTGGCCAGGGCCTCTTCCTGGGAGTCCAGAACTAGTCTGCACTTCTGTCCCCTGGACAATGGCACACCACTGCCCTCAGGTGTGTCTTTTGCTGGGTCTAGAGCCCTTTCTGTGCCAGCACATCCCCAGCTGCTAGCATACCAGTAAAGGCTGTACCATCTTCACTGTGTGCATAGGCCACAGTGTGTTAGCAGCCCCCAGGGTGGCCCCAGAGGTCGCTCCTGGTCTCACACAGGCGCACTTCATGTGTGTGCTGAGCTCTCTATGAATGAGCTTGCCAGGTCAAGCAGCTCCTATGTTTGTGGTCCAGAGGGACCTTTCTCCAGGGCTGGGCCCTGTCATTACCCCCAGCAGGCGGGGCTCCCAGGCGAGGTACCACTGCTTCCCTCTGCTCACATCATCTTTAGCTCCCTCTGCCTGGGGCAGGAAGCCCAGGCACCCCAGCAGGACATTCAGGACTCTGGAGGACCAGGCCTCAATTCCCCAGCCTCACACTCATCCAGCCATATAATCAACTCTGAAAGGTAGTGATCGAAATGTGTGCTCATCAGGCCCTTTATATATCTTCTCCCATTTAATCTCAACCTTGACTCTTATTACTATGAAAACATCCATTTTACAGATGGAGAAACAAGTCCACAGAGTTCAATGATTTCCCAAGTGTCCACAGCAGGGGAGGGGCAGATGGGACCCTCTACATTGGCCTGCTCTCTACATCTCACCAACAAGTAGAAATCCTCTCTGATCAAGCCCACCCCAAAACCCTCACCCCAATGGGACAACCCTCAGATCTCCCTATGTTGACCCTTTTCCTGGGGTCCAGGCAGGAGGATCCCACTGGTAGACTGCCCCTGGCTGGTTCACTCATACCGTAGATAGACAGAAGAATGAGCTGCCCGGCCCCAGGCAGGGGCTACAGAAACAACACCACGTCTCAGTTCCACCAGACGTAGGACTACGGTGATTTCTTTGACCAAAACTCTATTGTCAGTGCTCAGGAGTGCTTCATGACTTGGCCAAGATGGCCAATTCAGAGAGCAGCACCTGGAGCCCAGGCCTCTGGACCACTGGACAGTACACTGGTCACACCTATGACTCAGATGGCTTTGGGGCCTGCTCTGCCAACCTGAGATGGGATTACTAAGGGGAGTGGTGATGGGATTAAAAGGTCAGAAAATAACCAAGAACTGCTCTTACTCAACCTTCAAGGTCCACCTGGAACCTGAGAAAATTGTCTTTGAATTCAACTTTGGGCTGAAAGGCCACCAGCCCTCTGACAACAGGGGCACATGGTTAGATTTTCCCTTAAATATGCTGCAAGCTAGAGATCAGGATTGGGGTTTTCTGCATAATGAGTTCTGGGCAGGAACCTGACCTTTCCAGCTCAGTTTCAACATCTGCATGGTTGGGGCCACGCATTGACCCCATAGATCGTGATTTGAATTTAATTTGTGCCCTTAAAGACCTGTGGGGCCAGGCTCAGGTCAATGAAGGACTACTTCAGGTTCTCACTGGGCTTTGGGACAGTCCCCTCTGCCAGGTTCTTGTTGGTGTCACATGGGACAGGTGAGCGCAGTTGTGCTGAGGGCATGCCCAAAGCGCCTTCTCAAGCGCTACTCTTAGGACGAGAGTGGCCTAGATTGCGCTTTGCCACCCACTCAGAGCAGCGGCGTCACCAGTGCGCAGCCTGGATATGCTGGCCGGTCCCCACCTGCAGCTGCGCGCCGCTCCTCATTAGCACTGGCTGCCGTGGGCAGCTCTGGGCCGCGGGCAGGAGGGGCGCTGCCCCAAGCCATGTACCAGGCACCTGCGCCACCGGCCAGGGCACAGGCCCGCGTCAGTGCCCGGGCCTAGAGCGATCCCAGGCATCCGCACGGGGCCTCGGGGCTGGGGGCCCGGGACACCTGAGCCCTCTCGGGAACCACCTCGCAACGCTGGGGAGCCGGAAGCAAGCCACAGAGGAAATGGGGACGCAAGTCCAGCCACTGACCCGCGGCCTGGCCTCTGTCCCGCTGCACGTCGCCAGCCTGCCGGGGCTGCCACCCCACGCCCGGTGAGCGGGGCCCCCAAAGATCCCGGCTGCGGCCCGTGAGCTGCGGTTGGGGTCGCGGGTTCCGGCTACGCGGGACCGGGTCGCGCGCAGGGCGGGGTGCGAGTAGCGCCCCGAATCCTTGGCTCCTGGCTTTGCAAACAGCCAGGGGCGGGGCCTGAAAGGCGGGCAGATTGCGGGCGGGGCCAGGCTGTGGGCGGGGCCTGGGATTGGAAGCCCCGCCCCCGCCGGCTGCTCACCTGGGCCATTCTAGCCCTAAAGTGCTGCTACAAAATGCTCCCAGACAGGTGGTGGCGAGGAGGATGCCGTCTAGTCTAAATTCTTCACATGGGCCTGAATAGATTCGGATTCCCAAAAATACACCGTACATGATCGCTATGGCGAAATTAGAAAATCCTGCCAACCATCACCTTCAGATTAAAAAACAAAGTTAAGGGGCTGGGCCTAGGGCTCAGTGGTAGAGGGCTTGCCTTGCTTGTGTGAGGCACTGGGTTCGGTCCTCAGCACCACATAAAAATAAATAAAGCAAAGGTGAAAAGAAACAGAATTAATATACTTTAAATGGAAGTTTAAACATGTAGAAAAAACCTCAAGCTCCACCTTGGCAGTGCTTCCCTGTTTGCATATTAACTCCCGTGGTAATTTTTGAGGTTGCCTATGTGACGCCTGGTTCCCTGGAGCCAGACGGTCTGGGTTCATCAACCTACCTCTCCTGAGTGGCCATGGGCTGGTTACTTCACGTCTCTGGGTCTCACTTAACTCTGTTAAGTGGGGCTAGTAATCCGGCCCAGATAAGAGGATTCTGGGATTAATGAGTTTATATTCCTAAAGTACTTAGGAAGCATTCACCAATTACCTTAGCTGTTATTACTGAGATCTCCCTCCACAGTGATTACACAATAGCGCAATTCAGCCACATCATATTCCCCCAAAGCTCTCCACTTCAATCCCTTGTTTACTTTTGTTGTTGGTGGTGTTTTGTTTGGTGCTAGGGATTGAACTCAGGGGTGCTTAACCACTGAGCCACATCCCCAGCCCTTTTTATTTTGTTTAAAAAATTTTGAGAGCTGGCGTTGTGGCTCAGTGGTAGAGTGCTTGCCTGGCACCTGTGAGGGACTGGGTTCTCAGCACCATAGAAAAATAAATAAAGCATACAATTTGATGTTTAAAAAATATTTTTTTGAACAGGGTTTCACTGAGTTGCTTAGGGCCTCACTAAATTGCTGAGGCTGACTTTGAACTTATAATCCTCCTGCCTCAGCCTCCCAGGATTATAGGTATGTGCCACTGTGACCAGCCCTTCTTTACTTTTTAAACCAACCAACATCTTCAGCAAATGAGTTACTAAAGCTTTCTGTTCCTCAGTTTCCTTCTCAATAGAATAGAGTAGTATTTAAAGCTTCCCAGGGATGTTTGAGAGTCAAATGAGATGCTGCAAGGGGTGAATGAGTACAACAGGTCAATATGATGGGTATCACCTGGTCAGTAAGAACCAAAACAATGGCTGTTATCACTGGGTGTCCTCAGATGCTCAAGGGGTGTCCCAGGGCTGAGCCAATCTGGGCTGGGCCTCCAGAACAGGAGAGAGCCCAGAGGGCTAGTGCACCCAACCCTTTCTTCAGGGAAGCAAAAGGCCCAGGAGAGGCCCTAACACTTAACACATGAAGCTCCTTCTACCTGCGCACACATCTTCTCAATTCTGTACTGCTAAGTGTGGCAAAGACACACTGAGATCCACCTACTCACAATTATGAGAAATTAATAAATAAATAAGTAAATCCTTGAGAACAACTGAGAAAGATAAGAGAACCTTCAAGTTCCAAAATAAAAGAACCTTCAAGTGAGACTCATGCTCTCCTACATCAGCCCCACAGAAAGCCACTGGGAGGGAATCAGCATGGTAAGGGCATGCAGATGGACAAATAGATGAGGACAGAAGATGGAGCCAGAGTTAAACTGAAACGTGTTAGATTAATGTATGACAAACATTAACCTCTGCTCAATGAAAAAGAATGAATTAATAATACATACGGCTGGCTACAGGCTGGCCATCTGAAAGGGGAAAATGAACTCCTCTGTATTCCAAAAATACAAGTAGACTCTGAAGACCTAAATGTAATAATAAGTATCTTGTAAGGACAAGGAAGCTTAGGGTCCCACAGTGTGGTCATGTGGATTTGCTCAACTGATGAAAACATGGAAACAGGGATTATTTACAACAATCTTAAAATGTGTGGCTAAATTCACAGGAAAGTCCAAGGATCAAACCTCTTCCCCCAAAGAGGAAAACCCAGCACAAAGAGTGGCTATGAACATGGAAATACAACCTTGCTAATTAACCAGCTACAGGAACCTCAGATTGGAGGGACGAGTCCTGATGAGGACGAAGGACAGAATCTATTTATCTCTGCTGCTTCTGGTGAAAAAACGTAAAAAATAATGGACACAGTCTTTCTTGAGAATCAGAGCAGAGGATCTCTCCAATGTGTGTCTGAGATTCAAATTTATACTCCCCCAAGGTTTAGTAAGATCACTCATGGGCTGGGGTCGTGGCTCAGTGGTAGAGTGCTCGCCTAGCATGCATGAGGCGGAGTTCAATCCTCAGCACCACATAAATGTAAAATAAAGATATTGTGTCCACCTAAAACTAAAAAATAAATATTAAAAAAAATAAAGATCACTCATGACATTATTTAAATAGTTAGTAGGTGGTAGAGCCCCTGGAGTCCTGAAAAAACAAATGGCAATGCTCTCTTCCTGATGGAAGACACTTTTCTACCCAGGCCTGTCACTTTGGGCCACATCTGAGCTCAATATAAAAATTATTCAACACACAAAGAAATAACTCAATGTAAGTGAGAGTCAGCATAAATGCAAACAACAGGTTTAGATCCTCAAGCATTTCTGATAGTAGGCACATACTTCACAGAGAAAAAATAATCAAGTATAAACACATTGGATTTTTTAAAAATTTAAATGGAATAAAGTTCAAAGACCAAAAGTCAAATAAGATAACCAGAAAAATTTGAAAAAGAACCAAACATTGTGTAATAAGAATACAACACCTCTTTTTCGTGGCACCTTGTGGGCTATCAGCTGCTCCAAGATGAAGCTGAATATCTCCTTCCCAGCCACTGGCTGTCAGAAACTCATTGAAGTGGACGATGAACGCAAACTTCGTACTTTTTATGAGAAGCGTATGGCCACAGAAGTTGCTGCGGATGCTCTGGGTGAAGAATGGAAGGGTTATGTGGTCCGAATCAGTGGTGGGAACGACAAACAAGGTTTCCCCATGAAGCAGGGTGTCTTGACCCATGGCCGTGTTCGCCTACTACCGAGTAAGGGGCACTCATGTTATAGACCCAGGCGAACTGGAGAGAGAAAGCGCAAATCTGTTTGAGGTTGCATTGTGGATGCCAATCTGAGCGTTCTCAACTTGGTTATTGTAAAAAAAGGAGAGAAGGATATTACTGGACTTACTGATACTACTGTACCTCGAAGACTGGGACCCAAAAGAGCTAGTAGAATCCGCAAACTTTTCAATCTCTCTAAGGAAGATGATGTCCACCAATATGTTGTCAGAAAACCCTTAAACAAGGAAGGTAAAAAACCCAGGACCAAAGCACCAAAGATTCAGCGTCTTGTTACTCCACGTGTCCTGCAACACGAGTGCCGGCGTATTGCTCTGAAGAAACAGCATACTAAGAAGAATAAAGAAGAGGCTGCAGAATATGCCAAACTTTTGGCCAAGAGAATGAAAGAAGCCAAAGAAAAATGCCAGGAACAGATTGCCAAGAGACGTAGGCTGTCTTCTCTGAGAGCTTCTACTTCTAAGTCTGAGTCCAGTCAAAAATAAGAATTTTTATCAGTAACAAATAAATAAGATCAGACCTTCAAAAAAAAAAAAAGAATACAACAAATAAAACAAAACCCTTAATTGATGGGTTACTTAGCAGATCATCTTGGCTGAAGAGACAGTTAGTTAACTGGAGGACACAGACTGGAAGACATTACCCAGAATACAATTCAAAGTGGGAAAGAAATGAGAAATAGGAAAGAGGTTTGGATAGATATGAGAGTCTCACATTTTTCTAATTAGTTCCAGAAGGTTGAAACAGAGAAAACAGAGGAGAGGAAATATTTGATGAGATAGTGGCTGAGAATTGTGCATAATCGTTCAAAGATACCGAATTTCAGATCTAGGAAAAAATGTGTGCCAAACAGCATAAATAGAAATAATCTTCATATATGTCAGATGAAATAAGTAGGCATCAGAGGACTCAGAAACAGTAAAATAAAGAACACAAACATTGTACAAAAGAATAAAAGAACCATATTTCACCAATTCTAAGATACACCTTTTCCTGCAACTTAACATGTCTGAAGTCGGTGCAGCCTCACTGCAGAAGGAGTCTCACAGTCGAAACTGAGACAGCTCTTTTTTCTTGGTGGATGTAAACTAATGGTGGGACATCTATTCAGTGGTGTCTCAGGATGAAACGGACTGGCCACAGATGTGTCAACAGCAATCACAGAAACCCAACGAGAGAAAACTAATCTGTTCAAGGTGTGAGAAAAAATAAAATTAAGGGATTTTCTGTCCATGAGGAAAACCAGATACACCATTTATAAAAACTGTTTTTAGATATTGGAAACAGAGCAGATCAGTGAAGCTGAAAGAAGAAGAGCCAATCAGGCGAAATCTCTGATGAACTGCTTCCTTGCTGGAGCCACTTTCTTGACTGAAGCAGGAGGAGGAAGCAAAGCAGAGTGAGATGGTTTTACTGAGCTGAGAAGGGATGGAGGCCAAGGGAGGCCCCTGCAGCTGGGTTCGAGAAGCAGAGGACCAGAGGAGGGAGCTGGGCACAGAAAGCTCTAGGACTCTGCCCTGGGGTCCTCTTGAATCTCTGTGTGAATAAGCCAAGCATAGATTAGGTAGCACTTCTTGAGTCCAGGCAAAGAAAAACCATATGGAAGCGAGAAACTGAGTAACTATTGGATCTCTGAAAGATGGAGGAACACATGGGTTCCAGTCAGCTACAGTGGAAAGACCTTGTTGAGTCTCCGTAGCTCTTAGCAGAAACTGCCCAGTGGCCACGCCTCAGGAGTAGGGCTGACCTAGCTCTAAGGTGAAAGCAGCCGTAGGACGCACACTAACAGAGACCAAAACTAAACTCCAAAAGCATAAAACTGCAAGGCATTGTGGCACACATCTGTAATCCTAGCAGCTGGGGAGGCTGAGGCAGGAGGATTGTGAGTTCAAAGCCAGTTTCAGCAATTTAGCAAGGCTCTAGGCAACTTACCTAGACCCTGTCTCTAAAAAGAAATATAAAAAGAACTAGGGATGTGTGGCTTAGGGGTAAGCACCCTTGGGTTCGATCCCCGATTCAAAAAAAAAAAAAAAAAGCATTAAACTGATGCAATTACATAATAATTAACTATCTAATAGAAGTCAAATATTCTTTAAAGGAAGAAAACAAAACTAAATAGTAACACAAAATTCACAATGTCCTGAGTCTACTAAAAACTGATTAGCTGAGGCTGTAGCTCAGTGGCAGAGCACTTGCCTAGCATGTGTGGGGCACTGGGTTCGATCCTCAGCACTGCATAAAAATAAATAAAATAAAGGCATGCTGTCCATACACAACTTTAGATCTATAAAAAAATAAAAAAACTGACTAGACAAATAAGGAAACATGAAAATGTCAACATGGCTAGGGAAAATAAGTTAATAGAAAGCTACTCAGATATGAGAGAGATGATGGAATTGGCATTCAAGGACTTAGAGAAGCTACGATTCATATGGTGAAGGCTCTAGAGAAAAATATGAAACTAATGGAAAGATAAAGTAGGATAAAACAAAGAACAACTGGAACTTCCAGAACTGAAGCATGCGATCTCAGACATGAAAAATTCATCAGACAGGCACACACAAGTTGAGAAGATGAAAAGTAAAGCAACAGAGAATCCGAAAATAGAGCAACAGGAACTCTACAAACTGAAACAGAGGGGAAAAGACAAAGGAAGGATAAGTCCCAGTGACTTGGGGACAGCACCAGAGATTACACATAATTGGCCTTGGAGGAGCCATAGCCAAAAAGAGTGTTTGAAGAAATCAAGGTCAACATGTTTTGAATACAAAGATCCAAACAGCTTAACAAACACCAGGCAGTGCCCGTGAGTACGCACCTGTGCCCACCACCACATGTGCTTCGCCAGTGCCCACTTCATAGTTGGAAATAATAAAGAAGATAATCTTAAAAGTAGCCAGACAAGATGTTACATAAGACATCAGCAGGTCTCATAGCTAAGTGTGGTGCTGGCATCCAACTTGACAAATAGATCAGTGGAACAGGGAAAGAGTCCAGAAATAGATTCAAGTATATGCGATCAATTGATTTTTTTTTTGTACCAGGGATTGAACTTAGGGTAACTCGACCACTGAGCCACATCCTCAGCCCTATTTTGTACTTTATTTGGAGACAGGGCCTTACTGAGTTGCTTTTGCTGAGGCTGGCTGTGAACTCTCAATCCTCCCGCCTCAGCCTCCGGAGCTGCTGGGATTACAGGTCTGAGCCACTGTGCCCAGCAATATTTTTTTCTGATATTTTTTAGTTGTTGATAGACCTTTATTTTATTCATTTATTTATATGTGGCGCTGAGGATGGAAGCCAGTGCCTCACAGATGTCAGGCAAGCACTCTACCACGGAGCCACAATCCCAGCCTGTGCCTGGTGATTCTTGACAGAGATGCAACGATAATCCAGTAGAGAAAAGACAGACTTTTCAACAAGTGATATTGGAGCAATTGGATAGCCAAACATGAATTTCAGTCCATACTTTTAACCATATATGAAAATTACCACAAAATGGATGATAAACCTTAATATAAAACATAAAACTGCCAAACTGTCAGGAAAAAAGAAGAGAATTGTTTGGCTTGGGGTTAGGGTAAGATATTTTATAAATGAAACCCAAAGTATGAGATGTTGTTAAACAATGAAAATGCCAACAAGAGAAGGGGAGAAATTACATCTCACACACACACACACACACAGACACACACACACATGCACACACACACATGCACACACACACACACACATGCTCACATATGTACATAGGTATAGATGCAGTATAAATACATACATAAATTCAAAATATTCACAACTCAATAAGAAAAAACCAACAATCCCCTTTAAGAAATGGTCCAAAATTTAAAGAGACACTTCACTAAGAAGACATAAAAGTAACAAATAAGTACATTAAAAGATGAGCCCATCATTCATATTGAAAATGAAGATACAAATTAAAAATCTGATGACATACACGAGATTGTCACAGAGTCAGCAGCTGACCGTGCTAGGTTGGTGAGGAGGTGGGAACTGCAGCCCTTACACAGGGTTGACAGCCATGACCCCATCTTTTCACTGTTCCATCTTTCTAGACTGAAAGGCTGGCCCCACCACCACTTCCTGCCCAGCTTCCCCGGCCCCTGGCACCACTGTTCTCTCCTGATGAAGCCGACTCCTCTAGGGACCTCGAGTAAGTGGAACCATGAAACACTGTCTTCAAGATTGGCTCATCTCACCTGGGTATGGTGCCCATGCCACGGCAGTTGTTAAAATGTCCTTCCTTTTTAGGGCTGACAAATACCTCTTTGAATGTATCTACCACGTGTTTATTTCTTCATATGTACACGTGCTGGTATGTATGGTTGCTTCCATTTTTAGACTGCTGTGACTAGGCCGCTATGAACCCGGGTGGGCACAGATGGGCACATACCAGAAGTGAAATTGCTGGATCATATGTTAGTTCTATGTTTAATTTTTTTTTAAGGAACTTCCATACTGTTTTCCAAAGTGCTACACCATCATCCAACCCCACCAACAGGCACAAAGGTTCCAATTTCTCCAGATCTTTGCCAACATTTGTAACTTTCTTTCTTTCTTTTTTTTTCCCTTCCTACTGGGAATTAAACCCAGGGAGTGCTTAACCACTGAATCACATCACCAGTCCTTTTTTATTTTTTATTTCGATACAGTCTCACTAAGTTGCTTAAGGTCTTGCTAAGTTGCTGAAGCTGGTATATTTTCCATTTTGGAAAACAACAACAACAACAACAAAAAAAACATTAGCCATCATCTTATTCTGTTTGGCTGCTATAACAAAAATGTCGTAGCCTGAGTAATTTATAAACAATAAAAACCTATTGCCCACAGTTCTGGAGGTGCTGGCAGATTTGGTGTCTAGCGAAGGCCCATCTCTGCTTCATACATGGTGCCTTCTTGCTATGTACTTGTATGGCAAGGGCAACCAAGCACCCAGGGCTTTATTTATAAGGTCACTAATACCATTTATAAGGGCTCATCCCATATGACCAAATGACCTCCCTAAAGATCACTTAATACTGTCATGCTGGGGCAGTAGGTCTTAACATATAAATTTTAGGGACACAAACATGCAAACCTTAGCAGCCATCCGAATGGGTGTGACGTGTCTACATACTGTCAGACCCTCTACACACCTCTTTTATTGATATAACAAAGAGTTTTAAAAATTTGATAATGACAGGAAAGATTTGAATAATGCAACTAATGGTCTTGATTTAACAAACACACAGAATCCTCTATCTCTCATCTAGATTACATTGATAATTTTAAGAAAGATACCATTTACCACATCAAAATAAATTCACTGAAAAACAAATCTTTTGATAGAAATGCACAACCTTTACACAGAAAACTTGAATTGCAGACTGAAAGGCATTTAAAAGACCTGAATAAATAGAGGGGTTCACAACCGGGGAGACTCAATCTTACAAGATGACAGTTCTTTCTGAATTGTATGATAGAGTCAATGCAATTTCTATCACAGTCCCAACAGGGTTCGTTGCAAAAGTTACTAAGCGAATTCCAAAATTTGTATGGATGAGAAACGGGCTAAGAATAGCTTCAGTGCTCTGAAGAGGAAGAGCAGGCCGGGGAGCTTGATGGGTGTCAAGACTCCTGCAGAAGCTGAAGGAAGTAAGACAGTGTGATATTAGTGCAGCGACAGACAGACAGTGGAGTGAGAGAAGCAGAACAGAAACTCGATACATGTCACAGGTTAGACTGCAGCTCCCGGGGAGAAAGATGGGGTTTTAAATAAATGATGCTGGGACCACTGGGTACTCCCTGAGGGAAGAAAGGAAATAGGATCAGTGGTCCCAGCCACCCCGTTCCAGGGACATTAATTCTTAAAAGAGCAAAATCAAACTGGAAACACTCTGAAGAGGATATGGGAGCATATTTTTATTGCCTTAAGACAAACAATACATGAAAGGCACAAATCATAATGGAAAACACAGAAAAATAAACTATATTAAAAGTCATATTTCTGTTCACTTGAGGGAAACCAAAATAATGTCAAATGACAAGAGCTTCGCTGAAAAAGAAGACACAAGCAAAGCAGACACCCAACAAAGCATTAATGTCCAGAGGTGTAAAGAATTCCTGAAATCGGTAAGAAACACCGCCCAACAGGCCAGGTGCAGGGAGAGCTGTACTTGTAGAAATGGAAATGTGAAGACCCCCCACACCCACACCCACACCCACACATGACTGTTCAGCCCTGTGGGGCCGCAGAGAAATTCACCACTGAATTGTTCTGAGACACCGCTTTCCCCTCACCAGATTAGCAAAAATGTGATTTTGCCAACACTGCACGCTGGCCAAGACGCAGAGCCACTGGGTTTCTTACAGACAGTGGGTGGTAGCTACTCAGCTCCCAATTCTACAAGACATACCACAGACTGAGTGTCTTGAGCAACAGGAATCTAATTCCCCATAGTTCTGGAGGGTGGAAGTCCACATTTGGGGGCGCCGGCATGGTGGGGCTGGCCAATGCTCTTCCTGGCCGTCTCCGAGGGAGGGAGATCATCCCCTGCACCCCTTCTGGTAAGGGCACGGATTCCATCTGTGAAGGCTCCACTCTTGTGACTTACCAAAGACCTCATCTCAAATACCATCACCCTCGACATATGAATTTGGGGAGACGCAAACACTGGTTCCACAGTAATTGAATAATAAATTGACATAAATGCTTGGGAGGACTGTTTAGTGATATCCTGCCAAGTTGAAGACAGTCATGCCCCATGACCTGGCCATTTCACTCTTAGGACATATACTCTAGAACAGTGGTTCTCAACAGGGGTGGCGCTGCCCTTGGGGGACATTTGGCACCCTATGGAGCTGTCACACCTCAGGGATGCCACTGATCTATTGGGTGGTGGCCGGGGACACTGCCATGCTTTGTATGATGTCCCTCCTCAAAGAATTATCCTACCGGAAATGTCAATGGCTCTGCTGCTGAGAAAGTCTCCTGGCCGTGATTTGCAGGTTTCCTAACCTCCTCCTACCTAGGGCCCTCATGAGGATTCACCAGGCTGCTACTTGTGGCTGTGTATATCTGCCTGCTACTGAGCACGTTCAGCCAGGGTTTGCCCCACTCCAGCCCCTCCCCACCTGCCCTGGAAGCACAGTCCATCACCCACTGCCAAGAGAGCATTCCCACAGGACAGGTCACTTCAATGACCCAGTCTGGGGGCCCACTTAAAGGGCCCTGCTCTGTCCTTTTGAGGACAGGCTCTAGTGGCCAGGCTCTCCATCTCCCTGTTCTGGTCCAGTTCAACACCTCTGTCTCTGCCCTCCCTTCCAGCTGCTCACAAAGGCCAAGTCAACTGCAGTGGTGCCACGCCCTGTGTGCCAGGTATGCTAGTGTGGCCTTGCCAGGCTCTCCCACCTTGCCCGCCCTCAGAGGGTAGTGGGCCAGAAATCCAGGTCTGGGGCTTCGCACTTCTGCTCTCTGCATGTGCTCTTCCCCCTGCCGAGGGTGCCTGCCTCCCCTGCCTTCTCCAACGTTAGCCAAAGTGTTTCCTCCTCCAGGAAGCCCTCTGGGTTCAGGAGTGCCCTTGGGAGTTCCTTCCTCTGCGCTTCCAGGCTGGCTACCCCATCACAATGGCACTGGTCCTCTTCCTCCCATGGGCCCAAGAGCCCTCGAGGGCAGAATAGCTGTCTCCCTGCTGTGTTCCTGGTGCCTGGGCAGAGCACCTGCAGACCCTGATCACTGCTGGGACCTGACTGTCTTGATGGCTTAGATATGAGGTGACCCCTGAAAGCTCAGGTGTGACACACGCAAGGATTTTCAAGAGAAATGATTACATCATCAGAGCTTTAACATAATGTGGAGTAACCCACCGATGGACAGGGAGGCTGTGCCTGGAGGAAGTAGGTCATGGGGGTGTCCCTTCAGATTTGTATTTTGTCCCTGGTGAGCAGGAGCTCTCTCTCTATCTCTCTCTCTCTCTCTCTCTCTCTCTCTCTCTCTCTCTCCCTTCCCAGTTGCTGTGTCCTGAGCTGCTTTCCCTGCCACGCCCTTCCTCCATGAGGTTCTGCCTCACTTGGGCCCAGGGCTGTGGAGTCCACTCATGGTGGACTGAACCTCTGAAACCATGAGCCCAAATTAACTTTTCTTTTCTACAATTTTCTTTTTTCTTCTACAATTTTTTTTTGTCACAGTGGTGAAAAAGCGGACTAACCGCCCGCGGGTTAGTCCTCTACTAATGGCCTACTCACGCCCTTCCTCAATAACCCTACAAGGCTTCCTTTCAGCCCAAAGGTCAAATCCAAACTCTGGGCCTTCCAGGCACATTGGTTCTCCCTGGGGCGTTCTTTCCTTTGTTTTCCTTTCTGACGAGCTAACACTCCCCAAGAAGGCTCCGCCCCTCAGACCAAGCCCAGCTCCAGGTGACAGGGTCCCCTGGCACTTCCCCTGCTCCATAGCGTGACCACAGCTCTAGATAAATAACTATAAATGTAAAGTGACTTGAGAAACATCCCTACCCAGAGTCTGTGATGTGGAAACTTATTTAGACAAAGTTTCTTGGCAGATGTTATAAAGTTAAGGGTCTTGAGATCATCTTGGATAATCTGGGTGGGGCCTAAAGTCAATGACAATGTCCTTATAAAAGACAGAAGAAGAGATGCAGATGAGGGGAGGCCACATGGAAATGGAGGCAGAGACTGGAGGATGCAGGTCCAAGCCCAGGAGCAGCTGAGCTGCCAGAAGCTGAAAGAGATGGGCAGGAGCCTCCTCGGGAGCCCCAGGGCAAGCATAGCCCTGGGGGCACAGGCAAAAGGGCAAGGAAACCAAAGTGGGTTTTTTCAGTATCAAGGTGCGTGGCAAATTATCATGGCAGCTCCAGGAACTGATCAGATTCACACATATTAACCCAAGTCTCTGAGTGATAACACCATCAGTAGATTGAGGAAAGCCAAGGCTCAATAACTTGCTCAAGGTCACCGGCCAGTATGTGGCAGAGCCAGCACTGGAGCCAGGCAGCCTGGCTCCTGCAGCCAAGGGCAGATTTCCTCTGCAAGCAGCAGGAATCTCAGGTTCTTCCCTGGCCAGAGGCCCTTCTCCAGCACTCCCAGAAGTGACCGTCCTACCACAGGACACAGTGCTCCCACCTTCTCAGAGAGGGGTCTTCCTGATGCGACCATTGTTCTTGATGCTGAGCTGAGAGAATGTTCCTGTGACATCCAGACAGAGCAGCTTTGGATGAGGACACACTCTGGGTGTGCCTGCTGTGTCCCAGGGTCCCCACTCATTCTTAAGAAGGAGATCATGGTGGTGTCTGTCTCCCAGGATGGTCCCAGGGTCATGCAGTGACCACCCAGTGGCAGGAGAGGTGGACTCACTGCTAGGCTGGGAAGCTCCAAAGCAGACCCTTCCAAGGGGGAAGGCTGAAGCTATGGGGTCACGTGGTCCTGGGGTTAGGGTATTTTGGGAAAGTGAGATATTTGAGCTGCAATTCGTTCAGTCTGCTGAGAGGGCTGCCTCAGCAAAGCGTCCTTTATGGGATGGTTTCAACAACAGAGGCCTAGTCCCTCTGAGCACTGGGGGCTGAGGTGCAAGATCAAGGTGTAGGTAGCACCAATTCCTCCGGAAGCTGCTCTCCTCGACAGGCAGGGGGACATTGTCCCTGTGTCCTCTCATGGTGTCCTCTCTGCTTGTCTGTGTTCTGATCCCTTTTACCAGGATATGGGCCACACTGTAAGAGGCTCTGCTCTAGTACCTCGCTTTACCTTAATGACCCCTATAAAGACCCCATCTCAAACACTGGAAGTGCAGGGGAATAGGACTTCACACGTGGGTCTCAGGGGAAAGGGCTCCCTCTCACCCGCTAGTCTCTTTCCCTCTGACTTCCTGTCATCACACCTCCTCTTGTATCTGAAGTGGTTGGAGAGGCCGAGAAGATTTGGGGGATGCAGATGAAGGGACACTGAGTTGGGGTGCCTTGGTTCGCGTTCAGTGGGGTGTGTTTATATGGTCTGAGCCAATCTGTGCAAGTCCAGTTACTGCTGGCTGAGAGGTGCCATGGCTTCCAGATGTGCCTCCCACCCGTTGTGCCAACCCACAGGTATCAGGCCAGGAATGTATTCTATGGTGCCCGGCGTCAGAAGTATACAGACAGAGGAAGAGACGAGAGGCTTAAAGCACAATCCTCCCAGTGCCAAACAGGGGTCTGCAGACCTTCAGAGCCACAGGGCAACCTGGGATCACCTGATCTGGGACCCAACCGGCTTCGGTTCTCTCTGGAGTCACTTGGGGCACTCAGTCAAATGCCAGTCCCTAGGCCCTGCACCTTAGGCTTTGTTCAGCAGGACACAGGAACCCAGGCACCTGCACTCACCATCTTCTTCCTCAGGTGCCCGCAATGGGGGCTGAGGGTTAGGATGCACTGAGCGAACCCTCTGCAGGTTTGAAACTGCACAGTTGCCTTTTGTCGTGAAAATTATTAAAATCACAATAAGAAAACTGGAGGAAACGTAATTCTTTCAAAACTTAGCATTCATTTATGGTAGAAAGAAGGTAGTTTTTCCCGATTTGAAAACAATTCCCAAAAAGCACATGCCACTGCCATTAAAGAGCCAGGAGGCTGGGAGCAGGTTTTCTAACCCTAACCCTATTTTTTTTCCCCAGCATTACAGGAGAACTCTGCCTTGTCTTTCTGCTTTGTCCTTAGAAAAATATAAAATTATTATTCCACGAGGAGGCAACCAAAAGGATGAAGCTGAAAAATGTAGAAAAAGGAAATCATACAGGTGCATGTCAGAGAGTTAGTAAAATTATGTATTTTTTTCCTGGATTTTGTAATGTTTGTGATATTGGCCAACGTAAAGCATTAAAATTGTTGTGTTTTGTTATTATAAAAATTATTATTCTAAAGAATAATCAGAGCTGGGCATGATGGCGCACGCCTGTAATTCCTGTGGCTCAGGAAGTGGAGGCAGAAGGAGCGAGAGTTCAAAGCCAGCCTCACTGAGCAACGCAGTGAGACCCTGTCTCTAAATATAATGCAAAATGGGCTGGGGATGGGACTCAATGGTTGAGCGCCCCTGAGTTCAATCCCCAGTACAAAAAAAAAAAAAAGAATAATTAGAATATTCTAATAATAATTATTCTAATTATTATTCCAAGGCTTGTACTTGTAATTTTACATTCTTTTTTCAGGTCCTCCCTAACCTGGATCCACCAGGGCTGGTAGCCTGTTCTCTCTTCCTCACCAAGGGAGTCCTGTTGTTCTCGGGCAGCAGCATGCCCCCCTTATTTATTTATTTTTAAATTTCCCAGCCTCCTTGGAAGCCAGGGCTAGCCACGGGATACTGTTCTGGCCAACAGGATAGACGAGGCCTCTGGCGGAGCTTCCAGGAAAGCACTAAAGGAGCTGTCCAGGGGTATGCCTGTTGCTCTCCCCTTCTTGACTAGAATAATGATGGGATGCTGGATGAGAGGCAGGCATCTCGCCACCTCAAAGATCCTGTGAGAAAGAAAATTACATGCTAAATATGAAGGAGTGAAAGAGAGATACAGGGAAGGACCACAGATCATTGAGTTTCTCCAGTGAGACAAAATGATTCATTTATGCCACTGTACAATTGTGACTGTACATTATCCTTAACTGATACACATGTTTCAAAGTACCACAAACTGGGTGCTTAAACAAAAGGGAGTTACTGTCTCAGTTCTGAAGTTTCCAGGGGCAGCAGGGTGGCTTCCTCGGAAGGTGGTTGGGAGGTCTATTCCGGACTTCTACCCCTCCTCTCATGGCTTGCTGCCCATCTTGAGCTCCTCGGCTAGCTGATGAGCCATGGACCTTGGCCTGCCCTCCCTGTGTGTGTCTATGCCCACACCAAGTTCCCTGCTCTATAAGGGCGCCAGTCATCTTGGATTAGGGAGCAAAGTACTCCAGTAGGTCACCCCTTAACTAATGACCTCTGCAGTGAACCCATGTCTAAGTAAGGTCACATTCTGAGGCACAGGAGAGTTAGGACTCCAACACATAATTTTGGGGAACTGGGGAGAGACACATTTCAGCCCATTACACATGGACCTCATCTCTGATGCCTCTCCCTCTGTCCATGGGTAACTCCTTCCAGTTCCACCACATGGACCTCTCTGATGCTCAGCCTTCCTTCACCACCATGGCACCCCCCACTGTGCCCTGCATCTACACTTGCGCTCCAGGCAGCCTTTGATGATACTCTCAGATCTCTGCACAGATGCTCCAGGATCCTGGAGGTCTGCACTACCCCTCCAGTCTGGTTAGACAGGAAGTGGCTCCCTTTGGTCAATTAGATGTGAGGGTGAGGGATGTGTGTCTATTTGGGGTGGGAGCTTTTAAGCAGTATAACTTGCCACCTTTCATTCCTATTGCTGCACTGACTTTGCACACTCAGTTCAGCAGAGCTCCATCAGCGTGGGCTCCTGACTACTGTGAGCAGAGCCCTAGTGGCTAGCTAGGAGTGTGAGCAGGAAGCCAGCCAGCGAGATTTGGGCTTGTTAGTGTGGCTCAACTGATTGGTATATGTAAAAATGTAAAATGGACGGTGGTCCCACTGACCCCTTTCCAGGCAAGACTGTCTCAGGGTAAACTCCAAACTCCTTCCCATGGCCCACAAGGCTTAAAAGTGCTGGCCTCTGCCCCCTCCCACACTGGTCTTTCCACACCCTGCCAGAGACTCTTACTCTTCTTTCAGATTCTCAAATATGTCCATTCTCTTCAGTCAAGGTAAAGGTGCTTACTGACGCCGGTCCCTTCGTGTGGATGGATGCCCTGCATATGAGGCAAGCACACTACCCACAGAGCTATTCCCCAGCCCCCCTTGTGTCCTTCCTGGTAGACTGTAAGCTCCAGATGGGCAGTGGCTTCCCCTCTGTCTTTCACCATGGCCTCCCTGCATCTTAGGCACTTCCTGGTAGATAGTAGAAGCTTGATAAATACTCTGGATCCACAGTGAATGAATGGATTCCTCGCCCAGCCAAATCCTACCTCCTCCAGATCTGAGCTCCACAACACATTGTTCATTCAACAGTTGCTTGGCAAAGGGGGACTCCCTCGGATGGAATCCGGGCTCTGCCACCTGCTATTAGTCATCTTGATCATTTCGCTTTGATCTCTGACCTTCAGACCTCCCCGGTGTACAAAGGAGGAAATATCACACGTGATTGTTGCATCTTCCCTGACCACGGGTGGTCTGGGACGGCCGTGATCCCACCTTAAATATACACGCCCCCTCACGGTTGTGACCCCTGCGGGCAGGGACGAGCTTCCTGGGATCTTTAGCCTTAACTGGAAAGCCCTTTCCGGGTGTCGCTCCGACCCAGGAAGGCGCTAGTTCTGGGACCCCGGCTCTCCCTGCCGGCCCGAGAGCCAGTGCGCACGCTCGGGCGCCGCGCCTCTCCTAGAGGAGGCAAAACCGCTTCGGGCGTAGGCCCGGGGCGGGCAGGCGGGAGCCACGCCCTCCTCCCTGACTGGCGGAAAAACGGGCCAATCGGCGAGGCGCCGCGGGGGAGGGGCGGGGCCGTGCTACGAGCCGGCGCCCGGTGGCCGCGGGAGCTGCAGCCGCTAGCGTGCGGCACGCGCCGGCCGCCTGCCCGAACCCGGTCCCGTGTAGCCGGCCCTCGACCCCCGCCGACCGAGCCGCGCGCGCCTGCCCTGTCTCCTCAGTTGCATTTGACGATTTTTTTTTTTTTGCACGCATTCATTTTCTGTTCCATTTAGTCCTTTCTAAGGCGGCGGCGGCAGCGAGAGCGGCGAACGCTTGGGGCGGGGAGGGGGCGGCTGGAGGATGCGGCGCGGGACTGCGCTCACTACGCCCGCTGCTGCTGCCCGGCTCAGGCCGGAGCGCCGAACAGGTGGGTGCAGGTGCGCCGGGAGGCGAGAGGCGAGCATTGGTCGAGGGTCCCGCAGACCCCAGGACGGGTGGGCGGACCTGGCGGCAAGGGACCAGGCGACTGGTGCTGCCCCGCCCCATCGCCCACTTTCTCCTCTTCCAGCCATCGCCACCCCTGTTTGTCCCCCTTCTACTTGTGCATCCTACCCCTTGGTCCCCCACCGTTCCGTTCCCATCCCCCTCCTTTCTTGAAACCCCCGAAACATCTCCCAGTCGCTACGTCGCTTCCAACGCCCCATCTCGGTCCGCCTCCAGCCCCCCTTCTCCCTCTCGCCACCGGTGTTTCCACTCCTCTCCCCATTCCGCCCTCGAGACAAGGGGTGGGAGGGGGGACCCACCCGGTGCTCCCGGGAGAGGCGCGGGGGGGCGTGGTTGGCCGGTCTCTTAGGTGTCCTCCCGGTAGGTCATAGTCCCCCGGACCCTGTCTAGGTGGCACAGAGGAAAGGGCCGGAACGCGGAGGCACCCCAGCCCGCACCCCACCCATCCCATCTCACCCCACCCCACGCACAGCACACGCCACCGCGGCCCCTGCCACGCACACCCTCGCGCTGCTCCGCCCACGTGGGCGCGGGGGAGGAGGCTGGAGAGCTGGGAAGAAAGACTGGTACCCACCCTCTTGCCCGGCCGGCGCGCCCTGGGCGCATTGGGCCTCCCGGATGGTGCGCAAGAATTGGCTCCAGCGGTGCTGGTCACCTTGCCTGGCGCCCAGCGTTCGGACCAGCGACCTCCTGGTCTGTGTCAGTGAGTGGCAGCCTCGCCTTCCTGGCCCCTTGCTCCATCCCTCCAGCCACACTGCTGTGGGCTTCTGAGGATCCAGCCTCGTCACCCTATAGAGGCCGCTTGCCAGGCCGGAGGCTTGTGCCTTAGAAACCCCTCTCTTCACGCATCCCAGCCTTTCCTCTCCTGAGGCTTGGCCAGCCTCGGGCCTTAGGCCAGCCTCTGCCCGGCTCTTTAAGCTCCAGGATTCTGTATCTGATCGCTAGCCCTCCCCCGCCCCGCCCCCGCTGCGCACTCACAGGCACACTGGCCTTGGCCTTTCTTTGCTCCAAACATTCCCTCTGGGGAACACCCTCCCTTTATCTGATGAACTCTTTACAGACCAAGGTCAGGGAGAGACCCTTGCCCCTCTTGGGATTCTGTACAGCAGGGCCGGACACTGCCCAGTTACCAAGGATGGCCTGTGCCACCCAAACTAGAAGGGGAGGTGAGCAGGACAGGAGCAGCGGATGTCATCACCCCTAACTCAGGGCGACCGGCTGGTGTGGGGGCGAGGCTGTGGGAGGAGCTGGCCCTTTCTTCTGGGCCAGGTGCTTGTGGGGGATGAGGGTCCCGTTCCATTCACTGGGGTGGACAGCGGGCAGGGCAGGTTTGGGGATGGGGTGCACTGGTCAGGACCCCCCTCCTGCCCCCCACCCCTCAAGGCTCCTTGCTTTGCAGGGCATTGCCAACTCCCTGGAAGCCTCAGACGTTCAGGCCTGGAGAAGGCTGGGTACCACCCAGAGGAGGTGTGTGGGGTGTTGCAAAGTGTTTGTCTTTAAGACCTGTACAGGTCTGCAGTGCTGGACATCTCTGCTCCAGAGTTGGGGGTCACTGTCACCTGAGGCTTTTCACTGCAAGAAGCCCTCATAGCGTCACAGTGTGGACCCCACACGTGAAATGATTACCATTTTCCTCCTTCTCAGACCATCCATGGCTTCCACTGTCCCCATGAGCTCACAGGTTCCTCGGCCAGTCTGTCCTCCTCCCCGCCTCCCTTTCACAGCCACACGTGCCATCTTCTTTCTGTGTCTTCACAGGTTTTTTCCATACATGTTGTTTTTTTCCTTCAAAATAGTTTCTCCTCTGGCCTCTGGAAAACTCCCATTGACGGGATTCTGTGGCTTTCCCTGGTTTTGCCAGAGCTGCCTCTCTCACCGTGCTTCTCAAGCCTCACACACAGTGTAACGCTGGCATGTGTGGTTTTTCCTTAAGCAGATGGCACTCATAGAGACGGGATGACTGAGGTCTGAGGCCATCCCCCTTCATGGATCTTTCTTCCTGGGGAGGTGCTACCTGCCCTGTAGGAGGGACACTGCCCAGTCACCAACGGGACTTTCTGCAGGGAGAGAGCATGATGGGCAGGCTCTCCTCTGCCTGATCAGAAAGGCTTCATGAGGAGGTGGAGGATCCAGCCCTGCTCTCTTGGTTCATAAGGCGGATGAGGGGACATGTGTGGCTGTTGAGCCCTTGCAGGGCAGATCCAGCCCTCCACTTAGCTGTGATTGACAGATGCTGCCATCCAGGCCTTCTAATTAAACGCCGTCCTCCTTTGGAGAGAGTGGAGATGCCGGCAGCATGTCTCCAGTTCTCCTGGACTGGTCTCCTCCCCCACTGGACACCTTAGATGGGTGGTGGGGTCAGTCTGCAGAACTTCTGCAGGTGGATTCACCTGTGCCCTATTTCTTATTGCTGTGTGGTCTTAAGCAGAGGAGTAACCTTTCTGAGCCTTCATTTCCTGTATAAGTGGTCTCTTTTTGGCTGGATTAGTGTGGGGATCATAGATGGGGTCCTTGAGTACAGGTGACACTTAATCAATGGTCCTGATGATGAGAAAGTGTGCAATGAATTGTGCAAAAGATGATTCCTTTAGATTTGTCACACAGGAGATGCCCAAGTTGGAGGACCTCTTTTGTCCTTTTCTAACATTGGAACTCATGATCACAAGCCCAGGGAGCAGGGCGGGGTGGGGAAGCTGTTGAAGATCAGCTTACACCCCAAGGGCTCTGTGATCTCTTGCAAGTCACTTGCCCTCTCTGTGCTCAGTGCCTTTTTCTGGAGAGCAGGAGTGAGGGTTATATAAGGTAAATAGCTGTCATAGCTGAGCCTCCCACTCCTGCCACGAGTTCTGTGTTTTAACTCACAGTGCCACTCAGGTAAAGGGCGTGTGGGCACCTAGAGAGAAGCAGCGGGTCTCAGGGCCGAGGGGACACAGCAGCGGCCTCCCTCACTGGGGCCTTTGATTGACCTCACTGCTGCCCCAGGTAGCACTCACCCCGGCAGCGCACAGCAGCCTCCTGCAGGCCCCGTGACAAATGCACTGGAGAGCCTGGCGGGGCCTCATGAAAGCATGTCACCGAGGCAGAATCAGTAGTGGTCACTGGGCTGCTGTGATGAGAGGCTTGGAAAGTGGGACCTCCATTTCCAGAAAGTGTTATTTTTGCTCCTGCCTCTCTAGGGCCAGGTGGGCAGCGCCACAGGGCAGGGCAGTGCAGGGCAGGGCAGGGCAGGGCGGGGGAGGAAGCTAGGGGCCTCCTGCCACAAAACTGCTCCTGGAGCCAGGACAGCAGAGAGCAGGGGGAGCTGCGAGGTCACCACTGTGCTGGTCAAGGCCTCTAGCTGAAAGTAGAAGACGGAAGGTGGCACTGGAGGGTGGCACAGGTGAGGAGAGGCACTGCAGTGTGTTAGTGTTGCTCTTGCCCTTGGTGTTAGTATTTCCTGGATTGCCACAGGCAGTGTTGCCCTCTATGCGAGGTGGGGTTACCATTTGCGAAGCACCTGGCCAGGACGGAGGTTTGTGCCTGGGCTGTAAGCTACTGCTCACTCCTGATCTTGTAAATAAAATTTTATTGGAACACATCCATGCCCATCTGTGTACAGGGTTGTGGCTGCTTTGCACCATGTTGGCAGGTTGGGGTGGGGCAGATGCCCTGAGCCAAAATAACTCCCTACCTGGCCTTTATAGGAGAGGTTTGCTGTCCCTGGTCTGATTGAGTTCATTTAGTCCCCGAGGGAGGCATACCTGCATTTCTCTCTCTTTCTTTCTTTCTTTCTTCTTTTTTTGGTACCAGGGATTGAACTCAAGTGCACTTGACCATTGAGCACCATCCCCAGTCCTATTTTATATTTTATTTAGAGACAGGGTCTCATTGAGTTGCTTAGTACCTCGCTGTTGCTGAGGCTGGCTTTGAACTCGTGCATTCTTTCTGCATACAGAAGGTGCCCAAGTTGGAGGACCTCTTTTGTCCCAGCGTCCTGATCTGCTGGGATACAGGTGTGTGCCACTGCACACAGCTGTATTTCTCATTTAACAGATGAGCTCATAGAGGGTCTGACACCTGCCCAGGGTCCCACAACTAGTAAGTTCCAGGGATTTGGAGCCAAGAAATCCATGTTCTCTCCTCCACCGGGAGGTTTGTGTTTTGTTTTTTTTTTTTTAGCTTTTAATTGAATTTTACCATGTTCATAGAATGATTTTTATTTTAAAAAATTGCAAACAATTTCTTTACAGCCTATTACCTCATCGATTATTTAAGCTATTTATATTTATGTATTTAGTATTTAGTAAACACTAATATAGTGATGCTTTTTAAGTGCACAGTCCAGTGGCATTGCTATGTGACCATCACCACCAGCCATCTCCATGTTCCCATCCTCCTGGGCCAGTGCCCCTTGCTGCTGGGGGTGGGTGGGGAATTTTGTAGGAAAAAGCAAACACTAGCAGATCGGGGTTTAGCAGAGAAAGCTTTGCCAAGAGCCGTGGGTTTGAATGCTGGCTCTGCCGTCTACTTGCTGTCCGTGCCCCTCAGAACCCGTACAGCAGTTTCCTCACTGGAGCAGTGGGGATGACCTCAGTCTCCATCCCTGCGATTTCTGTGTTTGTGAGGAACAGATCAAAGAACAGGGGAGGGCTGGAGGAGCGTCCTGCAGGGGATGGTGGCTATGATGCTGGGCCCTTGGGAAGCACCCTAGTGGCTGTTGGGTCAATCTGCACCTCTCCATGTAGCTGGAGTGTCACCTTTGTCCTTTGTGGGGTGTGGAAGCCTCCTCAGGACCTAGCAGGTGTCCCAGAGCTCCCAACCTGACCTTGGATGCCCCGAGGCTGCGTGGAGAGGGCCGCCTGCCCTCCTCTCCCTGCAGCTTGGGCTTGGCTGAAGGGACCTTTTAGGAATGAAAGGAGCTCCGTGCGCCAGCTGGGCTGCCCATTGTGGCTGTAATGCTCTTGTGTGGACCAGGTCAGAGGGACGTGCTGGCTCAGCTTGCTGCACTTGGAGTCGGGAGCCTGGGACCCGCCTGGTCCCCTCCTCGGGGTGGAGGAGGTGGGGTCAGCCTAGGGTGTCCTGCTTCCCGAGAGGACTGAGTGCGTGCATGCGTGCGTGCGGTCAGCAGAGCTGGTGCCGGAGCCTCCCCTTCTGTTAGCCTGGCGCCGCCGTCTTCCTCCACTGGATCCGGGCTCCTCTCTGCTTGTCGGATGGACTGTGTTTAAAGTCGGTTTCAGTCTGAGTTGTCTATTGAAGCAATTCTTTATTTTTCTTTCTTTCTCCCTTTTGAGAAATTGAAGTGAAATATTAACCATTTCAAAGAGTACAATTCAGTGGCACTTAATGCATTCACAGTTTGTGCGACTGTCACCTCTGACTAGTTCCAAAACATTTTCATCACCCCCAAAGCAGACCCTGTGCCACTGGCAGTGACTGTGTATTGCCCCCTCTCTCCAGCCCCTGATAACCTCGATCAACGACCTGTCTCTGTGGATTTACCTATTCTGGATGCTTCATACAACCAGAGCCATATGGTATATGGTTTTTCATGGCTGGTTTAATTCCCTGGGTGTTGTGCTTTCAGGTTCATCAGGCTGTGGCAGGTATCAGGGCTTCATTCCTTCATTCCTTTTTGTGGCTGCATAATATTCCATTGTGTGTCCATTCATCTGTTGATGGACATGTGGGTTGTTTCCACCTTCAGCTGTTGTGACTAGTGTGTGAAACAATACATGCAGTGTTAAACGTTTCTTCTTCACTTGCTCATTAATTCATCAGTTCAGCCACTTGCTGAGCAGTGGTCAATGTGCCCTCCGTGCCAGGTGCTGTGCTGGGAGCTTCCAGCCTTGGCTTGCCCTGGAGCTTGGTTCTCTGGCCTAATTTTCCCAGCAGGAGCGTGGGATCGCCCTGAGGCAGGAGGCACAGAGTGGGGGCCAAGGCAGTGGCCGAGAGAGGCAGCTGGCACAGTGCAGGGAGCCCTGGCTGCCTTCCTGCCAGTTCCTGGAACATGCTGGACTCTCTTCTGGCTGGAGAACTCGCGTTTGCTGAATGTGCGTCCCCTGTCCTGCCTGGGCTGGCTTTTCCTATGTCCCATCTCAGCTTGAATTTTCCCTTGCTGGGACACCTTCCTGGACCACCCCAGGTAGGGGCTCTGCCTCGCCTCCCCCTCGCCGTCTGGTTTTCTTGTAGAGAATCATCATGATCCAAAACGACGACTTTGTTGCCTCATTTGCCATCTCCCTTCCCGAGGGAGAGCTGGAATAGAGCACCAGGAGGGCCGGACCGGATCCCAGGTTTTTCCCCTCCCAGCGCCAGGCGTGGTGCAGAGCAGGTGCGCGGCAACAGGCGTTGCTGTTCCTTGGGGTGGAGGGGACTTTATTTCCCCACTCTACCTTGTAGGCTGTGCTATGGAGGCTGTGACTTAATCTTTCTGTACTTCACTTCCTTTTGTGAAATCTGGAGGGGGATGTCCCTGCTCTGGGGTTGGTGTCAGTAACGTGAGCTAGCATACACAGTGTGGGTGCCCCACCTCGGGCCACGTGGGGTTGGGAGCAGCAGATGCTTGTCAGCAGGTGCTGCTGGTAATGGTTGTAGAAATTCTGATCATCATGACTGTGAGTTTCCTAATACCTGGCGACATACACTTGTCTCAAGGTGGCCCCAGGGACCTCTTGGATCTGTGCTGTCCTGTTACTGTAACCTCTGGCTAGTGGGGCTCCTGAGCACTGGACCTTGGCTTGTCAGCATCAGCGGACTGTGAGTAAAAGATTCTCCCTTGGTTGGAAGATTTTTCTATGAAAAAAGGAGATGAAGGACTAAGTCATGGTTTCAGCGTTGGTTACTTGTTGGGATGATACCTGGATTTTTGGCAAATGTAAATTTAAATGTGACCACCAGGACATTTAAAGCTCTGCCAGGGCTCACATGGCATCCCCCTGGGCAGGGCCGCTGAGGCAGGGCCCCGGGTGGCTGGCCTGGCCACACCCCAGCTCTGCCTGGTTCCGTGTGCAGCCTCAGGCTCGGGAGTTACAGTTTTTTGTGTGCTTCAGTTTCCTTCTCTATAAACAAGGAGCTCAGTCTGGTGACAGCAATGACAAGGCACATTTGTCCCTAGCTCACCTCCCTGAGTCCTGCTAGGGACTGGGGCCTGTGAGGACGAGCAGCAGGGGAGACCCACCGTCCACACAGTAGAGACTGACCTGGTCACTGGAGCCCTGGCTGGTTCTCTGAAGGGTGCACATAAGTTGCTGTGTGGACAGCCCAGTCCTGCTGGGTGACAGCTGGGTCTCTCACTGTGTGCCACCCAGCCTCTAAGGCAACCCATTTGGCGTGGCCGAGGGGTGCTGGGCCTCAGGCTGCTTCCTTCTCGATCCTTCTGCAGTGTTCATTGCATCAGGACTTGCAAGTGGCCACCTCATGCCCACAACATAGGAGACCTCTTCTGGTACCTCCAACGTGGGTGTGGCTGCTGCTTGTGCCCAGCCTGGGGCTGGTGGCTGAGGGTGGCAGATTCTGAGGCATGGCTTAGGCTACCCTCTCGTGGGCACCCTTTCCTAAGGACCCCCAACCCACTCCTTTCCACCAGGCCAGGGAGGGGAGTGGGGAGTCAGGATGGAGGCAGACCCTTCACCTGGGGTCTCTGGTGTCCTGTGGGATGGTGTGATGCACTGTCATTGTCACCCTTGTCTTCTGTATCAGGTTTTTGTTGCTGTGACCAGAATATCTGACAAGAACAACGTTCAGGAGGGGAGGTTTGTTTTGGCTCAGGGTTCCTGAGGTTCATTCTATGGTCAGCTGGCTCCAAGGCAGGCCACTGTGGAGGAAGGACGTGACAGAGGAGAGCTGTCAACTTGGGGCAGTGGGGGGGCAGAGAGGGAGAGGAGGGCTGGGGAGAAGGTGAACCCTTCCAGGGCACAGTCCCAGTGACTTCTTCCAACCAGGCCCCGCCTCCCAGTCATCCACTCAGCCACCAAATGGTTTAATCCACATATGGATTGACCCACCATTGAGTCAAAGCCCTTGTGGTCCAGTCGTTGCCTAACAGCCCCGCCTCTGAACCTCAGTGGGAACCATGCTTTTAACACGGGAGCTCTTGGGCTGCTCCAGATGCAAACATCAGCACCCTCCTTGTGCTCACAGCCCATAGGTGTCTGGCTTGGTGCTGCCTGTGGGGGTTGGCATGGCAGGTCTGGCCCCTGAAGGGTCAGGGAGGGCAGCAGTGGGTGATCTTGTCCAGCCCTCATGGGACCTGCACCCCCTCACAGCTGGAGCAGTGACAGCTCTGCATGCCAGGTGCAACGGCAGCGGTGGGCCATCCTGAGCGAGCCAACCCCTTAGGACAAGGGTGTGGGATGAGCAGGTCCAGTATGACACCAGGACGGTGGTGCCCACAGTTGCCACCCACTAGGGATTTTTGTTAAATAAGTAGATGTTGGAGGCGCTGGTCACACATGCACGGTAAGTACACGAGGTGACAGATGCGTCGAGTGGCTTTACTACACAACTGTCTTGCTGTGCCTGCAGGAGCATCATGTTCTCATAAACCTCAAATATGCACAATATTAAAAACAAAACAAAACAGCACAGCCACCTAGTGTGGCGTTCAGGTCCCCATGTCCTGCTCCCGGCTCAGGTCCCACTGTCCTCTCACTGAGCACGCCTTCTCCGAGCGCTGCCCCTTCTCCTATCCTACCGCCTGCTCCCTCTGCCCTCCCCTATCCGTGACCTCCATGGACCCCGGGCCTGCCTGGACAGTGCTTCCTTTTTCCTTCCTGGCCCCAGGAGAGACCCCTCACTTGCTTAGTCTATAAGTGTGGGTCAGGTGCTGCCAGGGGCCTGGATTGGGATGGGGACAGCCCAGGGCAGCGGAGTGCACTGACAGCTTCCTCTGCCCAGTGTGGCCTGGCCTGGCCCACTCCTGCCTTCCCATCCGCCTCGCCTGAAGCAGCTCCTGTGTCCCCCTGACTCCTGTGTCCCCCAGGCCTTCTTGAGTGCTGTTCCCTCTGTTGGATCTGTCTGTCCACATTCCCTGTCCACTTGGCGAACATCCGGCCCTGGACTTAAGGTCCCCCATCGTCTTTCTTCCAGAAAACCTTCCCTGACTTCACCACTCCCCACCCCACAGGAACGTCCAGGACCCCCGCTGCCCCGAGCATCTCTCTGTCACCCTGGGCACAGCATTATTACTGCCAGTGAGGTATCTGACTCTTGTGCTGGGGGCCTACCTGGTAGAGATGTTGTCTGAATCACAGTGGGATTCCCAGGGCTGGGTGCAGGGTGGGGCGCAGGCAGGAGTCAGGGGATTCTAGCCCTCAGTCAGGTTCCCAGCTGCCAGCCGGGGAGGCCCTGCAGGAGCACGCAGTGGTGCCCCCTCCCTCCTGCATGCGGAGCCCCCTGCACACAGCAGCCTCACTGTGTTCTCTGCAGCAGCAGCCACCTCTAGGGACGGTCAGCTGTCTGAGCCTCAGCTCTGCAGCGCTCAGGGTGGAAACACCAATTGTCGTGCCCACCCAGGGGGTGACATGCGGGAGGCATCTGGGAAACTCAAAGCTTCCCTCCCTCTCTGGGTGGGATTTCACTCACTCTTAGCACAGTCTGTTTTCAGTTTAGAAAAATGTTAGAAAGCTGTCCCGCAGAATTCAAACTGTGTTTCCGCGTTCAGGGGAGGCCATCCTCCTGTTAAGTTGGCCTGGTTTTCTTCTGCTCCCCACTGCACCTCAGTGCGCTCTCAAGACCGGGCTCCCGGAGCTGGCTGGGCTGCTGGGCCAGCGCTCATTAGGCCTGCCGGTAATTGGATTTCTGCACAGGGTGCCTCGCAGTCTCCTGCTCTTGGAGCTTCTTTTTGTCAACCAGACATCTTCTTTTGAGAAAGGGACTGGGCCTCCGTGCTCTGCCTAATCTGTTTCAGCTGCTGGGCCAACAGTGCCCTCCTGCTGTGGCCTGCTGTGATGCCCCTCTTCCTGGAAGTCACACAGAACACATCAAGGTTACAGGGACTTCTAGATTTCTCTGCATGGATGGCTCAAAATACATGCAAGTTGCTTCGTACTGAAGATACAAATGAGAAATTGGGTGCTTCAGCTGAAGAGGGAGTGCTGAGTACCCAAACTCAGGTACCCCAATCTTATAGCACAAGTTGTAAATTTTGTATTTTGCAATTCCCAGGCTCCTGGGTTGTCGCTTCCCTTCATTTTTGTTGATGAACCCAGAGAGGGCTTTGAAGGGCAGGTGGCGAGGAGGCTCGAGGGTGTTTTGCTGCTGTCTGCAGGGCTGGGGCAGGACAGGGGGGATTCTGTGTTATCTGTTCATTGCAGCAGGTGCAGAGAGGGCTTGCCTACCACAGCTCCCTTGGCGCCTGTGCCAGTGACTTTGAGAGCAGAGCCACAGTGAGTCCCACCTTGAGGACTTGGTTGTGAGTCCTGCTGTGCCCTCTCCACTTTGGTCTGAAGCACTGAACTGTTGCCACAGTTCATGAAGGGGATCCCCAAACAATGTCCCCATCCCACCTGGAGGGGATGCCAAGTTGTAGACCTCAGATCTTCCAACCTAGGACGCTGGTAATGACGTTTATATAGATGGCGTCCTTCGACTATTAGGTAAATAATCAATTTGCTCCCTTTTACTGGAACCAGAGAGGAAAAAAAATCATGATTGATTTGAAAAGGAGCCATTTAAGAAACTTAAAATTGTCAGAGAGGTAAGTTTGTGTCTGAATTAAAAAGAAAAAGCTCTCTGAAGTCCTTGTCCCTGACCTATATTCCAAAGATAGTGCCTGATTCATTTAATGCAAAAGAAAGCCGTAAAGGAAGAACGGGGAAACAGAAATTATGTGAGGCAGAAGAGGACAGTTAAATGGCAGATGTCAATCCAACTCTATGCTAAACACCAATGAGAATGGAGTTTGCAAGCCAATTAAAACCAGGTCCTGTCGACTGGATAAAGCATATCTCCAGCCCTTACAGGCTTAGTCCCTGTGGGCCAGTATAACAAAATGTCTTAGACGGGGTGGCTCACAGAGAACAGAAGTCTATTTCTCACAGTTCTGGAGGCTGGGAAGTCCAGCTTGAGGTGCCAGCTGATTCAGTGTCTGCTGAGGGTCTGCAGTGTGCTTGCTGTGGCAGGAGGGGCAAGCTAGCTCTCTGGGAGTCTTACAGGGCCCTAATCCCACTCCTCCCAAAGGCCCTGCCCCCTGATGCCATCACATAGGTGATCAGCTTTCCCCAGGTGAATTCAAGGGGACATAAATAAGCATTCAGACCATTCACTGCTGTAGGAGACACACTTTAGAGATATAAACAAAGTAAAAGGACGGAAGATACGTCATACAAACAGCACAAGAACATCAGAGTGGCTATGATATTAGACAAAATGGATTTTCAAATAAGAAAGTTACTAGAGGAAAAAAAAGCAGCATTTTACAACAATCAAAGAGTCAATCTGTGAGGAGTATATGACAGTTACAAACTCATTTGCACCTAGTGACAGAGCACCCAACTATGTGAAGCAAAGCTGTGTCAGAATGAAGGAGGACTAGAAACTTCCAAGTACTTGGAAACTTCATACCCCATTCCCAATGAAGAACAGGAGGTGGACAGGGAAGCAGGGCACTTAAATAATGCTGCAAACTCTCCAGATGTAACCAGAGTCCACAGAACATCCATCATGACATTGCCACAGACACCCTCTCGAGTGCTGGAGGCCATATGCTGGGCTGTCGTACAAAGTCAAGAGAAGGAAGAGGGCAGAACACGAGGTGTGCTCTCTGGTCCCAAGCAATGACGGCAGCACCAGGAGCAACACATGCAGAGCCCGGCTCACAGCTGACGCTCACTCTGCCCCTGCCGGGGGCATCCCAGCCCCACTTCTTCCTTCCCATCTGGGCCTCCCCACTCCTTACCACCTTTCTTTCTGGGCAAATCAGCCGCTAGCTTTTCCAGCTTCTGGCCTTGGCTCAGCTGCCCGGGTCTGTGGAATGCCATTCCTCTGCCTTCTCTGCCCTGCCTGGCTGGCCTGCCCAGACTGGCTGTCCCTCCCTCAGCCAGGAGTCCCTGAACCATCCCTTATTTGCTCTCCTTCCCGTGTCCCCAGCCATGGCTCAGCCACCTGCAGGTGGTTGATGGGGTCCCTGCTTATCTCCATCACTGAAGGAGCATTCCGAAGGCTGTCTGAAGGCTCTTCTTACTGCCCAGCACCACTGGGGCATGACGTCATATTGAGGTAACGTGAAAGATGGCCAGCCTGAACTAGAATAGTTAATTGTAGTCTATACATATTTTTTTCAGTGTAGTTTCAAAAAATTTTTTTAGTTGTTGATAGACTTTTATTTTATTTACTTACATGTGGTGTGAGAATCGAACCCAGTGCCTCACATGTGTTGGGCAAGCACTTTACCACTGAGCCACAACCCCAGCCCCTCAATGTAGCTTTTTTTAGTTGTTCTAATTAGTTATCCATGACAGTAGAATGCATTTTGACACATTGTACATGGAGTATGTCTTCTATTCTTCCTGTTGTACACGATGTAGGGTTTACACAGGTCATGTGATCATATGTGCACCTAGGGTAATAATGTCTGACTCATTCTACTATCTTCCTATCCCCATACTCCTCCCCTTCCTTCAGTCCCTTCTGTCTAATCCAAAGTACCTCTATTCTTCCCCGGTTCCCCTTCCCCATTGTAAATTTGCATCCATATATCAGAGAAAACATTCGGCCTTTGGTTCTTTAGGATTCGCTTATTTCCCTTAGCATGACAGTCCCCAGTCCCATCCATTTACTGCAAATGTCATCATTTCATCTTTCTTTAAGGCTGAGTAATATGCCATTGTGTATATACATTACACTTTCTTTATCCATTCACTGTTGAAGGACACCTAGGTTGGTTCATAGCTTAGCTAAGGTGAATTGAGTGCTATAAACATTGATGTGGGCTGTGTCACTGTAGTTTGCTGATATTGAATCCTTTGTGTATAAACCTAGGTGTGGGATCACTGGGCCAAATGGTGGTTCCATTTCAAGTTTTCTGAGGAATCTCCATCCTGCTTTCCAGAGTGCAGGAAATGGATGAGTGCACCTTTTTCCCCACAGCCTCAGCAACATTTATTGTTGCTTGTATTCTTGATAACTGCTATTCTGACTGGAGTGAGATGGAATCTCAGTGTAGTTTTGACTTGGATTCTCTAATTTCTACAGATGTTGAACATTTTTTCACATATTTGTTGACCGATTGTATTTCTTCTGTGAATTGTCTATTCAGTTCCTTAGCCCATTTATTGGGTTATTTGTATTTTTGGTATTAAGTTTTTTGAGTTCTTTATATATCCTGGAGATTACTGCTCTATCTGAGGTTCATGTGGTAAAGATTTTCTCCCATTCTGTAGGCTCTCTCTTCACGTTATTGATTGCTTCCTTTGCTGAGAAGAAGCTTTTTAGTTTCAACTTATCACTTTTATTAAATCTTGATTTTTACTTCTTGCACTTTAGGAGTCTTGTTAGGGAAGTCAGTTCCTAAGCTAACATGGTAGAGATTTGGACCTACTTTTTCTTCTATTAGGCTCAGGGTCTCTGTTCTAGTGCCTAAGTCCTTGATCCACTTTGAGTTGATTTTTGTGTGGGGTGAGAGAGAGGACTTTAATTTCATTTTGCTACATATGGATTTCCAGTTTTCCCAGCACCATTTGTTGAAGAGGCTATCTTTTCTCCAATGTATGTTTTTGGTGCCTAGTCTAGTAGGAGATAGCTGTATTTATTTGGGTTCATCTCTGTGTCTTCTATTCTGTACCTTGGTCTACATATCTGTTTTGGTGCCAATACCATGTTGTTTTGTTACTATGGCTCTGTAGTATAATTTAAGGTCTGGTATTGTGATGCCTCCTGCTTCACTTCTCTTGCTAAGTATTGCATTGGCTATTCTGTGCCTCTTATATTTCCAAATAATTTTCATGATTGCTCTATTTCTATGAAGAATGTCATTGGGATTTTAATAGGAATTGCATTAAATCTGCACAATGCTTTTGGTAGAATGGCCATTTTGACAATGTTAATTCTGCCTATCCAAGAATATGGGCGATCTTTCCATATTAATGTCGTCTTCTTTCTTTCTTTTTATTTGGGGGGAGTACTGGGGATTGAATTCAGGGGCACTCGACCACTGAGCCCCATCCGCAGCCTTATTTTGTATTTTTATTTAGAGATAGGGTCTCACTGAATTGCTTAGCACCTTGCTTTTGCTGAGCCTGGCTTTGAACTTGTGATCCTCCTGCCTTAGCCTCCCGAGCTGCTGGGATGACAGGTGTGCCCCACCAGCCCGACTTTAATTTCTTTCTTTAGTGTTCTATAGTTTTCATTGTAGAGGTCTTTTATCTCTTTTGTTAGACTGATTCCAAAATATGTATATATTTTTGAGGCTCTTGTGAATGGGGTAGTTTTCCTAATTTCTCCTTCAGTGGATTCATCATTGATGTATAGGAACACATTTGATTTATGGGTGCTGAATATATTCTACTAGTATATCCTACTACTTTGCTGAATTCATTTATTAGTTCTAGAAGCTTTCTGGTGAAATTTTTTGGATCTTCTAAATATAGAATCATGTCATCAGCAAATAGTGATATTTTGAGTTCTTCTTTTCCTATTCGTATCTCTTTAATTTCTTTCCTGTAATTGCTAGAGTTTCAAGGACGATGTTGAATAAAAGTGGTGAAGAGGGCATCCTTGTCTTGTTCCAGTTCTTAGAGGGAATGCTTTCAATTTTTCTGCATTTTGGATGATGTTGGCCTGCAGTTTAACCTAGGTAACTTTTACAATGTTGAGGTATGTTTCTATTCTCGCTAGTTTTTCTAGTGTTTTAAACATTCAGTATAGTTTTAAAAGTTTAGTCAGAGAAGTTGGCTCTGGGCCATTAAGGGTCTTGCCTAGGACACCTGCTTGTGTGAGTCTCAGGTATGTGATGAGCAGCTCTTGAGGTTCTCACAGTGGGGTCCTGGCCAGCAGCAGCATCACCCAGGGGCATTTTAGGACCACATGTCCTCTGGTCCCACCCAGGTTTGATGGGTCGGAGACTCTGGGGAGGGTCCGGCAGTGTGTTTTTTAATAAGCCCTCTCGGAACGCCTGAGATCCCTGCAGTCTACAGCCATACCACGCTGAATGCTCCCGATCTCGTCATCTGAAACCCCTGCAGTCTGAGCACTAGGGCACCCAGGCAGGTTCCCGTTTATCCTGCAGTTACTCAGTGTGGCTGGGTCCCTCCATGCTCAGGAATCACTCTCTTCTCCCTGAGTGCAGGCCAGTGCGGGACTCTGGCTTCCTGAGGTGTGCAGGCCCTTCCTCCCAGAGCACAGAAGCACAGGCTCCAAGGTGGTGCTGAGAGGGAAGACCGAGCTTGGCTTCTAGCATTTTCTTGTGGGAGAGTGAAGTCCTCCTGGCTCTTGCCTTGTGCTCTCCCTATGTGATGGTGGGTGTGGGCTGCACCCCTTTCCTAGAAAGGAGGGAAGGCTGATGTGTGTGACACCAGCAGGGTCAGGAGGTGTGGGCCTGGGTTGGAGTCCTGCTCTTTTCCCCTGGGAAGCCTTGGGGTGGTCTGCAGCTGCCTGCAGCACACCTGGCTTCTTCCTATTGAGCAGGAACAATAATCACACAACTATGAGATATCTTTGCCTCTCTGCAAAGTGAAGTGTTATTTTTTTTTTTGAAGTGAAACTATCCTGCCCAGTATTCAAAATGGGGAAGTGATGGTTTATTATCATTTGTCTTATGCCTTTAAACTTACAGCACTTACTAGCTATAGGATCAGCTCTTTATCTCTAAGGAATACTTTTGTTTTAAAGTCCCTTTTGCTTTGATGAATTTAACTTCTAGAAGAAAGTCTGGGTGGGGGGGAGTTGGAACTCTTGAAGCATCTTGGCTGTTGGTGCACTTGGTGGGGGTGGTGGGACTATTCTGTGTAGTGACATCCCGTAGCACACCTGCAACTGGAAGCGCCTTATGAGCAGCTTGCCTGGCTGACTTAGAGTAGGCGTCACTAAAGATGGCAGGGGAAGCGATTCCCTGAGTCCAGGCACCACTGTGTCACCTGGCAGCCCAGGTCCCTGCAGTGGGGCCTATGGAGAGTTAGCATTTGGTGTGCAGCTCGTTTGAATTAGTATGATGCTTTTGGAGTTTACAATTAGTACACCTGGTGGGGGAGGGGAAGATCACCGCCTCAGACCCTGGCCCCCACGCATCTTCAGGGAGCAGCCAGGCTCTGTGGAACATATGGAAAGCAGGCCCTGCACCTTGCGTGCTGATGCCTCTGCTCCATCAGACCCCGGTCACCATCCCTTCACAGGGCACATGTGTCTGTGTGTTGTCAGTGTCATGTTTGACGCTTTGTTATGTCCCAGCCTCCCTGTGTCCTCTGAGCTGAGCTGGGGGAGAGCTGCAGTTGATGTCCCTCCAAGTCTCTGGACAGATCCTGAGCCCCTAGGAGAGTTGGGGGTCCTGTCCGCCCCGCTTTGGAGTGGCTCTGGAGTGGCAGGGAGTGCCTGGGAAGAGGGACAGTTGTGTTGAGCCAGGGTGATAGCTTCTGGAAGCCCAGGCCTGGCTGTGTCACTCCATTGTCCTGCTGGTTTAGGACAAAGAACAAATTTCTTGTGACACACATGTCCTTACCTCTGGAGGCTCCTACTTTTCCTGACTGCCATAGTCAGTTCTGGCGGCTCTAATAAAGCCACCATAGACTGGGGCTTCAGCAACAGAGATCCGGTTCTCATGGTTCCGGGGGCTGAAGTCTGAGCTGAGGGTGCCTTCAGTTTGGTTTTGGGGCAGACAGGGCCTCTGTCTGGTTTCAGGCACAGGGGTGAACGCGGCTTCTGCTCCTGCTGCTCTCCTGCCTCCATGCCACTCAGCCCTTCTTTGACCCTAGCTCCTCTTCCTGTGTGTTCTGGTCTCACCACTGCCAGGGCCTACTTGGGTTCCCCCTCCTTCTCCACACCGGTCCCCAGAGTCCCTGGTCTCCCAGTTAACCTGCTTGTTGCTGTGTCCTCCCATTTCAGTCCGGAGCTTCTCAGGGGATAGGGAGCCATTGGGACACTGAGCCCCAGGCTGGTATCTTGAGGGAGTTTGGAAGTTGGCACCTGCTAAGGTTGTTCTTGACTTCCTTCCCTCCCTGCTGAGCTGGCCGGTACCTGTTGAGAGTAACCTGGTAATAACCTGGCAGTAAGCTCATCCTGCGCTGAGCACCTTGAGACCCTGGTCTCTCCCTCCCTTTCTCAGCATCTTCCCTTCGCCCTTCCCCTTTCCACAGCTGCTTTCTTGAGGGAAGACAGGACACTGTGAACTCTGGGCCCCAAACCTCCCCCAGCTCCCCACGTCTCAGGGCTTTGTGCACTCAGCAGGTGCTTGGTGGGTGTCTGCTGAGGTGCCTCGGAGTATCAAGCCACACTTAGGGGCTGGTGTCAGGGGATGTGGAAACCACAAAAAGAAGCTGCTCTTTGCCGGGAAGTCACTGACAGTCCCTGCTCGTTCTTGGTGGTGCCTTGACAGCCTTATGGCTCATTTTAGCAGAGCTGGGACAGAAATGACCTGATAGCTGGGGCTTTTCTAGGACTTCTTCAGGGGCTCTTGCACATTACTGGAAGATTCCTAAATGATGCAGGGTTTACCAAGAGCCAGCAAGTAGCAATTGAAAGAGCAGAGACCTTGTATTCATGTGGGGACGTGGGAAAGTCCTTACCCCACTTTAATCTGAAGTTTCTTTCCTATAAAATGAGAAAATAGGTGCTTCTTCATAAACATGTGGGTACCAAGATCACACGTGTAAAGCCCTTGAGGTCTCACCACCCCCAGATGTGCGGAATGGCTGGCTTAGCTCCTTGTCCTATAATGTAGTTACTTTGACATTCTCTCTATGGAGCAGTGTCTGAGCCACCTGGGCTCTGTCCTTAGGCCTAGTATGACACCTGGCACCTGGAAGCTAGATAGCGGAGCAGGTAAGAACACAGCCATTGGAGCCAGGCTGCCTGCCACTGCCACTGCCACTGCCACTCGCTTACTGTGTCAAGTGCCCAGGGCATTTCATGCCATCCTACTGGGGCATTAAGATGGGCATTCCTTAGTGTGGGCATAGCCCCTGCCGAATACTAGGTAATCTGGAAAGTTTAGGATGTTCCTGGAACGTAGTGAGCTACGTAAGTGGCAACTGTTAATACTTGGTGCATGCTTGTTGAATTGTACTGGATTCTGTCTGGGGGCAGAAGGGTGACAGTGCTATCACCATGTTTAATTCTTGCTGCATATGTATTGGTCTTTCTCACTCAAAGTGTCCTTCCTGTTCAGCATTGGTAGGATCTCACAGTAAAAAATACACACACAAAAGAAAAACTCCACCCACACAGAATGTTCTTAAGGAAGCTTCTCCATGTCCTGCTGAATGTTGGTAAACAACTCTCGCTCTCTGTTTGATGAGAATTTTATGTGGGAGCTGAATGTGATGAGTAGCAATTTTATCCAAAAATGATTGTTTGTGGTGGAGAATCAAAGTGGGTAGTTCTGATGATATTGGATATATTTCATGAAATGAAATATTTTGAAACTACTTTTTATGGAAATGTTGGGGCCAATTCAGTGGCATTGAATTTTCTGTCAATATGCTTTGTTCTTGGAGCATCATGGCTTGCTGTGCAGGAAGAACCTGGCTGTTCATCCCTAGCAAAGTTCTTGGGTGTCTTCAGGGAAATGCTAAGCATGGTTCTGGTCCTTGAGAGAGCAAATGTAACAGAAAGTGGCCTTAGACTTAGCCAGACCTGGGTCTGATTATGGGCTATGCCTTTTAAAGCTCTGGATGTTGGCAAGCTTTGGATGTTTGGTTGTTTCCTTCTCTGGACGGGGGACAATACTGTTACCTATTTTACAAGGAGGTTTGGAGAATATATTGAGATGAGGTGTGCCTGGTACACTGCCTGACAAAAAGCAGGCTCTTAAAAATGGCAGTTCTTGGTTTAGCTGCTGTTTCTGCACCTAGAAGCAGGAGTAAAGCCCTGAGAAGTGTGTGCAGCATGACTTGGGTCACCCCTGGGCCACTTCCTTACCCTCCTTCTCTGACACAGTGGGCAGCTCATCTTCTGCAGAGGAGATGGGTGTGTGTGTGAGGGAGGGGTGGGTGAGAAGCCTTGTTTCCTGTGGGTTTGTAGCTTTGTAGAGTTGTTGACAGTGCCTGTGGGGTTTCAGAAAAGCCCAGGAGGCAGGTGGATGGGGCAGGGTCTCCACTGTGCCCCTGGGCTGTTTGCACTTACTGATGCTGCTTGGGGCTGGTTGCTGCAGTTCTTCCCTTTACCTCTCTAGTCATGCAGGGCAGGAGGAAGCCAAGCCGGAAGAGGTTAAATACTCATCAAAGGATGAGTCAATACGTCTGTGCTGGGGTGAGAGCCTCCCCTCTTTCCACACATGCTGGCCTTTCCACGTGGTTCCAGCAAAGGCAGGTGGGAGGAAGGTATGGGCATGGGGTCCTTCTGACCGACAAGGCTTCATTTCATGAAAAAGAGCCAAAAATGTTGGAAAAGTGCTTTCTAGTGTTTTTTTTCCTCACCCTCTGAGCGTACATTGCTAATTTTTTCCCCGGGAACACACCATGCTAGCTTTGGAAGCTGATCTTCTTAGATGCACCGATCCATTCTGAAGGCTTCCCATTACTTGCTGGCGTTGGAACAGCTTCTCTATCCCAGTGAAGTGATATCAAATGAGTGAGGTGGGGACGGGGGCGGGGTGGGGGCAGCTGTGAACAGCCCTGTGATGGGAAGGGACTTGGGTCAAGTTGTAGGGGCTCTGCTGGCGGCCTGTGAGCTGGGTCTGGGTGGGAGTGAGGTCGGTAGTGCATGCCTGGGAAGTGATGGAAGGATGCGGTAGGCAAAGCTGCTCACCTGCCCGCAGTCGGCCCTGCTGTCAAGGGAAGACTGACTGACCTAGCCCCGCCAGGGCCTCCCAGGCTCACTACCCAGAAGGCCACACTTCTAGTTTGGGTGTGTGTGGGGGGAGGGGGCGGGCAAACCGAGAAAGACGGGCGTGTCCTGGGAGACCGGAAACGGAAGAGGAGGGGCCTGACACCTTTAAAAGTCGTGGGCCGGAAGTGCACCAGGTTCACCGGAAGTGCCAATGCTGTCACTGGGGTTGGCGGTCTGTGGACTGCGTAGAGGAGGCCTGGCCGGGCTGGGAGGAAGGTCTGCTCGGTGTAGCGCTCGGAGGCAGGAGGAGCGGGGCACTCAGGTGGCTGTGGAGGTGGCGGTCCTGACGTAGGTTGTGGCAAGGAGGAGGAGCGCAGGGCCTCACTCGTGTCTGGGGTGCGGCCATTGTTAGTACCAGCATATTAATTAGTACTAATTAGTTACCTGCGTCAACCATGGAGGGGCTGCCTTACGTCAGACCCTGCAGGATGCCTTCATTTTCACGGCCCATACCAGAGCCTCCGGACTCAGAGAGGTGAAGCTGCTTGAATAAGGACACGTGGCAGCTGAAGGTTGGAGCTAGGATTTGACTCTAGGTCTGATAGTGAAGTTCAGCCTCTGTTTTCTAGGTTCTGTGGCTCTTTGTGGGAAGTCCAGGGTGGGTGTTACGTGCAGGAGCCTTGGCTATTACAGAGGGTGTCCTTGAGCAGATGATGAGGAGGCTTATAGCCTTTGCTAGGCCAAGTATGAATGAGATCCAGGGTAAGAAGAGCTCAGGATTGGGGTTAAGAGGCTGGGTCCGAATCATGCCTCCCTGTGTACTTTGGGATTAGACATACCTACCCTCCATGTCCCAGCTGTACAGTATATATGTGTAGGGGCGGGGGTTGACCAGATGCCCTTTATTTTAAGTCAGTGTTTGCTAAATATTTTTTTCTTTAGTAAGACCCATACCTGTCTACTGATGCCTTTCCATACCCCAAGTTCCTTTGTGGTTTCAGGATGCCAGTGGGCATGCCATCAGGAACAAAAGGTCTGAGTCTTGCTGCTTATTTTAAAACAGGTACCAGCCCTTCCAACCTTTCTGGCAACAATTTAAACCTCCATGCTGAAAGGAAACTGAATGCCTGTCCCACAACTAACACATGCTGCTTTGAGGTTCACCCACTGGGTACAGCATGCTGCCTGGCAGATCTGTATTTAAATGCTGGGTTCCAGGAATTCTACTGCTGTGAGCCTCAGTTTTTTTCATTGGTAAACACGGAGATCTGATCTCCCAGACCTTAATCTCTGACCCCATTGCCCCATCCTGAGTGAGTAATGGTAAATGGCTCAGTGCCACTTCCCTTTTCTGCAGAAAAGCAATCCAGTGATTGGAGAGGGAAGGAGCTTGGCTAATGGGTTAAAATGTACCACCTGGCTGACATAGAGCTTTGGGAGTTTTCCCTGCCCCCATTAAGTCTGGTATGGTTTTTGTCTCCTGAAATGTTCATATCTGTGCCTCACCTTAGGCATCTTCTTCCCCCACCAAAGACACAGTCTGTGCACATTCTCTCTGCCTCCAGGGGGCTCTCTCCAGGCAGCTCTCCATGTTGATCCCCGAGCAACTGCTCTGAAAGGCCTGGGTGCTGACATTTTCTTTGCAGATGTAAACTTCTCCATGGCTCTCTGCTGAAGGCCAAATTCAAGCCCTTAGTGGTTTATATTCCTTCTTATCTCTAGATCTCTGGTCACTCCAGGACAAGCTATACCTTGTTCATCTCTGTTTCTTTAGTGTCTGGTAAAGTCCCAGGTACTTAGTAGATTCTCAGTAAATGGCAATAATGCTAACTACTGTTAACCTAAGCAAAAGAGGGAAGCACTCTCCAAGGAAATGAGTTAGTCAGGAATGTGTGATGGGCTGCAATCTGGGATATGTGTGCTCAGATAGATCACAGGCATATCTGGGGAGGTTGAGGCAAAGGAAACTTTTTAAAAGCAAAAAAGAAAAGCACATGTAAGGTTTTTTAAAAAAAATATTTATTTTTTAGGTGTAGATGAACACAACATAATACTTTTATTTTTATGTGTTGCTGAGGATCGAACCCAGGCCCTGCCTATGCTAGGCAAGCACTCCACCACTGAGCCACAATCCCAGCCCCTGTTTTGTGTTTGAGATGAGGATCTCTATGTTCCTCAGGTTAGTCTCAAACCCCTGAAAACCTCAAAACCCCTCAAACCCCTGGGCTGTACAGATCCTCAGCCTCCTGAGAAGCTGGGACTACAGGTACATGCCACTCCACCTAGCAATGCAGGTTGTTCTGGAACACTTGTTCATACAGTGTTCATACATACATAAAGATAGTGCAGTGTGTCCTGGCTGTTGCACTGGGAGGGTCTTGGTATAAGCCATCCTGGTAGCATGGCTCAGTTTCCCTAGGACTGGCTATTAGAAATGTCCTTAACTGTAGGTTTGGGTTTGGCAGAGTCTGTTGTGGTATTTGTTACTAGGCAAATGTGCATGAGGACGCTCCCTTTACAGCCTCTTGACTCCATTTTAGGAGTGTTTGACATGATCAACTCCATTTTGACTGACAGTTTCCACACTACCATTGTGTGTCTACCGAGCAGGATACCTCATCTGCTGCTAAGAATTCCAGTTATAGCCTGGTGGACTCATTGGTCAGAGTTATCTCTGTTTTATGGGTGATAAAACTGAAGTTCAGAGAAGACAAGGGCCCTGATGGTAGGATGATTGTTAAATAGATACACGTCTAACTAACCGTTAACCTCTTTTTGGGGGAGTCCTGAGGCATCTGTTACTTTGGTTGGAAAGAGTCTGAGCTCTGAATCTTAAGACTTTTCCAGGTGCAGAGAGAGAGAGTGCACCAAGGATTGGTAGGTGTGCTGTGACGGTGGGCAGGGAGGTGTCATCTGCCTGGTGCCAGCCATACTGGGCAAATTCCTGACTGGGATCAGGCTACCCATTTTATCAGCTGCACGTAGTATACCAGTGGTGAGTGAGATGTTTAGGGTCTTTCTGTCACTTGGAACCTGCTGATTTCTTGTCATTATTGCCACTGTGAATGTTTAGAACTATCCAAAATTAATGAGATTATTGCTAAAGGAAAAAGAACGTCATCTGCCTGTACTCCCACTGCTCTTCAAACTACCATTTTAAGTGCTCTTTCTGGCCCTGTCCAGAGGCCGTTTGCATGTAGAGATAGTTGGTATTGACAGACATGGTATTTTTTAATAACAATAAAGGAACTTCTTTGGAGCTCACTTATTTGGGCCTGGTTCTGTCACTCATGACCTTTTATGACTGGACATATTCTTAAACCTCTCCGAGTCTTCATGGCCTCAGAATTTCCTGGAGAATGCCATCTACCTGTCTGTGTTGCTGCTCCTGACCTTGGTCTGTTTGGCAGGGGAGGAGGGTTTAAGATGATCTGTGGTAAGAGGAAGTGGGCATGGATGAGGAAGAGCCTTATCCAGGCCGGGGAGTTTTTGGGTTTTATCCTCAGGGCAGTGGCGGAGCCAAGGATAGCCTGTGAATATACTTTACTATCTTCTAATGCTCAGAAAGTAGTGTTGATTGCTAAGAGTAAGGGCCACTGGATAGAACTCTGTGTGGCTCAGAGTGGCCACAGCTAAGGGGCATACAGGATCCCAGGGTGGGGAAGAAGGTGAGGAAGTGGCCAGGGGTACAATGGAGTGGGGCAGAAAGGACTTGTGTTTCACAGACTGGGGGCCACCTGGGAGCTGGGTGTCATCTCTAGTTTGGATGCTGGGAGGACCAGAATGAGAAGCAAGGGGATGGGCTGGGAAGAGCCTTCCAGGGAGCCTGAGGTGAACTGTGAGTGATTTTAATTGCACTTAGGGGTTTTGAGAAAGAGCTGGGGCTTCACGGATGCGGAGACTGAGGCCCATGGCAGCAGTGTAACCTCTCTCAGAAAGTTGAGAGGTGCGAGCCTGGATTCCTGGCTCTTTGGTACTGTGTCTTGCTCTGATCCAGATCCTGAGGACCAAGGGGGCCATAAGGACTGAGGATATGTGGCTTTTGATTTCCTAAACCAAGGCCAAAGACCAGAACTGTCCTAAGCAGAAGGTTCCTAGTCCTCTGTCCCTGTGCCTGGGATCCCTTCCACCTGCCTTGTCAAAGACCTGATGATGATGGTCATTCTGTTTATACTTCTACTCAGTTATTTTGGGGAAGTTTGTGGTTCAGAGTAACCCTGGCAGAAATCTGGCCATGTCCTTTGTACAACTGCTCTTTGACAAGTGATCTGAGACCTGGGTCAAGAAAAACAATTATTTTACTATGTGGGACATAATTGTGACAAGAGGAAACATTTGGTTAAAAAAATGGAGCAATGATATTTGATTGGTTAAAAAAATGGAGCAACTTTTGCTTTTGATACTTGTAGCCATCCTTTTGTGTCCACGGGCATTAGTTCTAGGACCCTATCAGAGACCAAGTCTGAGGACATTCAGGTCCCTTATGTAACACTGTGCAGTGTTTGCATACAGCCTACACAGGCAGTCCTATGTGCCTTAAACCATCTCTAGGTCTCCCGCAGCTCCTAATGCGGTATAAATGCGGTGTAAAGAGTTGTTTTACTATACTGTTTAGGGAATAATGGCAAGAAAAAGAGTCTATATTTGCTCAGTATAAATAGTTTTTAAAAACTCTCTTGGATTCACAGTTGGTTGAATCCACAGATGTGGAGGCTGTGGAATGAAGGACTGGCTGTTTTGTGATTTGGTAGTGTCCTTGGTCTTGAGAAATCAAAGTCATGATATTTAGGGTAGAAGTCATGGTGCCTGCCACTTTCAGATGGTTCATAAGACGTAGTATCTGGGCTGTGGCTGTGGCTCAGTGGTAGAGCACTCGCCTAGCACGTGTGAGGCCCTGGGTTCAATCCTAAGCACCACATAAAAATAAATAAATAAAATAAAGGGCATTATGTCCATCTACAACTAAAAAATACTTTTAAAAAACCCCCCAAACAGTTGTATCTGTACAAAAACATCTGTGCAGATGGAAAAGGCAGATGTGGAGACCGTGGACGGGGTGAGCCCCGGAGCAGGCCCTGGAGAGTTCATTGCACTGTGCTATTCTTGGTTCTTTTCTGTGGGCTTTCAAATTTTGAAAAATTAAAAGTTTTAGAAATGTGTTTCTCGTGGTAGAGGCATCTTGGGGAGTTAGTTGCTGTGTTCACCTGTTTGTTCCGGGTCCTCAGTGCCTCCATGTGACCGTTACCTGAAGGTGGAGGGAGGTGCTGACCTGCAGTGAGCAGGTGCTGTGTGCCAACCTCTTCCCTTCAGGTAAAACCTTTGGAAACATTGGCTCAGCACCTCTGTCTCCAGGACCCCTTATCAGACTACCCTACCCCTCTGGTCTGACCCGGGTAGAGAGCTGGGAAAGCTGCTCAGAACCAAGGGTGCTGTCCAAGTGCTATGACCAGGAAGCCAGCCTCCACCGAGAGGTGCTCTGTGCTGCCTCTTGGGGGCCAGCTGGAAATTAAGGCTTTTCACAGAGTTCATTCCTCCCTCTTTAGAGAAATTGTCCCACATTTAGAATATTTGAGATTAGACCAATTTTCCCCTACACTCTGTGTAAAGTTTTATTGCCTTTTAAAATTGCTGAAACAGTATTTGCTATTCAAATAGAGAAGAGAATAAAGAGATCAATAGGTCTTCTTTCCTTCCACCCCTAGATCCTATTCCTATGGGGTGGTCAGTGCTTGGTGACCTCCTGACCTGTTTCCTGCTTGTGGGGTCACACACAGGCATGCACACCCATCTTCTGGGGTGAGACTTGTTTCTTCTTCTCATTGTTTGTCCTTTGTTAACCTTGTTAGCCTCCAGGAGACTCGGCTAGGGGCTCACCTCTTCCACAAAGCCTCTGGGCTCTGAGCCCTGACCTCACTCCAGTGCAATCCTCAGATTATGAGCTGCCCCTCCTGCCAGGTCTTGGGTAAGGTAAGGACAGCAGCTGTTCCCATTTCCCTGTCTGCCCTGGAGTAGGGAGCCCAGGAGATGTATAGTGGCTTCTGGGTGAGCAGAGGGGCAGGGGAGGTGTCCTGGTGAGGCAGCCACATGAGCCGAGCCTTGCAGGCAAGAGAAACTTGTCCATATTCTTCTTTTAGTCCTTGGTAAGAAGTCCCAGGGCCTCATTATCCAAGGACAGAAGGTCACTTTAGGAAATATGGTCACTGCCTTCCTGGGTGTCCTGGCTGATTCTGCCCTAGTATTAGTGCCATATGTGGGTTGAGCTGACAGGATGGCCTTGAGCTACCTACAGGTGTGCCAGGGTTGGGTCTTCTCTCCTCTCTAGGGTCCAGAACAGGCCATCTGGGCATCTTGGGGGTGTTGGGAAGGAGGGCAGGCCATGGTGAAGCAGCACAGGACTTGGTTGCAGGCCTGGTCTTGTTTCTGTCTTTCATGATCTTGCTCCTTTCTCGTTGGAGACCTGTTTTCTGCAGCTGGGATTTATAAATGTTATCTGCACATCATCTTGTAAGTGCTGAGGAAACAGGCCCCTGCCCTTGAGGCAGCTGAATTTGCGGGATGCACAGCTGAGGCTGGCTTCTTGGTCATACCACTTGGCAGCATCCGTAGCTCTGAGCAGCTTTCCTGAGCTCTCTGGCCAGGTCAGACCACAGGGCGACTGGTCTGATTGTGGGACCCTGGAGATAAGAAGCATTGGGCCACTGTTTCAGAAAGATTTACCTTAATGGAGAAGAGTGGGTTGGGAGTTCCTGTGTGCAGTGTGGGATGCACTGGGGTGGGGGAGGAGCAATCAGTGTCATGTAGGGAGCAGGGGAGAGATTACTTATCTATAATGCTTGGCAATGCATGGCTTTGCAAGAGCATACTATCACCAGATTCAAACAAGTGCCATTCCCACTTCATAGAGGCATATACTGAGTGGCACAGTGATTTTTAAAATCAGGGCTTTTGTTAAACCCGAGCCCTGGCTCCTGGGTGGGGGTGTGGGGTTAAGAGTCTTAAGACAAGAGAAGCACAGTCCTGCCCTCAGGACTCTCCTGGTCTAGTTGGTTTATAAGGTTGAGTCACCAACATTTAAGATTCCAGTCTTCCCAGTCCCATCACTGTTTCCCCCTGTGATCTGGGCATTCTGAACCGAATATATCCTGAGGAGAATGGAGAGGGTTGTGTTCAGCAGGCTCTGCATCCTGCTTCCTATGTGTTTCTTGTCTCTCTCCACCCAGACCAGTGTTCTTTGAGGGCAGGACACCCACTGGTCGTGGTGGTGGTGAGGGTGGGTAGTAAGGATGGTGGAAGTGGTGAGGTACTGGTTGAGGTGGTTGTTGGTGACAGTGATGGTGGTGACAGTAATAAGGAGGGAGTAGTACAGGTGGAGATGGTGGGTTGGATGGTGGTGGTTATGATTTAGGTGAAGGGACTGATGGTGATGGTGCTGATGTGATGGGGAGGTGGGGGATGGTGCTGATGTGGAGGCTGGGTACATGGTGTTGGTGTTGGTGAGGATGGTGGTAAAGAGTGTGGTGATGGGGTGAAAGGATGGTGATAATGAAAATGGTAATGACAGTGCTGGGGTGGAGTGGGTAGCCATGGTATGGTGATTATGGTGGATGGTGGAGGTGCTGATGGCGGTGATGGTGATAGTGTGGTGGAGGTAGTGGTGGTGGTATTGGTGGTGGAGGTAGTGTTTGTGGTATTGGCAGTGGTATTGGTGGTGGAGGTAGTGGTAGTAATATTGGTGGTGGAAGTAGTGGTGGTGGTATTGTGGTGGTGGTGGTAGTGGTGGAATGTACAAAATTCCAGGGTGTATTAAGGCCCTCTGTGGGCATCTTACCTGTGTTGATCTGTTGATGCCCACAGAGGGGCCTGTGAAGTAGATACCACTTCTTGCCCTATTTTGTCAAAGCCTGTGAAGTAGATACCACCTCTTGCCCCATTTTCCAGGTGAGATCCTAAGGCACTGTGCCACACAGTTAGTGCATATAGAGTTGGGGTTCAAACCCTGGTGGACTGGCTTCAGAGCCTACCTAAGCCAGGGTCACAAAGGTGCTATCCTCAGACCAGCTGCATTGCTCCACCGGGGTTGGGTGGAAGTGCACGTTCATGCATCTGACCCATGGCGCAGCATCACTGGGGAGGGGCAACAGGAAAGGGGTTCAGCGAGCTCACCAGGTGCTTCTCACACATGGTAAAGCCTGAGAATTGCTGTCCCAAACCATGTGTCCCTGCCCTGAGTGGCTGTGTCAGTGTGGAGCCAATGCTCGCATGACTCTGGCCTTGCCACTCAGTGGGTTCCCCTTCCAGTTTTATCCACCTACTGGTTGTTGCTGGTAGGTAGGAAAGAAGGTTCTTGCTCTTTGGCACTGAACCTCCCACCAGCACCTCTGGGGGCTCTGAAATGCCACCAGTTCCATCACAGCCCTGGCATTTGGCGCTCACTTCTGACTGCGGGCCATGTTCCCTGTCCCCATTCTTCTCTGCCTGCTTGGCCTGAGCCCCTCCTGCTTCTTCAGTTCCTCTTTTCACTTCCTGCCCTTGTCATGAGCTTTCTGCTGTCTCATTCTCAGCTCTCTTTTTCACCCAGCCTGGGTTCCCTAGCCCCAAATGGAAATTGCTTTCTTGGTTTAACCTCAGCATCAGGGTTGTGATGCCAGTGAGTGTTTGATGCAGGCTTTTCTGCTGCAAAATGGGATCATACGTGTGGCCCACACTCAGACAGCAGGTGTGGAGAGCCTCCTCCAGCTTCTACCGCCATGGCTTGGTCTGCTGATGCTTATTTAACCAGTTCCTTACTGAGCCTGTCTGTGCAGATTGTTCCCTTTGGGTGGATTCTACAAGTGAAGCTAGTGAACAAAAACAACCCACACTTAGAGACTTTACAGAAACCACCAAAGGCACCTAGAGAACTTGTGTCCCTTCCTACTTACCAGGGGTGAAGAATAGCAGTCTCCCAGAACCTTGCCAATGGCGAAAGAATATCTTAAATCTTGGATGGTGGTATTGGTGAGAATGGGGAGAGATGGTGTGTGTGAGGTGAAAATTCTCATTCTCATTTCTTTGAGGTTGAGCATCTTGTCTAGGGATGGGCCCTTTGCTATTCTTTGATAAGTGCTTCATCATTATTTACACTAAGTTTTCTGTTTGTGTGTCCTATAAAACAGTTTTTATTTCTGTAATTTCTTAATGTAATAAGACTATTAACTTGTGGTCTATTATTATATGTTACAAGTGTTTTTTTCTCCACTCAAGGTTTTTCTCCATGATGCGTTTGCTCTATAGAGGTTTAAAAACCTACCTTGTAGGATCTTAGACCCTTTCTTTCCTTCCTGGGAGTCTTTAAGTATTTGTTTTTAGGAAACTTAAGGCTTCTCCCTTTTCATTTAAATTTGTAGTCTACCAGTACTCTGTTTTGCTGTAAGGATCTAGGTGGGCGTGCAGTTTTGTTTGTTCCTAAGTTGCTGCTCCCTTATCCCAGTACAGTGTTAGTGGGTCAGCTCTTAACTTCCATCTTCTGTGCCAAGTTCCTGTGTTGGTCCCGGGTCTGCTGCAAGACTTTCTGCTCTGTCTCATTGACTTGTTGAGCAATCTCATTTCTGTCCCTAAGGAGAGAGGCACAAACTTCCACCTTGAGGTTTTCAGACAAGATTTCTTTTCTAAACTAAAAATATGGACTTCCTGTCTGAGGATGATGACCTCTCTCTGGAGGGGTCCAGATAGCCCTAGATGGCCATCACTTCCTTCCACTCTAGCCCTTCTGGGATATCCTCACCCTTTTCCTTCCCATGTTCTACCTGTGGCTCCAAATCCGACCCTTTGTCTAGCTTCCAAACACCTGCTCTGCTATGGTGACCAGATGAAGGTGACTAACACAACGGCCAGTGGAACCCTCTCCTGTCCCTGCTTCGCATTGTAGCAGTGACCATGGGTAGGAGGCCTGGAGAATCCACAGGGCGAAGCTGGGGTGTATGGCATGATGACATGGACTGTCCTCCACTCTGTCATCCTCCAGGGAGGGGAGGGAGGTAGGCGGAGCAGGAGAAACATGCCAAGGGTTGCATGTGGGGAAGGGTTATTGGCGGCTGACAGTTGGAGCCCTGCCTCACAGCACCACCCTCTATTGCTGGACCCCTGGAAATACGGTCTAGCTAAGTCTTCTGAAGTTGTGAGGCTCTCTTAGCATTGTTAAAACGACCCACAGAAAGCCATTGCATCGTGACCCAGCACTGCTGATGCCAGCACAACCATCCCTGGGATGCTCTCTCCTCACTCAGCCCTGTGTCTGGTGCTTCAGGCTGGTGCTATGTGGAGAGGTGGGCCTGACCTGTCTAGCATCTGTGAAACCAGAGAGAGTGGACACTGGTTTGCATACGAGGCAGCTAAGGCTGGAGTGTCCAGGCTCCTGGGGAAGGTGGCTGAGCTGGCCTTCTAGCCTCCGCATCCTGCCTCTGAATTGCTGGGCTGTACCACTGGCTCATGAAAGATTGGGAGAATGAGGAGTTTTAGTCAAAAAAGAGAAGTATTATGGAAAGTGTAGGCTGAAGTTTTATTTGAAAGTGTGAGGGTTCCTATATCTCTCTGTTCATGTTTCCTAGATATCACAACCCCTTATACTCATATATGTGTTGTTGCTTTTCAGAGAATCATCAATTACCTATTCTGATTTGGATCATGGGCCAGATCTTCATCTCAGATTTTGTTTTATTCCAATCCCAAAGAGAATTTAACTCCTACAAGCCATGGGACTAATTATAGGAAATTGCAGGGTTATTGTCATTGGCCAACAGGTGAGGTCCCTGAACAGTCTCAGCAGAACCAATAGCTGTTACAGACAAAGCAACATCCATGTACCAGGCATGGTCATGATGTTCACAAGAAAAGACACATTGGGGACCATGGGGTTGGGATGTCATCTGGGTGGAGCCCAGAGCTGCCTCCAGCCTTTGAGGAAGGAGGTAGTGTGGAATCCCCCAGTGGTGCTGTCCAGAGTCCCCCTGGTGAGACAGGTAAAAGCCTTCATTTGCCTCAGCTCTTGGATTTGCATCTCAGTGGCTGAGCCATGGGTCACCGGGACAGTCAGGGCTGAGGCTGAAAGCTCAGAACAGATGGCATTGGTTTATTTTTGCAAATTGTAAGAAAGGTCGTGTTCAACAATCTGTTAGTTGTGTTGGCACTGACTTAAAATTTTTAATCAGAATTATGGATTCTCTTTTATTAAATTGGAGATGCCATTAATTGGAATATGCACGAGTACTTTTGTACCACTAAAGAGGGAGGAAATGGTGCCAATTAAATGATGACAGGGCATTGAGTGCCAGTTAAATGATGGTGGGCATTCTCTTTGCAGAAAGGTCAAGAAGTGGAAAATGCTCATGGTAGGGTGAATGTAGGGTGGCTGCCGTGTGGGAGCACTCTTCTGTGTGTTTGTTGGTGGGCCACTTCTGAGGGCCAGCTTGTGTGTCCTGTGGACAAAGCTACGCAGAGGTCTTTTTTCCGTGGCAATCTTTTTTCCATGGCAATAAAAATTCATCCCCAGCAATGGTGTCAGATGTTACTGTGCAGAAAAACTTACGTGCAGTCAGGCATGGTGGTGCACACCTGTAATCCCAGTGGTTTAGGAGGCTGAGGCAGGAGGATTGCAAGTTCAGAGCCAGCCTCAGTAACTTAGAGAGGCCCTAAGAAGATCAGCAAGACCCTTTCTCAAAATAAACAATAAAAAGGGCTGGGGATGTGTCTTAGTGGTTAAGTGCCTCTGGTTTCAATCCTTGATACCAAAACCAAAAAACAAACAATAATATCATGCAATATTTTAGATTGCCAGGCCCCACCTCAAGACATGGCCATTGTGTGGGTCTGAAGAACCCAGGAAGCTGCATTTTGACAGGTACACCAGGGGACTAGAATGCAGGACTGTAGACCAACATTTGAGATGATAGAGCTTTAGTTATCCCATGTGTCACAGTTCTCCAGTGTATTCAATTGGTGGATAATTAGCAGATATTTAATTGTTTTTTTTTTCTTCTCCCTAATGAAAACATGTCCATACATGTCCCAGCAGCCATGTATGTGGGTGTACACCCCCTGGCTTCTTAGGGTCCATCAGGCAGTAGGGCTGCTGTGGGTTTCTAAGGGTGAGTTAGGAATTGGCTGTTGTTCTGTCCATCGGGACCTGGAGCCAGACTGCCTGCATTCAAACCCCCTGTAGTAACTGTGCACTTCTGGGAAAGTTCATTTACCTTTCTGTAATTTTTCAGTCCAAAAATGGGATGAGAATGGCCGCTACTTTTTAGCTTATTGTTAGTATGGGGTCTAAAGAGATCCGCTCAGAGCCAGCGCCTGGCAAGGCCAGGAGAGTGTTAGCTGGCTGGTGTGGTGGCTGGCACTGAAGGCCAGGCAGGTGGGAGAGGGAGTACTGTTTCCTCTGCTGGGTGAGAGTACTTCCTCCTTGGGAACCTGGGGTCGCCATGGAGGATGCTGTGGACAGGAATAGTCAAACTCTACAGATTTTTTGCTGCCAGAGAATGAATTTTGTTGCTCCAGATCCAATTTCAGCCTGTCCCCACACTGTTACCAGAAATATCTTCCCAGCACACTGGTCTGGCTGCGTTGTTTCTCTGCTCACATCTTCTGTCCGACTCCCCACTGCTTGGGATGAGCAACAGATCCCTTTTCATACTGGACAAAGAAGGAAGGGCCCTTGGAACTGGCTTCACCCCAGCTAGTGTCCCTTCTCCATTACTCTGTGCTGGTTTGTGGAGTGAGAAATTTCCTGGGGAAGGCTTCCTATGGGAGGTGGTGGTTGAATGGGCTTTTGAGGACTGAATAGGAGTTTCCCAAGTGAGAAGGAAGGGAAGGCTCTCTGTTGGTCAACTGGCACATGTAAAGTCACAGTGGCATGTTTAGGGCAGTGTTCATGGTTCCTTATGGCTCGGGTGGGAAACTGAGAGTAGACCTGGACAATAAATAAATTAGTAACGGGGTGTCAGAGACTGGGTTGACAGGAACTCTGTTAGCCAGGGCTGCAAAGTTGGCTGTGGCCCCTGCATGCAGCGAAACATGCGTCATGGGACTCTGGGAGTCCTCCAAATGTCTGTGTGCTGCCTCCTCAGGCTAAATGGATCCCTCCCCAACTCATTTCTATTCCTATGTTTTTAAAGGATCGTGGACATCTAAAAGAGCCCTTGCCTAATTGCTCAGGGCATAGAAGGCTTCCTTTCAGTTATGTGGCTTGTTGTGAAATGGGAACTTGGAAGGGGGCCAGTCTGTGCAGCTCTCTGCAGGCCCCATCTGGACGGGCAGACTCACATCCTAGTCGTTTTTTCTTGCAGTGGTTTTGATGTGAAAATGACTGAATTATTAAAATAATTTGATAGACTAAAATGCAGGCAGAAGACTGAGAACTGAGAGTTGCACTGTCATATGTTTCCTCTTTGTACTTTCATGGATTTGCTGTTCATTTCTGCCCCCACCTGCCTCCAGTTTTGCTCCAGCGCTTCTTTTCCCCTGGAGCCCATGTCTCCCTAAATGCAGTCCCCTCAGCTCTGCAGAGCATACGCTGGTGACTTACCACCCAGAGGCTGGACTGCATCATCCAGGGAGGTTTGGGGGCTCTAAGGATGGTCCTTGCACTCAGACTGGTTTGGCAGTCAGTTTTAGTATGCACCTGCTGCATACAGGCCCTGGGCTAGACTCTAGTGAGTAAAATGAGGAATCTGAACTTTTGGCCTTGAGCCATTTCTTCATTAGATGTTGCCTAGTGAGACTGCATGAGAGGACGCCAGTTCTCACGTGGACAGATGTTTTATGTTAATGTGTTACTGTGTGTTAAGGCAACTAGAACTCACACAGTAAGTCTTCAATTTCATGAAATATTTTGGCCTGAATTCATTCATATATATATATATATCAATATCAAAAGTCAGTGATTTTAAGCAAAATTTTAAAGCAAATAAGATGGGTTGCAAAGGGACCTGTGGGAATCTTTGGGGGTTCCTGACCGTGTATTATATCCCCGTTGTCAAAACTCTTTGAGCTGTTGCTTAAAGTGTGAACTGCACTTCAGTAAAGTTGATTTTAAAAAGTAAATGTGTGCTGTGTGCCTCGCGTGCAAGAGTCATAGCAGCACCTGGATGCTCTGGTCCAACTCTGCCCAGTCTGAAGTCCCATTTTCAAAAGATGAAATAATTTGAGGTCTAGGGAGGGCCAGGGTCAACACAATGGGTTGAGAGAGGAATAGGCTTCAAAGTCCAGGACTCCTGATGCAAAGCTTGGGGCTCTCTTTCCCACTCCAGGTCTGTCCTGTGTTTAAGCCCTGAGTTGAAGCAGGGGCTGAGGCCAGTGGGCAGGGATGGCCTGGGCGGAATCAGGTGCTGTTGGATGTGGAACAGGTATCTGAGCCTCTGCTGAACCAGGTGCCAGGAGAATCTAGGTAGAGCTCAGTTGGCTGGGTGAGAGTAGATTTGACTGCGTGGTCCTCAGGTGGGAGAGGGCGTGTGCATGGGGTGCATGGGTTGGCCTGTTACAGACTCCTCAGGTTTGCTGTGGGTAACTGGTGTGGGCTGTTAGAATTGCTATGGGGACTCACTTAGGGGATTGCAAAGCCTCCTACTGCAAGAGTGAAGTTTTGTAAGAGTCTTGAAGGAAGAACTGGAGTTGAAAAGTGGAGGCTCGGTGTCTCACACACATTCCCAGAGTCAGGATCCTGTGCTGTGTTTTTTTCTCTAGAGGCTGCTTGTGATTAGATGTGCTGACACCTACTGTCCTGTGGGACCTTGCCCTCAGATCACAGCATGCAGAGAACCAGGATGTCAGGGGTGGAGGGTGGTGCTCAGGCCTCGGCCACACAGCTTCTCCCAGAGGGGAGAAAGTGAAGCTTGGGTAAGTTAGGGCTGTTCATGGAGTCACAGTGGAGTGTCATGGCTACATTAGAAGAAATGTGTCCTTTAGGCTTCCTTGAGAGCAGAGTGTGCCAGCTGGTGTCTTCAAAGTCCCAAGCTGATTTCCTGATTCCTTTGACCTTGGAAGTATGCATTTGATTTTCATTCATGCTCCTGCAACACAACACCAGAAGACCTCGCAATGTCCAGAGTGATGAGTAGCTTGTATGTGATGACTGACAGGTGGCTGGCCATCCCCAATTAGCTTTTGGATGGAGGCTGGTCCTGGGACCCCCAAGACCACTCCTGCCCCAGGAAGGGATGGGAAGCTTATCACCAGTACCAGTGACATAGCCATGCCCACCAATGACAGCTGTATAAAATCCAAAGGGGAACTTCTGGATAGCTGAATCCACAGAGCCACCTGGCACCAGGGCTCCCTCCCTCCCATGTGTGTCGCCCTGTGCATGTCATCTGTATCTCTTATACATGTGAGTGGAGGGTTTCCCCAAGTACCATGAGCTGCTTTAGCAAGGCAGTTGAGCCCAAGGAGGGGGCCATGGGAACTGTGATTTATAGCTGTCGGCCGGAAGCACCAGTAGTCATGTAGTCACGAGGGACTGAGGCCTTAACCGTGGGGTCTGACACTGTCTCCAGGTAGACAGTGTCCAAATTGAATTGAATTAGAGGACACTCAGCTGGTGTCCACTGTAGAATTATTTGCTTTCTTTGTGTGTGGGGACTGCAACCCCCCATCAAGTCTGTGGTTGTCGTGAGGGCATGGTAGGAGAAACTGCGTTTGTTCCTGTGTTCGCAGAGCTCCCTTACTTTCCCTCCTTCTCTCTTCACCCTACTCTGTCCTTCCAGTTGTGAGACATCTATTAAGTGGCTCAACTGCCTAGTGGAGCAGACCTAGAGGAGAGTGCTGCAGGCCAGGAGTGACAGGAAGTGCAAGGTGATGTCATGTGCCAGCTGCCCTTTGCTTACACTGCCATCCGCCCTTCCTCCCAGCACTGTGAGCCAGGTGTGGTTGTCTAATCCATTTTACAGATGACAAAACAGATCTGGACAGAAATGGATTTGCCTGAGGTCCCCTCCACTTCTGAACCACTTTGCTATTTAGCCTCCATTGCTTTTGACCTCTGACCTGCAGAGGAGTTTGAGTGTGAGGGACAGGAAGACAGGAGGACAGACAGCTAGAACCAGGGGGACTGGAGGACTCAGGGCTTGACTGGGGGCCTTGCACTTGGGGATAGGTGGGCAGTAGTGGGTGGTGCGGGAGGTGGTGAAGCAGGCACAGTGGCCTTCAGTCTTGGCTCTGCCATTGCAAAGCTAAAATCTTGAGAAAGCTGCTTGAACTCAATGGAAAATAGGGGTAGTAGTGGGATTTTTTTTTTCCCTCAGGGTTGTCGTGAGGATTGAGTGAGGAGGTGGCGGGGGACAGGTACGGTATGTGGTGGATGTTGGTTTCACTCTTGGCCTGTTGGGAGAGGTAATGAGCCCAGACCAGATGATGGAGGGCCTTGACTGCCAGGCCAAAGCACCTGGACCATGGTCTAGAGGCAGTGGGAGTATAGGGAGAGGAATAGGTGGGGCTGAAAGGGTCAAGTAGAAGCTGAGACTTTGTGCTCTTGGTGGGTAGAAGGGAGCTGCTGAATGAGTGCCACCTGAGCACCCTGAGGGTGGCCACTGCAGGTGTAGAAGTGGGCGTCTTCTTTTTGGAGATGATGCTCCATCTTGCTAAAAGGCTGGTGTGTAGCTCTCTCCCCTATGATCTTTTCTTTCTCTGATGGCCTAGGAAACTGGTTTTAAAGGCCTGTGTTTGTAAAGGTGTTTTTTAAAGAGTCATCTTCCTACTGGTAACATTAGGGCTTGACTGGGGGCCTTGAACTTGGGGACAGGTGGGCAGTGTTGTGGGGCCCAGAGGGAATCTGGGTTTCAGGGAGGAAGCCAGGCAGACTCTGTGGGTGCTGCCAGTGGTACCGGCTCTATTCATCAAGGTCGAAGCCGGCCGAGCACTGTACAGTGCAGCGTCAGGAGCAGGTGTCTATTCCTGGATGCAGAAAGCACTCAGTTCAGCAAACAGTGTTGTGAACCTGCTGTGTCAGGCCCTGAGCAGGGGCCTGGGGATGCAGAGGCCAGTGGACCTTGGATGCTGCCCTTGAGAAGCTTACTGTGCAACCCAGCTCTGGCGGCATTGCTACTTCCCAGCCCCTGGTCTTGGGCAGGCCCCTTAATTTCTCTGGAGCACAGTTTCTCTTTCTCTATAATGGGGGGAGGGTGGGGAGAGGGACAGCGCCTGGCTGGAAGAATGAGGGAGATTCTGGAGCTGATACCCAGAATGCAGCGTGGCCTGCACTTGGCAGTGGCTCATTCTGTCTCAGATGTGGTGGAATGTGGTGCTGTAGGGAAGCAGTGGTGGGAAGTGCTGCCTGTCTCCCCAGGGCTTGGCAGGTGCTCCATAAACTTGGTGGCATGTTTGTAGAAAGAATAGTGTGAAAATGGCCTTGGAGGATTTGGGGTTTAGAAGTGGAGAAGGGGAAGGGGGCAGCGACATTCTGAAAAGTATGTCAGTGGAGGGGAGTGGAGGAGGGCAGGGACCAAGGAGAGTGGCCTGCTGGGAGAGGTGTGCAGGCACAATGAAGAGCTGGTTGGGAGAGGTGGCTCTGAGGGATGGGATCAACTCACTGGCCAGTTGTGGGTGCTGTTGCTGGGGTGGTAGCTTTTGAGCCCATCATGCAACCGCCTGGCCTCATCTTCCCCAGCCTGGGGTAAAGGGGCTCTGTCTCTGTGGGAGTGGGGCAGGCAGTACGAGGTGCAGGTCCCTGGCTAGGTTGGGAGAAAAAGACCCTACAGACAGAAAGGGAACTCTATATAACTTGGACTTTGTGATGTAAATATGGAATTTTAGATTAGGTCATTTATAGCTCTATCGTTTGATTTTTTAAAAAAAAATTTATTTTTTAGTTGTAGTTGGACACAATACCTTTATTTTATTTATTTTTACGTGATGCTGAGGATTAAACCCAGGGCCTCACACGCGCTAGATGAATGCTGTACTGCTGAGCTACAACTCCAGCCCTATTGTTTTGCTCTTTGGAGGGGAAATGAAATGGACATTACTTTTTGGGTGAGGGGTACTGGAGATTGAACTTGGGTCCTTGCTATATCCCCACCCCTAAATCCATTCTTTCTTACCTGGGTGGCCTCAGGCCCTGTCACTTTCTTTCACCAAAAGTCTGCATTCCCTTGTACATTGCAAGGGGAAGTGGCAGTATCTGCCATAGACTGTGGGTATCTGCAGAGTGGAGCCTGGGCATAGTGCTCACTCGCTTTTGGCCATGTTCTTTGAGGGAAGGGTCTTCAAAGGCACACACCAGCCCCTGAGCCATAGCTGTTGGGGGTGGGGATTGAATGGGGGAAGGCTGTAAATTCATATTGTCTTCTTCTTTGAACCTCTCCAAATTATTTTGATAGCATGATTTTATTTTTAGTTTTACATTTTTGTTCCTTTTGGAGGTGTTTTAATTAGCTGTATTGCTGTGACCAAAATACCTGACAAGAACTACTTAGAAGAGGAAAAGTTATTTTGGGCTCATGGTTTCTGAGATTCAGTCCATGGACTGCCAGTTCCATTGCTCTAGGCCCAAGATGAGGCAACATATCATGTTGGAAGGGCCCAGTGGAAGAAAGCTGCTCAGCTCATGATGGGGTCAGAAAACAGAGAGAGAGACAAGGGAAGGGGCAACAGGGCACACTCCCAGTGACTCACCTCTCTAGCCATGCCCCACCTGCATACAGTTACCACCTAGCTATTGATGGACTGATTAGGTTACAGCTGTCATAAGCCAGTATTACTGAATTGACAGGAGCTTTTGATAGATACCTCATATCCAAGTCATAACAGGATTTTTTTTTTTTTTTTGCAGTGCTGGGGGTCAAATCCAGGGTTTCGCATATGCTAGGCCAGCATTCTACCACTAAGCTAAAACCCTGGTTCCTGATTTTACTTTTACAATTAAGAACATGACTTATTTTTAAAACAAAAACAATAAAGCAGTCCCCTTAGATTGAGTCTTTCTCGGCAGCCTGGCCTACTGTCTACTGGTGACAGGTGTGGGGATCAGGAGGCCTATGTCCATGGTGGATCAGTGGGTGTCACAAACTGCTCCAAGTGTTGAGGCTGTACAGACTACAGGAGGCAGTGGGACATGTGGCCCCTGGTATCCTGGGCCGAGCATTTTTTTCCCATTAAAGTATGCCTCAACCTGTCAGTCCCAGCAGCCCTCCAGCCTCTCTTGTCCCTCTCTAAGGCCATGGTCCATCAGAGAAGAGTATAGATCCTGGCCTCTGCTTCTGTGTGTTCATGAGCAGCTGCTTGGCCTCTTGGACTCCTCACCTCCCCCATTCCCAGTAGACCTAAAGTACCCTACAGCACCACCACCACCACCTGCTCAGGCTTCTGACACCTTCCTACATTCTCTCCTTCTCCCCACCCAATCTCCAGGCCCTGTGGAGAATCCTATCTCCTTTCTCCATGCCTATGCATGGACATCTACTCATAAACCAAATATGTGCTTCCTCTAGACCAGGCCTGGGAATGCCGTGGTGATGTCTGTAGACAAAGTCCTGCTACCTGGACCTCTGGCTAGTGTGTTTGAGGGCATGAGTGACAGGGACAGTGAGAAGCAAGTGAAGGAGAAAACAGACCCACAGCCTGCAGGGGAGCTCTGCAGGCCCTGGCTGCGCATCCCTCCCTCTGCTCCTGGGTCTCCATGCATGGCTGGTACTTGGGATATGTTGGTGAATTGATTTGTTGAAAAAATGAGGAAATTGGCTTCCTCCATCATGAAAAGGTGGACTCTCTCTTTGCAGAGTCTGTGCCCAAAGAAAGCATTTGGCATCTGAGTGGTGTCCCATGTGTAGCAAAGGGCTGGAAAAAAGTATTGTTGGCATGCATTTCATGGAGCCTGATGCCAAGGCTTAAAATCCTCATTTGCTTAAGAAAAAAACAAATGCAAAATGGTGCCTCTCCTCTGCACCAGGAAAATCTGCTGGGCATGAGCCAGCATTCCAGACTGTGAATCATTCTGTCTCTTGGCTGTGTCACTAGGAGATGCAGCTACCCTGCTCTCAGTCTGTGACAGTGCACCAGCACCACCAGGTCATCATCCTCTAGCTGGTGCTCCACTCGGAGCATACTGGAACCACTTAGCAGGTCTGTGTGTCAACTCTTGAGCCCACAGGTCTCTGAAGAACAGGGTTTATTGGGCCATCACAGATGCTAGCTAGAGAAAGGACTGAGTTCTGGGACAAGTTCACCACTCCAACAGCAGGGATGAGCAGCAGCTAGAGAAGTGTCCTCAGCTAGAGAAGACCCTGCTCTCAGAGATTTTTGGAAGCAAATTTGTTGGACCATGTTGTGATTATGTTTTAGGTGTGGTATTTGTAAGAGCATCCCAGGAAATTCTGATGTGCAGCCAAACAGAGAGCTACTGGGCCAGGAGGGCTGGGTAGGGACAGTGCAGGGACATGGCATAACTATTGGAATCCAATCACCTGTTCTCAAATCTTGGTGCCTCCATAAGTGGCCTCACCTCTATGACCCTTGGGCTCCTCATCTGTCATAGGGAACAGCCTTTGCAGGTTCTGTTGAGGGGGATGCTGGAGGGCATGCTGTTGTGGATTTCATGTTTGGTTATGAATGATCGTGCCAATCCAGTGGGAGTGCAAAATAGTACCTGCATCCTCTGGGTTCTTTCTGGGTGTTTTCTTAATTTTGTTTTCCCTGTTGTTTGTGGCTGGTATGTAGAAATCCAGTTGATTGTATGTACTAAGCCTGCATCCTATCACATTACTGAACATACTCACTGATTCTAGTAGTTTTATTTTAGTAGCTTACTTAGTGTTTTCTACATACCGTGATCATATCAACTGGAAATAGAGGTAGTTTTACTTCTCCATTTCCAATCTGGATTCCTTTTATTTTCTTTCTTGCCTAATTGTCCTGGCTAGAACTTCCAGTTTTGTGTTGAATAGAAGTGGGGAGAGGGACATCCTCATCTTGTTCTTGACCTTAGGGGGATTTCCATCTCTTCCCATGGGGATGGTGTTAGCTGTGGCTGGTCCACATGAGCCCTTGGCTGGCTTGAGGAAGCACTTATCTTCTTTCCTGGTTGGTTGAGTGCTATCATGAAAGGCTCTTGGATTTTGTCACATGTCTTTTCTGCCCCTGTTGATATGATTGTGAGGTTTTTGTCCCTTACTCTCTTTACATGGTATAATACCTGGATTTGTTTTTCAATCTTAAACCAACTCTGTGTTCCTGGAGTAAATACCACTTGGTCATGGTATATATTTATTTTTGTATGTTGCAGGGTTTTCTGTTCTAGTGTTTTCCTGAGGATTTATGCATCTCTACTCATTGGGTCTATTAGTTTGTGGTTTTCTGTTCTCACGGTACTTGCCTGTTTAGCCGTTGGTGCAGTACTGGCCTCAGAGCGATTTGGGAAGGGTGCCTTCCTTTTTCACTTTTTGGAAGAGGCTGGTACTGATTCTTCTTTAAACCTTGGTATAATATACCCATGGAGCCATTAGGCCTGGGTTTTTCTTGAGTCTGCTATGACATATGTTTAATAGACTACAATGCTCAGCTCTTTTTTTTTTTTTTTTTGGCATTACAGTTTCACCTGAGCTGGAAAGGAATGGCTGACAGGCTAAGGCTTTTAAGGCCAATTTACACTAGATTTGCTGCCCTTTAAGTGCAGGCAGGAAGGGCTGGTGCTTTGTCCAAAGCAGACTGTGGCTGGCATGGTGATGCAGCTTCTTCCTTTGCCTCTCCCCTCCCTGCGGAGAGGTCTTCTCTCCTCCAGTGCCACCCCAGGAGACAGAGGAGGAGAGGAGGCACTCACTAGAGCCATAGCCAAGAAGTGGAGGGAGCAAGGCTTGCTGGCCCCCCACAGGCCTCTGTCATCCCCTACTGAATGGAGAGGGTGAGAGAGACCCAGACTGAGTCAAGGAATGGACAAGGGGGCATCTGCCACCACTCCGCAGACTAGCTCGCAAAGTGCTGATTTTATGACATGAGATGGGGAAGGCAGCTAGACCATGATTGATAGGCCTGAGTCTAAAAGACAAGTAAAAACCATCTCTCGAACAGCAGCCTGGCATGCTCAGCGTTTGGGCAGGGCCGGAGGGAGCTGCCTTTCCTTTTCCTTTTCTGTGTTCTCCCAAGTGTCTTCAGGGAGCATCTTGACCTTTAAGGTGAGAAAAGGAAGGCTAACACCCACACAACACTTGACCTTACTGTTACCTCAAGTGCTGCATTCTCTTCCTGGAGCCTGAGGGCGGGAGAGATGAGGGTCTCCCCATTAACACTGTCCGGTGCCAGTGGTGAGGAGGGCTGTCCCTGCCCCCTAGGTGCAGAAGTAGCTCTTGCTTTTCCTTGCTGGCTTCTGTGGACCAAGGTATGGAAGCTGTTAGTGGTTCAGAGGAAGGACTGTCTCCTGGGTGCATGATGGAGAAGGGGCATTCAGAGGCCAGGCATTGGGAGTGATGTACTGTGCCCTCATTTCCTGAGAAATGTAATCAGTGTTCACTTTCAAAGCAGCGATGCAGGGAGGGCTTAGTACTGCTTTCCATGTCGGTAGCTGCTGCTTGTTCTCCATGAGCGATTAGGTCACCACCCTCACGTATGCCCCCTTGGCTGTGAGGGCAGGCCCAGGCCTGCTGTATGCAGGCAGGATGGGTCCCGTGCACCTGGCTCTGCATTCCTTAGGTTGGGGGTCTTGGGCAAGATCCTCTTTGAACCTTTGTTTTTGATTCTGTAAAGTGTAAGAAAGAGGCCGCCATTTTTGAGTGTCTGCTGTATGCCAGGCATGGCTCTGAGCACAAATGACCCTGACAGGTGCCTGCAGTTGACCTTGGGAAATTAATGATCTTTATTGCCATTGCTTATTTGTGTTTTTCTTAATAACCAAAGAACTCCACCAGGTGGGAGCAGTGCTCTTCTACCGAGTTGTCTGGGGCATGTCTAATCCGTTTTCTATGTAAAAGCATTTCACACATTTCATTTTCATTGTGGAAAATGTCTTGGAGAAGACAGATGAAAAGATTAAAACTCACATAGTGGTGACAAAGGCCCCCTGGGAGTCACTGATGTTGGTCTCCGCCACTACCCTGCATGTGGACTTACACTGCCCTAGCAGAGGCCCCCAGTCCACACCACTGGAAGGCACCTCACATGCTGAAGGGAGCTCGAGAATCTCAGTGCTGGGTGTGGATAGAGCAGGCTGGCCACTCTCTTCCAGAGAAGGCTGCCAGTGCAGATTTCCAGGGGCACATTGGCAGTCACCCCAGTCACCTAGTGGGTGTGGTATCCCTGACCCAGCCACTCCGCTGGGGCCCTGGGCTTATGTGGAAGGATGTGTGTTGCTGATTATAGCAACCCTCCCCCCTCCAAAAAAAAAAAAAAGAAAAAAGAAAAAGGAAAAGACAGCCAGGGACAGCCCAGGTGTGAGCTGGAGATGGTGGCTAGCCTTTATTCTGCTCCATTGGGGGTTTTTCCTCTCTTTGTATGTATGAAATGGGTCTCAGAGAAAAATGGGACAATATTTCTTACCTGCTCTCATTACTTAATGAATTTCTGAGTTTCCTAGGGCTGTCTAATGGTGCCACAGACTGAGTGGTTTAAGCACCAGAAAGAGATGAGAGGCCAGAGGTTCAATACCAGAGTGGAGGGCTGGTCCCTTCAGAGGTGTGGGGAGGGCCTTCTGCAGGCCCACTCCTGGTGCTTTGTGCAGGCTTTGGGCCCCTTGGCTTGTAGAGGCAGCACCCAGACCTCTACCTGGCCCTCTGCATGACACCCTCTCTGCCTTTGTATCCTAATCTCTTCTAAGGACACCAGTCCTGTTGGGTTATGCTCTACTCTTTTGAGCTCATTTTACCTTAATCACATCTTTAAAGGTGCTCTTCAATCACATCACATTAGGAGTTCAACACGTGAATTTGGTGGGGGCATAGCTTCACCTGTAATGCATACCAAGAAGTTTCTCAGTGTCATTGAAATGCCCTTTTGATTCTGGGATTTTCAGTAGTGCTTAGCTGGGGTGGGAGCCATTTGAATAATGAAGTCTTATCATTGAGCTCATGTGAAACCGCCCAAAGCAGGTTAAAGTTCAGGCAAGTGTACCCAGACTTCAGAGAAGCCCAGAAGAAAACAGAACTGGCATTTGCTGTTGTGTGTGCATGTGTGTGTGTGCACACGTGTGGGAGTCTGGTTGTACTGACCTCACTGGAGGACAAATAGGAGGGGTGGGTGGGGAGCTGTATTCTGGATAGAAGGAAGCACCAGGAGGGAGCTCAGTAGGCCTAGGAGTCAAGGCCACAGAGACCACATCTTCAGGGAACCCCTTAGCCTTGACTCACGCTGTGCTTGCAGCAGCCCTGTGAGGGAAACATTAGTATTATTTCCTCATTGTTTTCCAGGGGGAATTGAGGCTCAGAGAGGACAGGTCATCTGCCCTAGGGTCACACAACCAACAAGTGGTAGAGTCAAGATTCTTACTCGGCCTGAGGCCAGAGCTGGCTCTTGAGAGCACTCCCCATTCCACAGTGGTTCTGAGGTTCTAGCATGGGAACTTCTGCCAGTGGCATGTAGGTGCATAGAGGGTCTATTTGTAGAGAGCTTGAATAAAATAGTTGTTTTCTGCTCCTTCATTAAATTTAAATCTAACTCTACTTAGGTTCTGGGGTACCCCTGCTTTTGCTTGTGTTCGGGTGCAGATAACAGAAGCTGCTCTTTTGAGCTACTGTAAACAGTGGGATGTAATGCAGTGTGGTTGGAAAGTGAAAGGGCAAGGACTCTGCTGGATCCAGGAGTGACCCCCAGGGTAACACTCCAGGGCTGGCGTCTCAGGAGCTGCCACCTCTGCCCCCCTGGGGACTGGGGTCAGGAGCCTGTCCCAGGGCTGACCCCAGCCTCAGCTGCAAGCTAGGGATGAGAAAGCCATGGTAGAACACTAGAGCCCCCCACACCGGCTCACACCAGCACATGGCGCCTTGCCCCAAACTGGCTCTCCTTTGTCCTGGGTTCAAGCCTGTAAGGAAGAATGATAGAACCTAAGTCATGTGCAGAACCCCAGTCCTAAGGGGGTCTGGGGAATGTGGTTTCTAGATCTCCAGTCCCTGCAGTTGAGGGAATGTGTTTGATTCCCCTTGTGGTCATTTCCTTGGGTCATGAGAACATGGCCAGGGAGAGAGAGCGCACTCCCCTGCAGTGCTGCCCCCTAGAAGGCATGAGTGAGCCACAGGCGCTTTCTGCCCTGCTGGGAGAAGGGCCTGGTTCCCACCAGCACTCTAGCTGCCTCTGGACTGAATGGCTATTCCCATGATGCTGAGGATTGAACCTGGGCCCTGCCCAAGCTAGGCGAGTGCTCTACCTCTGAGCCACAATCCCAGCCCCCATTTCGTAGAATTCTAATTCTTTACCTTAGTTTGGGTCTTGACTGGTGCTAATCACTATCAAACAGAAGAAGGAAAGAAACACACCATGGAGTGAGGGGCCCCTGGCAGGAGCTGGTTTTGGCCACATGAACTGGAGTAGCACCTTGTTGTCTCACATACACACTATGGAAGACAGGCCTCCCTTTCAGGGCCCAGAGAGGGCTAAGCAGACTGCACTTTGCTGACACTGAGCACATCTGATAGGCCTATGATTGCAGCTTTGTTCCCTAATTCCTGCTCCCAGAAGATTTTTCACAAGTGCTTCAGCGTCCTCCTGGGTATTGATGTTTGGGGTCTAGTCACAGGGCTGCGTGGAGCCTTCAGAGCATCTCTGTAAGGCTGAAGGCTGCTCCTTCACTACAAGGTCCCCACCACACCCAGTCTTCCAGGTGTTAGATGACAATTTGAGGATGTTAGTGAGAAGCGGCTATTCTGTTGGCATGGGGTTTGGGAGGAACCCTGCAACAGGCTTTTGGAGATGGAGTTCAAGTCCAGCCTTACTGGTCTCAGCGCTGTTTTCTCAAACAGAAAGTTAGGCAGCAGACAGCTTCCCAGGGTGATGATGGGTGCCATGCCATGCAGGAGACAAGATCATATCAGTTTGCAGAGTACTGTTATATGGTGACTTTTTTATTTTTTAAGGGCTGTGCCTGGTTGGGCCTGGCAGGTGTCCATCCCTGGGATGGGGCGAGTCCACTCAGCTTGCATCCCATTTGTGTTGGTCTGCTCGGGTTTCCATAACAGATTCCCACAGGATGGGGCCTCGACGGCCAAAAGGGTTTACCCACAATTCTGAGAGTAGAAGCCAGAGATCAAGGATCAGATCAGGTGTCAACAGGGCTTGCAGATGTTCATCTTCTCCCTGTGTCCTCGTCTGGTCGTCTATATATGTGTTTTAGTCTCCTTTTTTTATAAAGACCGGGGTGGGATAAGGGTGCACCCTAGTGACCCCATTTTATCTTTTTTTTTTTTTTTTTTTTGTACCAGGGATTGAACTCAGGGGCACTGGACCACTGAGCCACATCCCCAGCCCTATTTTGTATTTTATTTAGAGACAGGGTCTCACTGAGTTGCTTAGCACCTCACTGTTGCTGAGGCTGACTTTGAACTCAAGATCCTCCTGTCTCAGCCTTCCCAGTGGCTGGGATTACAGGCATGCACCACAGCGCCTGGCCCCATTCCCTTCATAAAGACCCTGTCTCCAAATGCAGTTACATTCTGCGGTCCTGGGGGCTAGGGTTTTACAATTCAGCCTCTAATACCCTGGCTTGAGAATGGAGAAGAGTGGCCCCCAGGAAGACTGAGCAGCGCTGCCCTGGTTACCCCAAACCTAACCACATCAGCCCTGCCTCTGCCATCCTTCCTGTCGAGCGAGGTCCTGCTGTTCCTGCCAGGGCCAGGTTAGATGCTGTCCTCTGCATGGAGCCCCCAGCTGGTAGGCACTTCTCTTGCCTCTGGTCCACAGTTGTTTATTCCTGTTACCATTTTCAGTTGGGCTGTGGTTATCTATGAACCTGTCATCCCACCCCTGCTGGGCTTACAACTCTGATGGAGGAGGAGGGGAGGGCATGACTGAGTGTGCCTTGTCCATCTTTCCCTGGCCTTGGTGGATGCTATGCCACACGGGTGGACAGGTGTAAATCTATCTCATGGCCATCTTCACTCTGGGGCAGGCACAGAACCAGGCTCTTAGTAGTTAAGCTAAACAGCCCTGGCTTTGACAGAGCAGCCATTCTGAGTGGGCAGACAGACAGGAGAGGCAGTACCAAGGCCATGTGATTAAGGCTGTGAAAAAAGGAAGTACGGCTGTGGGAGTGCAGGGGAAGCTCCAGCCCACTTAGGGGGTGGGGAAGTGACATCAGTAGAAGTGTCCCTAAGGAGGTAGGGCCCAATAGAATTGTGAAGAAGATGGGTAGGGGGAAAAGAGGAGGAAGAGCAATCCAGGAGGAGTAAGCTATAGTGACAAAGGGACCAAGAAAAGTCAGTTCTAGTTCACACATTCTCTGGCGGAGGACTGCTGGGCCTCTCCTATGAGGGGTGAGTCAGGGCCTAGCTCTCTCCAGGGATCTGGACCTGTCGATACCTCAACACATGGTTTCTAAAGGCTCTGCACCAGGGAAAGGAAGAGTCATGCAGGCTTTTAAATAATGCAGCCCAGAAGTGACACAAGTCACGATAGCTCACATATCTCATTGGTCAGGTCAAGTCACATGATGCCACCCTCTGGGAAGTATAGGGAACCCTCTGGGAGATTTGGTGAGCACATTCCAGGGAACACACTTGTAGAGGTGGAGGGGCCAGAAAATGTAGTGTTGGTGGGAAATAATGGTGCCAGACCTTTGATCTCTGCAAGAAACTTGGTAAAGTAGATTCCCTCTGCCCACCACGTACCACTTACTTATGGGCATTGAAATTGTGGCTGGAAAATAGACCCAGGGAAGGAACAGAGTTTCAGAGGGCAGTGAATCTGCTTCCATCAGGCAGGGAAGGGTTGGTTTCTTTGAGATCCTTTAATTTGCTTCTTAAGGAACAGGGTTTAACATTGATCTTATTCCCTTTTCCCCTCCTCCCCTCCCTCTCAGAGTACAAGTATTTGCTGTAGGCTTTTGTTTTTGTCAGCTTTATCATTGCTGTGACCAAAAGATTTGACAAGGACAATGTAGAGAACTAAAAGTTTATCTAAGGCTCACAGTTTCAGAGGTCTCAGTCCATAGATGGCCAACTCCATTCCTCTGAGCCCGAGGCAAGAAAGCACACCATAGTGGAAGGGTATGGCTAGAGGAAAGAAGCTGGGGACATGGCAGCAGGAAGTGGAGAAAAGCTAAGCTCAGCTCACAAAACAGACACCCCAAAGTCATACCCACAGGGACCCTCCTCCAGCCACACCCTGCTTGCCTTCTGTCATCCCCTGTTATCCTGTGGGGGATTGACACAGTGATGAGGTCCAGGCTCTCCTAACCCAGGTATTTCACCCCTAACCTTTCCTGCTTTGTCTCACCTGTGAGCTTTTGGGGACGCCTCCTATCTACACCATACAGCTTTTTATATGGAGATGGAATGTTTATGTCCTGTGTCCTTTAAGCCTCACAGAGAATTGTGGCCCCAAGTCCCAGTGTCCTCATGATCGAGGGAGATGCTGGCAATGGCAGTGAGCAGGAGTGGAGGCCTGCTCATAAAAGGGTAGGAGCACAGAGTAAGAAGAGTTTCTGCTTGGCTAACTTCAGAATTCTTCCCAGCTTGGGCTTTGTCTTTGTGATTTTCATTTAGATACATTATTATAATTTCTTTGTGTTCTCTTGGGCTGCATTGTTTCAAAATGTGCTCCTTGAGCATAATTTTTATAACTCATTGAATTTATTACAATGATCTTTCTTTAATCAGAAGGAGTAGGGTTTGCTTTTTTGGTTGTAGTTTAGAGTTTGTGTCAACACTGAGAGATTAGCAGTGGCTGGGAATTAATTCATGCTTTCATTTCCCTTAATTAACTATGAATGTGCAGAAGTTGGCTGGCTTTGTGCATGCCAGTCTTAAAATTCAGTGCTTTCTGTAGACAACAAATAGTTGGGTCTTTTGATTCACTCTGACAGTCTCTGCATTTAGACCATCAACATTTACACTGATAACCTCTAGGGCTGGGTTAATTTCTGTTGTGCTAGTTACTGTTTTCTGTTGGTTGCCTTGTTCTTTGTCACTGTTTCTGTCTTCCACTCTCTTTCTGCTTTCTGTGGCTTTAAAATATTTCCATTTCTGTCCTTTTGAAGATATCAGTTGCACGTCTTAATTTTTTAGTGGTTGCCCTGTAGTTTGCAATATCGTTTACAACTAGTCCAGGTCCACTTTCAAATAACATGACACTTCATGTGATGTGCAGGAACTTTATAACAAAGTATCCTGCCTGGCCCTCTTGTAGCATTGCTGTGTCCATTTCACTTATCCATCCTATAATCATCGGACACATTGTTGCTCTTATTGCCTTGAACAAACTATTACCTGCTAAATCAATTAATGATAAAAAAATTTAAAAACTTATTTTCCCTTCACTTACCTCTTCTCTAAAGATCTTTCTCCCTTTATGTAGATCTGGATTTTTTTTTAAAGTTTTGTATTTTTGTTTTGTTTTTTTCTTCTATTTAGGTCTGAGCTTTTGACCATGCATCTTTCTCTTTGAAAAGCTTTTTTCAAGGCAGGCATGTGTAACACATTCTTTTGATTTTTGCTTATCTGAGAAAGTTTTTATTGGTTCCTCACCTTTGAAGGATAATTTCACAGGATACAGAATTCTACATTGATGTTTGTTGTTGTTGTTCTCTAAACATTAAAATATTTCACACTACACTCTCTTGCTTGCATGATGTCTTGAGAAGTCTTATGACTTTCGTAGTCTTGCTTCTGTACTTCTCTTTGGGAATTTTCTCTTCATCTCTGTTTTTCTGTGGTGTGAATGATATGCGTAAGTATGGATTGTTTGGTTGTCGTTGCATTATCCTGTGTGGGGTTCTCTACTTTGTGGATCTGTGTTTGGAATCTGGCATTAATTTGGGGGAAACTCTCAGATAGCATTGCTTCAGATATTCCCTTAGTTCTGTCTTGTCCTCCTGGTTGTCTAATTATGTGTACGCCACACTTTTTGTGGTCATCCTACAGTCCTGGGATATTCTGCCCCCTGTTTTTCCAGTCATTTTTCTCTTTGCTTTCCAGTTTGGAAACCTTCTGTCCACATGCTTGTAAGCCCACTCTCTCTTTCGCTGTGTCCAGTCTACTAATGAGCCCTCAAGGGGAGCTTCATTTCTGTGAGGCTGTTTTTGTTTCTAGCATGTCTTTTTATTCTTTTGGAGAATTTCCATCCTTCCTCGTGTTGCCTGCCTGTCTGTTCCTTCACTGGGGCCCTTAGCCTCTCAGTCACAGTTGTTTTAAGCCCCAGGCGGATACTCCTCTGTCTCTGCTGTGTCTGAATCTGCCTCCGATTCTCCTGCCTCTTCACACCGTGATTTTGCCTTTGTTTTTGTTGTTGTTGCTGTGTCATCAGTGTCCCTCTGCATGGTCCTGAGCTTTAGAGATGAACATGCTAATTCTGTGGCTGGGGTGACAGTGACAGGTGTGGATGGCAGGTGAAGCTGCCAGCAAAAGCAGAAAATGTATTGACCTTATATACTTTTCTAGGAAAAAAAGTGGTGACCATTGAGAAATCTCATTGTAGCCTCTATGGCCATATTTATGTTGCCACAGAAATTATTTCATCTTGATTTATATATGGAGATACTGAAAGAGCAGATGACAGGAATCTCCAGGAAGGAGCATTGAGCAAGACAGGCCATCAGCATCCCACGGGCAGTCCCTGTGCCAGCATGGTGCCTGCCATGTGGGAGGCTGCAGCAGGCTTGAGTGAAACGAGTGATGGAAGGGTGTCTGCAGCCAGCCAAGATCTCCCTGGACCTCAGAATCTGTGGTCTTTGCACAGCTTTGTTTATCCGAGAGCGAGGCCCAAGGCCCTTGATGCTCAGCATCTTACCACTTTGCTGAGGCCATATTGAAATATTGAAGGTGTTCAGCTGGCATGGGCATCCACACACGGGCCATTCTTATCTAGTTGTACTTGGCTTTGCACAGGAGGTGGGATGGGGTGGGATAGTGGTATTTGTATCAAGGACTAAGGAAACCTGTGTCCGTTGAAGGATTTTGTGTGTCCTGAACTTTGCCCATTGGGGTGCATGTGCAAGTGGGATATATGATGTTTTCATAGTACTAGACATCCTAAGAGGGCTCTGGATGTGACTGAGCAGCTGCACTGGCCCAGGCACTCTGGTTGTTTCTAGAGACTCCAGAGGACAAGATGGCAGAGAGGAGTTCAGCAGGGTAAGCAGACAGTTGAGCAGGCACCAGGATGAGGGGCATGGGGAAAGGCAAGGCATTCCCCTCTGGGGCTGGCATTCCCCTCGGGCCCTGGGGCCACAGCAGGTGGTCTGCTATTACCATTGGTTGTTTATATGGTTAGTATTTTCTTTGCAGGGGTGGGTTATGGTTGACTTCTGCTTTGGGAGGTGCCCTCTTGTGGATGGCTGGGGGAAGGAGGAACAGGGACCCATCCACTCTGAGGTAGCAAGGCTAAGGAGAGGCAGGAAGGATCCAGAGAGGATGTGGCAGGTGGAAGGTGGGCTTGGGGGGTGCGTGTGGGGAGCAGCACCAGCAAGAAGCGCAGGCAGGCCCGTGCCTCCTGCGTCAGCTCACCTGAGCTGGGTTTGGTTGGGCACGGGTCCACTCACTTTTCTTTCCCCTTGAAGAAGCACGTTCACAACCTGCTGGGTTCCTGTGGGGAAGGCAGGTTTCCCATGGCTTGGACACCAGCCAGTGAAGATTCCCTTTGCCTCCCTCTGTCCTCCTTGTCCCCTCTGAGCTCCATGGCTGCATGCAGTCTTGGTCCCCCAGCTCCACACACTTGGAAAACCTTGCCCTGTTGCCCTGGGGAGTCACTGCTTGTGGAACACCAATGGCCTGGGCACTGCGCCACAGCGAAAGAGGCCCTTCCATTCCTCAGATGAGGCAACTGAGGTGCAGAGAAGTCAGAGCCCTTACACAGATCACAGGTGACTGCATCTGCCTGACTCCACAGCCTGGCTCTTTTCTGTATGATCATGGTCAATCACTGACCACCTCAGTTTGTTCACCTTTAAGGTAAAGGACTAGCATGCCACCTCAGAGGAGGATGTCCTGAGGATTGAATGAGATCATCCTCTGAAGGGGTTGTCATGTGCCTGATAAGTATTATGTTCTCATCAGATGTTCACTGTTTATGCCTTGTTGCCCAAAGAGGGGTGTGTGTGTGTGTGTGTGTGTGTGTGTGTGTGTGTGTGTGTGTGTGGCAGGGGAGGAGTTGTGGCTGGAGTCTCTAAAGGGCTCCTCTGTGTGGGAAGGAGAGAACTCATTCTGGGGGCTTCTGAGTACCCGAAGGAGCTCAGGGCAGAAGTTCTGAGGGGCACTTTTGTGCTGGGTTTCCTTTTGGCTTGAGATCACTCAGTGCTTTCTGAAGTGGGACTGCCTGAGGGGAGTGTGAAGAGGTTTCCAGAGTCACTGGAGGGACTTTGGAGAGGGGATGGATGACCACTGATGAGTATGGGGGTGTAGAGGGGAGTCCCATGGGGGGAGAGGCGGGAGGTGGCCTGTGTGGCCTGACTGGGAGTTCTGTGACATCTGGGACCTACTCTAGTCTTCTGTGGCATCCCCAGGCCAGCATGAGGGCTAGGTGTTCAGTGTCTCCTGTGGAGTGACTCTTCTTGGCTATGACTCTTCCTCCTGTGTCCTTGAGCAGTTCCTCTCCACCGTGCCTTGCTGAGCCTCTGGTGGGCTCATTGCCAGCAGTGGACCGTGTGCTCTCAGTTCAGGTCATGGCATGGTGTGCAGCCCGGGAAGAAGAGCAGCCTGTATTCTCCTGCAGGCAAGGACTTTGAATGGTCAGCGGCTTTGGGGCTGATGATAGGGATGTCAAGTGGTACTGGTTGTGCCATGGTATCCTGTGGCTTGGGCTGCTGGCCTGGGGCTCAGCGTGGCCCAGAATTTTGGACGGCCTGGGCTCCTGCTCAGTTTCATCTCAGCACTGAGTCCTGTGCTGGCATATATGGAGGACATGCTGTTGAGAGCTCTAGTCTTAGTGGCAGCTCCTGGGAGTTTATTTGTCCTGGGAACATTGAGCTGGGACTTTGGGCTGGGAAAGGTGGGCATACCAAGATAGAGGTCAAGTCCTGCCCTCCCATGGCTGACAGTTGTGTGGGGACAGCAGGCACAGAGTGGCCTTTCTGCTGTTTTCCCCCCCTTTTCCTTCCAAGCCACCCTGAGATAGTCAGGCCCTGGGACTTGAAGCCATGTCTGGAGGCCTGTGGAGCTGAGCAGCTTCACGTGGGCTGTCAGCGGCACTGCCGCGGGCACGCAGCCCAACTGCTTTCTCCCCAGTGCTTTTCTTGTGTCCTTCTCAACTAAGTGCAGGTGTTTTCCTGCCTTCTGAGCTAGCTTTTCATTGCTGTGACCAAAATACCTGCCAAGAACAACTTAGGGGAGGAAAGGTTTATTTTGGTTCATGGTTTTAGAGGTTTAGTCTGTGGTGAGCTGACTCCACTGCTGAAGCAGAACATCGTGGTGGAAGGGTGTGTGGTGAAGAACTGCTCAGCTCGTGGCAGGTGGGAAGCATAGAGAGCAAGGAGGAGCCAAGGACAAGATACAGTCCCCAAGGGCATGCCCTAGTCACCGGCTTCCTCCAGCCACACTCCACCTGTCTACACTTACCACCCAGATAGTCCATTCCAATTATTAATCCATCAAATAGATTAATCCTCTGACTAGGTTACAGTTCTCACATTCCATTCACTTCCCTTTCAGACATTGCTGCATTAGCACAGGGACTTTTGGGGGACCCTTCATATTCAAATCACAATACCTTCTTTTAAAAAAAAACTACATTTCTTTCTTTTGAAAGTAGTAGAAATAGAAATTTGGATTTATCTAGAAGAGTATAAAGAAGAAAACAAAAATCACCTATAACCTTTTGGAGATGTGGCCATCAAGTGGCCACCACTGTATCCCTGGGGGTAGGGCCTGGCACCTTGCAGATGCTCAGTAAATATTTGTAACCAAATAAAAAGAATGAACAAATATATGTATCATAGAAAATTGGAGTCATAAATTATATTCTGCTTTGTATCCTGCCCTTTTCAGTCTTGTGACATTAACCTTTCCCTAGATTAATGTCTGGAGTTTGCTATCAGGACTTTGATGTAACTTACTGACTCTTGGGAACTGAGCATTGTGCTTTTGGGATGGATGGCCAGATGTCATGTCAGAGACTAGAGTCAGTTCCTTGAGCATGTTCCAGGGTGGAATAAAAAGGTGCCGCTTGCTCTGTTGAGTTCTTCCTGCTCATCAGGGCAAGGGTGGCAGGTGCACCTGAGCAGTAGAAGCTGGTTTCTGAGAGCTGCTGTGGTTATGGAGGCAGGCGGGTCAGGGGGTCAAGGAATGAACTGTGGAGTAAGCTCCAGTTACAGTGCACTCAAAGCTGATGGAGGTCATGCTAATTGAAGACAGAATGCCTCCTTCTGGAGTGATGGATGGGGATGCTGGTGACTCCTGGGTGATCCTGCTGGGCACTGAGAAGCAGTGTCCCTGTTGGAGAGGAGCCGCCTTCACTTCAGGTGGCCTCCGTCATAGCCTTCCAGGCTCCCTAGTCTGCATGGCTCCCTGTGCCCAGGGCTGCCTGCTTAGGCTGTGCTGCATCAGGGGCTGCGGCCTGCAGCACTGGGCATCTGCAGCTTTCCCAATGCACTGGCATTGATGAGGCCTCAGCCCACCTCCTCCTGGAAGCCATGTCCTGTGCTTTATGCCCCTCTCCCCAGCCCCCACCCACAGACTGAAGTTCCACTGACTCCATTGTTGCTGAATGCAGTGGCCAGTTTCTGGCCTGAGGAGCTTCCTGTTAGCTTCCCTGGCTCTTCTTCTCTGTTTACAATCTTCTTGCATGATCTTCCTTGCCTTCTCCAGGCCATCTGACCCAGCACCACCACCCTCTAGCTGTGTGGCCGAACGTAGCTTACTTTACTTCCCTGCTTTCATGTCCTCATCTGTAAGGGCCTAATAACTAACCTACTTCATCAGGGGTCCCAAGGACTTCAGGACAGGATCCCTGGCTCCTGTCTTGGGATCTGGCACACACTCAGTGCCTCATGATTGTTCCCTGTTGTCACTGAGCCATTTATTCACTCATTCCACAAGTCTTTATGCAGAGCTTTTTACATGCACAGAAGAGGCAGCAAGGAACAAAACAGACCCAGGTACTGTGTACTTGGAACTTACATCCTAGGGAAAATAGGAAGTAAGTAAACATACATTTTGTCATGGAAAGCACAGCAGGGCACGGAGAGGGGAAGTGGCACTGTGGTGCACTACTGAGACCCAGCAGTGTGGCCGCATTAGTGCAGAATTTGGAGGTGGGAGTCAGGGTACAGCTTTTGCTCCCCCAGTTCCAGCTGTGGACCTTGATCAGGGTACTACTATTCTCTCTCTCATTAGCTGTGTGACATGGCTAGCTCTCAGCCAGTGTGTGCCTCAGTTTTCTTGTCTGTGATACTGGTGATACCCTCTATCTGGTAGGGGAGAAACCACTAACCTTATGAGGTCTAAACCCATTTCTCAAAGTTTGGTCCTCTGACCCTGCTTCAGGAGTATTGGGAGTGTGGACGGGATATGCAGACTCCACAGACCCTCCCACTCCCTGTGCTTCAAGTTCTGAGGTGGCCTGGGACCTGCACTTGGAAATAAATACTCTGGTGATGCATGTTCACTGAGGTCTGAGACCATGATCTACAGTTGTGAAGATGGGGTCCTTTTGTCCTGATGAGGGCTATGCTGGAATGAAGTTATGCAAGACGTGGTCACCCGGAAACACCACCTGGGAAGCTTGCTAGAGATTCAAGTTGGATTATCAGGGATATTGAACTCTGCCCTTAACAGCTTCCAAGTGATTGTGGAGCAGTTCATGTGAGGAGCACTGGGTTAGACCTGTGAGTGGAGGACATCCTTCAGCGGGGATAGGTGCTGTGCCCACAGGTGGTAGCTGTCAGGGGATGCCAGTCCCATCTCATTTGCTAACTCGCTTTCCCTCCTTCCCCTAGGATCCCAAGTGATGGTGGTTTACATGGAAGATGAATTGAACGCTGCGCGACTGGCTAGCACGGGGGCGGTGGTCTCTGTGCCTGCAGGTGGGCGGGCGTGAAGCTTAGGATCTCAGAGTTTCAACCCAAGAGGAAGCATGTCTAAAAAAGGCCGGAGCAAGGGCGAGAAGCCCGAGATGGAGACGGATGCAGTACAGATGGCCAATGAGGAGCTGCGGGCCAAACTGACCAACATTCAGATTGAGTTCCAGCAGGAAAAGAGCAAGGTGAGAGGGCTGGGTGGTGACACTCAGAGGATGATATTGCCAGGGACATGTGGGGAGGGCATGTTTGCAGGCTGGAGCAGGATGGGCCCCTCCCCTGGGTCCCTCTCTCTCTGGGCCTCAACTTACCCCTCATCAGAATAATATCAGCAGAGCCACATAGAGTGCCAGATGGGACCTGTCAGGCTGTGTGACTTCTCATGTTTCAGTTTCCCTGCAAGACAGGGTGATGATAGTGCTTCAGTGGGTTGCTGTCAGGACTTAGTACCACGTGAAGAACTTGGAAGGGGCCTGCTCCATACCACGAGCTGTTTTGTGCTCTCAGGGCAGGTCTGAGCCTTGGAGCCACTTAGGACTGTGGCTTGCTGGGTGATGGCAGACTGTGGGAGTACAGCTAGAGCAGAGCCATTATGTGTGGCCTGTACCTCCCACGAGGGAGGGGCCCAGCTTTCCAATCCCACAGACCTGGCTCCACCCTCAGCTTGGCCCCTGCCTGGCCTCACAGTCTTGGGCAAGTGACCTACGGTCTCCAAACCTCTGCATCCTCAGCTTGCACACGGCATGACAATTACTGCCCAGTTCAAGGTTGTCATAAAGATCCCAGGTGTGATAAAAAGCCCTGTCAGTGTCTGTTGCCCAGGCACTGCCCTGGTCATTTTTGTTGGCATGGCTCTGACTTGGGTGATCTGAGGGCAGAGCCAGTCAGGGGCTCTGTGAGCACAGGAAAAGGTGGACAACTGGGCCTGTACCTGGGTGGCTTGAGATGTTGAGGGTCTGGCCTTTGGAAGGTTAAACCAAATCCCTGCCAAAGTCCCTGGAGCACAGGGGGTGGCTGCCTGGGAACTGCAGTTGGTGCCTATGTTAAGAAGCACTGGGGCCCAGGCAGCTGCTAAGTGTAGGGGTGGGGGCCACTCCTGGCCTTGGCCCTGGCTCTATTCCCAGGTCAGGATGGCTGCATAGAGAGCAGAGACTTGGGTCAACTTGGAGAGGGAGCTAGGAAGGCCTGGCTTCGGGAGTGTAGGGATAGATGCAGACCCCCTTACTCCTGGGTGTTCAAGAGATCGGACCTGGTGAAGTAGCCCCTTCCAGCTGTGTTTGCTGGTGGTGCTGACCTGTGCACACCCTGCCAGTCAGGAGGGGTTCACTTGCTAGGATCCTCTAGGGCTGAGAGCTGAGAGTTGAGTGCCCAGGCTGCAGGGGCTGGTTTGTGTGTCCAGAAGCAGCAGCAGCAGCTGTGGGGAAAACTGCACATCCAAGTCTGCTGCCTAACCATGAAGCCATGTAACTGCCCCTGCCTCAGTTTTCCCATCTGTAAAATGGAGGGCTTCTAATGTGTCTGTTTTCCTGGGCCATTTGAGGAAGAGTATGACAATCAATATAAGGCCTGAGGTTGTCCGTCACCTGCTCCCACTTGGCAGCCTGTTTCTAACATCTGGGCCTGCCATGTAGACAGCATCCTGTACCTGAGAGGTGTCATGGCCTCACAGTGACCTGTATGGTCAGGTGTGGCTTCCTGTCTCTGTAGGTGAGAAAGTTAGGGCTCAGAAGGAGAGGTGACATGCTCAGGTATATTGCCTGAGTCTACCTTGCCAGCCAGCAGGGACAAGGTGCCACACTGGGCTGCTTAAATAAACAGGGACTTATGGTGTCACCACAGCAGGCTGGAAGTCTGAGGTCAGGTGTCCTGGGCTCACTCCTCCTGAGACCCTTCTCCTTGGCTGTGCTGTCTTCGTCTTCCTGTGGACCCACATGGTTTTCTTCTGCGTGTTGGTGTCCTTATCTCCTTTTCTTATGAGAACACAAATTGGAGTGGATTAGAGCCCATCCTGATGGCCTCATTTTAATTTGATTACATCTTTAAAGGCTCTGTTTCCAATATAGTCACCTAAAGGTCTGAGTGTCAGGACAGGGTGGGGTCCAATTCAGCCCCTCTTCCAGGTCAGCACAGCTATAGGTGGTGCTGGTAGGTGAAGGCCAGACCTGTGGGAGTCCCCTGTCACCAGGCTGCCCCTCTCCCTCTGGGACACGAGGAAATTCTCACATGAACGCATCTTGCCTGCTCAAGTTCTCCATCCAGCCCCCTTGTGGCCTCCTCTGTAGGACTTTACCCATCCGGTCAGTTGGAGAATATCTGTTCAGAAAGAATTTGGCAATGTGCTCTCTCTGGCTGTTTCCAAAAGCATAACTGTAATTTTACAATTACATTTAAGTGTTATTTTTGTATGATCTAATAATAACTCAGTTTTACATTTATAGTGTCATTATTTTAACAAAGGACCCATTAAACACTGCAGGGCAAGGGAGTGTGGTAACTGTATCTGTTCATCTTTGGCCTTGCCTGCATGCTGTGTGCCTGGGCTGGGTGACATGCCTTTGGCAGTGACTGCGGAACAGCCCGTGCCCTCAGTTAGGGTGGTGCAGGATTCCGGGGAGCCAGTGGCAGCACAGCACCGGCACGCTGCATCAGAGTTCTTAGGAAACCTGCGGAGTGAAAGGGCCTGTGGAGGCTTCACAGTGGCCATTTTGGAGGCAGAAGCGAAAGGTGTTCACACAGTTCCGAGTGTCCAGCAACACCCGCGAGCCTTCTGAGTGCCAGTCGAGGACCAGGCCAGTGGGGCAGTGTTCCTGACCTAGAGAGGCCCACCGTCTGGGGTGATGTGAAGAGAGGGTCAGTGTGCCAGGCCACAGCCCCTCACCAGCTGGGCATTTCTTCATTCTTGCCGTGACCAGCACACTTTGGTCTGGATTTGTGCTGGGCCAGGCACTTATCTGAAGTGAGAAGAAGTGAGTTGGACCTCAGCCTGTCCTCAAAGGCTGCTGACTTCTGTGGTGGTGGGGGAGAGGCTTGGTATTTGGGTGTATCCTGAGTAGTGATGGAGTAGATTGTGTGGGGCACTGGAGCCCAGGGAGGTGCTGACCCTGGGACTGAGGAAGCCTTCCTGCCCTGCTGAGTTTGGAGGGAAGGTGAGGGGAGGTCCCCAGATGAGGGGCCAGCTTGCAGGGAACTAGGGCACATCTGGGGTGGGAGCCCACAACTCCTGTTGCTGTTGTGGAGGCTGTAAGGGAGGCTGTTGTTATTTGTGACCTCTACCAGTGGTTCAGACTTCCACTTTTTCCTTAGCTCAGTCCTGAACCAGTTATCAAGTACCGGCTGTGTACCTATCTTTGTCTGAGAAGCAGCAATTCAGTGACTCCGGGTCCTCTCCTGGGGCTTGCGCAGGGAACAAACACCAGGAGATTCTTATACTTTTAACTGAGTAGTGGGACGTACCCAGAAGAAATAGCAGCAGGAGCAGGGGTGGACAGCAGTGGGTTCTGGAGTGGCCTGTTGGAAGGTGTCGTCAGCAAAGGGTTCAGGGGAGATGCCACTAAATGTGGTGGGTGGGCTGGAAGAACAGACAGAGGCATGCCAAAGGCATATATCAAGGAGTCCAGGCTGTAGCAGGCAGTGGTGTGGCCGGAGCCGGATGATTATGGCCAAGGGTAGGAGATGGATCAGAAGAGCACAAGGCTCAGTCCTGTGGGCCTTGGGAGGACTTAGGCTTGAGTTTTAAGTACTATGGACCTCCTGATGATTTCTTTCTTTTTCTTTTTTTTCTTTTTTTTTTTTGCTTATTTTATTTTACATTTTTCTTGTGTGTTTAGTCATTTTAGTGTGTCAGTCTGGACTCATGGATACGTGGGCTGCATTCTGGATATAAACCAACAGCCTCTTTGTTCTGTGGCTCAGGCTGTCCCAGCTTTGGCTGTGGTGCCTGTGTGCCTGTGATACCCCCATCATTGTGGAGGTTTTGTGTTGATTTTGTTTGTGTTTTTAGCTCTTATTTTATGGTGTTCATCTTGCATACTTCCTGCCCCCATCCTGGAATCTGCCATTTCTCCCGGAGCCCTGGCTCCAATTATGAGAGAATGGTGTTAGACACCAGGATCTGGGCACTGGTGTGCTTGCAGCCATGGGAGTGCCCCTCTTCTAGACCCTCTCAGCCAAGAGCTAGGAGAGGTGTGCTATGTGTACGTACACGTTATCTGTAAATGCTTCTGCATGTGGCACCTGTGACTGCATGAACTTAAACCTGAGTTCTTGCTGATGTCCCAACACTAGCTCACGGCCATATGCATCATTCCAGCCCCTTCTTTCTTGTCTGAAGCCCCCTACTCCCAACAGTGAGAAGCCAGCTTCCCCCATTCTCCATCCACTCTCTTAGTTGTTCTGCATACATACACATCGTAGTTCCAGAAGAATGAGCCTGCACCCTGTGTGATCTGGAAGGCCTGCAGTAATGAAGGTGTGTGACTCCATCCTACTCTGTGCACAGGTGTGGCGGGGTAGCCTGGGAGGGTTTCTGCCTGGGCAGGAGCAGGAGGTGCCAGCTGAGCTGAGCCAGATATTGCAGGTGCAGAGGGCAGGATGGAGTCACACATCCTCATTACTGCAGGCCTTCCAGATCACACCCTCTCTACCTGAGACTCACCCCAGGGCTTGCTCACACCTGACGTGCAAACCCTGGAGCACAATGACAATGCTCATGTATCCCTCAGTGACTCTCCACGTCCCTCCTTTCAGCATCCTCTGAGGCAGCTGCTGATGTTGCTCTTCACAGACAGGAAGCCAAGGTTGTGGGAGGTTGTGTAGTCATGGTTCTTCAGAGACTAGAACACACACACACACATGTTCTGATACTCTAAATAAAGAAGCATATGCATGTATACACAGGTAGACACATAATATTCAGAATGAGAGAGATGTTTTTAAAGCATTGTCTTTTGCAGTGGGGGCTGGCAAATCTGAAGTGTGTAGGCAGGCTAGCAGGCTAGAATCTCCAACAGGGCTGATGTTGCAGTCCAGGGAGTCTGAAACTGTCTGGAGGCAGAATTCCTTTTTTCAGAGGAATCATCAGTCTTTTCTCCCAAGATGTTTAACTGATTGGATGTGGCCCATCTGCAGTTGAAGGGCCATTTGCTTTACTCAGAGCCTACTAGTGTAAATGTTAATCTCATCTAAAAATACCTTCATAACATCATCTAGGGTGATAATTGACCAAATGACTGTTGGTGCTATGGCCCAGTCAGGTTGACACAGAAAGTTGACCATCACAGAGGTTAAGTAATCTGCTCAGGGAAATAGCTCATCATAGTAGATCCAGATCTAAAGGGGTATTATTCTTCTGACCCCAGAGCACTGTCAACACTATTCAGGGAGGTGAGGACCATGTATGTGGTCTTCTAGAAAGAAAAATGCCAGAAGCATTTTGTCCATGACCGGGGAAATATTTAATGTCTTGGTCCCTGCACTGAGTCCATCAGGAGGACTGGTTCCAGTGCTCACATGAGGGGATCAGGGAGCCACTGGTTGCCTTGTGTGTTTGATGGAAGGAGACGTGGGTCTTGGGTTTGCCTGGGGGGTTTCATGTGCTTCTTTTCCTGCTGTTATAAGAAAGGGTTTATTGATACCCAGATGACATTGTCAAACTCACTTATAATTAACTTTACCACGGGGTGCTATAGACCAGGTGTGGTGTGGGGGAAATGCTGCCATTTTCTGTGGAGCAGCCCATTCATCAGAGGCAGCTGGTTGCAGTGGCCCAAGCCTGCCCTTACCTGGAATGGAGTTTTAATAAAGGGTTCTGTGGAATCAGAGTATTTAAATGAAGAGCACCAAATGAGGGTTTTCTTAACACTCCCTGGGCACATTTTACAAATAGGGTTTCAAATGGCTGATTTGAGGGTTAGATTCAGAAGGGGCTTGTAGCCAGCAATTCAGGAGTCCAGGCCCCTGAGGCAAGGGTGCCCTGGAGAGGCCCCCAGCCAGAGCGCACCTCCCTAGGAGCCTGGCCTCCCCCTTCCCTCTCTGCCACCCCTGCCCTCTCTTCTTTGGGTCAGAGTCTCTCACAGGGGGCCATGGAATGGTTTTCTGGTTTGGAATCTGCTCAGCCTGGTGAGAGCTGGTGTGTCCTTCCTCATGAATTCCAGGATGAAGGGTTTCCATGCTTGGCCCTCCTTTCCAACATCCTCAGGTGGTTTTCCCCCTCCAAGGAAAATCTCAAAAATCACCTAGTAGGACAGATCCTGGTGGGGCTGGGGGGGGGGGTCAACACGGTTGAGTGGTCCAGGGGGCATTGGAGGTGGGCACTTGGGAGGGTCTCAGGGGCGTGGGAAACTGGCCAGGGCACCACCGGCTTCCCTGCCTGTGTCCCTGCCGACTCTCATGTTCTGGCTGCAGGTGGGCAAGCTGCGCGAGCGGCTGCAGGAGGCCAAGCTGGAGCGCGAGCAGGAGCAGCGGCGGCACACTGCTTACATCTCGGAGCTCAAGGCCAAGCTGCACGAGGAGAAGACCAAGGAGCTGCAGGCGCTGCGCGAGGTGCTCATCCGGCAGCACGAGCAGGAGGCGGCCCGCACGGCCAAGATCAAGGAGGGCGAGCTGCAGAGGCTGCAGGCCACGCTGAACGTGCTGCGTGACGGCGCGGCTGACAAGGTCAAGACCGCGCTGCTGGCTGAGGCTCGTGAGGAGGCGCGCAGAGCCTTCGACGGTGAGCGTCAGCGGCTGCAGCAGGAGATCCTGGAGCTCAAGGCGGCGCGCAAGCAGGCGGAGGAAGCGCTCAGCAACTGCATGCAGGCCGACAAGACCAAGGCGGCAGACCTGCGCGCTGCCTACCAGGCACACCAGGAGGAGGTGCACCGCATCAAGCGCGAGTGCGAGCGTGACATCCGCAGGCTGGTACGTCGCCCTGCACCCCCACTCTCACTCACAGCTTCCTGAGGGGTTTGGAGGACCCACAGCACTCTTTGTTTAAGGGTCTGGGGTTGCAGCCAAGTCCCCACCAACCCAGGCTAGTAAGGAGGCTTTGGGGTGCAGGTCTCCTCATTGGGTGTGGTCCTTGGATGGTCATCAAACCCCCGGAGCTGGTGTCCTCATCTGGAGGTTAAGGCTTACAGATAGGGTAGGGCTATGGTAAGAAAGTGTTGTCGCGGATGTGTATGAAGGCACAAGCCTTCTTCTAATTTACTTTAATTAACTATCAGCTGGCCAAACCTCCGGTTGCCCAGGTGAGTCTGCCTGCCAGCTAGCTGTTGCAATAGCTGGGGAAAAACCTGTTGCAAATAATCAGATTTTTAAAGAAATCAGGGAAACTGTGAAGCTATGAGGTCTAGAAGAAAGAGCCTTTCTGGGGTGAACTGAAAGTCCCTGCAGCCTTCCTCAGGGCAATCTGTCTGGGGGAGGAGGAGGGTCTTGTCTCAAGCAGAAATCCTGCTGGGGACTGAGATGACTAGGACTTTTTCCACCTCTCAGGGTTAACTTTACCACCGGGTGCTTTCTTCATGAAAGTGGAAACCAGACCAGGCCAGTTTGCTCCATAGAATATTCTCTTGAGTTCTGAGGTGATGTGAGAATCCAGTGAGCCAAGAGGTAGTAGATAAGCTTTGTTGACATGGGAGACAGAGCATGGTGAGGGAGGGGCCCTGAGGCAGGCATGGCCAGCCTACCCTGCAACACACTTGACTGACCCTGTGGGGTACAAGAGGCTGAAGAGCTAAGTAAGTGGGGTTCTCCAACTGGACAAAGGACAGTGTTTACAAGGTTGCATCTTCAGGAAGATTCAGGGTAGGTGGAGCATCAGAGGAGGGGACCCACGCACCATGCAGACCCTGACCAAGATAGAGCCACTCAGACTGTGTTGAGGCCAGAGACTTCAGGGCAAAAGGGATCCTATCGATCCTCAAAGACAGCGCCTCTCTCTGTTTTGGCAAGGTCTTCATGCTTTCTTCCTGGGCCAGGATATTGCCCATTTCTTCTCACCTCCTTGGCATGAATGTGCTGACTCCCTTTTCTTGGTGAACTTGAGGGTCCATTTGTTCTGGAGACCTTGAGCAGAGCCACACACCTTAGATCGTGTCCTATACAAAACTGAGGCCCTCCGCTTGCTTATGTTCTTGGTCACCTTATGACCTGTTGAGACCATGGCTATGAGGTGGTGTGGAGCCACAGCTGCTGCTCTTCAAAGGTTGCTAGGCAGGGACAGTTCTTAGTCATTAAGGGTCAATTAAGAAAACTTCATAAAGTATAAAAGAAAAACGTGTCAAACCTAAAAGGCAAAATGGACAAATCCACAGTTTAGCTGGAGATTAACAGATTTCTGTCAGCAAGCCATGGAACATGCAGATGAGAAAATGAATGATGATGTGTGGGATTTAAGTAGCAAACTGACATAAAACCACATTGCAACCAACTGTTGAGCACGGTTTTTTTCAAGGGAACATGGTCCACTTTAATCAAAATGGTCTGCATTTCAAAATTTGTAAGTTGCCTTTAAATCAGCCCAGAGAGGAAAACACATTTTAGATAAAAAAAGAAGAAATCCTGGAAACCAAACATCTAAGCTTCTATCTTAAGAAGAAATTGAAAGAACAGCCAATAAAACTCCCAGAAAGCATGATGAAGGAAATCAGAGAGCAAGAATCACTGCAACAAAATCAATAAAGGCTTAAAATTTGTAAGTTAATTAAAATTTATAAATTGATAAACCCATAGCAATACTGGCGAAAGGAAGACGTGACCATAATTTGCCAGTATAAAAAAGGTGAAGATGAACACCACAGCTCTTGCAGACCCTGAAACACCATGAGAGTACACCAAGATCTCGCTGCGGACGGATGGCACATCTGCAAGCAGGCACAACTTCCCCAAGACCCAGGACAGGGCAGGCAGAGCACCTGAGTAGTCTTAGACCTGTTAAGGAAATTAAGTCACTAATTTACAGTCTGTTCATCCACAGAAAGCCCAGACCCAGGTGGCCTCACAGGCAAAATTGTCCAAGTATTTAAGGAAGAAATAAAATGAATTCTATAGGATGTAGTCTTCCTGAAAATAGACAGTAACAGACTCCACCTCTCTTACAAAGCCAGCATGATTTCAAAACTAACGACAACGGGGGGTGGAGGTGCATGCCTGTAATTCTAGCAGCTCGAGAGGCCAAGACAGAAGAATCGCAAGTTCAAAGCCAGCTTCAGCAATGGCAAGGTACTGAGCAATGAGTGAGACCCTGTTTCTAAGTAAAATATAAATTAGGACTAGGAATGTGGGCCCAGTGGTTGAGTGCCCTGAGTTCAATCCCTGGTACCCCTCCACCACAAAAAGATCCAATGAGAGTACAAGAAATGAAAACATCTTGGGTTAGCTCTTACAAACATGTAATAATAATAATAATAAGATGTCAACAAATTAAGTCTAACAATATTAGAAAGGCTAGTAAATCATGATCAAGTTGAGTTTATTCTGGGAATACAAAAATTGGCTTAATATTCTAAAATCAATGAATATAATTCACTAAGTAATATAATCAAGGATGGAAAGACCCATATAAATTAAGTCACTAATTTATAAGTAGGCACTTTAATAGGCTAGAAAAAGCATTTTACAAAATTCGGCTTCATGGTATAAACTCTTAGCAGATCAGGAGTAGAATGGAGTTTCTCTATCCTAATGAATTGTTCTACTGAAAACTTACTAATAACCTACATAATTATGAAATATTTAACATTTTCCACCCATAGTCAAGGCCAAAACAGAATGACCATTATCATCAATGTTCTGTTCAACATCGTACCAGCTAGGATGTCAAATGCAAAAACCATAAAATAAATAAAAGTTTTAAAGATTGAAAAAAGGGAAAACTCATCATTTGAGTTTTTGATGCTTTGTGCTATAGAAAACCCAGGAGACCTGCCTTGGTCTATTCCTGCTGGTATAACAAAATACCAGAGTCTGGGTAATTAATGAATGAAAATCACATATTTCTCACAGTTCTAGAGGTTGAGAAGTCCCGGATCAAGATATCAGCAGGTCCTGTGTCTGAAGAGGGTCCAGCAGCCCTGCTCCCAAGATGATGCCTTGAATGCTGTGTCCTCACACAGCAGAAGGGACTGCAGGGCAAAAGGGGCAGGCAGCTCCCTCACACCTCTTGTGTGAAGTCATCAGTCTCATCACTTCCTGAAAGCCCCTCCTCTCAGGACCATCATGTTGGCAGTGACATGTCCACATTGTCATGGTGGGACACATTGAGATCATCATAGGAAAATACAGACTGCTAGTATTAATAAGTGAATTCATCAAAGTCTGCAGATATAAGGACAATACACCAAAATAAATTTTGTTTCTATATACCAGCAGTGAACAAGTGGAAAATTAAAAAGTAGCATTTAAAATAGAGCACCAAAAAATTAAATACCTAGGAATTAATCTATTGAGAATTATATCAGATTTCTATCCTGAAAATATAACATTGCTGAGAAAAAGGAGACATAAATAAATGGAGATACTATTTTTATTTATTAGAATACTTAATGTAGATATCAGTTCTCCCCAGTTGATTTGTAGGTTCAATTCAGTGGGTTCCAAAATCCCAGCAGAGTTTTTTTGGTAGACATTGACAACACATTCTCAATGATATAACAACCGAAAGGACCTGGAATCACAGTCTTGAAGAGGAAAAAATTTGAGGTCTCATAAGACCTACAGCAAAGCTTACTCCAAAGTTGTAGCAATCAACACAGGCAGAAAGAATGGACAGGCCAAAGGAACAGAAGGATCCAGACACAGACCTACTCATTAGTGGTCACTTGATGTAGGAGTTCAGTAGGGAAAGGATGATCTGCCAGTAAACAGTGTTGAAACAGGATGATCTGTAAGGAAAGAATAAAAGAATATTGATGCCCATGTCATTCATCCTCAAAGATTTGTCTATTCAAAGTGGCCATAGACAAAAATGAAGACACAAGAAGCAGCCAGGAGACTATTTTCATGGTCTGGGTGGTGAACACTTCTTAAGCAGGGTGGAGGTGCACTGAGCGCCTGAGTCCACTACTCACAGTATTGTCCATTATTCAGAAAACAGTGCACCTTGGACACTAAAGAATTTCTGTGCATCAGAGGACACTGGTAAGAGGCAAGGCAAACTAAAGACTGGGAGAAGATATTTTTCAAGATGTATACCATAAAAAATTTTTGTTTAGATTATAACATCAACTATAAAACAATATGAAAAATAACTTGGTTGAAAATTAGGCAAAAAGCTTGAAAAGTGCTTCAAAAAGATATTTAACTCATTGAACGTCAGGGAAACACAAAAAGTAAGTATCATTTTTATGCCCACTAGATTGACTATAGTACTTTTTAAAAAACCAGGTCACAGGGGCTGGGGATGTGGCTCAAGTAGTAGTGCGCTTGCCTGGCATGATGAAGCACTGGGTTCGATCCTCAGCACCAGATAAAAATAAAATAAAGATATTGTGTCCACCTAAAGCTAAAAAATAAAAAAATTTAAAAAAACCCAGGTCACAGCAGATATTGACTAGCATGGGGATCAGTGGGAACCCTCATATGGTTACATGGAGTAGCCCATGTAATCAGTGGCAGTTTTTTAAACATAAATTCAGTTACCAACTCAGTAGGTCCACTCCTAGGTGTCTGTCCAAGAGAAATGAAAACAAATGCCTGTTGAAAGACCTGTATGTAAGTGTTCCGAGCAGCATTATTCCTAAAAGTCAAACAATGGAAACAAGCCAATGTCCATCAATTGCTGAATTGATAAGATATGGTGTATGTGCATATAGAATGCTTCTCAGCAATAAAAAGGGGTGAAATATTAGTACATGCTACACAGTGGAAGAACCTCAGAAGCATTATGGTAACTAAACAAGAGAGGCTGGACCTCCAAGGCCATGAGGAGCCTGGCCTATTTATATGAAATGTCCAGAACAGTCATGTTTGCAGACATACATTGGTGGTGGACCAGGGTTTGAAATGTGTATGAAGGATCTTACTGGAGTCATGGGAACATCCTAAAACAGATTCTAATGATGGTTATACAATTGGCAAACTTATTAAAAGTGGGTTTGTGAGAGGATTTTGTGATATATAAATTATACCTAAAATGTTTAAAATAACAGAAATCTGGAAAATTTAAATCACATAGATGAAGGTTTAATTGCAGATTCTGTATTTGTATTAAAAAAGTCACCCATATTTATGAGAGAAAAAAAGCACATGAGACAACTCTCTGCAGCTACCAGGGGGCTAAATTAAAAAGGTTGATGGGACCAAACAAGAAGGGTATTGTGTTAGCAGATTTCTTCACAGTGACAAAATACCCTTGATAAATAAACTTGAAGGGAGGAACGTTTCAGCCCATGGTCATTCGGTGCTGCTGCTCTGGGCCTGTGGTGTCACAGTACATCATCATGGTAGGACATGTGGTAGAGGAGGCCTGTTCACCTCATGGTGGCCAGGAGGCAGGTGTGTGGGGGGAGGCAGGGTCCAATATCCCCTGAGGACATACTCTAGCCTCCTGACTTCCTCCCATTAGGCCCTGCCTCCTGAAGGTTCCACCATCTCCAAACAGGTACCACAGGCTGGTGGCCAGGCCTTCAGCACATGGCTTCAGGAACATTCTAGATTCAATCCATAGCAGATGTACAGTCATTAGAACTCTCATATCATTTCTCATATATTAAAGTGATGAACAGAAAAAGTCCATATACAGCCACAACAGTGTTCAAAAAATAAGAGTGAAATAAGTACATTTTCAAATTGAAAATCACCAAATATATTAAAGGAAGTTCACAGGGCAAAGAACAGTGCCAAATAGAAATTTGGTTCTATAAGAGAGGAATGAAGAGTTTTGGAAATGAGTAAATGAGGTAGTACATGGCTACCTATTTTTCTTAATTTCTTTCAAATACAAGTGACTGTCAAAAGCAGAATAATAACAATGTACTTTGGAGTTTATAGCATAAGCGGAAGTAGAATGTATAAAATAATAGCACACGGGACAGAATGGGTCTTGGCGGTAGTTGCAAACATAAATGGGCTAAACGGGTTCAATAATGTGGATGTGTTCTGCAGCTATACATATACATCCACGTGTCTGATTGGATACAAAGTCACACTTCAACTCTAGAGACCCACTACCCTGAAGTACAAGGGTTGACAGTTTGCTGTGTGAACAGTGAGCATAGTAGTAGGGTGAATGCCATGTGGTCCGTCTCTGAAATGCTGGGCAGCAATGTGAAGGAAGGACTTTCTGACACATAGAGAATGAATGAATCTCCTGGACATAATCTAGAAAAAAAATCAGCCTTAAAAACCACCACTTTATGATTCTGATTTAGTCAGATTTTTCACTGCTGGGACCAAAATTTCAAACAAGAACAATTTTAGAGGAGAAAAAGTTTATTTGTGTCTCCCATTTTCAGAAGTTTCAGTCCACAGATAGATGATTCTCTTGCTCTGGGCCTCAGGTGAGGCAGAACATCATGGTGGAAGGGCATGGAGGAGGAAAGTGGCTCCAGTCAGGAAAACCAGGAAGCAGAAAGACTTTTCTCACCAAGGATAAAATATATACCCCAAAGGCCTGCCTCAGTGACCCCCCCTCTCCAGCCACACCCTGCCTCCCTGCAGTCACCACCGTGGTTATACAACTTGATCATACACCTACAAATCCACTCTTAATAAGTTTGCCAAGTTGTGTAGCCAGTTGTATAACCAGTTAATCCCTATCAGGGGATTAATGCACTGATTAGGCTAAAACTTTCATCACTCCAATCATTTCACCCCTAAACTTTCTTTCACTGTCTCACACATGAGCTTTTGGGGGACACCTCATATCTAAACCATAACAGATTTCATTTATGTGGTCAAACCAGCCCCAGTGCTGGAAACAAGGGTGTGTGGATTAGCTGGGGATGGGTGGACATGGAAGGCAGGGGCTTTCTGGGGTGTGAGGAACATTCTATATTTTGTGTGTTCAGATACAGGCGGTTCTAATTGGCATGGTACCATGTGAAATGGGACTCACGCATATCAGTACTATGCCCTCATTTTGCTTGTTCCTGTGGTGACTACATCGGATCTGTCACTGCAGAGCCGTGCGGTGTGAGGACTTAGTTCTGCTTTGCACACCTCTCCATCACAGGAGTGCTATGGAAAGTGAGGGCTACCTGTACGCGCAGAAATTGTTCTAAACTTGATCTGTATGTACTCCTTCCTGCATTTATTTATAAGTCAACTGAAAATAAGATATTAAAAGAAAAATGAATTACCAACATCATTAGGATTCTTGAGGGCCTAGTACAAGCACCCTATTTGTTATATTCTGTGCTGATTCTCAACCAGTTGAAGAATAAGACAAGTGTCAGCAGAGGGAGATGCAAATGGTCACCTTTATTACTGACAGAGAAGGCTAGAAAATGCCATTTTCTGAAAGGAGCCAGAATGGCCTTCTGACTTCTAGCCATGATGGCAGCTTATTTGATAGAGCCTCTGAATCTCGAAGCAGACACAGTTCCCTGAGTCCTGCCCCCTGCTGGTCCAGGAGAAGCAGGAGGACAAGGACATGAGGCCCCCATGTGCAGGCCCTGGATGGCTGAGCACCAGTAACTGAGCCTGTTGGGGAGAAAGGGTTGGGATGGGAAGGCCAGGAGAAGGCAGGGAGACCCTGGGCTCCTTGTGGACCCCAGGGGTGGTGCAGAGGCGCTTCCCTAACAAGCAGCATGGACAGACTGTCCTCGCCCTGTCCTTCAATCGAATGGAGCCAGTAAGGGAAGCAAATCTGAGAATTGATTGACTCAGGAAACTGAGAGCGGTGTCTGGCTATGGCACTGCTGCATGGAGGCCTAGAGGAGGCTCAGGCCTGGTCTTTCTCCACTCTCAACTCTGCTTTCCTCTGAGTTGACATCACTGCCAGACTATGGGAATGAGATGGCTGAGGGGCAGGACCTTTGCTAGCTCAAAACCTGTGGTGTTGGTTTTCAGGCAGAGCCTGCTAGGGGTGCTGAGTGGTGCTGGACTATGCCAGCTGACCCCACAGAGTGTGTGGAAGAGGCCCCCTACGTGAGGCTCCCGAGCTGAGTGTGGGGACGGCCCGCAGGAGGCCCAGGGCAGCAAGCACCAAGCGTCCACAGGCACTGGCAGGGCAAGCTGTAGTCACAGCCTCCGCTCCTAGCACTTGGGCCACGATGGTCCAGTCCTGATTCTGCTTTTCTGTCCTGCCAGTGCAAGGAGCTATAAAGGTCATTGCATTTTAGTTATTTTCTCTGGCTCCAGACAGCTCTACAGCTCCTAAAAATATTAAAAAAAAATTCACCTTCTTGCTCTCACAACTTGATCAAAGGAACGTTGCTTCCCTCCAACTTCCCAGGTGCGGTCTAGCCTGGCTTTGTCTGTGCAAACTTGACTGACCCAACACCATTTGCCCAGTGATGAAAATGAGCACCCCGTGTGTTTGTTGTGGCCAGTGGGCGGTGATGTGTGCAGCCCCACATCCTTCTGGGATTTTGTGAGGTGAAGCACTCATGGCCCCATTTCATAGGCTAGAGTCTGAGGAGGACTTTGTACTTTCTCAGGCCACTGGTCATCTTTAGAACTCGTTTGTAGATGGTACTGTTTTAAGGGCAATGTTGAGTGAGCTCTGAGAAGAGCCTTGGGGTTGTAGTGACAAAGGTTTGCAGGAGTTCCTGTCCCAGTCCCTCCCTCAGAGAAGGCAGAGGCCCACAGGGTTAGGAAAACAAGGCAGGCAGGTGGAAACTTTCTAAAAACATGACCGTTCACTCCTCAGTGTCTGAAAAGTTTGCCAAGTTTATTAGAAAACAACTGATTTCATCATTAGTTGCACATTAGGACTACCTGGCTCCCAGAGAGGAGGAGCAGTGCCTGTTAGATGAGGTCAGCTTGCAGTGGTGAGGGGAGCAAGGCAGGGGGCGCTCTCCCCTCTGTGGAAGAGCAGCAGGAGGGTTCCGAAGAAGAGAAGGTGGAGGTGGGCCTTGTGCAGGTTGCGGGCTGCCTGGGGCCTTCGCACGGGCGCCTCCCTGTGGTCTGATCAGAGTGCCCTTCCCTCAGACTTGGCATGGCTGGCCCTTTCTTACTGAGAAGTCCCCATACCAGTGTCTTCTCTGCAAGGAGACCTGCCCAAGCACCTAGGGACCCCTCTGTTGGGAGGCCTGCCCAGTTGCCCATCTTCCCAGCCAGCCTCCGAGCTGCTCCAGCACCTCTCATCTGAAATGTTTATCTCTCCCTCTTAATTAGTTTCTCTGACGATCTGAGTTCCATGAGGGCAGAGGCTGGTCCGTCTTGTCCCCCTGAGACCTCAGAGCCTGTGCAGTGTGGCGCGCTGGCTTCTGGTTAGGGTCCAGTAGGAGGCGTGTTCCTGCCCCGGATGCTCTCATTCCACATCCAGGACTCCACTGAGGGGGCGTAGAGAGATGACACAGTGCAGAATGCGCCCCCATGGCCTCTGCTTCTTGCGTCAGCAGTGGCATTTGTGACAATCATTGGGACATGGAGGATGAAGTGAGGATGTCAAAAGTGAGGAAGACGCACAGTTGTGTTCTCAGAACTGTCTTTCAGAGAAGCCAGCTGAAGGGAAGCGGGTGGGAAGCAGGGCAGAGATGGCCTGTAGGCTGCTGCTGGTGGGTGTTTCCATCACCCATCCAGAGTCAAGGGCCTCAGTGTGGGGTGAAGATCAGGAGGCCTGGGGCTGCCCAGGCCATGAGGGCAGCAGAAGGGAGGAGGGTGGAACTCCCACTGGGGTGGTGGGACCCTGGAGCCCTGGGCATAAGTTGAACACACAAGGAGTGGTGCAGAAAGTCTGTCCTGGTGTGATTATCTAAACTCCCCTCTTGTTTGCTGTGTAATCCCAGGGAAGTTGCTTATCATCTCAGAGCCTCTGATGCCTTATCTATAAAATGGGGGCAATCACATATCTGTTGTAGAGTTATGAGAATTAAATGAGCTAAAGCATCTAGCAGCAAGTTTCTGTAGTAGGAGACATGAAAAATATCTTCTTTCATCACAGGGACAGTGCGTATGTAAAAGAAAGAAAATGGGGATGAACTGCATGTGTTTACACAAGTGACGCCAGGACTGAATCTCCAGTGTACCCAGGAATCAGTGCCGAGAAGCTATTTCCATTTTAGAGCCAGGCAGTGTCCCCAGTTCAGGTGTCTCCCAGCACACGTGGCTCTTGTGGCTTCGCCATGGTCTGTGTGGACGGAGCAGCAGGCGCTGTGTGTTCACCTGTTGTCCTGTGTGCGTCTACTCAGCCTCACTGCTCAGGCAGGGCTGTTGCCATGACAGCACGTTGGGAAGGCGGCTTCCTGTCACCCCTCCTTGCAGACAGGCGAGGCTCTGACTTCCCCTGCACACTGCATGCCTCTTAGGAAGGGCACTCCTGACCACAGGGGGCAGTGATGCCCTGGCGCTGGTCACTCCTCAGACCAGCTGGGAGCACTGGGGCTGCTTTTAGGTGGGATGCCCTCAGGTGATCAGGGGCTTGCTGGGTGGAGGATTTTCCCCTCTCATTTACAGGGTCTGGAGATCTGCAGGCAAGGGGCTCTCTAGGGCTCCAGAGAGTTGTGAGGGACACATGTATTTCCCAGGGTCCCTTTTTGAAGAAGTCCTGGGATGTGGCACTGATCCTCATGGTCCTTCATCCCCATGGAGTGCCAGCCGTCCTCCTTGTTTCAGGTTGGTGGTAGGAGGAGAGATGAAGAAGGGTGTTGGGTCTTCCTTTGAGGACACTTTCACTTTAGAGGTCACACATACTTTAACCTCTTGTCCAGGACTTCCTCTTTCAGCTATACCTGGCCACAGGGGATGGGACAGTGGCCTTTTCTAAGTGCCCTCAGCTCCTGGAGAGTCTGGCATGGTGCTCTGTTAGTTTCCTAAGGCTTCTGTGACATTACCACAGACGTGCTGGTTTATAATGACAGAGGCTCCAGGTCCAGCACCCAGGTGTCAGCAGGGCCATGCTCCCTCCAACGGCTCTAGACAGGCTCCTCCCTGTCTCTGCCAGCTTCTGCTGGCGACTGGCCATGCATGGTGCTCCTTGGAGTGTCCGTGCATCTCTCCAGTCGATCTTCTTGTGGCCTTCTCCCATGAGAGCCCCATCTGGTCCTCTCCTTGTGCAGACACCAGTCACTGCACAGTCTTATCTTAATGTATGTCTTCATTCCATCTGCAAATACCCTATTCCAAATGAAGCCATGTCCTGACTCTCTAGGTAGGCATGCTCACCTCACTACAGGTGCCAGGGAGGACAGTGAGAAGGATGTTGGGGTGGTGGCCTCTTCTCCAGTCTTTGATCCCATGAAGGGGAGTTCTTCACAGGATAACTTTCAATGATGGCTCATTGGAAGCTGGCCAAACTGTGGTTTCCACTGAGATGCACGTCCTGGTAGGTCCAGCTGCCCAGAGTGACTGGATCCTGTTCTTGCAAGGAGAGGAGAAGGGAGGGTTGGAGAGGCCACCTGAATTTGAGTCACAGTCTGCTGACAGCTTGGGCCTGGGCACATTCACCTTTCTGGCCTGAGTTCTGTGTGTGCAGCGGGGTAAACGATGTCTGTTTCCAGGGTCTTGAAGGCTGTGCGGATTCCTCTCTGAAGTACAGTGAAGCCCTTCACTCACACTCACCTATGAGAGAGAAGTGGCCGCAAGTTTGTCATTCTTTCCTATTCTCTGGCCCTTAGGGCTCTTTTGGTTCCAGAGGACAGAAATTCTACTTCAAACCATCTTCATCCTTGAGAGAATCTTGCTTTCACCACTGTGAAGTTGTAGGATTGGCTTCAACTGTAGCTCCAGGGCATGAGTGCCCACACCCCAGATGCAGGTATTTGGGGATCTGCTGTCTCATGCTGTGCCACCTTCAGGCCAGGCAGGGGCTCTTATGTTGTGCTGGGGAGAGACCACTGCTCTTAAGCTTAGTTCTTATCTCTTAAGAACTTGCAGGAGGGTATAGAAATGTATTCTCCAGGACGTTGTCTCTGATTGGGTCAGGTATCCATCCCAAACCAATGACTGTCAGCGGCGGGCCATGTGGGTGGCCAGAGCCAATCATAGACTACCCTGGGAACTTGGAGTGTTCCAGCCTCACCCCACCCATTTCCTAACCCACCCATGGGCTGAGACTAGGATTGTCAAAGAAGGGTGCAAGGACAGGAAGGAATGTCCAGCACGGTGAGAAGAGGGCTCAGGAGCCAGTGGTCTAGCACTTGCACAGCCCCTGAGGGCAGGGGCAGCACTGATGGGAGCGCACAGCCTGAGAGGCAGGTGTAGGGTCCAGGCATTGTGAGACTGCCTGCTGTCTTCGAGTGGCTTGGCCAGTCTCTGAAGCTCTCTCTCGGATTCCGGCAGGGGAAATACAACAGTCTAGAACATGTCAGCTGCAGAGTGTCTTCTGCATTGTCCATCTGTTCTCCAAGGCCATCTCCACTGGTTGAGAATGTTTCCTAGAAACCTTTTCCATCATGGTTGGGGTGCCTCTGCTGTCACCACCTGGATGATGGCAAGTTGGGGCTCTTCTAGGCTGGGAATTTGGGGTCCTGTAGATGCCCTGATTGCAGTGGTGCTGCATTTTGAGGGAAGTCAGCATGAGATGGTGGTGGGTTGCACACCTGGGCCCCAGGCAAAGCCATGTGCAGCTGGGACGTGGATACTGAGGGGCAGACTGGAGTCCTGCCTGGATAGCCTGTTAGCTGGGTCACCCCCACTGCCACTACTGTGAGTTTCCCCCACTTTATTTTTTTTCTCTTGGCACTAATCACTCAGATCTACTACTGCATTTACTTATTATGTTTTCTCTTTCCTACTGCAGAATAGAAGCCCCAGGGTAGGGCAGCAGGTCTGTTTGCTCACTGAAACCTCCCATCACCCACAGAAAACGCTTGGCTGGGTATTTCTTGAATTAAGGGAAATACTTGTGAATGGTTTATATCAGTAGACTCCTTCCACCTAAATTCTGTTTGCTCCCGGCTTGGCATCACATCCATAGCATCTTTGGGGGTTGTCTTAGCAGGGAGGCAGTGCCCTCCCACTCAGGAATTGGATGTAGCCAAAGCAGGTGGGTGCTGATGGTCCGTGACCAGGGTAGCAGTGAGCACACTCCGCGCTGCTCAAGGAGAAACTGCATCAACGCCGGCTGCTGAGCCCTGGAGAGATCTGCGCAGGGCAGGTGGAGAGCAGCCTGAAGTCTTCCAAAGAAAGGTCTCTGGTGTTGGCAGGCCTGCAGCTCGTGGCTGTATGACCTCCCAGCCTGGGACCTGGGGCACCACTTCTCTCCTGTTATGATCTCAAGTGTGTTCTATCAGTTTTCATTGGCTTGCTTTGTAAATTAGACTGTCTTATGTGATGTAGGAGCTGAGAAAGGTCAATGAGTCAATGTCAGGTCAGCATTGATGGCATGCTCATAGTCTAATATGCTTGTGGAGTCCTTTCCATGGTTGACCCAACAGTTTGACCTTTCCTGGGCATGTGCTTGACACCGTCCTCGCTGAGCTATGCGCGTTCTTTCAGAGATTTACCCATCTAAACAGAGCTGATTGCTAAATGCTGTGACAACAAGTAATCATCCAGCTCAGGCCATTGTGATCTTGGTCAATTAATGAAACTCCAATTGTCCCTTTTAATGCCTGTCTTAGTTTCCTGGGACCACTGAAACAAATCATCTTAAACCAGATGGCTTTTTACAACTTGTGTATCCTCTGATAGTTCTGGAGTCATAGAAGTCCAAGTCCTGGCAGGACTACACACCCTCGAAGGCCTGAGAGTATGCTCCTGGAGGGCCAAGCAGGGAGGCCAAGCCACCAAGAGGTTCTATGATATTGGGGCTCTGGGGCAAGTCAGGACTGGGTGTCCATTTAAGTGTCAGCTGCATATGGGAGGAGTTGATGACATGGGTGAGGACGTGGCTGTCCACAAGAGGGACACAGGGAGAAGAGGCCCATCATGCAGGATCTGTAGGCATCAGGGGCAGCCAGAGCAAGTCGTGTCTGTGAGGAGGCTCAAAACTGAGGAGCCCCAGTGGAAGAGGTGAGGGAAGGAGAAGTTCATGAGGCAGGTAGAGGGCCACCTTGTAAGGCACTGCTCAAGTTGAGGCTAGGAGGATGAAACTCGTCCAGTGGGCAGAGGGCCTGGAGTGCCTTGGCCACCCTGGCCAGAGCTATTTTGGTGGTGGGGTGGGGGCTGAAGTGGCTGGTGAGTGAGTGGGAGATCTGGGGTCGAGTGGAGCAGCGGCCGTGCAGAGCAGCTCACTGTAGAGAGAGGTTGGGTTGGGTGTGCTGCTGGGCAGAGTTTACGTGTTCTATTAAGTGAAGTGGGGGGGACTTGGGCATAGCTGAGCTCCAGCAGCAAGTGCCAGGGTGACTGTATAGGTCCTTGGACTCAGAGATCTGTCCACTCTGTCCTCAGGGGAATAAAGGGGAGCTGGACTCAGGCCATAGACTTGGGCCACTGTGGTCCTGAGAGTTCCCAGTTCAGTCAAGCCTGTCCGCAGCTCTGGTTTGACCTCCCTAGGCCTCAAGCCCTGGCAAGGAGCAGGTTCCCTGGTCATGAGCCCCCTCCATGCCTAGCTGCCCTCGCTTCCTTTTCCAGATGGATGAGATCAAAGGCAAAGACCGGGTGATTCTGGCCCTGGAGAAGGAGCTGGGTGTGCAAGCCGGCCAGGCCCAGAGGCTGCTTCTGCAGAAGGAGGCTTTGGATGAGCAGCTGGTTCAGGTCAAAGAGGCTGAGCGCCATCACAGCAGTCCAAAGAGGGAGCTCCCACCTGGCATTGGGGACATGGCGGAACTCATGGGGGGCCAGGTAAGGCGCAGCTCCCGCAACAAGCCTTTGCACTTCAGGGCTGACCAACACCACCCCTTCCTCCCTGCCCGTCATCTGTTGGCTAGCCTGCCTTCTCCGGCCTTTCCCACCCTCCCATGCTCCCACCTTCCTTCCATGCATCTTCTGCCCATCCGTGTACCCTTTCCTCCCCACATAGCCCATCCCATGTGCCAGGCCAGCGCTGGGCGCTGAGAAGGGCCAGGTAAAGACTGGCTGCCTTGGCCGAATGTGATCTCAGGACTCCGTTGCAGAGAAAAACATGAAGACCTCAAAGGGTCCACTGTGGGGCCAGGAAGGGACCCAAGAAGGCAGGGAGTGGCAAAGTCAGAGTCCTACGAGTCAGTGAAAGTGACAACTGCAAGGGCATTGAGGGCACTGGCCGGGCCCTGACGGAGGGGCCCCGAGCATGCCAGCCTGTGGTCATTCACACCCACCTCTGCTAGGAGCGCTGTGTTTCAGCACCGCAGAGGCTGGCGCTTCAGCCTCTGCCCTGGAGGACTGGGCAGGTGGCATGGGCAGGCCTTTGTGAGAGAGGCAGGGAGGCAGAGCTTTGAGAGGTCCCTGGGGCCACTGAGGGTGGAAGTCTCCATCCTCTGGAGGGGACGTCTTCCCCAGGGGTGTGGCAGGGTGTGGGGCATCACCAACCTGTTCCCCGCCCCACAGCTGTCCTAAGGACCTCTGCTGCTGTGTGCTCTGGGGAGCCCTTCTGTCCATAGAGGCCTCCTCATACTACGCTTGTCTCTTTGCTTTTTTAGGATCAACATATGGATGAGCGAGACGTGAGGCGATTTCAACTAAAAATTGCTGAACTGAATTCCGTCATACGGAAGCTGGAGGACAGAAACGCCCTGTTGGCAGATGAGCGGAGTGAACTGGTAATCTGCTGCACAGGGACAGGGAGCGCCCCGCAAGCAAGGGCCCTAGCCGCGACACCTGCCTGAGACACGGGATCAATGCAGAGCTCCTGGTTGTCTTTACTTTCCTTCTCGTTTTTTTTTTTTTTATTATTAAAAATTTAACACACATTGAAGAACTCTGTTAGTACGTGTTGTTTGGAAGGAACTTACCCCTAGAGCACAGTTGGAGAAGTTGGGTGAGGCAGGTAGAGGGGATGCTCATTGCAGCATGTCTACAGCAGCCACCCAAACAGCTAGGCACAGTCACTCATATTGGGGCACTGGCCAGGGTGGCTTTGAAGCTTTTGTGCAATGATTTCTACACAGTCATCAGGATTGAGGAGGTAGACCACATTTAATTGACATGGAAATTTGTTCCTAATTAAATGATAAAAGCATTTCACAGAACAAAAATAATTTGTTACCATTCTGGCTACAGAATGGGTTTTTGGGAGGGAGGGCAGGTGATTTGATTATAGTTTTTATTTTTATCTTTTTACTTTCTTTTGCATCAAAGTTTATATGCTTCTATGTTTAAAAAATAATGAATATGGACTTCTGGTTAAAAAGCAAATCTCCAGTAATAACAGCAACTTCATAAATCTGTTTAAATTCACTGGATAAACTGCTGAACAAATTTTTATGTGGAGTATCAGTACATAAACTTTTTGACAAACACCTCCTAAATTTTATGTTTAATTTTGATGAAGGGAAGTGTGTCTATAGAATATTTGACAAAAACAGATGAAAAGTGTTAAGTATCACTCCATACCTTCAACAGGATCAAAATCAATTCATTTTCTTCTAGTGTTTTTAAAGGCATATTTAATACAGCTTTAATCAAACTGTACATCTAATTTATCTCTACTTTTCACTTAAATATTCATGAATAGAAAAACTACTGAGGAGCTGTGCTGGTTGCCGAGTGGATTAGGAAATGCCCACAGGCCCCAGGCAGCTGGAGCACTGAGGTGTTTGAAGTGGAAATCGATACTTCTCCAGCATTTGGCCTTGAGCCAGGGGCTCCTGCTGACAGACCCTCTGAACAGACAGTCCCAGAGAGCTTCATGCTAACTCTTAAGATGGCAACTGCAGGCAGGGGTCTTGAGTCAGTCCCTCGACCTTGAGCCTTGGTTCTAGCACTTTCTTGTGACTATGTTGCTCTCCTGTCCATTGCAGGCTCTCATCCTTAGTGTGGGGTAGGCTGGCAGGTCCTAGGTCCCAAGGGCTCAAGGAAGGAGAGCAGGAAGGTCCCTGGTGTTTCAGGCTCCTGACGAGGACTTAGGGTGTGATCCTTATGGCATTTAACTTGTTCTAATTTTCACTGTGTGTTTAATTCTCACTTCAAGTCTGAGGCAGGTGCTGCCATCATTCCCATTTTATAGATGAGGAACTGAGGCTAAGAATTTGACTATGATCATGCAGCTAAAAATGTTAGCAGGGATACTGCCCGGAGGAAGAAGTGTGGTGTTTCTAACCCTGCACAGCGCCCCCCCTCACCCCCGTTCCTCCTTTCTCCCCCCCCCCCCACCACTCTGTCTCACTGGCCCGCCCTCCACACTGCAGTCAGAGCCATGGATGGTTCTAGAAGATAAACCTGATTACAGACTCTCCTGCTTCAAAGTCAGTAGGAACTGGGTGGAGAACAAATGGCCAAGAGGGGCCCCAGAGATCAAACAAGAGCCTGTACATCACAAGGATGATCTGCCCAGAGGTCCTGGGGAGCTCCTCCAGGGCTAGATGGCTGTGCCTATCTCCTGGCCCCAGCACTGAAACTGGCACGCTTGAGCCCAGGGTATATCTGTTGGCTGAAGGACGCTGAACTGCCGTTAGCTTTGTGCCTGGGGTAGCCAGGAGCACAGTAGGTAGGACTGAATTTCCTGTGTGTGATCTCTGACCTCTGGGGGTCATGTCCTGGGGAAGGACCATGGAAGGGAGGTCACAACACAGCCACCAGCCAGTGGAAAGCCTGAGGCCCATCTGTGGGCCACCCTGTCAGGCTGTGGCCTCCTCCTTCTGCCTTACTCCATTGGCTGAGGCCTGGGTGAGATGCTGCATTTGGAGGCTCTTTCGGTGTTTACACTGTATAGGTCCTTGTGGTGGCAGCTCTGGGTGGGCTGCTGAATCTCTGCTCACTTCTCTAGCAGGAGTTTGGCCACCCCCAAGCCTTCAAGCGGCCTGATCTCTATCTGTCCCCACCACAGTTGAAACGGTCCCGTGAGACTGAGGTACAGCTAAAGCCACTGGTGGAGAAGAACAAGCGGATGAACAAGAAGAACGAGGACCTGCTACAGAGTATCCAGAGGATGGAGGAGAAAATCAAGAATCTCACAAGGGAAAACGTGGAAATGGTAAGTCCCAGTCATACGGGACCACCCTGGGATTCTGGTCTGGGTGGTCCAGCCCTAAATCTCACAGTCCACATTTCCAGGGCTACTCTTGCCTTGCTCCCAGGAAGCCTCATGAACAGGGTCAGTCCACAGCCTTTTCCGTTCTCTCCACATCTCTAGAATGTGCACTGCTGGGGGCATCTGTGCCTGGAGGGGCCAGACAGCTGTGTCCTTAGAGACATCTCAGTTTTCTCTGAGCCTCAGTTTCTTCATCCACAAAATGGGATGCATGACAGTGCACAGAGGGCCCCTAGAAAGTGGGGCTTGTAGTGGAGCCCCGTCAGTGGGAGCAGTCACAGGAATTACTCTTGATCCAGTGCTGACCTTCCCTCCCAGGAGGATGGCTGGTCTCTGTGGTCAGGGCAGATTATGAGTTGCTCTAAGGTGTGTAAAACAGTATGAGCCATCACAGCTGAGTAGAACCTTCCAGCTTTCAAAGCTCTTTCAGACCACCCTCTGTGCCCCCCATCCCTGTGCCCTGCCTACCCCTTCTCCCACTCATGAGCATCATCAGCCACATCACAGGCTTGGCTGGGCCTGTGACTGTCATCCCCCGTCCTCTCATCAGCCTTCTGTCTCCGTGCCCTGAGCTCACACCATGCTGTCCCTAACAACCACTACTGCATGGGTGATCCTGCAGTGCTCTCTCCCTTGGTCACAGAAAGAAAAGCTGTCGGCCCAAGCCTCCTTGAAGCGTCACACGTCCCTGAACGACCTCAGCCTAACCAGGGACGAGCAGGAGATCGAGTTCCTGAGGCTCCAGGTGCTGGAGCAGCAGCACGTCATTGACGACCTCTCGCTGGTAAGCTGCCTCCAAGTGAGTGGCACCATATGACACACAGTGTTAGGGGTGGGCAGTGGGTAATCAGGGCCAGGTAAGGCAGCATAGCTTTGGGGACCCGCTGTGTTCCCTGTGGTGTGCACATTCCTGCTGTATTCTGCCAGGAAACAGCCCTGGTCTCCATGAGGTGAGATGCTGCTACCTGGGAATGGTGTCATGGCTACTCTTGTTTCTTCAGTGGTCTCCCTGGTTTGCTGTTGTTAAGAAGCAGTGTCAGTTGTAGCAGTGAGTCTTCTGGCCTTTACAGAGTGGTTATGATCCATCCCTGAGAAGCCTGGGAATTATTAACAGTTTTTACATTTTTATTGTTTTAGCTTAGCTGTTGCACTCTGTGAGTTTGAGCCAGCAAACCTGAACCTTGTGATCAGACAAGAATTTGAAGGGCTTGTTAAGGCTGTGTGTTTTACGGCTATTGGGGTGCACATTTGTGGAAGGAGATGGGAATGGGCCTGCCTCAAGTAGGTGGGGTGTTCTATCCAGAGAATTCTGCAGGGCCACCATTGCCCTGCAGTGAGCATATGCTGCCTGCCCAGGAGACATGGTGGGTCCATTCACAGGATAGAAAGCCATCAGAATTCTAGGGAAGGCTTTGGCCAGTGTCACACTCTCTCTGTTCGTCCCTCTTCTGCCTCTTTCAGTTCTTCCTTCCTTCATTCACCCACCTATCCAAATATCCATCCGTCTTTCCTTCATTACACAAAAGAGTTGATACAGCTTAGGATGAGAAAACACTCAGTGAGTAGGGATAAAGTCAAAAAAAGAAGAAGAAACCAAATCAAAACTAGAGAAAATAAGGATAATGCCTAAGGATCAGAAGTGTGGACCATATAAAGCTGAAGCTAAGCACCAGATTTGTTCCGCTGGAGGGAGAAGGAAGATGTGATTAGGAGTGAATCCCTGGTTTTATGTGGGGCACAGTGCTGCTGCTGCTCCCGCCTCACGGGAACCATTCCTACTGACAGAGACCACCAGACACCCCAGTCTCTTGTTCTTTCTTACAGCAGTGCCATAGAGCAGGGTCTAGCCTGGATAGCAATGAGGAAACAGAGGAGGGAAATAAAGCTGTCTTCAGGCCAGGAGGAGGCTCTAGGGGATTTGATCTCAGCTCTGTCCATGTTCAAAGCCACAGGTGTTCTCATACTTGCTGCTGTTGCAGGTAGAACTTGCCGAGGCCAGGGAGCCCCTGTGCAGTGCACTGCTTCATGCTGTACAGCTGCAGACCCCAACAACGAAATCAGGCACGGTAGGACGGGGCTGGCGAACCCAGGCATTTCCCAGATAAGGACCTGAGTGAATGGCTTGTCCTCATAGCTTAGTTCCAAGAAGCAGCTATGACTTGGGTGCTTAGATCCTGGAACATCCTGTCCCAAGGCAGACAGTAGGCATGGCAGTGTCCCTCCCAGCCCTGGAGAGCCGGTAGCATTGCTAGGTGTGACAATGTGAGGCCGGCTGGAACAGCAATGGTTGTGTTTCCTTCCAGGAGAGGGAACGGCTCCTGCGCTCCAAGAGGCATCGAGGGAAAAGCCTGAAGCCACCTAAGGTGAGCCTTGAGAATGTCACTTCCCTTTCACAGACCTGCAGTGCAGGCGGACCATGGAAAGGGAGGGTATCAGCCGTTTCTACAGGGGCCTGCGGCAAAGACACCGGCTTGTGTGTTGGGTGATGGGAAACCTGTTATCACCATTTTTCAAAGCAGCATAAATTATAGTTGTGTACTGTGACCCAGTTATGGTAATTTATTCATGGAAAACTTACTGATGCAATTCTGCATTTAGACTGCAGGGTATGTTCACCCAAAATTGAAAGCATAAATACCTTTTGAAGGATTTAAAGGACTCTCTGGCTTGGTTTACACCACACTACTCCATTCTCAGAGACCAGAGATCAGGAGCTTTGTGGGGTTTGGAACAATAAAGAACGGTTCTATTTGCGAAGTGGTCTTGCCATTTCATAGTGATAGTGTCCAAATATCCAGGTAAGAAGAGTGCTGAGTTGGGCTTGTGAGGCTCAGATGCTCAAAAGGCCCAGGGCCCAGGCTGGGATGTGGCAGGGCAGACTGGAGTGAGTCCACATAATAATAACAAATAAAAAAGCATAGATTGCACTTAAACCTGTGAACCTGTTGTCACCAAGACATGGGCCTCCTTTTCCATTCTCTGAACCAGGGGCACTGCCGGCTTTGTCTTCTGTTGGGCCAACAGCTGTGTGCATGTGATAGTGAATGGCAAGAGTCTGCGGCCTTGGCGTCTGGGTGGTGGGGACTGGGCCTAACTGGGCCAGAATACTGGTAGCTATAGAAGATGGGCCAGGTGGATAAGGCTGTCCAGTCTTTGAAGAGAAGTGTTATGTGTTAGTATCCTGGGGCTGTCTTAACAAAGTGCCACAAAATGGGTCTTTCAGAATGACAGAAATATATTGTCCCAGAGAACAGAAATCTTATTCAGGTGTTGGGAGGGCCACGCTTCCTCCCTCTAAAGTCCACAGGAGTCCTTCCATTTGTTGCCTCTCCTCTTCTGGTATTTCCTGGCAGCCTTTGGCTTCCTTGGCTGGCAGCTATATCATCCTGACTCTGCTCTTTCCCTGTGTGGCTGTCTCCTGTGAGTCTCTGTCTTTACATGACAGGTTTTATGAGGATGCCAGTGGATTAAATCAACAAGGTCTGGTGTTAATTTCATAATTACATCAACAGTGACCCTGTTTTCCTTCAGCAGTACCAGGGTTAGGACCTCAACATATCTTTTCTGGGGGGACACAATCCATAACCCCTTGCTTTATGTAAAATCTGAGCATTGTAAACTTTGGTGTAGAAGGCTACAGTACTGTAGACCACCTAAAATATCTGGCTCACACTGCCCCCTGGTGGCCAATAAAGTGCATGGGATGAGCGCTTCAGGCAGAAGGTAGGAAGAGTTCACTGAAGGTGGGCTGTGGGTGTGGCTGGTGTTATACTTCCCATTTCGTAGTTACAGGAGACATGTAGACAGTAAATATGGGAACAAAGAGAAGCCATAGGTTGAGAAGGCTGAGGTTCAAATTCAGGTCTAGGACTACTGGGTCAAACATCCACCACCAAGCCAAGCTGGCCAAGGGGCAATCTCTGCATGCTGGCCTTAGATGCTCCGTAGTGGATAGTGCTTTGGGCAGAGCTTGTTATTTGTTACCTGGGAGGTGAACAGTGACATGCCCCATGTAGGCTGTGGGCATCTTCTCTGTTCCTCAAGCTGCTGCTATGGAATGCTCTTGCCTTTTTTTTTTTTTTTTTTTTTTTTGTACCAGGGGTTGAACCCAAGGGTACTTAACCACTGAGCCACATTCCAGCCCTTTTTTGTATTTTATTTAGAGACAGGCTCTCACTGAGTTGCTTAGGGCCTCACTAGGTTGCTGAGACTAGCTTTGAAATTGTAATCCTCCTGCCTCAGACTCCCGAGCCACTGGGATTACAGGCGTGCGCCACCATGCCTGGAGTTCTCTCGAATTTGAATTGACTTAACTATAAGCATTTATCCACATTACACAGTGCCATCATGGATGTGAACTTCTGTGGCTACATAGTCCGTCAAGGAGACAAGCTGTGCGTTTGTCTCCATGCAGCCATTGGGGCATGCTTGAGGCCAGGGCCTCAGGTTAGGGATAGCTGCAGTGGCTGTTTTGCCCGCACAGCCAGCCTCTGGGCCTGTTCTCTTGTATTGTCTGACTGCAGAACATTTCGTTCACGGACTATACAATTATTTAGTTACCCTTTCCCCTATTGTTGGACTTTCTGCTTCTTTAAATGTCACCAAAGCAAAGCCCTTTTGTGTAGAAAGCTGTGACTGTAGTCTGGATTGTTCCCATGGATAGATTCTGGGTGGGTGGAATGTGGGTGTAATGGTGGGAAACATGATTTCGACTAGGGCATTGCACCCCCTGCTGCCCATGGTGCCCAGTGTATATTTCTGGAATATATAGACATTCCAAAATCTAAAAGCTCTGAAATTTGAAACAGTTTTGGTTTCAAGCATTTCAGATGAGGGATGATTAACCTAAACCAGAATGCCTGAATATAAAGGGTTTCTTTTTGCCCTTTTTCTGATTTCTGAATACACTGATGGGAAGAGAAATTTACAGAGGGTCAGAAGCAAAGCATGCTTTGCTACCCATGTGCCCAGCACGCAGGGGCAGGGCTGCCTTTCCTGCCCTCCATGTCCTGTTCACTGCATGGCACAGAGCATGTGACCCTAAATGGTTGTTAGCTGTGTAAGTACGTTACCTCTCCTGGAAAAAGGCATCTGTCTTCTGGGTGCTGGGCTGTCCAGAGAGCATGTGGTCATTTTAATGAAGAGTCTCATGTTCCCAGAAGGCCGAGTTTGGGAATCTGCATGGAAATTTTCCCAGGCTGGCTCAGGTCTCACCTGCTTCCTGGGCCCACCACTGTCTTCTCTTCTTCTCAGGATTCAGTGCAGGCCATTTCCCCTGTGCTCCTGCTTACTCCAGGGTCGTAAAGGGGTGATGGAGTGGCCGTCCAGATCTCTGCGGCCCTGAGCATGTTCAGTAGTCTCCCAGAGCTGCCTTCCTTCTCTCCTGCAGGCTTCAGGCACTCGGCAGCTTTGCCCTGTAAATGGCTCCCTTGCCCTCTGTCCTTCAAACTTCCGAGTACTTTCCCTCTTTTTCAGGGGTTTCACTTCAGAGCACTGTAGTGAATTCATTGAAAGGTGCAGAATTTTCTGGAAGGCTGGTAGTTCCATTCTTGCCCTCTGATGCTCTTTCAGAAGGAGTTTCACGAAGCTCTCTGGACTCTGTAGTTAGCCCCTATAGGAGACCTCCTTCAGTTTCACGCCCGTGCCCTGGTTTGTGGGTGATGGGGCTAGAGGAGAGTCCTGGATGCCAGCCCTCATCTTCCTAGGTGCCTTAGCCTCTCTGAGGGTCCTGACTCTGTCTCACTGGGCCTTGCCAGGTGTGGGAGTCCCCCAGGTCTGTCTAGGAACCTGCTAGTTAAGCATGGCTCACATTAGTCCCCAGTCAGGGCTGTGGGAGGAGGGTCCTGAACAGCGTTTCCTGGGTGTAAGTGGGGGTTGCTCTACTGGAGGCTGATAGAAGGTCCCCACCCAGGTGGTGAGCTGTACAGAAGGAACAGAGGCCACAGCTCAGTTGAGCTCCCAGCATCTGACAGCTGCTAAACACGAGTGCCGTGGTTCACAAGCCTTGGGTGAAAGCCAGCTGGGGGTCTCAGATGCACTGGGAGAGGGAGGCCTGGAGCAGTGGGGCAGCTGCAGCCACGGGCAATGTGGCATTGGTGAGGTGTGTACACCCTTAGAACCTGGGTATGGGTTCCTGAAAAACAGCCATGTCCCTGAGGTCCAGTGACACCTGAGGCCAGGCTGCTGCCTCATGGACAGGAGGACAACAGGCTGTGGGCACCTGTTCCTGTGTAGGGCGCCTGGCGTTGGCCATCACGTGCATGTAGTCTCGCTGTCTGTCTCCTTCGTGGTGTTTGCGGTTGGCCGTATTCCTGTCAGCAGCTGGTGAGCTCATGGCGGCTTGTCACACCTGTGTACCCAGCTACTTGCAGCTGCCAGCACAGCATTGTGTTCTGAGAGGGGCAGAATGGTTACTTTCAGGTCACATCCTGTCTGTCTTCACTGTGACCCTCAGCTGGAAGGGATGAGGGCTTGTTCCCTGTGGATCAGCTGTGTCCCTGGTCACCTAGTCCCTATTCCACAACCACCATCAGATCTCAGCCCATGTATTTCTGAGCAAAGAGAAGAAGCTGGTGGCAGGACTTCCTGTCAAGCCACCAGGTGGGTGTCTGGGCTCCATCAGAAGCTTGGAGCCCCTCTGGGACTGCTCTGTGTCCTCCCTGCAGGGGAGCCCTTTGGTAAAGCCCTGGGGGCAAGGTTTGGGTCCTGGAGACAGGACATTAGGACACCTGTGGGGAGGAGGGGCTGTGTCCTGGGCCACCCCCAGCACTTAGCACCAGCGCCCACACAGTCTGCACTGTTCCTATCCTCACAGAAGCTCGCAGGTTACTAAGCAACAAGAGAAGAGTGGAGCCAGCTGGGTGGAAGCAGAGCTCGGAAGCCTGGCCTGGCCACAGAGCTGCCAAGCGCACCTTGTCTGGAATAGCCAACGACCGCGTGTCCCTCAGACCCCGTCTGAACTTTGGAAGATGGGAGGTTCTGCTGGGTCTAGGTCATTTGCTGAAATAGGGCGGGAAACCCAGTGCTGGGGAGGGCATGGTAGTGAGCCTCAGCTTCTGCAAGGAGCTGTGGCAGAGGCTGGGCTTGTAGGATTCTGGCCCTCTGCCTGGTGTCAGGAGGGACCCCAGGCCCTGTGAGGAGAAACTTGGAGCAAAGGCTCCAGATTGCAGTTATGGCCCTCCAGGCCACTTACTGTTTCAGGGGCTTCTGCCGCCCTGGTTCAAGCTCTGTCCCACTTTTGCAACCACTGTGAGAGCTCCTTGGTGGCACCCTGCTCCCAGCACTTCCCCTCCCCTCTAGAGCTATGGGAATGAGGGGCAGGTGCCAGGCAGACCCCGCAGGCTCCTTCTCCTTTTCCCTGGGCCCCAGACCCCCCTGCATCCTGGGCCAGTCTCTGCCTTCTCCGTGCCGCCTTATCTCTACCTCCAGACAGGCCAGTGCTGTTCACCTCCTCTGCTTGCTGCCCCTGGCTCCCTCAAGACTGGGCTGCAGTCCCATTTCCAGCGGGGCTAGCTGCCCCTTCTCTGAGCTTTCTCAACTTCTTGATCCTTCTGTCCTGCGTGTGCAGCCACGTCTTGTCACTATCCATTTCTGTTTCTGCTTCCTCTGGGGCTCTAGGGATGCTGGAGCTGAGGGAGGGAGTGACAGGGACTGTCAGAGAGTTGTGTCAGGGCCACATGGCCTGCTGAGCAGGTCAGGAGTGGGGCTAGAGCCAGCACTGTGTCTGATGCCTGGGGTCTCCAGTGGTTTAGATACTGGGAGAAAACAGAGGGTGTCCTCGGACTTCCTACCTCCTCTGGGTGGGATCAGGGCATGAGACTACCCATCACTGGCTCAGTAGTGAGGGCCAAAGGATGTCCCTCAGTCCTCCTGACCCCCTTCTCTCTAGCTGTTCTCTGGGGACTGTCTGCTTTGGGTACTGTGGAACTGCCAGATGACAGGCATGGAGCCTTTTGTCAGCCTAAGTAGGGAGCCTGAGTAGGGTTAGGAGCCAGGTCAACTGGATGTACCTCATGGATTCTGCAGAGCTAAGAACCTCTGGGGCCCTGACAGCTGTTGCATTTGGTGACACTTGCCAGGAAAAGATTGTCCTTGGCTTCTCTTGAGGATCCAGGTGAGAAAATCAGTCTTTAAGCTTGTCCCAGAACTTGATAATTTTTTAGAAGACTTGATTGCCAGGATTAACTCCCCTTCCCCATTAGCCAATGTGGGCTTTTGTTCCTAGTGTCCAAAACTCAGTCATTTAAACAAAGAAAGGAATTTATGTCACTGATAGATCTCGGTGGGGCTGCTCCAGGCATGGCTAGTCCAGGTGCTCACCTCTCCGTCAGCTCTGCTCTTCCCTGGACTGGCTTCTTTCTCAAGTAGGCCCCCAAGTGGCTCTAGTAGCATCAGGCTTGCTTTTCGCCTGCCTGGCTCCCCTGCAGAGGTCCTGGGGCTGGCATTGGTCACAGGCCATCACTGACCCAGGCCCATCCTGGCTGGAGGGTGCCTCCCTGGGAAGTGTGAGGCATAGGGATGGTCAGCACTAACACGGGACGTGATGCCATCGCACAGCATGCCGTAGGTACTTTAAAAGGAGCGGGGCGCTGTGGACATTGGAGGTGAGGTAGCTCTGTGACTCAGCAGGCGCGCTCCTTGTGAATTGAGTGTTGCCTTCCAGTGAGCTTTGGTGTCTGTCACGGAGTAGAACTTCTGCTTTCTTGTGTAATGCTGTTCACTTTTTTCAATATGAGGGTCTCTGCCTTTGATGTCGTGTCCAGTAAAGCTTCTCTAAGACGTGCAGGACACTCCTGGGCACCCTTGGGCAGGGCCCCCGAGGACTTGGTTCTGGTTCAAGTCGTGGTTTCCCTGACAGTGGCTTGTTTCAGTGTACAGATTGTGGGACACATGCCTGGAGTGACTGCAGGGAGGCCAGGGGTAGGCACATCTGGGTGCGTAAGGGTGGGGGCTGGCCAGTGGGGATACCTCCCAGCACGTGAGGAAGGAGGCGCCACTGCACATGGGGCTCTGGTCTGAAGGAGAAGGTTCTCTGGTGTTGCCACTGCTGCTGCTGTGCCTGGGGACTCTCCATGGCCCCAGGGCCCCAGGGCCCATGCAGTGCTCTTGACGACAGCTCTGGGCTCAGGGAGCTTGGGTCCTAGGAGGAAAGTCCCTAAGGACAGGCTGGTTGGAAGCTATCCTCATGATGAACGCAACATGGACCAGTCTGGAAACTGGCTCCTTCCTTACCTTGGCTGGCATCAGGGCTCAGGGCCCCGCCCCAGCTCAGACATCTTTTTACCAAGGTGCACCTTCCAGGGTATTCCTGTCCTGGAGTCTGCTGCTGAGGGATCCGCAGGAAGCCTTGGAGACACAGGCAGGCATGTGAGAGTAGAGGGAAGGCTTTGGCAGAGGATCGCGCTTTTCTTAGGACTGGGAAAAGGCCTTCAAATGGACACTGACCGTGTGGCCTTTGGCTGAGCCAATCCCACAGGCGGCGTGTCCTGCAGCAGCTCGCCCCATGGAGTACGTCCTATTTGTGCTGTACTTCTCTTTCTTCCTCTGCCTCTGTGCCCTGGTGTGCCTGTACTTCTCTGGCTGCCAGGAAATGACATATAAGCATGAAGGTAAGCAACTGGCTGCAGGTGAGGAGGGGAGCCTCCATGACAGTCCCCAGCTATGCCCTGAATCCCCACATGTTCCAGGCTGTTCTGTGGGAGAGGACAGGAGGAGGAGGAGAGAAGGGCTGGATCCTGTGGAGAGGCCATCCATCATAGGCCCCTTTGCCTCACCCTGGCCCATTACATCTGCTAAGTGTGAGCACCTGTGTGCTCGGTAGTCAGGGAGAAGAAGGGTCAGCTTTGCAGTCATTTTTGCTATGGCTACACTTTAAAGCCTGGGTTAGTTTGTGGAAAGGGCTCAGCCAGGCATGCCTTTGGTTGTAAGGAGAGTGGAAGGGTAGAGGGGTGAGCCCTTTGGATACAGCATGTGCATGCAGACTGAGCAATGGGGGTCTGTCCTGAAGCATTTGAGGAAGTGCTGAGGGGATTTTAGAATAATCAAGATGCAGAAAACATGATGGTCTCTGTCTTGGCCTTTAGAATATTTGTTTGTTTATTTGATACCAGGGATTGAACCCAGAAAGCTTAATCACTGAGCCACATCTCCAGTTTTTTTTTTATTTTTAAATTAGAGACAGGGTCTCATTAAGTTGCTAAGGGCCTTGCTAAATTGCTGAGACTGGCTTTGAACTTGCAATCCTCCTGCCTCAGCCTCCTGAGTTGCTGGGATTATAGGTGTGGCCACCACACCCTGCTTTGGCCGTTTTGTTAAGGCCCACTCTGCCAGGCATGTGAGGAGGCAGTGTCTTTGGGGGTCACCTTGGCCCCTCAGGAAGCAGGCATTGCATTATTTCCTATATATTTGGGAAAAATATCATAAAACGAGTTGCACAATCTTCAGAGATGATGACCCCTTTGTTCCCTTCTCACTTGAGGGTGTCTTTCTCTCTGTGTTGGGAGTGGCACAGACAGACGTGACGCAGCCAGGCTTCTTGCCATGTGGATACGTAGGGAAAGCAGTCAGACCACCCAGCAGGGACAGGACCCAGCCTCTCTCCTCTGGAAACTGTGTGGACCACGGTGTCCCAGGCTTGTCTCGCTGTCTCAGGGTCACAGGGACTGACCGTGAGTACTGGGGCTCCGGCTTCCTCAGGGTGGCAGTTCTGTGAGACTTGGTCTCTGGGCACAGTTACGTGGGGCCCGCTTGGGTCTGCAGCCTGGCTGTGTGCGAGGGCAGCTCCAGCTGAGCTGGGTCAGCGGCAGCAGTAGGTCTCACCCTGTTAGCAGGCCGTGGTAGGGAGCTCCTAACCAGCAGTCCCACAGGCTTCTAGGAGCAGATCTTCCTGGGGAGAGCCCACGGCCAGCCACAGTACCAGCAGTGGACAGTCACCACGGGCACTGTGTCCTAGCGTGTGGAGGTGCGCGGCTTGACACCTCCTAGGTCCTCCCTGCACACGTCCCCTGCCAGCACAACCACAAACAGCCATCCCTGGAGGCCTGGCAATTAGTCTTGTTTACAAGAAATGAGCCAGCCAGCACTGTCCAGAGAATGGCAGAGCCTGGGGCTCGGGGCCAGGCATGTGTGCAGATGGTTTTGAGTGCCGCATAGGTGTCACTGCAGTAGGTACCATCGTCACCATCGGTTGTCATTGCCACCTCTGTCCAGAAGATTGGGGGAGTTTCTGACGCTGCAGTCAGGCATGGCTGTCTGCGGGCTGTCCTTGGAGAAGAATGCCATTGGGAGTTGGTGGAGCCTGATGGGCTTCCCTCCTACCTGTTGGGTCACTTGGAGGTGGAACCGGGTGGCGTCCTGGCTGGTGCTAGCTGCCTGAAGAATGAGACGAGTAAGGGAGCTCTTAACACAGAACCATCTGTGGATAAACAAGCTCTTTCGGCTTTGAGTGCATTAACAGAGATGTGCTAAGCGTGCTCATTGAACAAGCAGTTTTCTGTGAGGGGGCTTGGACTGAAGCGGGACAGAGAGCCCCATCCTTGCTTCACGGAGCTTCCATGCTAGAGGGGGAAGCAAAGAAACGAATGCACAGGCAAAGTCCATCTTATAACAGATGGTACTGCTGTAGGGAAACAGGCAGGGGCAGGAGGCTGGGCGAGGTGGCTGGTAGGGATGTGGAGCTGGTGGTCAGGGAGGGCTCCTGATGTGGTGGTTTGTGCCAAAGAGCCAGAGTTAAAGGTGGAGGGAGAGCCACGTGGACTCTGGGGAGACTGTCTTGGCCACACAGGCCCTGTGGTAGGCCTGTGCAAAGTGCAGGAGAGCGCTGGCAGGGTTGGGCAGAGCAGTGGAAGAGAGAGGACAAAGCACATCACACAGGTCACCTGTACCATCATGGGGATGTTGGTCTTACTCAGTATGATGGAGCACCGAGGGGTTTCTGAGCACAAGACCAATGCGGCACACCTTCGTTCTGTGATAGTCACTCTGCCTGCTAGGTTGAGGCACAAGTGCAGAAAGAAGCAAGGAGGCCATGGAAGGGTCTTCTTTCCATGAGAGGTGACGGGGGCTTGGGCCAAGATGGAGGTGCTGGCAGATAGAGGGGTTGAGAGATGGGATGCCGGGTTGAAGGCACCCAAGGGCTTCTCCCTAAGAGCAGACAGACGCAGGGGCGCGGGAGGAGCTGAGGAGCCCTCTGGGCTCGGGACTGAGCAACCAAAAGATGACTACTGCTGCTGCTGAACCCAGGTGAGAGGTGGCAGGAGCAGGCACAGGGAGCCCATCAGTCACCCACCAAGACCTGCGCATTCTCGAGGGCACAGCCAGGGGACAGGTCTGGTGTCCAGGAGGCAGGTACGCCCACACAGTTACAAACTGAGAACAGGATGTGGGTGAAGGCGCTGTGCAGAAAGACCCTCACCCAGTGCAGGAGCACTCTGGTGGCCTGTGGTGGGCCCTCCGCAGAGCACTGCAGATGCCTGCTCCCTGGGTGCAGAGCTGTCCTCCTGCCTCCTCCGCTGCCGTCTGCACTGTCTCCTATGGCGTTAGTAGTCGCCATCACTTGGCTTCCCCGTGGGAGCACATGTACTTGCACAGTGTCAACCGAAGCCCGCAGTGGGCAGCACCCTGAGTTGGGCACCCTGCCCCAACTGTGGCTCCCAGGAGGTTGTGTCCAGAGGAGCCTGGGGCTCGGCTCAGATGCAGTTACAGTTTCTTCTTCAAGTTCATGAAAAGTGTTCATTGATTGCAAAAGCAAATCAAAGTTCTTCTCAGGCTATGTGGGAGTAGAAAGCAGGGTCCCTATGATGGATGTGCATCAGGGGATGGCTGCTTGGTGTCTGCAGACTGATGCTCCTGGTGGCAGGGCCTTCACTTGATTGTGGACAGGAATCCCTGGGCCTGACGTATCTGGCGTATCTGACGTATCTGGCCCAGGGAGCTGCTCAGCCTACGTTTGCTGAGTGGATAAACCAGGCTCCATGCCCTGTGCTGTTAGGAGTGGGGAGAGGGCAGTGGGCAGGGAAAACAGAGGCTGCACACAGAGCCCTGCGCCACCTGAGTTTGTGTGACAATGCATGGGGCCCTCACACTGTCCTGACTCTGTAAATGTTCCAAGTTCTCTGCAACAGTTAAGGAAAATGGCCTGTCAGCGCAGCCTGGGGACGGCTGGCTGGGCACTGCCCCACCTGGGCCTGCTGCTGGTGTTGCCACATGCTTGTCTCTTGGACCAGACCTCTCTGTGGCCCACCCCCCACAGAGCACCACAACATGGTGTTGCTGAGTGTCCTGGGGGCCAGGTTCCTCCCAGGGCACAGGGAGTGGGTTCTCTTCCACTTGACAGAAGGAACTGGGACTCAGAGAGGTTTTGTGGAAGGTCAGCATTGCAACAGCCTGGCACCCTCTTTCCTACCTTGTCAGCAATGAAGCCCATCAGCCACACCTGGAATTCTCCACTGGCCCAGATGCACTGGGGTGACAATGGGACCAGGAGGGGGTGACTCTCCATCTGTCCTTCTAACTTTGTGTAAATTGTCTCTTGCAGAAGCATGTTGTGGAGACATTTTTTGGATTTGATGAGGAGTCTGTGGACTCAGAAACGCTGTCAGAGACCTCCTACAACACGGACAGGACCCCAGCCACTCCCGAGGAGGACCTGGATGACGTAAGCAAGCAGCAGCGGCTCCTGCAGGACTTCCCACCTTGACGCTCTCTGGGCCACTCCCTCGCCTGGAGCTTAAGTCCCAGACAAGGGAGGTTCACTTTGTGTTATCAAAGCCCCAGGACCAAGGGAAGGAGGTCCCCACTGTCCTTGAGGGGCCACCTGCACCAGTGGCGGTGGGGCTGCCCTTCCTTTCCCCAGTGCTGATCTCACCCAGGAATCTGTGGCTGCCAGGGCTCAGCTACACTGTGCCCATGTCGCCCTGGTGTGCTCCCCTTTGTAGTTAAAATTGCTATGTGATGTCCTGTCCCCCTACCACATACTCCCCCTTCCCCACCTCAGGAAGCAGTGGCCTCGCCTTTGGGACAGAAAAGCAAAAGCATCATGGTAGGAGAAACCCCTGAACTCCCCAGGGTGTGAAGGGAGTGGAAACCACTGAAGTCCCCACCCAGTCGCCCGCGCCCTTCTGACCACCTGTGCCCGCGCACGTCCATGGCTTCCCTGCAGAGCCCCCCGGCCCGCAGCTGAACCCCCTCAGGAGAGCTGCGCAGTCTTGCAGACCCCGTGGGTTCTGGGCCTTCAGTGACAGGAGTCGTCGTGTCCAGCAGTGCTCCTCAGTCCAGCATGGGCTTCCCTGCCCCGCTGGCCAAGCCCTCTTCCATCTCTCCTCCCTGCAACTTCTGTTGGCTTTTGTCCCAAGCTTGGGCTGGAGCCTGGGGAAGGAGGGTTTGGGCAGCCACAGCAGGCAGCTCGCCCCTGAAGCAGTGCCCTCTGGCTGGGGCAGGTGGCTGCTGCCTCTCTCATGGCAACTTCCCTGAGTTTTCAAAGTCCCTCTTGCTGGAACTGCCCCTGTGCAGCATGGGCATTGCCCCTCCTGGCACCTCAAACCCCAGACTCTGGGCAGCTGTCTCCCACAGAGTCCTAGGCAGGGTCCTTTTCCCACCTGGTGGCCTTTTCTGTGGAGTCCCTTCCGTTACGACTTCCAGGCTCACTTCCACCGTGGGTCCATGTGGCCACAGGAAAACTTGCTGTGAGCTGTGGGAACTGGCACATCTGCCCCCAGGGAGGCCCTCCTCTTTGTTCTGCCACTTTGTACCAAAACTTCAGAAGATGTGTGTCACCTCTCCAAGTGACGCCCCTTCTCTTGCTGGCAAGAAGACGCAGTCCTCCGCATTAGCTCACCAGCCTCAGCTGCAAGTGCTGGCCGTGATTTGGGGGTTGGGCCTGGCTGTGCTGGAGACACTGTGGTTTGTGGCTGTGTCCTGCTTGGGTGTCTGGGTGGCTTTGTTTTGGGCCAGGTGCCTTTGTCCCAATGTTGAGTCTCATTTTTTACATCCTGCCACATTAACTTAAACAGCAGTAGCCAGACACGGCCTTTGTGACTGGCTTTTTCCAACCAGTGATAGTGACAGACCTCTTTCAGCAATAAAATATGTGACTATATCACCCATCTCGTGGCCCATGGGCCTTGCATGTGGGTGCACATCCAGTGTTTAGCAGGCTCTGACTATGGCACTGTGTGGTTTCAGTCCTGCACAGCTGCAAGCCACACTCCGACGCTCCCTGGGTATCTGCATCTTTGCATGTTCACCCAGGAGGGTGGGCCAGAGGAGGTGCCCTCCAGGTGTGAGTGGCCTGCTCTGTGTTTGGTACCCTTGCCCTTCCGACCTGCTCGTATACGACTCTGGTTCCCAAGGCCAGGGAGCTCCTGGAAAGGGCACTGATGGTAGAGAAGGCATCTCCCTGCAGCCCTCCACCCTGGAGTCCTAACTACTTCCTGGCAGTGACAGCTCTGAGCACCCCTGGGCAGAAGCTGTGAGATCTGGCTTGGATTTTGTCTGGTGCTCAGAGTTACATTAAGTCACATGTTGAGTAGTTTTTCTTCTCTGTTGTGTTAAGACCACGACCAGAGAAGAGGCTGACCTACGGTTCTGCCAGCTGACCCGGGAGTACCAGGCCCTGCAGCGGGCCTATGCCCTGCTTCAGGAGCAGGTGGGGGGCACGCTGGACGCCGAGCGGGAGGCCCGGGTGAGTGCGGCGGCCTCAGGCTGACCAAGCGGGGTGGGGCTGGGTCCTGCGTGTCCCTTCCAGTGGAGGAGATTCTGGGGTGATGGGCATCTGTGACCAGGTCTCACGTGGAGGTGTTCCTCAGTGAGGCTGCAGGACCTCAGGAGCCTCGAGTGGCCAGACGTGTCCTGTCTGCATGACAGCTCCTCCATGCACAGCAGAGTGCTTTTTTTAGACCAGAGACAAGGCCACAGACTTGGCTAGCCCTGTAGTCTGCAGGCCAAGGACCCCAGCACATCCCTGAGGAGCACTGTGGGAGCTCCCCAGCCCACAGGCACAAGGGCCGTGGGCCACCTCAGTCCAGGCCATGTGTCCCTCTTCCAGAAACTTCCTCCCCTTGGCCCTTCTGCCACCTTGGAGTCCCATAGATCAAGATTTGTTTGCCCTTTTAAGAGTAAGGGGGACACCTAGAGAGCCCACGCCAGGGCCCCGTTTCACTCCCTCAGTGGCCTGAAGCAATCCACGCTGTCTTCTGACTGAGGACGCTGAGGCTCAGAAAATTTAAAGGTACCCAGAAGGTCCCTGGCAGAGCTCAGGGGTGCGGCCAGGCTTCTCAGGCTCAGAGTATGCTCTGAGTACTTTTTGGGAGTCCCAGGCAGGTGGATGTGGGCCATCTTACGGGGACTTGCCGAAATTGGGTGTTATCTGGCAGGCCTCTTGTGGGTGGCCGCTGCTGGTAGGAGCAGCCACTTCAAAATGGGGCCAGGGCACTTGGGGAGGAGCAGTGGCCCTCTGGGGAGGGGTGAGAGCAGGAGTGAGGGCAGTGAGGTCGCTGGGGAGGGGAGCTCTGGGGCCACGATAGGGCTCAGTCCTTCTCCCCTAGGTCAGAGCAGGTGACCTGCAGGGCTTTATTTGAGCGGAGTTGTTAGTGTTTTCTAATGTCAACCACTTCAAATTGTGGAGATTTCAGAGAGAAGTCCAGATTCCCGACATCTCCTGAAAGACAGTTTGTGCTGCAGTACCAGGCTCCCATCCCACAGGGCACTGGACTGCAGCTGAGGGGCAGTCTCTCTGGGGCTGGGGGTCACATCCTCCAGTTTGCCACAGTCCCCACCATTCCTTCTTGCCCCAGTCAGCTTCCCATATTTACATGCCTGCCTAGCCCTGCAGACATTGGGGTTTTCAGCCCTTTCTGTAGGTGGCAAAGGGCTCACCTACAACTCAGCAACTCAGCACGTGGGAAAGCCCTGGTGGCTAGTGACTGCTGAAAGGGCAGATGCTGGCCTTGGGCAGAGAGCTGGGGCTGGGACCTGGTGTGCCTGGCTCCCACATCCTTGTGTGCGAGCTGGTGGAGCTTAGAGCCGCCAGCTCTCAAGACCTTCAGTTCCTCATGGCGCTGGGTTGGCAGCTGGTGTTGGCAGCTGGTGTCGACCCCCAGTGCCACCAGGAGGGCCAAGTTTGAATATGCGCTATTGAACCCAAGCCTGTCCCCAGCTCTGTCTGTATGGCAGCTGGGTTCTACTCCTGTCACCTGTGTGAGGGGACCTGCTCACTTCCTGGTCTTTGATGTTCTAGACTCGGGAGCAGCTGCAGGCTGATCTGCTGAGGTGTCAGGCCAAAATCGAAGACTTGGAGAAGTTGCTGGTTGAGAAAGGACAGGTGAGCAGGCCTGGTCATGTGTTTGTCTTTGTCCCTGTGGCAGTGTCCTCGAGGCCTGCCTGTGTGCTGAGACAGTGTTCTGTGAGCCACATGCAGGCTCCTGGAGGGCGAGATAGAATCCAGCTAGAGTGTGCTGCCGAGTCAAAAGAAGGGAAAAAAAAATCAAAGCACGTTTTATGGAAGTCTGACTGGCCTTCCCTTCGTTTGTTTGCCAAATGTGCAAAAATAGGAGACAGTTCCAAAAGCAGAGTGGGGATCGGAACCCTTTTTGACTTGAGCCTGAAGAAGAGTGGCTGCTGCCTGGGAGGTTCATTGCAAGAGTGAAGGCAGTGGATCCATGAGTTTTTGCAGCCCCACCCCCTCCAGGTCTCCCAGCAATGAGGTTCCCTGCTGTGAGGCATTATGGAAAAATGTGGCAGAGTCCTGGGCAGAGTCCTGATGATACCACTTAGCACACTGCTCAGATCAGCATCACCTCCCAGAACCCATTCTCTGCATTACATTAGGCTGGGCCCGATCCACCGCAGGATACAGAGAGGCAGTATCTGCGCCTGGGGGACTCAGGGGACCCTGAAAAGACTCAGTGTGGAAACCCTGCCTCTTTGAGAGTGGCATAGGTCCAGAGCTCAGTATGGTGGCTGTGCTGTTAGAAAAGTGCTATTGGGTTTGTAGACAACCAGAACCTCTTTGGGGCTTAATGTGAAGACACTGACTTCCTGCTTGCATCCCTGCCTCCACAATTCTGCCCCACCATACACAGAGGGTCATCTGCTCCATGTGGCTCCTCAGTGATCCAGTAAGGGAGGCCGCCATCTTGTAATTGCTCTTTCTAGGACTCCCCTTCACTTGGCAGGAAGAGGCTGTTTGCTGTCAGCATAATTCACTGGCCCAAACCAGTCATGTGTCCCTGCTGGGTATGTGTGGCCAGTAGGGTGTCTGTGCCACCATCTTCACATGGAAGGGCTAAGGAGGGGTCTGGGGCCTGGTGGGGCCTGGGAAAAGGAAGGCAGGTGTGAACTGGAGGGGTGGTAGAGGAACTCCAGGAAAGGTACAGAGCAGATGGCCAGCTCTGAACAGTCTCCAGTTAGCAGCAGGGCTCTGGGTATGGCTGAGATTCAAAGTAAGCCATCAGAACTCAGGTATGGCACCAAGCAGACCAGGCAGCAGCCTTTATGAAGGGCTGAGTAGGGGTGTGAGGGAGTGGATCCAGTGGATCCAGGGAGTTGTGGTCTCTCCTTCTCCCTGGAGGCATCATGGTGGTGCAGAGCATACACCCTGGAGCCAAGTACCAGCTCTGTCAATTACTTGTCACAGGATCTTGGGCAAGTTGCATAATCTCCGTGCCTCAGTTTCCTTTTCTTTAAAATGGGCTGATGATACTACTTAACACACTGGGTAAGAGGAAGTAGGGAGACCCAGAAGTCTGACGTTGAGGCTTCCTCAAATTCCTCTCTAACTTTCCACTCACCCCAGTTTCCCTTCTCCAGTCTGAGGTTGTGTGGTGTAATTTGCCTCAGCTCAATGAGGGAGGTGCAGAAGGGCAGAGGCAGCCCAGACACAATGGCAAGTGAGGAGGTCGAGAGAGGGCCAGAACAAAGGAGCACGGAGAGGACCTTCTAATGAGGTCAACTTCCTGCTTGACGAAGGTACTCATGTCTGGACACAAGCGGGGGACCCAATCAGCCAGAGACTTTTGTACTTATACTCCTAGGTGTCGGATCTAATATAAAACTAAAATAGATGTGTGGACAGAGGGTCTTCCAATTAATAGTGAGGAGTACATGGACAGAGGAGATGCTAAGGAGAGGAGGAAATTCCAGAAACCATAAAAAGAACAGGCCAAAACTCCCCACCAGACTCCTGGCTCCAGGGCCCCTTCTCTCTGGAGAGTCTGTCTCCATTGCTTTTGCAAAAAGCTTGCTGCTCACTTGCTGTCTCTGTGTCCTACCCTTCGCTGAGCAGAGACAATGAACCCAGCGCCCCAGAAGATAGCAAGACATTCTGGCCGACGTTGCCTCCCACCCTGTGGTGTTGGATCTGGTGTTTGTGCTCAGTTCTGCCCTCAGTGCCGGCTGAGAGAAGGGTCCCATTTGGAGGCAAAATGAATTCTCATTCATCAGTTCATCAGAGCTCTTGCACTACTCCAAGCCCTGCACTCGGTGCAGAGGAGAATGTATCAGTTTTCTATTGCTATGTAACAAACCACCCCAAAGCTTAGTTATTTGAACAGCAAATGTGTCTTATTCACTTCTAGTTCTGTGGATTGATAGTTTGGGCTGGACTCAGCTGGCTGGTGGTCCTGCTAATCTTGCCTGGGGTCAGTCTTGAGGCTGTAGTGGTTAGGCAGATCTCCTGGGGCTAGAAGGCCTGGGATGGCCTCATTCTCTTCTTGCCATTTGTGTCAGCTGAGGCCTCAGGGAGGAAACCTGACTTTTTTACTTGGTGGCCTGGGAGCAGGAAAAAAGGATAAGCCCCCTGTATGAGTACTTACCAAGCCTCTGTTTATATCACATTTGTCCCAGTAGTCACGCCATGTCACAACCAAGTCCAGCTTTAAAATTGGAGAAGTAGGCCCTACATCTTGTTGGGAGGACTGCAAAGTCACATTGCAGAGGGTGTAGCAGAGAGATGGAGGGGAAGCTTCAGCCACCTTCATAAACAACCTGTCATGAACAAGAAGGCAAAGGGACAGCTGACACCACTGTGCCTATGTGAGGGTCAGCGGTGGTGCAGGATGAGCAATGTTAGGTCCAAGGGAACCAGGAGGAGCCAGGGCCTTTTCTGGACATTCCATGGCATGGGATCAGATCCTGGGTTGGGCCTTGGCTTCAAAGCATCCTGGAATACAAGCGCTGGTGGGCCTGGCCTGCTGGGAAGGGACCTTGCGCAGTTCCAGCCCTGCTGCTGACCAGCTGAGAGGCGGGGAGCTGGAGAAGGCTTCCCTTGCCCTCATGTACTCGTCCCTCCATCCCCATGATGCTTGCTGAGTGCCAGCTCTGCCTGGCTGGGGATGCCCCAGCGTCAGGACAGACTCCGTGCCCTGTGCTCGTGGCCCACTCACATGGGAGCTGGCTGAGCAAGTGATGGAAGGACTGTGGACTGGCAAGGCTGTGGGCACGGGCTAGCCTTCAGGTGTGGAGCCGCTCCTTTACCTGGCAGGGTGGACGCGCACCTGTGGGGAGCCACCCAGGGGAGACAGGTCTCACTCCCTGCTGCTGCTCTTTCTTGGGTTAGGGTTAGAGGTAGGATGCGCTCACGCAGGCGTGGTCTTTTCTTGGAAGGTGACCTGCCCCAATGCAGTGACTCGTTTGTTGCTTTCCTGCAGGATTCCACGTGGGTGGAGGAGAAGCAGCTGCTCATCAGAACAAACCAAGACTTGCTGGAAAAGGTATGTGGCCTGCTTCAGGGTCACAGGCTGAGGCCAGCCTGTGTGAGCCCATTCCATGCTCTGGGTACATTCCAGGGACCAGGGCACCTCGTATGAGAAGAGGCCTCTGCTCTGTCCTCTGTTCTGGGCCTACAGAGCTGACAGAGGAGCCACTCCCAGGTCCCCTGCAGAAGTAGGGAGGGCTGGCCCCAGCTCCCAAATTGGACACCCTGGCTACCTCTGCCATTGCTCTGGGATTCCAGAGGCCCTGGTCATTGAGCAAGCTCTCAGACCACCTGAGCCCAGATCAGCTGACCCTACCGGGAGCTGAGCCTCTGACCTGCCCTCTCTAACCATAGGCCTTGCTGGAGCTCTCCAAGGAGTCTGCATGGGGAGCAGACCAGATACTTTGGGATTAAGACTGTAGCCTCTCCCTGCTTAATTTATTTAGGTACTATGGATTGAACCCAGGGGCACTTAACCAACCCATATTTGCAGCCATTTATTTTTATTTTGAGATAGGGTCTCACTAAGTTGCTTAGAACCTTGCTAAGTTTCTGAGAGTGGCCTTGAACTTGGAATCCTCCTACTTCAGCCTCCCCAGTTGTGGGGATTGTAGGCATGTACCACTGGGCATGACTCCCCACCCATTTTAAAAAGTTAATTACGAGTTGTGCCACCATTTCCTTAATATGGGTTTAGAAGAGTTTCATCCCCATGAAGACTCCCTGCTCAGTTGCAGTCACTCCCAGTCCCACCCCTCATGCCCCTGCACCCACTAGTCTGCTCCATAGGTTTCCTCTCCTGGATGCTACAGGTGAGTGCCATCAGGCCCTTGGCAGGCTTTGCCTTAAACATCTGAGTGCAGGACAGGGTGAGCTGGCCTTTTCCCATGGGAGGCCAGGTCAGCTGCACCCTGCTGCCCACTGCTGTGTGGTGTTTGCTAGCTCACTGCCTCATTTTCTGGAGGCATTTGGGCAGGACGGTCAGTGTCATGGGAGGCAGTCCTGTGTGTCAGGGGAGTTCAGCATTCTTGATTGTGCTTACTAAGTTCTGGGAGCTGCAGAAAACACCCACACAGGTTCCACATGTGCCCCAGAAGAGAGCCCTTGTGTGGACCTCCTTCTTACCAGGAAGAGGGAGGACACGGGGATCAGGGGTGCTACTCTGAGGACTTCCCCAAAGCCCTCACCACGTGTGTTGTCACAGTGGCCCCTCACTGCTGCCAGGCGATGGGCTCTGCCGTACCTTCTTGGGCAGAAACAGGCCCAGGACACTTCTGTTGTAACTCGTCTGTGTCTCTGGCTGTCTTGCTTCCCAGAATGCTGTTCTCTGGGGGTGACCACTGCCACATAGGCTTCTTAGGAAGGCTTGGCAGAGAGTCAGACAGACAGCTGTGCTCTGCTGCAGCCTGCAGGGCCATCCAGGTGGGCTAACCCTGGGGGCTTGGGCTGGAAAGACCCCGGGCAGCCTTTGGGAGCAGAAGCCCTGGCATGGCACTCTTGCTTCCTGCCCCTTGACCTCAGGGCAGGGTCTCCGGGGCTCTTTGCCTCAGCTTCCCCATCATTCATTTGTTCAGCAAATATGTCAGCAGTTTCTGGTCTGCACCTTCCTGGATGCTTGCTGCAAAGTCTGCCCCGTGGCTGGTTCCCTGTCCTCCTCAGGCCACCATTGAGGAGGCCCACGATCAGGGACCTGGTTTGAGGTGGCAGCTGCTGCTGCCCGTTAATGCACAGCTGTCTTTGCTCTAGATTTACAGGCTGGAAATGGAGGAGAACCAGCTGAAGAGCGAAATGCAAGATGCGAAGGATCAGAACGAGCTGTTAGAGTTCAGAGTGCTAGAGCTCGAAGTAAGAGACTCTCTCTGTTGTAAGCTCTCAAACGGAGCAGACATTCTCTTTGAACCCAAACTGAAATTCATGTAAAGCTCCCTGCCGTTCCCAAGCATGTGTGAAGGGACATGTTAGCATTTCTCTCCTTCCTTCCTTCCTTCCTTCCTTCCTTCCTTCCTTCCTTCCTTCCTTCCTTCCTTCCTTCTTTCTTCTTTTTTTTTCTTTTCAATCTGTATGTTCAGAATAATTTCACTGCCTTAACGTGTTCTGGAGAGGGTGCTCGCCGAAGTCTGTGGACCTGTACAGAGCTAATATATTTATTGCCTACGGCTTGTTTTGCACTTAATAAAATAATTTGTTTTTGCAATATTTTGCCTTTTTTATTTGTGTTTCATTGCCATAACTACTTCTTTCCTGCATGCATAGTCACTGGGTCTGCACTGTGCAAACCTGGACAGAAGCACTGTTGCAATTAATAACACACCTTTGTAAATGATCTTGCATGCAGCACATCTCACCTTTTGAAATAGCAGAGTCTGACCCAGCCAGCTTTTGACTCTCTAATGTGTTTAAAGCCAGTTTGGGCCCATTTTCTATTTGCAAGTTAAATACAAGGTAAGTAGAGGCAGGGTAGGAGGATGTGTCTGCAGAGACGGTTAAGAAAAGGAGTTACTTGCTCAAATTTTTTTCAGTAAATACAGACCCAGGCACCACAGCAATTTGGACTAAAGAAATTATTATTCATAACTCCAAATATGACTCAAAGTGGCTGGAGGGAGAGTGAATGCTGCTCACGGGTAGAAATTGTGTTCCTCCAGGAACTCCCCAGTGCACCAAGTGGGACTCAGTAAAAGAATATTGATGGTTTAATTGCTTCCAAGAGAACTCTTGCCTTGGTGTGTTACTGTATTGCCTTGCTCTCACGGTACTTCATAACTCCCTTTTGTTTCTGTTTAAAAGTCATCGGCATCTTAAACATCACTTAAGTTTGTGACAGTTTCTCTGAGCTCTCGTAGTGATGCGGCTCTGCTTCCCCCAGCTGACCCTTGCATGTATGAAACCTCAGTGGAAGTGAGTGCCTCACAGTGTCTGTGGCTTTTCTGATTTTGTTTTCTCCTCCTGCTTGAGTTGAATTCTGTTCGCCTTAGAACTGACCAGCTGGACCTTGTCATGATGGCAAGGCCTGGGCCAAGAGTCCCTCAGCACCAAGTGCTACTGCTACTCACTCTCCCTAGACCTGAGTGTTTTAAAGTGTCAGAAATCAGAAGTCATGTGAGGTCGCCATTGGTGCTTCTGCCATTGTTAGAAAACTGCACATGTCCTTGTCAGGAGCCTTCCTTAAAAGAACTCCATAAGCTTGGTTTACTAGGATTTCCATCTCCGTCAGAATTCAGAGCCATTGGGAACCACTTTTCTGACTTGTACTCTTATCCATTATGATCTTCTTGGATCACTTTCCTATGGAGACTCCATTTAAATAAGTATTGCTGGTAGAATGGTGTCCAAAGAAGTGAACCATGGTGAATTTTGTTCTTGGCTCCTAGGACTGTTCCAGACCTAGGCTAGCTGGGTGGGGCTTCCTGGAAATTCACTGAATTAATAGCCCCTTCGTCTTCCCTTCAGCCTCTCAGAAGCGCGCTGAGACATGCCGCTGACTTTGCGCTTGGTTATTTAGATAGTACCTGCTTCACAAGTTTGCATGGGGTCAGTCGGCACAGTGAGGTGCCTGGCAAAGAGGGACACACCACAGCTGGTAGCTTTTGTTCTTCATTGAAATTTAGTTCAAGTTGAATTTTTAAAGGAGTCCATTGGTTCTGTAGTTAGATTCTGCTAAAATGCCGCAAAGCAAGTTATTATTACCATTCTATAATTTGAATCAAACAAAAGCAGTTTACTTAAGGTGTGATTTGAAAGGGTCTTCTCAGCCTGTGCTGGAGGTCTACAGTCAGCTCTGTGAAGGAAACACATTTGAGACCAGGGTCCTGTCGTACCGGTATACTTTGTCCCCATAAGTACACCCAGGCTTGTCCTGGCCTTTCTGAAACTTGTCACTTAGTGTGTGACTAATAAGCCCCTCTTCTGGGAAAATACTTCCTTCATAATTGAGATTTGACAGTAAATCTAAGGCTGGGCAGAACTAAGATCATTGGTTGTGTTAGTGTGGGTCAAAAAGAATTGTGAGCAGAGCCAACAGATTATACTAGAAAGAAAGTGAAGGCAGGGCTGGGCCTGACTCTGTCATTCACTAGAAAAGGACCTGGGACTCGGCCTCCCCGAGCTTCCATCTCTGTCTGCAAAAAAAGGACGTTGGTGCCTGGCTCTCAAGGTTGCATGGGGACCCGTCAGCACACTGAGGTGCCTGGCACAGAATGATACACACCACACCTAGTGGCTTTTGTTGCCCATTGAAATTTGATGCAGTCGCTTTTATCAAATTTTGTAACTCTGTGACTTCCTGGGTTTCAGTCTTGCAACCAGAAGACTCATGAGACCCTGCTAACCATTTCTTCCTAGCTGAGTGGTAAGAGGTAAGCCAATGTGCAGAGACAGTCTCCCACCATGGAAGGCGAAGATGTCCCACTCACGGAGGAGGCCTGTGCGGTCTGCGTGTGCGCTGTAGTCACACCTTTGCCCACCGGAGCGCGTTGGTTTTTGCTGATAACATGGGAAAATGGCAAGTGGTAAATAATCCAATTGAGTTCTGTCTTTAAACCGAATCTTTTCCCCAGGAGAGAGAGCGGAGGTCGCCAGCCTTTAACCTCCAAATCACCACCTTCCCCGAGAACAACAGCAGCGCCCTCCAGCTGTTCTGTCACCAGGAAGGAGTTAAGGTAGCGTGCGTGGGGGGGCCTCCAGCGAGCTGAGGCCAGAGGCTCGCTGAGTGCCAGACTGGTGAAGGGGGATTGTATTCTGGGGCCAAGAGCAGAATTTATTGTAATGAGATAGCCCTTGGCCTCCACCCTGTGTTGAAAGGCAGTGAGATCACTTTAGAAGGGTCACCAGGTGTTACCCTGTTTTCCTCCATGTCTGGGATATGGGCTTACTGCAAACCCCAGCCTGCCACTGCCCGGCTCTAGCCTGGAACCTCTCTGAGCCTCAGTCTCTGGGCAATGAATTCCAGATGGCAGTGCTCCTACATCGAACTAGAGTGACCATGAAGTTAGATAAAGAACAGACATAAAGGGCTTGGCACAGTGCCTGACACTAGGAAGTACCTTGCAGGTGGCCACCGTGGTGGTAATAACGGCCAGCATTTGCCACATACCTGAAGCCCTGCTAGGGCCTGCGGGCCGTGGCCTTCCGACCCACACATTCTACAGGCCTTTCTCGAAAGTGGTGTTTATTCTGGTGTAAAACTCAGCCAGTAAGTTGCAGCTGCACCTTCTCTCCTCTCTCCCCGAAGGAAAAGCTAGAGGCAGGGCTCGCCCTCTGTAGGCACCAGGAGAGGACGGGCGCGGTCCGTCTACACACAGGGTGTAGCTCTGGGAATTGGTGTGGATGGTCTCTGCTGCTCACACAAAAATGAACGTTGGAAATCTTTTCCAGGATGTGAATGTTTCTGAACTTATGAAGAAACTAGATATCCTTGGCGATAACGGGGTAACTATGAGCAATCCGTTTCCGGTTCGTGTTCTTGTTTTGATCTGGGTGTATTCTGTGTGGCTTTTGTTTTAATTTCTCTCAAGTTTTAGAGATCTAATAAGTACCATGTAAGGCTTTTGTATGGCTGTGTTCCTGTGTGGGTGGTTGGGTCTGAATCTGTCAGAAGTGGGATTCCAAAGTGAGGTTGCCCTCACAGCCTGTGAGTAATGAGAGAGAAAAAGCCTAAGGACCAGTACCCAGAGAGAAGGTGGGCTCACACAGGTTGCTGAAGTCAGAAAGTGACACTTTGCCTTCCCAAAGATTGGCTTGAACGGGGCACTGATTCTTGAAGTCTTAAATCTTAAAGGCAGTCCCAAGGCAGGTGGCTCCTGTCCCTCTGGGTGGCGACTGTTCACTGTGAAGTCCAGAGGGACAGGAGCTCTCTGCCTTGAATCGCTGACCCCGTTAGTGAGTGGGGTTGACCCCTGGGGTACGGCTCAGAGTGGAGCCTGGTGCTGACTGTCTGCCCGTGGATTGGGATCCAGTGTAAAATGCCCTTGCCCATTTTTCTGTTTTAGAATTTGAGAAATGAAGAACAGGTTGCAATAATCCAGGCTGGAACTGTGCTTGCCCTGTGTGAAAAGGTAGACCCAGCAGCATTTCTGTGCTCACACCTTGTCCCAGCACCCAGCACCATACAAGAAACTGTACATTGGTGTCTCGCTTGTTTGGGAGCATGTGTGTCGGTCAGTCTGCTCTGCATGTGCACATGCATGCCTCTTCATGTTCTGATGGAAAGCCATACACCACATGCCCATGGTAGAAAAGGCCAGACTGCAGGAGGGACCGACACCCCATCAAGGAAGCAGTGGGTGATGCGTATGCTGCCTCTGGCTTTCTCCCACTCCCGTTTTCTTAGCTTAGTTGAAATCTTACTTAGCATCCAGCTCTTCATCCTGCTTTACAAGACATTCTAGATGGCTCACAAACATGTATCTCGACAGCTCTGCCTCCTTCTGTCCTATGGTTACACTGTAGAGAACATCCTCTGCTGATAGCTGCTGGGCTGTCCACTCTACCTCTGTTTGCCATCATGCCCTCAGTGGTGGACACCATTACACATAGATTTCTGTGCATTTGAGAACTGACCACAGGACAGACTCTAGAAGTGGAATCCTGAGGCAATCGAAGGGCTCTGGCAATGTCCAGGTGGCTTCCAGAGAGGGGCACCAGTGACCCTCCTGTCGATTTCATGCTCAGAGTGGCGTTTTACCACAGAAAAGAACTTTCAATTTCATGGCTAGAAACGTTATGACGTCATCATGTCCTTCTCATTTATCTGGGTGCTAGTGGTAGTGGACGTTTTGATGTGTATTGCCTATTTTGTTCTTCTTTCTTGCGAGTTGTAATTACATTTTGTTTGAGGATTTATTTTCCTCTGGGTTTGTTTGTTCGTTCGTTTATTCATTCATTCATTCATTCATTCATTCAACAAATAAGTCTTTGTTGTAATTGTTTCTCTTACTGACTTGCCTATGTGCTTTACATATTAAAGATATTAACTTTTTGACCTTTTATTTTAAAAAACGCATTCCTGACTTGTCTGCCTTCTACACTGGTTTAGAATGTTTTCAGTGCACACCGCTCAAGGTAGTCCTTCCTATCTGTGGATCTTATTCCTTCCAAAGCACATGAGTGAAGCTTTAAAATGCTGCTTTCGAGTAGTGTTTTTAGTGAGACCTTACTGCTCTTAATCCAGATTCTTTCCAGAATCTCTGGAAGGGCATTTAAAATATGATTTTCTTCCCCAGGTGTTTTTCCATCACCCACACCCCTTCCCCCCAACAAACAAGTAAAGGGCACTAAAGGTTGGTGGCAGACTTAGGCAATGCCTTGCCCCTGGTCACACGGTCGGGAAGGGCGATGCAGGCGTGGAACCCGGCTTTTTCTGGCTCCCATCTCTCCATCTGGCTGAGCTTGCTCCCTCCAGGGAACAGGACTGAGGATGGCTCAGGGCTGGCGGGTGGGCTGACTGGAGGCAGGTTCCTGGGCTGAGTTGGGCACATTCAGTGCACCCTTGTCAGCAAGACTGAACGTGTCCAGCCTCATGTAGCAGGGCTCCATAGAGTAAAGTGCTGGTGAGTCACTGGCTCAGTTCCTTCAATGCTCATTGCAAGATTTACTGAGAAGGTTCTTGCAGGCATGAGGGCTTCGATGGCCCGCATGGGGTGGAGGTGCCCACTGCTAGATGCTGCCTCTGTGAGGCCTTCCTGGCTTGGATCTTGTCTCCCACTTGCCAGCTGCAATCTCCTGGAGATGCAGCATGAGAGTCCTGGTGCCCTGCCAGTTTGTGTCAGGATCCAGGACACCCTACTTAAGCAGAGTCCAGTGTGGCTAAGCCCTAGCACTGGGCTTAGTTCCTAGAGGCACTTGAGCAATGCCTGTGGACTGGTGGACTGGGGTGGCTGGTTTGCAGTGGGGCTAGGGTGGTGGGCATTGGTGGGCTGCTGTTCCTAACCCTCGGCTGCCTGAAGGCCAAGACTGCAGAGGTTCAGGGCCTTGCTGGGGCACTAAGTCACTCACTCACCTGAGCCTTCCTGAAAGGCCCCTCTCATACCCTGAGGGATCAGGCGCTCTAGGCCTTGACCTTAGATCTCTGTGTCCTTCTCTCTCAGCCTTTGTCTCACATTAGCATCTCCTGTTGACAGCTGAGGATATGGGCACTCTGACTTCTGACTTTGACCCTTGCCATCCCTTCCCAACTCCCAGCTTAAAATATGGTTTTCTTCCCCAGGTGTCTTTCCATCACCCACACTCCTTCCCCCCAACACACAAGTAAAAGGCACTAAAGGTTGGTGGCAGACTTAGGCAATGCCATCCCTTCCCAACTCCCAGCTTGTACCCTTCTTGCCTCCTCCCGCTTCGTGCTAGCTGCTGCCCTGACCACCAGAACCTTTCCAAGCTTGTCAGCCTTGTGCCTCATTTGGTGTCCTAAATGCCAGAGTGATGCCAGCTTCCCTGGCCTGCCAGCTCCTCACAGACCCCATCAGGTGTGGCAAAATAGGGGCCTGTGGCTGATGTTTATGTTATCCCAACTCTGGTGCTGCCCAGAGCTGCCTAGCTCCCATTTGGGACAGTCCTTAGAGTGCAAACGCCGCTGTTTTCTCAGTTCAGGATCCTGGAGACATCAACCGGGCCATTTTTCTGTGAATAAAGGTCAAATTGGTTTGGGAATTACTGTGTATTACTACTTGGGGGAACGTTCAAGAAGATAAACAGGCCCTGGGCAGGGTGGGAGCTGGGTCGGCAGGTCCCCTGAGAAGGCCAGCAGGACAGCTGGGTGACCAGCAATCCAATTTGCTTGGACTGAGGTGCGTCCTGGTCCTGGGAACTTCAGTGTTAAAACAGGGACAGCTGGGGGCAAACAGGGACAAATTGGTCACCCTAGAGCTGACATTGCAGAGAAGGTCATAGAGAATGTGGGTCTCTGCAACACCACTGTCAGACAAGACTTGGTCACAAGTGCCAGGCAAGCCCCTTCCTACCAGATACACCTCGTTTAAAAAAAGGTGTTCTTCAGTGCAGTGCTGGGACCCAAACAGACCACAGTCCACTCAGTTTTCTCTTGGAGGCACATAAGTGCAGTGCAGCCTCAACTGGTCAGGAGCAGCATAGGATGGCATCCTCCCTGGGTGTGTGCCCCACTCCTAGCAGCCAGCACTGGGCACAGACTTTAAGGTGCAGGCCAGTGAGCTCCCCAGTCCTGGCCCCATGGCTTACTCACTTTGGCACATGGCACGTGCCCTGCAGAGAGGCTCAGGCATAAGACATTTGTAGGCATGTAGGTCATGCCCAGGTCTGCCTCTTCGCCTTCAATTTCAAAACTGATCAAGAAGTAGACAAAGGACTCAAAAAGATAGAAATAATGAAAAATCTATGTTCCCTCTGATAACATAAAGGTTAGAGAGTGATGTGTGGGCCTGCAGCCACAGTCCAGCTGTCTAATCACTGAATCTGTCAAAGTCGTGGGACCCTCTCTGGAGAGAGGGGAGGAGATCAGCCCACCAGCTGCAACGGGTCCTGGCCTTGCACCTGAGGAGCCCCAGGAGCTGGCTTTGGACCTGTGACTGCTGGAAGAGGACACCCAGCTCCTTGCAGCACTCAAGTGGCAGGTTTGCCTCCCCTCCCCTGTGAGATCTCTCTGCTGGGGTTTGAGCAGAGCCATGAGCCTGGAGGGTCTCTGAGGTGTCAGCGAGGCTCAGTAAAGATCTGGCGGTACTCTGGTGTATTCCTGATCTCCACGGGCCAGGAATTCAAGGCCAGCTTTCTCTGCCCTCCTGGTACTGGCCCGGTGACTTAAAAGGACCTGTAAAGATTTTCCTTTATAAGCAACATAGGCGCCTAATATACATCTATATTTAACAATAACCATTACCTGACAGCGGGCTCTACAGAGTACTCTGAGAGCAGCTTATGGTAATGATGCAAACAGGAAATGCTCCCCATTTTAGTTCTAGTTGTTTCTGATTGCTTGCATTAGGATATTAAATAAGCCCATATCTATTCTCATGAAGTTGCCGCTCTTGGCAGGGCTTAAGGACTGCTTGGTTGGCCCCCGCTGCGGCTGCTGGCTCCAGAGCCTGCTCGGGGACAAGCTCTGACATTGTTAGGAGAGATCCTAACTGTGCCTGTCCCATCTCCTTCCCTTGTGCAGCCCGCCCACACCCTCCTCCATTCGGTAGATGTTCATTAGGCACCTGCTGCGTGCCAGGCCCTATGCTGGGCAGGGAAATGCAACAGGAGTCAGATGGGGGACCTAGGGGGCGGGGAAGCTGACCACAGCATCTTCCAGGTGAGCTCAAATAAAGAGCACAAGACTCATGACTCAGGAAACAGGGTGGGCTTCCTGGAGGGGTGAGACCAACCTGGGCCAGAAGGCAGGGTAGATGTTAGCTTGGCAAGAGCCTCCTGCTGAGGCTGGGCCTGGGAGAGGGGGGTGTTACGGGCAGTGGGAGCTACCTGAAGGGCTCTGAGGTGAGAAAGACCTTGGCTTGTCCCAAGAGCTAAATGTAGTTTGGGGTGACTAGGGGAGTTTTGAGTGAAGATAGGAGCCTGTGAGCCTTGTGGGGACACACCGTGCAGGGCCCTGTAAGGGTTGTCAGGAGTGAGGGGATGTCTGGGAGGACACTGAGCAGGTGCAGGGAGGTTCCGACAGTTATGTGTGCTTTGGAGAGAAGTGCTGGCCAGAGCTCAGGAAGGGCTTAGTGTGTGAGGGTGGTGGGACATGAGCCTGCCGCCAGGAGGGGGCCGAGCTGTGGGTGGTCCTGGGTGAGGAGTGCAGCAGATGGGTCTTCTTACACAGAAGAGAGGTGCCCAGGGGCCTCCCCTCCAGGGACCTGCTGAGGCCTAGCTGTGAGCCAAGATGCGGGGAGCCGTACATGGGGCACAGGCATGGATCAGAGCTGGATGGAGACTCTTCCGAGTGAGCAGAGTGTAGAGGAGGGCAGAGCTGGGGGAAGGCCAAGGGCAGGGCTCCCGCCCAGCACAGCAAAAGTTTAGGAGCCAGACGTCTGAGGAGGTGCAGCCAGAGAAATTTCCTAAGGAAGCTAAGGGGACCCTCAGAATCAGAAAAGGCATAGTCACCAGGCCTCCGCAGGCTCAAAGGCACTCATTTACGCCTGCCACCAACCTTAGGTACCCCTCTGTGGCTGGGACACCCCACAGTTTTCCCCACAAGTCAATCACCTGGTGTCAGTGACTTCTCCCTCCTAGGTGTGCTCCCCATAAAGACATACCCATGCCTATATCTGTCTGCAAGCTCACTCTCAGCCTAGATCCCAGAGGGAAGCTAGAGAGGTCTCCCACCCCTTACCTGCCATTCAGGTGCCCATCCCACATTCCCAGGAAAGTCAGAGGCTCACCCTGGAACTCACCCACTCTCATGCCCTTGTACACCCGCTGTGTGTATGCCCCCTCTCTGCCCAGCCCACATGCCACAGTGCTTGGTGCTGGGGAGGAGGGCAGCGGCCTAGGACTTCTGCAGATAGGCTTGAAATCCTGGTTCCCCACCTGTGTGACCTTGGACAGGTACTTAACTCAGCCTCCATGCTTGACTTACAACACAGGGTAATGCTGCCTACCTTGGGGCAGTCAGGAGAGGTTAGGAGAGGTGACATTCTGCTTCTGTGACACCAGCTGCATGAAGCTCACTTGCTCATCTGCAGATCTCCTGAGTACACACTTGCAGCCTTCCTCACGCCTGTCCACCCACGCCAAGTCCACACTGCCACACCATATGCAGGTCATCTGCACACCTACCGCCACCTTACACATGGGCCCGGCCATGTGTACACAGATGTCCTTTCCACACACACTGGTGTGTGTGGGTATCCCTGACCAGATCCATCCTCAAGCAAACACCTTTCCATGACGCAGAAACAGACCACGAAACCTCAGATATTCAAGGGGTTCCCGTTCTCATTGGGCTGTGCCCCTCCTGTCCCTGCTATTTTCTAGTGGCTGAAGCAGATAGAGGGAACCGAGGCAGCTCTGACCCAGAAGATGCTGGACCTGGAGAAGGAGAAGGTAAAAGACCCAACCAGCTGGGGGAGGGTCCGCTGAGCTGCTCTTGGGGAGGACTTGGCGCGCGTTTCCATGATCATGTACCTGCGTGCATTTCCAAATGTGCCCCCTGCCCTATGGCAGTCCTGAGTCATTATCGTCCACCCACTTCCCCTTTCATTCACAATTGCTCACTTAAAACATTTTTGGTGCCTCTGCTACATCCTGGGCTCACAGGCCCACAGGGTCCTAGGTTCCTAGCTCATAGGAGTGCAGCCTGAGGGCTTTAGAGGCAGCTCTGACACCAGGCACTTGGCCCAGTGGCAGTGGAGACAGGCAGCTTGAATCTGTTGGCCTTGAGAGCTTGGGGACCTGGACTTTTTCTTATGGTTCCACTCTGCAGCTGGCTGAGCTGAGTGATGAGGGACACCAGGTACAGAGCCAGCTTTGCACAGTGCTTGGTACCTGGGGTAGCTGACACATGGCGGGGACAGGATGGTCTTCACAGGAGCAATGGTGGATGGCGGAGTGATTTTACCTGACCCGGGGAGGTCAGAGAAGGCTTCCCCGGAGACATGGGCCTTGAGTTCTCCAAGAACCATTTGATTATCCAAGTAGAGATGGCAGGTGAAGGAGGGAGGTGGCTGGACTCACTCTGGAAGCAGCGTGTGGCAGGGAAGAGCCCTGGGCAGGTTCCAGGAGGCCTGGAGTTGGAGTGCAATTCCTGCCATCAGTGAACTGTGGCAACTAGGACAAGGCACTGGCCCTCTGGCCCTGTTTCCTCATCTATAAAATGAAATGGCTGCCAATGATGATGACCTCCAGCCAGGAGCTCTCCATTCTGGACAGATCACACCCGGGGGAGTCAAGGAACCCAGAGGGTGGGGGAGAAGGTGTGGCAGGGAGAGTCGCCAAGAGGTGGGGACGCAGCCCAGGAGGGAAGGGGGGCTGCTGGGCCACGGCCAGAGGAGCCTGGAAAGACTCCTGAAATCTGGGCTTGGGCACTTGATGGGAGGTGGTGTCCCGCCACCATAGCTAGATGCCCAAGAAGAGGGGAAGCCAGTTCCATGATCGCTGCTGTCCAGAAAGGGCAGCAGACAGCTCTACCCAGCCGCACGTCATGGACTCTTGCTCTGACCTCCCCCTGACAGGCGCCTCCCTCTTTTCAGGACCTGTTCAGCAGGCAGAAGGGCTACCTGGAGGAGGAGCTGGACTACAGGAAGCAAGCCCTCGACCAGGCTTACCTGGTAGGACCGGAAGTGGGTTTGACACTTTGGCTTTTTGGAATCCACATTAGAGGCTGCTTTCTCCTGGGGGGTTGGTGCTGTTTCCTCATTTAGGGCCCTTACTGGGGCTGTGGGGAGGGGAGATGTCACACCATCTTCACATTGTGACTAGAAAGACCTGCAGGTGGCTGATTTTCCAAATCCATCACAATTTCAAAAATTATCAGTTACCTTGATGGCTTCTTGAGATAAGCTTATTAAATTCTAGTAATCATTTGATATGAACAAAAAGAAACTGATTTTTAAGCTTTCTTTCTTTCTTTATCTTTTATTTTGTTTGCTTATTTTATGTGGTGCTGAGGATCGAACCCAGTACTTTACATGTGCAAGGCGAGCGCTCTGCCACTGAGCTACAATCTCAGCCCCAAGAAGAAACTGTTTTTTTTATGTGTTTGTTTATGCTTGAATATTTATTTATGCTTAAAATTCAAAAGTAAGTTTTCCTGTAAATAGGAAAAATAAAATATCCCAAAGGAAGCAGGGGCAGAGCAATGAGTTGAGGTTAGATGAGAGCAGAACAAAAGTAGCCAGTTGTAAAGTCCTGTATGACATTGGGTTTGGGTCAAAAAATTGGTTCTGGGCTTCCTGGTGATAAAGGTCCAGTTTGTATGTCCTCACAGCCAAAGCCACACATGTGCTCCTGGCACTGAGAGAATCCTCCTGTGGGGATGGGGATAATGAGAGGACATCCAGGATGTCCCCAGAGTGGAGAGGAGTGGCAGTCTGATGCCACTCCCTTCAGGGAGCACTGCATTGTGCTTAGAAGGCTTGTAGTTAAAATCATTTTACAGAGTGGGCTTGCCCCTGAGAATGCAAACAGCACACCGAAAAACACTGTCCAGCCTGGGTCCCGTGAATGGCTCCGGCAGCCTGGGCTTAGTGTAGGTAGACGGGAGACTCTGGAAGCAAACCCAGTATACCTCCCTGTGACCCTGGGCCCTTCCTGTGGAGACTGAGGAGGGACTCCCAGGCCCCAGCAGGAGCTGCACAGCGACGGGATGGATTCAGCCTCTCAGCTCCTATTTCTGAGCCAGCAAGGGAGGGAATGACAGCGGTGAGCAAAGGGGGACCTTCCTTCCCAGCTGCAGGCCGCTTGGCCTCTTTCTTTAACTGCTTTGGTCTTCTGTGACTCCATCCAGTCTTGGTCCTCTGGTGAACACCCTGGGAGGACCTATCATTTCTGTCCTACTGCATTGCCCCACCCTGACACCTCCAACAGCTCTGAGGACACTGCCCAGGAGATGCTTTGGAAAATCCAAAGGACCTCTCCAGCCTCCATGTGCAGAAGGACGGACCCAGACTCCAAGAGGAGGAGAAGCAAGCAGCTTGCAAGCTCACGGTTCACAGAACATGATTTTCAAGGAGCTTCTTGCAGAATGCAGAACTGATGTTTCCCAAAACATGCTTCAGGAACCTCGGACTCCATGCTTCTTTGTCTAAGTGCCCCTTGCAGGAAGGCTCTGGGACCCTGGAGTGCAGTTCTGCAGAGAACTCCTCTCTGCGTGCTGATCCTGCTGTCTTGTAGACATTAAAGCCACACCTGAAATATATCCTGAAGCCTGAAGTGGGCAGGGTGCCCCCAAGGGCTTTTCATCTCATGCCTGGACCTGATCTGATGTGGCCTAGATGAGCTCTAATGGTCAGGGAGGTGGCAGCTCTGTGCATTCGGGCTGGAGCGAGGACAGCAGGTGGCAGACGCATGCCTGGCTCCTGTAGCCTTCAGCTTTGTGAGGGTGGAGTGAGGTGGGCCTCTGGACTCAGCAGGGCTGCTTCCTGGAGGCTGGCCGCATGGGGTCTCTTAGGGAGGGCTCAGCCAGCAGACACAGGCGAGCTTCCCCGCCGTGGAGCCCACTGGGGTCTCTGGCTGTGCCATTGGATGGACTCATCCTTCTGATTTCTGAGGGCAAGGATAAGGACTGTGGCTGGAACCAGTCACTGCCCGAAGGGTCTGAGATCTCACCAGGAAATTGGCCTGCTGCAGCTGGGGAAGGGGATTTGCAGAGCCATAGCTGGTAGTCAAGCTGTTGGGGCCCCCGGTTGACCTTACCGTGGTGGTCTCCATGGTGACAGATGGTGCATCTGTACCACCTGAGGTGTCTTTGTAAGAGAAGCAGCTGTCCCTTGGTGGAGTGGGGTGGGGCTTTAGGGAGATCCAAAGGAGGAATTTCTCTCTCCATCCCCACATGTCCTAACAAGGCAGCTGTGTTTCCAGGTGGCCAGCTGTGGAGCTGATAGAGTAAGGGTCCCCTAAAGGCTAGAACCTGGCCTTTGTCAGGGCCCTCAGCTGGCCACTGGCGTCCATTCACTTTGCTAGGAAAGGGCACCTTGCTCTTCTGAGGGGGGACGAGGACATCTTCACTGTCTGCTCTGGGTTAGAGCTGTGTTCCTAACACACTTGAAAACCAGATGCCTGCACTGGAGACACCTTGTCCCGTGACACCTGTTAGAAGGGGAGGGTTATCCCCAAGGTGAGGAGAGTCAATTGGAAGCCAAAGATGAAATAAAAGCCAGCTGAAGCAAACCCCCCTCTGAATCCCACACTTGAGGGGTTATTTCTTTGGCTTTTTCTTCTTGCCCTTCTCCCCTAGTGCACTGAGGTGGGGCAGCTTGATTGACAGAGTGATTCAGTGGTGCATGCTGGGTGGCGACCCACTGCCAGGCTGCCCCGGGCCCTGCATGCCCCTTCCCTGCTGAGGCCCCCACTCTGTGTTCATCAGCAGCAGCCCCTGGCCATGACTGTCCACCCCTTAGTGACCTCTGTGATTTGGGCTGTGCAGAAAATCCAGGACCTGGAGGCCACGCTGTACAATGCCCTGCAGCAGGAGCCGGGCCGGATGGCCAGCGAGGCGCTGAGCGCTGGCCAGCGTGAGGACCTGCAGGCCGCTGTGGAGAAGGTGCGCCGGCAGATCCTGAGGCAGAGCCGCGAGTTTGACAGCCAGATCCTGCGTGAGCGCATGGAGCTGCTGCAGCAGGCACAGCAGGTAGGGCCGTGGCCGCGGCACCCTGCCCACCGCCCTGCATACCCGGCACTCTAGCCTGGCCGACCCTCAGGGGCGTCTGGTATCCCAGGTATGCTGCTGGACAGCCAGCATGAAGCAGTCCCCCTGGCGTGAGGCTTGTGTGCTCAGGGCTACCCCCCATAGCCTGGCAGGTGTCTCCTCTCCCTTGTGACCAAGAAGAGGACAGCTAATTTGAGAGGTGGACCTGGTAGCTGAAGACCTCGGCATATTCTGAGGTTTTGCTGCACTCTGTGGGTTTAGTGTGCTGCTGGCACGGAGCGGGCAGGTCTCAGGGCTCCTGGGTGACAATGCAGGAAGAGCAGCCGCTGGCACCTGGAACCTATCTGGTGGGCCCTTTACCTTGTGGTGCCCCTGGGGGTGGGCCCTAGAATGCCCACTTCCTAGATGAGAAACAGGCTAAGGGGACTCTCATGTGACTGAAGGTCACATACTAGTCAGGGATTCTACCAATAGGAGAGATCTAGATTACCCATGGGGACAGATGCCACAGAGGAGAGGAGAGGAGAGGGAGGACGAGAGAAAGAGCATGTGGGCGAGAGAGCGAGAGCGAGAGCGAGAGAGAGATGGAGGATTGATTTATTTTAAGGAACTGGCTCCAGCCATTGTAGAGGCTGGCAAGTCAAAGTCTGCAGGGCAGGCCGGAAAGCTGGACACCAGGGAAGAGGGAATCCTGGCAGCAGAGGCCTCTGTCCTTGAGCCAAGCTCCCCAGCTGCACTAGTGGTTCTCAGCAGCTCGCCTCCGGGTGTACTGTTCCCTGGCAGGTGCTGAGGCTTGGCCAGGCCCTTCAGGGCAGCACACAGGTGACTGGTGTTGCTGGGATGCTCACCAGCCACCACCATTCCAGTGTCACCACGTGTAGCAGCAGCAGGACACAGAACCCCAGCCATCCTCAAAGATGCGCAGACTTGGTGTGCACCTGTGTGCTGGGCACTTCCCTTTCAGGATTCCCTGGATTTGGGCACCCAGGTAGGGTTCCTGGGAAGAGGGGGTTTTCCTTATGGCAACCAGGGACACAAGGTGTTGGTGGAAGTGTATTGTGCACCTTCCACATGCCAGGGCCCCTTCTGGCAGGTGAGTATGGAGGGTGACAGTCTCTGCCTTCCTGGAGAGGGCACTGAGATTCCAGCCAGGGGAACAAGCAGCCCATGGATAGACATGAAGGGTGCTGGACAGCCACAAAGGCGGAGATACAGGGAGGGGGTGAGCTGGCCTGTTGCCCGCAGAGGGAGCAGCGTGCCCAAAGGCCCTGAGGTGGGGCAGGTTTACTGTGCTCCGTTGAGTGCTTTGTGGGTTTTGACAGCTAGAATTTTCAAAGTAGCACACTCTCTCCTGCATGTGTGTATAGGAGCTTTAGGAGAAACCACTAACCTGACATGACAGTTGTCATAAGCTTCAATAAAACTCAGAGGTGTGAGCTGCCGTGTGAAATGCCCAGCCCCTGGTTGGCCTTGGCTAGTCAGGTCTCGCCCCAGCTTAACAGATGGAAAAACAGAGGCCCTCTGGCTGAAACGGCGGGAAGCAGTGGCCTTCCCCTCCCAGCCAGCACAGGTCCATTTCCCCTGTCTCCACCCCAGGTTTATCAGTCATTCCTTACAAGTGTCCATTCTACTCTGATTTGATAGTTTCAAAAATCTGGTCTTTTCAAAAAATAATACTGCAAAAACCATTTATTTTGTTCGAAGGGAAAAAGAGATAAGAATTTCAGACCTGAAATACAGTGATTTTCAGTTTTTCCTCCAGGACACGAAAAATGGTGGCTTAGAAGTACATGTGGAAGCTGGGATGTGGCATAGGGCATGGGTGCCAGGGGCAGAGAGGCTTGGGTCTCCTGTCCCCTTGCAGCATGGCCTGAGATAGCCGCTGGGGTTGCCTGTTATCCTGAGCTGCCCGCACTTGTCTTGCTCCTGTCCCTGCTCACTGCCCGCTCTTTTCACTGTGTCCCCATTAGAACACCAGCTCCCTCAGAATCTGTATGGATCCCTGCTACAACCCAGTGCCTGGCACAAGGCTGGGTGCAAACACAACGTCATAGACGCCACACACAATTCAGTACCACTCCCCAGGACGTGACGCCACAGGCAGTACCACAGCACAGGTGCCCAGCACCCCACAGCAGGGGCTGGGCCAACACTGGCCATTTAGGCATGGACCCTGGCTCTGGCTGTCTGCTCTGGACAGGATGGGCCCATTTCATCTGGCCATGGACTACACACCTGTCCCATGGAATATAGTCCAAATTGGGTCACTTGTCTGCCTGTCCCCAGCCCCCTGCTGACACGTGCATTTCCAAGCCCTATGAACTAAGGGAAAGAGGAAGGGAAAGGAACCCCCGATAGCTGACGTGCCTTCCCCAACAGGATTACTGTGCTTTGCCCACGTTTTGCCTGAGCAGGGGTAGAGGTGAAGCCTCAGTGTGGCCTCGCTGTGCCCCGCCCCTCTGGGGTCTCCTAGCACCTGTTGTCCTGCAGAGAAGTCTGCTGGGACATTATCCAATCGCAGCACCCTCCCCGTGTCTCTGCCCTAGAGGCCTCCACGACACCAGGACCCCTCATCCCCACCCTCCCCAAAGACCTTCAAAAGTCTGGGCCGCTTAGCCTGGCGCTTGGAGCCCCTCCACCTCGCCTGGGGCTCCCCTGCTGGCCATCTTGCCGTTTGGCTTTGACTTTCCCAATGCCTGTGTGCTGAGCGCTGTTCCAGGTGCTGGGCTCAGTGGGGACAGAGTCGGCCCCACTGCAGTCCTATCCCAGGGCTGGGGGAGGCCTGCCACATGGTCAAAGGTTCATGAAAGGTTGTGGGTGGAGCCCACCCCACACCGTGGGCTGCTGACACTTTGCATGGGCCTCATCTCACCCTAGGGTCAGGGGTCACTGCAGACGCAACAGAAAAGGGGCCCAGGCTTGGGGCAGTTGGGGCACTCACTCAAGTCCCTCAGCCTATAAGTCGGGGCCCAGAACCCAAGCCAGGCTGAGCTTAGCTCCCTGCTCACTCTCAGATGCTCTTCTGACCCTGCAACACTATGTGAGACTTGTCAGGGGACTGTTGTCACCAGACTGAGGTCATACACCGTACCTTGTGTGGGAGAATCCGAGGTGCCATTCTTAATCACGCATGGAGTACCTCGCAGCACCAGGCTCTGCTGTGATTCATGGACACAGCAGCTCCATTGCCCTCAGTGTACAGATGACCGTCCCATCTTCAGAGGGGTCGAGGTCTTCCTCCCAGCTCCTGCATCAGGAGAGTGTTCTTTGTCTCCTTCAGGCCAGCCTGCTCTGCTTGCCTGTCCCGATTTTCCTGAAATCAAAATGGCATCATTGCCCTGTCTACAGCCTTGTCGCTCCCCAGGACACTCCCAGCTCAATGGGCACCTCATCGGGACATCCCATCCCTCCTGGCCTCCTCACATCCCTCACCTAGGACCCCAGCCTCCTGGTACAAGCTGTCCCCTCTGCCTGGGCTTCCTGTCACTGGCAGTGGACCTTCAGAGCCCTGCCAGACTTGATGCCCCCTCTGGGGTCTCAGCCCTCAGCTCCGTCCTCCACCCACCTGCAGGTCTCTCCAGTGTGACCTGAGTGTGGCCTTTTCGGGCACTCATGTAAGAGAGCACCCCCCACCTCCACCCTCAGTGCTCCTTGAGTCTCAGTGACGTCATTGCTCATCTGCTGAACAGTCTCTGTATTCATGTGCTGCTGCTGGCTGAACCCTAACTGGTCTCTAAGCTCTTCAAAGTGGGGACTTTGTCTCCCTGGCACATATTGAGCTATAGTTTCAGAGGAATGCCTATAGTTGTGGTTCTCAAAGTAGGTCCCTGGACTAGCAGTGTTCACATCCCCTGGGATTCACTGCAAATGCACCCCTGAGGGGGGCAGTGACCTGCACCAGCAGACCTCCTGCTGACGCTGACGAGGGTGGGGAACTAGGGCTCTCCAAGTGCACAGAGGGCTTCTCTGGGTCTCTGGAGGCCACGTCTTGTTGACTTAAGTGTCCTTCCTTACCCCTCACAGCCCTCTCTCAGTGAATGAGGTCTCTGTCTACATCCAGGGTTGACAAGGGCTGTAGCCAGCTGGGCCACTGGTGGGGTTGGCCCACTTGAGATGGTGAAACTCTCTTGATCATACCACAAACTGGAGAAGGTTGTATTTGCCAGACCTGAGGGTCGAGGGGTGATTGAAAAGCCACCTGGGAGGGTGGGTGGCTCACAGGGGCTCAGGAGGTGCAGGACTGAGTGGAGTGACCCCTGTCTGGGCTGCAGGGACAGAGGGCTTCCTGCAACTCAGTGCTGAAGTGAGAAAGTCTCAGCAGACCTGGTACCTAGTGCCAAGTAGGGTTCTGAGGGGTGGCAGGTGCCCAGAGGTGCCCTCTCCACCCTTCTCCTTCCCCAGACTCCTGCTGAACAAATGTTGGACAGACTTGTGATTCGGAGTTACAGCCAATCCATGATCTTTATGAGCCTGCCCCAGGCCCCTGCCTGACTTGGTCCTGTTTTGACTTTTGTATTTTTTAAATTTAAAAGGTCTGTCTTGGGGGTGCTATTTCCACCAACAGCTGGAATCCATCTGTAGTGACTGGAGTCAGTGGTGTTCCTTTGGGAGCACTGGCTGGAGAGGAGCAGGGTGGTCACAGATGGCACGGGTGGTCACGGAGCTGCCCGCTGCATATTTCACCCTTCACTGCCTCCACACCGGGCCACCATGAGACTTGAAGGGTAAGGTTTTGAACTGGGACAGCCTACTTTTCATGATGCGTCCTGATCTCTGTTTCAGAGAATACGGGACTTGGAGGACAAACTTGAGCTTCAGAAGCGGCACCTGAAGGAGCTGGAGGAAAAGGTAGGTGTCCGGGGCTCATGTGTCCTGTGACTCCGCCCCTGAGATGCTGCTGGGAAACTTTAGCTTTCCCTGTGGTTTCATAATGTCCAAAGAATGGGTGTGGCCTCCAGCTTTCCCCTCTCCAGTCCTCCCAAAGCAGCACTTCCAGAGAAATCTGTGCCTCCCTCAAGGGCCCTCTATCAAAGAGGCAAAGTGCTGCCCAAACCTCTGCAGCGTGTGTGTGTGTGTGTGTGTGTGTGTGTGTGTGTGTGTGTGAGTGTGTGGTGTCATCCACAGAATCCCTCTGCCGCCTCACAGGGAAGCGTGTGGGAGCACTAGCAAACTAACGTCTTTTGTCTGGAATAAACCGGGTTAGACTGTGACAGGGCTGTCCTGTCCCCACCACAGACATGGGCCATCATCCCTGGAGTCACTCATGTTAAACGCTTTCCATAGACCAAAAGTCAGGCGTGTGTTTCTCCCTCCAGGGGGAAGGAGACTGGTCTCTTGCTGACCAGCGGTGTTTCCCACTCAGCTCCACTGGTCCCTGTGTACTTAGGGCTGTCTTATGGGTGAGGAAACCCAGGTTGAAGTGAATTGGGAAGCTGGTCCTTGGTTCCAGGTGGAAAGGGGCAGCTGGGGTCTTCCCAGATGTTGTGATCACTCCACTTGCACCCAACTCACTCCATTGATCCTGGTGGACACATGGGACTTGTGGGGGACCACACAGGCAAAGCTGCTCGTGGGGGCATTTGCCACTTCCCATGTACCCACCTGGTGGCCACGGATCACTTGAGGACAGGGGCCAAGTTCTATTCATTCTTCATCCAAGACAGGGAGTAGGGCATCCTCTGGTGCTTGTGGGATGAGGAAAGGAATGGCCACACGTGAGCGCAGAGGAAGGCCTCAGTGGCATAGCTAACGTGGTAGAGGTGCAGGGACAGGATGCAGGGCTCCTGCCTCTGCCTGGCCAGGGGCGGGGGAGTCTAAGGCTGGTAGGCCTGAGGAGTCCATTCCCTCTTAAAGGCAATGGGAAGAAGGCCCACAGAGGAAGAGGGAGAAGGGCATTTCTGGGCCTACGCCTGTCTTGTGAGAGAACATTAACCCCCAGGAACAACCAGGGCCATCACTGGGCGTCACTGGAAGCAGGATGTCCAGAAGGGGGCGGCAGCCCAGCCTAGCACTGTGGGCAGGAAAGACAGGACCGCCTGAGGTCAGAGCCCTGCTGCCTAGAGCACAGGGCCTGGCTGGCTGCGCAGCCAGTGGAGTCCTCAAGGGGGCGTCAGGGAGGCAGGGATTGGTGCTGGAGCCCTCCTGGGAAGGCGTCCATTGCAGATTCCTAGAGCCCCCATGGCAGGCGCCCACTCCTGTCCAGCCTCCTGAGAGGATCTCAGGATAATTCCCTTGGAGATTTCCTGGGGTGAGCTGGCTTTGTAGGCCACTGCATCTGGGTTCTGCCCTGGTTTGGCCCAGATAGGCCCTGAAATGAGGGGAATGTGTCTTTTGCTCCCGGCCCGGAGTCCCATCTGCTGCTGGGAAGGCTGCCCTGTCTCCCATGATGGTGGCAAAGATAACATTAGACAGAGGATGAAAATCTCTTAGCACAAGGCCCAGCCAGATAGGGGCCCCAGCAACCCTCCCACCCGCCTGCCCATCTCCTTGGGACTGGAGGACTTTGGTCAAATAATTACAGAGCCATAGAGGACAGAGAAGAGGCTTAAAACACAGCCCCCATTGCTTGGAGATTGACAGGTCATCGGCTGCACTCTTCCTGGGGAGGACACTGGGGGGACACTGGCATCCCCTGCCCGGCTCCTTTCCGTTCTTTCCTCAAGGCAGGTGCATTGGTCTGTCCCCTTTAGTCCCAGAGGAACTTTCAGAGACTGTATCAAGCAGGAGGCATCAGCCAGGGAAGGACACCTGGTCAGTCCGAGGACCAGGAGCATTCCAGGGTGCCTGCAGGTCACCCGCATTTCCTCATGGCCACCACCTGGCTGTCGTGATGGGGGAAGCTCCGGCTACCCTGGTCAGTGGCCAGAGACGCTCTGCCACAGCCCCTGGGTGGCCCTTCCTGTCCCGGCTTCAGTTTCCCCATGTGGACAAGGAGGCTAGGTGATCTGATGGCCCCTGCAGCTCTCACCTCCAGGGATTCTAAAGAAGCTGGTGGCTGTTTATCTGGATTTTTACTTTTTTCAATAAATAACATGGTGGAGCTAACACCTTGATTTTTAGGGGGAAAAATAACTATTTCAAAAGCCCCTGGTGATGGTCAGGTAGGTTTCTTGTAATGATTAATGATTCCATTGGAGCAAAGCAAGTCATGAAGAGTTGAAGACATTTTTTTCAATATGGCCTGTATGATTTTTTGTTCCTGTGTGGCTAGGTTTTTCCTGCTGTTTATTTTTCTTCTTAAAATCAACTGATCAAAAGACACAAAGAATTTTAAAACAGTGAATCTCTTGGAAGGAAAAAACCCTAGTAGGGATGGTGGGTCATCTGCAGGTTGCGCTGGGTGACCGGGGCGGTGATACCTCATCCCTCCTCAACATGGCCTGGTGTGCTTGTGGGAGTCACCCATCATGACCTCCAGAGGGTTGCACTGTCCTGTCCACCCAGTTTCAGCACCCAAAAGTCCCAGATCGGGGTGTAGCCCTCCCCTGGCACCCTGGGTTGGCAGAGTGCTGGGGAAGTTTGCAGGGGTAGCCCTCTGGGCATGGCGTGCTGGAAGCCGGGCGTGCCAGGTGACATCCGTTCCTGAACCTGCTCGTCTCCAGCTCCTGTCTCTAAACCCAACCTGATGTCATAGATCTTGTAAGATGCTATCATTGAAATCCATACCACATATCTTACATCTTTTTTCTTTTCTTTTCTTTTCCTCGTTTTCTTTTGGTCTTATGTTATAGTTTTTGTTCCTTTTTTTGTTTTTCTCACTAGCATTCATTCTGTGGCCTTGACGACTCCAGTGAGCCAGGAACTCGGGTTGGTATGCTTTCCTTTTTACTCATAAAAATGACGATTTTCCAACAAAGGAGGACCCTTCCATCTCTGGCTGGAACAGTGCTGGAGAGAGGGGGCTCCTGGAAGGGGCCTTGTGATGGGTCCCACCCGGGATCTTCGAGTCCTGGTGACCCTGGGGTTCCTGCAGTCCCGCCGTGGCAGGGAGGTTGGGAAGGCATGCTGGGACTAGGAAAGCCCTAGTGGAGTTTCATCCACAGAGGGGTTTTTGTTTTATTCCAAGGCCCTTTCCAGTCTGGCCTCAGGTTCCGGTGCTCTCTGTGGCTCTTCTGTAGAGTGTGGAGCGAGTGGGCTTGCATGGTCAGGGGACTGCAGGAGCAGGCAGTTAATAAACCAGTGGCCCAAGAGGCCGGACTGTGACCTACCTGCCAAATGCCCAGGGAGCCCTGCTTCTCCCCCCGGAAGACCCTTGCCCCCTTGCCTGGTATGGATGTCTATCTGTGCTCAAGAACCACAAGCAAGAAGCCACCCCCGCAGCTGGTCCTGCCCTGATCACTGGACACCTGTCACCCTGAGTCCCTCCTTTGACGTCTGAGCCTTCCATATCTTTCTCCTGTTCTGAGTTTCCATTTTGGCCCTGGGGTCTTCCAGGGATCCTGGACTCTAGGGTTCTGCCCTGAATTCAGCCCAGGCTGAGGGACCCAAGCTCCAGAGGTACCCCCTGTGCCCACTAGAGGCCTGGACACCTGGGCTGAGCTCTGACAGCTGGCCCTACCTGCCATCCTCAGGGCAGCATCCCCTGATACTGACTGCTGCCCACAAGGCTTAGGTCTGGTACCTTCTACCCTAGGGTCAGGGACAGAGCATAGCACATACTGGCTGTCCATTCAACGTGAATGGATAAAGGAATGCTCTCAGGTTGAGACAGCTCACCTCGTCCACTAAGGAGGGGCACGGGTGGGGATGGAGGACAGGAGATTCAAATCCTGCTTGCTATGTCCCTAGATCATCAGGGAAGACCCCCTGGGGCTCTGCTGGAGAGCTCAAGATGGCACAGGGTAGGTAGGGGCAGATAAGTTAGGGACCATCCAGCCATTTGAACCTACATTCTTGTTTCACTTCAAATTCTTTTTAATCTTACAGGATATAAAAAGAGTTTATGGAATGAGCTGAGTCCTGCGGCAGCCCCAACCCTACTCACACCAAAATTCGACAGCAAACAAGTTATTCAAAGCCCAGAGACTGAAAACAGAATTCACATGTGTTTGAAAACAGCTTTAAAGGGAGGCCTCTCAACTGTGGCTGCATCCCAGCTAGCCCAGGCTGAAAGGACTCTGTGGGACAATGGGATCATGTCAAACTCAGTCACAGCTGGGTCCCAATCATGGCACCTTCAGGAGCCTGAGGGGCAGAGACCTGGAAGCCAGGAAACCAAGTGCAATTAGCAGGAACTGAGGGGCTGGAGAGCCACTACACTGTCTGGGGACCAACTTGAGTCCCTGTCCCCACACTGTATGCCTCCCCCAGCTGTGGCAAAGGTGCCCAGCTGGACCCAGATGCCCCCTCTGCCCAGTGTATATAAATCTCCATGAATCGTGCCGTGTTCATCACGGAGTCTTTCTGCCGGAGCTACTTGAAATGTCCCTGTGATCAGAACCCAAAGCCTGGCCCTGTCAGCAAAGCCCTCTGGCTCTGTGCACAGCTGGATGTAGCAGCTGGCAGAGAGAGAGAACTGGAGCCTCGCCCACCATGGAGAAGTGGACCCCAGGGACCGAGGATTCCCACTCTTGCAGGTGTGGCATGGCAGAAGTTCTAAAGAACAGCTCTCCCCAGGACCAGGTGGAGTGGGGACCAAGAGCAGCATGTCCACCCCAGGCCATGCTCGGACCTGTCTTGCTTCTTGATTTTAATTTGCAAGGGGCATGGAGGAAGAAAAAGCTGGCAGGTGGAGCAGCTCCAGCCACCCTGAGGACACAGGTGCCCCCAGGTCTGAGGCCAAGCCACTCCCTCACTCTCCCCAGAGAAGAGTGAACACCCCACTCCAGGGAACCTGAATTGAGCAGAGAGGTGCCCGGTGGCCAGGTGGCTGTGTCTCCCTGAAGAAGGATGGCGGGCAACGTAGGGAGGCCCTGCCCTCTGGCAGAAGTTGAGACCTGGAGGAAGCTCTGGAGAAGTGCCTTGAGTGTTGTTCTAGGGTGGAGGGGGCACCTTGGAACGCACCTGATCACGTGACGATCCTCCCCAAACTTGCAGAAGCAGGACACTTGCTTTTAGGTGAGGTGGCTGAAGAGGTGTGTGGAAGGGAAAGAGGACAGCCCCTCTGTGGGTAGGCCGGGATGCTGCCGGGTGCGGCTGCGCGGAAGCCATGCCAAAGGTGCCACCCTGAGATTTCCTGCAAGAAGAACCTTGGAGAAAAGGGAAATGACTGGAGTTACAGCTGCTGCAGGGCCCCTGGCAGTGGGGACCTACAGAGGCTCTGGAGTTCTTGGTAGACCAGATCCAAGGATGGAGAAGGCAGGACCCATGCTCTGCACCCGAGGGGACCCAGCCAGATGGGAAGGGGCAGCCCCTTCACATCAAATCCAAGAGTCGAGGGCTGGAGGCAAGCACCCGAGAACAGCTGAGAAGCACCCACTTTGTTGAAAACCAAACCTCAGAGCATCTGTGACTCACCATCGCTTGGTGACCAGGTGCCAAGGCACTGCTGGTACATTGGCTTGAAAATGGAGGCCAGGATGGGAGTGTGGGGTCAGCACCAGTGAAGACCAGAGGCCCTCCCTGCTCCAGCCGAGCAGAGGAAGGTCCCTGCACTGACTCTGGGGGCAGAGTGCGGAGCAGCCCCAGATGGTCCTAGGGGTGCCCAGGCTCTCTGTTCCCACAGCACAGTGTCTGTCCAGCATCCCTACAGGACTGCGCTGGGATGTGGTCCTTGTGTCCTCTTATAGCTGGGCAGTATCTGTGACTGCTCAGCTATCTCACTCAGACAACAGGAGGCGAGTGGACTTGGCTTTGAACTCTGAGCCATGTGGTCACTCCCAGCCCCCACTTCCCTGCTGCAGACATTGGCCACGTTCTCACGGCTCTGAGGAACAGGGGTGGCAGTCCCACGCTGTACCTCACAGAGGCTATCTGTGGCCATACTCAGACAGACTCCCAAGGATCCCTGGGATCCTGGACTCTCCTGGCAGGAGTGCAGCACCCACCACATCAACGGGAGCAGTGTTCCAAGGAGGCTTTACAGCCACCCATGGGGCCAGGGCCCATTCTCTGCAGCCTCCAGAGCCAGCTCAGGACCAGGGTATGAGGCCCACACAGGCAGGGGTGGGGACTGCCCTGCATGGGAGTCCCCAGTCCCTAGCAGAAGCCAGCATTTCTTGTTGCCTTCCCAGGCCCCTGCCAGGGACAGGCCCAGCCTGGGAACAGGAGCTACAGTACTCAAGGATCCTCAGCGTGGCTGGCCACCAGGTGTGCACTCCACCTGCTCCACAGCCCTGGGGTGCTGAGTTGCAGCCTGGGTGGCTGACCCAGGTTACTTTCTCCTCCAGAGGAAGAAGGATGGCCCAACCCTGCCCCAGATCCACTGTGGACACAGAGAGTGGTCTCCGCCTCCCACCCTCTGTTGGCTGGTGCCACGGTGAGGACCTGGGACAGAGAAGCCGTGGCCCTCAGAGCTGCATTCTGGCTTTTGGCAGCCTGTGGAGCTGGGAATGGAGCCCTGTCTGAGCCAGGAGACTGGCTATGAAGACTGAAATGCCAAGCCACATACAGGATCCAGGCCTCTGGTTCTAGGTGGGGACTGTCCCGAGGCTACAGGGCTCCAGCTGGTCTGCATGAGTTTTGCCATGGCGCACCTGCTGGGTGTTGGGGGAGGTACAGGAGGCGGGGCTGTACTCTGGGCGATTCCCACCCCACCTGGTCCACCCCACGGTCTTGCTGAGGCCTTGGGCTGGGCCTCTAAGGGGGGACCAGTGCAAGGCAGGGTCACGTGCCCTGGGGAGCTGCATCCCTGCTCCCCCTCTCCTCCCTCTGCAGTGTCAAGATGCACATCTGCTTTCCTGCAGCTTCCCTAACCAGCTTGTCCCCAGGAGGAGTCACACCTGACCCTCCCAGTACAAACAACTCTGATTTTTGCTTATTTCTTACATTTAATGGGAGCCGGCTAGGGGTCTGGCGCATTGGATGGGAAACCCCAACCCAGCCAGTTTAGGGGCTTCTTCGGCTAGGGGTCTAGCACATTGGATGGGAAACTCCAACCCAGCCAGTTTGGGGGCTTCTTCCGTCAGGTTATCTAAGAATTCTTGGGGACTTCTGCAGACCCCAACCCATGCCCTAGTGGCCCACTCTGTGGTAGGTGGAGCCTCTCTTTCCCTCCCCACCTCTCCAGGGCTGCCTATCTTGGGGTCTCAGCCACAGCCTGTGTCCTTCCTGTGATCATTCTTAGCTGTGGGGAACCTCTCCAAGGCCCCCAAGGGTGGGGGCCCTCACAGCCTCTCCATGACCATCTGCTCCCCTCCCTTGGCTGCCCAGCACCTACCCTCAGAGAAGACAGGATCCATGGGCTCAGGCCTCCACCCTGTAGCCCAGCCGGGCGGTAAGCCACTTTCCTCTTCCATCTCCCCCAGCCCGCGTTTTCCTCTCCTGAGAGTCTTGGTTAGTCATCCAGGAAGAGCCCAAAGATGCTCCCTTGGGCTGAGGCCTCAGGCTTCAGCTGCCTGTGCCCTGTCCTCAGGTGGGGACTGTGGGGAGGGCTCTCTCAGCTGCTCTCCACTGCCTTCAGCCTCTGCAGTGCTCCTACTGCAGGGGATCCTCCCAGCTGGGGCTCAGGGGCCAGGCACTCAGGGAACCCTCAATATAGCCCCAGGGGTAGGGGCCTGAGGTCAGTTTCTTGTTCCAAGGGACTGAATCAGGTGCCAGGATCCTGCACTGAGCAGGTGGTGTGGCAAGCCAGGGCAGGGTATCCCTGCCAGTGCCCAGGCAGTGTGGACCCCAGAGCGTGGAGGGCACTGCTGAATGTGTGAGGGGCTTGTTCATTCCTCCATGGCGCATAGATGCCCCTCCCCTCCTTAGATAGTGTTTACCCCCCCTTGCAGGAGGCATTAATTTGTCCAGATCGTACCTGAGAGGAGACGAGATGGGGTTCCAAGCCAGGTGGCTGGCCCAGCCCAGCCCTAGGACCTGAGAGGCTCACTCGGCCCTCAAGGCCAGCCCCCACCCCTCCCCTTCTGCTCCACACCTGTGCACCCCTCGTGGCCACCCACATGTCACCTCTTCTGAGGACATGCCATCAAAAATATTTTAAAAAGCTTCTCCCAGCTCAGATGCCCTCTCAGCAAGGGGAGGAAAGAAAGAAAACAGCTTTATTGGAGGATGAGCATGAAGCCAGGGGTGAGGTGCATCCTGAGTGGCCCTGGGGATGCTGGAGGCAGAAAGCTTACCCATCCTGCGCTCTCATGATGACCCATGGCTAGTCCTTAAGTCAGGTGGAAGGCACCTGCTACCCGGGATTCCTCCCACATTCTCCTGGTGACGGGGGACCTTTCTGTGTTCACCTCTGTCTCTGTGAGAGGAGGAATTTTGATGACTCGGAGCCAGGGCCACAGGACCAGAGGGTGCTCTTCCTGGTGTTCGGGTCCACGGAGGTGGTTCTGGGGCCTGGAGAAAGACATTTTAGGGCCATAAAACGGCAAAAGGCCTCCGTGGTCTCAGAAGGGTTCACATATATATGCACCCGGCCCTCAGGATCCAGCCCTTCCTCCTCTGTAGATTCGACCAATGGCAGACAAAGACTCTAGAAAAAACATTGCTGTGGCCTGTGTGCCGAGCAGCGCGGGCCTTTCTGTTTCTTCATCCCCAGGCAACTCAGCGCAGCAGCTATGTGCCAGGGTCGGAGTCTCTGGAGGTGATTTAAGATCCGTGGAGGAGGTGCGCAGGTTCTACACAAATCCTATGCTTTTCCTTAGAGGCCCTTGAGCATCCTGGGCTTTGGTGTTTGTGGGCATCCTGGGAGGCCAGACTTACCCCAGGCCAAAAAGAGTCCCAGAGGAGTCACCTGGCATGAAAAGCTTAAGGGGTGCACAAAGGAGAACTGGGATTTCCACCGAGGGACTGCTTTGTTGCCATGAGATGAAGAAAACCTGATGAGTGTTCTAAAGTAAATGCTCAAGAAAAGGGAAGGAGAAGCCCCCTCCTAACTTTACTGGGAGAATTAAGCTCTCAGTTTCTCACTGTCCTCACAGCACTTGGCCTCCCTGGCCTCCTCCCGCAGGGCTGGCTGCCCTGTTCCTGCCTCTGTAAACCTGAGGGCTGGATCCTCACCATTTGTCAGGCCAGTCACCTCCCTAGCTCTGAATACCTCAGCACCCACCAGTGCCTCAGAGACACCAGAGTCCCCGAGCACCTGTCTACATACAGCCCGGAGCCACGCTTGAGTGCCCCTTGGCCAGCCACACCCAGCCACTTCATTCCCATGGGGCTGTGGCCTGAGGATGGCTCCCTGGGGACTCTGTCACCCCTGTCCTGGCAGCAGCTCATCATTCCTCCTGCATCTCTGAGCCTCGCTCCCTCTCCCACCTCTGGGCTCCCAAAGGGCCCCTCTGTTTTGCCCTGGGGTCCTGTCGCACCCATGCCTGTTGTAGCTCCCAGGCCAGTTTGGGAGTCAGACCTGCATCTGAGTCCTGATTCTGCTACATTCCAGCCCTCTGTGGGGCCTGGACAGCTCCTCCACCCTCCCAAGTCCCTCTTCCACCATCTGGAAAAGGGTCTTATTGATGCCACCCAGTAAGTCACCTAGCTGGTCACCAGCATTGTGCTGGTGAGGCAGAGAAGGACTCCCAGGCAGCATCAACTTCCTGTCCCTTTTGCCTAGCAGATTTCAAGTCCTTCATAAGTAGGGCACCGAGGGAGGGGGCTTCATCCATTCTGGGGTAAAGTCTTGAGCCTCACTTGCTACTGAGAATCTGTGACACTCTTGTGGTCCTACTAGGACATCTTACTTTTCTCTTTGTGCTGGAGGTTGGACATTTCATTCCAGGTGGTTTTTCGGACTCTGATGCTCTGGTGAGTCTGGCTGGGGACATGTAAAGCGAGAGGCTTTCATTCATATTGGATGAGCTGGTGGAGAGAGACCCATCACTGTCTCATGAATAATCCACCTGTTCTTGCCCTCCTCAAAGGACACTTTCCTGAAGGATGTTTCCAAAGTCACTGAGCCACCTTGAACTCTCCATAAAGTCCACGTTGCAAACTCACTTAATATTATGAAATCTTGATCCGTGAAGTATTTGTGGGATGGAGCCCACAGCTCAGGGACGAACTGAAAAGAGTTTCAGCTATGTCATCAGAGCTCCCAGCAGTGATGCGTTGGATGTCACGCACGTGGATGTGAAGATCGACACATGCTGGATATTCCGGGACCTGGAGGAGAGTGGTGAAGCACAGGGGTGCCCTCCAGAAGAAGTGGCCGGGACCCCAGAGATGGACACGGGGATGCTGGGGAAGCAGCTGGAATCCTCAGAGCAGAAGCCTGTGGCAGCTGTGGACACGCATGTGATGTCGGAGTCCAGGCTGAGGAGCAGGTGGGTATGCATCGTGAGCTCTTATGTGTTTGGCAAATCCTGGGGCATGACAGGCGTGTTACCATGTCACATTGCACCATCTCTCCAGCTGAGGAGTGGTGCACACCCTAAGTGCACACCCTGCCTGTGTGGGCATCTGCCTCCCTCCTCCTGCCCTCCCTGTGCTCCACTCTGCAGCTGCATAGGTCCTGCCTTCTCACCTGGGCTTCCATCCCAATCCAGCCAGGGAGAGACACCTCAAGGGAGTGAGCAAGAGGGGCTGGGGGCTTTTCCTCTCTTCTGCTCCAGCTGCGGCTGCAACAGGTTCTCTGCTCCCTCCGTGGCCCCAACGCTGCTGGGGCCTGACTGGCTCCTGGGCCCCGATCCTTGCTCCCCAGCCCCAGGGGCAGATTGGCTCCAGAGCTGCCGACCTGGGCTGCCTGGCAAGGGTCCGGCCCTCTGTCTGTCCCTCATCTTTGCCTCAGGAACTCCACACGGGTTTCTCTCTGGCTGAGCTCCTTGGTGGGGGCCCTTTCCCTAAAGGGGCTGCTATGGCCCTGGGTGTGGACATTTGAAGCCAGGTCTTTCTCCAAAGCTCAGGCTTCTGATCACCCATTTCTTCTTCTGTCACGGGAAAAGACCTGTCTCTGAAGAAGAGTCCCAGGAGTTCCCAAAGGGGAGGGGGTTCCACTCAGGACTGGGGGACGCTTGGCATACGTGATGGACAAGAAGTTCAGCACACACCAGGCTGGCGTGGACAGAGGTTTATTTGGGAAGCAGACACACATTCAAGGAGAATGCGGGCTGTCTCCACAGTGAGAAGCCCCGTCTCGGGAGGGGGCCCCAGTGTCTGTGGAGGAGCCATAGTCAGGGGCCCGACTGGAGGTGGGCCAGGGGAGGCTGCGGGGGGACAATTTTGTGCCACTGTAGCCTGTGTATGTGTTTCCCTCAACCAGGGCGCAGGCCAAGGGCACGTGGCTGCAGTTACAGCTGCTCCCCAGCCTTGCTGCATCTCCGTGGCTCATGGACGCTTCCTTTGAGACTCAGGATACGTTAGTTTCATTCCCCTCTTTCTCTTCCCTTTCCTCCTTCCTTCCCTCCCTTCTACACTGGGGACGGAAGCCAGGGCCTCGCAAGCTAGGCAAGTGCTGTGCTGAAGTGCCCCAGCCTCCTGAGGACTTCTGGACACCCGGCCAGCAGAATAAGGCCACGCCTTCTCAGAAGGGAGCCCAGAGTAGACATGCAGTGCGGCTGTGGCCGGGTCCCTAACCAAGGCTGCCTGGTGCCTTGGCCTGTGGTGGTACTTCCACAGTTTTGTTTCTTGCCTTTGTTTCAAGTTATTAATTGTGTATTTAAATATAATTTACTGTTTTTCTTCTGGGTAAACCATTCAAACAAGCTGGACATGGTGGCGCATACCTCTAATTCCAGCTACTGGGGAGGCTGAGGCAGGAGGATTGCAAGTTTGAGGACATCCTGGACAACTTATCAAAACCCTATCTCAAAATAAACAATAAAAAAGGCTTGGGGGTGTAGCTCTATGGTAGAGCACCCCTAGGCTCAATTCCCAGTGTTTCAAAACACAAAGCCAAAAAAATGTTTCACATGAAGACATTCACAAATGTTACCCATGTAATCGCCCGTTCACTGCCACCCTGCAGCCTGAAGAATTGGAGGCAGGTGGTCAGCTGGGTCAGTTTTCTTGGGCTGCTGTAACAAAGCACTGCAGGCTGGGGGCTTAAAAAATGATTTCCCCACATTTCCAGAAGCAGCAGTGTGAGGTCAAGGGCTGCTTCTTCCTGCAGCCTCTCTCCTGGGCTTGCAGGTGTGTGGTCGCCGAGGTGTCCCTCTGTGTCTCAATCTCTTTTGATAAGAACATAGTCAGATTGGATTTGATGACTCCACTCTACAACTTCTTTTTAACTTAATTATGGTGGTACAGTCTCTGTCCCCAAATACTGTGGCATTCTGAGGTCCTGGGAGTTAGGACTTTGAAAGGTGAATTTTGAGGAAGATGTAACGTCACTCATAACTCTGGTCCTGGGGTTGAGCCCTGGGGAAGACAGGGTGCTGGCCAGAGGCCCTGTCAGTGTAGCCCACGTGAGCTGCATTCACATCTTGGAGGTCACCCACCAGAGGAGAATGGACACAGTTCCTCCACATGAGGGGGAGAACATGAGAGCCCCAGGGACATTGTGGGTGTGGGAGAGGAGAGGCCTCAGCAGCTGGGCCTGGGATGAGGCCATCCTGGAGAGGGTGTCCTTGACCATCCCATGGGGGAGAGGGGCTTGTGTCCTCTGGTCTCTTTAAGGACAGGGTGCCCATCTTGCAGAAGAGGGGCAGAGGTACAAAGGCTGGGTATGTGGCAGGGGTGAGGAGCAACAGCCCTTGCTCTCCCTCCAGGGACCCTCTTGGCCTCCTGGGCTGCAGGTGCCTGGAAGGTATCATCTCCCTCTTTGAATGGAAAAACTGGGGCTGAGGGGACGAAGCTCATCATCCATGGTTTTAAGCATGATTCCAAACTCAGATTTCAGGCCAAATACCTTAGAGGTGTAGTCTAGCTGGGATCAGCAAATAGTTGGCAGCATGCATTGGATTCATTTCCACAAAATAGGATCTTAAAGTCTTTATAATAACACAACAGCACTGTTGGAAATTTGAGAAAGAAATCCCTGCTCTGTCTTCATGGTGTGAGCACTTTTGTGTAATTGTTTCCAATCTAGATGCCAAGGATGAAGGACAGTGAGGACCTTATTGAGCTCTGGCTTGACATCAGCCACTGTCCGTCCTAGGCAGGATGAGCCTGGCCAATCCTTAGGACAGTACTGAAAATGAGGCCCTGGTGTGGTTCTCATCCATAGATGGGGAAACCGCAGCTGGTTAGTTAGGTAACTTACCCCAGGCCGCTCCCAGCCATGCAGGGTGGTGGGACTTAGCCAGGCAGTAAGGATGTCCCCTCGGCTGCGATGGGCCAGTGCATTCTGCTGCGTGACAGAACCTTCTAGTTTCATTGCATTCTTTGCAGCACTGTCTACCAATATTTTTAAAAACTTGTTGGTGTAACCAGTGAAAAACATGCCATTGTCCATTTCTTTCATGCCTGAAAACATGAATTTACTGGCCTAGACTCTATATTGCTGTGTGACCCTGACCTTGAACAAGCTACCTTGTAAGTGTCCTATGGCTGCCATAACAAATGACCATAAACTTGGTGGCTTAAGACAGCACATACTGATTGTCCTTCAGTTCTGGAGGTGAGAAGCTGGAAATGAGCTCAGGTGCATCAAGCTAGGGTGCCAGCAGGGCCCTGCTCCCCCAGAGGCTGTGGGGAAACGGCTCCTTCCTTGCTCATCTTCAAGCCCCCAGTGTAGCTTCTGTGGCGCAGCTTCTGTGGTCACCTAGCTTTCTTCCCTGAAGCCCACTCTCCCCGTGCCTCCCTCTGACAAGGACATAGTCAGGGCCACCTGGATAACCAGGGAGGCTCTCCTGTCTCACATGTGTGCCTTGGCCTAGGGCACCTGCAGCCTCTTTTGAACTTCAAGGGTTTTGTCTTGGGTCCCAGGGACCAGGCTTGGGTGAATCTGGGGCTGAGTCATCCTGCCTCAGGGAGACCATATTCTTCTGCTTGGTTTAGGAATAGGGAGAGGTCAGAATGCAACATTCTCACGTTTCATGGGGCAGGCTGCCTTTTCTTTCCCCCTCAGCTCTCACTGCCTTTCATTAGCAATCAGAAGGCACCAGCCTGACCCTGACTGATTAACTGTGTGTGTGTGTGGGGGGGCATTCAGGCCAAAAGGGCCTTGACTATAATCTTCTCCTTAAGGCCCAAGTGCTGGAGTAGGAGAGGAGACTCTTGGACTTATTGTTAATAATGCATCATTTTATTAAACCTTCCAGCATCCATGTGAGCAGGATAGAATTACCTCTATTTCAAAGATAAAGTAGGGTCGTGGTGGCGAACACACCCAGTTCAGGGCTGCTGAATGGCAGAACCAGGAGGCAGGGCTGGTCTTCACCCCGGGGAGCAGAGTCTTTCCTGGATGAGGTCAGCAGTGTGAACTCGGTAACGGAGCGAGGATGCAGAGCTTGCTGGCGGAGGCCTCCGTGTGCATGGAGGTTTTCTATCCTAGAAGCCTCTGACAGGAGCGGCCCCCCCCCCCCCGTGGGACTCACTGTGGGCCCAGGAGCAGCAGTGGGCAATTCAGGGGGAGCTGGTCAGCCAGGTGACTTTCCCTTCCTCTTTCTCTTCAATGTTCTCCCCATCCTGCGGGCATCTCCTTCTACAGACCTGGGGTCAGGCGCACGCCCAGGCCTGGTGCTGCTTTGCTGGTGACACAGCCTCTGGATGACCTAAAGCCGCTGCATGGCTCAGCTGCTCCTGTTGGTTAAGCTGCTTCCTGCTTCTCACTTAGAAGTGGACATTATACAGAGATGGATTTTCTTTTATTCCAGAGCTTTTTCTGAATGTTGATCATTCCCTAGAAAGACTCATAAGAACGTGGCTTGGATGCAAGCAACACAGCACAGGCCTGAAAGCATGAATTTACTGGACAGCCTAGACTCTATAATGCTGTGTGACCTTAAACAAGCTACCTGATTCCTCTGAGCCTCAGTTTCCCCATGTGTGAAGTCAGGGGAACATTATCCCCTTCAGGCTGCTCATGTTGGGAGGATGAATTGAAGCCACCCAGATAAACCCGGCCAGTCACTTTTGGTATCTCCCCAGTATGGGGTGAGAGTCCTGATGGAGGGTACTTCACTATTCAAATGATGTCTTTCAAGTATTGTAGGTAGTCCTAAACAAGGTGTGTATGAAAGATTTAAATGTGTAATTTTGTTAGAACATCAAATTGGCCAATGACAAGGAAACTAAGGTGTCTGTGGAGACTTAGGCTGAGCTGCTCCACGCTGAGCGGGTACCTCCTGCTTCCAATGCCACAGGATTCGGGCACTGGAGGTGTCACAGAGGAAGCTGCTCCGGGAGGTGGACCGGCTGCGAGCCTGCGTGGTCCAGGAAAGAAGCACCTCACTGTGGGCCCAGGAGCAGCTGCGGGCACTGCAGGAGGAGCTGGTCAGCCAGGTGAGTTTCTCTTCCTCTTTCTGATGCTTGTTCCAGCCAAGCCGAGGGAATGCAGGGCCGCTACAGTTGGAAATACCAACAAGCATGCGTGTGCAAGGGGTGTGTTGTTTTGCATATTTTTTGATTCATACCAATGTGAATGTATCAAGGGCAGGTGAACCAGGTGTTCTCAGTGAGAAGCCATCAGGAAAGTGGAGAGGCACTGGTGCAGCCACTAACAGAGCTAAGTGGGGGTGGGAAGGTAAGGAGTCTTCTAAGCACACTGGGTCCTCAAAGAGCCAGGGAGACCTCCGCCCAGAGGAGGGTCGCCCTGCACTCTGGTCCTTAGGGGCAGAGTGGAGCCTCTTCTCCCTGGTTCAGAACACCAGCCCAGGGGAGTTTCTACTGTAAGGGACAGGAAAGTTGTGGGGGACCCCACCAGCTGGGGTGTGATTTCTCTCTGAAAAGTACTATAATGGGGTCTTTGAGCTATGCCCCCTGGACATTAGGACCCCTGGCATAGCCCTGTAGTCGAGATGTGCACAGTGTGATGAGTGACAGAGGCCTGTGGGGAGCAGGATTGGAGGAACCCATGGTTTCCTCAGGAGGATGCTAAGCCCTTTCCCACCATGTCCTTTATTTACTGCTATCTCATGTGGTATGCATGTGCCGAGGACAGACCTGTCACAAAACCCCATGTCCAGATGAGAGGCAGAAGTTCAGGGCGATTCCCAGGAATCATTTGCATACAAAGAGGCCTCATTTCTGTAGTGACCTGCAGTCACTCTGAAGTTGTCAAAGGCTCACCCACTCAGGCCATGGAGCCCTGTCCATGCAACACCAGGCAACCCTGATTACAGAATTCCCACCCTCAGGAACTCCAGTTTTTACGTAGCCTCTCACCCCTGTCCCAGGTGTTCTCTTCCCGTTTCCATCTTCTGGTTAGGCTGCCAGCTCTTCCACTCCTTTGCTTGGATTCATTCTTGAAATCAGGAAAGGACTCTCAGTATGCAAGGTGGCTGCACCCCAGTCCATCTCGCAGCATTGGGTGGGGCAGAGGGGAGGTGCAAGGACAGACAGGCATGTTCTCTGGATAAGAAGGAGGTGGGAAGGGGAAGGAGCAGAACTAGAGTCAGGTAGGAGGCTGACGGTGTGTTCCAGGCCTGGCTGCTACATCTTAGCTGTGTGATATTAAGCAAATCAATCTGCGTGTCCCATGGGGCTACTGACAGTCCCACTAGGTGAGCATTTACAACAAGGAACAGTAGCTGTGGCATGGTGGTTTGGGGCCAGCTGACCCTGGCTGGACCAGGCATGGGCCAGTTTGGGTGTTGGGAGATGGGGAGCTCAGGGTGGTTCTGGGGTGGAAGTGTGGACACTCAAGTGCTCTGGCAACAGCTGTTTGCAAGGTGCTGTGGGGGTGTCCCACCGGGAACAGTTCCAGCTGAACAGTTTTAGCCTCCCTCCAGAGGCACCTGCCCCTCTAGCCCACTGCGCTTCTCTTGGAATGACTTGGGGAGCTCTCAGGGGTGCAGGACCCAGATTAGGATGGCGTGCGCTTAACCAAAAAAATTCAGTAATCCAGATAATATTTTGACGCATTATTTTAATGCAAGGAATTAATGTGAAAACAAAAAAGAAAAAAGAACACTTCATTGTGCATAAAATATGGAAAATCCTTGCCCAGGCAGGATCAAGGGTGAGCAATGGTGATCTTGGGGCTTCCTGACGCCTCATCATTGCCAACTTATAGGTCCAGCAAGAGGAGAGTGTGGCTTGGCGGCAGCGGCAGCAGCTGCGAAGGCTGAGGGGGCAGCTGCGGCGCAGGGATGAGGCGCTAGGGCTGCAGGCTGCGGCCCTGGAGCATTGCCGGAGGATCCAGCGGTGCCAACTGGGTCTGGTGCGGGATCAGGAGCGCGTCCTGCGGGCGCAGGTGCAGCGGTTGGAGAGGGATGTGAGGCACCTCTGTCGCGCCGTGGGCCTCCTGCTGGCTCAGCGGGGCACTGAGGCCCCCGCGCCAGTCTCGGGCAAGCCCAGACTGCAGGTCCCTGCCAATCCCCGCGAAGCCCCGGAGGCAGCTGCGGAGCTGTGCGCCCTGCAGCAGAGGGCAGAGCTCAGCGAGCGTGAGCAGGAAGAGGCGGTGCGTCGGCTGCGGGAACAGCGCGCCACTGAGCGCGTGCTCCGCGGACAGCTGGAGGAGCTGCGCTGCTGCATCTACGGGCTGCAGCTGTCCGAGATTGGCCTGCAGGGCCAGGTGGAGGAGCTCGCCCAGCAAAACCAGAGCCTGCGGGAGGAGCTGGGAGCCCAGGCCCTCGCTGGTGGCTGTAGCCTGGTAAGTGGGCACAACGCAGGGCCGGACTGATTGTTCTATTTCCTCAGACTTTCCCGTGCAGGCACTAGGTCAAGGCACTGACCCATTCATTCCCCTGTGTCTGCTGTACACACCTGTCCAAACCAGTCAGCCCGGCTGTCCATCCATCCTTCACTCTTTCCATTCACTTACTTGCCTCCACCCACAGACCTCACCCACCCATCCATCACCACTTTTGCCTCACCACCCACCTGTGTGCCTGCTTGTCTCTCTGTCACCAGCCACCCACCCTGCCCTGTGGTCATTCATCCTGCACCATCTTCCCTACTGTCCTGCCTCTGCCTAGCTATCCTTCCACCCATCCACACAGCTGCCCACCCACTCACTGGCCAGTCACTGGTTTATGCATCGTTCCAGTCCATTGAGCTGCTGTGGGGGGACACCATGGGCAGGTGGCTGATAGGTGTTACCCAGAACAACGACTCCTCAGTTCTGGAGGCTGGGGAGAGCAAGGTCCAGGTGCCACAGTTTCGGCGTCAGGTTCCTGGTCCAGAGATGGCATCTTCCACACATCCTCACATGGTGGGAGGGGTGTGGCTCTCTGGGGTCTCCATGACCTAATTGCCTCCCAGCACCATCCATCAACGTGGTGATCTCAACATTCGACTTTTGGAGTGAAACCATCTTCAGGCCCCAGCAGCATCCCCCTGAGTGTCCACCGTGCACCATCATTTCCATGTTCTCTCGCCACCTTCTTGTCCATCTGTCCACTCATCCAGCTGCTTGCCAGGCCAGTGGCCTGCCACTCTGCACCCCTCCTGGTCTCTTCCCCCATCCATTCACCTATTCTTCCAGCATTTAATAGGTCCGTGCTGTGTGAGGCCCTGTGCACAAAGAGGTCCCCGCCATGTAGCACTATGTCACTCTCATGTGCTCTTAGTCTCTTCTGACCCAGCCCTTCCCCCCAAGCCAATCACCCCTCCTTCTTTTATTCCAGAATCAAGGTGACAGTGGTTCCTGGTGGCAGCTCTGTATGAACATTCCTTTTCCCCTTCCTAGACTGTGAGCTCCTCGAGGGCAGAGTCCGGGTTTGCTGGTCTTTGTGACCCCCAGACCCTAGCAACAGCATGCAGGAGGCCCCGGGACAAAGCACATGGGGTTGGGTCTCTTTCCAGTTCTCCTGACTCACTGTGTGACCTTGGGCAAGCTTCTTAAGTTCGGGAGGGCAGGCTGGACACTTATTTATTCATTTGAGTGACGGAAAAATGAACACATACCTTCCATGTCCTTCTGGGCTGCGACAACCGCTGGGCATTCTCAAAGGCATTCCTTTCTTTCCTGCTCAGGAGAACGGGGCAGGAAATCTTAGGATCCTTGTTCTGAGAATGAGGAAGCCCAGGCTCAGAGAAGTAGCATCTGTCTCACCTGTTGCCATGCAGCTACTAAGGGATAGAACTGGAATTGGATCCAAATCTGACTGAGCTCAAAGTGCATGGCTCCTCCTGCACCAGCCGCCTCCCTGGGGAGGAAGCCTTAGCTCTGCTCCCTCAAAAGGTCTGGCCCCCTTCTCCAGCGGGTCAGTGTGCACAACCTTAGCTCTAGGAGGGTTGCTCATTAAAAAACCAAATGTATCTTTTCACGGGAACCTGAAATTCTCTGCGTTTCTTCTGGATGGTGACGTGTACCTTGCCCAGATCACTTGTCATGCTGTGGTCTGCGGTCATAGTCTGCCTTCTCCGCACTTCATCTTCCTCTTGTCCCTCATGTACATTTCCTGCTCATTCTTCCCTGTTATGCTTATCAGATGAAAGAAAAAGTGTGCATTTAACATTGGACCTGGCTGTTTGGAAAATAAATCATGCAAAGATGGAAATTGTCATTTAGAATCTTTCTGTAATTTTCATGACTTAGGCATTGGCTTATGTCCTTACTCCCCCTCCCTCCATTCATCCTGTACACAGTGTCTTGCTATTTCTTCCAAGTAGTTCATTGAGAGAAAGTGGTACCTGAATACTTAGCAGGTATCTGTTCATGATTTGTCCATTTGGGGGTCTCTCCTTTAATCTTGAGCAGGGCTTTGTGGGCCAGGGGCTTTCCCCCACTACCTAGAAGGAGAAATAGGCCTGGGGTGGGTAAGTGACTTGGCCACAGGCTCCAGCAACTAAGCCTCATGGTCAGCAGGGAGCAGGACCAGCCCAGAGCGGGACTCCAGCTGCTGCCAGAGCTTGTCGGCAAGGGGCCTTGGGAGAGCCTCACTGTAGACTGGCTCAGTTCTTGCCATCCTCTCACAAGCCCCTTGCCAGCACGATCTTCTCCATGTCCCACACTTTCTCTTTGGAATGTCCTGATGCCCCAGGGGGCTGCACTGGAGGCTGGGTGCAAAGCCCAGAGTCTCTTGAAAATTCCCTGAGCTGCCCCTAAGGTGTAGCCAGCCAGGCCTGTGTGTGCACTGCGGAAGCCTGTCACCAGCCGAGCAGCAGAGGGAGCAGGGCTGCGGGGTGGGAGCCCCTGGAAATCAAGCACTGCAGTGAGCGAGATGCCCCTGAGGGATGCCCCTGAGGCAGGTGGGAACCCCAGAGGAGGGGCAGTGGGGATTCAGTGCAGCCGTGGCTCCTGGGGCCAGTTTCCAAGCTTCCTGGCCTCAGTTCTCCTAGTGAGTGGGTCAGATGCCACATTCCCTGGAGTGGTGCTCAGGTTGCATCCGGGAGGGTCAGGGAAAGCTCTTAGCCGAGTGCCCAGCACACAGCGAGTGATCTGTCCAGTTTTGGCACCCATCGTCCACGCCATGCTCAGCCCGCCTCCGCCTGGCTGGTGCTCCCCTGCGGGCCGCGGGCTGGGACCACCTGACTGCCCACTTTGCGGAACTCTTGGCTTTTTATTTGCTTTCCCCGAGGGCTGTTCCTTGACAGGAGGTTTCTGCTGGAGGCTGGTAGAAGAGCAGGTGACAGGCCCTGGGGAGCACGGGCCTCTGGCCACCAGCTCCCACGTCACAGCAGCCTGTGCATGGACGAAGGGACAGAGAAAGCAGCTGTGGCTTTCAGGGAAGAGCCACCTGGTTGTTGGAGCTGGGAGGTCAGACAGGGAGGGTACTGGCCACCTGTCCCTCGCTTCATCCTCAGGTGCCTCTGCCAGGCAGGGGTTCCCAGGCCCTCTTCACAGACAGGTCCTGCCCACACTGACTCGGCTGAGGGGCAAGGGCCTGGGTTTAATTCCAGTCCCTGCCTTTCCCTTCGCATCCACCAGCCTCCCCACGGGGGCTTTTCCTGCTCCTGTGACTGAGAACAGCCGTCCGCATGGGTGGGGGTGGCTCTGGCTACAGGTCTGGCTTACAAGACCACTGGGAGGAAGAGAAGCAGGAGGAAGGCCTGGGACAGCAGAGCATGGCCAGGAGGCCAGCAAGAGGCCCCAGAGGGCCCTGGGGCAGGCGAGGCACCCCTGCCGGGTGGGGCTGCTGCTACAAGTGGGGTTTAGGTCACTGGGCTCCCCTGGGAAACCGGCAAGGCCCAGTGTGTCAGCTTCCAGGGGCTGCCATTACAGAGCTCCTCAGGTGGCTGGAGCAACAGGCCTTCATCTGCTCGCAGTTCTGGACAAATCAGGGTGGCAACAGGGCTGTGCTCCCTCCCAAGGCTCAGGGCACAGTCTGCTCCTCATGACCTCTGTCCTGGGGGCAGGTGGGCACCCTTCAGCCCAGATCGTCCCTGCAGGCTCTGCTCTGTGTTCCCACAGCCCGTCCCCCTGCGTCTGTCTTCTCATGTCTCTTAAGGAACAGTCCCGGTTAGGTCAGGGTCCAGCCTACTCCAGTGTCACTCCACCTTAACCTGATGACATCTGGTGGCGCACACCTGTAATCCCAGCGGCTCAGGAGGCTGAGGCAGGAGGATCATGAGTTCAAAGCCAGCCTCAGCAACAGTGAGTCACTAAGCAACTCAGTGAAGCCCTGTCTCTAAATAAAGTATAAAGAGGGCTGGGATGTGGCTCAGTGGTTAAGCACCCTTGGGTTCAATCCCTGGTACCAACAAAAACAAAAAACAAAACCCCAAAACCCAATAAGGTTGCTTTCATAGGCAGAGGGATAGGACTTCACTCTAGTGCTATTCCGTCACTGTGTGGCCAGTGATGACTCTGGTTTCCTGCTCTCCTCCTTCTGACCCAGGTGCCTCTCTATCCCCCATGGTCCTCATGCCCATACTGCCATGCTGGACAGGGTGCCAGGGCATTTGCCAAGTGAGCCACTGAGCAGCGTGGGTGGTTGGGCGGGGTGCTCCTTTGCCCCAAAATCCTTTCTCCCAGGGCAGGCGCTGCCCTGTGTTCCTGTTAGTCCCCAGAGTGAGCTCCGACCTGGCACAGGAAGGGGCCGGGAATAATCACTAAGAGCAAGGCGGGAGGAAGGAAGAGGCTCAGCCCTGCTCAGTCCTGTGGCTGAAAACAGATCTGGCCTCTCTGGGCTTATTTACCACAGTGTCATTTGGCCACCTGTCTGCCCTGTGGGTTTCTGCTGGATGACACAGATGGCACTGGCTGTCTCCCTGTGATGTTGGCAGAGAGCCCTTTGAAGATGGGCACAGGCAGAGTGAGAGGCAGGTCACGTTCAGCAGCAGAAGGGGTGGGGCCATCCAGGATTCCAGAGTCTAGCTCTCCAAAACAGTGGCCCATGACAAATGACAGCAGGAGAGTTTCAGCTGGCCCAGGGCTTGCCTGGCTGTCTGTGTCGATCTGTGTTGTCATGGCTTGAGTGACATTTCCTGGAGTGCTTGTCTCACTTCTGGAGGAGGTGGCTCTCATGTCCCTTGCTGATGAGAGGACACAGCCTGAGGTGGCCAACTTCTTGCTACAGCCGGGTGATGACAGGTCCCAAGTGCCTCTGCCTGGTGGGGCTCTGTTGGTAGAGGCCAAGTGGACCCAGGCTGGGTCCTGTAGCCTTCCGGCCTTGGGGTGACAAGTCATCTCACCTCTTAGTTCTGATTACCTCGAGGACAGAAAGATCTCAGACGTGTCACTCAGAGTAGCAGCCCTGAGCTTATTAGAAGGGTTGGGAAAGGGGAAAAGGGGACACTCTCAAGGGAGACAGTGGGTCCTCTCAGAGAGGAGAGGACAGCAGGGGTGCCTCCTTTATTGGGGTCCCAGGGAAGTTTCCAGAGAGACCTGCCCAGGTCCATCTCCTGACTCTTGACTGACATCAATGACATCAGACTTTCAAGTGCCCACTGCCATGACCTCTCTAGGTCACTTTGGCCCATGCTGACCGGTTGTAATTGAAACCTTTCTTACAGGGTTATGTTGGCCATTACCCTTGGTTTACTCAGCTTTCTTGCTGCTGTGACTGAAAGACCCTCCAGAGCAACTGTAGAGGAGGAAGCGTTTATTAGTGGGCTCACAGCGTCAGAGGTCTCAGTCCATGGACAGTAGGCTCCACTCCTCAGGGCTCAGGGGAGGCTGGACATCACGGCAGAGGAGTGTGGCAGAGGGAAGTGGCTCACATGGTGATCAGAGGGCAGAGAGAGAGATCCACTGGGGAGATACCAAATACATGCCCCAAAGCCACACCCACAGTGACCCGCCTCCTCCAGCCACACCCCACCTGCCTTCAGTTACCACTCGATTAAGTGCTGATTGGTTTAGGACTCTCGTAACCCATCATTTTTTTCTCCTTTGAACCTTCTTTCATTGTCTCACACATGAGCTTTTGGAGGACACCTCACCTCCAAACCATAACACTCCTTAGCTCCCTGAGTTCTGGGACGGGTCTGTGTGAGGGCAGCTGGGGTTCTTCCCATGAGCAGTTCAGACCTGCTTTTCTCCTGCAGATGACGGGGAGTCTGCTGGGGACGTGGTGTGTCCGTGCACTTAAGCCAGGCAGGACTGCAGGCGAATTTGAAAGCACGTGGGGGTCGGCACAGTGGAACCATCTTATGGCCCCTCGACCTTCTGTTCCCACTGTTGTCCTGCCTGTCCCCATCTCCACAGAGTGGTCATTCAGCTCTGGATCCCAGGTCCTGGCCACATGTGAAAGGCTGGCTGAACCAGCGACTCTACAAGTGAGCGAGGGGGGAGTGTTTGCTTCACTGCCTGGGGGGAACCTTCCTGCCGAGTGGCAACGCTGGGAAGTCACACAGAGAAACTGGAAAGCAAGGGGCCTCGTTGTGCAGACGAGGAAACCAAGGCAGGAGATAAAGTCACTTGCTGAGGAACTGGAAGAAGCAGGATCTGAAAGGGACGCAGCCCTTGCCCCTGTCTGTTGTTGGAGGTGCTCAGGGAGCCCCGGAGTGAGTTATCGGGAGGGCAGTCATTAGGAGAACGTGCTGTTTGCTTCATATGTACAAAGCACTTTCCTGAAAAGGAGCCCTTGGGTGCTGTGAGGCAGCTGGGGCAGGCATTAGTGTCCCTGTCCCCAACCCATAATCTAGAGGAGTCCCTGATTTTCCAGGTGTCACACAGTTAAAATTTTTCCAGCATGTTGCTTGGAGCCCAGGTCCCCCAAAGAATGGACTACTTCAAGGACATTCCCAGTCTTGGGAGGAGCCTGGGGAGGGAGCTTCTGTTCAGGGTCCCAGGTGAAGGGACCTGGCCAGGAGAGTGCGGCCTACCTGCAAGTGTGTATGAATGCTTGCTTGTGAGGACATGGCGGCAGCTACTGTCACACAACCCAGGTCTGGCTCACCTCATGGGAAACCCCATGCCACAGACAGGATGTGGGGAGAGGGAGGCTGGGCTGGTGGCTCAGGGCTGGAGAGGTGGGCACTCTGCTCTCAGAGGGGACAGACATGGGACCAACGAGAGTGGGAGCTAGGTCGGCTAATAAAGGGGAGGAGGGCCATGTCTTTTCTGAAGCTGGGCAGCAGTCATCCAGGGACTCAGGGCCACCTCCTTTCCCTCCTTTCATGGTCTAGTATTTCTGCTTGCGGCAACTGGCGGTTGTCCTTGTCCTCAAACCGGGAGAGAGAGCCTGGGCAAATCTGTCCAGGTCAAGGTAACCCTGGATCATGGTTCCAGACAACGTCTCTCCAGTGATCATATGTCCCATGCAGAACTGAGCAGAATCTGTCCCCAAGGTTCCGGACACCACGGAGACAAACACAACCTGAAGACAGAGGCGCCAACCAACTTCCTCTTGTTCCGGTCACCCTGTTGGACGTCTGTGGGCCCAAGTGAAGAGTCTATATTTGGGTGACAATGGCCTCAGGTCCCTGAAGAGTAACCCAGGGCCTCCACAGCAGAGGTGACAAAGGTGTCCTCTACAGCAAGCTAATGGGAGACAATGGATTGTCCAGCTGTGTGACTTCTCAGATTAGCAACTTTTAAGTTAGTTAAAAGCAAGTGACGCTGGAGGGGCTGTTGGGGCTTTTCCTGGGAACACTGTCATGTCCTAGCACAGTGCCAGGCACGGGGGCTGGGAGCTGAGCTGATCAGGGACCTGCTCTTCAAAAAAAACATGGGGCGGCAGATGTACACACCAGTGTGAGCATTTGTGTGGCCAGGCTGCTGCAGCCAAGGATGGCGGGGGCAGTGCAGAGAGGCTCTGCAGAGATGCAAAATCAGCCTCTTTAAAATGCCCAGTTGTCCGCTGTCATCCTGAAGGTGAGAGCACATCTGGTCCCTGCGCTCCTGTACTCCCTCCTGTCTCTCTGCCTCTGCGCTGTGTGTAGAGCGACCCCTGGTGGCAGCCGCCACACCCGTCTTTTCACGGTCTGGGAATGGCAGGCAGCTGCTTGCACCTGGGCAGGAGGCATCCACCACTTGCCACTCATTGGAGCAGCAGGCAAGGGCTCCAAGAGGCCGCACCAACAGTCGGAGACAGCGAAGCCACCGTTTGCAAACCACATGAAAGGAAGTAATGGACAGTGAGCTCATGAGAATTGTTACTGTTTTAAAAATAAATGCAAATAAGCAAAACCTTGAGACTCCATTTTCTTCTATGCATTTGCCAAATGTCAAAGGCACCTGCTGCTGCACAGGGCCTGAGCCACTGCGGGCACAGATGGGCAGAGCCTCTTGGGAAGGCTATCAATCAAGGAGCACTCCACACCTGTGCTCGAGGCTCGCACTCCCGACTCACAAGCCTGTCTGCAAAGGGGGCACAGAGGGCGTGAGGAGCGGCTATAGTGATGTCCTTCCCAGCGTGTTTGTAGGTGGCAAAAAGTGGGGACGGAGCTGCTGGGTAATGCCAGGCAGGCCGGACAGCAGAGTCTCAGGGAAGCCACCCAGGACCACCCCGGAACTCGGGGAGAAACGATCCTTCTGGGACTTTTGATGAAAAATGCAGAAAACCAAAAATTATATTTTGAATAAATAGAATTTTAAGCTGTCTGTGCATAGGGAATGTCTCCACCTAGTGTCTGGAAGGGTGCCTTCCAACACATGAATGTTTGTGTCCAGATATCTTTGTGTTCCTTGGTTTCTTCTTTTTGCTTATCTTTCAAAAAAATTTCATATTAAGGATAAAATAAGATAAAGTTACAGGCAAGTGTTTCCTCTGTGTTGAAAGTGGGAAGGCTGACAGGCTGAGCAGTGCAGTGCAGGAGAGGAAAGTCCAGGGGCAAGCTCTGCTTTCTCTCCCACTGACTTGCTGTTTGATCTTGTACAAGTTGCTCTCCCTCTCTGTGTGTTGACTTCATCATTTATGAAATGAAGGGGGGAAGCTAGACAGTGGATAACTTCAGTACGCACTCTTCTGACTCTCTGGATGATCCCCCAAGGGAGGGATATGTGTGCATTTATCCCTGCTGTGTGCCCAGCTCTAAAACATGGCCTGCCTGGTAGCTGGTGATCAGTGAGCATTTGTTGGATTGAACTGGAGCCACCTGGTATTATAGCACAATCCAAGCAGGATTGGCCGTGAGCACAATGTCCACCTTCTTGAGATGGGACCTGTGATCTCTGACTCCCTCCTTCCCTTCAGCCCCTCTCCTCCTCCTTCTCACTTGGAGTTTGTCTCTTCCTTTCTCCACCCCGTCCCTTCTCTCTCTCCTGATTCTCATCCACTTTCTTTCCTGCGTTCTCTCTCTTAATGATGGCTTAAGGTTTGCATAAGAGCATTCAATTCAAGTGGGAGCCCAGTGGATAGAGACAGTGGGGGACGGGCTGGGGCTGGGGCTCAGCAGTGGAGTGCGAGGCCCTGGGCTTCATCCTCAGCGTAAAGATAAATAAAGGTATTGTGTCCACCTACAACTAAAAATTAAATATTGACACAGGCGGTAAGGGGACAGTTGCAGGCCCACCCATTGGGACACAGGCTAGTACCCCCGGTCTGGCTCTCGGTACTGGTTTCCACGGTTGGGATCGAGATTCTGGTTGGTTCTGCTGAGAGTCCTCGGGACATGCCACGACGTGACCAGGGTCAAGGTCCCTGGGTTTTTAGCAGAAATGGGCCTGAGCATCCTGTGACCCAGATGAATAAGTGTCACAGGCTGGAGCGAGGAAGAGGCCATAAGGAGGGTCACAGGGGCTTCAGTTTGGGGAGGGAAGGGAGGCCAGAGGAAGCCTCATTGAGGGTCTGGCTAGAAGTTTAGGAGAGGCTGAGCCCCTTCCCACCGAGTCCCTTATTTACTGCTGTCTCATGTGACTTGGGTGCGCCCAGGCAGACCTGTCACAAAGCTAGTTTGCAGAGGAGGGGCAGGATTCAGAGTGGCAGGCCTGCCAGGGCCCCTGGGTCCCACTCGGCCCCAGCCCTGACCTCTGACCCTCAGCCTCTGCTGGAGCACAGGTGGGCTGGCGCAGGGTGGGCGGGAGGCCACGCAGGGGCTTCTCGCAGTGCGGGGGAGGAGACCAGTGGGCTGGAGACCCAGTGTCCTTGTCAGTCCCAGCTCAGAAGCTGGGTGGGGCAGGAAGGCAGAACTGAGCGGGGACAGGGCAGGTTTGCCCAGCAGGCGGCAGGCCGGCCATGCCAGCAGAGCCGCAGACCAGGGGAGAGTGAGGCCCTGCCGGGCAGGTCAGGAGGCTGCTCTGAGAAGGGCCAGGGTGCAGAGGGCAGGGGACCCACAGGACATGGGTGACCAGGACAGCCGTGACAGCTCTGGGGACCTCCGGTGCTCTCTGTCAGCACAGGGCGGATTCTGTAGGCTTGCAGGGCAGGGGGTGCCCAGAGGGTCTCCCTGGTGGCTGTGAGAAACGAGGAGGGAAGCCGGAAGACAGCCAGAGGACCTGGCAGGGGCCCTCTAAGGCAGGTGTTCCCATCTGGGGACAGGTGAGGAGGGGACGGGGCATTTGTTCCCTTCTGTTTGCCCCTGGCTTTGAGCAGACCTGGCGCCTGTCAGAACCTACACACTGCGGACTTGACCGCGCGCTAGCGGGTCCCAGCTGCCCGCCTTCCTGTGTGTTCTGCCTGCACCTGCCGCGTGCGGCTGAGGGAGGTCCAGTGTCCCTGGGTGGTCCTGGGACCTGCTTGGCCTCCTAACTTGACAGTTGAAGAGCAGGATCGTGCAGAACCTCTGGGCCTCCCTTGGTGGACATGGCCGGAACCTCAGAGGAAGGAGGGCTGGGACACTTGGGTCCCTTCATAGAGCCCAGAGGCATCTTGCCTGGACAGACAGACTCCTCTGAGGACAGAATGCCGCCCCTGTTATGTATGGAAAGAGCCCAGGTGCCAACTGGAGCAGCGGGGCCTTGTGGGCAGAGGGGAGCAGGGCACCCTCCCGCCAGGGCACCTGCTATCCCTGAATCCTTTGCCTTCCTCCAGGGTGGCCTGGGCCGCGCTCGGGATGACTCACCATGCCAGCCCAGGGAGGGGGCGCTGGGTCCCTGCAGCCAAGGCCGGCTCGACAGTGCCCAGGGACGTCAGGCCTCCGCAGGTTTGTGGGTGCTGCGGTGCGTGGCTGGGGGGGGCGCCTGAACAACCCCCAGCACAGGGTCAGCCCCTCAGTGCACAGATATGGGGGTGGGTGGCCTCCCTGTCTACTGACAGGAGCTGTGGCTCAGAGAGGCAGTGTCACCTGCTCAGTGTCACACAGCCGGGGAAAGTCGGACCAGAGTCTGCAGTGCCCGTGAGGCGTCTTTGACTTTGCCACATCTGGGCTGTTAGACTCATGCCCTCAACCCTGGAAGGGTGGCAGCCAGGGGCCCTGTCACGTCAGCAGGGTGGCTGCAGGGCCTTGTCTTCACACAAGCCCTGTGGTGACCCGGAGCTGCTGCCTGTCCCCACAGGTGGCAGGTCGGGTGTGAGGAGTGAGGCTCACACCTGGCTGGGCTGGCAGCTGCTACCTTGGAACCCTGTCCCTAATCTGTCCCTCAAGTGAGCCGTGCGTCTTACGACAGGCCCAGGAGTGACTTCCACGTTCCCTGCCACTAGGCCGTGTTCACAGTTCAATCGGAGCCCCTCAGGGCCAAGTGCAGCTCAGGGGGCATTGCCTGCTCCCTCCATGGTGGGGGTGCCACCCCCTTGGCCCAGGACACAGAGCTGCCAAGTGAACCCAGGTCCCAGCTGGCCCGCCTGTGTTTGTCCCTCTGTCCTCGTGACGGCTGTGCAGGGCTGGGCAGGCGGTATCTATGGCCCTCTTGACAGACGAGGATGCCAGGGTTGGAGGCTCGGGCTCTGCCCAGGGCGTGAGTGCTGTGTCTGTGGCCCAAGGCGGGGTGTATGGCCTGGAGCCCGGTTTCCTCTGCTCAGCGGCTGCTGGTCATCTGGCCTCTCTGAGCCTCAGCCTCCTCCCTTGACAGAGTGGGTGGGGACCACCAGGCCACCCCAGGAGCCATCACATGCTCCAGCCCTGGGGAGGATCTCTGTCTTCTCCTGGCAGTGGGTGGTGTGGTGGCTGGGGACAAGTAGGGGAAGCTGCTAGGGGTATTTCCAACCCCGGCCGTGTTGCTCCCAGGCCAGCCCTTGGAGGGACCCGGCACCTGCATCTGCACTGGAGCTGGGCCAGGCCCCGAGAGCGCGGGCGAGCTGTCGGAGGGCCGCACAGGGTCTGCCCGTGAACAGGTGAGGACCGAGGCTTGGCGTGTGCCCCGTAGGATGGCCACCTGCGGCAGCTGAGGGGGTGAGGAAGCTCCGCGTGTGGAGGAACGTTCTGGAGATGTTGAGAGGGAGACCTGAGGGGATGGACTACCTTGTCCTGGGACCTGGCTGGGGAACGGGAGGAAAGGGAGCCCCATGTGGACCTGGGCCCGTGGCCACACAGAGAGTTGTACCTCATGGAACCCCGTCCCCTGGGCACCTGGGAAACAGCCCCGGTGCCCAGCCAGAGCTCCAGTCTCCTCTGCCACCCCCCGCCCCACCCAGCCCTGAGGTCAGGACCCACCTGCCCTGAGGCCGTGGCCAGTCACTGCAGGTCTCAGTCTTGCCGTGACTTTCCACAGGCCACCTCTGACTCCCTGGCTGGAGTCCCCTATCTGATCCCCCCCTTCCCTGTGGCCTGGGCAACATCATTACCTTAGAGAAGCCTCAGGCTAAGACATTTGTCCCAGGTCCTGGGCAGGAGAGGACTGCTCTCCCTGCGGCAGCCAGCTCGAGGGCCCTGGTGTCCTTCTGGCCATGTGGAGAAGAGCCAGAAGCGTGTATGGCGGGGGAGGTGGCACCGAGACCGTCAGGTGAGGTCGGCTCCACGCTGATGGCTCTTTCCATCCACAGCCTCCTCTGGCAGAGCCCAGCCTGGATGGACAGACTCTTCTCCTGGTGTGTGGTTCTTCCCCAGCGCAGCACATGGACGGGTCACTCATCGCCCTGGACCTGGCCTGGGTTTCAGAGGGTCTCAGAGCTGCCCAAGCCCAGGAGCCCTTTCTCCAGGTGCAGACATCCACGCTTCCGCTCCGGGGGCCGGCTGGGGCCCCTGGGCTCCTGCTGCCACTGCTGTCCAAGGAAGCTCCCCCAGAGGAGCTCCAAGAAGTGCTGGACACCAGGTCCACCCCTGCCCCCAGTGCTGCGGCACATCCCAGCTGGTGTTGTCACCAGACAAGGAGTCCCGACGCCTCCCCCCGCCAGGGGTTTCCATGCACTTCAGATCACCCATGTCCCATGGACGGGTCTAGCTTCAGAAAAGACATTTGGAACAGGGGAGGAGGGACCCCAGCAGGGGGAGCTGGGCACGGGGAGGCGAGGAGCTCGGGTAGGATCGAGGGAGAGCTTGGTAGCAAATGCCAGCCAGGTCAGGAAAGCTGTGAGGACCCGAGTATGGGGAGTGGGGTCTGCTCTCCAGGGGGCGTGGGGGACCAGAGTGTGTCTTTGGAGACACAGGCCACTGCCTACTGCCCTTGGCTCTGGCAGGAGTGTGCAGCGCCTCCTTTGCAGGGGGAGGACTCCCCAGAGGAGCCTGAACCCCTGAGCAGGAGGCAGAAGGTGGGAGGCTGTGGCCGGGGCCTCCTGGGAGGACTGTCACCAGAGGAAGAAGCTCATGGGACTAGCCCTTCATGGCCAGCTGGTGGTCAGCTCCCTGCAGGGAGGAGCAGAGCCCTTGAGAGGTGGGTTCCAGGCAAGCAGGACAGCCAACCGGGGTGTGGAAGTGCTCTGCGTTCCCCAGAGGGAAGCCCTGGGGTTGGGGGACAAGAAGAGGAGGAGGAGAAGGGGCTCCGTCAAGAAGCCTCCAGTCTGGGGAATGGGCCTGTGTCCCAGGAGCTGGACTGCAGGCAGTGCCAGGGCAAGGAGACACTTTCCTCGGTGGCAGGGTGTGGCTTGCCGCAGTCTCCCAGACTGGCTGTTCCAGGTGAAGACACTGGTCCCCCTCGGGCTCTGAGCAAAGGACAGGATAGATATTCTCTTCAAATAGATGCACTTGAGGAGGACGTGGAGGCCTGTTTCCAGCAACTGAACACCCTGAAACTTGGCAGCCGGGGTCACCAGCGGGAGATGGCCCTTGTGGTGGGAGAGAACTGGAGCTTTGCTCAAAGGAGGCAGAGCAGAGGTGAGGAGAGTGGAGAGGCCACCAGCCTCGAACAGACTGTGGCACGGGACACCAGCAGAGCTGTTGCAGGGACGTCCCCTGATCAGGAGGAAGCCAGCCTGGACCCTGCAGAGCTCCACGGGAACGCGCTCTCCACACCCTGGCACACCCTCGAGAGGGCCAGGGCCACGTTCCGTCAGCTTCTTTCCTCACTGAAGAACGAGAGGAGCCAGGTCTTATGTGACAGGGCTGCACCTCGGGAAGGCCAAGAGGGATGCTGTCCTAAAGCTTGCCATCTCGAGGCAGAGGGCCCACGTCGCGCAGCCCGGGTGTGCGGCCTCCAGCAGGCCAACCGGGCGCTGGAGGGAGACCTGGCCCAGCTCAGGAGGGAGCTGGGCCAGTACGCGCAGGCCATTTCCGACCTGGAAGAGTGCAATGCGCAGAGTTACGGCAAGATCTCTGAGCTCGAGGAGGAAAACGACAAACTGAAAAGGGATCTAGGCCAACTCCGGAGGGCCATGTCCCAGAGCGCTAGGGAATCCCGTGGCCCCAGGGAGCACGTCGCCCTGGAAAACAGGGAGCTCAAGGCACTGATTTCGGAGCTTGGGGTCAGCTATAAAGAGCTGGTAAGGGGTGTGGGGTTGGGGGTGGAAGGCATGGTCCGGGCCTCCCAGGGGGAGAACGAGCGCCTTCTTCGCAGGGTCCGAGCCCTGGAGCAGGAAGTGGCCTTGCAGACCAGTGGGGACAGGGCACACTCGTTGGGAGGCCGTCAGCAACCCCAGGAAAGCACCAAGGTGGCGGTGGACAAGGTGTGCACCATGGACAGAGGGGTGCAGGTGACTCCACTCTCAGGGCAGCAGGTCACAAGCCCCTGCGGGCCACCCTTGGAGGAGGCAGTGGGCGTCCCTGGAGGGCAGATGGGCCCTGCCTCGGACCTGCAGGATCCCGGATGTGGTGCTGGTTCTACCGCTCCATCACTGGTCTGGAGAAATGCTGACGTCCCCCGTGTCCTGCGAGGAAGGGGCAGAGCAGGAGGAGGAGCGGCACGTTTGGAGGGAGAGGAGAAAAGGCCATGGTGTTCCCACCAAGGGCACGCTCTGAGGACCTCGCGCAGCGGCCCCCAGGTAAGTGGACCTGCTGGCCTCCCTGGTGCTGGCTGGCTCCAGGGCCCCCTGCAGACCCAGGTATTCCTCCAGCATCCTGGGGGGAGGTGCCATCACCAGCCCCGTCCAACAGGTGACTAAACACAGGCACAGAGAAGTGAAGGGTCTTGCCCAAGGTCACCCAGCGGGTGAGGGTGGAGCTGGGACTCTCCCAGGAGGCTGGCTCCAGATCTCCATGTGTCCTACAGTAAGACTTCAGCCTGCCCTCCATGGGTCCCCAGGAGCTCCCCTGCAGGACTCCCAGGAAGAACCCCCCATGCCCCTGTGTGCTGGTTCTGCCTGTGGGACCGTCAGTGCTGAGCCCGTGTCCACTCGGCCTTCTCATTCAGTCTCTCCTCTCCATCCTTAGGTGCCCTTCCTTCCTCTCCAGTCTCCTTCTCCTCCTGCCCCTCCCCTCCCACCTACCATTTATCCCATTTCAGAAAACCAACTTCTGGTGTTACTGATTTTCTTTATGGTTTGCTTGTGTTTTACTTTGCTGGCTTCTTCTTACATCTTCCTTTTCTTTAATTTGCTCTTCTTTTTCTTGCTTCTTGTGTAGAAAGCTCAGATCATTGATTTTTCAACTCTTTTTTTATTTTTTGTAATCGATGCATTTAAAGACCTAATTTTTTCTAAGCATCCCAATGATTTTTTTTTATTGGTTGTTCAAAACATTACAAAGCTCATGACATATCATCTTCCATACATTTGATTCAAGTGGGTTATGAACTCCCATTTTTTACCCCAAATACAAGTCCAATGATTTTTTTTTAATATTTATTTTTCAGGTATAGTTGGACACAGTGCCTTTATTTTATTTATTTATGTTTATGTGGTGCTGAGGATCGAACCCAGGGCCTCGCATGTGCTAGGCGAGCGCTCTACTGCTGAGCTACAACCCCAGCCCCGTCCCACTGATTTTGACTCAGTGTCTGTTCAGTTCAAAGTAATGTAGCTTCTAATATCTATTGTGATCTCTTTGACCCAGGGTTTATTCAGAAACATGTGACTTAATTTCCAGGTTTCTGGGGGAGTTATTGGCTTTTTTTGTTACTGAGTTCTAGTTTTACTTCATGGTTATCAGAAAGCATGTACTGTATTACTTTACTTTTTTTGAAACTTATTTAACTTGTTTTATGGACAGGGTATGGTCTATTTTGCTGAATATCCCACATGCCCTCATAAGCAATGAATACCCTGCAACTGGCGAGTACTAGTTAGTGGTACTAACTAGGCTGGGATGACTGCATCTTCTCATCTTCACTAGTGTGTGGTCTGTTCTCTTTGTCACTTACCAAGATGCATTTCAAGATCTCCAAGTCCGAGTATGTGTTTGTGTATTCCTTCCTTCAGTCATGTTGTTTTTCACCGCCATATTGTGATGTTTAAAATTTGTTTGCTATTTTTTCTATTTGTCTCATCTACTCTGATTCCTTTTATTCTTTCTTTCAGGACTTTGCTTTTTGTGTTAGTCTCTTTTTAAATTATTATTGATTATTCCCTTTCCTCTCAGTAGCTTGCGGTATCATGCATTCTAGTTCATTCTTTTTAGTGATCACCCAAGAAATTCCAAATGTATCTGTTGATTACCTAAATATTTCTTAAATTTGTATTTTCGCCACATCTCGGATTATGCAGAACCTTTATTTGGGTCCCACTCCTGTGTGTGGCACACCTGTCCCCTCGCAGCGGTTAGTGGTCACGGATCATGTTGCCCTCCTGTCTTTCCGGCTGTGCTGTTTCTCACTCTTCCTCACCCGGGTCTGGTTTCCTTAAGAGCTTGCTGAGGGCTTCCTGGTGATTGACTCTTCATAATTCTTTTTATGAAAGCAATTTTTTTCACCACCCAATTTAAAACGCGGGGTTGTAGGCGGCCCGCATTCTCCCTTCCTTTGTAACCTTAAAGGTCTCTTTCCACTGTCTCCTGCCTCCCAAGTTCCTGTCCAGGGATCTGTTACAGTGACCATTTTCACCCTGAAAGACGTGTGTTGCTTCCTTTCTGGCTACTTTTCACATTTCCTTTTTGTCTGTGGGTTTGTTTTGTGGGCAGCTTGACTGGACGTGTCTGGGTGAGGGGGTATTTGTGTTGATCCTGGTTGGTTTTTCTGAGACTTTTGAAGTTGAATATTCATGACTTTTATCAAACTTGAAAAATTCTTGCTTGTTATTTCTTCAAATATTTTATTCTGCTTTATTTTTCTCTTTCCTCCTAGATATCTAGGGTTTTTGTCTGAATCCCACATCTTTTGAAAACGGTTCTTTTTTTCCTCTTTGTCCTTCAGGTTGCATTTCTATTGACTCGTCCTCTAGTTTGCCAATCCTATGTTCTGTTGTGTCAGGTTTTGTTAATCCACCCAATGAGGTCCTAATTTCAGTGATTGTATTTCACAGGCCTAGAGAATCCATTTTATTCTTTTTTTTTTTTAAAAGATTCCGGTTGTCTATTGACACACTCCATGTTTTTATTCATTTTGTCTACCTTTTCATATGATAAGTGAGCTCATAGTTATTTTTCAGGTCTTTTTTTTTTTTTAAAGAGAGAGTGAGAGAGGAGAGAGAGAGAGAGAATTTTCAATATTTATTTTTTAGTTCTCGGCGGACACAACATCTTTGTTGGTATGTGGTGCTGAGGATCGAACCCGGGCTGCACGCATGACAGGCGAGCGCGCTACCGCTTGAGCCACATCCCCAGCCCTTTTCAGGTCTTTCTTATGTGCTAACTCCAGTATCTAAACCATCTCTTTGCTTGCTTCTATTGGTGGTTTTACTTCTTGGTGAACATTTACCTGCTTCTTTACCTGTCTAGTAATTGAAAGAACTTTTTTGCTTGACTTTGAGGGGTTGTGGAGATTGCTGATGACCATCATCCTCTAAGAGGGCCAAGGGGTTCTGTTCTGGCTGGCCACTGGACGTTTGACAGGTTGTCGGCTGATCAGCAGGTCGTCTTACCCCAGGGCTTGCTGTGACTCCCAAAGTGTGGCCTTCTCTCTAGGTCGGGGCCTTTCAGTGGCTTCAGCTCAGTGTGCAGAGCCTTCACTGAAGCTGTTATCCTTGCTTTGGCCAGAGTGCTGCCATCATCTTGGTGGCATGTGACCTCGGAGCTCTCTTGGGCAGCAGGCCTCCCAGCGGCTGTCCCCTGCAAGGGTCTCAGTCTTGAAACCACACAAGCCTGTGATTCAGCCAAGGCCATGAGGGCATTTCTAGGACAGTGTCTGGGTTTTCTGTTTGTCCCACAATCCCCAGCTGTCTCAGCATCCCCGAGCTCGGTCCCTTGTCCCCGACCCAGAAATGCTACCACTCTCATCAGGGTGTTCTTTTCCTTAATAAATGTTTGAAAATATTTCAGAGAGAGACCCAGGGAACTTGGAGGGAACTTGCCCTATTGTAGTCATTTTTCTGGAGAGCTGTGGTCCTGCTTGGCCACCCTCCAGTGTAGGCACAGAACTATTTTTATGTGTTCTCCCCGATCCCATGGTTTTCCGATACCAGTTGTTCTGACCTGGGGCAGACTGGGATCTAAGGAGGCGACTGTGGAGCCACAGCTTCCAAGGTTGGGAAGAAACGGTGGGCAGGGGATGCCAGGCAGTGGCCAGGCTCTGCGGCAGTGGGGAGCCAGGTTTGCTGAACAGGAGGGGGCTGGTGCGACTGGGCCACCGTGGACCCACCGAGGCTGGGAGGAGGCGAAGTTGGAGAAACTGTCCCAAGAAGGATCCCAGGAGGCTGCTAGGCTCCCGCTGACCATTCTAAATACAGTGGGATTTTGAGCAGGAGAACAACAGGACCCAAGGCATGAAAAGTGACTGCTGCGAGGAGAGGGGACAGTGGGCTGTGGGAAGCAGTGGGCAGAAGGAGTCTGGGCTCTGTAGACAAGAGGCGTAGCCGCTGAGAACCTAGGTCAGTAACTAAGAGTAGAATCCGTGGGACTGGAGGTGGACAGAGGAAGGGGTGAAGAAGTCCCCCTTTCTGTCACCCTTAGTCTCAAGCCTGGGACCCTTAGTCTCATGCCACTCTTGGGACCAAAACCCTCCTGAGGCTACTGTCACACTAGGTACGAAAGCCAGCCACTCACATGCGCAATGCCCTGGCCCTAGGCTCTAGAAGCTTCAGCTCTGCCCACCGCACTCCCAGGGCCACCAGCCTGGATTCTCTGCATCCCTCACCTGCCCTCTCTGCACCCCAGCTTCCTCCTAGCAACTGCTGCCTACCCTTAGGGCTCATTTTGGGGGGCAACCCCCGGCCTGGGCTAGGGGAAGAGGGTGTTGGAGCTGACTCATGCCCACCTCTCTCTCTCTCTCCCCGTGTTCACTGCGTCATCTGGGTGGCTTGCAGCCAGTCCCAGTGGGAGCTTTGACACCGTGGGAATGGGGCACAGGCATTGCCCTACCATGGACCTTGGTGCTCAGCCTTCTGCAGGCTTCTGAAGCCTCTGGTTGGGTGGCCCTTTACCACACTGTGTTAATTGCTTGTGTCTGTATCAGTCTCTCCACCTGCCAGAGTTCCTTGAGGGACAAGTCACCACTGTCCCCAAGGCAAGCTCAGTGCACAGTCAGAGCGTAGCTCACATGTCTGCCCTATAGAGCAAGCTGGGTGACATGCAGCCAGGCCCTGACCCTCATTCTCTTGAGAGGTTGCTGTGCACACTTTCCTAGGACCTGTGGGGACAAAGCCCTGGTCCAAGTCACTGCCAGAGGGGGGAGGCAACAGTGAGACACCAACTTCCCAAAGGCCAAGTTGTTTTGAAGTCTTGGAGCTGAATTGGATGGCAGCATTCGGAGCACCCATCTGTTCTTGACAGGGCCCAGCCTGTGAATCTCAGGCCCACGCAGCGTGAATTTCTGTTAATTAAAAAACAACATCCCATTCTGCTCCTGTGGACCCAGTTCACACGGAGAGGCCCGTCAGCCATGGACCCACGGTGGACTGCCTGCTGGCCCTTCTCCCCTCTCCTCTCTCGTTGCCCAACAGAAGAGCTCGGGATCCCCTCCCACCCGTTTCCACTGGGTCAGGAATGGTGGAAGATGGAGCTTCGTGGGCCTTAAGCCTCCCACACGACTGCTCTAGGTCCAGGTGGACTGCCACGGGCCAGGGAAGGGCGTTTCTTGCTGCTGGCTGCTGGTAGCCATGCTGCTCCTTCCTGAGCCACCCTGGTGTACCCCGAGCTTACCGATGCCCCACCCTTCGACCTGGAAGCTCCCCTCCTATGATCCTAGGGAAGAATCCAGAGGCCTGTTCAATGTTAGAATAACCCCAGCACCCAGCATGGCCACAGAAGGTCACCCACATCCTGACAATAGCATTTTCAGCAGCATTTGGCCACAGGGGAAATCTCGTGGCCTGGAGTTAAGGGAGAAAAGTCGAGGACACGTGTTGCTTATTAGCTTTCATGAAGGAAAAATCTGTGGGTGCGTGTGAACACATAGAAACTCGAGTCTGTACATGGGTGTAAGTTATTCTAATAATCGGGACTTAGAATCCAGGACCATATGGGGGGGTGTCCCTTGTTTAGCCCACTTCCTACAGGGCTGTGTCCTCCCACAGGTCCTTTGCAGCCAGGGGAAAGCGTGGCCCTCATGCCCCGTCCAAGAAGGGTGAGCTCATGGAAGTCAGCATTTTCTGTTTTATATAAAGACATGAAGCTTTAATAGATTCAGTGTCTGATGATTTGACTTGGACGTGAAATTCCATCCATGGGACTCTCTTTGAGGATAGTGGCCAGGGACCACTATTAAAGCAGACGGTGGCGCAACAAACTGCACGTGGCATGTTTTTGAGAATAATGTTCTCGGTTGTTGTTCTGGGGTTCCCTGGGCCCTCCCGACACTCCTCGGGACCCCAGTGTGAGCCTTGCACTCACCCGTGGACAGGAGGGACAGTGGAAAGGCATGGAGGAGCAGGCCCGGTACCCACCATTCTGCTGGCTGGTGGGATTCGGGTTTTTTTAAATATTCGTCCCCTTATTTTCTAAGTTCTATTTATTATTTCTGTGAGGAAAATATAGGTAGACCACATAAAGTGGGGGGAATGTACCTGAGAACCTAAGTTCATCCAGATCTGTGCCTTCCGTAGCTCCAGGACGCAGAGGCCAAGGCATCTGAAGAGGACCCCAGGCTGTGTGTCCAGCGGCTCCGTCACCAGGTGCAGACCCTGAAGTGCCAGCTCAGAGACCAGGGGTGGGCGCACCGGGAGCGGCAGGAGGAGCTCAAGGGCAAGGTAGGCGGGGTCAACACCTCCTCCGTGGGGAGCACTCTGTTCCCAGGGGCTTGGTAATGTCTATTAGATGTTTAAATGTAGGTTGGTGTAAGGAGGGAAAAGAAGGGGACTGTCCTTCCTCCAACCAGTAGCCTCTGATAAATAAAATTTTTAAATGCACACATATATGGTTTTTACACAGCCTTAAAGTTTACATAAAGAAAGGTCAAGCCCTTGCTCTACGGGAACGGGGTGGGTGTGTTCTGAAAGGCCTGGAGAGGATTCCTGCGCTGTCGCAGCTGCCAGGATCAGGGTGGGGTGGCCACATGCAGCTTCCATGGGGTGAAATTGCATTGACCAAGCACATGCTCATGTGAAACCACAGGAACCCAAGTAAGATCAGGGGTGGCATTGACGCAGTCCCTCATTGGACCTTACACTGCAGTCTTACAAAATGTTACTGAGGAGGAAACTGGACAAAACACACAAGGGATCTCTCCATCATGTCCTACAATTGTATGCGATTCTGTGATTATCTCAAATTTTAATTAATATGAATTGATACATAATAATTGTGTACAGTCTTTCACGTAGAAAATCCTAAGGAGTCCATAAAACACTAGAACTGAAGAACAATTGGACGTGTGATTTGAAAGGCAGTTTCTCCTCATCTACGGCTCATCTTCTTACTTTTTAATTGCAAACGTCCACACACTCATTCCAAAGCAACACACTCATGCCATTTCCTAAACCAAGGTGGGGAGAAGGTCTCATGGAATCCTGCAAATATCATTAAGTTCCTTTTGAATATGAGACAGTCTGCTTGAAGCTGAAATTTTGCATATATTCCAAAAGGTATCCCCAAACAGGCTTATAGAAATATCCATGAAGGCTTGTTTATTAAGCAAAGAAATGGAAGCAGAAAAATTCCCATAAACAAAGAAGTGGTTTGTTTCTGCCTCATGGTGGAAGAATACTCATGTTTGAAAGGGATGAGGTCGGTTTGCTCGTGTTCCTGTGGAACTCGCACCAGGGTGTTCCATCAAACGACAAACACAATGCCGTGTCTTTTGCATAGTGTAACTCTGTAGGCACACACACACACACACACACGCGCGCGCGCGCGCACACACACACACACACACACACACACATACATACACACACGTTCTGATGCATGTGGGCATGGGAGGCCTAAGGACTATTAGAGGCCAGAAGAGGTTGGGGACCTCTAATGTAGCTTTTTGGGTTTTCACTATTGGAAAGCGCTCAGGCATAGCCACTGCCTCACATCTTATGGGGCAGGATTTCGGATGGGACTCAGCTGGGCACAAGTGGGGGTTACTCACTGGACACTGGACTAGGCTGGAAAGTCCAAGGTGGCTCCGTGCACATGTACCTGGCACCTCTGCAGGGTGGCTCAGGGGCAGCACACCCAGACCTCTGCCCTCTGTTTTGGGCCTGTCCTTGTGTCTTACCCTGAAAAGGGTTGAAAGTGGACACGCCTGTCCTCTCAAAGGCCAGGCCAGGTGTCACTTCTGCTATTCTGGGAGCTGAGCATCATGGGCCAGACCAAATTTGAGAGAGGGTCCTGACTCCCCTCTCCAGGAGCCGCTTCAGAGCAACCGTGTCCAAGGTCAGCCCCGTGGGTGATGAGGAGAGCTGTCATCCGCTGAGTGCCCACTGAGGCCAGGGTGACTCTCAGTCTCTCTGTCATTCAGTCCACAGTGTCCTCGCTGCAGGCCTCACCCTGAGTGGACAGTGACATCCCCCCAGTTGGTGAAAAAACCGAGGCAGAGGGACTGGCAGGGGTGTCAGTGAGTGGCTGAGTGGTGCCACCAGGCTGGAAGTCTCTGGGCTCTGTGAGGGCCTCGGGACCAGGCGTCCTTCCCCACGGAAGCAGCCTCAGAGCTGGCTGCTGAGACCGCGGCCTGGCAGAGTGCCTTCTGCAGGGCCACAGCCTCCGTCCCGCTCAGTGGGGATGGAAGAGGCCCCGTTCCTGGACGAGTCCTCATGCAAGGAAAGGGGGCGAGGAGGCAGGGGTCAAGCCGAGTCCACTGCCCGGGGAGGCCGGGCATGGCCAGCAGCGGGGCACCATGTGACCAAGACTGCTTCCTTCGCAGCTGGAAGAGCTCCAGAGAAAGCAGCATGAGGCCGACGTGGCTGTGGCCCCGCTGAAGGTGAGGGGACCGTGACGTCAGCGCCACCTGCCTCCTTCAAACCGCCTTTGTGTTTCCCATCCCCCGGAACACCGATGCTAGACTGAAGGGGGAAGGAGAGAAAATCCCCCATGTCACTGTTTGGAGATAGCGTTCCACATATTTCCTCCCACACCTGAGATCAGCCACCTTCATCAGCTAAGTGACCCACATGCTTGGGTCCTGCCTGGTGGCATGACCCAGAAGGTGCCAGGCACTGTGACCTACCCTCCAGGCCGTGGTGGTGGAGAGTGCTCCAGGGCCTCAGTTCAAAGTGCCCTGCTGGTGGCTTTGCTGCCTCTCCTGTTGTTGCACAGGAACACTGACCTGCATTTTCCTTGGAGCGTCCCCACCCATCCTGACGTGAGCCTCTGGGACAAATTCCTAAGAAGGCTCTGTGGCCTGCGGGCTTCCGTGTTCTCTGCTGGGGACCTGGAAGCTGGCTAGGGTGACACCTCCGATCTGGGCCTGGATCGGGAAGGGTGGGAGGGTTTGTTCTTCCCTCTGGTCTCTGGGCGGGTGGACAGGGAGGAGCCTGGGCATCAGCAGAACATGGTGACACCAGGACCCCCACAGCCCTCTGCCCTTTGGGCCTCTGTTTCCTCAACTGTTCAATCAGAAATGCAGGCCGCACAGTCCCTGAGTCAGGTCCCTCCCAGAGTCCCCGTCCCATCTGAGCTTCACCTGTGCATCTGTGAGACAGAAATCTCAGTGATTCCTACTGAGAATTCGTGGAAAGTAAACTGTCAAGCTCAAGAACACAGGGCTGCCACCCCGCCTCTGGGTTTATCATTTGTCATATGCCACTGATTTAAATGAGGACCCTGGTCCCTTGTGCTTAACAAATGAGCACCCTGTGGAGGCTGTGTCTGCAGGTCTCCTGGTGCCCTGGACAGCCCCGTGGCACAGAGGGACACATCCAGGTGTGGAAGGGAGCCTGGCCTCAACAATAGGGCCCAGGTCCATGCTCTCCATCCTGGACCCATTGGAGGGCAGCAGGGAGCCCTGGGGCCGGGCTGCTGGGTGGAGGAGGCATGCAGGGGGCTGCTGCCCTGGGCTGAGACAGAGCTGGGTGTGGGAAGCAGGGAGCCGCCCACCAGCCCCACTGTGCAGCCCTGCGGGAGCTCTGCGCCCACGTTCCTCTCCTGTCAGGCCAAGCTGGCTTCCCTGGTCCACAAGTGCCTACAGAGGAACCACCTCATCACCCGGCTACTGCAGGAGCTGGGCAGACACGGTCCTGTCAACCTCCTGCTCTCTGAGATGGCCCAGAACATGGTCCACGACGTGGCACTGTCGGAGTATGCTGCTGCCTTCCTGACCACTGGACTCCCAGAGGTACATTCCCACAGACAGCCCCGTCCAGCCCTGCCCAGCCCCATCCAGCCCCGTCCAGCATTGCCAGTCCATCCAGCCCTGCCCAGCCCCATCCAGCCCTGCTCAGCCCTGTCCAGCCCTGCCCAGCCCCGACCAGCCCTGCCCAGCCCCATCCAGTCCTGCCAGTCCATCCAGCCCTGCCCAGTCCCGTCCAGCCCTGCTCAGCCCTGTCCAGCTCTGCCCAGCCCCGTCCAATCCTGCCAGTCCATCCAGCCCTGCCAGTCCATCCAGCCCTGCCAGTTCGATCAGCCCTGCCAGCCCCATCCAGCCCTGCCCAGTCCCGTCCAGCCCTGCCCAGTCCCGTCCAGCCCTGCCCAGCCCTGCCCAGCCCTGTCCAGCCCTGCCTAGTCCCGTCCAGCCCTGCCAGCCCTGCCCAGTTCATCCAGCCCTGCCAGCCCTGTCCTCTGCCTCCCTCCAACTCCACCTGGCTGTTCCCCTTGGCCAGTGCCTGGGCTCTGGGATGGTAGGCAGGTGCACCTGGCAGTCCTTTACCCTGAACATGCCCATGGCACAGTGCACGGGATGGACCCAAAGAGGGATCATAGCTCAGTCCCACATCATGATGTCATGCCACCCATGTGACTGCTGTACACCGTGACTCTGGGCCTTGGCCCTGCCACCTCCTACAGGAGACATGGTCCATCAGCAGCCTCCATCTATCCTTCAAGGACATCCTGTGAGTCCTTGCCCAGACAGTGGCCTTGAATCTTCAGGACCACAATTAGCCACACCCCCTCTCTGTCCTCCTTGCATGTGACTTGTGTGACGTGGCACATGTAGGGGATTGTCCCCATGTTGCCTGAGGAGTTCCTTGGCACCTCTCGGCTAGGACAGAGACACTCTGTGGCATTCTGACTCTCTAGTGCCTGGCACCGAGAAGCTGCTTGGGGTTTTTGTTGAGTGATGAGCTAGTGAGACAGATGATGAGGGTCTCCTGTCCTGAGGGTCAACAGAAGAGGAGACTGAGGCCATCAGTTCAGGAGTCTCATCACAGGTCATGGGATGAGGGGCACCAGTTCTCACTGGTCCAGGTCTAGAGGAGGCCCTTTCTGGGCTCTGCCTGCCGCTGAACAGCAGCATCTTGGGTGCCCATGGGTGCTCAGCCAGGTCTTCCCACGCACACACATGCGGCCCCGTTCCTGGGGACAAGCCAGCTACGCCCCCACCAGTCTAGTTCTGTTCCTGATGGTGCGAGGGCAAAGCACAGCTCTTGCAGTCCACAGTGGGAGGTGCCCCCTGACTGCTCTTGCTCCAGCCCTGGCTGCAGGGCTTCCTGGCTGCACCACCCATGCAGAGGCTCCTCCTGGTGCCCCTGGCTCTGCCCCAGCACGACTGTCTTCTCCATCCCTTCCTTACCCCACCCTGACTCCGAGAGTCCTAGATGCCCCCCAGGCCAAACCACTGCGCGGCCCAGGAGATGGAGACCTGGGGCCCACCAGGCCTGCCTAGGGCCTCGGTGACGTGGTGCAGAGCCAGAGTTTGAATGCAGAGCCCCAGACTCCAGGTCTAGTGCTCTTCTCTGCCCCAAAGTTCATGCTCTTCGGAGCTGGCATAGGGATGAGGAAAGAGGGTAGAATCATGAAGTGCCTGACCTAGTCCCTGGCACTCAGTAGGGCCTAATAACTGTGTCGAGTGAGGCAGAACTGAAGCAAAGTTCCAGGAAGTGTGGAATGCAGCAGGTGTGACCCTGGGGGGCCGCTGACTCTCTGCACAGCAGGCATGTGGCAGCAAGGGCCCCACTTCCCCTTAGTCTGCAGGCCCAGCAACGACATCCAAAATGTTCACTGGGATCGGCCAGGCTGACTGACGAGGACTGAGCCCAGACACTGAGGCATAAGTCAGAGCATTAACTAATTAGTTAATTATCTAGGAAAATTAACTTTAGCAGAAGTTCAAGTATTTTTTGAATCATTGTATTTATTTGTGACATGTGCTGGGATTTATTGCAGGCTGAAGTATCTTGCAGGCGAGGTGCAGGCGATGGATAAATGTCAGCACATTCTTTTCCTCTAGTTATCCAGAAAGTCAAATTCATAACCAGTGTGTTCATTTGTTAGTTGGTAACTGCTTACAGGCAGAAGGTCACTTGGGAGCCTGGAATGAGAACAGGGAGCGTTGCTGCTGTCACTGGCCTGACGCCTCCATTTCCTGTGAGGATGTTGTCTGGGCTGGACGGGCCTCCCCCCAGCCAGGATCCAGTCCTTTGAGAGGACACTGTCAATTTCCACAATGTCAGCTGCGCTGGCCTCTGCATTCCTGTCCAGTCTTGACTGAGCCCAGCCTCACTCCCTCTGTTGAGGTGGCTTTTGTCCTTCCTGATCCATCTGGCACTATTCAGAGGACACCCCCAAGTGCATGGTCTGCAAACCCAAAACCTGGCTCTGCGGTTTCATGCCACGCACTTACTGAGCACCTACTGGCCTGAGCTAGGCCTGGTGCAGGTCCTGGGGAGAAGTGGAGACCAGACAGGCCAACACCTGCACACGGACCAGGGAGGGGTGACGGCGCCTCATGGTGAGCATTGGGAAAGAAACATGCCTGGGTTCAGACGGGTGCCAGCTCACACAGGGTGTTCTCTGAGCCTTCACTTTCTCATCTGTAAAATGGGGATAGTTCAGCTGCTCGAAAGAAAGGTGCTGAAGCCTTGCATGGGTCAGAGCCTGGTCCTTGTATGGGGCAGATGCCAGGGCCTGGGGTTCCTGAACCTCTTAGCTCTGCCACTCTCTAGCTCTGTGACCCTGGCAGAGGA